>NC_137076.1:87750635-88950635 GCF_951640355.1 Cnephaeus nilssonii | reverse complement strand
TTGTGGGACACCTTGCTGGGCAGTAGAATTTGAGGTGTGTCAGAGCTTTTACTCCTGTGTGTGGCCAGGATTGGGTTCTGCCCTTGGAAAGAGCTAGGGTCATTCTGTGCCTGGGTTTGCCTGAGAGAGACCCCTGTTTGCTGGCTTTAGAGAAAGAGACATGGTCACTGCAACAGTGGGATCAAAAAGGGAGAATAAAACTAAGCGACTCTTGACTTGGCCCCGTTTGTGCCTCACTTCAGTCAAAGAGCCTCTGGCCGTGGACATAATACAGAAGCTGTGTGATCTTGGGGGGATTCTTCACCCTCTCTGGGCCTCAGTTTCCATTGTGAGGTGGTTGAGCTCAGTGAACACTAAACTTCGTCCCTGTCTTCATGGCCCACCACCCAATGAACAAGAGCCTTAAGGATGTCTAGTCACTGTTTTTGAAGAGCACAGTGTATCATGTGATATAGGATCAGTACACGCAAAAGAGCCCTAGCTCTGCCCCCCTGTGAGCTTCTGCGGAGTACACTTTGCACAAGTGGCCTCTTTGACCAGGAGGAGAGGGTATTCCTGGTTATGGGCAAAGATCCAAGGCAGAACTTTTGCTGTTCCTCATTCTCCATGGGCAGTCATCCCCGAGTACTTCCTGAGAGGCGTTCGAATTGAAAAATTCTTTGGTGACTGAAATAGACACATCAGACCCTGGGAGATCAGAGGGGCCAGGACCTAGGGCTCAGATCTTGGACTCCTGGTCTAGTGCTCCCAGACCATGCTGTCTGCCTGGCTGACCCACATTGCCATGGGCCAAGGGCCAGTAGACATCCTGCAAGCAAGAGTCCTGGGGTGGCAGAACCTTAGGGGTGCCTGGTCCTATGGGGTGAGTTGCAATCCCCATGCAAGGTGCTGATGTTCTGGGGGCACACAGGTTGGGGGAATGGGGCAGCTGCCTGGAGGGGCCACTCGGAAAGAGCAGGGGGCTGAGAGGTCTAGGTAGAGCGGCTGCTGGAGCAGAAGGGAGGGAGAGGATGCAGTGCACTCAGGGCAGTAGCTGTAACAGGCATGCTCAGTGCAAAGGGTTAGCGGGGAGGAGTTTGCAGAAGACAATACTAGAGAAGTGTGACAGAGGTCTTCCAAGTTTGTGTCTATTGCTCCCAATTATTAGCACCTTCATTCGGCTTCTGGTGTGCCCACCTTCACCACACACATGCAAACACACACATGCATACACACACACACATGCACATACACACATGCATGCATGCACAGAAAAGCTACTCTTTTCTCTGGCTCAGATCACTCCCAGTTACTTCTGTGATTGCGCTATTCTGCCTCTCTTTCTGTTCAGAAGAGAAGAACTTGAGGCCCAAAGACTGAGGAAATAGTGTGGTGTCATAGAAAGGTCCCGGAGGCATGGCTCTGTGGGCTCAGTTGCACAGGGGTGTCTGAGTTTGAATGTGATCATGGGTGTAAGAACACTTTGAGGACAGGGCAAGGGGGCAGGTGCTGGAATTCCAGCAGGTGCAGAGATGAGGCCTGGTTCAGGTCTGATCAAGGCAGCTCTCTGGGGGAGCCCTGGCCGCAGCCTTCTCTCTGGGGGGTGTCACCTCTGCTCCCGATAGGCCTGGGCACTCCTACTCCAGCCGCAGCCTGGATGGGGCCCAAGACCTCAGAGCCCCAGGGTTCAGGCTGCTCACCAGCTGGCATCGGGACCTGCTGAATATTTCAGGGTGGAAAGTCCCTTCGTCTCTGCTCTCCCTCCCCCCTCGATCATGGGCACCTGAGGCCTGGAACCTGTCTGCCAGAGAAGTAGGGACAGCTGCACAGGTGGCACTTGGAGACGAAAAATTCACCAGCTTGGTGTGAGAATAACCGATGGTGGGACACTTGAGCCTGGGTGATTTGAAGGACTGTCTCTGTGTCTGTGTGACCAGTGCTGAGGCGCCCTGCACCCCCTCTTCTGGTGGCTGTGATCCTGCCGGGTCCGGGGATAACTCATCTGGCTGGTGGTCTTCCAGAAGATTTTATCATCCTTGTGCAGAGACCCATGTGGAAGACAGGCCCTGCTGCTTGCTAGGCCAGTCTCTAAGGGATAGTTTTTGTTTGTGTTTAAATATGTTTTTACTAGTAGCCCTGCGCACAAATCTGTGCACCAGTAGCTCTCCGCCCTCTGTCCCGTTCTCCTGTAGCTCCCCCGGCCTCCCTGCGTACCCCCCCCCCATAGCTTGCTGCCCTGCCCCCTCCTATAGCTCTCTACCCACTGCTCCACCCTCCTGTAGCTCCCTGCCCCCCCTCCCCGTAGCTTGCTGCCCTGCTCCCTCCTGTAGCTCTCCGCTGCCCGCTTGTAGCTCGCTGCTCCACCCTCCTGCTGATCCGTGATCCAGTCGTTATGCAGTCGGTCGTTAGGCTTCATGGTGTAACGACCATTTGCATATTACATCTTTATTATATAGGATTGATTTCAGAGAGAGGAAGGGAGGGGGAGAGTGAGATAGAAACATCCATGAGAAAGAAACATCAACATTGACCGGCCGCCTCCAGCATGTCCCCCAATGGGGGTTGTGCCCACAATCTGGGCATGTGCCCCAACCGGGAATCAAACCTGGTTCCACCACTGAGCCACACCGGCCTGGCTCTAAGGGGTCATTTTGATCAAGCCTTATGCCTGTCATTAGAATTCCCTTCCCCCAGGATGGCATTGCCTCATCTTTCAGCTGCAGCTCCTTCCCCAAACACTGCCTCAACCACCGCAGTGTGGGAGGAGGGAGAAGGTGGAGTGGGGGACAGCGACAGGAGAGGGTTCTCAGCTCACGGGCCATTGCTGACACCTCTGCCCTTCATCCTGGGGACACGCTTCTATCTTTTCGCTCCCTCCTGGCAGTTTACACTCTCGTGATCTTGGTGACTTTGGGCGTCTGCACTGAGCACTGAAGCCTTGGGCTGGCTTCCCTCAGTGTTGCTTGCTCTTGCCTCCAAGCCTTTGCCAGGCTGTTTGCTCTGTATGAAGCCCTCTCCCTGCCCAGCCCCCGTGGGGCCAGCTGTTACACGTGCTTTAGGACACAGCATGGATTCCACCTTCCTTCTGCTCAGAACACACTCGGTCATCACCCATTCACACACCCATTCGTCTAGGCCAGTGGTCGGCAAACTCATTAGTCAACAGAGCCAAATATCAACAGTACAACGATTGGAATTTCTTTTGAGAGCCAAATTTTTTAAACTTAAACTTCTTCTAACGCCACTTCTTCAAAATAGACTCGCCCAGGCCGTGGTATTTTGTGGAAGAGCCACACTCAAGGGGCCAAAGAGCCGCATGTGGCTCGCGAGCCGCAGTTTGCTGACCACAGGCCTAGGAAACAAGTCTTTAGTGAGTGCTGCTGAGCCAAGCCCTGTGCTGGTGCACGGAGTGCGTCAGCGAGCAGGACAGACACAGAGCTTTCTAGAGGGACTGTCTCTTTTCTGGTCCCGGTATGGGGCACGTGTTCCTTCCTCGTTCCTTCTCTGTCCAGGGCTGTGATCAGGTTGCAAGGGATTCACTGATGGCGGGAAGAGGACTGTGTTTCTTTCTGGCCATCCGCCCTGTCCGAACTTTAAATAGCAACCCTGTGCCCACGCGGCGCCCACGCGTGCATACCTCGGAGAAGCCAGCAACTGCAGACATAAACCAAAGAGCACCCAAATGCCTGGCCAGGTCCCTGGGAGACGCGGGGGGTGATCGGAGGCCTGTCTACTTCCTCCTTTAAGGCACAGTTTATGTGGGCCACCCCCCCCCCCCGCAGCCCCCCACCCCTCGCCGCCCCCAACCAAACCTTTCCTGGTTCCCTCCCCCAGGCTGGCCTCCACCTCTGCCGTTTCCCCAGTTTACTTTGCCTCTGTCTTCGGGTATTTACTGCAAGCTTTATGTTTGTCTCTCGTCTCCACTGGGTCAGAAGCTCGTGAAAGACGGGGTGGGGTCTTCTCTTTCCCTGAATCTAGAGTTTGCAATGTCAGGCCTGGCCCGGGTTGAGTGCCCTGTCCCCGAGCTGTGTGCTCAGTGCCTGGGGCCCCGGCACCTTCGGCTCTCAGCGCTCTCCTGGACCTCATGCTTCTCCAGCCGAGTAGCTGACCCACCCCTGACTTCTCTGTGAAGCAGCCTTTTGTGCATTCAGGTTCCATGTCTAAGATCCTCTGGCTCTGCGTCCCCGCCCTCTTCGCCCCGAGCACCCAGCCAGCTTGTCCTCAGATGCCAGCGCACAGCTCAGTTTACTGGTCCCCGAGGGGCGGTGCCTTGTCCTGGCGTTGATCCTGAGGGGGCTCTCCGGGCCAAGACTCCGCCCCCAGGAGCTGGCAGCTGCAGGGTTCTGGAGCTGGAGAGCAGAGGGGAGCAGGCAGGGAGCTGGCTTCCAGGGACCCTGGCAGGAGGGCTTCCCTCCTCTGGGCTCGGTGTCTTTGTTTCTGTGATAGAGGTTGTCTTAAGTGCTTCTCCAAGTTGCTAAAAGAATCGCAATGGAGGCGAAAGGGCTTTGTAAATCAGAGAGTGCCATACAAATATGAGGGGCTCTTGTTACTCCTGTAGGGATCATTGCCAAGCCTGGCTTCTTATCTCCCCTGGGCCCTAGCAAAGTGGTGCAGGGCCATGGGCTTGGCTGGGCACCGAGTGAGTGCATCTCCGATCACCCCCCGCGTCTCCCAGGGACCTGGCCAGGCATTTGGGTGCTCTTTGGTTTATGTCTGCAGTTGCTGGCTTCTCCGAGGTATGCACGCGTGGGCGCCGCGTGGGCACAGGGTTGCTATTTAAAGTTCGGACAGGGCGGATGGCCAGAAAGAAACACAGTCCTCTTCCCGCCATGGGAATTGGCACCGTCCTTGGGGCAGGTTGTGGTAGCAGATACCAGGAGAGTCAGCCCTCAGCCAGGCTTTCTGTGGTCAACGCTCAATTTTAGGAGAAAGGGCTCAGCCTGGACTCGCCTGTGGCCAGGGTTGGGAATGTGACCTGGGGTTGGGGCTGGGAGCCCCGGTCAGGGTCAGGGTCAGGGTCAGCAGCTCACCCTCTGCTTTTCTCTCCACAGGGTGCCAAGTACCGCGGCTCCATTCATGACTTCCCAAACTTTGATCCCAGCCAGGATGCCGAGGCTCTGTATACCGCCATGAAGGGCTTCGGTGGGTGCCCGCCACTGGGAGTGGGGTCCCAGGAAAGGAGGCAGGATTCGCTGGGGCGTGTGGGCACATCCCTGAGCCCTTTGGGGGTTGGGGGTGAGATGGAAGATGCACTCACTCGCGCTTTTGTTTCCTCTTCTTATTATTTTTCATATTTTTACAATGAAATACTCCAGACCAACAAGGTCTAAAGAATAAAGAGAGGCTTCACCCACAGACCTGCCACCCCGCTTGAGAACTGCACTCGCTTCCTCCTGTGGTTAGACCCTCCCTGGCGGGTCCTCCTGCTGATCACTCCACTCCTCTCCTCTCGGGGTAACCACTACCCTGAACTTGGTTCTCAGCATCCTCTCTTTTTGTTCTGTTGTTAATCCTCACCTGAGGATATGTTTTCCATTAATTTTTAGAGAGAGTAGAAAGGGAGGTAAGCAGAGAGAGAGAGAAACATTGATGTGAGAGAGGCACATTGATTGGTTGCCTCCTGCACATGCCCTGATAAGGCCTGGGGATTGAACCTGCAACCCAGATATGGGCCCTTGATCAGGAATCGAGCCTGTGACCCTTCAGTGTGCAGGCCAACGCTCTAACCATTTAGCAACACCAGCCAGTGCCTCAGTATTCTCTTTTCTTTGTTGAAAGAACCCTGTCCTGGGTTGAAGGACCCCTGAGTTCTTCTAAGCCAGGCTGTTTGTGAGACCTGGGGTGAGTCCTTGCCCCCCATCCCCGGCCTCAGTTTCTTATTAGTGTGATGAGGAGCTGAATCACGGGCCCTCGGAGCTCACGTACTGCGTGTGCTACGAGCCCTCTTAGTGGGGGCTTGACGGGCCCCATAGGTCCTCCCTGTGATGCCACCACCTGTGAGTAGAAGGCTAATGCCGAGGACTGCAGGGAGCAGCCCTGGTGGGCTTCCTGGAGGCAGGCTGGGTAAGGTGCCCGCGTCCTCCCCTCCTCCAGGCAGTGACAAGGAGGCCATTCTGGAGCTGATCACTTCCCGGAGCAACAGGCAGAGGCAGGAGATCTCCCAGAGCTACAAGTCCCTCTATGGCAAGGTAACCATGGCGACCGGAGGGCAGGGGGTGGGGCTGGGGGAATGATTCCATCTCCTGTGTGTTCCTCAGGGTCTTTCCCAAGCATTTTGCTCCACATCAGCCTCTGTGCTGGCACTTTTGGCCTCTTTTTCTCTTCAGTCAGGGACCGTTCAGCCACAGACTGCCTGGAGCACCTGCTGTGTGCTGGGCCCTATGTGGGTGTTAGGGCCACGCAGATGGATGAGACCAGGGAGGGAGGTGCCAACCCATTGGACTCACTGGTAGTGGGAGGGAGACACAGTACACAAGTAAATGAACCATGGTGGGGAGCAGGCAGGACCTGTGGACCTGACCCCTGCACCACGTGCTGCTGCGTGGCTTGGGGCAGGTGGCCCGAAGTCTCTATGCCTGCCTCTTCGGGTTGATGATAGCACACACCTCCAAGAGTGACGATGAAATGAGCTTCTTAGCCCAGTGCCTGTCCAGAGTACCTGCTCATTAAATGTACTTCTTATCAGTGTAACTGCTCTTCCCCTTCCTCCCCCATCTCCTCTCACCCCCACCCCCACCTGCTAGGACCTCATTGCAGACTTGAAGTCTGAGCTGATGGGGAAGTTTGAACGACTGATTGTGGGTCTGATGAGGCCACTTGCCTACTGTGATGCCAAAGAAATTAAAGACGCCCTCTCGGTAAGAAGTGTGAGTCTGTGTGTGTTGGGGGTGTGGGCGTGGTTAAGGGTAAGATTCTGGTCCTACAGCAAGTCTTCAGAGCCCTCACCCACGCATGGGTGTGCCTTGCTTCAAGAGGCAGCTTGCCTAAACCCTGTCCCAGAAGGGAACCACGTTCTCCTCCAGGTGGACAGATGTGGGACACATGTCAGTGTGGAAAGGGGCCCTTGGCCCAGACCCCCACACCAGCAGTTTCTAGTCCTGAGGAAGCAATGGGAGAGATCATTACCTTCTCCATCTCCCTGTGAGATGGTAGAACAACTAGTAGCATCTCCATTTTACAGATGAGAAAACTGAGACCCAGAATTTGAAGTTTCTTTTTAAAAAATTTTTTTTATTGATTGATTTTGGAGAGAGAGGAAGAGAGAGTGAGAGAGAGAGAAACATTGATTTGTTGTTCCACTTATTTATGCATTCATTGGTTGCTTCTTGTATGTGTCCAGGCCAGAGATCGAACCTGCAATCTAGGCATATTGGGACAACCTCTCACCAACCGAGCTGCCTGGCCAGGGCCGAAAGATAAAGTTTCTTAATGAGAGGTCACAAATCAAGCTACAGGCGGCGGCGGGGGGGGGGGGGGGGGGGGGAGTGGGGGGACTAGAATCTATGTCTTTTGATTCTCAAAGCATTATTTCCCAATCGCTGCTTACGAGCTGTAGTAGGAGCGCCCTAAATGCTGAGGGTTTCATAGCTCTGGCCACTCCAGGATCCCAGCCCAAGGCCCAGCCCAGCCCTTGACTCATGTGTCCCTTCTCTTCTCCCAGGGCATCGGCACCGATGAGAAGTGCCTCATTGAGATCTTGGCTTCCCGGACCAATGAGCAGATCCACCAGCTGGTGGCAGCGTACAAAGATGGTGAGATGGGTGGGAGGGGCCATTCGGGGGTTTTAGACATGAAATGGGGGTGATTGCAATGATGGAGACCCTAAGAACCTATTCATCCATCTTCTTTCCTCCTCCCCTCATCTGACTGTCCTCCTGTCCACAGGTGTTCTGTGCTGGGCAGCGTGCTAGGGTCTCAGGATATGATGCGAGGCAAGACACATGTAGCCCCTGCCTCCGAGAGCTTATAGACAAATGAGATGATGAGGGATTCAGACAATAAACAGTTAAACACGATGATGATGTGGTTATGTTATGAAGGAAACAAAATGAGATAAGAATGAAACCTTAACTGGGGAAGACCTGCTTCAGACAGGTGGTCAGAGAAAGCCTGCGGAATGAGAAGGAGCCAGTACAGAGAGAGTGGGGAGAAGATCCTGGCAGACAGAGGGAACAGCAGGTCCCAGGCCCTGGAGCAGAAATGACCCTGGTAGCCAGTGGGAGGCTGGAGCATGGAGGGTGGGGCACAGGACATTGTAGGCCAAGAGGAAGCGATGGTGTTTTATTCTAAGTCCAGTGGAAAGCAGGAGCCCGTGATCAGACATGGCTTTAAGATATGGTCACCCTTGTTGCTGTGGATCGGAGAGGGAGTGAGAGCAGACGCAGAGGGAATAGTCAGGAGGCTGTAGCTGCTGTCCACTGAGCGATGATGGTGCCCGGAGGAGGATGGCACAGGTGGGGATAGAGATGCCATCATATCTTTTCATGGGTCAGTACAGGGAACTGTGAAAATGCACCTTGGGTCTTGCCAGGGTTACCATGGAGACTGGGGTTTGGGATTTGTAACCAATATCTGATCATTTGGGGGTAGCAGGGACCTTTCTCCTGGATCCCTGGGATGTCCTGGGGATGGGACTAGAGCTTGTGTTCTAACCTTGCAGCCTACGAGCGAGACCTGGAGGCTGACATCATTGGCGACACCTCTGGCCACTTCCAGAAGATGCTCGTGGTCCTGCTCCAGGTTGGTCCACGTGGGGCCCTCCCCCGAGCTCTCTACCAGAGTGCACCGCCCTGTCCCCACAGACGGGGGAGCCTGTGAGGGGCTTCTTGGTGGCTCCTCACATACTGTGGCCACTCCCTCCCCCTCTGCCCATTTATCCTTGAACTTGAGATGGTTTCCCTCTGGCTCACCTGGTGTAGAATTTGAGCGTCCAGGTGTCTGCTCTGATACCCTGGTTTGCACAGGCAGGTGACCCACATTTCCCTTTGCACGCACCCTCCTCTCTTGTGCCCAGGAATATCCTCTCCTGTGACCTCTTTCCTCTCTCCATACGCACTCCCCCTCCTCTCCGGGCCTCCCTCCTGCCATTGCTTCTCCAGCCAGGGCTGTGGTGGTCCTGGGGCTGCCGCACTGCATCCCCCACAGCCTGCCCTGCTGCTCCTCCCTCCCCACAAAGGAGCCCATAAAAAAGAGGCCACAGAAAGGCTGCCAAGTAGGGATTTCCCCCACACAGTGGGTTTAAAAAAACACACCTATTTAGTTAGTTGCTAACATTTACAAACAGGGAGATTTTGTTAGAAAACCCCAGACGTCTGGACTCCTTTGAATAATTGAAAGTTCTGGCAGTAGCAGGCCTGCATTTTGCATGACTGCAGTGCGCTGGGGAGCAGGTCTCGTGCCGTTTCACCTGTACCTGTCCAGCCGCGTGGCCATCTCTGTGGCCGCAGGTCCTGTGGGGACAGACACTGAGATAGCGCAAGCCCAGCTCCGAGGAGCAAACCGTTAGGAAGCTGTGTCTATAATTAAGCCACCGCTTTGTTTCTGTTGGCTGTCCCCTGTTCCTACAAGTGTCCGATGGGGGACGCAAGGAGCACCAGTGGGATTTGGTGCCTTCACAGCGTCTGAGCTGAGATCTGAGGGCCCAGGCCTCAGATCCTGGTTGGTGAATTCTTGGGAGCCCCTACCAGAATGCACACATGCAGACTTTGTGATCTTGTTGGGGTCGTCGTGGGCCACGCCAGGACTTGTGTCCGGGGCCCTGCCCTCCGAGGTGTTCTCGGTACAAGGCCCGGCTTCCTCTGGGAGGGGGGCACCTCGCAGGACTCCCCCTCTGGTCCCAGCTCCAAGGATGAAGGGAAAAGCCCGTGGAGGGACTATGATTTCCCACAAAATAGATGATGTGGTCTTGACTCAGTGGCTGCTGTAAGTCACTGCTCCGACACTCGGGGGCCACCGGGGTTTTCCCAGTGTTGTTTCTCCACCACTGGCACCAGGCCTTCCCTGGCCCTGGTATCTGAACCACGTGCTCCTTGTCTCTCTGCCCAGGGAACCAGGGAGGAGGACGATGTAGTGAGCGAGGACTTGGTGCAGCAGGATGCCCAGGTAAACAAGCCCTGAGGGAGGTCCCTGAGGCACAGCGAGGGAGCCCCGAGAGAGGGGAACGGTTGGGGACCCGGGGAAGGGCTGGAGGCGAAGTAATTTGCAAATACCAGAAATAACTGACTCACAGGCATCATTATGTATACAGTGCTTTGTTAAAGAGAGGATTTATCTTTCTAAGGTGTAAAGTGGGTAAGATGTATTTTGGAGCTTTATTAATTTTTCCATTTATTCAGTTAGTTAATATTTGTTGAACACCTACTATGTGCCAGGCACTCTGCCAAGCATTGAGGGCTCTCTAATAAACAAAATCAGACAGTACTGGGATTATGTTGATCACACGAACACCTTCTCCTTGGATAATCCATACATTCCAGGCGTGTTGAGCCCTCTATATGCAGTAACTCTGGAGGGGCAGATAGAGAGAATGCTGAGATATTGTCCCTGTCCTGAAGGGGTCCATGTCATAGTGGAGAGACAGGCATATAAAGAAATCATTGCAATATACAGTGGATCAAAGTTATAAAGAAACAGAAGGATATAGGTATAAAGAAACAAACTGGGAGAGAGAGGAAGGGAGGGAAACAGAAGTCTGCCTGGGGATATCAGGAAGGGCTTTGAGAACCAATGGGATGTCTCATCTGGCACTTGAAGCTTGACTAGGAGTTTCCCAGAAAGAAAGGGGGAAAGCCGTGTGGTATATGCAAAGGTCCTGAGGCTGCCAGTTACTGGTCTGTTCAGGGATTCAGCATCGATTCGGAGTGGCTTGGCCAGTGAGCCCTGTGTCCTGAGGTTTCCTCTTTCAGTCAGTCCCCCCTCCCCCCCTTCAGGACCTGTACGAGGCGGGGGAACTGAAATGGGGAACAGATGAAGCCCAGTTCGTTTACATTTTGGGAAATCGCAGCAAGCAGCACCTTCGGTTGGGTAAGCTCCAGAAAAGACTACAGCTGCCCCCTTGGAGTTGTGCCAAGAATTCTGTTCTCTTTTCCTTTCCTACTGACGGAGCATGGTCACTACTTCATCAGCAACCCAGACACGAGTCCCGATTTTATTGGGCAGTGGTTTGCATGGTCCTTCACCAGAGTCGTTAAGAGGATGCTTATCCCCTCCATCTAAGTACCCGTCTGTCTTCCCGCTGGAGCCTGAGGTGTACCCAGGCGCTCACAGCATTCGCAGCAGGTGGCGGGCGGTGTGCACGACCTCCTTGCCACCTCCCCAGTACCAGCCCTACCGTCCTGCTGGCACTCCGTCCTGGCCGCAGCGCCTTCCCCCTCTGACATCCCTGTTGGTTCTCAATGCCACGGGGACATTCCTGACACCCCTGACTCTCTGTCCCCCGCAGTGTTCGATGAGTATCTGAGGAACACGGGGAAGCCCATCGAAGCCAGCATCCGAGCGGAGCTGTCCGGGGACTTTGAGAAGCTGATGCTGGCTGTGGGTACGTCCTGATGTTGCCTTCTGGGGCTGCGAGGGGGGCTGGGGTGCTGGCCCAGGAGCACGGGGCTGAGGGTGGGAAGGAGAAATTCTGTGGTGTGGAGACGGAAAGGTGAGAGCAGTTGGGCAATGAATTCCAAAGGTTTGGCCAGAGCAGCACCGCGGAGGCGGGGAGGCAGGGGTCGAGCCTCAGGCACCGGCTCCCTCCCCCGGCTCACCCTCCAGTGTGTGGTGGGACGAGAAAGAGCACTGGGCCGGGGTCAGGAAACAAGGACCAGGAGAGGGTTTCGTGGAGCGTGAACTGCGTGCCAGGCTCTGTGCTGAGGGTTTAATCTTTAAAAAGGACCCTGGAGCAGGCACTGCCGTTGTCTCCATTTCACGGATGAGAAAACTGAGTTGCACAGAGGCTGCGTCACTGGCCGAGGGGTCATTTTGTAATAACGTTCGGTGTGCGGGATGCCAGGAGCTGCCTGGTCAATGTGGAGTCAAGATTCAAGCCTGGGGCTTCTCCCAAATCTGCTGTTGACTTAAAGCAAGTCTCTTATCCTTGCTGGGCCTCAGTTTCTTCATCTGACGAATGGGGGCAGGGGACGGACTGCCTGACCCAGAGGCCCTTGCCATCCAGACATTCCAAGAGCCCGCATGTCTGAGCCTGGGTTGTGTGTGTGTTTCTTGGGAGAGGGCTACAGCCCAGGCCGCCTCTTCCCACCCCGAGCTGTCCCCCGGCAGCCCCATTCCCAGTGGTCAGCCCACAGGATCCAGCGGCCCAGCAGCCAGTACCTTTCAGTGCAGCCGAATCTAAAGACACACCTTTCCCTGCTCCGCCCAGATGCTACCACCCACCCGGCCCAGTGCCCTGTGAAACCCCAAAGGACTAGACAGTGGGTCTTTGTAACGCATGAGCCACCTTACAAGAGGCCTGTCTCCTGAGTTCTTTACCCCCTGGGGTTGCGGTACAAGTGGGCAGGTCTGGGGTGCTCTGGGGCTGCAGGTTATCAGGAGCCAGGTTCTTCCTGGGTTTGGACTTGGTGGCCCCCTGAGCAGTGGAAACGGGCAGGGCACCCCATCCTCCTCCTGAAACCCCCTCTCCTTTCTTCTCAGTGAAGTGTATCCGGAGCACCCCGGAGTACTTTGCTGAGAGGCTCTTCAAGGCCATGAAGGTGCGTGATGGGTGTGACGTGAACGCGGTTCGGGGAGGGGTCTCTGCCCACCTCACCACGACTCTTGGGACTCGTGGGCAAGTCCCTGTGGTCCACTGGCCCGAGGGAGCCTTCGGGGATTGGCCACAGGTCAGAGTGAGAGCATTGTGTCCCAGGTGAGCTCCAGAGCTTGAGATGCTACCTGGTCACACACCTTCCCACCCAGAACCTGCCCTGACCTCCGACTGAGCAGAGGGCACGGTGACAGCCTGCACCCAATCCGCCCAGCCAGATGGGTTGGAAGCCCCCACTTTAAACAAATCAATCAGAATGTTTATATGGAGACCCAGGTAAGTAGAAAGCACGTTTGCATTGTCCGCTGAGTCACAATGCTCACTCACGACCCAGCAGCTTCACTCTGGGCGTCTGACAACACTGCTTCCCAGTATTTTACACCCAGGACACAGAACCGATGACATGCCCATAGCTCGCAGGGAAATGAACGCAGGCGTGTGTTGCCAGAGCCAGAGGCCCCAGGCCCCTGTGTGGCCATCCCACAGGGGTGGGCAGCCTACTCTGTGTCTCCCGGGGCCAGGATGGGGCCCTGGAGAAGTGTGGCCTGTGTGCCTACGTTCATGCGGTCATCTCAGTGTTGTCCGTGTCAGGAAAAAACTGGGGACGACCCAGTCTCCATCAGGAGTAGCAGGAAAAATAAATTCACCATGGCACAGTTACAGAGATCCCAAATGTGCAAACCTAAACAATAGATTGCTCAGAGCTACAGAGTTAGGTAAACTTACGAGGGTTGGAATGATGGAGATC
Source organism: Cnephaeus nilssonii (assembly GCF_951640355.1). Taxonomy (NCBI): domain Eukaryota; kingdom Metazoa; phylum Chordata; class Mammalia; order Chiroptera; family Vespertilionidae; genus Cnephaeus; species Cnephaeus nilssonii. The sequence continues at coordinate 88,937,163 of NC_137076.1, read as the reverse complement.
AAAGCAGGAGGGACACACAGGGCGGGAATGGCCAGGTTCTGCTTCCTTTGCTCTTGATCGTAACGTTTTGTTAGGAAAAGTGTATTTCCAACTAAGCTGGGGCCGTCAGCGCTCTGGCCTCCTCTCAACTCCGTCCCCTAAACCCACTTGTCTTCCAGGGCCTGGGGACTCGGGACAACACCCTGATCCGCATCATGGTCTCCCGCAGTGAGCTGGACATGCTGGACATTCGGGAGATATTCCGGACCAAGTACGAGAAGTCGCTTTACAGCATGATCAAGGTGAGTGGGGCGATGGGCACGAGGTCGTGGCGGGGGCAGGGGGGCGCCTTCCTGCCGAGACAGGGCTGGGAGCGGCTGTCCTGTGGCACGTTCAGGGGAGCTGAGGTCTGGCGGTGCTTGTGAGACGTGAAGTCTGAGAGGCGCCTCTTCAGAGAAGGCAGGGCTGGGTCCTGAAGGGCACGCAAGCTGAATCCAGGAGGACTCCATCCCAGGGCGGCGAGAGTTCAGTCTCGGGGAAGAAGGGGGGACACTGAAGAGTTAATTTGGGACCCCTTGGCCTTGGGCCAGTTCTGACTCTGGGGTGTCCAGCTCATGAGACTTGGTCAAGAGACTGATGTAGAGTTGGGTTTTTTCTCCTTTTTTGGGGTGAATGGGATGAAGCTTTCTGAGTTCAGGCTGTGCTCCCCAAAGTGTATTTCTAAAGCAGAATTTTACAGGCATGACGTGCAGAAGGGCTCCATGGGAAAATGTTTGGAAAAAAACTAGAATAAGCAAAGATAAGCCAGTTTCTTTATCTCAGAATTTCTCACAGCTTTTAATATAGTAAGTCCATTATGAAGCTCCAAGAGGGAATATACCACATCTATTAAATGTACATTTGTTTGCTTGTTTTTTTGCCTTTCCCAACGTTTTTGTGCCTGGAGGCCTGTTCTCACTTTGGGAGGGCCGGTCTGGGGATTATCTGGTGGCAGAGCAGATTATCTTGATTTCACATTCTATGAAATCATATTGGTGGCTTGGAATTACCCGTTGGAGGTATTTATACCACAGAAATTGGCAAATGCTCCAAATCAGGGCTCTTTTGCTTTTTTTCCCAGAGAGCAGTTGTTAAATACTTGCCGGCACACCGCTGTTTGGTGTCTCGGCCACTTCCAGACAGGAGGAAAGTCAGGGCTACACTGACTAGATGTTTAGACTCCCCTCTTTGGGGCTCTCCAGAACCGTCTCTCCTTGTCTGAGGATCCCAGGGCTGGGTGAGAGGTAACCTTCTCTCTTCCCTCCTTCCCAGAATGACACCTCTGGCGAATACAAGAAGGCCCTGCTGAAGCTGTGTGGGGGAGATGATGAGTAAGTGGGTTCTTGGCCCCGGGGCAGTGGCCTTGGGGGGCAGCTGTCCTGTCCCTCACCCTAGTGGATGGAGTGGATGAGCTTGGGGATTCCCCGAGCCGGGAGCACCACGCGGGTGCAAGTCCGAGTGTCTATGTGTGAACGTGAACGTGGTCTTGCACGTGGCGATGTCTGCTCCTGTGAACTTGGAACGTCAGTCTGGGGGTGTGGACCAGGAACCAGAAGATGGGGGCTCAGGCCTACTTCATAGCTGCTCCTCAGTTTCATCATCCGTTAAATGGCCAAAATACAGATGCCTGCTCTCCCTGCTCACGTATTCAGCATTTCACAAAGTGCCTTCGTGGGAAGCACCTGATGAGGTCCGCAGCCTAGAAAGGCATAGAGACCAGGGCATATATACGGGACAGTCCTGTGGGGGGGAGGTATGAGCCTATGGAAGCACATAGAGGTGCATAACCCAGGCTGGGAGAGGCTCCTGAAGACAATGAGGCTGAGGCCCGGGGTGGGGGTGGGGGTGGGGGGTGAAGTCAGCATCTGCAGGAGAGGGTTTGGGATGGAGGAACGGCCCTGAGATGAGAGGGTACGGCCTGGTTGGTTGGTTTGTTTTAATCCTCACCCGAGGATATTTTCCCCAATGATTTCTAGAGGTTGAAAGGAAGGGAGGAAGGGGAGAAAGAGAAAGAGAAACATCAACATGAGAGAAACACATCAATTTGTTGCCTTCCACACGGGCCCCCACCTGGGTAGGGAACCTGCAACCGAGATACGTGCCCTTGACTGGGAATCGAACCCATGACCCTTCGGTCCACAGGCCAACACTCTAACTACTGAGCCAAATCAGCCAGGGCCAGCCTGGTTCGTTTTTATAACTGAGGTCGCACTTGTGTCGAGTGCGGGGAACAAAGGTGAGGCCGTGCGGGACCAGGGCTGGGGGCCTCTTCCTGGGACATGAGCCTCTCCCCGGGTGGTGGGCCAGTGAAGAGGTGACGTGGGAGCGTGACTTGACCAGTGTGCTGGGAAGGGAGCTGTGGGTACTGAGATTTCCCTTCCCTCCTTCCATCTCTGAGTCCCTGGCTTGAAGGGCCCAGTTCAGTAAGGGCTACAGGAACCTTTGTTCTCCTTGGTAAGTGCCGTAGAGGGTGGTTCAGTTCAGCAGATGTTTGCTGAGCACCTGGCATGCCGGTGCGTTGCAGGAGGAGCTGTAGAGGTGAAGTGGCTATAAGCTGGTCATGGCCTTTTCTGGGAGGGGAGACTTGAATAGGAATCGCTCAAATTATAAGGAAGAGAGGGGGAGTTGAAGGGCTGGAGAAGTGCTGTCCTGCTGGGGACCCGGGGCAGGAAGGCTGTTGGGCAGAGCCAGCATTTCAGGGGGTCTCAAGAGAGGATAGAAGGCTCTCAGAGATGGAAGGAGGGGGGGGTCTGGTGAATGGATGAGGCATAGGCTGGGAGAAGGTAGATGGATTTACTGTGTGTGTGTGTGTGTGTGTGTGTGTGTGTGTGTGTGTGTGTGTGTGGTGGTGCCTACGATGACATTCCCTCCTGTCCTCCCCCACCCCCTCCATTCCAGTGCTGCTGGCCAATTCTTCCCGGAGGCAGCGCAGGTGGCCTATCAGATGTGGGAGCTTAGTGCAGTGGGCCGAGTAGAGGTCAGACCCTCCCCACTTCCTGCTTCCACTCTCCTCCTGCTCGCACCTTCCTGCTGTTCTGGTTAGCACCCAGCTGCCCCCTGCTGGCCAACGCAGGGTCCTCGCATCTGAAGCTTCCTTTTCTCCTTGGAGTGATGAACTGGTGTGGGCACTCTGGTGTGGGCATCTGCTTCCTGCACTGACGTCTAACACGCTGGGAAGGGTTCTGGCCCACTAACTGCTAACCTGGCTGGTTCCGTGGAGGGGCCTGTCCCATCCTGGGTCCAACCGTTGGGCTGAGGAGGCAGGAAAGCTGAGAACAGAGGGCCACCCAGGGGTGCACCGGAGGATTCAAGGTTGTCCTGAGCATCCTCAGACCCAGACCCCACAAAGGACGGGGATGAGAGTGTTCACAGAAGTGCTTGGAGCAAACCACTTCAGGAGTGGGAGCACGGGGTCCCACAGAAATATCTGGAACCTTGGATGCTCACTTGCTGTGCCACCTTAGGCAGGCCCCCACTTCTCCCTGAGCCTCTGTCTCCACCTTTAAAATGGGGGTGTTGGATGTGGCGGTCTCAGTGCCCTTGAAGGGCTCTTGAGCTCTGATGTTCTAGAACAGCGTTTCCCAAATTATAAGGCAAGAGCAGTCATTGCATGTCACCTGAAGTTATACGGGAAATGAACGTGGCCTGGGAGAGGGGGCCTCCACAGCATGAAATAACACGGAGCCTCACGTGGCGAGAGAGTCACGACTCTTCATTTCCTCGCTCTTTCTGACCACGTCACAGAGAGGGTCTTGGTCGGTGCCACATCTCTGCCACACCTGCTGGCTTTCCTTTTCCACCAGGAGAGAGAGCCGAGCGAGCCAGCTCCAAGCTCCCAGTCTTTGCTTTTTGGCAAGAACAGCACCTGCTTAACTGTGGTGATAGGTATTTGACAGTGTGGTTTTTTGTTTGTGTTACGTTTATTTTCATGGGTTTATGGAACATGATACCAACTTCCTACTTGTGATAGTGATATAAATTATGTTATTCATTCATCAATTTAACAAGTATTTTTTTAGTGCTTACTGTGTCTGGCACTGTTGAGGATACGTCAAAGAACAAACTGGACGGAAAGCCTTGCCCTTGAGCAGTATTTAAATGTATTTCAAAATGAATGCTTTAAGGAAAACGGAAAAGGGATTGAATTCAGTAAAAATATTAAGAAATAGCATAGGGTGTATACAAATATAGAGAACAAAGTGAAGGTCATTCAGGGGTGACTAAAATTTGGGAAACACTGTTCTAGTATTCCAGAGCATTCCTGTTGTCTTTTCGGGAGGGCGGGGTGGCTCTTTAAGAGGCAGGAGGGCCTTGGGGACAGGACGAGACTGAGGGACTGGGGCGGCCCCAGTGGAGCCAGGACAGAGCTGACTGGGCAAGAGCCTGGACACTTGGCTTGCCCGGCACTTGCCGTAGGTCTGTCTCTCTCCCTCTCTCAGCTCTCGGGCAAGGGTCTGTCTGCTGTGCCCTCACGCCTGCCTCTTCCCCCCAAGCTGCTTGGTTTGGGGCTCGTGGGGACAGCCTCCCCTCCCTCGCATGCTCCTCTCTCGGCCTGGCCCCCCGGGGGGCCTCCAGGCACCTGCTCAGTCTGTTTCTGCTTCTTGCAGCTGAATGGAACCGTGCGTCCCGCCAACGACTTCAACCCTGACGCAGATGCCAAAGCGCTAAGGAAAGCCATGAAGGGACTCGGTAAGGGGCCGTGAAGGGACCGGTGGCCTCTGGAGTTCGGCAGGGGGCCAGGCAGGAGCAAGAGCAGAGGCTCAGCCCTGGGTCGCTGAGTCTCCACCCTCCTGAGGAGGCTCCTGGCTCCCTGAGTGGAGGGGGCATGGCCGGGAGGGGTTGGTGAGGGACTTGGCACAGTCCCTCCCCAGAGACCAAGGAGCCCCTCAGGAGCAATGTCCTGGTGCAGGTGAAAGATCCAAAGGCCTGGGTTCTTGTCCTGGCTTTGCCACCGACTCACTGTGTGACTTTGGGCAAATCCCTCAAGCCTCCCAAGTCTCAGTTTCCCCATGTGCCAAATAAGGGGTGTGGACCCTGTAACCAGAGTCCCCAGGCTCAGATGGGAGCGCCCCCTGATGGCCACCCCTTCCAGGCCTCCATTTGCCCAGTGGGAGAACTCCCCTGTGGGTGGATGGATGGCCGTCCTCAGAAAGGCCACTGGGGACAGCATCTAGGGCGGGGCTTCCATTGCCCTTTCCCCGCTTCTGCCCACGGGCACCTCCCTGGGACCCGGGGTGAAGTCCCCTGCTCTCGGGGCCTCATTTTCCTTTGTCTCTTGGGAAGGACAGTATCTGCTGAGTGTATCTAGGACTCAAAGATAACAGCGTAAAGATGCTTTTGCGAGATGGAGCTCTGTGCAGAGACTGACAGGGCCCATCAGCGGGGGGCGGGGGGGGGAGCTGGGCCACAGGCCTGCCTCTGAGCCATGGGGCTTTCTGACTCAGGAACCGACGAGGACACCATCATTGACATCATCACGCACCGCAGCAACGCCCAGCGGCAGCAGCTGCGGCAGACCTTCAAGTCTCACTTCGGCCGGGTAAGGGGCTGAGCCTGGGACCTGGGCTTCCGCTGGCCTGTCGCAGCCAGCTCTGCACCGTGGGGCACCTGGGTCTTCATGGCAGGGGGACCCCGTGTGGTCACGCGTTCTGAGAGCATCTCCATCGCTGGGTATGGGCTGCCTGCAGACACATCTGCATCCCCCCAGTTCCTGTGGTCAGCAACACTCGTGTGAACGGCTTGGAGTTGCTGGAGGCTCGGCTCCGGGCGAGATTGAGGGTATATGTTGTTTTCGTGCAGTGTCTCGGGCGTCCCTCTGCACAGAGAGGCTTCAAGGCTGAGTGTCACTCATCATTGTGCCTTAGTGGCACCTACGTGGGGCTGGCGCGTTTGCCCGGGATTGAAGTGGCACTGTCCCCTTTCCTTCCCTGTCTGCTGCCCCCAAGGAGAGCAGGTCTCCCTCCGGGTTGTATTTTCCCCACCCTCTTTTGAGTTCCTCTAAACAGTAAACCCAGCATCAGCAAAAAACAGACACAGGCTCCCATGAGCCCTTGCACCCACGGGGAGCCCCTATTTCCTCCATATATCCTCCCTGACCTGGGTCACATGTGGGCACGTGCTGCTGTTGGCGTGACCTCGGCTCTGCCTTTTGCAGGACTTGATGGCTGACCTGAAGTCAGAGCTTTCTGGAGACCTGGCGAGGCTGATTCTGGGGCTAATGCTGCCACCGGACCATTACGATGCCAAGCAGTTAAAGAAGGCCATGGAGGTACAGTGTGGGCAGCAAGTGGATGGGGTCCAGTCTGTGCAGAGGCTGGAGGGACACAGGGGCTCCTCAAAGCCTAGATGGGCTGGCTGTAACTCCTTGGTAGAGCCCCTCCCACACCCAGTTCAAGCTGGCGTGAACACAGAGGGGATGTTGGCGCCTATAACTGAAAATTACAGGACTTGGTCTGGTTTTGGACATGGCTGAATCCCGGGACAAAAACAATGTTAAATGGATGGACTCTTGTCTCTCCCCAACCCTGACTCACCCCTCTTCTGCGGCTCCTGACTGTCCGCCAGCCTTTCTCCCCATGGCGGTATGATGTCTTGTGCTTATCCTAGCAGCGGGCACCTCCAGTGAAAAGAGTTCCTTCCTCCCAGGAATTCTGCATAAGTCTCAGCTGTTACTGTGTTGATTCAAGTGGTGCCACGTGCCCAGTCACCAGAGGGGTCCGCGGGAGCTCCTGGAGCAGCTAGAGGAAGCGGGGTGGATCCGGAAGGAACAGCAGCAGCCGTTGAGTCTGTATTTTAGTCTGGCCCTGCCACATACGTACTGTGTGCTGTTGGGCCACAGCCTGTGTGCTTTCAGGTGTGAAAGGGAAACAGCCATCCCTGCCCTCTAAACGTGGGAGAGGGTCAAGTGCGGTCACGGCTATGAAGGGCACTGCTAACTCTGAAGACCTGGCCCTGCGAATAGCAAGAAAGGGCATTCGGGCCCAGCCCAGCTGTTGCGGAGGCTGCTTTGCTTCCCAAGGCTCCAGTTGGGCCAGGAGCTGATAGCGTTTAATAAGAGCATAGAGTAGAACCTAACTTGGGCCGAGTGTTTTAGCTTAGTGACTTGTCCCATCAACCCATAAGGCAAGGCTTTTATTTTTTTTGTCCCCATTTTACAGATGAGAAAACTGAGGCTCAGAGGTTAGGTTGCTTGGTCAAAGTCACAGCGCTATGAAGTAGTGGAGCTGGGATTCGGATCAAATCTGTCTGGCTCTAGAGCCTGACTTGACAACTGCATGAAATTGTCGCCAGAAAGGGACAGGGACCGAGGCGGGTCTGCCCTGCACGGTCTGGAATGTGTGGGTTCTTGACTTCACGCAGGAAAAGATTTCACAACACAGGTTCTAGGTCGTTTAGAGAGTACATTTATTAAAGCTGGGGACAGTGAAACAAAGGAAGCTTAAGGTAGAAGAGGCATGATCACAGCAACAGGAGTGAGCGAGCCTAGGCTAGGCTCCGTGGACTCAGGAAAGGAAGTTGCAGAGGCAAAATAAGTGAGCCATGCTGGGCTGCATGGACTCAGGAAACAAGTTCCAGAGGTAAAAGGAGAATCCTTAGAGACAGCTTCAGAGGGTTAGCCCAGGACAAGCTGCCACTGCTCCCCTGGTTGCAAGTCTCCTGGGGACCCTTAGAGTTTAGGAGAAGGAAAACAGAAGTATACACCCAAGGAAAGGGGAGGCGTGGGTGTGCTCAAGGGAGAGAGCGCACACGGGGTCTCGAGGGTTCGTGTCTCTTTTCTAAAGATGGGAGTTTTAGGGGAGGTCTCAGGGCAGGGTCTCAACAGCATATTCAGTAGCTTCCCAGGTGAGTCCTTCAACATGCTGATGCATCAAAGTCAGCCATAGAGGAGTTTGGGTAATTCTCCGGTCAGCTTCCCTGGTCCACTTCCCTGCTTTACTTTTATCTTGGGTTTGTCTGGCTCTAATTGGGCTTTTTTGTTACTTATTCCCCTGATTTCATCTGTTCTGGAGATTGGCTGGCAGTGATGGCATCAGCTGGGTCTCTATTATCTGTCTCCCTGACCAGGGTGATTTAAGCTACTCACTCCCTGGTTGGGGAAGAGAGGTGTAAACCATCTGCTCCCAAGTGTCCTTGGTTAGGGAAGATAAAGATCTTGTGATTTATTAGCTCAGTTTGTGCAACTATTTTTGTCTCAGTTTCCCTCATTCCACTTGCCAGGAGTTTTCCTAATTTCTTACTATCCTGCCTCAAAGTCACTAGGGCTTTGGCCTCTGAATGATTTAGAGAACAAACATTCCCTGGCAAAGCAAGTTGAGATTATTGTCCTTTTAAAACTCCTAGACAAAAAAGTGAGTGACTTTAAAAACAAACAAAAAAAAACACAAAAACAAAAAACCCCCACACAGAATTAAGAGAAGGATGAGGCTAGACCTGGGTGTCTGGACACTCTGAGGACAGGCTGTCCTCACCAATGCAGCTTTTAATGAAGAGGCTGTTAAAGATCTCAGGCAGCCTCAGACTGCTTCAGGGTGGAGAACTCAGGGACCAGTTGACCACTGGGCAGTAACCTCCCAGGACAGAGAACACAACTTCCCTGTTTGTTTGTAATCCTCACCCTAGGATATGTTTTTTTATTGATTTGAGAGAGAGAGAGAGAGAGAGAGAGAGAGAGAGAGAGAGAGAGAGAGACAGAGAAGCATTGATATGAGAGAAAAACATCAATCGGTTGCCTCCCGTACTCGCCCAGACCAGGGATTGAACCTGCAACCTAGGCATGAGCCTGACTGGGAATCGAACCCGAAGCCATTAGGTGTATGAGATGACACTCCAACCAACTGAGCCACCCAGTCAGGAGACTTCCCTGTTTTTATAGTCATAGGCCCAGCAGCCTGCACAGTGAATGGCATATGGCCGGTGTTTAACAGATATTTGAATCTACCAATCGATTAGTCCATCAGTCTTGTCCCCCTCCCTCAAAGTGGGGACCTTTGAGTAGCAGGTTCCCCAGCTGCCTCAGTCCAGAAGACCTAACGTATCACTCATCACATCCAAATATGAACAAATAGAGCATATTTTTTTCCTTCAAGCACTAAACCTTCTTTCTTCTGACAAATTCATATGTGTTCACTGTGAAAACTTGAGAAAATATACACAGAGCAAATGAGAAGAAAATAGAAATCACCTGTGACCCCTCATCTACCCAGAGACCAGTCACGGATCCCGAGATGTGTGTCCTCTGTTCCTTTTATATACTCGTGTGTAAATATTGATATTCCGACATATACACGTGGTATATGCATTTTATGTACAAGTTCCCATATACCATATATTCTTTTCGTTTTAAATTTTGAGCCAAAGCAATTTTTGCCCATCCAGTGTGGCTCAGTGGTTGACCGTCAACCCAGGAACCAAGGGGTCACCAGTTTGATTCCTGGTCAGAATACATGCCCGTGTTGTGGGCTCAATCCCAAGTAGGGGGCATGCAGGAGGCAGCCAATTGATGTTTCTGTCTCTCTATCTCTCTCCCTTCCTCCCTCTAAAAAGCAATAAAAGCATTTAAAAAGAAAAGCAGCAATTTTTGTGGGAGGTTCCGGAAATCTTGACAAGCTGGCGTGTTTGCCCCTGATTGGGCCAAGGTCTGTGGTCTGGGGGCTGCGTCTGGGGGTGGGGAGAAAATCCAGGAGGGCTTGGTGGCCTGAGCGTTCACCTCCTGGGCGGTTTCTCGGAGCATGCCCGCCTCTGCACGCGGGTCAGGGCTGTGGTTCCGATGCTCTTCACCTTGACATTCTAGGGAGCCGGCACAGATGAAAAGACTCTCATCGAAATCCTAGCTACTCGGACCAATGCTGAAATCCAGGCCATCAATGCGGCCTACAAGGAAGGTGAGTCCGTGGGAAGGAGGCCTGGGGCCCACACTACTGGGAGGCGGGTGGGCGAACAGCTAGATCCCCCAGCTTCCCACCTCGTCCACAGCTCTGCTGTCGCCCTTTTCTCAGGCCAGGAGGCTTTGATAAGTGCCTTGGGTGATACCAGCCCTGTGTCTGGGGAAAGGGTGCTCCAGATAGAGGTTCAGCCAGACAAAGGCCTGGGGACAGAAGAGAGTGGGAGTGAGGGGAGAGAGCCTCCCGCCACTGGGAGAGGAAGGGCAGCTCGGTGGGCGGCCTGGCAGCCCCACGGGGCCCTGCGTTCAGAAGGCCCGCGCTTGATTGCGTGCCACACCATTGCCATCTTGAAATTCTTATTAATTTTTTCACCAGTGACCCTATATTATTCTGAAGAATCTTCAATACCATCAAGAGTGTTTAAACTTTTTCTCTTGAAAGCAGCTTTAAGATGGTAGAATTTGTGAGGTCAGAGCTGTGCTTCTGGGGCCAGCAGCTGTCATGCAGGAGGGAAGGTAGAAGAGAGAATGAAGACAGGGAGGCTGTTTAATGGGAGAGGCGAGACCTCACCCGGGACAGGAGCAGAGGGCGGTGAAGGACCAGTGGGCATATCAGTGTCAAGATCAGCAGATGGCTGAATACTCCCAAGAACCCACTACAAACTCCTCATCCCCACCACCCCCACCAAGTCTGGGCCTCTAGGTCCCCCCGCCAGTCCTCTTGGCCAGCAGCTGCCCACACCCTCTTTCTCTGTCTCAGACTATCACAAGTCCCTGGAGGATGCTCTGAGCTCAGACACATCCGGCCACTTCAGAAGGATCCTCATCTCTCTGGCTACGGTGGGTGATTCATGGCCCCAGGCTTGCTAGGCCCTCTGGGGTCCTGGGAGGAGGGGAGAGGAGCCCAAACCTGAGGAAGAGAGGGTGTCTTCCCTTCTTGCCAACTCAGTCCCACTGCTGAGGCAGTTACTTCCTCGTGTAAAGCCTTCTCCACTGTTCACTTTTCAAAGCCGGTTTGGTGCCACCTTCTCCAGGCAGCCCTCCCGGGATGGCCCTCAGCCTGGCTTTCTGGGCACTCAGCTGACAAGAGGAAGCCATGTGGGTGACCTTTCCCTGTGTTGTTACCCAGGAGCTGCCACCACCATCTCTTAAATTCTCACAGCCCAGGTCCCAGGCCCTGATGCAAGTTCACTGTGTCTGAGTCGGGCCTTGGGCCAAGTGCCTTCCGGACATTCACATGTAGTGCTCACGAAGCCTACCCCATGAAGGCCGGATGATTGTCCCCATGTTCCAGCTGAGGAAAAGGGTTCAGAGTGGCTGAGCAAGGTCCTGTGGCTGCTGATGGACAGAGAGGGTGGATGTTTGGGGACTGACCTTTCGCACTGGTCCTGCTACAGGGGAACCGTGAGGAGGGAGGAGAAGATCGGGAGAAGGCCCGGGAAGATGCCAAGGTGAGACCCCAGCTGCTTCAGCTGACATCAGTCCGTGCCAGGCCCTCGCTCTCTGGGAGTGGGGAAGGCTCCTGGCAAAGGCATGGGTGGTTAAAGGGCAGACACTTGGACTCGGGGCCCCTTGCACCTTCACGCCCTTAGAAGTGAGATTTTTAGGGCTCTCAGAGCTGTCCGTGATGTTTGGGAATGTGGTGCTGGTCTTACTGGTATTTCTTGTGTGAAGAGTTAGGCTTAGAGAGCTGGAAGGGACTTACAGATCATCCAGGTCAAACTCCTCGTATTACAGAGGGAAAGCAGGCCCAGAGAGGGCGAGTGACTCCTGAAAGTCACACCGCAAATCAGTAGCCCAGGTGAAATTAACCCAGAGGGAGCCGGTCTGGGAGTTTGCTGGGATGGGGGCCTGGGTGCTACAGCTCCTAGTTTATTGTTTATGGAATGGGACCAAGGTTGAAGGTCATATCCTGGGAGAACCTAGAAAGTGAGTTTATCAAGGGCTGGGATCTTTGTTTTGCTCACTGATGTACTGAAATGGCACGTGATCAGAACGCAATATATACTTGTTGTTGAATGAAGAAGCGGGCAGGGGGTTCTCTGGGGTCTCGTGGCTTCTCTGCTTCTGCCTTGCTCCTAAGGCTTGGGGAGCTTGAAGTCTGGAGGTGGCTTCTCACAGAGGCTGGACAATCCCAAATCCTTCGTCCCTAAGTGTCCCTATGGCTGGGCAGTCCCTGCTGACCCATCCACACTGTCCCCACTCACCTGTGCCTTGATCCCAGCGCCTTCTGGCCTGGCCCAGGTCCTGGTCTCTGTCTCTTTTTCCTGAACCATTCTCAGCCCCCCAAAACTCTAGGTCCAGGGATTGGCATAGACACCACAGCCTGCGGATCCAGCCCCCTTCTTTTACGGTTGTGGGTTAAGAGAGCTCTGATGGATTAGGAGTCAGGGCACCAGCTCAGCTCCCAGTTCCACCAGCAGAGGTGTGGAATGTTACCGGAGCCGGAGGCACCTTAGCTGTGACCTGACAACTATAAAACTATCAGAATGCTTACTAAGTGCTGAGTATGATGCTAAGACTACTTTGTACTTTTTTATACCCCCCCCCTTTTTTTATTGAAGGAAAATGAAGCTCCTTACAAATCCAAGGGTACAATTTCTAAGTGCCCATAGTGTGATTTGAACCCAGGCCTGCCTGACTCCAAAGCTTGTACTTAATACCATCTGCTATCCTCCAGGACCCAATATAGTTATTTCCCTGCAACTTCCAAACCAATTGTCCAGTTGTCCAGCCCCTGGTTTGGGATTCAGCTGCCAGAAGCTGCAGGGTTCCGTTCATGGGTATGCCAGCTGCATTATGAATGTGTTTTAGGGACTAACCTCAGAACTCAGCCCCCTAGAATGGCTTTCTGAGGCTGGATTTCCTTCACTCACTCAAAAGAGTGGCCCTATTGTGCTGTTGAGGGTCTCTGAACCTGGCTAACTCCTTAAAGCTCACCCAAAATCTATTGTCCCAGTGCTTCTGGAAATTGGGTGCCTGCCAGTGGTCGGCAAACTGCGGCTCGCGAGCCACATGCGGCTCTTTGGCCCCTTGAGTGTGGCTCTTCCACAAAACACCACGGCCTGGGAGAGTCTATTTTGAAGAAGTGGCGTTAGAAGAAGTTTAAGTTTAAAAAATTTGGCTCTCCAAAGAAATTTCAATCGTTGTACTGTTGATATTTGGCTCTGTTGACTAATGCGTTTGCCGACCACTGGCCTGGTCTACCTATGAGAATATGCTTCCAGTTGCTACCAGCAGGGGGCAGTGGTGAGCCTTGCTTGCAGCTTTGGGGGAAGAGAAGGGATGAGAGAGAACCTGGGTGGAAACAACCAAAGGAACCAGAGCCCTGCCCCACTCAGCTGCCTTTGCAGATTCACAGACGCTAGACCCTGATCATAGTGTGGGCTCCTTCCTTATAGTAACTGGAAAAGTGGCACGCATTCTTCTGTAGAAACTTTCGAAAATAGAGACAAGCAAAATAAATAAAAAAATCCAGAACCTAGTAATAACCATTGTTAATGTTTTGGAACATATCATTCTAGTTGTCATTCCTGATTTATAATAATTAAAAATATAAAAATAATATCCTGTTAAAACTGTGGCATATTATTTTTAAAAATCAACATCATTTAATGGCTCTATACTGTCCCATTTAAGATCTGCCACACTTTATTTAACCAGCCCTCGTCCGAATAACCAACTCTTTTATCACATGCATGACTTTTTCCCTTGACTTGATTTCTAGAGGTGGAATGGGAATGCTGGCGGAAAATCTATCCAAAAATTGAAGGCATTTGGTATGCAGAGCCAAGTTGCCCCCTGAAAATCTAGATAATGCACATTAGTACTGAGCAGTGTTTGCTTGTTTCATGCCTCCTCCTTCCCACACTCTCACCTGGGAATCCAGAACAAGCTCTTAGGGCTCTGGGTCTGTTATGAACAGGTGACCCATGTCCAGTGTCCACCTCTTGCCCCACAGTCATTGCTAATAGCTTCCCTTTCATTCTCAGTGTTCTGGGTGGAGCAATAAATAATATATATAATCTAATTGTGAAATGAATTGTGGCCATACAAAAGAATACCTCTAACTTTTCTAGTTATACTCTAAGAGTGAAATGAAGATTTGTGGCCAGTTTTAGATAATTCAATCCCTGGATTGTATTTTTTTAAATATTTTATTGATTTTTTACAGAGAGGAAGGGAGAGGGATAGAGAGTTAGAAACATCAATGAGAGAGAAATACTGATCAGCTGCCTCCTGCACACCTCCCACTGGGGATGTGCCCGCAACCAAGGTACATGCCCTTGACCGGAATCGAACCTGAGACCTTTCAGTCCGCAGGCCGACGCTCTATCCACTGAGCCAAACCAGTTAGGGCCCGGATTGTATTTTTTGATGTGACAGCAGTATTGAAATATAATTCATACACCATACAATGACCCGTTTAAAATGTACACTTCAGTGGTTTTTAGTGTCTTCACAGCCTTGCGCAACCACCACCACAATCGACTTCAGAACATTTCATCATCCCCAAAAGAAACTCTGTACATATTACAATTACTCCTCATTTCCTCGCAGCCCCCAGCCCTAGGCAACCACTGATCTACTTTCTGTCTCTAAGATTTGCCTGTTCTGGGCATTTCACATACATGGAATCATGTAATATGTGGTCTTCTGTGACTGGTTTCTTTCACTTAGTATAATATTTTCAAAATTTATCCATATTATGCCACATATATTTTTTCTTTCCTTCCCATTGCCAAATGATATTTCACTGTATGAATATATCATTTTTTAAAATCCATTTATCAGCTAATAGACATTTGGGTTGTGCCCACTTTAAGGCTATTATGAATAATGCTGCTGGCTGTAAGCATTTGTCTACAAGTCTTTGTGTGCATATATGTTTTGTTTCTTTTGGGTATATTTCTAGGAGTGGCAAACTAACTTTAGGAGGAATGGCCCAGATTAATTTTTACGTGAAGTAGCTAGGCTAATGAGGAAAAGTTTTTGTGTTGACTATCTGGAAAATTATTTTAGTAACCCACTGCATTTTTCATATTACAAATATTATTATTTTGAAGTTGTTTTGAAAAAACATATGCCTGGGGTTCTCTAACCCAAATAAATGAAGAATGTTTGATACCTTAATTCCTTTTTCTTAAAAATTTTTAAACATCTCCCTCTTTTAAAATAAAATACTAGGCATTTTTAGCATAACTTTTTAAAAAATTGTGGTCAAATGTGCATGACACATAATAAAAATACACATAACATACAATTTACCATCTTAACCATTTGTAAGTGTCCAATTCGGTGACAATAAGTGCATTCACATCGTTGTGCAACCATCACCACTGTCCATCCGCTGAACTCTTTTCATCTTGTAAAACCGAAACTCTGTGCCCATGAAATTATAACTGCCCATTTCTCTCTCCCCAGCCCCTGGCAACCGCCGTTCTACTTCCTGCCCCTGTGAATTGACTACTCCAGGTCAAATAGTCACCATCATACAGTATTTGTCCTTTTGTAACTGGCTCATTTCACTTGGCATGATGTCCTCAAGGTTCAACGAGGTCATTTTGTTTGTTTCCTATTGTGTTTTTTTTTTAACCTTTTTAAAAATTGATTTCAGAGAGAGGAAGGCAGAAGGAGAGAGAGAGAGAAACAGTAATGAAGAGAGAATCATCAATCAGCTGCCTCCTGCATGCCCCCTACACTGCGGATAGAGCCCAAAACCCAGGCATGTGCCCTGACTAGAATCCTCCTGGTTCATGGGTCGACACTCAACTACTAAGCTGGGCAATTTTTAATGTAGAAAAAAGTATTAGTAAAAACCAGAAGCATCCCGTAAACCTAGTAGCCCTGATAACTCCAATTTGACATTAAAATAAAAAATAACATACTTCCATGCTGAGAAAATGTAAACATAAAATTTCAGGAAAAATAAAATAAAATGCAAAAGCTTCCCCCTACAGTCCTCCTCAAAGCTGGCCTCTGTCAGCAGTGTCCTGACCGTCCCTCTACATGACTTCCCAGGAAGTGGGTAGGAGCGAGTGTGTGTTCATCTCTTCTTATCTAGATACAAGGAACACTGTTAGCCTCAATTAGGCACTGTGATGCTACACTTTTTTGCTTAATTTAAATGGAAACTCCTTATCAACACTGCAGACCACTCTCTCTCTTTTAAATAGCTGTGTGGATTTCATTTCTCATATGGGATGAGCCATGCAGAGCCTGAGTAACAAGCCAGTAGTGATGGTGTCCGGTTGTTTCCCGTTACAAAGACGGCTGCCGTGGCGCCTTGCGCTATCTCGGCAGACCTGGCCGGTCTGTCTGTAAGGCAGATCCCCAGCCACGCCGTTGCTGGATCAGGCCGCACGTGCATTTTACGTTTTGATGGACATTGGCAACTTCTAGGATGAAAAGAAGCTTTCTAAAGCAGAGAGCTGTTGGGAAGTTTATGAAGAGGATGGTTTTGGTCTGTCCGATAGATGAAGGGTCGGCAGTTTGGGGAACATGGGCAAAGGCAGAACTCAGCCTGGGGTGCACAGGGATGGCTACATTTCGCCCCCAGGCATCCCAGGTCGCAGTTCTGGCCTAACAGAATCTGTGCTCGGCCTTAGGCAGCGATGAACACTGTCCCCTGTAAAATGACTGAACGGCTGGCACTTGCCCCGGATTGGCTGTGTGCCCTGTCAGTCCCCTCGCCTCCAGGCCTCAGCTCTCCTGTCTCTCCTCTCTGTCACTTGAGGGAGTGAAGTGGCGGGTCTCCTGAGGACCCTCCACCGAGTGGGGGCAGGGTGTGAGGAATGCAGCAGGTCTCACAGTCTGACTGCTCAGTGGCTTTGCACATGAGCACACTAGGTCTGGAGGTGCCTAGGTGCCCGGGGTGACGATGGGCAGAGTGCCCTGTTCTGTGTCCTCCCCTCCCCGTTTGGTGAACATTTTTTGTAATTAATTCCCAGGCCTATCCCCATGTTGATGTCCAGCCCAAAGGTCAGAGAACCATGTTTTCTCTCCTCCCTGCTCCCATTGTGGTCCCGAGTCCCCTTGGGGCCTCTCGGGGCCTCCCCTTGGGGCCTCTGGGGACCTCTGCCACCTTGAGCCAGGCCCCCTGTCCCTGCACCCCAGGGCCCCCAGAGCCACCCTCTCCGGGCCTCCTCTGATTCTTGCCTCCCCCTCTCTCCCCCCCTGCTCTCAGGTGGCTGCTGAGATCTTGGTGAGTGCCGGGGTCTCCCTGTGGGTTAAGCCTCTGAGTGAAGTCTGATTGTGCCTGTGCCTCTGGGCGGGGCTGAGGGGGCAGGGGCAGGCAGTGATTTGGGGTTTGCCTCGCAGCTTCTCTCTCTCCTCTACGAACCCCACTGGGTAAAACATGGGCCAGGCAAGTGTTTCCCTAACTTCACCCACTCATTTCCCACCTGATTTGTGCTACGTACGTGAGCTATGAATATTTTCTTTAAATAGACTCTTTTTTAAAACCTGAAATCAGTTATTTTTAAAGGGAAATTTAAAATCAATGTAAATGGAGCTGTAGCCAGCTAGATCGTTGTGGAACCATAGATGTGGTGCGTTAAAGTTGTGTGACATTCCGACCCTTGGGGAAACACTGGCTGGGCCGTTTTTCCCTGCCCGTGTGCACGACACGCTTCCCGCGTCTCCACGCCAGGTGCCTGTTTGCCCCTCCCCGGGGTCGCCGTCCTCTGCCCCGAGGCTCAGCCCCTGTGTGTCAGTCCCCAGGGCCCCTGGGAACTGGTGGGGGTTGAGGAGGCCGAGGAAGGAAGAAGGGGCCAATGTCGGTGTCCTTGGGTGGCTGGGTTAGCCCAACCTCTAGCTGCCCTCGGCCGAGGCAAAGACATGAGAGTGAGGGATAACCCAGGCCTGCCCATGTCTTCCTCCCAAACCCTTGCCCCCACTGTCCCTGCAGGAAATAGCAGACACGTCCAGCAGTGGAGACAAGACCTCCCTGGAGACGCGTTTCATGACGATCCTGTGTACACGCAGCTATCCGCACCTCCGGAGAGGTGAGCCTCACCCCTCCCCTTTCCAGTCAGCAGGGAGACCCCAAATTTGTCGACCACACCGGCTGGGCTGGACTGTCTTGATTTGAATCTCCCACTGAGCCCTGGGGCCTTAGGCAAGTTAGTCAATATCTGTGCCTTCATTCCCTTAGCTATACACTGGGATTTTAGCTCTACCACGCATGACTGTTGTGAGGATATAAAAAAATGTAATTCACAAAAAGCACTTAACACAATGCCTGGCACATAGTAACTGCCTCGGTGTTATCATTATGATTCCTTAATCTCTGTCCCAACTTGACACGGGAGGAAGGGAGGCCCAGAAATGGGAAGGGGTCCCCCAAGGTCATTCAGTGAGTTCACGGTAGAGCTGTGACTGGGAGCCACGCTCATCTGCTGCCCTGGCCCGGTTCCTAGAACTTGTCCAAGGCTCTGGGGCGGTGTCTGACTTGAAACGGTTTGGCTCTGAGCCCAAGGCAGCCTGAGGTCAGAACTTCCTCCCTCAATGATGGTGCACCTAGGCACAGCCATACCTGCAGCCATACCTGCTGCCCCTTTCCACAGCCTGTGGGCGGAGCTGGGTGGGCGGGAGGGGTGATCTCCCCCCTCCCTCTGAGCTGAAGCTCACCCCCATCTCTGGGGCTTCTCTTGGGGCCAGTCTTCCAGGAGTTCATCAAGTTGACCAACTATGACGTGGAGCACATCATCAAGAAGGAGATGTCTGGGGATGTCAAGGACGCGTTTGTGGCCATTGGTAACTGGCGGGGACCAAGGGAAGGGGCTAGAGGTCCAGGGCGGGGACTGGGGGCATTGGGCACATGGCCAGATTCCCTGAACACGTGGCTGTGGCAGCTGCCTAAGCGACTAGTACCGGAAAATCAACACTGCCACTTAGCGGCTCCCGGGGTCCTGCCTCTGTGTGATGGATCGGTGGGCAACATGAGGACTTGTTCCAGGCTGTAGGGCAGGAAGAGGAAACGGCTCTCCTGCGGAAGAAACCAGGAGGGCAATAGCGGACTGGGGGTGTACACACACACACACACACACACACACACACACACACACATACTCATACTACACGTGCACCTTTTCCTCCTCCCAGTACCTGGATCTCTTTGGTTACTCTCTTCTTGCATGATTTGAGTCCTTTTGAAATTTTTATTTTTCAATTACAGTTTACTTTCAGTATTTTGTATTGGTTTCAGGTGTACAGCATAGTGTTTTATACTTTAACATAGAACAATAACATACTTTACACAGTGTTCTCCCCGGTATTTCCAGCACCCACCTGGCACCATACATAGTTATTACAATACTAGTGGCCCGGTGCACAAAATTCATGCATGGGGGCGGGGTGTCCCTCAGCCCGGCCTGCACCCTCTCCAATCTGGGACCCAGTGAGAGCCAGAGGAGATGGCATCAGGAAGGGGAGTGAGTGTGCCAGGCCCTGAGTATGACCCTGGGGTTGGCAATGACTGGGGGGAGAGGAGGTGGGAGAAGAAAGCCCCACCCAGAGTCTGGGCACAGCTCCTCTGACCAAGTTCCCTGCCTCCCTCTCCTCTTCCTGCAGTTCAAAGTGTCAAGAACAAGCCTCTCTTCTTCGCCGACAAACTTTACAAGTCCATGAAGGTAAGACGGCGTGCTCGTCTGTTCCTTTCGTTTCCGGCACGTCCGTCGTCCCCCAGAGCAGCACGGTGACAGCTGGGTCCCCGTTGGATATTTGGCAGCATCTGCCCTGTGTCTGGCTCTAGAATCGTAGTTCTCAGCCCCTGGGCGGAGGGTGGCCCTGCCCCCGGGAACATTGGCAGTGTTCTGACACATCGTGGGCGTCACAGCCTGGGGAGTGACAGCTGCTTGCACCTGGTGGGTAGAGGACAAGGGTTGCCAACCACCTACAATGCACAGGAGAGATCCCATAGCAAAGCATGGTCCGGCCCCAGGGGCCAAGGTGGAGAGACTTGCTCTGGAGGCACGGGGCTGAGTGAGAGGGACACAGTCTGCCCTCTCAGAGCTCCCCTTCCAGCAGGTGACACGGAGCCTCCTATGAAATGATCACAAAAGGTAGCAAGTGCTCAGCTCTGGCCCTGGCTTCCCAAAAACCCAGGCCACGCCGGCCACCCTCTCAGCCCAGCAGGTAGAGTCTCAGCTGTGGACAGAGCCTGGGGAGGCTGCGTGGTGAGAGCGAGCTGAGAGCCCTCTCAGCCTGCAGTCCCCAGACATGACACCATTTATGTGGAACTTACCATGTGCCAGCTCTGACTCCCAACGTGAGCGAGCTCTCTGGGGGCAAAGTGGGCCCCAGCTGCCCACATAGTCCCTGCGCTGTGCCTGCTCCTTGAGCCTGTATTAGTTTTCCAGATCTGCTATAACAAGTGGCCACAAATTGAGGGGCCACAGAACTTATTCTCTCATGGTTTTAGAGGCCGGAAGGGCAAGGTGAAGGTATTGGCAGGATTGGTTCCTCTGGAGGCTTCGAGGGAGAAACTCGCTGGTGTCTCTCTCTAGCTTCTGTGGTTGCCAGGAATCCTGGTGTTTCTTGGCTTGTGGATGAATCCCTCTAGTCTCTGCCTTTATCTTTATCTGCTGTGTCCATGTCCATACATCCTCTTCTTTTTCTTTTTTCTTTTAAATATATTTGTATTGATTTCAGAGAGGAAGGGAGCGGGAGAGAGAGATAGAAACATCAATGATGAGAGAGAATCATTGATTGGCTGCTTCCTGCACGCCCCCTACTGGGGATTGAGCCCGAAACCTGGGTGTGTACCCAGACAGGGAATCAAACCATGATCTTCCGGTTCATAGGTCAATGCTCAACCACTGAGCCACACCAGCCGGGCCATCCTTTTCTTATAAGGACACCAGTCATTGGATCTAGGGCCACCCTAATCCAGTAGGACCTCAACTAATTACATATGCAAAGACCCTATTTCCAAATTAGTCTCATTGTAAGGTTCCAGGTGGACATGAATTTTGGGGGTACACTCTTTAACTCATACAAGCCATTTTTGCCTGTTTGGTCAGCCCTAGGCCCAGGGGGATTTGGGTCAGGACTATTTGTGGCAGGCAGAGGCAGAATATCCCACCCCGGTTTTGGCAGGAAAAGGGAGAGCGGCAGATAGACACCCACTAGTCCTAGCCTGACTTGGCCTTGTTTCTTCTCCTGCCCTGTGCCTTCCTCATGCCCGGCTCTACCAGGGTGCCGGCACGGATGAGAAGACCCTCACCAGGATCATGGTCTCCCGGAGTGAGATCGACCTACTCAACATCCGGCGGGAGTTCATTGAGAAATACGACAAGTCTCTCAACGAAGTCATTGAGGTGAGGAGTGGGGCTAGAGGTCAGTGGGGAAGGGGGTGAGAGTCAGATCCCTGAACATAAGATTCGAAGTCCTTTTTATTCCCATAGTCTTTTTCTCAATGACTTACCTCTGAGGACAGCCAGGATGTTGCTAAATGAAAGACCTGCCTCATTGTTTATACCAAAATAAATTCCAGATGGTTCAAAGGTTTATAATTAAAGATTGCCAGGTAAAACAAGGGCCTTTCTTTTTTGCTTTTTAAAAATTGTTACTGAACTAGTATAATTTACATACCATAAAATGCACCTGTTTGAGGGTATAATTTTAAAAATATTAGTAAATGTAATGAGTTGTGCAAGCATCGCCACAATCCAGTTTAAAACATTTCCATCACCCCACTATGGTCCTTGTACCTGTTTACCTGTTTCCACCCCCAGCCCCGGGCAACCATCAAGCGACTTCCTGTCTCTATAGACTTGCCTTTTCTGGGTATTTCCTATCAATGGAATCACGTAATATGTGGTTCTTTTGTGTCCGACTTTTTTCACTATGGAGCCCATTTTCTTGTCTTTGAGAATGACCAGGATCTTAGTTTGATACTGTACTCGGTTGACAAGACTGTGGGAAATCTCACCGGCAGTTTCACACAGACTTGGTGGGAAGGCAACTTGGTAGCACGTCTTCAAAGGGGAGTTTCGAGATTTCAAAATTCAAGACATTTTCATTTTGGACTTGGTATTTGTGTGTAGGAATTTGTTTTACAGACATAGCCATACTATTCCCAAAGGCACATAAAGGAATGTTTATGCCAGTATTGTTTATAGTAGCAGGAGTGGAAGCCCTCCATACAGGACTGCTTAACTACCTGATGTATAGCCCTGTGGTAGAATACGATATAGCCGTGAAAAAGCATGAGGAGACTCTATGTGTTGGTTTGAGATCTTCTCTTAATTCAAAAAAGTATGGTCCAGAATAGTGTGGCTGTTGCATATCCATTTCTGTGTAGGAAAGGGATGTTATATATACACACATGGGTAGATGCACAGACTATTCCTGGAACGTGGGCAGCTAGGAGGAGGGACATTGAGACCATCAGGATTGTTTTCACTTACTCAGCTCTCCCTCTGCCTCTGCCAGGGTGACACCTCCGGAGACTTCATGAAGGCCTTGCTGGCTATCTGTGGGGGCCAGGACTAGGACGCTGGCTTTGGCGGGCACCTCAGCCAAGACATGGTCATCAGCACCAGCCACCGTGACCAAGCCTGATTCTCCAGCTTCAGAGACTACGGGAGGGGTAGAGGTGGGGGAAGGGGGGCAGGGTTGGGCTCTTGTCATCAACTGGGGTTTAGGAAAGGCTCCCACTCCCAGGGGCCACTGAAGGCCCAGCATGGTCACTCCTCACATCTGATTGGCTGAAGAACGGTACCCCTAGATTCTGTCCACCTCTATTCCCCATCTTCCTCCTCCACCCTTCTGTCCCTGCCACAGCCCCTGCCCTGGCTTGGGCGTTGTCAAATCCAAAAACATACTGAGCCTCTGTCTATGAAATGAGTGTTGTGTGTGTTTTGAATGGCAGGGCCTGGTGGCAGGTGTCAATTGAGTGTTCTTGGCGGCGGGGCGGGAGGGAGGAGTAAATGTCTTCTAGCCAACAATCCTGCCACCTCTTCAGCGCCCGCCTCTGTCCAGGTGGTTGTGCTAGAGCACTGAACCAGGAGTCCGGATACCTGGGTTCCATTTTGCATCAGCCACATACTTTCTTTCTGACCTTGGGCTCATCTCTTTCCCCTCCCAATTCGCTGTTTTCTTGTCTACAAAATGAGAAGGTTGGACAAAGAGATCTTGGCTTTTCTAGCATTGACAGTCTAGGATGTGCCTCCAGATCATTCTCTTTATACTTCTTTCTTTAAATAAAAAGACACACATGAATACATTCCCAGTGAGGACCTGTATATTTGACCTTGAACCTGCAGCCTAGATTGTCCTCATTGGAGCCTGCCCAGGAGTGAGCTCTAGCTTTATACTCTCTCCTGGGGATCCCAAAGGAGAGTCTGAGCTCTGGGTCTTGGGCCCCCTCCCCCCCCTGCTGCGTGGACGTACGTTTGTCTGTGGTGCTCTTCATCCATTACAACCAAACCCAAACTTCCTCTTTTGAACTCTTCAAGGGCACCAGATGTGATCGTGATCTGGGGAGGCCCGTGGAAAGTTTCCACTTTGTGAAGATCACTGATAAGCAGTAGAATCAACTGCTGTTTCTCTGTCTCCCTTCCCCCAGCTCTGCTTCAACCCTGAGACTTGGATCTAACGTTGTCCAATGACATAGCATGACAGTGCCTGCTGGCTGGAGGGCTCTGCTCTCTGTCCTGGCCGTCCTGGGAGCTCACTGTGTGTATAATGTAGCTGCTGTGCAAGGACTGGGTGTTGGGAGACTGGCTGGGTCTGGTCTTGTCCCTCCCTCAGTGTGTGACCTTGGACTAGCTAGTGCCCTCACTGGACCTCCGTTTCTTTATTTGTACAATGAGGGTTTGGACCCTAGCCCTCTCTTCATCTCTGACAAAATGAGTCTGAAAGTAAGACAATTTACCTTGCGTCTTCTCCACTTCCTGCCTTCCACCCCATGGTGAGCCCAAACCCCATGAGAGTCAGCTGAGTTTTTTGGGGTATTTGCCCAACTTAATTTAACTGTTACCCAAAGATAACAAATGGTTAAGAGCTGTGGAGTCAGACCTTTAACATTAACTGACTGTGAGCATGTCATCTCTGAGCCTCAGTTTCCTTATTTGTAAAACACGGCCCCCAATTCTGCTTATCTCGTACTCTGTGTGGGGCATGGGGTGAGAGAGGTGATGCGTGGACGTGCGGAGTGGGGTCCTATCTGCCTTGGAGTCGCCTTATGGCACCACCTGCCCTGAGCCAGGCCCCACTGTAGGAACTGAAAGGTGGATCCCAAGATGTTTTCTGAGCTTTGTTCTCAAGAAGTCAGCTGCAGATCACAGAGGCATCCGAAGCTAAATATGACATTTGCTTAAAAATATGTTCTGGTGGGAAAATAGGCTGGGAGTAGAAAGGAGAGAGCAATGGGACCTGAGGGAATCGAAGTGGGAGGCCCCAGGAGGCTGAGGGAACACACAAGTAGAGAAACTAGGACTTGTGGAATTCCTAGAAATCAGGAATGAGGACAGCTCTGAGCCCTCGTGCTGGACAAAACACTCTTCTCATTTCCCAACATGCATTTCCCACTTAATTTTCTTTCAGTTGGATGGATTGTATTCTAGGACTAGTCAGTAGTAGAAGGGAGACCCTCAAGGTTTGTGGGGTAAGGTAGACCAGATTAGAAATGGGAGTTCACATCCAATTATAGAGGACCTGTATTTCCAGATTTTATCTTAAAACCCAGGGGGAGCCTTTCTTGGGAAGAGAAGGTGTGCGTCTAGCCATGCACTTAAGAAAAACATGAAGGGCCCTGGCCCATGTGGCTCAGTTGGTAGAGCATCATCCCATGCACCAAGAGGTTGCTGGTTCTATTTCTGGTCAGGGCACATACCTGGGTTGCTCGATTCTCTGGTAGGGGGTGTGCAGGAGGCAGACAATGAATTCTCTTGTAGCGGGTGTGCAGGAGGCAACTGATCAATCTTTCTCTCTAAAAATAAAATTTTTTAAATTAAAAAAAAAAAAAAGGAAACATGAAAGGAGCATGGCCCGTTGGGAATCTATTACAATAATCCCTCTAAGACCCAGGTGCCTGCGGAACAAACCACATTGTTTTCTTGGAGCTGCAGCAGAGGAGGGAGTAGCCACTCTTGTGAATCCAAGGTACTTCACTCACTCAGTCATTCATGCAGCGTATACTCATCAAACGCCTCCTATGTGCCATGCTATGTGCTCGATGCTAAAGATGTAAAAAGTTAGACCCAATTGGTCCTCATCCTTACGAGCTTCCATTTGAGTGTTCCACCCACCTCCCTTCAGAACACCTGAATCAACTGATAACGGACTGGAGATCGCTTCTGTGGCCAGAGTTCAAGGGAGAGAAGTGGGGACTAAATTAAAACTAAAAGGAAAGAGAAAGCAGAAGCCCAAACCACACTGTCTCAAAGTGGGAGAAGACGACGATGGTGGCGAATGTTCTGAATGTGGAAGGGGCCTCAGAAATTCTCACCTCCCTCTCAGTTACAGAAAGACAACTGTCACTTCCACAGAGAGGAAGCAACGGGCCCAGGTCACAGCAAGTTAGCAGCAGACAGAACTGGGACCTGCAGTCCCGGGCCGGGTTCAGTGCTTTTATAAACTCCCTGAACGTTCGTTCTCCCACTTTCTCCTTCCCCTCCAAGGGGCGCTTCAACCCAGAGCCATCCTATTTATTTATTTAATAAAACTGTATTATTATTTTTTTTAACATCAATGTGAGAGAGACACATGCCTGGGGTGGGGGATGGAGCCTGCCACCGAGGACCCTTCAGTCCACGGGCCAATGCTCTAACCATTGAGCAAAACCAGCTAGGGCCAGACCCATCCCCTCTTGAGCTCCTCTCTGCTCCCCTCCTTCCTTGAGCCATGCATTGCCGCTTCAGGGCAAACCCTTTTCGGAAGCTCTGGGCTGGGATGTGCCAACCTGGGTCTTCTGGGCCACAGGAAATGTCTGAAGAAAGCGGCTGGTTGGGAGGGGTTGCCCTTTGAGTCCGAGCACAGAGCAGCTGTTGGGGAATTGCCACTGTCGCATTTCCTGCCATTGGAGAGCAGTGTGGGAAATGCTGGCTCTTTAACCCCATTCCCCCATCCCCATTCACTGTGCCAGAGAGTCACTGCCAGAGGCATCTGGTGGGAGAAGCTTTTCCGTAACCATTCCTTTGCGGTAGTGGCGGGGGGGAGGGGGGGGAGGGGTTCACCCCATTTAATGAGGACACTGATGGTCCAAGTGGGGAAACAAATGGCCTGAAGATTGACTGAGCCAGAACTGGCCTTAGTGGTCATCCAAAGCAGCCCTCCCATTTCATAAGTTTGGAAATTGTGGCCAGAGAGCAGGACTGTGGCCCTGGCTGAGTAAGGGCTAGATCTGGGGCCAGCACCTGGGCCTCCTGATTCCTGCCCTGCTCTCTCTGCTGACATCTCCTCTTCCTCTTCCTCCTCCTGCGGAAGCCAGACTGAGCCGACAGACAATAGGAGGGAGAAGTGTCAAGTTGCCCAACCCAAATTTCAGAACCCAGAAGCGGTAAATCGGTGCTCCAGCAGGCCTCTGCACTCCCCTCAGACCTCAGGTTTCCCAAGGCTGACTTCCCCGCTTTATGGTTGGAGTTAGGCAAGTGGGAAATTTTAGTTGAATAACAGCCCTCTGCTCAGTGGTTAGATCTACAGAGGCAGGCAGGCGGCCTCAAATACCAGCGAACCGCTTAGACATAGATAAGTCATTTGACCTTTCCGTGCCTTGATTTCCTCATCTCTAAAATGGGAATGACAAAGGTTTTTAACTCGCAGGGTTGTGAAGATTAAACCACACTGTTCAAGATATAGTAAGGACTCAGCTCTTTGTTATTAATAAATGGACTAGATTCCAGTTCATGGAGGAGAATGAGGGGGAGTCTCTTCCAACAGTCTCTGAGGACGAGTCCCTACACTGTGCCACTAACCCTCAGCTAAGTGGGGAAATATTTTTAGAAAAATTCAACCAAGCACATGATAGCAAGTGGTACCAAGTGCAGAGGCCACAAATTAACCAGAGAAGCGTTAAGAGCGGCTCCCTGGAAAGAGGCATGTCCAGGCACCTTGAAAGATGTGTAGCTATGCTTCCAACAATGAAAGATAGTAAAGGTGGGAGGGAGAGGCGACAGCTGGAATAAGGGCACAGAAGTGGGAAAGGCCCCTGCCCTGGGCCCCACACCCAGTGTGAGAACATCCGGAAGTTCACAGAGTCCAGGCTAGAGTGTGGGCTTTGCCCGGAAGGTGCTGGGGACGAGACTGGTCTGATCAGAGAGGTCCTTTAGGAAGACGTATCTGCGGAGGAGATGGGCCCAGTGCCTGGGAGACCACTGGACAGGCTTGTAGTCATTCCCCAGATGTGGAGGCAGGAGGTTCTGAGCGAGAGTGGAGGAAGCAGAGATGGAGGAAAGGAAAGAGAAAAGAAAAGAAAAGAAAAAAGAAAAGAAAAGAAAAGAAAAGAAAAGAAAAGAAAAGAGAAGAGAAAAGAAAAGGGAAGAGAAGAGAAGAGAAGAGAAGAGAAGAGAAGAGAAGAGAAGAGAAGAGAAGAGAAGAGAAGAGAAGAGAAGAGAAGAGAGGAAAGACACAGGGCAGCAAGAAACCAAGGGAACTGCCCGACCTGCTTTGGGGAATGAGAGAGGGAGGCAGCGGTGAAGCCAGGAGTCATTACCTGGGAAGCCAGAGGCAGGAAGTGCTTTTAGAGGCAGGATGTGAGGCCCAGGCCCCAGGTGCAGGCCATCCCACGGCCCTCTCCGCTAAGTGAGGATGGAGGAAGCCCTAAATCAGAGCCATGTAGGAATGAGCCCTCCCCCCAGGCCCAGCTGTTGTAGCGGTTTCCAGAACATACATTTCCTTCTGTGGGAGGGTCTCACCCCTTCCTCTCCGCTACTGCCATCGGCCTCTTGTGCCACCAGCTGCAGTCAGAACCCTCTAGTGCTACCCCACTGAGGTGGCCTTGACCTGGATGGAGATAGCCATGGGCAGGCATGGGAGGGCCTGGACAAAGAGATCCTAGGCCAGTGCTGGGCCAGCGATTCCCATTCCCACTCTCCCATATATTTGGTATCCGCTCAAAGCCTGTAATTACTACTTATCAGACACACGGGATCCCAAATCACTGCCAGTCATATCCACAGGGACACACACTGTGTACACCCGGAATCAGAAACACACATGGGTGGCCACATAGAGAAAAAAAAAACAAAAACGCTTAGGTCCACAAATACAATGCTGGTAACAATCAGAAAGACTGATCTGTGGTCCATACATGTATTACTGATCACACAGGAAACAGCTCACACAAGTGCCCACACTTGCTTTTCACACACTCACTCTTCTTGGCACACAGCCTCGTGTGCAGCGCACAGCTCCAGAAATCAGCAGCCCGCTGTCCTTGTGTGTGTTCCGCAATGGGCGGATAAACAGATGTGGGGCCTAACTGTCCTGCCAAGACTCTGGTCCTATGGCCACCCTGCTCCGGGGAGGCAAGGCCAGCTCCCTGGAGAGCCAGGCAGTAATGGGGTCAGCCTTGGAAGGGAGCAGGATCCTGGGGGAAGGCTTTAGGGGGTGGTGAGGCTCAAGGTGCGTAACATGTAAAGAGGCAGGAGAGAGATTTTCCTTCAAAAACATCATTCCCATTCTCTTCCCTTATCTAGGAATGCTCTGGGAGCTGGTGGTGAGAGGGTTAACGGTGCCAGCTGCCATACCCGCTAACTAACCAACGTTCTGAGCTCTGAGATTTGCCCAAAGGGAGGCAGGGTCATTACCTCCCCAGGCGATCTGGCCCCAGGATAAAACTCCCCAGTGAGCGAGATGGAAACCTAAAATGAAACCTTGTCAGACTTCTCGGACTCAAGCATCATTACTGTCACCCTTGTCCGTGGCAGCAGCGGCGGCAGCAGCGGCAGCACCAAATCCATCATCGTTGTTGCCGCTTCCTGGTTTCCCTTTGGGGTTGGAATGTACTGCATTTTCTTGGGCAAATGTACCCTCCCCTCACTGACTCCCGGCCAACTTTCCTCCTTAGCAGGGTGTCTCAGGGACAAAATGAGATCCCAAAGAGGGAGCCTGGCGTAATGTGGGTTCCCTGGGAGGTGCAGACCCCTTTCCTTCCCTGCTTCCTGCCTCTCCCCTCTCCCATTCTGGGGTCCAGGCTACTTGGAGTGCCATATTTGCATAGACATGAGACCTCGCCCCGGGGAAATTCCCCCTGGTGACCAGGCTTCCTTTCTGAGGTCAGGCCACATCATCAGACAGCTCCTTCCTCTCTTGCACGCCCCAGCCTCCCGCTGGCTCTGGCCCCAGTTATCGGGCAGGTGTATATCCAGACACAGATTTAGTCCCAGGCTTTGACCTTGGGTGCTATCCAAGAGAATGTGAGTATAGGAGGTGGGCTGGGGGCCTGGAGCAAAAACAGAAGTGGGGGATACTTGAGGAATAGAGGAAAGGGAGCAGACAGGAAGTGGTCGGGAAGCCTGGATGGTGATGCTAGCTCATCCACAGCTCCCTGCCTGACCCTGGGCATGTGCCTTTCTATGCCTGGGCCTCAGTTTCCTCTTCTATCCAGCCAGGGGGTTGGTTTAAGATAATCTCTAAGCTTTGTTCCAGATTTGATGGGCCAAGAAGCCACTTCCTTCAGCAGCACAATTGTGCAACATTTGTCCTTGGATCATTTTCCTTTGACAAAAATCTTGCAACACACTGCCCTATATTTGTTTCCTTGGAAAGCACAATTTTGCAAAATGCATCCCCGAATCCCATTTTTCAGATGCTGACAGAGTTACATGTACCTGCTCTCCTCTTCGTGACTTGGTCTGAGTTTTAATTTTTCTTTTCACATCCATCATGTATAATGTTCTAAAATCTGTCGTCCTCATGGTCTCTGACCCTGGTACTGAGAAGGCAGCTCCCCTGGTACAAAAAAAAAAGGGGGGAAGAGGTGGGGTGAGACCACAGAACCCCAAGAAACTGTGAGGTTCTGGGACCACCTGCATCAGAACTGTTGTAATGGCCCCTTTGAGAGTGGTAGTCCCAACTTTGAATCAACTGGGAAGCTTTTAAAATAGCAATCCCAGGCCACACCCTCTGAGATTCTGCTGTAATTAGTCTGGGCTGGGAGCTGGGCATCTGTGTTTTCACAGGGCTCACCAGGTGATTCTAATGTGCAGCCAGGACTGAGAGCTGCTGATGTAAGGACCCACCCAAGACCAGATAGATCAGATGATTCCGATGGACC
This sequence comes from Cnephaeus nilssonii, assembly GCF_951640355.1. Lineage (NCBI taxonomy): Eukaryota > Metazoa > Chordata > Mammalia > Chiroptera > Vespertilionidae > Cnephaeus > Cnephaeus nilssonii. The sequence continues at coordinate 88,907,041 of NC_137076.1, read as the reverse complement.
ACTAGAATTGACGGACCCCTGACCTATGTTACTCTTTGTGAAATTATCCTAACAGGTACCCTTCCGGGCACATTCCCAGGGTTATAAATGGGCAAAGAGAACTGACCCCCTTTCACAGATGAGGAAACTGAGGGACAGAGAGAGGAAACTACTTACTGAGGTCACACGGTGAGTTCAGGAAGGGCGGTGGCCTGATACCGAGTAGATGCTCAGAGACTCAAAGGGCTTTTGCAAAAGTCACGGGCTGGATGCTTGGGGGGCCCAGAGAAGTACTAACATACTTGGTACCTCCCGAGGGTTCATGACACCGAGGTCTCCTTGGCTGCCTGTCTACAGGCAGGTACTTCTCACTTTGGAGTTGGAAGGCCCAGCTTAAGGACTTGGCTTTCTCAAACTCTACTTAAGGTCACCCCTGGGAGGTTATTAAAAATGCTGCCTCCAGTCCTCCCTCCACCCGAGAGTCTGATTTCTTAGGTTTACGGTGGGACCTGGATCTTCCCAGACTCCTGGGCTAGGTCCTAAGAGCATGAGAAATCCCAATCCTTGGGAGCTTTCAATAGAATTCATGAGTCAGGAAACCCACAGGCTCAAATCCATTCATTCACTAAATAAATATTGATTGACTATTATGAGACTGGCTCCGTGATGTCCCCACACATTAACAAGGTGGAAGAGATGGAGCTGAATAATTAAGCATCAAAGGCGTGGGCCTGAGAGAGGTTCCCATGTACACCCAAATCTCACCCATCCTTCGAGGTCCAGCACAGAGGACTCCTTTCCAGGTGAGCTCTGGAGACATTACCTGAGTTTGAACTCGAGCTGTGCCACTTATGAGCAGTTGGCCTAAACCACCATGAGCCTCAGTTTCCTCATCTGTAAAATAGCAGTACAAGTCTCCTAGGGCCATGGTCGGCAAACTGTGGCTCGCGAGCCACATGTGGCTCTCTGGCCCCTTGAGTGTGGCTCTTCCACAAAATACCACGGCCTGGGCGAGTCTATTTTGAAGAAGTGGTGTTAGAAGAAGTTTAAGTTTAAAAAATTTGGCTCTCAAAAGAAATTCCAATCGTTGTACTGTTGATATTTGGCTCTGTTGACAATGAGTTTGCCGACCACTGGCCTAGGGTTCTGATGAGGAATGCATGCAATCATTCACTTAAGAGCACGTAGGGCCTTGTCTGGTAGATGTTAATCCTAAATATTACCTATTATTTCCTGACCATCTTAGCCTTCCCTGATTTCTCCTTCTGAACTTTTGAACTTCTTTACCGAGTCAGAATGGAAGGTCCCTTAGTGATTATCAAGTCTGATTCCTTTCTTTACCTCATAGAAGGGGAAATTCAGAGAGGGGGAAGGACTTGCCCTGGACCACACAGCAAAACCAGGACTCAGTCCAAGGGCCTCTTCTTTCTTGATGTCTATCGCACGGCCTGAACAGAAGAGGCAATTTCAGGGAATTCATAGCTGGAAGAAAGAAGAGGTGAGAGAAAAGGTGTAAGAAGCTAATTGCCCTCAGCATCTTGGCAGGGAAAGAAACCCAGTGCTAATCTTCCCCTAGAATGTGCAAGCCAAGTATTCCTGACTGGAGATTCCAGCTCGAGGGGGGCGGGGGGGCAGGGGGAAGGGAGGGGAGGGGAGGAAGGGAGTCCAGCTTCTTCAGCCGCCTTAGTGCTTCCAGGTCCCCCTGCCATTTAAGGCTCCATGAGCAGGCACCTCCATGAAGTCTAAGTGGGGCTTCATGAACTCACAGAGGACTCACAGATTATTGTGGCCCCGGGAGAGAAAACATCGCGTTTGGAGGGAATGTAGTGATCCAGAAATATTAGGACTGAATGATACATTCTACTGACGAGGAATCTAAAACTCTATTTCCTCCAGTTAGGGTCACTTGTCAATTTCACGAAGGCTCTGGCTGACCTGGGGCCTGATCCCAGGTCACCAGGAGATTTCATAAAGGAAGCCGGGGACGAGATCTCTCTCTCCCTGATGCTGAGTCCTGCCACCAGCCCAGATGCCTGCTTCTGAGCTGTGAGGGAGGCCCTTCAGTTTGGTATTGGGGCGGAGGCGTGCAGAGAGAAGAGCATCTGACAGCATGGGTGTGGGAAGGTGTATTTACTCCCAGCAGAGAAAAGGGTCTATGGGGAGAGACGGATAGCAATCATCCTTTGCACCTGGTCCCACTCAAGGCCTGGTGCCTTTAGTCCTATAGAACTTTGTATGATGATGGGAGTGTCTGCCCATCCTGGTACGGTAGCCACTTGTGTGGCTACTGAACATTTTATTTTTATTATTTTTAAAAATATATTTTTATTGACTTCAGAGAGGAAAGGAGAGGGAGAGATAGAAACATCAATGATGAGAGAGGATCATTGACTGGCTACCTCCTGCATGCCCCCCACTGGGGATCGAGCTTGCAATTCAGGTATGTGCCCTGACTGGGAATCGAACTGTTGACGCTCAACCACTGAGCCACACCTGCCGGGCAGCTAGTGCTCCTTTTAAAAGTGTCACTGCCACCGAGGGACTGAGTGTGGTGTGGGACCGAGCACTGGACTAGGAGCCAGGAAGTCCCTCCATGTACTCACTTGGACAGTCACTTCCCTTGTCTGCCCCGCACTTCCTCATCTGTAAAGCGAGGCCATTGAGCCAGGAGCTGTCTCTAGCATTCCCGTGGAATCCCAGCCTGAAGGGCACAGAAGCAGTTGAGGATCGGATTCCGTGAACTCTCCCCCTCCTTCCTCCTAACCCCCACTTCACCCCCCTGCCCTACCTCCAGGGCTGAATGTGGCCCCTGTGACCGGCCTGCGTGTTTCCCTAGGCCCTACCTATGTTACTTCCCCTTGCCTGCTTCAAACTCCATGCTCCACTCAGAGCGAACAATTTTAAGTTCCCCAATGTCCTCTTCTCTTTGCACAGTCTCTTCCTTTTGCTGAGAACACGCTTCCTTATGCCCGCGCTTGGTTACTTTCAGGTCTCCGCTTAAGGCGTCACTTCCTCCAGGAGGACTTCCCAGATCCCCAAATTTTGACCAGTTGCTCCCTTGTCCAAGCCCATGTAGCTCCCTGTATTTCTCTGCCAAAACACATCTCTAATGCGCTTTACTGTCACTACCTATTAATTAGCCTGCAGCCCCCACAGCAATGCTGTCCGATAGAACTTTTGGCAATGATGGAAATGTTCTGTACGTGTGCAGGCTAATGTGATGGCCACGTGTGGCTACTGAGCACTTGAAATGTGGCTGGTGCTACTGAGGAACTGAATTCCTGATTTTAGCTAATTTATATTCAAATAGCCACGTGTGGCTAATGGCTACTGCTCTGGACAGGGCAGCCACCAAATCTGTGAGCTCTGAGCAGGCAGGAAACAGGTCTGGCTTGTCCACCCTGTATCCTCAGTGGTCTGTAAGACTGTGAGTGGTCTTGAAGAAACTGTAAGAATGAAGAAACTCTGGAACCGGGGCTGATCGAGAGAGGCCAGCTCATCCACATGGCCCCCTCCCATCAGCAGATAATGAACTGAGACCTTATGTTCGTAAAGCAGTCGATAGTTTACAGAGAATGTCTGCAATCCATCATTTTACTTTACTGATCATCACAGGAGGCAGGCAAAGCAGGACTCATTGTCCCCATTTCCCAGCAGGGATCACTGAGACTCGGGATGGGAAGCAAGGCTCCGGAGCACCCTGGCTGGTTCGTGCAGAGCTGGCTGCTCCTGGGTGGGTAGGTCTCTAAGACCCCACTCAACATCTGAATGAGATCTGGCACAGAAGGGAGTAAGCTCTTCCTGGCCTGTGGAGAATCCACCGAGACTAAGTGGAAACAGATGGGGTAGGATTGGGGGCAGGAGGATGTGGGCTGGACAGCTGGTGATTTCCTCAGGGTCCTGAGCACTGGAATCCCCCATCTTAGGCAAAGGAGGAAATAGAGGTCCTTGGGAGAACCCTGGGGCGAGGTGGGGTGGGCAGACCAGGTGGCCCCTGCCCTGTGCCAGTTCTCAGACCAGCCACGGGATCCGAAATCCGCAGGCTTCAGCTCTTCCCCTGAGCCTCTCCCTGGAATGCACAGCAAGCGACAGCCAGTCTGGGCAGTGACAGGTGGGGACTGATAGAGAAGGGCCTTGTGCTCTGCCAGCGGGTGGGAAGGGGCCTCAGCTGAGCCTTGTGTGGCTGCCTGGCTCCTCCATCTCGGGGAATTCCCCTCCTGCTAAAAGTCAGCCCAGCCCAGCCCTCCTTCCTGCAGAAGCACAGTGAGCGGAGCAGCCTTCACCGGGCCGGCAGCCCCCGCCACACACACCCTGGTCTCCTCCTGCCCTTCTCCAGGTGAGTGACCAGCCTGGGGGCGGTGAGCCAGGCAGGACAGGGGAAAGGGCTCACGGCGCCAGGGTGCTGGGCCCTCCTACCTCTGGGCCAAGAGCCACCAGCCTCCCACTTTCCTGCCTGCTGGGGTCGCTGCTCCAGGCCCAGGTCCCTCTTCCCCCACTTAGGGCCTGGGCTCTGGGCCTCTCTATGTCCCTGCCTGGCCGGCCGCAGGCCCTGCCGTTCTCTTCTTGCTTCTCTCCCTCCTTTTATTTCCTTTTCCTGCCCTCTTCTTGCCCGGCTTCCTCAGCCAGTCTTTTCTCTCTAGTCGCTACTAGTTTTTCCAAAGAGAAGGAAAAGAAAGGTCTATTTTTATCTTATTCTTCCCCCAAGAAAAGGGAGTAGGTTCACTAGTGTGAACTTAGATGTTTGTGTGTGTGAGTACATGTGTCTTCATTGGTGAGCGTGTGTCCAATCTACTGAGGTTTATATGTGTATGACCGTGTGAGGGTAGTGTGTAGGTATGTGTGAGTGTGTCTGGTTATTATGTATGTGTGTGTGTCTGTGTGTGAGAGGGGTGTGTATGTGTGTGTGTGATTGTGCCTGGGTATTATGTGTGTGTCTGTGTGTGTGAGTGTGTGTGTGTTTTGGTATTATGTGAGTGTGTGTGTGTATGTCTGTGTGTGAGGGGTGTGTAGGTGTGTGTGTGAGTGGGTACTATGAGTGTGTGTGTGTGTGTGTGTGTGTGTGGTATGTAGGTGTGTGTGTGAGTGTTTGGGTATTATGAGTGTGTGTGTGTGTGTGTGTGTGAGAGGGGTGTGTAGGTGTGTATGTGAGTGTTTGGGTACTATGAGTGTGTGTGTGTATGTGTGTGTGTGTGTGTGAGTATTTGGGTATTATGAGTGTGTGTGTATGTGTGAGAGAGAGGGGTGTGTAGGTATGTGTGTGAGTGTTTGGGTACTATGAGTGTGTGTGTGTGTGTGTGTGTGTGTGTGTGTGTGTGGTGTGTAGGTGTGTGTGTGAGTGTTTGGGTATTATGAGTGTGTGTGTGTGTCTGTGTGTGAGGGGTGTGTAGGTATGTGTGTGAGTGTTTGGGTACTATGAGTGTGTGTGTGTGTCTGTGTGTGTGTGTGTGTGTGTGTGTGTGAGGGGTGTGTAGGTGTGTATGTGAGTGTTTGGGTACTATGAGTGTGTGTGTGTGTGTGTGAGTATTTGGATATTATGAGTGTGTGTGTGTGAGAGAGAGGGGTGTGTAGTTGTGTGAGTGTTTGGGTACTATGAGTGTGTGGTGTGTGTGGGGGGGTGTAGGTGTGTGTGTGAGTGTTTGGGTATTATGAGTGTGTGTGTGTGTGTGTGAGAGAGAGGGGTGTGTAGGTATGTGTGTGAGTGTTTGGGTGTTATGAGTGTGTGTGTGTGTGAGAGAGGGGTGTGTAGTTGTGTGAGTGTTTGGGTACTATGAGTGTGTGGTGTGTGTGGGGGGGTGTAGGTATGTGTGTGAGTGTTTGAGTATTATGAGTGTGTGTGTGTGTGTGTGTGAGAGAGGGGTGTGTAGGTGTGTGTGTGCTTGGGTACTATGAGTGTGTGTGTATGTGTGTGTGTGAGGAATGTGTAGGTGTGTGTGTGAGTGTTTGGGTACTATGAGTGTGTGTGTGTGTGTGTGAGAGGGGTGTGTAGGTGTGTGTGTGTCTGTGTGAGGGGAATGTGTGTGTGTGTGAGAGAGGGGTGTGTAGGTGTGTGTGTGTCTGTGTGAGGGGAATGTGTGTGTGTGTGTGTGTGAGAGAGAGAGAGGGGTGTGTAGGTGTGTGTGTGTCTGTGTGAGGGGAATATGTGTGTGTGTGTGTGTGTGTGAGAGAGAGAGAGAGGGGTGTGTAGGTGTGTGTGTGTCTGTGTGAGGGGAATGTGTGTGTGTGTGTGTGTGTGTGTGTGTGTGTGTGTGTGAGAGAGAGAGGGGGGTGTGTAGGTGTGTGTGTGTCTTAGAGGGGAATGTGTGGGTGTGTTGGGAACTTTAGTGATCTAAAGCTAGACGGGAAGGGACCGCGCTGGAAGGCTGGGACCCTATAGATCACTCCCCCACCTGCTTCCCACCCGGGGAGGCTGGGCCTTTCTGGGGTGAACCTTTAACAGAGAGCCCGAAGCACCAGGAGTGGGTGAAGGGCTGACAGACGGCGGCCTCCTCTTTGATCACAAACAGTCCAGATTTTCCAAAGCTGGTCAGAGCCCAGCCCAGGGAAGTCCCTGGCTAGGAGTAGCAAGGAGTGGAGGCCCAGTCCCTGGCGGTGGCTTCTGGGTGGGAGAAGCAGGAGGGGCCCGGGCAGAGTGGGCATGAGAGGACAGGGGTGAGGCTGAGGGAGGACTGATTACTCTCAGGGCCCTGTCAGGGCTTCCCAGGATTAGAAATCGCTCTGGTTCCCATAGCTCTGCCTCCCTCAGGGGCTGGGCTGGGCCTGGCCCACCGCTTCCCACTTCCGGGAGGGTGACAAGGGGCAAGCCTGCATCTAAACCCAGATCCGATGGACACCCTGACCTGGAGACAGGGAGGCCCGAGGGAGAGGAGCTGAAACAGGGAGGCCTGGGCTCCTAGGAACTGTGGGAGGGGCCTGGGGAGGCCACGCTGGCCCAGAATGTCCCCCAGTGTCATTTTGCCTTTCCTCTCTCTAGTGGTGCCTTAGAAACCCTAGTTCCAGGGCCTTAGGGGAAATAGTTGGGGTGGAGAAAGAGGAAAACAGGAGAGACCTTCTCGGCCTGGCCATTCCAAGAACACACTTTGTGAGGTCTGGGCAAGTTCCTCCAGGGCTCTGGGCCATGGGGTCCCAGTAGGATTGACGACCATAATTATTGTTGCTGCTTTTCACCGATGCCAGGCCCTGTGGCATTTCACTTGCTCCACCCTGTGTGTTGGGCACTGTTCTCACCTTCATGCTACGGAAGAGGAAACAGGCAGAGAACAATCAGGAGGAGGACTGGCTGTGTCAGGGCTGTCCCCTAGGCCCAGGTCTGTCTGACTCCCTAATCCTCTCAGGATCTGCTTCTTGGAGGAAGGGCAAGTGTGGGTGTATGGTTTAATTCACACCAGGGTGCCCAATGAATGTGCAAAGTTAAAGCTGTCCTGCTGCCGTTGTGTCTGTGCTCTCATTCAGTTATTTGGGAGGTAGACAGAGAGAATTAAAGACTGATTTACTTCTTACCAAAACGCACGATTACCTAGTACAACCTCAGTCAACAGAAACGTGTGTGACACCCATTCCTCATTTAACTATCACTGACATCTCTCTTGTATACACACACACCCAATCCAGAAAGCACCTAGAATCCACAGTAGGGTTTTACATTCCCAGGGTGGCCTCAGGCTACGGACACGTGGCTCTAAGGAAGGGACCCAGACCCAGGATTGCTCTTTTCTTGGGTCCGTAGCTGCTTGCCCTGAGTTTCACTGACCCCCTAGCCAAGGCCCCGGGCTCACTAATTCACATAATGGAATGATACACGAGCTTGTTTGCTTTGAAAGCTCCATTTCTCATCAGCGGGGCGTGTGGAAATAACACGGATCTGGAAGCAGGAGATGGATTCTAGTCCCAGGTACTAATCACAAACTTGTGAGATCTCCAGTCCTCAGTGGCTTCTCAGTGGCTTCATCCCTACAAGTAAAAGGCTGGGTTTGATCCTTTCTAACTGCTCTTTAAAAGGTCTGACATTTTGAGTTCTATGTCTTGCTAGCTGGCACGACTCCAGAACACAATGCTCAGGAATGTTATGAGTTTAAGAGCCTGGATCTTCCTGCTCCAGTTACCTGTTGCTGTATATGACCTTGTCCAAGTCATTTAACAGCCCCAAGCCCCAGTTTCGTCTGAGAAATGGGGATGATAACGGTCCTGACCTCAGAGCGTGGTTGGGAGACACAGTATGTAAAAGTGCAGGCCTAGCACACAGCAAATACTCCACAAATGTTACCTTTTAATGTTTTTAATATGCAGCCTTCACTCTTCTTTAGGCACTTGATTTAGAGTTCAGTTATGGGAGGGTTTGGGAGTATTTTGATTAGAAGTACAAGATTTTTTTTAATTCATTTTTTTATTGTTGACAGTATTAAAGATGTCCCCAGTTACCCCTTCCACTTGAGCCCCATATATGTTCTTTGGTTAATCTATTTCTGTCCCCACCACCCCTCCCCGCCCCCCCCCCCCCCGCCCCCCATCTCCAAGATCTGTCAGTCTGTTCCATGTTTCCATGCCTCTGGACCTATTTTGTTCATCAGTTTATTTTGTTCATTAGATCCCACATTTAAGTGAGAGCATGTGATATTTGTCTTTCTCTGACTGGCTTATTTCACTTAGCATAATAATCTCCAGGTCCATCCATGCTATTGCAAAGGGTAAGAGATCCTTCTTTTTTACAGCTGCATAATATTCCATGATGGAAATGTCCCACTTCGTTTTTATCCACTCATCTATGGATGGACACTTGGGCTGTTTCCAGATCTTAGCTATTGTAAACAATGCTGCTATGAACATAGGGGTGCATATAATCTTTCTGATTGGTGTTTTGTGATTCTTAGGATATATTCCCAGAAGTGGGATTGCTGGGTCAAATGACAGTTCCATTTTCAATTTTTTGAGGCAACTCCATACTGTTTTCCACATTAGCTGCACCACCCTGCATTCCCACAGCAGTGTACTAGGGTTCCCTTGTCTCCACATCCTCACCAGCACTGGTCATTTGTTGATTTGTTGATGGTAGCCAGTCTGGCAGGTATGAGGTAATACCTCATTGTAGTTTTAATTTGTATCTCTCTGGTCATTAGTGATGTTGAGCATTTTTTTCATATGTCTGTTGGCCATCTGTATGTCCTCTTTAGAGAAGTGTCTATTCAGGTCCTTGGCCCATTTTTAAAAATTGGATTGTTTGTGTTCCTGGCGTTAAGTTCTATAAGTTCTTTATGTATTTTGGAAATCAACCCCTTATCAGATGTATCATTGGCAAATATGTTCCCCCACACATGGGTTATTTTCATTTTGATGATGGTTTCTTGTGTTGTGCAGCTTTTTAGTTTGATGTAGTCCCATTTAATTATTTTTTCCTTGTTTCTCTTGCCCTAGGAGATGTATCAGTGAAAATACTGCTATGTGAGATGTCTGAGATTTTACTGCCTATGTTTTCTTTAGAATCTTTATGGTTTTGCAACTTACATTTAAGTCTTTTATCCATTTTGAGTTTATTCTTGTGTATGGTGTAAGTTGGTGGTCCAGTTCCTTTTTTTTTTCTGCATGTACCTGTCCAATTTCCCAACACCATTTATTTTATTTTTTTTAATGTTTCATTATTGAAATTTTCAAACATGGACAAATATAGAGAGAATGGTATAAAGCAGCGCTATTCAAAGTGCTGTTTATGTATTCCTGGGTTTAACTGTGATGGTCTACCCAGTGCATGTAACCCATGTCTACATGCCATTATCATTTCTCAAATGCCTTCTTTGTGCCAAGCTTTGGGCTTTACTTGCTTTATCTCATTTATCCTCAGGATCATCTGAGGGGTAGGTACAATTATCATCTCTACATTCACAGAGGAACTGAGGCTTAGAGAGGCCACCCAGGTCGTAAGTAGTTGAATAGGGGTTAGAACCCCATTAGTTAAATTCATAGCCTATGTTCATAATGAGTGCTGAGGTTCTGTAAGACAGTAGGAAAAATCATGACACTGTAAGGCAACGTGGTGCAGTGGAAAGTGTACATATGCTGGGGAGCCCAAGTCCTGAGTCCCAACACTGGTCACATCACTCAACATGTGTGGCCTTTAACGAGTCCTTCACTACATTGATGCCTCCGTTTTCCTACCCGTCAAATAAGGAATTGTGATCAGTGGCCCCTCTGGCCTCTAACATGGTGGGATGTTCTGAAGTCCAACAAAGACTTAAAAAAGACTGGAAGGGGTGGATGCGGTCATGACTTTGAAGAGATGAATTTTCTTACATGTTGTAATTGTTAAGAAAAATTATCCCAAAATAGGAATACAGGCAAAAAGATGACTGTGTAATCTTTTTATGTCATACTAGAGCATTGTCCAAAAAAAACCCACCAAGGAGTCGTCTGGTATTTTGGGGAATGGAATTATTTCCCTAACTCTCTAAGTTCAGTCGGACGTTTTATAAAAACAGCTGAAATAGTTTGGAAACAAAATGCAAATAGTTGAAGACCCTTCTCTCTCTCTCTTTTTTTTTAAGTAAATTTCAATGTTCGTGAGAAGAGAGGTTGGGCTTAGGAAGAGAGCATTCTAGGAAGAGGCAATTTGGGGTGTACAGATGAACAGGAAGAAGACTGGTCTGGGGGACCCAACGGGTAGAGGGGATGCCTGCGGGCTGCCTTATAAATCCTAATCTCCCTGTACCGTCCCTCTCGGTGACACTCAACGGTGCTTTGGTGTTCGCAGTCCTTGGCTCCCTCCCTTTCTTCAAAATCTGGGTAAATATGTGTATTTATTTTCATAATTAAAATGAACTAGAATTATTTCTTTTTTTAATCCTCACCGAGGATATTCTTTCATTGATTTTTTTTTTTTTAAGAGAGAATGGAAGGGAGGGAGAGAGGCAGAGAGGAAAACATCAATGTATCATTGGTTGCCTCTGGCACGCACCCTGAGCCGAACCGGCGAGGGCTGTTTGGAGAATTTGATAACACCTTTGAAGTAACTGAAGGCATCCCAGGTTGTCACAGAGCCTGAAAGGAGAATGCTTGGATTAGGCATATGCTTGTGTGTGTGTTCGCACAGAATCACAGTTGATTGACAGATCCCTCAAATTTGTAAAACGAGGGCCTGTGTGAAACAGCTCCTCAAATCCTTTCTGAAATTAAACCTACCCTCATTAGAATAAAATTATGAGCTTAAAAAGACCAGTGTTTCCAACCTTAAACCAAACGACTGCTCCGTGTGGATCTGGGAAATCCCACAGCCTGGCCCACCTACCGTAAGATATACTAGGTAGGCAGGGCAGGCTCTGGATTTGTCCACCTGGGTTTGAGTCTTGGTTCAGCCACTGACTGACGCAATCTAACCTCTCTGTTTCATATATTTATGTTTGTTTGTTTTTGTTTTTTAAATAAGGCGGGGTGGTGGTGTGCAAAACCCGTCTCATTAGGGTGGCCGAGTAAATTAAAGTAATGCGTGCAAAGTGCTTACAGTGTCTGGAGCAGTGCATGTTAGCAGCAACAGTAAGATTGCTGAAGGGTCCTTCCAGCTCGGAATTTCTATGAGCTCTGCTAACAAGTCTGGGAGCGCCCGGCACCGAACGCCGGGGCCCTGAGCTGCAGCTCCGGCTGAGCTCCAAAGGCTACGTGCCTTTTGGCAAGTTCCTTCCCCGCTCTGGCCTGGTGCCCCTCGGCCCCAGGAAGTCGTGGGGTGGTCTCTGCGGCTCGTCTCCGCTCAGTAGTTTGGGCTTTCAAGTGGCCGCAGCCTCATTCCGGAGCCCGAGGCTTCCGGCGCCGGGAGTGCCGTCAGGAGCTGCCCAGACCCGGGGAGTCGCCGGCCGGAGGGACGGGTACCCGCGGCTGCTCCGCAGCTTCTGGGCTGTTTACCTCGCCGGGCCCCACCCCAGCAGCCGCGGGCCCGCCCGTACAACGCGGCGCGATTGGACGACAGGCCTGTCAATCTCCGGGGACTTTCCCAGGGGTGGGGCAGCCCGGCTCCTGGCACTTCCTTGTCCCAGCCCCTTCCCAGGAGCCGGAGGTGTGCCGCCCGGGCCGCTACCCCCGCCGCCCCGTCCCCGGAGCGTCCCTGGAGCCCGTGCTTGACGCGGAGAGAGGGCGCTGTCCCTCACGGCCCTCACCCTCCGGTAAGCCTGCCGGGCCTGAGCGAGGATGGAGGGGGAGGAAGGGAGTCTGAGACCGGCCGTTCAGCGCCTCAGCAGTGGCCGGGCATGGAGTGGGAGGTCAGGCCCCGCCCGGTGGCCTGGGGTTCTCGGCTCCCGGGCAATGGCGCTTGAGGCGCCGGGTTGCGGGGCGCCTCCTGGGGGGTCCGGCTCTGCTCTGTGGGGAATCCCTGCTCTCGCGGAGGGTGGCGGGTGCGCGTGCGCACTGCGTAGGCGAGCGTGTCTAGAAACCGTGTGTAGGCCAGTGCAGGGCTTGCAGGCGGTGTGCACCAGCCGGTGGAGAGAGCGTGTGAGCTTGAGGCTGTTTACAGTGTGGGAGACCCGTTTTGTTTTATTTATTTATTTATTTATGTATTTATTTATGTATTTATTTATGTATTTATGTATTTATTTATTTATTTATGTATTTATTTATTTAGGAGACCAGTTTTAGAAGCAGTGTGCATAGGTAATGAAGAGGAAAATAACATTCCTCTTCAAAATGAGTGTTAGTATTATTATCCCCAGTTTGCTTCCAACCGAGGCACTTGGAGACGGGGGTCACACAGCTAGGGGGTTGCAGGATTTGAAAGCTGGCATTTGTCTCCGAGTCCCTGCTCTACTGTTGACCATCTTTGCACAGTGTTGGAGACTACATCTGTGTGCTTGTGCGGGGTATCTGAGGTGAATTTCTGGGAATGATTTTGGGTGTGGAGTTTCTACGTATGGGTGACTTTTCCACTGTAGGGCATTCGTGTGCATACAATGATGTGTATGGAAGCGATGGCATTATACATTCATTAATCGTGTGTATGGAAGTGTTTATGTGACCGGGCAACAGATTGTGTTTTGGTTGGGAGGGCGGGACTTTTGTGGATGATGCAGAAGACTCTGCAACATCCATCCCCACCCCCTTGCAGAATGACAGCTCAGGGGAAGCTGTGGATTCCGAATGCATCATTTTTATTTCACAGTATAGTCAAAATGGAATTTAAGCAGCACTTACTCACTTTCCAAACAGGGGGGTATGAGAGAGGGGAATTCGGCATCTGATGAGAGGTCAGGAAAGGGGACTCTCAGCAGTTTTTTTTTTTTTTTAATTTCTGACAATGGATATTGCATTAGGAAGCTGGAATATTTATTAGTACAGACTTATAGCAATCCTATGATGTTGTATCAACATCCCTATTTTACAGCAGAGGGAACTGAGGCAGTGAACAACCAGTACCGGTAATAATAACAGCTTACATTTATGGACATTTACCATGTGCCAGGCATGGTGCTTTACAAATTCAGTATCTCATTTAATTTTTCAATAATCCTAGGAGATCATTACTGTTAGCCTCAATTTTCAGGTGAGGAAACTGAGGCCCAAAAAGTTAAGACTTGCCCCAAACTAGTAAGCTTTGAACCCTGGATCCTGTTTCTTTTCCACTGACCAAGGCTCTTGTCCTTGCTGTGTCCTGGGAAAATAATGTGATCAGGGACTGGCACTTCATGGAAGCACTTGATCATGTCCCTCTGAAAGCGGCAGCCGTGAGAGTCCTGTGTTCTTCATACTTATGTGACCCTGTTTCCCCCCACCCGTGGGTGTCCCGTGGGTATGGCATGGCACTCATGCTGAGGGTTGGTGCCTGCCCCTATGCCCACACCAGGTCCTTTGGGGCCCCAGGAAGCCGTGGGGTCTGACTCATACCCTTACCCCCAGTGCTGCTTGTGACTCGGGCCCGGATGTCCTGGGTTGGGTCGGGCCGACCTGATTTGAGCACCTTAGAATTGTAAGAGGTTGTTTGTCTACCTCCCTCCCTGAGTACCCCTGGGTACCACCTTACTTCTGCTCTCGCTGCGGTTTAGCCATGGGCCCTGCTTTTCTTCCCTGCCAAGCTTGGCCTTTCCTTGAGGCCTTTGTATATGCTGTTCCTTCTGCTTGGAACACCTTTCTCCAGCTCTTTCTATGGCTGCTTCTTCCTTATTTGTCAAGTCTCAGCTCAAATGTCACCTCCTCAGAGGGGCCTTCCCTGACCTTTCTATGCAAAGTAGCCCCTTTTTTCACTTTCTGTCATAAAACTATTATTTTTTTTTTCATACAGTTGTCATCCTCTGAAATAATCTCATTTATTTGTGAATGAGAGAGTATATGTATAGAACAGTGACTGGCATATAGTAATTTCAGTGTTTACTTGTTTTTCATCTTTCTCTTTTTCCTAGAAGGGAAGAGTGGGAACAGGGGCCTCTTTAGTTTCATGTGTGCATCCCTGATAATAGATAAGAGGGTCTAGGCTAAGGCTCTGCTGGCTTTGTTCAATGGGTGAGTAGAATAGAAGAAACTAGAATAATGGTGCATTTCCCAGGTGAGGAACTGAGGCCTAGAGATGGGAAGGCGCTTGTCCCGGAGGGGTAGTGGCAGAGTTGGAATGAGAACCAGAACTTACTTCCCGAGGCATTTTTTTCATTTTTAAAAATTTTAATTTAATTTAATCTTTCCCATCCCCCTTTATCCCTCTCTACACTCAGCAAACATTTCCTGATGGCCCTCGTGCCTGGTGCTGTGAATATGGCCCGATGCTCAGGTGCTTAGGAACTGGCTCTGCCCCAGAGGAACTTGTAGTAGAATGGGGAGGGATGTGCCCAGAGTGCTGTCTGGAGCCCTTGTGTGCCAGCAAGCGCCGGGCAGTAAGTCTGACTGTAGTGCGGAGCAGTTTGCAGGTGCCAGGTGGGCAGGGGGCTTCTGGAGAGAGGTGACTCCAAGGCCAGGCCTGATGAGGAGGTGCAGGGCGGGGCCTGAGCCCCTTCTGGAACTTGGTAGGCTGAGCAGCAGGTTTGGGGTAAGGTTCTGCTGGGTTGGGGAAGCTGACCAGCTGGGCTAGGAAAAACCCTAAGGTCTTGACTACCAGGCAGAGACGTGTTGGTTTTTCCCTGTGGGCAGCATTGGGAAGTGATTAGACCCTTCGGTTGGCAAACTTAAGCAGGCATCAGCCCCACCTGGGTGTCTTGTTAGATCGCTGGGCTGTGGCCCCTGGTGTCTGATCCAATAGGTGTTGGAGATGCTGCTTCTGGTCCGGACGGCTCTTTGAGGACCCCTGGTGTGGAGCCCCTCCTTTAGAGTTCGGCACTCCTGGGTGGCTACTGCCTCTGCTTCCTCACCTGTAAGGTTCTGTGACGTCCTGCTACCTTCTGGAGTGGTGCGAATGAGTGAGACAGAGCGTGGCAAGCACTCAGCGCAGGGCTGATGCGGGGTGAGCCCTCAGTAAACGCCCGCTGCTGACCTTGTTAATGGTGATGATCACAAGGGTACTGAAGGGATTTTACTAGGAGAAGATGAGGATGGTCTGTGTTTCTGTGCTTCAGGAAAACTTGCCTTCGACCCTCTGCCACCTATGGACCTTTGACCCCCTCTCTGACAGGGTCATCCTTTGCTTTGTCTCAGACATCTTTGCATCCCTGATTAGGATAGTGGAAGCTTACCTGGGTGAGGGGCACAGAGGACATCTGGCCCAAGTTCCCTCAACAGCACCCAGCACCCCAGCAGGTGATCATCCAGCCTCCACTTGATCCCCACCCCCAGGGTCAGGGAGCACTCTGCCTCCCAGGCTTGCTTTTACCGCAGTGGGAGGGGGCTTGATGCAGGCCCTTCCTTTCTTACCTCCTCTTTGTTCCCTCCTTGCTCACCTGACCACTTTGGGGGGGAGAGGGGAGGAAAGAGGCAGGGTAGTAGGGTGGTATGGCAGAGAAGGCACAGCTGGCCACCGGAAGACCCGGGCCCCTCCCCTCTGCCTCACTGCCATCCCGCGCCACCTTGGGCAGGTCTCTTCGCTTTGCTGACTTTGGCATCCCAGCTGCAAAATGAAGGGATCGCACTGGCTGCTGCCTCAGGGTGTCCTCTTCCAGCTCTAAAAATTCTGTAGCCCAGCGATTGGGCCTCCAGCAGTCTCTGAGCTTTTCCTGGTGGGCCATGTCTTTCTGCGCCCACCCTTCGTGCTTCTAGAACTGTGCCAGTGCCCTCCTTTCCCGCCCTCCTCTGACGGGAGGGAGTCTGGAGTCCTCTGGAGGGTTGCGCAAAAGAAGGCACAGGCAAGCAGGGAGAAGCTCCCCAGCCCCAGAGACAGATCTTGGCAGCCTCCACGGCCAGTTGCAGGAAGTTCTCCATGTTTTTCCCCATGACCAGCTCAGGACAGTCACTCTTCCTAGAGGAATGAATGACTGGCCTGGGGGAACAGTTGCCTCTTTGTCTGGGGGGCTGCCTTCCTGTGGAGCTCTTCTCTTCCCGGGGACCTTACCCCGAGGCTGGGCCCTGCGTCCTTGAGTACCTGTGGGGTGGACAAACTGGGTGGCCCAGGCAGATGGATGTGTGTGTGGGGAGGACAAGGGGGGAGGGGCGCTGTGGGAGTCTTGTCACCAAGGAGTCATACTCAGAGGCCAGAGCTGGTATTTTTAGGGCGGGCGTGGGGGGCGGCCCATGAGTCAGGGGCCTTTGGTTTGGTCTCCACCCACACTGGGGAGTGCAGGCAGCGAGGGTCATTGCCCTGTGCCTTTGTCATGGCCAGCTTCGTCAGAGAGCTCAGGAACCCTGGTCCCTCCGCACCCCACTTCTTCTGCCTCTGCAAGTGTGGCCCCCTCCCATTCTGGAGGCTGGAGATCGCAGTGCCTTACAAGTTTGTCACCAGGGAAGGGGTTCTGAGGACAGCAACATGAACTTTTAGAAAATATGAAGGAATCTTTCAGACATAGAGGGTAATAGAGTTTATTTAGAGTTTATTCTCTTGCATTTCTCCATAGTTTTATTATAAATGTATGTCTCCCTAAGCAATATGTAGTATTGTTTTGTATGTTTGAAAATGTTACTTAAATGCTATCATACTGTCTGTATGATTCTGAAACTTGCTTGTTTTGCTTAATATATTTGTGAGATTCGTCCATGTTGATATCTCTAGGTCTGGGTCACTAAAAGTTCATTCATTTTTTATGGCTTTATGGTATTCCCTAATATGAGATTGTATTTACTCATTTTCTTTTTCATTGGGTAGTTTCCAGCTTTTGCCGTTAAAACAAGACATATTTGGCTTTTATCTGAGTGTTTGTACCCCCGTCCAGCTGTCCCTTTCCTAGCCATTACGGCTCCTGTTGGGCTAGCACTTTAAAATCTACAGAGAGCTATATGGTTTCTAGTTGGTCCTCTCAGCATTTCCACAGGGAGAAACAAGGAAAGTGAGGTCACTCATTGTCACCCGGTAAGGGAGCAGAGCCAGGATTTGAACCCATTCAACCCTCTTCCATCATATTTGTTATAAAGGAATTCTCAAAACTTGTCATCTTTCCTCTTAGAAAGGGGAATTACAGAGTTGGAGAAACCACCTCTGGGTATATTGGGGACTAGGAGACAGGAGGACAGTTGAGTTCCCCATCCCTTTTATCCCACAGTTGGGCCTAGTGCCCTTTGTCCCTGTAGCTGATAGTTGAGGTCCTTCTGGGTTGGGTGAGTTCCCAGCTGCTGAGAGGGAAGTGGGCTTCCAGTCGTGGAACGTGCGCACTGTGGATCCCAGAAGCTGAGAGGAGGTGTGCATGGGGGAGAAGGAAAGTGAGATGGGGTTGCTTGTGCTGCCTTCTTAGCCCTCTTAGGGGGCTGTTGGCCGTGGGGAGCACAGAGTGGGGACTGGTGAAGGTTCCGCTTTGTCCCTTGGGAACTGTGTGGCTTTGAGCCAAGCTCTGCACCTGTCTCAACCCAGCTTCCTCCAGCAAAGCAGGTGTCAGGCGCGGTGTGAGGGCCCACGGGCAGTGGGCAGGGAGCTTGGCACCTGTACCCAGCTGAGGATGGTATCCAAGGCCTGGAGCTTCTCTTCCCACTGTTGCCACCTCAAGGCCAACCCTGACCTTCCTGAAGCCAGATCCTTTCTGGCAGGTTCCAGGCTGAAACTCTCCTCTGTAGTTGCCAACTCTCCATCTGCCGAATTCCTTGACTAGAAACCTTGCTCCTGGACTTAACCTCTGATTTATGATCACATCCATATAGCCTTGTCTGTCTGCATGGTCAGGAGGCTCTCAACCCTCCCCCAGCCCTCCAACCTTCTTTGGTGCCAGAACAATAGGCTTTCTCTATTGTCCCAACCTTGTCAAGATACTTAAATTTAAAAAAAAAAAATTATTTAAAATCTCCCTGTAGCCTTCGCCGGTGTGCTCAATGGTTAGAGCATCGGCCTACGCACCAAAGGGTCTTGGTTCGATTCCCTGGCAAGGGCACATACCTGGGTTGCAGGTTCCATCCCCAGCGCTGGTTGGGGTGCATGCAGGAGGCAACCAATCGATGTGTTCTCTCACATCGATGGTTCTCTCTCTTTCTTACTCTCTTCCTCTCCCTCCCTCCCTCCCTTCCTTCCACTGCCTCTAAAAAATCAATGAGAAAAAGAAGTTACAAAAGAGCATGTGTTCGTAGGAGAAAAAAAAAATACCCCTCAAACTCAACCAATACAAAGGTATAAAGTAAAAAGTAAAGTTGTCTTCTCTCTTCTTCCTCTCTCCTGCCCTGTCCCTTCTGTATTTTAAAATGAATTAAAAAAAAAAGAAAAAAAAGAACAGAACTAGATTTCCCTTTAAAAGAGCTAAAAAACTAGAGGTAAAAATAAGAGCTTCTTTTGATTCTATCCCAATTTCTCCACTAAAGCTGTCTACTGGTAGCAGTTTGTGTGTATCTTTCAAGAGCTTTTCCTATACCCATTTGATATTTTATACACACACACATACACACATAGTTATGTGGTGTGTGTTTTTAAATCCTGTTTACATATAAATCTGTACTTTGCTTTTTTCCTCAACAGTATCTTATAAGCACCTTTCTGTGTCATTGCAAAGCAGTCTGCCCCATTCTTTTTTATGGCTGTATAGTATTCCATTGAATAAGCTCATTGTCGTTAATTAAACCAATCCCCCCTTGATGGACATTCAGGACAGTTTTGCTATTACAAAGCATGTGACAGTGCACATCTTTGTCCAGCACCCTGTGTACAGTGATGCGAAGTTTTCTAGATTCTTAGATAGGGGATTACTCAGTCCGTTACCTCTGGGCCTTTAGATAATTGAAACCTCCTCAAGCGTACTCTTCTACAAGAGAACTTTGTTCTCAGCCGTCAGGCAAACAGCCGTCTCAATGCTGACATCATTGAGAAAGGGCATGATTGACTGTGGGTGACCCAGCTGTAAGAAAAACAATTATTTATTAGGTGAGATCAGTAGAAACATAATGTATAAAAGGGTGGAGGTGAAAGTTTCTCTGTTTGGTCAGGCAAACCACACCTGGAGCGTTGTGTTCCGTTTCAGGACCAGCTACAAGTAGCGTACAGGAGGTGGAGGGTTGAGGGGAGCGGGTGGGGAGGGGTCTGGAAGCCTGTCCCTGTGAGAAACAGTGGAGGGCACAGGGGCTGATCAGCTGCAAGAGAAAGCATCAGGGTCCAGATCTCTTCAGGGCTGAAATGGAGAAGAGAGGCAGGCCTCTTGTTCCTTATTCCAGGGACCCCAGAGGCAGAGGACGGGCTGGTGGAAGCAGAACTGGGAGTAGCCGACGGCAGCCAGTGCTGGAGGCTGAGGGGAGGCTCTTTGGGAAGGGTCACTAAAGGTCACTAAAGGTGATCAACCGCAGCCCCTCGGCCCCCTCCCCTAAGGCCTGGACCAGCACGGGACTGAATTTCCCCTGAGCTTCCTTCCAGCCCGAGACCTAAGCCCTGGTGACTGCTGGCGATTGAGGGCAGGCTGGGATCTGATTGCGTACAAGGTTATGGCCACACAGAGGCAGCGCTGGGAGCCTGGGGCCATGTTCCAGATAGCCAGCAGCAGGACTGATTTCCTCCCCCTGAGGTCCAGTCAGTTGCCTCTCAGGCAGTGCAGGCCCGTGGGAAGGGCACGGGTATTGGAGCCTGACAGATCGAGACTGGATTCTTTGTTCTGCCACTAACCAGCTGTGTGTCCTTAGGCGAGTTACTTAACCAATCTGAGTCTGCTTTCTGATCTGAACAACAGGGATAATGCTATCTAGCCGAGAGGATTGGTTTCCTTGCTGGAAAACAGGGATGATAATTTTTATCTCTGTGTGGGAGAGAGAAGTGAGCCAATGTGCATCATGGCACAGCCCATGGCCTGGCATATGGGAGCACTTCACAGCTGTCAGGCCCTCTCCCAGCTTTAGGTAGGTGCTCCTTCGTCTTCTTTCGCAGTGATTCCAGCTGGCTGATGGCCCTGATCTACCCCCCTATCTCCAGGCTGGTGGTGTGGAGAATGAGGCTCAGATGATTCTCAGTCTTGCATGAGTGTGGTACGTGCTCCATGGCTGCTTCTACCTACATCTTCACTGGCTATGGTGTTGTGCCAGTGTCCCTGCCTAATGGAAACTAAGGTGCCGAGAGTGGGCAGGTTTGCCCATGGCCAGGAGTAGCTGAGTAGACGCTAGGACCCTCTGGCTTTCTGTCCTGTGCCTTCCTCCCTGGAGACCCCTCTGCTTCACCTCTCCGTCACCTACACCCACCAGCCTCCCTGGAAGCCCCTGCCGCTGCCTGGTAGTTGACCATTAGCCACTGAGAACTTCCACCTCAAAATACCTGAGATCTGCCTGGACTTTTCCCTCTGGGACAGGGAGAGCTTTAGTTCCTCGCCCGCCCCCACCCCTCACCCCCCGCTGTAGGGTATAGCTGGCCCCAGGATGCAGCCAGTCCTCAGCAGCAATAGATCAGGCTGATTAAATTCCCAAGTGGGCCTCAGTTTCCTCATCTGTCAAGCATCAGCCCTGCCTTCCTCCCAAGGCTGTGTAGCAATCAGATGGGAAAACAGTGCTTGGGAAACTACTAGGTATTTTGCAAATGTTACTGGTATGCAAATTTCCATCGTTTGGGGGGCCCGGGAGCCCTCCTCCTGGTGACAGCACATGGCAATCTCAGATGGACTGAAGCACTTCAGGGCAGAAGCTTGGATGTAAATTTAAATCCGAATCATCTTCTTGGGTGGAGGCTGCGATTTAGACCCATGCTCCCACCCCCTCACACTTCCTTAGCTGCTGCCTGTCACCCTGCCACCCTGCCACCTCCTCTTTTTTGTGGGCTGGTGGCTCCTTCTGTTTCAGTAGCATCACTACCATCTTCACTCTGTGGTACCTGCCTGGCCTATCTGTCTAGGCCCCTTTCTGCCCCTAAACTGGGCCTCTCAGGTTCCAGTGGGCACCCCTGGGCCCCTTGGGGCATGGGGTGGGAACATCCCCACCCCATCCCACCCGACCCCCCCCCCCCCCCCCGCCCCCAGCTGAGGTTTTGTTTTGGAAGACGGTCCGAGCTGGCTGCCTCTTCACCACAGCTGTTTTTGTTTTTGGAAGGCGGGTTGGTGTCCCTCTGTTGATCTGTAACAAAACCCAGGTGGATATGGGGTCAGGGCCAGACCCCGCAAGAACATAGGGTGGGGACTCTCCTTTGCAGTGGATCCCAGTGCAGGAGCAGTAACGGAGGAGGGGGGAGGGGGAGGGGAGACAATGGGTAGGCTGGAGAGAGCAGAGACCTTCTGGTTCCAGCCCCGTCCTGACTTTCAGTGACTTTGGACTTCGTGCTCTGGCTCTGACTGGTGGCCTTCATATCACAAGGGAGAGTCGGAGGGCCCCCGGACCCTAGGCGCTGAGCTCCCGCCCTGCCCCAGGCGAGGGGTGGGATCTGTGACCCCACATGCTGTCAGCCTGGCGGGCAGGAGAGTGTAAAGCCGCCCCTCATCCAGAGAGCCCCTGGACGCCTGGGAATGGTCTCGGCCTCGGCCTGGCCTCATTGCCCTTGGAGATTCCTGTGCAGCTCCGTCATCCTGGGAATGATCCTCTCTCCAGGAAAGGGTATAAAAACCACCCTGGCCAGGAGGAGAGTTCCTGTCTGTCCAGCAGCATCCTGGAACTGCTGACGGCCATCTGGGCGTGAGGTCAGCAGGACGTGGAAATTCCCCATTTTCCTCTTGGTCTGTCTTTCCTCCAGAAGTCCAGGCCCTCCCTTGGGTGGCTCCTCTGACCTCCAGAGAGGGTTTCTCACAGTAGGGCCTTTGGTCTTTCTTCATCCACCCTCTGCCTGTTCTCCCTGCTGAGGCTGGAGTTGGGGAGAATGGCGCTGCCTACCCCATCTTTTGCTTCCCCTGAACCCCCTTCCCTGTCAACCCCCAGTGCTGAGGAAGAGCCTGGGCGTTGTGTGGTTTGCAGGATGTGGAGATGGGCTTTCAGTTCCTCTATCCTGCATCCTGGTGTGCCGCCTGGCCTTACATCTGGGCATCTCTGACGGAGCACGGCCGTGCCAGCCCTGGTTCTACAAGTGTGTGGATGCTCAGAGAGCTTCTGGTCAGTGGATCACGGTCAGACTCTTGGATGTTTGCACATGGCCTCTCAGGAGGCAGGGGCAGGGGCTCCCCCCATCCTATCTCTTTCTGCTCTGATTAGAGATTTATTGAGGCTTTCTTCTGGACCACTCTGAAGATACCCCGGTGGACAAGATGGACTCGGCCCTGGCTCTCCTGGAGCTTCCAATCTATTGGGCAAGCCAGATGTGAAGCAAAAAGCATGCCCAAATTATCACGTAATGTCATCTGTCAGTTCCATTCTGGGTGGGTGCGGAGTGGTGAGCAGGAACCAGGACTCCGGCCGCCCCATATCACCAAAGGTGGCTACAAGTCCCTTCCAGCTCTCAGCCTCCCCCTTGGTGAACTTCATTCAGCTGTCAATCATGGCTCACCTTCCGAGTCCCAGACCTGTAAAAACAGGAAGTTCTCTTGAAAACAAGCCCCCCCGCCCCCAACCCCCAGGCTGAGTGATGACTTTTGTGTGGGGTGGGCAGGCTGCTGTCCTTGGCCTCTGTGGGGCCCAGCAGGGCGTGGGTGCCTCCAGAAGTGTGTATTCGCCTTCTCTGTTTGTCAGGCTTTGGGGGAGGGGTTCTGCTCCCCAGAACTTTATTTTTCGTTCTGACCTATGGCAATGTGGACCCTCTGGCCCAAATCCTTGTTACTTCTTGTGCTTCAAGGCAGGGGACACTGCCCAGAGGGTACCTAAGAGCCCCTTGTTACCCTACAGTCTGGCTTGAACTCCTCTGGCCAGAGCCTTTGGGGAGCTGCTCAAGTGTAGCAGGGGGTAACAGGGCTTTCTTAGGCAGAGCTGGATTTTCATCTCCTCTGTCACCTGCTGGCCATGTAATCCTGGCTCACTGAGCCTCCCTTATAACACGAGGATAATTTAGTATGTATCTTAGGGTCATTTGCAGCTTACCTGAGATAGTGCACCTGAAGTGCTTAATGCCTGGCATGTAGATGATTCATGGATGGTGGCTGTTAATATTAGTCCTTTTTCACTCTTCTTTCGGGAATCACTGTGGGGATGGTGATCTTGGGAGGGAGGTTTCAGGGCCCCAAGTCATTCTGAGGTCCCAGTGGAGGCCTTTGGAACTCTTTTGTGTTGGGAAGCTCTTTGTGGGGCTGGAGGCTGGATCAGTTTTTCAGCCTCAGAGCCTTTGCACTCACTGTTCTGTCTGCCTGGAATATTCTTCCCCCAGGTATCTGTCTGCATAGCTAGTTCCCTCTCCTCCTCCAGGTGTTTGCTAAAATAACTCCTTCTCTGTGAGGCTTTTCCTGACAGTTCCATGTACAATTAAAGTCCCTGCCTCGTGCTTCCTGTTTAAATTTTGTCCATAAATATTTTCATCACTCTTAAGACTGTGTCTGTCTGTCTGTCTGTGTATCTGTCTGTCCATCATCTGTCTATCTATCACATCCGCCACTAGAATGTAAGCTGCATAAGGGATTTTTGTCTGTTTTGTTAGCTGATAATTTCCCAGACTAGTACCTGGCAAGGACTAGGTGCTCAATAAATAATTGCTGAATGAATGAACAAATGCAAGAACGAAGTTTCTCTACTAAGTCACAGAACTAGGATTCTGAAATCACAGAGAGGTTTCAAATGAAAGAAAGCAGATGAAATTGAACAGATTAATGTGAAACACTTGTTGAGCAAGTAGTTAGTGGTTTGGTGGAAAATTCATCTGTTCATTAGAACTGGAAGGGACAGATCATGCATGATTATGAGACTAAAGGAGGAGAGTGACAGTGTCAACTAGTATATTAAATATTAGTCGGGGTTTTTTTCTTCTTTCTTTTTAAAAAAGATGACATACATATAAATGGAACTTGGGATTGGATTGACTGGCTTATCTGTTAGGGCATAAGCATTTCACTATAAAGTCCTAATTTAGTGAACAACTTTCATTTCCCCTCTGCAGGGAGAGAAAGGGACTGCCCATGATTTCATAGTGAGTTAATGGTTAGACCACTTATTTACTTAGTGTTTATTGGGCACTCATTTTATAGCTAACTAGGGGCCCAGTGCACAAATTCTTGCACCTTGAAAGGAACTGTAGGCCGTGAGTCTGTGGTGGGCATAGGGGCAGGTCTCGGCCCATCCTCTGAGCCCCAGCCCGGCCCCTCCCGCTGCGGCCCCCAGTCTCCTGTGTGCCAGCAGCCCCACTCCTGCTACCGCTGCTCCCACGGGCTGATGGCACCGGCCCCACTTGCACCCACTGACAGCGTGGAGTGATTGGGGCTGGCACCAGCAGTGGGTGCGAGCAGCGGCTGTTGCCCTGATTGCCCCTTAGGAGCAGGGGGAGGTGGAGAAGTCCTGAGGGGCAATCAGGGAAGGCACCCACTGCTCGCACCCATTGATGGCGCTGAGTGATCGGGCCGGCGCCAGACACCGGCAACGGGTGCCAGCGCTGGGCGGGACTGTGGTGCATGAGAGCAAAGAATTTTCACTAATTACCAGAGGCTCACCCCGATGACAGCGACCTGGCACCCCACCTTGGTCTGGCGTCCCCGCTCACCTGCTCCACCATCCCACACGGCCCATGCCCGCCATGTTCCGCACACGCACCCCCTCGTGGTCAGCGCATGTCATAGCAACAGGTTGTTTGGTTGTTCCGCCGTTCGGTCTATTTGCATAATAGCCTTTTATTATATAGGATACTGTGCTGGGTTCTGGGGATGCTGTGATGCAGGGGCCCTGGCCTTCTGGACCCCACCAATAGGACATGAACTCAAGTATTTTTACTCCAAGTCTAGTGCTTTCTTATACTTCATCCACATTGTACTTCATAGTTGATTGCTGTTGCAGAGGAGCCAGCAGTGAGTGCAGGGAGGCCGCTGAAAGAAACTGATGCCATTCTTAGGTTGCATTAATAGAGGCAGAGTGTCCAGATCAAAGGAGGTGACTGTCTTGCTCTTTTATGCTGTGGCCAGACCAGTCTAAAGTGCTGTGTTCTCTTCTGGGTTATGGGGACTGCCTTCTGGGACATCTCAGTGGCCTGGCCAGCCCCCTGATTTCCTGCTGTTGTCCTTACAGCCAGGCGGGCACCCCAGCAGGGGCTGAGCCACCCTCATGGAAGGGAGAGGACCGTACCGGATCTACGACCCTGGGGGCAGCGTCCCTCCGGGAGAGGCGTCCACAGCTTTTGAGCGCCTAGTGGAGGAGAATTCCCGACTAAAGGAAAAAATGCAAGGGATAAAGATGTTAGGTAAAGCAGACGTTGCACTCTCCCTGCGAGCCATCTCCCTGTAGCCTGCAGTGCCAGCTGGCATATGCCTCCACCCATGTCATCCCTCTGCCCTTCCCGGCCCTGCGCTGGCTCCTGCCCCCCAGCTGTGTCTTTATGCACTTCCATAGCCCTGAGTCCCCAGCACCCAAGAACCACGGTGACAGGACTCAGAATACTTGAGGGGCTGAGAAAAAAGTGTGGGGCTAGGGAGAGGGAGCTAGAAGGCCCCTTTTCTGCATGTGGAACAGAGTGGCCTTGTTTTCCAGAACACCAGTGAAGGGGGAGCTGGCATCATCTGGGCAACCAGGGCACCGTCCCCAGGTGTTGGAGCAGGGAGCCAAGCTTGGCTTGAAGTGGGCGGGAGTAGGTCCCTTGATTTCTCTTTTCCTGGCTTTTTCTCAAGCTGTCCCCACTGCCAAGGAGCTCCACTTGCCTCGCATGACTGTCATCCCCACCCATCAGCACCCAGCTCGATGCCACCTCCCCCTCCATGACATCCAGGGATTTCCCCGCAGAGGGGTCTCTCTTTCCTCCACACTCGTACAACTGTTCCTTTGCTTTGCTGCCACCTTCTCTGGCCTTAGGCTTTGGGGGCGAGCTCAGTCCCCCAATTTTCCAAATGCTTCCTCCTTGCTTCACAGACCGCTGCTTGGAATGGCAGATTGGGGAACGAGGAGTAGAGTTGCCCCTTCTCCACTTGTGGGAGAAGGAAAGCTGAGGCCCGGAGGGTGGTTGGCATTATCAAGGGGCTCGTCCCTTAAGACTGCCCCTGACTGTGGATGCAGGCCGTGGGTGGGCCCTGGGTGCCATGGTAGCTTTAAGAGAGCCCTGGCTTTCTGTGGAGTCCCGGCCAGCTGTGGCGAGATGGGGCCAGGAGTTTGTCCTAGATTCTCCTCCTTCCCTGATTGCAGGGCCCTCTTCCTTAGGGCCTGTTTCTGGTTGTGGGCTGGAATGATGTTCGTCCCACTCAACCCACAAGGCAATGGTAGCAGTAAAGTTCAAGGCCTGGAGCATCCAAAGCCAGGCCAAAGCAGGCTTAGGGGCAAGGGTGGGGAGAACCTGCGTACAGTGCTGAGTAATTCCTTTTGCTCCTCCTTTCCCCGCTCTTTCCAGGGGAGCTTTTGGAAGAGTCCCAGATGGAAGCATCCAGGCT
Source organism: Cnephaeus nilssonii (assembly GCF_951640355.1). Lineage (NCBI taxonomy): Eukaryota > Metazoa > Chordata > Mammalia > Chiroptera > Vespertilionidae > Cnephaeus > Cnephaeus nilssonii. The sequence continues at coordinate 88,880,198 of NC_137076.1, read as the reverse complement.
GCGGCAAAAGGCAGAAGCGCTGGTCCAGGACAGTGAGCTGGTCAAGGACAGGCAGCCGCTCCCACCACCGTCTCCCACTTTGACTTCCTTCGACCACCTGCCTGAGCTCACAGGTCCAAGGGCACCAGGTTGTCCTCTGCCTTTCCTTGTACTCCCAACTCCCAAAACCCACAACAGTGGACCCCTTCCTGTTTACAAGTCCACATCTCCTTCACTTACCCTTGGGCCTCAGGCTATCCTTCCAGTCATGTTTTGGGTGAGCCTCCACACTCCCGAGGCCCTGGCAGACATCAGTTATGGGTCACAGCAATCCACAGTACCCGAGATATGGCCTCGAGATCTTTATCAGATAAAGATCAGCATAGTATTCAGCAAATATTTAATGAGCAGCTACTATGTACCAGGCCGAGCACGCCAGGCATCTACTTGAGGTCACTCAGAGTTGGCACGTGAGTCAGTAGCTGTCTGGTCTGGCCCCTCTCCTTCCATTTTAAAGCTGGGGAAGCTGAGGCCCATGGAGAACCTGGCCTTGCCTGTTAGCCTGCTGCAGTGTATTTCAGACGTAAGGTTACGTATGTTACCTATTGCTGGAAAGTGCTGACTGCGACTAAAGGTTAAAGTCCTGCATGTGGTCACCATGCATTCCTCTGGCATGTCTCTGGGTCCAGGGGTAAAGGTCTCCACCTGTGGGGCTCAGAGGCCTCCTGCTGCAGCCCCACCTACAGCACCAGCCCAGGCCAGTGTGCCAGCCTTCCATTTGGCTGACGGTTACATTGGTTGAATGGACACATGGAGGAAAGTGATGACTGTGCTCCATCAGTGGGTGTTTCCAGTCTCCACGTGTCCTTTCAGCAATGTTTGCTGAGTCCCAGATCGGTGCCGGGTCCATCCCCAGTGTGAGATGTGCAGCTACCCTCAAGGGACTCCCTGTGCTGGAGCCCCAGAAGGTCGGGGGGTGGGGAGCCAAGTGTGAGTCCTGGTTTTTCAGTCACTGGCTCCGTGACTTTTTCATGCCTCAGTTTCCTTACCTTTAAAATGGGAATTTGGAGCTGCCATGAGAATTGGCTGAGATAATAAATATAAAAACGCTTTGTTACTTGTTAATCGTCATCCTGTCATTACTGAGGCAGGTCCAGGGTAGCAAAAAGCAGTGGCCAGCAAGTCCAGGGAAGATGGTCTCTCTGCCCAAGTTCTGTCCCCGCCATTCCAGGGCCGGTCCCTGGGCCTGGTGGGACCACCTCCCATTTTCCCAGACTCATGGAGGGAACGCAGGACATCTTCTGGCCAGGACTGTCCTGGAAGGGGCAGTATTTGGGCTTTCCCCTTTCCCTACTGCTCATCTATGTTTTCTCCATTCTCCAGGAAAGGATGCAAATGTCCCAGCACCCCCTGCGGACCCTGCACCCCCCAGTGACAAGCCAGAGCCAGTCCAGAAACCTCCATCCAGTGTAAGTTGCGTTTGGAGTCCTGGCTGAAAGCTGCCTGGACTTCGAGGTTCCTTGGGCCGATACAAGGACATGAAGAGAGAGGGTTGGCGTCTAGAAGCCTAGGTTCTGACTCGCTGGAAGATGTTGAGCAGGCCAATCTCAATCTCTCGGGGTCTCGGATTCCCCATCTTTAAATGAAAGTCACAATTAAAACTTACCAGGAAGACCCTGCTATGCACAAGGAGTTCCTTATACTAAGTCGCATAACGTGAAGCATGTATCTATCGACTGCACAGTGCTAGGAAAGCGGGTGGATGTGACATAGAGCTCATTCCCAGAGGGGCTGAGGAGTCGCCTCGAGACGTTTTGCTTTGTGTCCTAGGACTGGAAGAGACTCAGTGATCGTATAACGTTTAGCATCTTTATCCTACAGATCAGGTCCAAAGTGAGAAGAGCATTTTCCAAGGTCACGCAGACCGCGGGGGAAACAGAGGGGAACATGAGGTTTTTTAGGACAGGGCCAAGATTCAGAGCTGGCTTCCTGGTGGCCACGAGGCTCAGAGCAGAGACAGAAGCTGCGAGTGGAGATCCTCCCGTCCATTCCCATCCATCTGCCCTTTCCGGCGGAAGGCTGCAGTCGACTTTGCAGACCAGGTTTAACAGCAATCCCAGAGCCAGTTGCTAGTTCAGAGGGACCATTGGCCTATCTGTTGGTTGCACAACCAGTACATTCCACTTGGAGTGGCTGAGAGATGAGAAAAAGGCTGGGAGTCTTTTTTTTTTTCTTTTTTTTTTAATAGAAATGTCTTTGAAATTTTAATTTTCATGTTATGTAACAGATTCCTGACCCCATTCATAAAGCACCACAGTTCAGACTCAGATTTCACTACTCATAACTGGGAGTCTTTTTTGTTGTTAATCCTCACCCGAGGATATTTTTCCCATTGATTTTTTTTTTTTTTTTTTTTTTTTAAGAGAGAGAGAGGGGAAGGGAAGGAGGGAGGAAGAGAGAGAGAGAATCGGGATATCGGGATTTCTGGGGCTGGTTTGGTAAGGCTGGCACAGGACCACCTCCGTGTGGCCACGCTGACTGCTGTCTGTTCTCCAGCCGAACAGTCAGGGGACACCTGGACCTGGGAGACAGCTCCGAGGCCGTAGTAGGAATATTGGTTTTGCAGGCCTTGGGTTCAGCCCCTCCCCCCTCTCTCTCTCTCTCTCTCTCTCTCTCTCTCTCTCTCTCTCTCTCTCTCTATATATATATATATATATATATATATATATGTATGTATGTATATGTATATGTATATATATTATTTTTTAAAAATGTATTTTATTCATATTTTACAGAGAGGAAGAGAGAGGGATAGAGAGTTAGAAACATCGATGATAGAGAAACATCGATCAGCTGCCTTTTGCACAACCCCTACTGGGGATGTGCCCGCAACCAAGGTACATGCCCTTGACCGGAATCGAACCTGGGACCTTTCAGTCCGCAGGCCGACACTCTATCCACTGAGCCAAACCGGTTTCGGCCCCTCCTTTTTGTATTAGCTAAAAAATACCTTCAGTTTCCTCATCTGACCAAAGGGGATATAACGCTCTCACCATCATGGAGTTCATGAAAACATTCTAAGTCTGGTGGGAGAGATTTTAAAAGTACAAGTTTGAAAAAGAAAAGACCCTAAAGTTCTAGTGGTTCAAGGTCAGCTAGTCCAATATTCCTGTTTTACGGATCAGGAACCTGGTCACAGAGGGCCTGTAAGCTCAGACCTCACAGTGAGTGGGTTGTGGGCAGACTTGTTGGGATCCTGCTTCATGGTTGCACATGAGCTGATGTTTAACCGCCCGGGGAGCTCAGCTCTGCACGGAGGGGCTGCCGGGATGAACTGGATGTGAGAAGAGATTTTTGTCCTTCCATTCCCTGCCCCTCCCTGCTGCTGTCAGCTGTGGGTTGAGGGATTTTTATTCTCAGGCCTGTAACTCCCTTTCTGCACAGGGCACTTCCTCTGAATTTGAAGTGGTTCCCACCGAGGAGCAGAATTCTCCACCAGAGAGCGGCGGCCAAACCAGAAACATGATGGTGAGTGGATGGCAGGTCCCTGGGCACATCCCATGTCTCCTCTCTGTTTCAGTCACCTGGCCCTGGGTCAGAGGCACAGGGTCCCTTGGGCACCCTGGAGTCAATTAGGGACCCATGGGGGGCCGGAGGAGGGGATGCTTCTCGAACATGCAAATCCCTTGCTGGTGACTTCCCCTACTTGGGTCACACAGGCGCCTGATCATTGTGAAAGCCTGGGCACATCACCAGCCCTGCTGGTCTCCATGAATGCCGGGCACCTCCACACACTATGACTCAGCCTCTGGGCCAGTGGGCTCCTACCCGGGTGGAACAGAAAGGGTCAGGGAGACCCAGAGCAGCTTAGGCAGGTAGTTTTCCCTTTTGTGCAGGCTGAGTGTTAGAAAGGTTCTGAGCTTTGTCTCCTGCGAACTTCTGTGCCCTTAACCTGCTCTGTCTCTGAGGGCTCTGAGAAGCTGGCGGAGGCAGCAAGAACCCCCTGCTCCGAAAATATTTGCCCTATGACCAGTCACATTATCTCATTAAGTTCCTCCTTAGCCCCACCATGTGCCTAGTCTCTGCTGAGTCAAGACAAGATGGCCTCCCTGCCCACAGGGCGCTTGTAGGCTAGTTGGGAAGATCAGTGGATGAAGCAATTCATGGACCTTAAATAGAGCAGCTTTTGCCACCTCAAATCCTTTGTGAAGAGAGGCAGTGGGGATGAAAGCAGAATCCAAGAAGCCGCGTTATCTCCTGTTAGAATAAAGTGCTAACAGTATTGCACAGGCATTTACTGAGCATCAGGAAGCCTCAGTTCCAGTCCTGGTGCTGCCACTGAGCCACTGGGTGGCTCTGGGCAAGTTCCTGTTCCCTGTAGCTTAGTTTCCCAGCCTGAACCCTGAGGCTCCCCATAGCTCTACTGTCCTGCAACATCCGTGTTTAGGGGAGGCCTGCTAGAAGAGTGGAAATGTGGACAAGACCAGGAAGGATGAGCCGAGGGGACACTGGGAATGGAGCCATAGGATGTGTGGGAGCTCAGCCAGGGGAAGGTGGGGTCTCCGATGACTGGCAGGGTAGCAGTTAGCTGTAAGGGGCCACTCTGGATCCTCGGGCACAGTGTTGGCATAACTAAGGCACTGTCTTTGGAAGGAATGTTGTAGACACAGGAGAGATGGAGAGAGACAGATTGATTGATTATTGACATTGGACTCTCTTGCCCATGGTATGCTTCCTTTCTTATGTACTCTACTGGATTGGATTCTCTGAAATATCTAGAGTTAAGATTCTTAACCTGTTTTGAGTCTTGGGTCCTCCGAGAAGCTGATGAATGCTGCAGCTATTCCCCAGAAAACACACAATAGACATAAAAGTCAGGCAGCTCTGGTCTCTGCGTGGCTCCCTTAGCAAGACTCCCTAAGCCCGTGGTCGGCAAACTGCGGCTCGCGAGCCACATGCGGCTCTTTGGCCCCTTGAGTGTGGCTCTTCCACAAAATACCATGGCCTGGGCGAGTCTATTTTGAAGAATTGGCGTTAGAAGAAGTTTAAGTTTAAAAAATTTGGCTCTCCAAAGAAATTTCAATCGTTGTACTGTTGATATTTGGCTCTGTTGACTAAGGAGTTTGACGACCACTGCCCTAAGCCAAAGAAGCAGTACTGTGCATGGAGTGAGACCCCTTTCCCGGGCTTGTTGCCTTCATGTGGCAGTTCACCCTCCTGAGCACCCTGTGAGCTGGGAGGGAGGGAAGGGGTGTGTGCACACTTGGTAGATGAGGATTCCGAAGCCCAGCAGATGAGCGATCCACCCCCAGGCACTCGGGGAGGCCCAGAGCGTGGGAGGAAAGTGGCTCCACTGCTGGTAAGCCAGCCACTGGCCTGGGCGTCCCGGTCCTGCCCTGTGAGTCAGCCCAGACAGGGAACCTGCGTAACTGGAGAATTTCCCTGGGCTGAGCTGGGAGCAGAGGGGGAAACTGAGTCATGAGGAATGGGGAAGCAGAAGGAGAATGGCTGGCAGCGCCTACTCAGACCCTGGGTAGCACCATTGCTGTTCTGCACCTCCCTCCCTTCCCCATCTGTAATGGCCCTGGTCCCCTCCTCCTCGCCAGGAGCTGGGTCCCCTGCCCCACGAGGACAGCAACCTGATGCTGCACCTGCAGCGCCTGGAGACCACCCTGAGCGTGTGCGCCGAGGAGCCGGACCACAGCCAGCTCTTCACCCACCTGGGCCGCATGGCCCTCGAGTTCAACCGGCTGGCCTCCAAGGTGCACAAGAATGAGCAGCGCACCTCCATCCTGCAGGTGAGGCCGGCCGGGGGAGGTCACCTGGGAGGGGCAGGTGTGCTTCCCCTCCCTCCTCCTCTGGCTCTTCTTGGGAATCCAGGGTACTCTGGGACTTCTGAGAATGACGTTGCCATTGGGGGCTGGCTTGGGGCTTCTTGTTTGAGGTGGTGAGCAGGGTAAGGAAGTTGTGGGAAGGGGTGAGGAAGAGGAAGGAAATTGGGAAATATGGGATGGGCAATGCAGATTTCATGGTTGGGGGCCATGGATGTGGGCAGGCTGGGAACAGCCCTGCCTTGTTCTTCACAGACAGACAGGTGGGGAAAGGGAGGGGACCAAGGTGAGAGGACCATCATTATCCCCACTTCACAGGCGGGGACACAGCCCTCGAGAGGTTATTTGTTTATTTATTTTTGCCTAAGGTTGCAGCTGGTAGAGGGTGCACTTGGGAGTTGAACCTCAACCTGTCATATTCCAAAGCCCATGCTCTCCTCCACCATCCCAGCTTATCTCCCCAGTGGAGGAGGCTTCCTTTCATAACCCTCCCTGTGCCGTGGGAACGAAGCCAGATTGACTTCCTAGGCCAGCCCAGGCCTTGAAGCCCTATGGTCCTTGGTTCCAGTAGGGACTCTGTTGCTGAATGACCTTGGACAAGTCACTTATCCTCCCTGTCCCTCACTGCCCCTATCAGTAGCATGGTGCTGGGAGTGCCTGCCTCATAGGGTTGCTGTGAGTATTAAATGAAGTCCAGTCTAGAACATTTAAGTGCTAAAAAAGTGGTCACTATTAGGATTTGATGATGACCACACTTCCATACTGGGCCGGGGGTCTTAGCCTTGAGGGCTTGGGGGTAGGAAAGGATTCACAGATGGCAAAACTGAGGCTCCTAGGGAACCTGCTCAGGACCTGAGCACCTGTCCCCTCAGTGACAGTGCTATAACTTTAAGTCCCCTGCCTCCCTCCCAGACCCCCCCTCCAGTCAATGGTCTCATTCGTGGCAGCAAACATTCACGTGCCCAGTTAATGGGGGAGAAGTCTACCATGTGTGACCTCAAGAAGGGCCTACGTTGATAAGAGCAGAAGGGCATCCCGGCTGGAGGCAGTGTGAGGAGAGATGTGGGGAGCAGAGGACCCCAAGGAGAGTGCAGGACCCCCAATCCAGCTCCAGTGAGGGCACAAGGGAGGCAAGGCTGGAGGAGTGATTGGAGCCTGAGAGCCAGGCTGAGGGAGATTCTCAGATGTCAGCAAGGCTTAGAGGTGTCAAGGCTGAGCTCCGGGGAGGCGAACCCGGTGCATCGCACGGGTGACATAATTTTCAGTGTCAACTTTTTGGCTTTGCAATGGGGATCGATACTGGGCCTCATCCAAAGGGGGTCCTATCAGCCTCTGTTGTTTTTTATATCGGGCCCTTGTTTATTTCCTTCTTAGCTCTTAACATAGTTTGTAATAGTTTTATTGTATTAGGTGGTTTTTTTGCTTTGTGGCTTTTTTCCTTTTACTTCCTGCTGGAAGATAAGCCTCACAGGAGGGGCAGGTACTGTGTCTCTCATATTCATCACTGTATCCCAGTGCCTGGCACTTAATAGGTGCTTACTGCACATTTAGTGAGCAAGTGAATGAATGAGTGAGTGAACTAATGAACTCACAGGTGAGCTCTGTGAGCCCCTTCAGTGGACTGTGACCTTTGTGACGACTTACCTCCGCCAGCTGCTTTGTGCGCAGGGAAACTCCCCAGAAGCTTGGAGGGAACAGCCCTCTAGCCTGGAAAGGTGGACAGCACACCATGTCCAGCCTTCCCTTAGTGTCCCGGAGCAGGACGTTCTGTTCCCTGGAGGCCCCACCCAGGGCTGTGGCATCCTGGGTATTTGCCCCGCCTGTGGGTAGAGGCACATTAATCCGGTTCCTCTTCATTCATTTGTTGATTTGTTTCTTGGTTTACTCGATCACATTTTCAAGGCCAGCTGTGACGCAAGGCTTCTGCTAGGCATTGGAACCCAATCACAGTTTTCTGTTCTCTCTGCCTCGGACCTCTGATGTCTGACCCCCAGTTCCAGGCTTTGATGCCTTCCCAAGTCTCTCCTGGGAAACAAACAACTCTGAAATCCCTCAGGATAACAAAAGTTTTCCCTCATTCCCTGTGGCAGGGACTCGTTCTGCTCCACAGTTCCTTAGCAGCCCCTTCATCTTGTGCCCTTTGGATTATGAGGCAGCCACAGCCACAGGAGGAGAGACCAGAGACTGTGCATGGGCCAGCCCAGGACGGACCCTTATCACTTCCACTCACCTTTCCTTGGCCAGAAATAGTCACATGACCACAGCAAGAGGGGAGGGGGGAGTTTGGGGAGAGACCTGATTAGGGCCAGATGGAGTTTAATCCCCCTGGTGGTTCTTAACAGCTGTGCAACCTCATGCAAATTAATTCACCTGCCTTAGCCTACTTTAAAAATAGACATGAATTCTGTCGCTTTGAGAACACTGTGAGGCTCCGATGATGCAGTGAGTGGAAGAGCACCCAGCCACGCACCTGGCGCCGTTAGGTGCTCACTCAGTATTTGTTAAAGATTGAGTACTTAGTACGACACAGCATAGCACTGTTGCTATTCTGCACCTCCCTCCCTTCCCCATCTGTAATGCCCTGAGTCTGGCTGTCCATCTTATATGCCCTCACCTCGCAGCTCTCTTGGAACACAAGTCGTCAGGTATTATCAGGTGACTGACAGTTCACAGGGTGCTTGCCCTCTCTCGGTCTTGTTTGTCCTCTGAGGGACCCTACGAAGGAGGCAGAGAAGGCGCAGTTGCCCACGTTGTGTAGGGGAGGGAACTGTGGCGCAGAGGCGAAGGAAGCCTGAGCCGCTCCTGAGGAGTTGGCCGGACACCCTGTCTTCTGACGTGCCAGTTGACCACCCTGGAAGCCTCGTCCGCTTCCCAAATCAACTGAGCTTGTAGGGCGCTACATCTCAGATCTTCACTTGTTCGTTCATTTGTTTGGCCATTCAGTCGTTTGTTCCTTCAACAGAGTTAAGTGTCAGCCTGTGCTAGATCCTGAGCTGGGCTGGGATCTGGCAGTGGACAAGAGAATGGGGAGGGGACCCAGGCCTTAGGTTGCTCACAGACTAGAGAGGGTGGGTTGGAGTTGGATATTAAGAAAATAAAGACAAAAATAGCTCTTCAGCTCTCATTGTCACAAGTACTGAAAACAGGGGGCTGTGAGCAAGGATAATGGAGGTGACCTAACTCACTGAGATGTAGAAATCAGGCAGGGAGGACTTCTCTGAGGAGGTGATGTTCAGGCTAACTTGAAGCAAGAGTAGAATTTGGGAAGGCCTGTGGGGAAGAGTGTTCTAGAGTGTTCTAGGATGTGGGAACTGCAGTGGAGGAGGGGAGATGGAGCTCTCTGCGTTGGAGAAGGAAAAGGCCCTTTGGCTGGTTCTTGTTTGGGCATCCTCATGGCTGGCTTTATGAGGATGCTTAAAGGAGCTTGGGTGGGCCTAGCGGCTTGGCTCTCAGCTGTCCTGGGAGGGGTTGTGTCAGGCCATGCCAAGGGGCTAATGTGTAGGACCTGGTAGCCCCTGTCCTGTCTTCCAACATCAACGTGGATTAGGAATGCACCCCTCCCCTTCCCTTGCCCTCATCTACCCCTCTGCCCTTCAGACCCTGTGTGAGCAGCTTCGGAAGGAGAATGAGACCCTGAAGGCCAAACTGGACAAGGGCCTGGAACAACGGGACCAGGCTGCTGAGAGGCTGCGGTAAGTCCAGGCTCCTCAGAGCAGGGATGTGGAGTCAGATGACCAGGAGGAGAGGGCGGGTGCATGGCACTGATTTCTGGGCTGAGGGCTCAGAGGCCTATGGAGCTCTGAAGCCTGTGCCCAGAGCCCGGCTTTGGATGTCTTTGGCTCTTGTTCTTGGGTACCTTGGGGGGTATTTATAAAGTGCCTTGAGAACTTCAGAAGAAGGTCTGTACAAATTGCATTTCTTCCTTGGGAACTTAAGCCTAAGCTTAGCCTGCTAACAGCTGCTGGCTGGTTGTAGCAGGGCTCAGGACTGTGCTGCCTCCTGCTGGTCATCATTCTGTTCTGCTCTGTATTCCTGAGAACAGCTGGGGCTCCCTCTTCAGGGCTAGTGGGTCATGGACTTAATTACGCACCAGGATCACTGAGGGTCAGGCAAGGCCCCCAGTTTACACTCCCACACCCCCCTCCTCTACCAAGATTCTGAGACCGTGGGTCTGAGGCAGGACCTAGGCACCTGCATGTTCCAAAGGGCCGCTGGGATTATGATGTCGGCTGGTCCAGGATCACACTTGAGAAACACCGATCTTGACAGTCAGAACACGAAGGGCCCTGTGAGGTCACAGGGGCTAAACCTTTACCTCATTGTGCAGGGAGAGACTGAGGCCCAGAGAGAGGCATGTGAAATCCAGACACAGCAATAGTAATGACTGAGCCACCATGCCACTTTGAATCTGCATATATTTATTTACTTCCAAGCAGTTGGAGTTTCATAGCTCTAATGACTCCGTCCATGGATCCAAAAACCCAGGCTGCAGGAAAGACTCCTGACTAGAGCGCAGGTGTACAAAGCTGTGTGGCCTTGGGAAAGCCACTTCTCTGTTTTTCTATTATTACATGGAAACCCAGCGGGCAAACAGAACATAAATATTTTCCATATTTCAGTCACACTACTTTTATTATGTCCTGTATCATCTATCTTGTTATTTACTTAAGAATTTACTTTAATTTGAATCATGTTTTGACTTAAAAAAATACTATAAAGAAAGCTTTCACTAAAGTAAATGGAAGACAGCATTCCCTCTAATAAGTAAAAGGTAATTCCAACAATAAATGTAGTGAAAATCAGAGGATGTTCTGGATTCTGGCAAAGTACCGTTGCCCACTGAAGGCTCTGAGCCTGAAGCCTGCTCTCTCTTTCTCTTTCTCTCTTTCTCTTTCTCTTTCTCTTTCTCTTTCTCTTTCTCTTTCTCTCTCTCTAAATAAATAATTTTTATTGATTTGAGAGAGAGAGAGAGATAAAAAACATCAATGATGTGAGAGAGAGAGAGAGAGAGAGAGAGAGAGAGAGATAAAAAACATCAATGATGAGAATCATCAATCGGCTGCCTCCTGCATGCCCCCTACTGGGGATTGAGCTCACAACTCAGGCATGTGCCCTGACAGGGAATCAAACCTTGACTTCCTGGTTCATAAGTTGAGGCTCAACCACTGAGCCACACCAACTGGCAGCTATCTCCCTTTTAACAAGGGAGACTGGCAAGTACAGGAAAGGTGCTCAAGACATCACGCTGAGATTTTCCCCTGCTCCACACTGGAAGCTGGAAGATAATTGGGAAGGATCACTAGAGTGTGATCCAGGGTTACTTAATGCAGTTTTGGCTGTGTCCTGAGGATCCCATGTCTGCAGGCATCCCAGTTGGGGACACCCTGCGGTGGTGACTGGCGACTCCTAGGGAAGCCCAGAGATTGCCACAGGAGTTTAAGGATGCCCTTTGGTTGCACCAGAAGAAAGGTTTCAGGGTCTTGCTTACACCCCAGGTCTCAGCTGCCACTCAGATGAAAGTAGGTCCTTACCCCAGAGCCAGCAAGGTGACTTCTGTGTTTGCCTCCGACCCAGGGAGGAAAACATGGAGCTCAAGAAGTTGTTGATGACCAGCGGCAAAGACGTTGTCTGCGGGCGGCCAGGCTCACCTAAGATGGAAGGCGCAGGCAAGAAGGGGGTAGCTGGACAGCTGCAGGTATGTGGTCAGAAACTCCTTCCACAGCATCCCCGCCTGCCGGTGCCAGCCTCCGTTGCCACCTCCAGTGGCGGTGAGCTCACTGCCTCCTGCTCAGCCAGTTCCATTGTTCGAAGGTTCTAGTGGTTAGATGGCTTTTCCTTAGCTTGGCCTGACAGTCCAGCTCACTGGAGCTTCTACCGCTCAGTGCTTATTCTGCCTTCAGCCACATGGAGCATCCATTCCTTGCAACACACACGCAGACTGCCAGCCAGGACCGTGGCTCTGTGGCCCCCAGCAGCCCTCTCTTCTCCAGGCTGAATAGCTCCAGTTCCATTGCTCAAAGACAGTGGTCGAGTCCTTGGCTCAGTGTGAGCACATTCCCTGAACACATCCCACTCTTTACAGGGTGGCTCCCGAGCATGACATCTCAGACATTCCTGGCAGAATCAGGGTGTTAGCCCCCTGCAGGCTTCTCAGGGGACTCTGCTAAGCTCCTGTGCTTGCCCCGGGAGCCTCTGACATGGAGAGAGGGGGACATGGCCTGGTAGTGCCACCGGGCTGGCCACTTGCCCCCTTCCTACCACCGCTGCTGTATCCCTGGCTCTCATCCAGTCCCCAGGCAGGAACTGGCTCCTTGCCCTGTCAGTGCCTTTCCCCTGGCTGCAGGGCTGAGTCCCAGTTTCTTACTAACACATTTTCCCCTTTAATGGGGTTTAATGGCTGCACAGCAGGCCTCAATTGTCTTTAATAAGCCCCACACCTATGTAATTGTCCTAGTAACTTAATTACTTCTTACTATAGAGTTTACCCAAGACTCGAAAATCCAATCCATCATCCTGTTCGGATCTCTCTTCCCCCTGTAAGGTAGGCAGAGCCAGGACTATTACTCCATTACCCAGCCTTGCCTGGAGGCTGGAAAGCATGACCTTGCAGAGGTCATGTGGCATCACTAACCAAGCTTCCTGCACCACTCGCTGTCAGGCAGACCTGAGGTGGGGCCGGGAACCACACTGGGAAGTGGCCATCTCTGCTTCCATTTGCCCCTCCCGTCAGGGTCTGCCTTGTTTGTCCTCTTGTGGAAGTGACTTGGGGACTCTCCTGATCTCTGGGTTCTTGGGATTCTGTGGGCAGGCCTCTTCACTTTCCAAAGCTCTTTAATATCAACTCCCCAGAAGGCCAGACGGACGGTCTTACCACCCTGCTCAGGGGAAGGCTCTGTGGGCTTATGGGCAGCAGTGAAGCCAGTGCCCTGGAGTTCCATGTGGGTTGAATGCTGCTGCCACCTTGGACAAGTTACATACGCTCTCCGGCCTCGGTTTCCTCCTTGCATAATGGAGATATTAGCACGTCTCTCAGAGGGTAGTTGGAGGGTTCGGTGGTGTGCCTGTAGAGTAGGTGCAGTGCTTGGCACGTGGTCAGCAGTGCCCATTAGCTGTTGCTTTTAATGGTAGATTGGGTGCCAGCAGCCAGGTAGTCTGACTCCTCTCTTCTTTGTGGAGGTTAGGAATGTACCCTCTGGGAGCCTGTCACCCCCATTTCCTCCTGCCCCAGTAATGCTAAGCACAGCTCCCCTCCAGGAGGCAGCAGGCTTCTAGGGTCAGGCCCATCTCCTCCTTCTCAGAGGAAGTGGTGGTCCCTGGAGGGCTCCCCCAGCTTGCTCCCTTTACTCCCGGTTCTATGGTGTGCTTGCAGACTTTAGCCTGCAGGGGGCACGTGAGCCTCCCAAGTTCTGCTCTCAGGGCTCACCCTAGGCCTTAAAGTCCTACAAATCCATGGTTCAGTGATCAAAACTAGAAAACACACTTGGGCACAGTACTGTTAACTAAACTGCAGACTTCAGATCCCACCAGTTTCTCACTCATGATCTCCTCCTGTACCGTGATCGATTCCAGATCCCACATTGTATTTAGTTGTCACAACTCTTTAGTCTCCTCTAATCTGTGACAGGTCCCAGGGTTCCGTGTCTTATCTTTCATAAGCTTGACACTTTGGGGTTATACTAGCCATTTATTTTGTAGAATGTCCCTCAATTTGGGTTTGTTGGATGTTTGCCTATGCTTGGATTGGGGTTATGGATTTGGGCAAGAACATCACAGGAGTGACGTCGCACCCTCCTTACTGCATCATGTCAGGTGTCTTATTGTTGTCAACCTTGATCATGTGGCTAAGTGGGTGTTTGTCAGCTTTCTCTGCATAAAACAACGAATTTTCTCTCTGTAATTATTAAACACTTATTTTTAGGAGAAACTTGGAGGCTGTGCAAATGCCCTGTTTCTCGTACGCTTTCGCTCACTAGCTTTGGTATCCATTGGTGACTCTCACTGCAGTGATTAGGATAGCCGTAGTATTATGATGACAGTTTTGCATGTCCCTCATTCTTTCCACGGTCACTAATTGGAATTCTTATGTAAGGAAGAGTTGTTCCTTCTCCCCATTTATTTAGTTATTCAGCTATATTTTCCTACCACTATGGACTCAAGGATATTCATTTTATTCTTTGGACTATAATCCATTGTTATCATGATTTATTTTCTGGTTCACATTGTTCCAGCTTGGCTACGGGAAGCTCTTTCAAGTTGTTTCCTATGCCCATTTGACAGGCCATCATCATCATCATCATCATTATTATTATTATTATTATTATTATTATTGGCATTATTTTTTGGCACTTCTTTACTTTCTGACACCATGAGGTGCTCCAAACCCATTCCCTGCCCCAGCCCTAGAATTAACCCCTTGTCCAAGGAGTCCTATTCCTTTTCGTTGGAGAATGATATTTAGGAACCAAGATAGGGGCCTTAGGTGTGCTCATTGCTACTGGAGTGTCACTGCTTTAGGCTCTCTCAGAGAACAGAGCTAGAAAGTATGTGTATGTGTACTAATGACATATACATCTTTATTTTTGTATCTTTCTGAAAATATTTCAAAATAATTATTTTATAAAACATTTAAAAATATATAACTCTTACTTCCAGGCCAGAGGATTTGGGGTTGACGTGGGGATAGAGGAGGGGGAGAGCAGCTGGCAGTGCCTTAGAGATAGAGCTTGAGCAGGGAAAGACATGGATGTGGGAGGAGGGCCTAGGAGCCCCCATGGGTCAGGGAGGGGCAATAATGATCTCAGTGGACTTTCCGAGGGGGTTAAGTCATGGCTGGGATGTGTAGCAGTGTCCTGGTGGATGGGAGGGTAGAGGTAGGGACACACGGGTAGGTGAGGGCCCTTAGATTGGTGAGAGTATGGTTATTTGAGGCTTTGCTAAAGGCCCCTCTGTGTTTCTCCCCAGGCTAGTGCAACAGCAAGTAAGACCCCAGAGGCGGGAGCCTTGGGTGCAGCTGAGAAGAAGGTGAAGATGCTGGAGCAGCAGCGCACAGAAGTAGGTGGCCTCCTGGGACCCACAGGACAAAGGCCCTCCCTTGTCCCCTGGCTCTGGCTAGTCCTAGGTCACCATGGTGAGTTGCCATGGTGACCACTGAACCATCTGCCCATAGACTTGATGGACTTTTTTAAAATCTTCACCTGAGGATATATTTTCATTGATTTTGAGAGAGAGAAGAAGGAAGAGAGAGAGAGAGAAACATCAATGTGAGAAAGAAACATGGACGGTTTGCCTCCTGTACGTGCCCCAACTGGGGATCAAACCTGCAACTGAGGCATGTGCCCTGACCAGGAATCGAACCAGCAACTTTTTGATGTATGAGTTGACACTCCAACTAACTGAGCCACCCAGCCAGGGCTGTCCTGGAATCTTGTCTCTTGATCAATCCCCTTGCCCACAAGGGTCACTCTGAGGAGGTAGCATTTGGGCACAGCCTAAAATTGTTAGCAGGGGAGGGGTAATTTAGGAAGACTAAGCCCTAAATGGTGGAAAGAGGTTGTGATAAGGTGGGTGAGTTTCAGCCTCAGGAATGGGGAGCCTGGGGTTCATCGGTCACCTTGCGACTGGTTTAGGGAGGGACTGTGATAGAGGGAGATCCCACGCCTTGTGGCACTGCTTCTGACCAGCTGAGAACCCCCAGATCGAGGCTATTTCCTTATCTCATGCCTGTTCCCCCTCCATCTCCCACCCCCAGGTGGAGCCCAGTCCCCTTTGTTCTCTGAGCCCCTCCTCTCTGCGGAGCTCCGTCCTTCTCCTGGTGCTGGGCCTCTCTGCCTCCCTGGCCCAGCACACTGGGAAGGCAGCCTCCATTAGTCCTTTGCCTGTGTACATACTAATTTTAGTTTTCTGCTTGTATTGCCCTAAGGTATTTTTTCTGATTAGCAAAGTAATATAATGTTCATTATAAAAAGATTGAGAATCTCACCTCCTAGCCTAGAGTAACAATTAACGGTTAGTAACAATTCATTACATATTCCTTGTTTTCGTCTGTGTACTCACTAATGTATAATCTGGTTTTTAAAATAGCAGAAAAATTGTATATATTGCATTACAAATTTATTTTTTCCTTTAAAATTAACTATAACTTTAAGGATGTCCATAGATATTTACATATGTATATATGTATATACTGTATATTCCTTTAATATATATGTATACATTTAATATATATCTTCATTCTGAGTACTTTTTATTTTATGTTTCTGAAATGGGATACCCTTTCCCATCATTTTATTTGTGATGTAGGGTTATTTTTGGTCCCGGAGGAATTATTATATCGAGAGTATGGCAAATAAGTAGTGTCACCTTAGAACCGAGGCAGCATAGTAGGTTTTCTGAATAATTGCATGGCGCTCCGCTTCTGATTACCCTGTAATTTCTGTCACCCATTCTATGCCTAGGCTGGCCTCTAGATTGTTTTGTAATACAAACGTTGAAATGATCATGATAGACATATGTTTTTATGCTTCTTTTGGTTACTATTTTTAGAGTAGAATTACTGAGTTAGAGAACGAGAACTTAGAGTTTTTATACGTAGTCCCAAACTGCCCTCTAAATGGGTGTGTGTTTCATAATTCTACACCGACTGATACACTGTTTTTGTGTCTTGGTGTTAGTCTCGCTGTCCTGGCAAGGATAAAATGTGGCGGTTGATAGAGGGACTCTCTTTGAGGAGCACTGAGTTTTATTGAGAAGCGAGAGGTTGAGGCAGTGTCTGTAGCCAGCGTTTGCACACTGCGCGCTCCTGGGGAAGCTGGTGTGCGTGGAGTTGGCTGTCTGTGGTCCTCTGCTTATCCCCTGCTAACCCCGCTCTCTCCCCACAGCTGCTTGAAGTGAACAAACAGTGGGACCAGCATTTCCGGTCCATGAAGCAGCAGTACGAGCAGAAGGTAGTGTGGGAGTTACGGGAAGTCAAGGCTGAGCCCAGGTTCTTGGCTGTTGTCAGCGCATCCCCCGCCGTCCTGCTCAGCACTGTTGTCGCTTGGGCAGTCATGTTCACGCACCCCCTCCCTCTGCCTCTGAACCCAGATCACTGAGCTGCGCCAGAAGCTGGCGGACCTGCAGAAGCAGGTGACTGACCTGGAAGCTGAGCGGGAGCAGAAGCAGCGTGACTTTGACCGCAAGCTTCTCCTGGCCAAGTCCAAGATTGAAATGGAGGAGGCAAGTGTGGCTGCTGGGCCCTGTGGGTTTGGCTCCGGGAGGCCTGCTCCTCCCTCCCCGGTGGAGTAAACAAGCCAGGGCAGGAGTCAGGAGACCTGGGGATTCTGGCTCCCGCTCTGGTGCAGAGGGCTGTGTGGCCATAGGCAAAAGCACTTTCCTTCCCCTTGCCTCAGTTTCCCATCTAAACATTGAGAAGATTGGATTAGCCATTGCTTTTTATATTTTCTAACAGAACTTTTTGTTCAATTAGCATCTATGGGCTAGGGCAGTGGTTGGCAAACTCATTAGTCAACAGAGCCAAATATCAACAGTACAATGATTGAAATTTCTTTGGAGAGCCAAATTTTTTAAACTTAAACTTCTAACGCCACTTCTTCAAAATAGACTCACCCAGGCCGTGGTATTTTGTGGAAGAGCCACACTCAAGGGGCCAAAGAGCCGAATGTGGCTCGCGAGCCGCAGTTTGCCGACCATGGGGCTGGGGAAGCACAGAATAGAAAAGAGAGAGAAGCAGGCCGGCTCTGGGGCACTCGATGGGGGTGGGTGCTCTTGAGTGTGTGAGTTGTGATGGCTCTTGGTTGGGGACAAAGTTTCTGTATTCATTCATCTAGTCATTATTCAACAGACCATACACTTGGCACTGTGCTGGGCAGAGAGACTCAGTGCTGAACAGTCCAGTCCCAGCTTTGAGGGGGAAGAGACGCTAAACAACTGATTACAGAAGCAAATAAGCTGAAGTGTGTTAAGTGCTACACAGGACAAGTGACAGGGATCGCGGAGGGGGCAGGAGGAGGAACCAGATTCAGTCAGGGGCCAGGAATCTGACCCCTGAAGAAGCAGCATCTGATCTGTCATCCGTGTGACTGATCCCAGCCAAGGTCCTCGGGGTCCTGTTACAACTGAAAGAGGCAAGGCCGCCTGCCCCACAGACTTCTGGGAGATTTTATTTATGTCGTGATGCCTTCCCTTTCATGGGAATGGCCCAGGCTATTATTGTTTAGCTTCAAAATGGACATTTTCAACACAGTTTGCATTTCAGAGTTCCCTCTCATCAGCATAGGACACCCAGGGGCCTTGTCTGAGCTGTCACCTGCCTCCGTGACCACCCCTGCCCTTGAAGATGAGTATTAGGGAGGACACTGCCTATCTTTTCTCTTGAGTGCAGTCGCATCTTGTGACTGTCAGCCTGTGACCCCTAGCTCTTTGGTCCCTTCCCCTGGCTCACATCCGTAGGTGGACAGGTCCCTGGATCTGACAGCACCTCCCTCTCAGCGGGGGAAGGTGGGATGTTTCGAGACAAAGCACAGCCCTGTAGATAAGGACGCGTGGCGATAGAAGCCGTGCTAATCCTGGAGCCTCTTCAACAGGAGTCCAGCCCAGCTCCCACCAGTTCTGACCAAGGCTGCCCTCGGCAATCTCTGGCTGCCTGTCCCTATTTTAAACACTTTCTGTGACTTTCAAGGAGAGAGAGAGCACTGGAATTCAGATACCTGGGCTCTAGCCCCAGGTATCACTGTGTAGCCTGGGAGAAATCATCTCCCCTCTCTGCATAGTCATTTCCCATCATATAAAGGGGCTAGGACTTGATGCTCTCTAAGGGCCAATCCAGCTGTGGCCCTGCAGTGAAGGAGCCCTGATTGTTCCATAGTGGGTGTGGGAGCAGTGCTTCCACCTGGAAGCCTTCCCTGATTTCTTCTCAGCTATTGCACGCTCTCTTTTAACCTTACAGGACGGACTATTTCTCTGTGTAGGAACACTTTCTGCCTTATGCTACTTTTATTTCTTTGAGTGTTTTCTCTCCTCTAGGTTCAGAGACTAAAAAGCAGAAAGGTCTTTTAGAGACTCTTAGTGGTTTCTCACTTTCTGTGTCACAGAAGAACCCTGTGCAAATCTGGCAGAAACTATGGCTTTTCTCCCTAGAAAATGGCACAGACAAAATTTTACACTGTTTTGGGGCTCACAGACCTCCTGAGGTCCATGTGTGACTCATGTTAAGAGCTCCTTGCCCTGGCCAGTGTGACTCGGTGGTTAGAGCGTCAGCCTGTGCACCGTAGGGTCTTGGGTTTGATTTCTGGTCAAGGGTGAGTACCTGGGTTGCAGGTTTGATCCTCGCCCCCAGTCGGGACACATGCAGGAGGCAACCAATCTCTCACATCAATGTCTCTCTCCCCCTCCCTCCCTTTCCACTGTCTCTAAAAATCAATGGAAAAAAATATATCCTCAGGTGAGGATTAACAGAAAAACAAAAGAAACTCCTTACCGATGGTGGATAGGTAAGCTTAGACCAGAGAGGGTTGTGACAGTGCCCCAGGTCTCCGCTGGTGGAGGAGCTGGTGTCAGAACCCGGCACCTTTCACTCAACCGAAGTGCCTCTTGTTTGAGGCCAGGACCTTTGGGCATTACTGCTCTGACCCGGGTGCCCTGTGTGAGCACAGTGAGGGCTGCGGAGTGAGAGCAGGAGCGGAGGCCTGCTGGAGAGGCGGGGCAGCAGTGCAGGGAGTCCCAGTCTCCTGCAGAGGCTCCAGCTTACCCGCCCTGTGCTCCCTGCAGACCGACAAGGAGCAGCTGTCAGCAGAGGCCAAGGAGCTGCGCCAGAAGGTCAAGTGTCTGCACGAACAGCTGAGCCCACTGACCCGGCAGCGGGATTACCAGGAAAAGGAGATCCAGCGGCTCAACAAGGTGGGCACCTTGGTCCTGGTCCCTCGGGCAAGCAGAGCTTCCCTAAGCCCAACTCCCACCAGTGCCCAACCCTCAGTTCAGGAGGGGCAAGTCTGGGTCAGGGCACCGGTGCTGAGGGCCTGGGTGCCGCCCGAGGTCCCCGCCTCTGCCTTTTCCTCCCCGCACGCAGCGGGGCCAGCCCTGGGACGAGCCCGTGCTTGCTCCCCTCCGTGCCCTTGGACGTGCTGTTTCCTCACTCATGCCACCCTGCTCATTGTTCAGGTGCAGCGAGGCCTTCCGCAAATCTCCTTCCGGTTGCCCTGCTTTACGCACCTAGAGTCCCAGCAACTTCTTTCCCGCCCCTTCTCGCATTTTCTTGTGATTACTTATTTAACATTCTGTCTTCTCATGCAGTGGTGGAAGGTGCGCGTCTTCACAGGGACATATACCCCCAGTGTCTGGCACAAAGCACATGCCCAGGGAATACTCGCTGACGGGAGTGAGTGAGCACAGGCCCTGGGGGTTCCCACCCTTGCGAAGTGGGACCCGGGGAGACAGGGTGCCCGGGGTGGGCTAGGGAAAGCAGAAACCCTCTCCTCTGAGTCAGGCGAGTGGCAGTGGCCGGGCCGGGTCTCTATTCTCTCTGGGCCTCCACGTTGCCATCCGAACCACCCGGCCCTGCCCACCTTCCAGTGCAGGGTTAGAGGAATGCACTGCCCGCGGGAGCTGGTCTAGATCCTGTTGAAGAGGCTCCAGGATTAGCACGGCTTCTATCGCCACGTGTCCTTATCGACAGGGCTGTGCTTCCTCTCTGAAGGCCTGGAGTTGCCGAGTCTATGGGCCGGCTTTTCCCTTCTGTTGGCTTTGGTATTTGAAAAGCATTGATTATGATGAGTCTGGGTCCCTGGGACCTGATCTCAGAGAAAAGAAGGATGTGTCCCGACCTGGGGGACTTGGGGTTAAAATCCGGGCAGAATTCTGTACATGGTGCTGGTCATAGGGATGGCCCAGGTAGGATCATGCCCCCCAGGTTTCCTTGGCATAGCTGGGGAAGGGGCTCAGGTGTGGATGATTGATGCCAGGCCCTCCCTGCCTCTGGACCTCCATCTTCTCACCTGAAAAATGGGGCAGAGGGAGTAGAATGAAAGGGAGCCATAGCCTCCCCTCGCAGCATCCCGAAATCGACTCTTGACGCAGCTTTGTTTCTGGGGGAGTCAAGCAGACCAAGTGGCGGACCCAGTCCAAGTTGGGGGAGGTTTCCTTGACCTCCGTGCCATCCAGGAAGGCGCCTTGGGCAATGCTGCCACATGGCGGGCAGAGGCCCTGCTGTCCAAGGGGCTGAAGTTGAGGTGGGGATGAGGGTGGCCAGTCGTGAGAGATGTTCCAAAGTTCTCACCTAACAGGCTAACAGGTTTGAAGGAGAAAACCAGTTACTAGAAACCTTTTAAGAGGTGAGCAAGTTGAAATTAAAATCCAGTCTAATCTAACTCCAGGAGAGTTGGGGATAGAAGGGTTGGCTTAGTGGGAATGGCTTGTAGAAGCTGACGGATCTCAGGACAGGCCAGACTGAAGATTCTCCTGAAGGACTTAATATTCCTTCTAGGTCTGGGTGCTGGGCTTGAGCCACACCTGCTCAGGAAAAGGGAAATTCTCCCTTCTTCATGAAGTTTAGGCTGCTGGTTAATAGCACACACTGGATTTGAATCCCCACTTTGCCTCTTGCTGTGTGGCTTTGGACAAATCACTTCAGGTCTCGGAACCTCAGTTTTCACATCTGTAAAATGGGGATGATAGTCTTTTCTTCCTGGGACTGTGGAGAGGATTCAGTGAAATGATGTGTGCATAGTATTAATGAATAGGGTAGCATTTATTAAATAGTACTGGTGGTGGTGGTTATCATCATTATTGTCAGGAAGGGGGTCCCTAAGGATGACCCTGTCAGTGGAACCTGACTTTCAGGGCTTCTGCTGATGGACCCATCTTCTCTCTTGCTGGTCTCAGGCCCTAGAGGAAGCACTGAGCATCCAGGCCTCCCCATCGTCTCCACCAATAGCCTTTGGGAACCCAGAAGGAGCTGGGGGCCTCCTCAGAAAACAGGAGCTGATCACGCAGAATGAATTGCTAAAACAGCAGGTGAGCCTTGCGGGGAGGCCAGGTAGGAGGTGGTAGTGGGAGCTGGAGCCTCCTGAGCACCCAGGATGGGCTTGGCATCACATGGAAGCAGTAATTGGTAGTCCACTTTCTGCCTTTGGCCAGGACCCCGGCCTGGTTATAGGTTTATCCTTTCCAGCATTGTGTCCCTAACTAGTCATTGCTCTATGATTTCGCCATCCTTACCCCAACTGTGCCATTATCTACCTAGTATTTTAAGAATAAATTTTAAATAAGTTACTTTCAATAAATGTAATTAAAAAGGAGCTTTATATCACTACTATAAATAGAAAAACCTGTTGGTTATTTTTCCATAAATAAAAAGGTAACCATAAGCAAGCAAAACAGTGTTATTAAACTTGAGCCGGATACTCTTGTCTGATGAAGACTCTGAACTTGAGTCCTCATTCCCTTCACTTAAGAGAAACTAACACATACTAGAAAGGCGTTAAAGACATACTAGCATAAAACAGAGACTTTCTCCTCAAGGGACACAGGAGGTTTGAAGGAGGTTGGAAAGGTCACGCTGTCCCATGTGTTTCCATGTGATGCCATGCAGGTCCCAGCCTCTTCCCTGCCAGGCTCCCGGAAGCCGTGGGAGAGCTCTGTAAGCCTTCTACCCTCGGAAGGTCTTCCATCCACACTCTGGTCCCATAGCCTCCACCTCCGGGGCAAAGCTGAATGATAGGATTGGACTGGCTGATGGCTGTCAACCTTTTTCAAAAAGTCATACATCCCTTGTTTAAATGAACCCTGTGTTGAAGCCCAGAATATAAAATAGGGGGATCCACACCTGGCTCAGTGGTTGAGCGTCGACCACCAAGCAAGAGGTCACTGGTTGATTCCTGGTCAGAGCACATGCTCGGGTTGTGAGCTCAGTCTCCAGTAGGGGCATGCAAGAGGCAGCTGATAGATGATGTTTCTCATTCATTGATGTTTCTAGTTCTCTATCCTTCTTCCTTCTTCTCTCTCTAAAAATCAATAAAAACATATTTAAAAAAATAGTGTATCTAAGACATAATCAATAAATAAACTAGGGGGATCCAGAACTACTTTGTTTGAAGATGGGGGTGGGGCTGGAGGTGTACCTATTCCCACTCCATGGGGGCTGTCGAGATGGGGTGACATCAGCTCTGATGACTCTCAGCAGCCAGCCCAGGGTTCTGGGCCTCAGCAGGTCTGAGCCTCCACTCAGCTGCACCTCCTCCCTCACCCCTTCCCTCTCTCCCCTCCTCACCCCTGCAGGTGAAGATCTTCGAGGAGGACTTCCAGAGAGAGCGCAGTGATCGGGAGCGCATGAATGAGGAGAAGGAAGAGCTGAAGAAGCAGGTAGAGAAACTGCAGGCCCAGGTCACCCTGTCAAACGCCCAGGTGAGAAGAGCTGGCCCGAGGAAGGGGCCGTTGGCCTGCCCTCGTGGGGACGGGGGCATGGATTGCAGGATCCCTGTGAGCCTGGATGTCAGGACACTCACTGCTTCTCCTTCCAGCTCTGCTATAAGTTCCTGTGGATTTCAGGGAGACATGCGCACTCCACCCCTAAATTGATGCCTTTAAAGAGCAAATTCGGGGATTGGCCCAGAGCCCCCCATTGTCTCACAGAATGAACCTGAAAAATCTTAATATGGAAGCCTCCTGACTGGTGTTCAGACCTCCCACAGTGAGCAGGCCTTACCTGTAGCCACCGGCCTGGGCTGTGCTCTGCCCCACAGGGCCCTTCCCCAGGGCTGGGCCAGGCAGGACAGCCCACGCTGCATCAGCCCATCAACCCTGGGGCTGCTTAAGCCCGGGTCCAGGCTTGGCCAGGAAGCACCTGGGCCAACAGTCTTCTCTCCCTCCTTCTCTCAGCTAAAAGCATTCAAAGATGAAGAAAAGGCGAAAGAAGCCCTCAAACAGCAGAAGAGGAAAGCAAAGGTGAGGGGGCTCAAGGAGGAAGCAGCATTTACTTCACTGACCTTCCTCAGAGAGCTACAGTCTGATGGGAGAGGCAGTGTTTGCTCAGGTGCCCAACTAACTAATGAGTAATGCAGCAGAGCACTTAGAACAGTACTTGGGACGGAGTAAGTACTCAGGTCACATGAGCTGTCATCACTGTTGCTATTCCATGCCGTGTGCCAGCCTTCAGAGAACTAACATTCTAGAGGATGAGAGATGAGATGGTGTCACTGGGGATGGCCCTGCAGCCTGTCTCAGGCCAGAGCCAGACATCAGCCTTTCTTGCAGGCCTCGGCAGAGCGCTACCACGTGGAGCCCCGCCCGGAGCACCTCTGCGGGGCCTACCCCTATGCCTATCCGCCCATGCCAGCTATGATGCCACATCACGGCTATGAGGATTGGTCCCAGATCCGCTACCCCCCGCCCCCCATGGCTATGGAGCACCCGCCCCCACTCCCCAACTCCCGCCTCTACCATATGGTGAGTCTGTGCCCCTCCTTCACCCCAGGACCCACACAGGGCCACCCCAGACACTTTCCAGAGGGCAAAGTCAAGTGGGGGTGTCAGAAACTCCACTCTTGGCTCCTTCCTAACAGCACTGTGCTGTGCGGGCGGATGTCCAGGGCCCGGCTCCGGCCTGCTATCCCAGGGGCAGGACCCCAGCCCAGAGCCACTGATGTAGGACAGAGAAGGCTGAGAAAGAGGGCTGGGTAGCAAGGAGGACTCCCTCCAACCAACCAGGCCAGGGTATCAGAGTGTGGGTTTGGCTTGTCTTCTGACTTCCACATGTGGTCAGGCACCACAGATACTCACCATGCATTCTCTCCTCCCCTTTTTCTCCTCTTTTTTCAGTTTCCTTTTCTCTCTTTTCTCTCTCTCTCTCTCTCTCTCTCTCTCTCTCTCTCTCTCTCTCTCTCTCTCTCTCTCTCTCTCTGCTGTCTTCTATTTTCCTTGCTTATCATTGTTTCTCCAAAGAGCTGCTGTCACCTGTCCCATCCTCTCCAGTCCCTCTGCCACAGCCCCCTCAGGCAGCCTCACTCTCACCTGGACAGGGACAGCAGCCTCCTATCCGGCCTCTCTTTCAGCTTCTCTCCCTATGACCATTCTCTCTCCCTGTGACCATTCTCTCTCCCTGTGACCATTCTTTACTGGAGTATAACGTGGGGCTTAAGAGGTTGACTCTGGGTTATAGAGATCTGGGTTCTAATAAACGTTTGGCCACTTTTCTAGATGGATGACCTTTGAAAAGTTACTTAACCCCACTGAGCCTCAGTTTCCTTATCTGTAAAATGGGGATGGCAACCTGGATTGTTGTAAGAATTCCATTACAGTCGACCCTCCATATCCACTGGTTCCACATCCATGGGTTCAATCAGTCATGGATTGAAAATATCCAGAAAAAATGTTACGTTGTTGCTGACATGTACCATGTAGTTAGGCCGACAATGGTTGATTGTACTGAATGAGACCTTTTTTAAAATCATTATTCCCTAAACAATACAGTATAACAGCTATTTACCTGACATTCATGTTGTATTATGTGCTGTAAGTAATCCAGAGATGATTTAAAGTATATGGGAGGATGCGTGTAGGTTATATACAAATACTACAACATTTCGTACAAGTGACTTGAGTATCCTTGGATTTTGGTATCCCTGGGGTAGGGGGTGATCCTGGAACCAATCCCCTGAGGATTCTGAGGGAGAGCTGTATACTTGATTACTATGTGTTTAGTACTGTTTAGTGCTGCTATTGTAATTGCCAAGTGTGGTGGTTGGTGACTAAGCACCAGTTTTGTTGCAGCCAGAATACACCTGGCGGCCACCCTATGGAGGGATGCGCAATCAGACCTCCCAAGTGATGGACTCGCCTGCAGCTAGGCCTGCAGAACCAGGTAAGCGTGATCCCCTCGTACAGAGGGGTTTGGGGAGGGTCTCAGCTGTGCAGAAACCGGGGGCTCTGCTGGGAGGGAGTGGGCCCCTTCACGAAGGTGTGCGAGCCGAGACTGTAGGCAGCTTGGAGGCAGTGAGGTTGGAGGAGCTAGTGGTTGGGAGGAGGGATTGGGCTGCTCAGTCATTTTCCCATGTTCCCCAGAGGCGGCCAAATGGGCGGGGCTGTCCCCTCTTCCGGAACTGCCCCACTTCTGGGATCGAGCGAGACCGACTAGGCTCCAACACTTCCTAGAACTGGGACTTTGGGCAGGTTTTTTAAACCTCTGTGGGCCCCAGCTCCCTCCTCCATAAATGGATAGTCATCTGCCTGCTTCATAGGGCTGAACTGCACGTATTGAAAGATGAATGTAGCTAAGGTTCTTTGCCCAGGGCCTGGCGCTCGGTAACACTGAATAACTCGAGCTGTTACTTTCACTGTTACTGTATTGGTTTCCACAGGACTTTGAAACCTACTGTACCACCTCATCTTTAAGTCCTCAACATTTTTGTTTATTTAGACTCTGCAAAAAATGACCGCAAGGGGCCTCAGTGAGACCAGATTACTTCACTTGGCTCCACCTTCGTCCTGCAGAGCCAGCTGACCTCAGATTTCTGAAAAACTAGAGGCCACATGCTCTGTGTGGCCAGAGTCTGAGCCAGACAGGAAGCTGAGAGGGGCCACCCGCCTGTGCCCTGGCCCCAACCTGAACTGTTTGCAGATTGGGGAGGCTCTACCCAGAAGGCTTCCGTCTGCGCCCTTCCTTTGGCGCGACTGGAAAAAACTCACTGTCCTGCCACCGCGTGGAGAGAGGACCTGCCATCCTTGTGGAATCCGCCGGGGGACGTCAGTCACAAGAGTGGGGTGCAGCTAAGACCCCTTTCTTTCAGAACTCCCCCAGAAGTGGTTCCAGCCTCTCTGGGGACCACGTTCAATTCATGTGTGTGTTTACTTTTGCTTCAAGCTCTGTAGTAGCAGGACCTAGACCACGCCCACCCCTTCCCCTCTGTGAGGAGCTGCGGGAAGAGTAGGTTTGCCTCCGGGAGCCGAAAAGAACGAGGGATGTTCTGCTGCGGGGCCCTCCACCTCCGCCCAAGCAGCCCGGGATGAAGGCCAAGCCAGCCACATATGCTGAGGGGCCCGAGCCCGAAGCCACCAGGCCCTCGGCCCCGCCACTGGAGGCCTGCGGTGCTGGAGGCCCGGATTGGGGTGGCTGTCCATCCCTGGGCAGCTCTTTGCACGAATCTTGGACATAAACCCAAGTGGAAGTTTCTGTAACTGGTGTTTTTATGTCGCGGCTCATGTTCCATCCCAGTCAGTCAGAATGCTGCTTCCCTGGTTCCTGTCCTCTGTGCCCCCCCCACCCCCCCACCCCCGCCCCAGTCTCCCGAGAGCATCACTGTTGCTCTTGGCTGATGTCTGTGGGGTCCTGCTCAGAGCCTCCGTGAGAGCGGGGCATCCAGGAGCAGTGGGAGGAGCCTGGGCTGGGAGTCAGGTGACCTGGTCTACATTCCAGTCCCACACCGCTCATCAGGAGACCTTGGGCAAGGCCTGGGTCTTCTGTGAGCCTCATTTTCCTCTCCCGTCAAATAGAACACCTCACCTCAGCCCTTGGAGAATCGCGGGAGGGAATGAGAATAGAGTTTCATAAACTCCAAATGCTGAGTGAGAGAAGCAGAGTGGGCCTAGGTAGAAACCGAAAAGCAAGAGCCCAAAGCACTCCATGTCTTTTCTCTTTCTCATATCCTCCGCCCCTCCCCACCCCCCAACCTTGTCCGCTGGAGCGGCCCCATGGAGGAAGCACCACAGTAGGCTCAGCTGCTGCAGAAAGGCCTTTACTGGGCAGATGGGGGTGAGTCTGTGCCAATGGGCCAGGGTGAGGGGTGAGAGCACATCCTCCGAAGTAGCAGGGGTGGCATCCCTGCCTGGGGGTCTCAGCCTGAATGCACTAAAGGCTGGCCCTTCAGACAGGCTCAGGGGAGGTCCGCCCACTAGGGCTTCGGGCCCCGCCTTCATAGAGACGCCACTCCTGGCACGGGGAGTGTGGCCCTTACTCTCACGTCTGCCTTGGCTGCTCAGGGAGCACTGTGGGGTGGGGTGAGGGGCTTGGGAGGGCCCTTCAGGAAGGAGAGAGACCGTACAGAGGAGGGGGGGGGGGCGGATGGACAGTGTGGTAGACCCAGAAACTTCTGGGCACTGCAGTGGTGGTACTTGGAGGCGGGTGGAGATGCTGGCCCCAAAGCTGAGGTCCAGGGAGAGCAGAATAATTGCGTCTAGAGCTGGTTTCTTCTTTGGGCTCGGCTCAAAGTGAGTTGTTATCACTGGGGCAGAGAACTGGAGAGAAAGGGTGTTATTCTCTAGCATTCTCCACAGCACACAGCCGTGGGCACATACTGGTACACATTCCTGGGTATTCGTCCAGGTAGACACATGTGGCTGCACACTCATGTGCATTCACACATGATCTCACACCTGTGGGCATGTGGGCAAACACCCAGTACAGACACATTGTATGCGCACTGGGGCCTTGTATAGTAGGAAGGGTCTGGTAGGAGTGGTGTGGCTGGAGATATGGATTCCTTCCTGAACAGAGTCCCTCCCCAGCCCCGCATGGTGGATGTGGGGTGGGGCAGGCCTGTTACTTCCCCCTGACCCCCAGGGCTGCCTGCTGCCTCATGTAGGCCAGGATGTCCATCTTGACGTTGCTGACCGTGGTCCGGTGGTACCAGCGCATGATGGGTTTACCGTCCGGCCCCACCAGGAACTTCTCAAAGTTCCAGCGGATGTCATGGACCTTCATGGGTTCCCAGAAGAGGCGGTTAGGCGAGCCCAGGAGCTCCGAGGTGGGAGGGCAGGAGTTCTGGAACAGGGATGAATAATGTTAACCTTGCTGGGGGGCGGGGGAGGCCCCTCCAACCTCCTAGGGGTGGGGGGCGCGCGAACCGCCTGCCGCTGAGGAAGGAGCACCAGTTTGGGAGACTGGATCTCAGAACCATGGTTGGCTCTAGTGGATTGTGAGACCCTTGTCCCTTCTGGGGCCCTGCCTGGGCCTTATTGTAAAATGGGCAAAGCCCTCTAGTGGAACGATAGTTGGATGCCCAGAAATTCCCCCAGAGCCGGGCAGGGCAGGGCAGGGCAGGGCAGCACGGCCTTGTCTCTGTAGGGGCTGGAGCCGAGCAGCCCCGCCCAGAGCCGCATCGCCGGGCAGAGCCGCTCCGCAGAGGTGGCTGCGCACTCACCTTCAGGAACGTGTAGACCTTCTGCTCTTTCTCCCCGTTCACATCTCCTTTCTCAAAGAGTTGGAAATTGGGGACGAAGCCCCCACCCGGTCGTACATGCCTATGAGAAATGTTCTTAGGTGGGTCCCAAGGAGATGGATGGGCACAAGGCTCAGAAATGAGAGGAAGGGACAGAACAGGGCAGGGGGTGCTGGGAACCTGGGTTTTATTCTCTAGTGGGCAGTGGGAGCCAATGAATATTGACTGGGCAAAGGCATAATGTGGGTCTGCAGTCTTCTCTTCCCATTCTGGTACCTTCTCAGGAACCCCTGCCCCCCACATGCACCCTCCCATCCGTCATGCACTCACAACCAGTCCTCCCTGTCCCTGTTCCTCCCCTGTCCCTGCTTCCCCTCATTCCATTAAGTGGGGTTCCTGGAGAGGGAAAGGAGTTCTTCGGGGCTGATAAATGTCCATCATGAGTGGGAGCCAGTGCAAGAGACGCCTGGCGCCCGGGCTGCGGCGCAGCTGGCTGTGCTGGAGGGGCTTTCTGGACGCCGCGTGAGCACTCACTTGAGGGTGGGTAGGATCTCCGAGTTCTCTCCTGGCTCCTGTTTTCCAAATTGGTTGCAGGGGAAGCCCAGAATGACCAGACCAAATGGTTGCAGCTCCTCCTGTAGTGCATTCAGTTCTGGGCCAGGGGGAGAGAGCAGAGACCAGGTAGCCTGGTGAGGTGCCCTGCCTCATCGCACCACCACCTGCTTGCCCGTGGTACGGCTGAAATCACGGAGGCCTGGCAGTGGGGGCTTGCCCAGGACCGCTCTGCGAATGTGTCAGTGCTGGGCATCAAGTCCCACCCTCCTGACTCAGCTGGATGGGTTGCAGGTTTGGGGGGAAAGCAAGTAACACCCTTTCTCAAATCAGTACTCAGTCACTGGCCCACTGCCAAGTTCCTTCGGGATTGAGTCTCCTGGAACAAGAACTCGCCATCCCTGGGGGAAGGCAGAGGACCTCCCTGGGGTGAGGTGGGGCCCTCACAGCCCTCCTATACTCTGGGAAGCAGGGACCCCAGGGAGGCCCTGGCCCAGCGCCCTCTGCCCGTGGCCTGTACAAGGCCATGCCCAACCCTACTCCTGCATAAACGCACGGCTCTGTTCCGAGGCCTGACAGAAGCATTCTAAACAGAGCATCCCTGCCCACTTTGCAGCCCAGTCGCCATCACTGCACTCGCAGGAATTTCCCATAATTGCCAGGCAGGACATTCAGACTGCCCTGCTTCCTCCCAGGCCCTCCCAGCCAACGGTGCTCAGCCCCAGAGCATTTTCCTGCCGGCGCTGCCAGTCCTGTGCCTGCAGGGTTGCCCGGCTAAAGGAGATGAGTGGGGACACGAGTTCCCAGAATGTGGGTGAAACACCTCGAGCCACTGCCTGCCTTCCAGATAGGGGCCAGGAGAAGTACTAAGGGCGATGGGGCTGAGACAGATGAGAAATTCTCAGCAAGACAACGCTACCTCTGTCCAGGGAAAGGACACTAGGCACAAACGCAATCTCCTCCATCCCTCTGCTTTTAGGGCAGTTGTGCTCAGGGATGAAGGATTGCAGGGATGAAGGATTGCAGGGTGTCTTCTAGAACATGTCCAAGGCAAGCAGATCTCAGATTTAGGTAATCATCTTCACAAGACCATGGCACAGAGAACTGGGATGCACGGTTTGGAATCTCATGATCACTCTCCCCCTCCCACCTCGAAACATTCCCAGCTGGCAGAAACGGCCCCGAACAAAGCAGAGGGCTCTTACCAACGTACTGGCCCGTCAGGCCTCAGTAGCTGGCCACGTTGACAAAGAGGACGTATTTGCCGGCATACTGCTTGAAGGGGATGTACTCCTCCCCGTTGAGGGTGAGGGCTCCATACTCGAAGATGGTGCCGCTCACACCAGCATGGCAGTCCGTCTGGAACGAGACCAGTGCCAGGGCGTAGTTAGAGCTGGAAAGGAACTTGGGCATCTCCACTTTCAAGACCATGAAAGACCCCAAGACCACTCCAGGCTTTGGAACTAGACTAGCACCGAGGCCTCCTAATTCCTTGCACAAGGAAATGATTGTGGAAGCACTTAGTATGCTGGTGAGTGCCATGGAAACCGGGAGGTAGCTTACTGTCATCAGTATTGCACAGCACACGTGGATCCGTAAAGATTTACCAGCCCTGAGCGACACTACGCTGATACCGGCGGTCTCGTTACTGGATGGGCTGATGGAGACTGGGTGGGCGGCTGGTGCAAGAATCCAGGCAAGAGATGATGAGGCTGAACTAAACCATTGTAAAGGCAGAACTGAGCAGGAAGAAGGAAGGGGCAGGCTGGAGAGAGGTGATTCAGAGGTTCCAGACCTGGGGGACTGGACAGCTGAGGCTGTGGTTGTAGAATAGGGACCCAGGAGGAGGAGCCAGGGATGGGGAAAGGCCACGTGAGGATGAAGGGTAAGGAACAGCGCCTCGCGTATATCAGATGTCCCTATGAGTGAGCCGTTGTGACGACGAGCCTTGTGCCTTCCTCTCTGCCCAACCTCTGCTCCACGGTCAACCTCCAGGACAAGTAGGAACAGGGTGCAATGGGCTGCAAGTCAGGGGACCTGGATTCCACGTCTAGCTCTGCCACTAACTCGCTGTGTGGTCCTGGACTGGCCCTTTCTCTTCTCTGGACCTCAGCTTCCTCGTTTATAAAAATGAGAATCTTGAACTGGATCAGCTGTTCTCAATCACGATGGCTGGACAGCATGCTGTCAGTGGGAATGCTGCTAACGAGCACGAGGTTGCATTCACTCCACCGCCCCTCCCTCAGCTCTGGCCCAGCTTACAAAAATCTGGGTCTGTTCTCAAAAGGATGTCATGGCATCAGTAACACAACCAGCAGGTGCGCTGGTCGTGATGGGAAAGAAGAGAGCTTGCCACTATTGTATCGGGCCATCTCTATGGTGCTTTCTGGCCCTGACTGCCAATGAGAAGTGGAAAGACAAGCAAAGTAGCATTATAGACCCGGGCAGACAGACACAGGTGAATGGAGTTAGAGAAGCAAGTCCACACCCTCTCTTCCCATCAGTCCCGGAAGACTTGCTGTTGAGGTGAGGTACCTGGGCCCAAGTGGGTGAAGGGAGCCCTCTGGGCTGGCAGGGCGTGGTTCCGGGAGGGTGAAGGAAAGCCACCCCTGTCTTGAAGAGGCCACAGGTCTGCTGAGCAGGTAAGGCTGGGTCCCACCATTCCCTGGCAGCCGCAAGCTCTCTTGGCTTCGGTGCAAATTCCCTGCTTTACATGAATCTAATAGTCCATGCCCATGACTTGTTGGGTGCTGAAGGCAGGCCTTAGACCTAAGCTCAATATTTCTCCAGCCGCCGGGCCTTCATGGCCCCATCTGGGATCAGTTCCACCACAAACAACTGAGGGCACAGCAAACACACCCCAGGGTGCACGAGGTCTAGCAGCCAGGAGGCAAGACCTCCCAGCACGCCTCTCTACCTCCTCCACTCTGCCCTGATCGAAGACAAACTCTGGGGAATGGAGAGAACAAAAGCCAAAAGGTTGTCCAAATAATGAAAGCCTGTAAACAACAGGAGGATCCACTTCTGGGCACAGTTTCAGGGTGGGGGTGGGGCAAGGGGAATCTCCTCTCATCAGGTTTCAGTCTTTGCTGGCTCACTCTCTGAGCCTCCCCAGATGGCTGTGAGAATCTGATGGCAGGCCAAAAAGTCTTGAAAGCCTCTCTTGGAAAGAAACCCCCACATCCAGGGGTAGTGATTATTCTGCCTGCAGCCAGGGTAGAGGGCCCCGCTGTTCCCACATTATTGTGAAGAGGCCTTTGATGTTCCCCAGCCACTGTGCAGGTGACACACTGGCAGGGTGTCTCCAGGAGGAAGGACCAGTGACAGAGCTTCCTCGCTTTCTACCGGGGCCAGTGCGGTCAGCGCTCAGGGTTCAGACCAATGCGGCTCAGAGTGGCCAGGGTCGGGGAAGCCATGGCTTGCACTCACCACTGGGCACTACAACCCAGTTCTTACATAAGCCTCTTTACCCCCTCTGAGCCTATGGGATCCCAGAGCCCTCACCTTAAACAGGGGAGGCCAGAGAAGACGGAAGGAAGGGCAGTGAGAATGCATCAATCTTCCCAGTTGGACAAGACAGGAGAGTTCTGATGGCTTGAGAGTGGGAGGTGCATAGGGACTCAGCCGGCTGCGCTTGCGTCTTTCTCCTCTCCTATCTTACCACTCCCATCAATGGGATGCTGTGAAGGGACAACTGGACTGAGGGCAGGAGACCTGAGCTCTGGGCCTGGCCGTGCCTCTGACTCTGTAACTACTGCTCTCCCCTCTCCTTACTGTGAGATGGGGTCAGATTCAGGGCTGTCACAAGGGCCCTTCAGCTCCATCCGTCTGTGGTTCCATGATTCTCTCTGCCTGATTTAGTCACCTAGAAACCAGCGGTTACTAGGATCCTGTGCGCGTCAGCAGCTGTTTCTCTCTACAGCTTCTGCACGGTCCTTTTGCAGAGCAAGGACAGGGAGTCTGGGCAGCCCTGAGCTGGACTGGAGAGGGGACACAGCAAGGAAAGGAGGATCCCCTTTGTTCTCTAGCCCCTCCCTTTGAGTGGGAGGAGAAAACATCTCTCTGGGGCAGTCACCTTTGGTCCAGCCCATTCTGCCCCCTGCCTGACCTCTTGGCCCTGGGGTGAGGGTAATGTAAACGTTTGAGCCCTAGAACCAGGGTGATGACATCGCAACTATCTGCTGACCAGGGAGGAAAGATGGCCATGCCCAAGCTGTTATTATCCAGCAAGTCCTAGCTGGAAGCAGCTGATCTGATCAGACCTACCCTAAGACTTTTCTTGGCCATCCCCATCCTGTTCTCTCTAAGTCCATCTCTTCCTCCCCAGAGTTCTACAGAGAACACACAGCTATGATGAAGGAGTCCTGTGCTTGGAATGGGCTTCCTGAGCAGTGGATAGAATTTTGGAAACAGAATCATAGACTCGTTGAGATCTTAGAAGAAAGACCCAGAAGATTTTAGGAACACAGAGGCTCAAAGCTTCTCTTGAGCTTGCACAAGCCTGGTGTATGTGTGTTGGGAGGTTGGAGACGGGAATCTCTCTCTCTATGCCTGGCTTCTGCCTCCCTACCCCAGGAAGAGTAGAAATCTCCAGGGCCCACCTTGGCACATGCAATCCAAGGAGCTAGGCATGCTAGGTCGTCCTGGCCTCAGCATCTCCACTCTAGTGAAGGGTCACACGGCCTGCTGGGGATACACTGGGGCTCAGGAGACTTCGGCCTTCCCCATTGAGCTGGCAGTGCCCAGCCTGCTCCAACGACCAGGTGTGCTTAGGCCAATATGGGCAGTGGGTGGTGGGTGGAGGCTGCCCCAGGGCAGGAAACCCTCCTGAGAACAGCGTGTGGATTTTGCAGCTTCTCCAAGCATCATCCCTTCTGAAATCATCAGCTTCATTTTGCCACTGCCCTCCCCACCCCACCCCACCCCACCCCACCCCACCCCACACTCACCTCCTGCAGATGGAGGAGCAGGTCCTAAGGAGTAGGGACCTAGTCAGGGACCTGGGAGTTGTGCCCTGCCAGTCCAGAGCTCCTTCTGTCACAGATCTCTGCCTCTTCTACCAATGCCCCGAATCCACGTGCCTCTCTACCTGCGATTATTCTTGGACTAGAGGAGCCCCCAAGGCAATTCTTCAAAACAGGGGACCGCCCAGCTGCAATTCTCCCCGCTTCCTCCTGGCCTGTCAGTCTCTCTGGGAACCTCCACGGCCAACCAGTTGCCAAGTCTCTAGGCCTGTTCTGTGAGCGCACCCCCTTCAGGCCTGTCTGGAGGGGAGCAGCTAGGGGCCAGAGGTGGCATGGATGTAGCAAGGCGACCCCAGGTAGCCATGGGGGAGAACTCGCGAACTTGGGGAGAGGGACTTCCCACCCCTATTCACTGCGCACCCGGGGCACCCAGGCTTCCAACATAGAACTGCGAGGAGAGGAGACGGAGGGTCTGGGTGTGGGGGTCCCAGCGCAGGAGAGGGAAGCAACTGGAGTTAAAGGCGTCCCTCTCCCCTAGGTGTCGCCCTTCTGGAGGGGAGCCCGGGGGAAAGGGGTGCCTCGCCACCGCGAGATGGACACCTGGGGGCTATGCGCGTTCCCCGGCCCCCCACCCCGGAGGCTCACTCACCTTCGACTTCTCCTGCCCCCGGCTCGGCACGAGGCCGGCCAGGAGCAGGGAGAAAAGGCAGGATGCCCGGAGCAGCCGGGCCATGGCGCGCGGAGGGTGCGTCTCGGACTGGCCTGAGACGCTGATCCCGGGCCACCTTCCGTCTGAGGTGGCCAGTGCGCTCAGCCACCTTTCAAGCCCTCGGCGATGACCAATCCGCGACCGGCCCCGAGTCCCTGCAGCCAATCGCAGCGCGGCTGGCCTTTCAGGGGCGGGCACGATTGCCCCGCTTCTCCCCCTCCCCAGGCTCGGGGCGACAGTGACGTAAGCAAGTCTGGACCGAGAGGTGGGAGCCAGGTCCTTGTGACCCTGAGAGGCGCCCCCCTTCTTTTGGCTCTAAAGTGCGGGAGGAGGCAGGCACCATGCCCGCCAGCACAGCTAGGGAGAGGGCTTTAGATAGCCCGGAAGGACTGATGGAAGGCTCAATGTTGGGAAGGCTCAACCCTAGTCTAGAGCATTTCTTACTCCTAGGCTTTAAAATACCCCATGGCGTTCCCTCTTTCCTCCCTGTCCATTCGGTTGTCGAGGATTGAAAATGTCAACAAGATCTGGAGTTAGCCTGCAGGGAACATTTATTCTGTATAGGTTTAATGTTTAGAAGCAAACTGTGGTTGTCCTGGGTGGAACACTGGAATACCTCAGCTGCTTTGAGAGCAGGAAATTCGTTTGCTCCCTGTGTAGTCTTGAACAACTTGCTTTTCCTCTCAGGGCCTCGGTTTTCCCATCTGTGTAATGGGATTGGTTGATGATCTCTATCTAAGGCCCTGCTGGTTCTGGCTAGATGGCTTGCTTCTAAAGTAAGTGACAGATCAGGAGTCCCTCCAGAGTAGGGACCATAATCAATACCTGGCACAGGGCCTAGAACACAACAGGTGCTTAATATTTGCTGCATTACT
The DNA here is from genome assembly GCF_951640355.1 of Cnephaeus nilssonii. Taxonomy (NCBI): domain Eukaryota; kingdom Metazoa; phylum Chordata; class Mammalia; order Chiroptera; family Vespertilionidae; genus Cnephaeus; species Cnephaeus nilssonii. The sequence goes on along the minus strand of NC_137076.1, from coordinate 88,844,147 downwards.
CAATGAATTCATTTCTCTGCTTGGAGATACGGATGCTCAGGTCAGGCAGCTCTAGGTGTGGGCTGTCTAGGTATGATTCTGTCCACAGATAGGGGAATGCGTTGAGATCAGTGCTTTGCAAACCTGTCTGCCTACCTGGGAAGCTTGTAATACAGATCCCCAGGCCCCACTTCCGAATCACTGCGTTAGAATCTCAGGGGCAGAAGCTGAGAATCTACACCAGACAGGTTCCAAAGGTGATTCTGAGGCAGGTGATTCTCCGTCTTCTGATGGAGAAGTACCTTGGGATACCATGTTTTTACTATGATTTAAGATATGTTCCCGTGGGAACTTGGAAGGTCTGTCTCAAGTCCCACATGCTCTGTGAAGCCATCCTTATCTCCAACCACTGCCTGTTGAAATGAAGGGAACCTTGAATGCCAGGAAGTCTTGAAATGAGTTAAAGCACCCAGAACAGTGGCTGAAACAGAGTGTGTGCTCAATAAATGTGATTTACTAAACCACCTCATTTCATCAAAGCCTGGAGATGGGGAACCATTTACCCAAGTTCCCATAGCACATAGGTGGCGGAGAGGAGACCAGAATCCAGGGTTCTAGGCTCCAATCTCAAGCTCTCTTCACTTTGTTCTGTTGTCTTTTGTCGGTCATACTAGTATACACCCAAAGATACAAACACCTGTACACATATCAGTTTGTCAGAAATTCATTGTTCGTTAGCATCAGTAGGCATCTAGTGATCCTCAAAATGTGTGCCTAGCATCATGTCCACACCATGAGAGATGTCAAAGAGTTTTCTTGAAGTTATAATCCCCCCCCTCAAAGTGTGAGCCAATAGAGCGAGGAGTACGATGATGCAAGTGGCACCTAGGATGGGGCAGGTTGAGCACCTAGGATGGGGCAGGTTGAGCACCTAGGATGGGGCAGGTTGAGCATCTCGGGTCATGGAAGTGCAGAGCTGGCACCCGAGAGTGAGCACCTCTCTAGATTCTGCACCCTCTGTGCCTGACTTGCCTCACCCTAGTCCTAGCCCTGCTGTTCCTTTTCTTTTGGGGGAACGAGAAGGCCGCAGCGGCCCTGCAGTTCCAAGGGCTTAAGGAAGGCCTGTGCTGCACCAGACTCAGGCGTCCTGATTTCATGGGCAGCGGGGTGAGAGGTCGGGGAGCATGGCTGGGGCCTTCAGGCTATAGAATACTTTCCATGGAGGTCTGAGCCTTAGCACAAAGAGCATGAAGATGAAAAGGAAAACAGTACTGTCCAGTCTTCAACCACCAGCTTTTGAAGCGCATTTTGGTGACTTGTTCCCAGAAACCCCATGTTTTGAAAGATGTTCTTCTCCAGGCTGTTTGCTCTTACCCTCAGGTTAAAGTCCAAATTCCGTAGCGCTTCAATATCCTCAAAGTCCAGCCACCTCCTCATCTTTGCCACACTCCTGTTCTCTGTAGCCCAGCTGTGCTGGACTTTAGTCGATTCTTCCCACACGCCGTTCTCTCTCACCCCATGTTTTGTCTATGCTGTTCCTCTGCCTGGAGCACTCCAGGGTCTCTCTTTAACTGCTTCTCTCCTACCGTTTTTCAGGTCTCAACTTTGATGTTATTTCTTAAGAAAAGAGTTTTGTCCAGTACCCCTTACAGTTTCTAGAACATTGGGCACTTTCTACATCAACCCTTTGTGGTACTTCATCCTCATTTCTTGTTCGTCTATCTTCTACACTGAATCATAAGGTCCACAAAAGCTTCATTCCCAGCACTTTGCCCAGGGGTTACTACATAGTAGATGCTCAATAAAAATCTATTAAGTACATAAAACACTATTTGGCATAAAGAATAAGCAGAACTTTAGCTCAACGCATGCTAACAAGTTTGAGCCCTTAAAACTGGCCTGATTCCAGCTGCTAGCAAGACTTGAGCCATGGGAGTTGTGCTGACTGAGCTTGTCAGAGGAGGATAGATGACTTGCATTGAAGATCGGGAAAGGAAGGGCGGAAACAGACGCTGTAGATAAATCATAAGGCAGTTTTGCTTTCAATCTGAGGAATTGCTCTGCTACATCGACATGTGGGCACCTAGTACCTCTTCACCCTCTTTTTTTTTTTTTTTTTGAGACATATACAGGGAGCTCACTACCTACCCAGAATCTTGGCTTGCTGGTGAATGGGGACTGCAGATGACTTAGAACAAGGTTTAAAAAACAGTGCTGATAGACCTGGCCCAGTGGTTAAGTCGATTGGAGTGTCATCCTCTGCACCAAAAAGTTGGGGGTTCAATCCCGTCAGGGTGCATACAGAAGGCAACTGATCGATGTTTCTCTCTCACATATGGATCTCTCTCCCTCTCTCTCTCTCTCTCCCCCCTCTCTTTCCCCCTTCTCTCTCTCTCCCTATTTATCTCCCTCTTTTCTCCTCTCTTTACACATATCCTTGGGTGAGGATTAAAAAAAGCAATGCTGATGCTCTGTGTCTTCGAGGAAGATAGAACACGAGTTAATAAACAATAGGCTGTAAAAGCCAAGAGTGGAAGCCAGCCCTGCCATTGCTGTGTAAGCACTGAACTCAGTGATGGGGTCAGCCAGCCCAACTAATGGGTCCACGTGGAGGCCGCAGCCAGGAGGCCCAGCCCCCGTCTCTTCAGTGCCAACTTCAAATAGTGGCCCTGTTTGACCGACCAGACAGGATTGCAGAACCCAGGTAGGGCCAGATGCTGCTTTTCTGAATTAGTGGCAGATCCTGTCTCAGAGCGGCCAGGAGAGAGGGAGTCTGTCACGAGGAGAGGTGGCTAGAGCCTTTGCTTTGGAAACCAGTGCCTTCCAAACTCTGAGTCCGTTTCCTCATCTATGCAATGAGGAGCTGGACAAGTCAATCCCAAGAGCCAAGCTTTTGTATAATAAGAGTAGTGGCCAGCATTCACCCAACATCCTATATGAACCCGGTGCTGCCTTAGATTTGTTCACTTTTTGAAAAGTCGGTGCAACCTCATGAAGTAGTTAACATTATTATCCCAATTTTACAGATGAGGAAAGAAATACATAGAGAAGTTGAATACATTTGCTTAAGGTCATGCAGTTGGTAGGTGGCAGGACCAGGATCCTGACCCGGATGTCCTGTCTCCAGAGCACTTGTCATTAATCTCTAGGCCTGTGCCATCAACATAGCAGCCACTAGAGGGGTGTGGCTAATGAGCACTTGGAATGTCTACATTGAGATGTGCAATCACATTTTGAACCACAAAGTTTGGATTTTGAAGACTTAGTATGAAAAAAAGGAATGTAAACATATCTCAATAAATCTTTATATCATTACATGTTGAAATGTTAACATTTTATATATTGGGCTAAGAAAAATGTTTTTCTTGAAATTAATTTGTTTCTTTTAAATTTTAAAATGTGACTACTAGAAAATTTAAAATTAAATATGCAGCTGATCTTACATTTCTACTGGACAGTGCTGGTTTAAGCTACATAGGGTGTCCCAAAAAGTAGGTACACACTTTGAATAACTATAAAGGCAGTGTTTATTAAAATACATGTTGTTTTCCAAAATTGAGCTATGAGCTGTTAAAGTGTGTGTACACTTTTTGGGACACCCTATTCATAAAAGACTGGTGTAGGATTATGTCTCTGTGAAGTCCAGGCTTATCTCCTTTCTGAGGTCCCCCAAGCCCACCTCCAGGTTCAGTGACCCTAGGAGGACTCACAGAACTCAGCATGTGATCGCAGCGAAAGGATACAAAGCAAAATCAGCAAAGGGAAAAGGTGCAGGGGACAAAGTCTGGAGGGAACCAGGCACAGGCTTCCAAGAGTCCTCTCCCAGCTGAGTTACACAAGACGAGCTTAATTCCTCTTACAACAAACCGTGACAACAAGTGTTGTCCCAGGAAAGCTCATTAGAGACTCAATACCCAGGGCTTCTACTGGGGGCTAGCCACGTAGGCATCCCCTGCCGCGCATGTAATTCCAGACTCCCAGGAGGAAATCAGGTGTTCAGCACAAACCACATTGCTTGTACAAACAGTTGCATCACAATTATCAGTTCTGGGGACAATAGAAATCTCCTGAAATCAAAGTTCCTGAATGCCACCCAAGGACAAGCCGTGCAAGCAAATCTTTCTAAGGATAGCAGTCTCCGGCCTGCTTTGATAACTCTTTTCCTTGGTCTCCTGGTTTAGTTTCAACAGGACTTGGCCTGGCAAATGTAGGCCTTGGCACATGCTGCAATGGACTCAATGACTCCCACCCCCTCCAAAGTCTGCATTGTTGGAGGGAGAGGTATAAAAAGGGGAAAAGTCCCTAGAAACTATCTCATTCATCTGAGCGGCTGAGGCTCACAGAAGCTGAGTGATTTGTCCAAGGTCCCACAGGAAATAGGTGTCTACAAGTCAGACCTTGGCTGGATACAGTTCCAAGCTTGCAGTCAAAATGTCGCTTCCCTTCTCTTGATGTCCTTATATGTTGCTGGAACCCAAAGCATGTACCCTTTCCCCCATTTCTAAGTAGGGAGCCCTACCTATGCCTCTGCTAGCCTCACTCCACCCATACTCCATCCTCTCTAGTTATTGGTAGCTGGGCGATAACAGTGCTGGAGTAGTAATAACAACCTTCATGAACAGTCACCAAACAGTGAACAACCCACATCCTACTTCTGTGGGTTTAACTAACAATGCACAAAACCAGTGAGGGCTAGCCCTGGCCAGTGTGGCTCAGTTAGTTGAGCATTGTCCTGTGCACCGATAGGTCACCGGTTTGACCCTTTCAGGGCATATGCCTGGGTTGCAGGCTTGATCCCCAGTAGGAGTTGTACAGGAGGCAGCTGGTCGATGTTTCTTTCTCACATCGCATCGATGTTTCTCTCTCTCAAGTCAATAAAAAATATATATTTTTAAAAACCTAAAACAGCCGAAACCGGTTTGGCTCAGTGGATAGAGCGTCGGCCTGCGGACTGAAAGGTCCCAGGTTCAATTTCGGTCAAGGGCATATACCTTGGTTGCGGGCACATCCCCAGTAGGGGGTGTGCAGGAGGCAGCTGGTCGATGTTTCTCTCTCATCGACGTTTCTAGCTCTCTATCCCTCTCCCTTCCTCCCTGTAAAAATCAATAAAATATATATATTTTAAAAATAATAATAAAAAGTAAAAACCTAAAACAACAACAATGAGGTCTAGAGGGAAACCAATAAACTCTAGAGTCAGTACCTTATCACCCCTCCTGCCTCTCTTCTCCCAACAGGACCACAGCTAACAAATGGCCAAGTCAGGTCCACATCATTCTTCCTCCTTCCTCAACTCAGAAGGTTCATGTCAAGGGAGGTACAGGTGAAAAAGTTTTGGACTGAAAATCTGGAGTCCTGATCCTGTCTCAGTATGTGCCTTAGCCTCATCCCTTCTCTGAGCCTTGGACTCCCTCCAATTCTGAAATGAGGAAATTGGAATTCTGAGGTTTTGTCCATGCTCGTCAGTCCATAATTATAGTTTCTCATGAACTGACCCCAGGGGAGGAGTTCCTGAGGACAAATGGAGTGGTGCCCTAGAGTGTCTGCCCAGTCGGGGTTGGGTTACAGGGTGAGGGTGGACTATGGGTAAATCCTTTGTGGTTATTATCACCCTCGAATAGTTGTTTTGATTTTAAGTGAGTGAAGACACTTATTTCAGAGTCTTCATATTACCACCCCATCCACATCCCTGTAAGATGAAGAAGTTAGGCTCAATGATATCTCCCATCTGAGGGGTGACCTTCCCCAGCTGTTACATGGGGTTAATAATTTCTGCCCTGCCTACTCAATAATGTGGTAAGGAGGCTCTGATAGAGGGTGGGGGCCAGAAGATGCTGGACTCTGAACTCCAACAAGGACTGAGGAATTGGTTTTTTTTTTTCCTTCCAATTCATTCTTTGTCTCCAAAACCATATCTTGTCAATACTTTTCCTCATATTACTGAGTTCCTAAGCTTACTAAGTGTTACTTAATTCAACAGGTGTTTATTAAGGCACTGTGCCAACTGCTGAGGATTCGATCATTCAGAGCAAACAAGACATGATCCCTGACCTCGAGGGGCTCACAGCCTGGTGAGTTGATGACAGTCAACTGGCTGCACAGGGTGATGGATGCTCTGTGGGGAAAGGACAGCACAGACAGACAACTGACCCAGACAAGTGATAGCAGGGCTGGCCTCCAGGTGGAAGTATCCAGGAAACCGGGAAGGAGTACAAGGAGTCAGCTGGGTGAGACATGAAAGCGGCAGGGAAGAAGGGAAGGAGTGGGGTAGAAGGAACCACATGATCAAAGGCTGAAGTGAGAAGGTTGGAGCACTAACCAGGGCAGATGGCAATGGTCTTTGGTGGCCTTGGACTTTATCTTGAGGACAGGGGACAGAAGAAAACCCCATCACTTTGTTTTGTCACTGTTTGTTTTGTTATTTTTTTTATTACTTTTCACAATTTTAAATAATCGCATCCATTTATCTACCTATTTATGGTCTATCCCATTCTCCTCCCAGTGGGAATGTAAGCAACATGAGGTGTAAGACCATGTCTATTTTATTCTCTGTTGTAACTCCAGCCCCTAGCAGAGTACCAGGCACATAAAGTACTCAATACATAGTTTTGTGTGTGTGTGTTTTTAAGAATGAATGAATGAATGAGAAAAAGAAGTGGGGCACATAGATTTGAGGGTATGTCTTATCCCTGGTTTGTCCTTTGCCTTTATTTAGGGACAAGCCTCTGCCTCCCACCCTCCATAGGGGAGGGGTGTGGCTTGGAAAGTTTTGTCTCTTGCCTTCAGGCAGTGAAGTGCAGGTTAGGCTAAGAAACCAGCCAGTGAGGAGGATCCGGATAAGCTGACCCTAAGCTGAAAGCCTGCCTGAGCTCTGGACATAAAGTTCCTTTTCTTAAGGGGTCTGTGGTCCATGGGAAATAAATAGCCTGGCCCTCATGCTGAACTCCAATGTTCTTTTAGGGTAGGATCAGAATCAGTTCTTGTGCTACTTCTCAGGCTTTGATCTCTCAACCTCGTGGAGACTGTCAGGCCAGAAGGGTCCTTAGAGATGACCTAGTTCCTTGCTACTCAAAATGTGGTCCTGGGACTCCACTGACAGACGTTCCCAAAGCTGCCTGCCCTGCCTGTGGCTCTATCTTTTCCCATCTAGTGTAACAGGACATTTGGGATCTAGTTCTGGCTTTGTTATGTTTTATTAGTAACCCCCCATCCATTACCCAATGGGTCCCTGAGGATCAGCTCTATAGGGTAGGCACTATTATCCTCACACTTCAAATGATAATTTTCAAATTTGAGAGAGGATTTGCCCAAGGTCACAGGGCTTGTACAAGGCAGAGCTGGGTGATGCAAAGGGCCTTTCTGATGCCCCATCAGTAACATTCCACCTTAAAACCACTCATTTAACAAGCTATCCCACATGAAATACAATCCACACAGGTGTAAGATTATTTTCAACCTTTCCCTCCCCCTGGTTCCTCCTCTTTAAGCCCTTTGTAAGCCCATTTTAAATTGCTTTGTGGAAGCATTCTTTCCCCGCCCTAACCTGTTTCTCTGAAAACCCACCCTTGCATTCCCTCCCTCTTGACGTGGTCCAGTGGGAACAGTATTGAGCTGAGACTAGACTACCTGGTCCTTGTCACTCAGCCCTGAAACCCCCTCACAAGACTATTGTCTTCTTACCTGGAGAAGGTGGGGGAGGTATGTGGACTCGATGACCTATAAGCCCTTCAGATTTAAGTCTATCTGTGCCCCAGATAGTGCTAGCCGATCCCCTGAACGGACAAGGCTGAAGGCCCCCTTGGGGAGAAAGAATCTCTTTCCCAGCCCTGCTTTATTGTACCCTCCTGGATGGTATTTCTCCAAGCGGCTTTGCAGTCTTTCTCGAGTTTAATTGCCATTCCTAGAGCCACACTCTGGCCTTGCCCTGCCCTGCTTTGGCAAGGCTCCTTGAATGCATTGCTACACCCAGCCATCTGTTGTGCTCTGGAGGAATACCATTGTCAGCTTGACACTCAGCGTTGAAGCCACTGTCACCCTCCCTGAACTCTATGATGTTAAAGCCCCTGGATTAGGAACTACCATGGCATCTATGTTACAGATACTGAGGCTTATGGAGTCAGAGAGTGACTTGCCCAAGGGTCACAGTGAGCCATGGAGCTAAGCACTGACATGCAGGTTTTCTGGCCCAGGTTTCATTCTCTCCATCCGTATTTTCATATGTTTATTGGGCACCGACCATCGTCAGGTCCTGGGCTGGGCACTGAGCATATTGCAGTGAACATAACAGATGGGTTTCCGCACATGTGGGAAGGCAGACTGTATGCTAGGAACGTAAATCATATGTTTCTTACACTGCAGTCAAATAACAAGTTCGTGTCAACTTGACATTTTTTTTGAGAGGAAGAAGTTTCTTTTTCAGGTTACCCCCTTTCTTACATCTCCCCCTCACTTTCCATTTGTTCCTGATCTTCCGTCCATGTCGGTCAAGGCCCTGGCTGAAGTTTGGGCAAGTCAGGCCCATAAGCTTCACTCACCCCAGGCTCGAAGCCCTCCTTCCCTGCCTCTGGCAAAAAGTAGCCACCGCTTCCCTCCTGACAGTGGGGGCAGATCGCATCAAGGCAGGGCCCCTGACAGAGAGGACCCCACACGGGCTGGTCTCCCACGTGGCTCTCGGGTCAGGGTGAACAGGGCTGGGAAGATGACCTGGAGCCCAGGCTCATCCATTGGTGTTATCTGCTTGGCCAGTCAGCTGGACAAAAATGAAAGGTCCTTATTTTTCTGGGTGTGGCCTCAAGCCCCACGCGAGGCACTGGGAAGCACTAAAAGTGTGTCACATGAGCACTCTGGCTCTGGCATCCGAAAACCCTGGATCTGAATCTCAGCTCTGCCTCTTTCTCGTTGTTTCACCCTGGGCAAGGATTCTTGCCTCGTCTGTAAAAGGGGTTTTGTGTGGACTGAGGTAATGCATGTAAATACATTTGGCGCAGTGCTTGGGATATATTCCTTCCTCCTCACATGGTTATCACTAAATACATCAATGATGCCCCAAGTATCTTAGCTGTGGAGTGAGTGCATCCTAGAACCCTCAGCATGCTACCATCCACTGCCCCTCCAACCCCTCCTGCTCTGCATATCCCCACCTGCAGTTCTACAGCTCATCTCGGCATCGTCCCTGCAGTCGCTCCAGACCTCCCTGCCCTTTCTGCTCCATGGATCACATGGCCTCCCAGGACTCCACCTGGTTTGGAAAGCCTTTGACTAGTTTCCTGGTGTCTCCCTGGGACAGGCAAGGACTTTGTGTACAAGATTCTGAGCTCTTCTTCTCCAGAGGCCAACAAGGAGGAGGAATGTGAGGTTTCAGGACTTGAGAATGCCTGCTCTCCCCGTGGGCACACACCCTCCATTCAACCTGTCATTCACATATAACAGCTAAGATTGACTGAGTGATGCCTACTACGGGCTAGGCTCTGGTCTAAGTGTTTTAAACAGACTATGTAATCCCATAACAACTCTATAAAGTATGTATAATATAAATTGCATTTTAAAATTGAGGAAACTGGGGCACAGGGAGGTTAATAACCCAAGCTAGTAAGTGGTGGGATGGGGTTCCATTTCAGACAACCTGGCTCCAGGGCCTACACCCTTCACTTCTATCCCACACTGCACTGAAGCCCGGAGAGTTAAGGGGATTTGCCCAAAGTCACACAGCGATTTATGCGACGATCTCTGACCATTAAGCCACTGGAAGAGTCATCTATGGAAGGCAATTATAAGCCAGAGCTTAAAACACCCTGGTCTCTCCCAGTCTACATTCTCCTTCCACCCCCAAATCCTACCGACCGTTTATTAAAAGCAAAGAGGCCTAGGGTGTGTCCTTGTGGGTCAGTGCCCAGGCTGAGTGGCTTGGCTGGACCCACAGTGGTCAGCCCTCTTTAGAGCTAAGCCTGGCTCCCTCTCTCACCCACCCAGGCCCCATAAGCACAGTCAGAGGGGGCGGAAGTGCTGGGGGTGGAGGTGGGAAGCAGGACTGGAGCAGGAAACTAGACAGAGAAAAGGGCAGGGGCCAGGGTTAGGGAGGAAAGGAGGACTGAAGGGGGAAAAGGGAAAAACAAACGTGTTTTAAGTACCCACAGAGTGTGCCAGGCACAGTGCTAGGCACCTTCCCATACACCCCGTGAGGAGGGCCCCATTATTACCCTGTTTTTGTTTTTTAAAAATATACTTTTATGGATTTCAGAGAGGAAGGGAGAGGGAGAGAGGGATAGAAACATCAATGATGAGAGAGAATCATTGATTGGCTGCCTCCTGCTTGCCCCTCCGGGCATGTGCCCTGACCAGGAATTGAACCATAACCTCCTGGTTCATGGGTTGATGCTGCGGCTGGGCAGTTACCCCCATTTTTTTTTTTACAAGGAAGGAAACTTAGATACAGGGATGAATTATGGGTGTGTCTACTGTGAAAATGGATCCCCTTTCCATTATAGAAGGAAGGAGCGAGTGACAGGAGACAGGAAAGAGGAGGAGAGCCACAGTGGGAAGAAAGGAGAAGGAGGTGAGGTTTGAGGGCCTTGGTGCTCTACCCCACAAGGGCGATGGGCCCCGAGTTGTCCTTGCATCCCAGAAGGCTCCCTGGGCAAATGTTTAAACGTTCAGAAGCAGCGTGACCTCCCAGCCTGTCTGTTCCCAACCCGTGACTGCGCCTGGATATAAACAGCCTGTTTATTAACCCCGGAAAACTGGCTCCTCTGCTACTTAGCTTTATCGGCTGGGGTGGGCGGGCATGGAGAGCAGGAGGTGCCTGGCCAAGAGTTTCCAGACTGGGAGGAGCGGCTGCCAGGAACTCGATGGTCCTTAAAGAGCTGGGCCAAAGGAGGCCACCGAGAGTGCACATCCTGTGTCCGCCCCTTGCCGACTTGCTCAAGGCCCTACAGTAGGTTAATGGGCCCAAGAAGCCTTTGACCCAGTGGTTGCCACTTTAAGGGAATTACAGCTTGACTCATCTCATTATTTTCCCTAATGACCCCCACCATTAGAGCGCTGTGGTGAAATCAGATGAAATCATGGCTGTAAGGGCACTTGGCAAATGGAACCCCCCTGAGCACCTGAGAAGTTGTTCCCTAGTCTAGTCCCTCCTCCTCCCTAGTCCCCACACCCCTCCCCAGTCCCCACACCCCACCTTCATTCAGTCCCTTAAGACAAACTCAAGTAGTGACACACACACACACACACACACACACACACACACACACTCAACTACCCCATCTTACCACCACACCAAGTCTCAGCTAGGAAATGAGGGTTGTAATAGTATTGGCCTACTGAGTTGTTGGAAGGGTAGAGACACTTTCTATGAAGTTTGGCACCATGCCTAGCACCTCCCCCTGCTCAGTCTTAGCTACATCTATTCCAGTGTCCCTTGAGAGAGTCCATCAGAGGCCTCCCCCAGCAATCCTCTCACACGTGACCTTGATTGGGAATATTTCTGAATGGGAGACGAGCGGATGCGGCAGGTTATGTGCTGGGGCTGGACGGGGAGGGAGTGGATTTCATAGGCAGCTTGAAGGATCAGAATGAGAGCACCAAGAGCAACCACTGTGGAATTCTGGGAAAGAGGGGCAGGTGCAAACACAGGAATTGGATGAAAAGTCCTAGGACATTTACAATTCTGGGAAAGAGGGGCAGGTGCAAACACAGGAATTGGATGAAAAGCCCTAGGACATTTACAACGTAGAACAGTCTCGTTCCAAGGCCAGTGGTGGGGCATGGTGACCTTTCAGAGACACGGGAATTTGTGCTGTAATTGAAAGGTGTTAAAAACTGACTGAGCGCACAGGGCCCATCCAGCGGCTGCCTCTGCAGGGCGAGGAGTGCAGGAGCGGCCCCCTCCACCTCGCACTTCCAGAAGCTTCTTCCCGTGCTCCCAGTAACAGTGTCCAACCCAGAGTCCCGGAATCTGTGCCTATCTCTTCCATTCTCTCTTCTTCCCCTTGAATCTATATAATTTTTTAAAAGTTTGAGAGTTTTTTTCCACATGAGTGATATGTGATCACATTCTCCTTGTGAAATTAAAATTTGACAAGTGAGGCTAAAATCCCATTTCACCCCTTCTGCTCTGCATTTTTGTCCCAACGTCCCTCTAGCACAATTAGCAGTATGCTTATTCTTCCAGAATGTTCTCTATGCGCACACAAACGCGCACAGTCAGCATTTAAAATGCTTAGGTAGCAGCATTTTTGGACTTCCTTCTTCTTTTTCCATAAGTACTATTGCACATTATTATTGTGCTGCAACTTGTTTTTCTCACTACTGTGTGTTTTAGAGATCTGTCCATGTTAGTATTTTTAATCTACTTAATTTTTAACCATGGCACCGTGTGGGTGTTTCATGGCTCATTGGCTCACTCCTCTGGCCACCCGGCCTCTTGTGGCTGCAAACAGTGCTGCGTGACTAGCCTCCAGATGCCTTCCTGTGCACGTGTGATTTCATTTCCCGGGGACAGAAAGCTGGCAGTGGAATTACAGATTATTTTAAGTACTTACAGACTCAGAAAAAGTTCCTGGGTCTGAAAATCTACCTCTGTAAGCGGAGGGTAGGGAAAGACTGAAGGAAGAGGCTGCCCAGTTCAGTCTGGTAACTGAGAGAGGGGAACTTACCTACGAGGCATGTCTTGGGTGGCCGCAGGTAAATGGATTTCTACACGCTTGCAGGTGCCAAAGAATTACATAGAAAATAAAAGAGGGAGTGGGGAGCTGGAGGGGGTGAATGGGGGGAAGGGGGGGCATATGTAATACTTTCAACAATAAAGAATTATTTTAAAAAGGGGAAAAAATGAAAATAAAGGAGGGATAACACGTGAATGCTACCGGTCTGGGAAATTACCATACATGCTTGACCAGATCAGGACAGTGACCTGTTCCAGGAACCAGCATGCACCAGGAGGCAGAGGAGGGGTGCTGGTTTAGGTCAGAATGGTTTGTGCCGATTACTATCGGTCTCCAGGGGAGGTGGGTTTGCAGCGAGGAATCTCCATGCTGACCCAGGTCCAGCTCACAGGTCAGACAGCAGTCAGGTCTTGGAGCAGTCTCTTCTCAACAGTTCCCAAGGCACGAACACCCCCCGCTGAATCTCAAGTATAGACTGTCCCTGGCTGGCTCCGGGGTCATTTCTTCTGATTCTCAGGTAGCACATCTAAATCACCAGCTTCCTGCTTCTAACTCCCCACTGAACAACCCCACCCAGAGGTGGCTCAGGTTCCCCAACCTCATATAACAGAAGTGACCTTACCGCTTCTCTCCACAGCCCCTCTCTTGGGGTACACCCCCACATTCTCCCCAGTTGCGCAAACATGGAAACCTGAGACACAGTTCTCTCTCCCCCCAATATATAATAAGATATCAGATCTTGTGGATTTTATCTCAGTAATGCTTTTTTTTTTGTTCTCATTCCTTCTTATCTTTAGTCAGGATTATGTTAACAACCCCCTAACTAGCCTCCTTGTTCCCTTATGCAATGCACCGAAGTAATCTTCACAAAGTACAGGTGATGTCATTCTCTGTGGCCGGTTCCCCGCCTGCATATAAACTAGCATGTATGGTGATACAGCAGGATCTCCTTGGCTTGCTATTCACAGACTTCTCCAATCTGGCTCCGTTTTCTTCCTCTAGTTTTAATCTCTTCAGATTCTTCCTCTTTCACACTCCAAGCACACTGGTCCCCTTGTATTCCCAATGTGCCGGCCTTTCTTGTCCCCCAGATTTTGTTTCTGCGTTTCCCTCTCTACAAGCCTTTCTCCGAGTTCTGCCCAGTGAAGGTCTACCATCCCTTCTAGATCCTGCCAAACACACATTGAGGGTGTGGGTTGTAGGCCTCTTCTCTGTAAAAAGGATATACCGCCTTCTGAGTCCATGGGGAGCTTCAAACGAGATTCTGCCTCTCACAGAGAAAACGCTAAACAAACCTCAACTCGTATTGCTGCCAGGCCTCTTTCATAAAGCTGTGCCCAGCTCACTGTCAGAGTGACTCTCCTGCCCCCTGGGCTCTCTGTATTCTGGGGGCATTTAGTTATCCAACTATTTATGAATAAGTCTGTCCTCGCACTTGATAATGAGTGCCCCCCTGAGGAGCACGGAGCCTCTTACTCCTTGTTTCGGAATAGTGCCCGGCACGGTTCCTAGAACTGAATGGGCCGTGGGAGACGGTCTGACGGCTGCCAACTCCGGAAGCGCAGTGCCAAGCGGAGAGCCAGCTCTAGGGACCAGAGGCCCGCTTTCCACGCCCCTGGGCGCTCACTGTTGGCGAAAACCCACACACCTCGCTTACTCCGCCCACTGTTTCCTTATCCATCCAAAGGGAAAACCCTAAAGCCTGCCTCACAAGGTTGGGGTGAGCTTATGGATGCTAAAGAAATCTCTAGTGTTTTGTTTTGTTTTAAATCTTTGTTTTCTCACAGTAGCCTGCTTCCCCCTTGTGGACGAAATTCAAATCGCATATTAAAACCAATCAATATCAATAATCTAGGAACCAGATGTTTATCTCAGCATTGTTGTGTGTGGGTTTTTTTGTTTTTTGTTTGTTTTTTTTTACTGAAAAAGTGAAAAGAAACCAGGCCTCCAAATAGGAGCTTGGCTAAATATGACGACATACCCACACGAGGGAATACTATCGAGCCATTTTAATATAATGACGTCTATGGTGTGCTGCTAAGTAAAACTCTAGCTCTAAACATATAAACTTTGCTCCATTTCTGTACATCTCATGTTAATCGTGTTTATGTTGGGAGGTGAAATTCCGTTGCTTTTCACTTTCTTCTTTATAGTTGCATGTCTGAGTTTTTAACAGTGAGCATGTATTATTGCTATTCGAAACACTGAGCTCATTTAATGTGGGGAGCCTATTAGTAGAACAAGAACCCCATTGGTTGCCTGTTGTGACAGGCCAAGCTGAGTCAGGGAGTACTCTGAGTCATATATTTTAAAAATATCTCATGCTCCAGTACAGCGCATGCACCTGTATAAACTGATGTTTACGTCAAACCGGGAGACATGGGCCTCGCTGAGAGGCAGCCTCAACAGTCATCTTTCTGTTCCTTGGACCTGCTCCACGCAGAGAGTCCTGGGTGGGAAAAGGTGGGAACAGCAACCAAGGAGAATGAAGGATCCGGGGCTGGAGGTCTGGGTCTTCCATCAGGATTTGTCTATTTAGAAAAGTAAAATCCCTTGGGGAAGTCACTATGCGCAGCACACATTCAAGGACCAAGAAGTTATGCTCTACATTCTTGAGGGCAGAGTATCTGTTGATTTTAAAACTACTTGTTATTTTCTCAGTGGTTGCTTGAGGGCTTAGACATTATCCATTAATTTACCATAATCTCCTTCAGATTAATGTTAACTCAATTCCAGTGATATATA
This sequence comes from Cnephaeus nilssonii, assembly GCF_951640355.1. NCBI lineage: Eukaryota > Metazoa > Chordata > Mammalia > Chiroptera > Vespertilionidae > Cnephaeus > Cnephaeus nilssonii. The sequence goes on along the minus strand of NC_137076.1, from coordinate 88,828,761 downwards.
AAATATTTGCCCCACTCTGCACCCCTTCATGCTATTATTATTATATATGTCTATATATGCTAAAAACAAATATTCTAACTGTTGTTTTACCTAACTTTATATCTTTTGAAGAAACTAAGAGAAGAAAGAACACACACATATATACATACACAACACATATAATTTTTAAAAAAACATTTACCATTTCTGGCACTCTTCAATTTTTTCTATGCTTTCAAGTTACCATCTGATGTCACTTCCTCACTCCCTTCCTTTGTACTGTAAAGTAAGTTAAATCTCTATATGTTATAGGCCCAACAATTCAATTTTTAAAACAGATTTATGGAGATATAGTTCACATACCATAAACTTACCCACTTAAAGTGTACAATTCAATGGTTTCAGTATATTCACAGATTTGTGTTACTATTATTACAGTAAATATTAGACATTGTGCCCTGGGCGGTGTGGCTCAGTTGGTTGAGGATTGTCCTGTGCCAAACCAAAAGATTACGGGTTTGATTCCCTGTCAGGGCATATACGCAGGTTATGGGTTTAATTCCTGGTTGGGATGCATGTGGGAGGCAGCTGATCGATATTTCTTTCTCACTTTGATGTTTCTCATTCTTCTACTCTTTCCTCTCTCTCTAAAGAATCCCAGAGGGAAGGTGGGGTGGGGGTTGAGTAGGGAGAGATTAAGCAAATAACTTGTATGCATATATGCATAACCCATGTAGTGAAGTCTGGGGGTGGGGGTCAATGGGGAAAAAGGGGGATATATGCAATTCTTTTTTTAAAAAAATTTTATTGATTTTTAGAAAGAGAAAGGAAGAGAGAGATAGAAACATCAATGATGAGAATCATTGATCAGCTGCCTCTTGCACACCCCCTACTGGGGATCAAGCCCGCAACCCAGGCATGTGCCCTGATCGAGTATCAAACTGGTGACCTCTTGGTTCCTGGGTTAATGCTCAACCACTGAGCCACATCGGCTGGGCTATAATACTTTCAACAATAAAGATAAATTTTAAAATATATATTTAAGAAAATATTAGAACATTGGCATTGCCTCACAAAGACATTCTATACCCTTATCCATCATAACCCTATCCCCTCATCCCTTCCTCTAGTCCTAAGCAATCACTAGTCTACTTTTTGTGTCTATAGAATTGGCCTGTTCTGGACATTTTGTATACATGGAATCATATGACATGTGGTCTTTTGTGATTGGCTTATTTCACTTTGCATAATGTATGTATGTATGTATGTATGTATGTATGTATGTATGTATTTTAATAAATCTTTATTGTTCAGGTTATTACAATTGTTCCTTCCCCCCCCCCATAGCTCCCCTCCACCCGGTTCCCACCCCACCCTCTGCCCTTACCCGCCCCACTGTCCTCATCCATAGGTGTACGATTTTTGTCCAGTCTCTTCCCGCACCCCCCTCACCCCTTTCTCCCTGAGGATTGTCAGTCCACTCCCTTTCTATGCCCCTGATTCTATTATATTCACCAGTTTATTCTGTTCATCAGATTTTTTATTCACTTGATTTTTAGATTCACTTATTGATAGATATGTATTTGTTGTTCATAATTTTTATCTTTACCTTTTTCTTCTTCTTCCTCTTCTTAAAGAATACCTTTCAGCATTTCATATAATACTGGTTTGTTGGTGATGAACTCCTTTAACTTTTTCTTATCTGTGAAGCTCTTTATCTGACCTTCAATTCTGAATGATAACTTTGCTGGGTAGAGTAATCTTGGTTGTAGGTTCTTGCTATTCATCACTTGGAATATTTCTTGCCACTCCCTTCTGGCCTGCATAGTTTCTGTTGAGAAATCAGCTGATAATCATATGGGTGCTCCCTTGTAGGTAACTAACTGTTTTTCTCTTGCTGCTTTTAATATTCTCTCTTTGTCTTTTGCTCTTGGCATTTTAATTATGATGTGTCTTGGTGTGGTCGTCTTTGGATTCCTTTTGTTTGGGGTTCTCTGAGCTTCCTGGACTTGTAAGTCTATTTCTTTCACCAGGTGGGGGAAGTTTTCTGTCGTTATTTCTTCAAATAGGTTTTCAGTATCTTGCTCTCTCTTCTTCTGGCACCCCCACAATTCGGATGTTGGTACGCTTGAAGTTGTCCCAGAGGCTCCTTACACTATCTTCATATTTTTGGATTCTTTTTTCTTTTTAAAAAAATATGTTTTATTGATTTTTTACAGAGAGGAAGGAAGAGGGATAGAGAGTCAGAAACATCGATCAGCTGCCTCCTGCACACCCCCCACTGGGAATGTGCCGCAACCAAGGTACATGCCCTTGACCGGAATCGAACCTGGGACCTTTCAGTCCGCAGGCTCTATCCACTGAGCCAAACCGGTTTCGGCTGGATTCTTTTTTCTTTTTGCTTTTCTGGTTGGGTGTTTTTTGCTTCTTTGTATTTCAAATATTTGACTTGATTCTTGTGATCCTCTAGTCTGCTGTTGGATCTCTGTATATTATTTTTTATTTCAGTCAGTGTATGCTTAATTTCTAGTTGGTCCTTTTTCATATCCTCGAGGGTCTCACTAAATTTATCGGCCTTTTCTAGAAAATTCTTGGAAAACCTTATAACCATGGTTTTGAACTCTATATCCAGTAGTTTGCTTTCCTCCATTTCTTTCATTTGTGACCTGTTTCTTTGTCTCTGCATTTTGGCTGCTTCCCTGTGTTGATAGAGTGGCTTTGTGTGCTAGGTGTTCTATAGGGCCCAGTGGCACAGCCTCCCCAGTTACCTGAGGTGGACACTCTTGGTGCACCCCTTTGTGGGCTGTGTGCACAGTCTTGTTGTAGTTAAGCCTTGATTGTTGTTGGTATCACTGGAAGGAATTGACCTCCAGGCCAATTGGCTGTGAGGATCAGCTGTGTCTATGCTGGGAGAACTTCTGTGCTGGAGACACCCTTATGAGGCAAGACTTGCTTCAGTGGGGCTTTGGTGCTCACTGAGTCTGCCCCCTGAGTGTGTCCCTTATGGATCTGAGGAGTTGTAATCTGACCCCTGGGTACACTGGCTCTTGGATCTCCAAGGAGGTGCTAATTTAGCCTCTGCCTGAGGCCACCCAGCAGGAGCTATGGAGAGATCTGCAGATTCTTCTTCTTTGTTTGGGTTTTGGAGGTGCCCAGATGAGGCCCAGCTGTGAAGCAATGCAAGCTGCTGTGGGGCCTTGGGCCTTCTTTTGGATGTTCTGGGTCTCACTGACTCAGCTGCAATTTGTTAAGTAAGTTTAGAATTCAAAGGACCAGGCCATTCATATGCAAAAGCCTCTGCACTCAGCTTGGATGGGGCGGAGTCTCAGAGTGTAGCAAACAGCAATGGCTTCCCGTCAGCCCTGCCCTAAGGGGCCCCTGGTTCTCAGTGTCCCAAGGTAATCGCTGCAAGCACCTCTGAGAGAAAGCCGCCCTCGAGTTTTGCCCACTGCCAGCCAGTCCAGTTTCTCCCAGTATGAGTCTGAGTCCCCAGAGTCTCACCTGGAACTGGAGTTCAGAGCAGTTGGAAGCTTTTGTCTCCCTCCTGCTTGAAAAAGACAGCCGCGTACTTAGTTGCCAGCCCTCTCCATGCATGCCTCCGTACCTCTGCACTTCACTTCCGCAGCTCCTGTGAGTCTCACTGTGCTTTTCTCTGTCCTTCTGGTTGTAGAATTTCCACTCAGCCAGCCTTCCTGTGGTTCTGGATGATGTCTGTTTTGTCTTTTAGTTGTAGGTTTGAAATTTTTGTGCGAGGCAGCAGTTTAGGTGTTTACCTATGCCACCATCTTGGTTTCTCTTTTGCATAATGTATTTAAGGTTCATCCAGGTTGTATCATGTACTTCATTTTTTTTTATGGCCAAAGAATATTCTATTGTATAGATATACCACATTTTGCTTATCTGTTCATCAGTTGATAGACATTTGGGTTGTTTCTACCTTTTAGCTATGGTGAACAGTGGTGCTATGAACGTATGTGTACAAGTCTTTGTATGGACATGAGTTTTCATTTCTCTTGGATATATCTAGGAGTGGATTTTTGGGGTCCTACAGTAACTATATGTTTAGTCATTTAAGGAGCTTCCAGAGTGTTTTCCAAAGTGGCTATAACATTTTACATTCCCACCAGCAGCAGTGTATGTTGTCCACAAGAAACTCATATATAAAGACAAAGATAGTTTCTCCCTTCCATTCTTTATGACATTGCTATCATTAATTTCACTGATCCATAGGCTACAATCAACCAATATATTGCCATCATTCCTTTTTTAAAATAAACTTATTAGTTAGATCAATTAAAACTAAAATTTCATGAAGGCAGGGATTTTTGTCTGTTTGATTCAGTATTGCATCCCCAGCACCAGGAACAGTGTCACAAATGCTCTCTCTCTCTCTCTCTCTCTCTCTCTCTCTATATATATATATATATATATATATATATATATATATATATATATATGTATATATATATATATATATGAATAAGTTTCATAAAAAATCCTTATCACATGGGATACATATATGCTATTTTATTTAATTTTTAAAATGCCTGCATACAAGAGTAGATACTGCAAGATTCCATGTATGTGATGTTCTAGAATGGCAAAATTAACCTATAGAGATAGAAACTGGAAAACTGGTTGTTTAGGGCAGGTGCGGGGACGGGTTGACTGGAAAAGGGCAGAACTTTCTGGACGATTAAAAAGATTAAAATATTATATTACTTCGATGAGGTTACAATAAATTTTACACTTTTATTCTCTGTAAATTATGTGCAAAACACTCTATGTAAATTATATCCCAGCTTAAGAAAAGTACTGGCAAATATACGAGTTTTGAGTCACCAAGCAGACTTAACCATCCATAGTCACTACTGGGTTGCAGCCCATAGTTTGAAAGACTGGGTAACAAGGTTGCTCTAAGGGTTAACTTTAGTCACCTATGGAAACACTTCATCTGGAACATTTCAGACCTTCAGTAAGCTTGATTCTCTTTCCAAACCCCAGAGGCACTCATCATAGCGTTAGCGTTGGGTATTCTCCAGAGCGCAGGGCGGGACACCTACATGCAAGTGTACCCACAAGAAAGTAGTCCTGGGTCCGCCCACCTGTCCGCTCGCCCAGTTTAACTCGGCTCATGGACCAGGTTATGGAGGGTCACAGCAGCTTTTTAAAAAATATATATATTTTTATTGATTTCAGAGAGGAAGGGAGAGGAAGAGAGAGAAGCATCAATGATGAGAGAGAATCATTGATTGGCTGCCTCTTAAACACCCCCTACTGGGGATTAAGCCCGCAACCCGGGCATGTGCCCTTGACCAGAATCAAACCTGGGACCCTTCAGTCTACAGGCCAAAGTTCTATCCACTGAGCCAAACTGGCTAGGGCTCACCGCAGCTTTTGACACACTCCAGTGCACACCTACCCCAAAGCCCTGCTGAGTTCTGTTGTTTGCTTGCACCCACTTCCTTGGCTCAGCACACCTCCAATTGTGACTAAGGCCAGCCAAGTGATGGACTTGGCCCCTTGGGGTAGTGCTATGAGGGCAAGGAAAACACACTTGCGCAAAAGTGGGCGCCATTTCCTCAGACTGCAAACTACATCTCCCAGAATGCCTGCGCTTCAGTGGGGCACAGGGCGCAGTGATAGGTCAGGTGCACGCGAGGCTTTCTTCAGGCCAGTTCCACCCGATTCCAGCACTGTGGTCCCCACGTCAGTTCCCAATACTCTCCTTAAAAACAAAACAAAACACAGATTCAGAGAGGCACAGGCAGCACTTGGCGACAAGCCTCGGGATAGCGACCAGACCTACTCCGTTGCAAGAATTCTGCCTGTGAGATCACATTTCACTGAAGACTTGAGGACTGCACTGTGGAAATTGAGTTTGAGCCCAAGGCCTTTCCTACTTCTTGTGGTCACCATTTCCACTTCCCTGAATGGGTCTGTGAGTAAAAAGTTATGACGAAAAGGGAAATATATCTTAGCGATTTCTTTAAAATGCCTGCAACTCAAGGCTTACAGTGCTTTAAATTAGTATTCTGTGACCAAGTAGGTTATTTCCTAAGCGCACACACACATGTATATAGATTACACACATATGAAGACTAATAGCTGAGCCCTGGCCGGGTAGCTCAGTTGGTTAGAGCATCGTCTGATTTGTGGGTTTGATCTCTGGTCAGGGCACATACAAGAAGTGTAAGACCCCCAAAATGAGACCCTTACTCTGTCCCACAATCGACGGCGTCCCCAATCAACCGCAGGAGGCGTCACTTGATGCAAACAGCAAGAGGCTTTTATTCCAGCATGCTGGGGCTCAACTCGTAACTCACGCAGGAGCAGAGGAGTTAAGCAGCCCAGTAGGAAATTTTACAAGCTTATATAGGCAAAAACTACATGTTGGGAGGGGTCACACACGAGAGGGAGGAAAAGGGGACCAAATGCTGCCTGGGAATTCAAAGGGGGAGCTGGGCTCGTTAATCTCATGTTTTATGACAGGGCTTTTTCCTGGGACAGCCTTGATGGTCTGGTTCCTATCACCAGGGGGGAGACTTGGAGGAGTTGAGATAAGATACACAGCTTTACAACTTTGATGGTCTTGTTCCCATCACAGGAAGGGAGAGACCTTGGGGAGATAAGACACATAGCTTTAATGGTCTTGTTCTTATCATTGGGAGAGAGACCTTGGGGAGTTGAGACAAGACAGACAGCTTTCAAAAAATTCTTTATTCTTACAGTAGCAACCAATGAATGCATAAATAAGTGGAACAACAAATCGACATTTCTCTCCCTTCCTCTCCCTCTCTTTCTCTCTCTCTCTCTCTCTCTCTCTCTCTCTCTCTCTCTCTCTCTCTCCCTCTCTCTCTCTCTCTCTCTCTCTCTCTCTCTCTCTCAAAAAAAAAAAAATCAATTAACTCATCTCAGTAATATTTAAAAAGAAAAACTTGAAAAAGCTGAGAGGCAGCTTTCCTCCACAGGACAGTTTAATATTATGAAGATGCTATTCCTCCAAGTTGATGTAGTGCAACATTAATCAGTGCCCTAACTGATAGGTGGCCAAACTTCTAGGGAAACTGGTTATTTGGAAAAAAAAGAATATTGGATAACCACCTTTTGTGTTATTACAGTTTTCGTGTGGCTTAAAAGTTACAACAAAAAGAAAGGCCTAAACAGCATTTACTATTGGGTAATAAAGGATTTGGCTGGCTTTTGTTCTAGGTTCCTGGGAAGTAACCTCTTAACCCTAATTGTTTTGTGACCTTTAAACTTTTTTTTTGTCAAAACATTGAACACCATTTTACTGTTGGCTATAGCTGTATAGAGAAATGAAAATATAGTAAAACTATTTACTACCCTGCAATTAATTAAACATTGAAAATATGTTTTATTTCTTTTCAAAAACCTATGTTGAATAGCTTGAACAGTATTTACCTTCCTGTGATTGTATAACTTATGATATTGAGTGAACCTGTTATCTGTGCCTTAGTGAATTGTTAGACTCTTTTGTAGGTTGGATCAGCTTCCAACATTTTATTCTTTGTGCTTTCAATGTTGTGAAATATGTCCAAGGCAATGTGGCTAGTTGTCTAGGTATACTATCTGAGGTTTATTGAGCTTCTTGGATGTGTAATTTAATGTTTTTCATGAAAGTTGGTAATTTTAAAGACATTTTCCAAATATTTTTTGCCTCTTTCTTTCCTCTATCTATCATGCCAATTACTTATATGATAGAATGCCTAATATTGCTCCATAGATCCCTGAGGTTCTGTTTAACTTTTTACAATCTTTTTGTTGTTACTGTTCTTTGGGTTGGATAATTTCTAGTGATTTAGCTACCAGTTTACGATTTTGCTTTTGCTTTGTGCTTTGTCAAATCTACTAATGAGCCCATCTAGTCAAATTTTTATTTCAGCCTTAGAATTTTTTTTGTCTTTTAATTTATATAAAATACATGTTACTCGTTCTTTAAATTTTGACGAAGACATAAAGTAAGTTAACTACCTCCCAATCGTGACATAAAAAAGCTCCTTACTCTCAAAATTTCCTCTTGCTGTCTCTTTATAGTCCAACTCGTTCTTTTATGTACTTTTTTTCTTTTGAAATTGCCTATTTGTTCATTCACTTTTATCATCTTTTCCCTTACATTTTTAATGTTTATAATAACTTCTTTAATAACTTTGTTTGCTAAATATAACATTTGCACCCACTTAAAGTCAGTTTCTATTGACTGATTTTGTTTCTCAGGTCATATTTTCCTGTTCTTTGGTTGAAAACTACATTGTAGACAGTATAATGTAGTGTCTCTGAATTCTGCTGATCCTTCTGAAGGTTTTGTTTTTGGTATAAAAACATTTAACTTGCTTAGACTCAAACTGTGACATTTGTTTCTCCCGTGTAGTGTTATTAGCGATGTCTCTGCTTAGTTTTTTGTTTTGTTTTGTTTTGTTTTGTTTTGTTTTAAATCCAGGCTCTCTAAGGGACTCCCCTGCACCTGCACAAACTAGAAGTGTTAGGGATTTGAAGAGAAGTTATATCAGACATCTAAAGCCAGTATGGCTCCCACTCTTTGCCACATGGATTGTGCATGTGTCAGACTGCTTTAAAAGTATAGCAAATTTGCAAGTCTCTAAACATTCAGTCATTGCTGGGCTCTTTGCCCAAATATTTTAGCAGTTAGTATTCCCCAGCACTCCTGTAAGATCTCTCTGCAAAGTTTGCACCTCACTGGTTTGTATAATCCTCCTTTCCATCACTTCCCCTCCCTCACAGCCGTGGCGCCGCCTGCGCACAGCTGGGAATGAAGGAATTCCTCCGCGTACGGAACTGCAGGGACCCGCAACAGGGCGTCTCCCATTCACACACAGGGCGTGGGGGCGGCCACATTGCCTGCTGAACAAAGCCGCTGAGGATGCGAAGTGTCCAAGCTGCCCTGTACGGATCAGCGCAGGCGCGGAGGCCCCTCGCTCCGCTCACCCAGACTGGAAGCGAAAGAGTTCATCCATATGGATGTGACAGTCGTCTCGCATTAAGCCGTGACCGGCCTTTTGGGACCTGAAAACGGAGCCTCAGGTCAGAAGGCGGATGCCTGCTGTGATGAGTGTCTTGGATTGGCAATGAGAAGGGAGGGGTCCGTGAGGGTCAGTGATTGGAGGTGTAAGAAGTCTTGGTGGAGAAGGAATGAGGGATTGGTGCTGCATTTATTTGGGAGTCTGGGACGGTGTGAACTCTGAGACTAGTAATTGGGGAGTGATGTGTCATTGATGGGATTGTCTGTGGAATCCGAAATGGCGCGAAAAGTGACATACTGGTGGGGAATACTGGGTGGGTGATTTAGGGGACTCTGGGAATCAGTGATTGGTGAGGGGGCTGTGGACTAAATGATGGGGGCATCCATGTGGTGGTCAGTGATGTGATGGGCATAGGGGAGTTCTGTGGGGGGTGTGATTGCTAAGCCCCAGGATTCAGCGATTTGGATGGAGCAGTAATGGTATCAGGGCATCATGGTGATCAGCCCTAATTTACTGGAAAAGGTTTTACATACATTAAAAATTTCCACAGGTCCTAGGGAACTTGAGTTCTTAAATCCATCATTGCACCATTAATCTGATGCTCCCCACAGAAATGACCCTTTTAAAACAAGACCAAACAAAGAGGATAGGATTATTATGAAAAGTGTGATTTTGGGCCTACTTGTTTCTAAGTTTATTGAAATCATTTTATATTTTATTCAAGAAGCATTTGAGTACCTGCTGGGTACTGAGAAATTAGTGCGATTATTTCTCCTGGTTTTCCTTCCAGATCTGTTTTGATAAAGTGTCCCTGTCATGGGAGCGCTCACACCCTCTGAACCAGTTCAGTCCTGTCTGCATGCCTCCAATTGGGACTGAGGAAACTTTACCAGGTATGTACCTTCCAATAAAAATTTAAACAGAAAACAGGTTGAAATCAACATTTAGGTCCATGAATATTGATTGGCAGGAGAGTTTGCCGAGTTGAAGGAAAATAATAGAGTATTGGAATTCAGTTGCTGGTTTTTCTAAGGAATAAAGAAATACCTTCCATAGTTTCCCATCTGCCATTCTTATTGCCAGGGAACTCCATCTACAGTTAAATCTTTTTAGAGATCAATTCATGTTTATGCCTTATGAAAACATTTTACAAATATAATTGCTGGTTCATAGGAGGGAAAGTAAGTTGTCAGTAAATCCACATGTAACATCTTCACATCTATACAATTAAAAAACCATGTCTAAGTTCTGTGTGGTCAGAAGAGGACTTCCTTCACATGGTGCTTGCTGAACATTCTGCGAGGACCAAACGACCTTCTCCCACAGGTTGGCCTGTCATCCACCCAACTCCTGGCCCTAGTTGTTTCTAGAATGGTGAATAGGAAGCTGCATTCTGGGTCTGGTCTGTGAAAACGTCCTTCTCATCACCTGTTTTGCTTTTTTCAGGCATCTGTTCGTTTAGGAGAGAGCAGAAAAGAATGCAGTCCCAAGTGAGTTGCTTTTATTTTTAAAATTTCCTCCTTGGTTTTCCATATATTCCAATGGAAAAGTTAAAAAGAGCTAAAATTTGGATTAGGGCAAAGGTAGGCAAACTAAAGATCAAAACCTAAAAAGCGTTGCTAGGTAATATGTAGAAAACCTGGCCTGACGTGGGCCCCTGGATCCGGGTGAGGCCACGCGACCCTGGGTCTGGGAGAGGCCACGGGCCCCTGGGTCCGGGTGAGGCCACGCGCCCCTGGGTCCGGGGGAAGCTAGATCCCGGGTCCGGGTGAGGCCGTGTGCCCCTGGATCCGGGTGAGGCTGGGTCCTGGGTCCGGGTGAAGCCACGCGCCCCTGGGTCCGGGTGAGGCCACATGCCCCTGGGTCCGGGTGAAGCCGTGCCCCTGTGTCCGGCCGAGACCAAACCAGAGGGAGTCGGACCTGCATTACCACCATTTGTCCACCATCCAGAGCTGAGGGGTCAGTGCCGACATGTACTCATAAGGAATTGGTGGACATTGATATTGGGTCTCAAAGGAACTGTTGGTCCAGAAAGAAACTCACTACAGACTGATTCATTTGCCTGTCAGCATAACTATTATTGCTCGTCTCACATTCAGTTCTTATAAGTATATCTCTAGTGACACATGATTTCGCTCATCTAGGGGAAATGATGAACAACATAGACTGATGAACAACAACAGAACCAGAAACAAGGAGGCATCGATCGGACTATCGGGCCTCAGAGGGAGGATAGGGGAGGGTGGGGGGAGGGGGGAGAGATCAACCAAAGGTCTTATGTGCATGCATATGAGCCTAACCAATGGTTAAGTTCAACAGGGGGTTGGGGCATCCGTGGGGAGGGGTGTGGGATGGGAATGGGGGGATGAGGACAAATATGTGACACCTTAATCAATAAAGAAATTAAAAAAAGAAAAGAAAACCTGGCCTGAAACCATTTAAATGAATTGATGTACCGGTTTTTCAGATCTTCCTTGCAGAGATCATCAGTTACATGATTTGCAGTTCTCTAAAGAGGACTATCTCAAGAACAGTTAGGCATGGTTCTTTCCTAGGAGGAATGAGGGAGAAAAATGGGGTAAGCCAAGTGGAAATCAACATTGACATATAGACCTGAGTGCAAGGAACTGTTACAGCAGAGAGGGGGAAGCAACTAGCTTTATAAGGAAGTTGGAAATAGGATTAAAAGATTATTGAACTTTGGATCATGAAGGAAGGTAGGGTGAGGATGGAAAACAGCATTTGCAAAAGTACAGGAGCAGAGTGGTTTTAGGAAGGCTGAGAATTTGAGGAAAACCAAAGTGGAGGCTGTTTCATGGAAAGTTTGACTACAGATGGTATTGAAGTCATAAAATATAAAAGATCATGTTTACAATAGCAAGGAGGCAGTGGTCAAGAATCCAAACTACCAAATCAGAACACGTACTTTTAAATTCAGTTAATCAATCATATATTCAATAACCTCTGGCAAGTGGCTAGTTAAACTGTAATCCTCAGTTTTCTCAAACACTAAATGGGAAAATTAATAGAGGTGTTATGAGGATAAACTAAACTATTGGCAGCTTGATGGTCTGCATATGGGACGTGGGGTGGGACGAGAGAAACTATAAGATTGAGATGAGGCTATTTGCATGTTCCAGCAGGATGGGTCCAAAGGAGGCTTTTTAAGCAGGAGAATGTTGATATTTGAAACAATATTTAATTTTTTTTTCATTCTGAAAGCAGTGTTTTATAATAATGGAATATTTAGGAAAGACTGACAAATAGTTTAAAATAATACAGGTCATTCAGATTCTGTTAGGTGACAACTGTTGTGAACATAATGCTGACATCATTAAAATAGTTAATTCTGCCCTAGCTGGTTTGGCTCAGTGGATAGAGCGTCAGCCTGCAGACTGAAGGGTCCCAGGTTCGATTCCAGCCAAGGGCACATGCCTGGGTTGCGGGCTCGATCCCCAGTAGGGGCGTGCAGGAGGCAGCCAATCAATGATTCTCTCATCATTGATGTTTCTATCTCTCCCTCCCTCTCCCTTCCTCTCTAAAATCAATAAAATATATATATTTTTAAAAATAGTTAATTCTCCCTCCAGAAACATCTTTTGGCTCTACACTTACCCAGGTCCTTTATTTTAATGCCATGTCAATAATTTCTTGGTGGGGTGTTCTTCCCCCTCCCCCATGAATATGTCCTGCACATTTCTTAAGTTTGTTCTGTGATATTGCTATTTCAGTTGATGTATTTCATTATATTACTGGCTATTGAGTATATGTAGTAGAACTGTTAGATTTCAGAGAAGCTAAGATTATGTTTCTATAAAATGAGGGGATTAGATTATGATCTAATTCAAGAACTCTGACATTCTGTGATTTCTAAGTATTATGCTTAGAAAGGCCTTTTCTCCTCTATAATTATTAATAAAAATTCTCTCAGGTTTTGTTCTGTTACTTTTATGGCCTTCGGTATTTTTTATAATTTAAATTTTGGCTCCATTTGGAATGTATTTTTTCTGTTTTCTAAGACATAAGATATGGTGTATTAGTTTGCTAGGACTGCCATAACAAAGTACCACAAACCGGGTAGACTAAACAACAGAAATTTATTATCTCACAGTTCTGGAGGCTAGAAGTCAAAACTGAAGATGTCAGTAGGGTTGGTTCCTTCGCAGGGCTGTGCGGGAAGGATCTGTTTTAGGGCTCTCTCCTTGGATTATAGATAGCCATCTTCTCCTCATGTCTCTTCATATCATCATCTTCTCTCTATGTCTACCTGTCCCTCTGTTCAACTTTCTCCTATTGATATGGACATCAGTCATATTGGATTAGAATCCACCCTGACGACCTCATGTAACTGACTACATCTGCAATGACATATTTGCAAATATGGAAACATTCTGAGGCACTGGGTGTTCGGATTTCCACATATGAGTTTTCAGGGGATTCAACTTAACCTGGATTCAGCATTATTCTTTACCTGTTGACTATTCAGTATTTTTACTACTATCCATTGAATAATCCACTTTCCTTCCAGTTATTTGAATGCTGCCCTTATCATGTATCAAATTATCATTTGTATTAGGTAGACATTTTGTTATTTGCCTCTTCTGTTTTCCAGATCTATCTGGCTCTTCCAGCTAATGACAGTATATTACTAGTACATTGTTCATCCCAGATAACATGATATAAAACCAAGTGTAGATATAGTATTGCATGCTCTAGTAGAAAAAAGAATGATCACTTCAGATTGAACAGGAATATACTGTTACAGGGATTAGTATCATTCAAGGATGTGGCTGTGGATTTCACTCAGGAGGAGTGGCAGCAACTGGACCCTGCTCAGAGGACCCTGTACAGGGATGTGATGCTGGAGAACTACAGCCATCTGGTCTCAATGGGTAAGGATGCCTTTCTGCATAACTCAGACTTGAACAATCAAATACCTTTCCTTATCAGTTGCTGTGGTTAGGTGGTTCCTGACATATAATAACTTTTATGATCATCATACCTTTTCCCAAACGGAGGTCATTACTCTGCTGAGGGCTATCTGGACTGCTTTGTTGTACACTTGAACTGTACCCTCTCTTCTTCCTTCAATGTGGTATATCCCAGTTCCTCTGTGTTTTCCATTGAATAGGGCATCCAGTTTCCAAACCAGATGTAATCTCCAAGTTGGAACAAGGAGAAGATCCATGGATCATTAAGAGAGACATATCAAATTGGATTTATCCAGGTAAAAATCTGGCAGATGGGAAACAAGAGAAGTGAAATGTCAGTTTGTTTTTTTATTTAATTTAACAGATTGGTGCCCAAGGCTTATGTTTCTATCCTTATTGAAATCTCTTATGCTTTGCTGCTGTGCTGAGAATTTAGTAGGCATTCAACTAATAATTAATTAAATAATTGTAAGTATTTACAGGGGGAGCTATTTCTTACTGATCCCCTTTCTTTCATATATATAAATGCCTTTTATGAAAAGTCTTAATAGGCCATAGAAGATACATGGGTTATACTTTAGAAGTTAAGACTTCCAGGTGCATAGCTATACAAAATTAAATATCGAATATACGTAGTTTCTAATTTTAAAAGTTCAGAGAAAATTAGAGTTTAAAGAGATGCAACAGACCTAACCAGTTTGGCTCAGTGGATAGAGCATCGGCCTATGGACTCAAGGGACCCCAGGTTCGATTCCGGTCAAGGGCATGCACCTTCATTGTGAACACATACCCAGTAGGGAGTGTGCAGGAGGCAGCTGATCGATGTTTCTAACTCTCTATCCTTCTCCCTTCCTCTCTGTAAAAAGTCAATAAATATATATATATTAAAAAAAAAGAGAGAGATGCAACAGAATTTGAGAAGGTATTTTTCTAGTATGCAGCAGTAGCTGCTTTGAAAGATATCAAGTATTGATGATGCCAAAGGAGGAAGATGAAGTCAAACTGCTGTAGTGTGGTGGTGGCGGGGGGGGGGGGGGGGGGGGGAGGGAGGGAGTATATGAGTTAGGGAAATATGGCTCTTCTGGGTGAACTTTGCCAGTTTTATTTGATGCATATAGAAGATAAATGTACCTAATATTGGAAATATATTTATGAGGAATAGTGGAATTCAAGTTTGGATTCTTGGTGTGAATCTGATATTGAGTCCATAAGATGATCTTGAATTATTCTGTTGTGTATATTATTTGTTAATTAGGAATGTAGACAGAGGAGAAGTAAAGTATTTTGAGCACCAGAGAGTACTTGTTTCTTTAGAAAGTGGTGGCAGGACAATAGTAGTCATATATATATATATATATATATATATATATATATATATATATATAATAACTTTTATGATATATATATGGCAAATGGTTTATAAAATCAATGACCTAAAAAGGTGAAAGGTGTTTTCATTAAGAAAGCAGTGTAAATGGGAAGATGCTAGTATAGTAATCCAAGATTAAAGTGATAATAACACGAATACTTTTCTATCTCCTTCAAGTCTAGCTTTGCCATGAATATTTCTCTTTGAGATCTTTGTATGTCCATTCACCTGGTCATACTATATGCAGTACTATCTTACAAAATGGCCTGTCTCCATCCATGTTTTCTGAGTTCATCTACATTAGATCAGTTATTTGTTTCACACCTCTGTGTTCTGTTAACTATTCTTTATGATTGTTTTATTTATCTTTCTTTTCTTTAGACAGGAAGAGTAACTTTGAAAACCCCCAATCATGTATTTTTGGGTCCTTTTCCTTTCATAATAAGACACTGAAAGGAGTCACAAAGGATGGTTCATTGTACTCCATTTTAAAAGTAAGTCAAGTTGATGGCCAGCTGCAGAGATGTCCAGAAAATCAAGACAGACTTTTCAGTCAAGTAACAGTTATCAATAACAACAGAGTGACTGTGGAGGCAGGCTATAAATATAAGGTATTGGAGAAAATGTTTCAAGACTTCATAGAGCCAGATACTTCAAGACAAAGACCCCATAACTATGATGAATTTAAAAAGGACTTGAAATTTAATATTGACCTACCTAGTTGTAATGAGATTGGTTCAAGAAAAAATCCTGATGAGAGATTTGGATGTGAAAAATCATCTAGCCACGATGTGTCCAATTCTAATCTTGAGAAAATTCAAAATGGAGTAATACCCTGTGATGGTAAAAGCATTTTAACTAAACAATCCCTTATTCATTATAAGAATGTTGAAACTAAAGAGAAAACTTGTGTATGTATTACATGTGGAAAAGGCTTTGCTAAGAAGTTACAGCTTATTGTACATCAACGAATTCATACTGGAAAGAAACCATATGATTGTGGTGCATGTGGGAAAGGGTTCAGTGAGAAGTTTCATCTCATTGTACATCAGAGAACTCATACAGGGGAGAAACCTTATGAATGTTCTGAATGTGGAAAAGCCTTCTCTCAAAAATCATCTCTCATTATACATCAGAGAGTTCATACTGGGGAAAAACCATATGAATGTAGTGACTGTGGGAAAGCCTTCTCCCAGAAATCACCCCTCATTATACATCAGAGAATCCACACTGGAGAGAAACCTTATGCATGTAGAGAGTGTGGTAAGGCCTTCTCCCAGAAGTCACAACTGATTATACATCATAGAACTCATACTGGAGAGAAGCCATATGAGTGTACTGAATGTGGGAAGGCCTTCTGTGAGAAGTCCCACCTCATTATACATAAAAGAATTCACACTGGAGAGAAACCCTACAAATGTGCTCAATGTGCAGAAGCCTTCAGCAGGAAGACAGAACTCATCACACACCAGTTAATTCATACTGGGGAGAAACCTTATGAATGTACTGAATGTAGGAAGACCTTCTCTCGGAAGTCACAGCTCATCATACATCAGAGAACACATACTGGAGAGAAACCCTATAAATGCAATGAATGTGGAAAGGCCTTCTGTCAGAAATCACATCTCATTGGACATCAGAGAGTTCACACAGGAGAAAAACCTTATATATGTACTGAATGTGGGAAAGCCTTCTCTCAGAAGTCCCACCTCCCAGGACATCAGCGAATTCATACAGGAGAGAAACCTTACATGTGTGCTGAATGTGGAAAGGCCTTTTCTCAAAAGTCGGACCTTGTTTTACATCAGAGAATTCATACTGGGGAAAGACCCTATCAGTGTGCTACATGTGGAAAAGCCTTCATACAGAAGTCACAACTCACTGTGCACCAGAGAATTCATAACAGTAGTAAAACCATAATGAAGTGAACACAGAAAAGCCTTCAGTATTAGCTCAAGCCTTAATAAATACTAGAAACCTGCCAAAACCGGTTTGGCTCAGTGGATAGAGCGTCGGTCTGCGGACTGAAACGTCCCAGGTTCGATTCCGGTCAAGGGCATGTACATTGGTTGTGGGCACATCCCCGGTAGGGGGTGTGCAGGAGGCAGCTGGTCGATGTTTCTCTCTCATCGATGTTTCTAGCTCTCTATCCCTCTCCCTTCCTCTCTGTAAAAAATCAATAAAATATATTTAAAAATAAATAAATAAATAAATAAATAAATACTAGAAACCTGAGTAATTTGATAAATTTGTGGAAGACATCATTATACATAAAATTTTACAAGATAATTCACATCTATAGTGTGATGATATGTAATTCAGCAAAGATGGTGCAAAATTTAATCTACATGGCATATATAGCTTTGAACTGAATGGTCAATAGAACAAATTATGTATACAGAATGATGTCAAGTTACATATTCCTTACAACACAATATAATAATAACCAGACATTGTGAAGTTGCGAATATTAGCTAATCATAGTTTTGGCCATACAGCCAGACCCTATAGAGGACATGGAGAAAGCTTGAATAAAAAAAGTCAATTCCTAGAAATTGCATTATAAGGAATATAGCATGACCCCTAATGATACATGTAAAATTCTTGTGCAATGATGGAAAGAGATAGTTAATCAAATGCAATAAAGGTGATGTTTATGTGTTTTCCCATCTCAAGCATATACTAGTAGGTTAGCCTGTATCTCTGGAAGTATCCTGAACCTTGAAGTGGATGCTTCTTGACCAGGTATCCCCTTTATTTCCTTCACTGGAATTTGGAATGGTGGAAAGACTTTGGTACAGAACCAGATGGTCTTGGGTTTAAATCCTGGCTCAACTATTCAAAGATTGTGTGACTTCAGGCAAGCCTGCTTTGCCCATCTGAATATATTTTTTCTTATTGGTAAATAAAAGCATAATACAGAGCACATTTTTATTTAATATTAGTCCTTTTTAATACTCTCTCTCCTGCTATAACAGGGTGCTAACGTCTAAAAGACACATGTGTATTTGCACTTCAGACATTCTTGCTTTTGATATCTCATTCCTATGACTGGCTCATTTACTACCTTTGGTCTTGGTGGCCTTGATTATTGGTATGTTAAAGTGACATTTTATCTTTTATTATGTTTTACATACACTTGTATAAACTGTGGTGACTGCACATAAAGACCCTGCCTAATGTCTCTTCAGTTCCTTTCTGACCCCTGCCCTGCAGCCTCAGCTGTTCTCCCTGAGAGCCAAGGGTATTTACAGAGGAAACTGTTGGGGTGAGAAATCATGCCTGCCATAGTTGGGGAATTTGGTATCTCTAAATTATTTCCTGCCCTCCTTTCTGTGGTTTTACCTGTTTGTTCATGAGCAGCTTTGGAGGAGGACCTGTGCTGGGGGTGCCCTGTAGGAAATCATGCCTGGGAAGGATGAAGGTGACTTTATGAATAAACAGTTGACCCATGTTCACCTAGTTCCCACTTGATTCCTACACATTTCCTGCTCACTTGATCCCTTTCTTGCATGGCTGAATTGTCTATTGTGAAAAGACAGGGCCCCTGTGGGTGACAACCTCTGCAGAGGAGAGGGCACACCTGACAGAGATGTGGGAAGATGTGTGGGCCAATTCATCTCTCTTTATGAGCAGTGAGGGGACTGCTCCCCAGAGGGAGAGCACAGGCTGGGTCATTTGTCTTGAGGCTTTATCTCTATCTTGCAGGTGGGAATCTTAGGGGAGGTCTCAGGGGATGGTTTCAACAGAATCATGGTCTTTACTGATTGGTCTGTGTCAGGGCAGGAGCTCGTCAGTCTTGCAGCTGATCCTGGTGTCACCCACATGGTTTTGCTGCTTTTCTGGGTCTGGAGCTGAAATGCAGTTGAGGCCTAGATGTCATTTCTAGGGAGGTGACCTCTGTATCTGTGTAAATTACTCTGCCAGTTTGTTTAGCTATCTGTTTCAGTTTCCCTATTTCACTTGTCTTAGTTTACTGGCCTGTCACATTATGAGCATTAGCTATGACAGTAAAGTGCCAGTTTCACCTACTTCTGCCAGTTTCACAACACCTGGCACAGAGTAGGTAAGCAGCAAGATGAAGCTTTTTTTCCCACAGAAGACATCAATTCATTACACAGTAGACTTGACCTCGTACCCTATGAAGATCATAATCCAGAGAGGAAAACAGGCAGATTCTTTTAATATTACTTGGCTGCTTTCTTGTGGTACTTACCAGTCTACCTTGCATGATCCATGATCTAGCATTTGTGACCCTCATGAGCCTGAGCCAATGAGGAAAAGAAGAACTACTACAGTTCACCAGTGAACATCCTCATACACCTTTATACACTTTTGTTCATATATCTGCAGAATACATTCCTAGAGGTGAGACTCCTGGCCAAGGGGTATGCACATTTAACATTTTGGTAACTACTAACAAATTGTTCATGTGTGCACAACCATGTTGAACTACCTCTGACATATAAAATCAGTGCATAGCCATCATGGGGAGACAGACCACGGTTAAAAGCACAGTGCTTCCTCATAGTTAAAAATAACCCACATCAGATCAGGTTGCCTGGGTTGGAGTAATATGTTTTCAAGAATAGAGTTAGTGGTCTGGATTCTGTAGCGGGCATTACAACATTGGGCATGAGATTAGAGAAGCTGACATCTAAGGAATCTCTGAAATTCGGCCTTGGGAAAACCTCTCAAATGTGGCTCATCTGGCCTTGGGCCCTTCCAAATGTGATGTTTTTTCCAGGTGAGTCTCAGAGAGCACCAAAGACTTTGCAGGACCAGCCTTTGACTCCTTTCCCAAAGCACTCCGGCCGTGTCGTCTAGAGTTTCTGCTAAATCTTAACCTCTGGGCTCTGCTTGCCTTTTACCTCAAAGACAGGTATGTACATTGTGCCCTCAGTGAAATGGCCCAAGTACTGTTGTAAGGTCCACTGGTGATCTCAGGAGGTAAACAAGGTTTTTACAATAAACAAAAAGATCTTCTCTTGCATCTGAAGGGAGACACAGGTGAAGATAAAAAGAGCAGCTAGTGGCAAAGCTTGACATCAGATGGAGGTGGCCAAATGCAGATGTTTTGGCTATGATTTTGAGGCTCTATGGAGGAGCTGGGCTGGTGATAGAGCTGGAAAGTCCTCAGCGCAGAAGTAGGTAAAACCAGGAGATGGATGAGTTCACCAGGGACAGGGGAGAAGAAACAACTCAGGAAGGACACAGAGAAGGAACAGCCAAGGAAATAAGGAAACCAGGAGAGTGGGTTGTCATTGGTGCCAAGAAGGCGTTTCTAGTAGGAAGAAGTGATCAGCAAGATCAAACACAGCAAGAAAGTTCTGATTATACAAAAGCCAGAAAAACGGCTCCATTCGAGCAATGCCAAAGTTGCTGTGACCCTAGGCTGATATCACACAGCAGCAGCCGGATGTCAGCCTCATTTATTTAAATAGCTCACATGCAAACGTTCTTCTCTTGGGTGCTCAGCCATAGAGATTCTCATGTCTCCCCATTTCCCCATCAAAGTTTAAACCATTTTTTATTGAGTCCTGACTGATTCCGAAATTATGGAAACACAGTGGATGTCTTCCTATATTCTTCACCCAGTGCCTTTTCTATCTGCTACTCACCTCAGAGTCATCTCAGGCCAGTGAAGGGGTAGGTCCTGGCATCCACAAGTGAAAATGGATTCTCTCACGGTGGGGTTTACCTCCCAGGGTTTAGGACAATCTTTCTCTTTTCATCTCTAGGTGAGGGCAATGCCCATCTCAGTATCATGAAGTAATGCTTGTTGTAACTGGGATGGTGCCCCTGCCATTCATCGCCCCTTTGCTCAACTTTGGTGCTGGTGTGATGTTTGTACACAAGCCGATGAGTATGTGTTGTGTGCAAAGATTTGTATGGCTGTATCTTGGAACACAGCTGTGTACAGGGAGCGGGGGATGTTGTATTGCACAAAAGACCCCAGTCAAGTGGGATGACTAGGATCTAGAACGCAGAGGGCAAGTGAGGTCTGAAGAGGACCTTTCTTTTCTGATACAGGAGGAAAGGGTGGTGTCTTAATCCATTCAGGCTGCTACAGCAAATTACATAGACTGGGTGGCTTATTAGAAACATAAATTTATTTCTCACAGTTCTGGAAGCTAAAAGACCAAGCACAGGATGCCACCATGGTCCCGTCCTGGAGAGAACCCTTTTCTATAAGGGACTAATCCCATTCATGAGGGCTCCACCCTCATGACCTAATCACAATCCAAGGCCCCATCTCCTGCTGCAGCCCGGTCCCCTGTCTGCTGGCAGCCTCGTTCCGCTGTCCTCTCCCACGAGCTGACGGTACCTGCCCCACTTGCACCCACTGACAGCATGGAGCAATTGGGGCCAGCACCCTTAGCGGGTACAAGTGGCAGCTGCTAGCCCCTATTGCCCCTCGGGAGCAGAGGGAGTTGGAGAAGTCCTCAGGGGTGATGGGGCTGGCAGTCACCCCTGGCACCCACTAATGGCACCGAGCGATGGGGACTGTGAGCAGTGGGTGCGAGCAGGGCAGCACCGGCAATAGGTGCGAGCGCCAGGCAGGACTGCAGTGCAGGAGAGCAAAGAATTTTCAGTAACCACCAGAGGCTCACCCACAGAGGCCTAGGCCCACCCTGTTCCACACACACCCCCTGGTGGTCAGCGCACTCCATAGCGACCAGTTGTTCTGTTGTTTGGTTGTTTCACCGTTCGGTCTATTTGCATATTTGGGTTATATAGATAGATAGATAGATAGATAGATAGATAGATAGATAGATAGATAGATAGATACTTTGTCGGTGTATCTGCAGAATAGATTGCTAGAAGTGTTGGCCAAAGTGTATGCATATTCTAAATTTTGATAGCTCCTAACAAATCATGCACATGCACACAGTGTGCTGCATGGCCTCTGATGTAGACAAAAATCAGTGCATGATGGTCACAGGGAGAGAGGTTATGGCTCAGATAAAGGGAGGACTTTCTATTAGTGAAAAATGTCCCCCAACAGACCAGACTGCCTGTATTGGGATTGTAAGTGTTCAAGAATAGATTGGATGGTCAGTATGCTTTTAAGGGCATTACAACATTGGGTGTGAGAATGCAGGAGCTGGCATCCAGGGAGCTCTGAAATTCACCCGCAGGAAACACTTGGAGGCACTAGGAGCCTTCTCCTCATGACAAGGCCTCCAAAATGGTGGCTCATCGATCCCTGAACCCCTCCCAATGCAATTCATTTTCAAGTGAGCCTCAGAGCACTACCTGCTTTGCAGGGGCCAAAGCACCCTGGCCCCATTCAGAGCCCACATCCTGGGCATGTGCCCTGATGGGGAATTGAATCCTAACCTCCTGGTTCATAGGTCAATGCTCAACCACTGGGCCACACCAGCCGGGCACTGCATTTTTTTCCCTAGCTTCTCTTCCACCTTTGTCTCACTCTCCCAGTTTCCTCACTTGGATTTCCTTGGATCGTCTTCCAAATAAACACTTGCACCCACGTCCTTCCCAAATGCACGTTCTGCATCATTGAGCTTGTCGTGTGCTTTTCCTCCTCTGTGTCTTATAATGTGGTGGTTGTCAGCAGTTTATCTTTACACATTAATCAATCTCGAGTTATGGACATAAACAATATGGTTGTAATATACCATTAAATAGATTGGTTAGAGAGTGGGAAGAGAGAAATAGATTCAGCTTTCTAACTTTCATTCCTTATAAACTCCTTATCAGGTTTGGGCATCAAAGTTGTGCTGCCCTTATAAAATGAGGTGAGGAGTCTATCCTCTTTTTCTATTCCCTGGAGGGACAATTGGAAAATGCATATCCAACGCTTTAAATTAAACTATAATCTTGGACCCTTTCTTAGGAAATTATTGCCAAGAAATTATCAGACAACTGAATGGGGATGAGGATGCAAACATTTTTTCTTTATAAAAATGAAAAGTAGAAACAAAGTAGGTCTTTTCAGGAGGGGATGCTACAAAGAAAATGCACTGGAGGAAGAAAATGTCAAAAAGTTAAGAAACTAATGCGTTTTCTCCCAATCATCACAAACCAACGACTAAAAAAGAATAACTGTGATGATCACCAGATGGCGGTGTGGCTCTTTTTTCCAAATAGAGCACTTCACCATTAGTTCCAGAAGTTGACAGCTTAGTAAATCAAGGTTTGTATTAGGAGAGTCCTGAAATCAAAACTGAGAGCTGTAAGGGACTCAGAACTTACCGAGTCCCACTCCGCACATCCTTCCCACGCCCGCCTGGCAGGGATCTCTGTCCCAGACAGCCCCCGTCAGGCACTGTGGTTAAGCCCAGCACAGGAGAATGCCACCGCCCGCAGCAGCCATGGTAGTGTTAGGGAGCTGTGTACTAAATGTTCTCTAAATGAAATGTTCCAGCAGCCCTAGTCAGCCCTGCTCTCTTGTGCCACATAGAGCTTGTCTGCTCTCCCCTCCAGAACTTTTTACTTTTTTTTTTTTTGTAGTGGCATAAAAATTTTAAATTCAAAATAGACACTCATGAATAGGTTTTAAAAAAATAAACTTCAACAATTTTGTGGGAATTTAACAACAGAGTAAACCAACAATCACAGACCAGTTTCACAATTGGCTCAAATGTGCACATTATAGCAATTACATGCAAGCATTACTTTTTATACAATTTTAACTTTAATTTTACTTGAATTTCACAAAAGAAAAAGAGAACTTGATGGGATTGCTGAATTCATATAAATATTTCCTCTAGATAAGAGATACTTCCTCTAAAATATCCCTTCAAGATTAAAAAAAGAGAAGAAACTGTAAGAATATTAAAGGTTGAAATCATTATGATTTTTTCCAAGGACATATTTTCATTTTTGTTTGTATAGACTGACTTCTTGCTGTGAAAGATGAGTTCGTTGGCCCAGCCACACTGGCATGAACACGCAGTTCTGAAAATACTGAAGCCCTCTGTACCAGTTAGTAAATGTCAGCCACTGGACTCTCCCTCTCTTCTGGCTGCCCCATCCAACCACCAGGACCAACCCCAACCCCCGTCTCCCTGGGACCCAGAGCTACAAGGGAAAGGGGAGTCTCCTCTCATCTCCCAGTTACCTTCAACACTGGCCATTTTGCCCCAAGCAGCTTAGTTTGCATCATCCGGTAAGGCTTTGTTTGCAGAAAGTATTCAGTATGAAAACCCGTTTGAAAACCCCTGCTCAAATCAAGGTCAGCCCTCAGGCCCTTGCAAGTTTGCACAATTGAGATTTCGGAGAATGGAGGCCTTTCTCCCAAACACACCAGCTCCTCATGAAGTCAAGTGCACGTCTGCATCCTGGTGCAATTACCTTGCATCCAAACGGGCAACAGACACAGGCCTGCGGGTATGGAGATGACCCCTGAGCAGACTTCAAAACCGATGAGGCAGAAGGTGCTGGAGCCCAGGCTCGAGTGGAGGTGGCAGGAAGAGAGTGGGCTTTGCCCCGTGCCCAGCCCTGTGCCAGGTGCTCACAGTCCAGATCCTCTCCAATCCTATGAGAGGTGTTTCTTCGCTCCCTTCCCGCTCTCCCTCCTTCCCTTCCTTCTGGGTTTACTGAGCACCTGTCTGTGCCAGGGGCTGGGGTACAAAGGCAAAGCTAACATCCCCAAGACCTCACTGCCCCGTGAGAGCATCATCCAGAAAACGGTGCAGGATGCAGAGGGAGCCCCAAGTGACTCAGGGAAGGTCCTCCAGTGGAGTTAAAGCCGAGCTAAGATTTGAAGGATGAGGAAGGGCATTCAAGGTGGAGGAAACTGCATGTGTGAAGGCAGAGAAGACAGGAAACAGCCTGCCTGGTCTGGGAACTGTGGGAGGGAGATGGAGCCCAGGTGCAGGAAATCTGCTGGGTGAGGTTGGGGTCCCAGAACCCACTACCTGGACCCTCTGCCTCCTTGACCTCCTTTGCTCCCGGCTGCCTGGCCAGGAAGAGGCCCCTGCCGACCTGCACAAAAGGAGTCTTTGAAGCTGGCGAGAGGGAGGAAAAAGGGGCCAGCTGGTGTGTATTTTTGGATTGCTTCTCAGAAATCTCCTCCTCCTTCTCCTCCTCCGACACCATAGCAACCAGGTGGCAGCTGGGGGAGCCACCTGTGAGCTGGGCTGGGTTGAGAGGGAGGTGGGCTGGGGGTAGGGACCTCTGCTCCCCCTCTCTGAGCCTCAGTTTTGGCATCTAGAATCTGGGCACGAAAACCCAGTTGCTGGCTCCTGTCAACCCGGGTGCTTCAGAAAGGGGAGCCCCAGGCTGGACTCATTAGGGGAAAGGCCTAGGAGGTAAGGGGGGTGGGGGCTGAGGAGTGCCCTGCATCATCCTGCAGCAAGGCCGCCAGGAGTCCCTGAGCCACGTAGCCTGCACTTCCCACCAAGCAGCCTGCCCTGGAGTGCCCACTGCACTGTCACTGCCAAGGAGCCCCCCGAAGGAGCGGGAGACCGGGCCGAGGCACAGACACAGGGATGGATCTCCCTGTGAGCCCTGCAGCGAGAGGCCTAGGGGGTCTCCCCTGCTGGGGCACAGGGCTCAGCAATTCCCAGAACCCGGTCAAAGCCCCAAAAGGAGGGGCAGGGAGCGGTCTACTTCCTGGAGCTGCTGCTCCAATGACCACAGGCTGGCCTAAACAAACAGGAACAGGTGCTGTCCCCGTTCTGGGGCCACAATCTGAAATCAGGGTGTCTCCTTCCCAGGCCTCCAGGGGAGGGTCCTTCCTGCCTCTTCAGCTTCTGAGGGGTCCTGGCCGCATCTCTTCAATCTTCATGGGGCCCCCTTGTTCAGATGCCTACGCTCCCTTGAGATCTTGGTTGGCTGCCTGCCCCTGCTCTCACACCTGTCAACAGTCCCTCTGCCAAAGTCCTTCCAGAAAATCGTTTGCGCGCGCCATCTGCTTCCTGCTGGGACTGTGACAGCTGGGATTGAAAAGGAGACAGGAGAGCAGTGGCCCATCCAGAGTCCATGCAAGGGGTCCAGAGGGGTCTTTGCAGTCCCGGGAAGGTTGGTGAGGCGGGGGTGCTGATTAGGGAGCGGTATACACTCAGGGCAAGTGGGGCACACACACAATCACCCCACACTCCTGTGAGGAGCAGCTGTGGCCCATTGTACAGGTGAGGCTACTGCAGCACAGAGAGGGCGAGTGACTTCCTCCAGGGCACACAGCGGTAAAAGGGCAGAGCTAAAAATGGAACCCCGGGCTGCCCACAGCCTGTGTCTCCTTTACCTGTGACCTCTGGGTCCGCGGCCCCTCACCCTGTGGCCATTTGCTCTGATGGGCTTGATCCTTCCCCCACCCTCCTCTTCCATCCCCAGCGGACAGCGGTCCTGTCATTGTACCAGCGCCTCTGGGCGGCTGCTCTCTTTGTCCTGCGGTCCCTCCCAGCTGGTAACCTCGGTGGAGTCCCGCTGCGTGGGGGCGAGGGCCTTGTGTGGAGAATGCTGCACCTCCCCTTGCCATCTGTGGCTTATATTACAAAGTAACATTATTTTTCCTGTGTCTGGCTTCCGCCTCCTGCCTCCCCTGGCAGATTTTGTTTTAGCTTGAAAAGAAATTGATTCGGGGTCTGCAAACCGGCTGCCTTCCTGCATTCGCTCTGTGAGACCTGGCTCTGTCCCGGTGCCTCCTGGTCCAAGTCCCTGATGCCACCCCACCTCCGTGGCAGCATCTCTCCTCCCCTGAAGCCCCATTCAGCGCACAGCACCCTCAGCGCTCCCCTGTAGCTCCAGGGACCTGCTGAGCCCAGACCCCAGCCGGTCACCAGTTCCCCAGGTCCTGCCTGCAGCCCCAGGGTTGGGAGGGGCAGGTGGGTTGACCCCTTTTAGACAAAGGGGTGCAGACATCAGGTGGGCACTCCCCCGACTCTCGTGACCACGTGGCCCCG
Organism: Cnephaeus nilssonii; assembly: GCF_951640355.1. NCBI lineage: Eukaryota > Metazoa > Chordata > Mammalia > Chiroptera > Vespertilionidae > Cnephaeus > Cnephaeus nilssonii. The sequence continues at coordinate 88,801,607 of NC_137076.1, read as the reverse complement.
CCCCCTTGTTCACGTGCCCACTCTCGCGTGATCATATGTCCCTTGCCCCCTGAGACCTTGCATGGTCTCTGTTTCCAGGGTGCCACTGCTCTCACACCTGTTAACAGTTCCTCTGCCAAAGTCCTTCCAGAAAGTCGTTTGCGCATGCCATCTCTTTCTTGCTGGGACAGTGACTGCTGGGATTGAAAAGGAGACAGAAGAGCAGTGGCCCATCCAGAGTCCATGCAAGGGGTCCATAGGGGCCTGTGCGGTCCCTGGAAGGCCCTGCTGAAGGGTAACCAGGTGTTATCCTCTGCTCTTGCCCTCTGCTGGCCCGTTCCTGTTACTGCAGAAGGTAAGAGTCATCCCTGTTGCCCAGCCATTTCCTACTGGGAACCAGCCCAGCACATCATTCCCATTTCACAGATAAGAGACAGGCGCTCCCCTCACCTGGGATGGAGCAGAGCTGGATTGGGAATGAGGATGGTCTCTGCTGCTGATGTATGTGGTCCCCATTTTCACGAACCCAGGAGGCTCCAGGGCCCTCTGTGCATCTGTAACTGTGGCTATGTCGTTGTATTACCCTGCAGAGAGGTTGCAAGAGCTAACGTCCCAGAGATATCAACACCCACCTGTATTTACTTGTGGGTCGGGGCTGATTGAATGGCAGCTGCTTCACTTGTAGCCTTTGACCCACTTCAATCTACATTTGGAGAAGCCTTGGTTTGGAGTCAGGAAACGGTTCTTGTCCTGCCTGTTACACGCACGGTCCCTGGGCCTGACAAGTTCCCGGTGCGTGCCTTGTCTCTGACATGATCCCATGGGACTTAGAAGCTGCCCGAGATCCCTTCGGTTCTGAGAGCGTGTGACCCGCTGTCGTAATGATAGACACCTGTGAGTCACGAGCTTATTGGCACACAATGGAGATAGAAACGAGGAACTTGGTCACTTCTTCCCCCACTGATCCAGGACCCCAATCCAGCCGTGTCTCTGTAACGTTCACTCTTGCACAGCCCAGGGTTCGGTCAAGCTGAGGGTCTCGTTTTCTGCCCCCACAAGTTCACGTGCTCCTGGTGCTCTCGCCGCTGGGCCTCTGCCCACGTGTAAGTCCTTTTCCACATGCACTTGAGTAAGAGGGAAACCGCGGGCCAGGTGAAGATGAGCTTCTTTGCCCAGAGATGTCAGAGGTGCTCTGAGCCTCCATCTGACGTTCCAGAACTCACGGAAGAGAACGTCTCAAGGATCCTGAACCACCTGGTGTTCCGAATTCTGAAGAAATGCTGTCGAGAAGGATTTAAGTCAATGGAGGCGATTCCTACAATCAAGGACATCTCTCCTGAAAGGCCACATGACGCTGACAATTGCGAGGGGTGTCTGCAGGGCTTTTGTCACTGCAGAAGGTAAGAGTCCCCTTCACTTCCCACACGAAGCACACCTACCTTTGGGGGTCCCCATCTATAAACCTTCTCTCACAAGGAGTAGCACCATAGTGGATACAGTGACAGGGGGCCCTGGGGTGAGGAAAGGAGAGGCAGTGCACAAACCCTGGTTTCCTGAGCCCCCATGGGCTAAGCGTCCCAGAGTGAACACCGACTACCCGGGAAAGAGTATAGTCCAGGTCCCCCCACAAGGGAGTATTTGTGTTCCCGCACAGCAGAATTGCATGCACTGCAATTTCGGAATTTGCTGCTATTCAATCATTCTAATCCTAATCATTATCACTGTGGTTGTGATTGTTGTTAAAACCACCATATGAACCTCAAAAACATGGTGCTAAGTTTAAAAATCAGACACACAAAGTCATATATTGTATGATCCCGCTGATGTGAACTATTCCGACTAGGTAAATCAGGAAGTAGGTTTGTGTCCATACTACTGTTGTGGCCGGTGTGGCTCGGTTGGTGGAGCGTCGTCCCATGTACCGAAAGGTTGCCGGTTTGATTCCATCAGGGCACGTGCCCAGGTTTCAGATTCCATCCCCGGTTGGGGTGCATGCAGGAGGCAGCTGATGGATGTTTCTCTTTCTCTCCCTCTCCCTTCATCTGTCCCTTTGAAAGAGGTGATGAAGTTCTTAATTTTGGAGTCGTCCAGGAAAAGCTGGCCCTGGTGGTCCAAGTAGTAAAAGTACTCACAGGTGCGGGGCACCGGGCTCTGGCTCTGAGTGCAGGCGACGCCCCCAGCCCCACTGCAGGCGCACACCCCCAAGGACCACGCCAAGGGCAGGGCCCAGGCCCAGAGTGCCCCGCACACCAGCCACATCCTCTGCGTTGTTTTTTAAAACCCATGTAGTAACATGATGTTGTTTCCCAGAGACTGTCATCTTCTGAACGTATTGGACAGGTGCCTCTGCTGGAGTCACCAGCAACATGACTCAAGGTCTCCCCTGGCTGGTCTCCATGACTGGTTCTGGTGCTTTAAGTTCTTTTATAGGGTGTTATTGGGGGCGGGGGAGGCAAGGTTAAACTGTCCGAAGAGCAGTGATACAATGGAGTTCTTTAGCTATACCCGCCCATTCGCCAACTGGGCTACGTGAAGGCCCATTTGCCTGTTACAAACATGGTGACTTCTGGATTATTACTGCCTTCAGAACTTAATTTAATTAAACAAAATTAAAGTAAGGCCTAAATGTATTGCTAGCCAAAAAAAATGAGTGTGTATTAGTCCAAATTTTTGTTGCTTTAGTTCTCAGTGGCTCCCAACCTGGGGTCCTTTCCTGTCAGTGCTTAGATCCAGGCAAGACAGAAACCAGTCCCCCCCGCAGCCCCTAAAAAGGTCAGGACGTTGGGTGTTGGTCCACTCCTCTCCCTTCCTCCCCAGGGAGAAGCTGGGAGCTGAGGGTTTCCTTGTGGCCATGTGCTGCTGTGCTGGGGGGAGGGATTATGGCAAGACCGAGCCACAGATGTTCCAACCTGCTCCAGTACAGCTGGCTTTGCGCTCACACTGAGTACAGGATCCTCAAAATGGATCGTAAGGTTTCTCAGAAATGGAATTGGTCTGTGTGTTGTTGAATCAGTGTATCCCCGAGGGAATGAAGGGTCTGGAACCTTTAGAGTGTCCTCTCTACTCATAAGAAAAAGTTTGCTGTAAACTACTGTGCCATCTTATGCTGGCAGCAACCTCATACATTTTGTGTTTACCCTTGACCACTTGTCACAATACCCTCTTCTAACTCCTGCCTCTTGCAACAGTCCTGTTCCTGGGAAGAGTTGTCTGTGCTCCTACTTGTTCCTTAATTCTCAAAGTATGATGTGATCCCTCATATCACCTTTTACCACCAGACCTTCTCAATCTCCTGGCTTTGCTTTGTCCTCTCTAGACCCTTTCCACTACTATGAAGTGGTCTCCAAGTCCTGCATTTAGCACCTCCCCCCCGCCTCAGTCTTACCCTCTGCCTGGGTGCTCCTGTCCAGTTTTGTGCCATATCTGCCCTATGCAGGTGACCCCCCCCCCCCCCAAAACCTATCTCCAGCCATAAGATCTATCCCAACGAACAGACCCAGGTTCCCAACTGCATCCTGAAAGTGTCCACCTGAATATCACAGGCACCTCAAACTCAACACATCCAACACTAAATTCTTATCTTCCAAAATCATTCTTCTCTGCATTCTGTGTCGGTGTAAATTGCACAACTATTCACTCACTTGCCAAAGCTAGAACCCTAGAAGTCTATTTGATTCTTCTCTTTCCAATTCTGTTCCTGCATTCAAACTGTCTCTATGACCCATAAATTCAGTGGAGTCCTTTGACCCGAGTTCCTAAGTTTAATACGTACTCTTTAAAGAAAGACCTCAGCCATGCTCGTTCAAGCACTTTATTGGAAATTGGTTGTGTACATCAATGAGATCAGATCAAAGTAAAAGCATCATTTCCACACAATAATATCCTGATATCTGTGCTATCTTTTTACATAATTTAATAAATCCAATGAGGCTCCTGATTTGGGTCAAAGAGCTTGAGTGGTCCAGAAATCTCTTTATATAAATATAAATCACAGCATCTAAAATAACCATCATTGTTTTGAGCTAGTTTCCAAAGTCCTGGGAACAGCTCTTAACACATTAGTCTGTACCTTGGATTGTTTGCGGTGCTGGTGGGAGTGAGTGAAGGGGGTACATATACCATGGAGCTAAATCTAGGAGGAGTGGGTGAGAGGGGGGCACAAGGCTCTGGGGACTGGAGATGCTGAAAGCTGGCCGGGAACTCAGCTACCCTGCATTTTCCAACATTGCTAGAGTGTCAAAGTTATGAGACTCCAGAGCAGAAAGAAGGAGTTGCCACAGCTCCTTCTTTGCTGGGACGTGGTAGAGCCCTCCTCCAGATTGTAGAAGGGAAGAGATTCTGGCACAGACCAAGTCCTGGAAAGTTCCCTCCATCTCCCCCACACACACACACATACACACACTGCCATGATGGATTCCCTCCCAAATTAGAAAACTTGAGGGAGTGGCACATCAAAGAAAATCCCTTTGAGCCAGTGGCTGCTGGCCCCTTGGAATGAGGACAGAGTGCCTTCGGTGGTTTGACCTGAAGGGCACTGACAAAGGCTGCTCTGGCCCCATTGTCTCCCTCGCCCCTTGAAGGCCATCGTCAGTAATTGGGTTCTTTGGTTCTTCCGAGCTTCTCAGCATCCAGCAGTAACACCTGTGTATCGGGGTTGGCTTCATTGCTCACAAACAGCCTCAACCTCCACCACGTCATTGGTTCTCACAACCCTATGAGGTAGGAAGGGCAGGGATCGCAATCCCCATTTGAAAGGTAAGGAACCTGGAACTCGTAGAATTAGGTCCCCCCGTGGAACTCACGCAGCTGGCCAGTGGCAGAATCAAAACCAGAACACAGGTCTCCCCTCCCATATCAAGCTTCAGAGTCTATACTCCAAAGTCCCTCCTGCTGCTTCTCTGAGAAAGGGGGAGAGCCAGGGGGAGGGGACGCTGCCCTCATCCCTCCCCTGCCCCCTCTTGGCAGGCTCTCAGACAGCCCCGTTGAGGACAGGATGAGTCCGCATGCGATAGATGATGACCGCAGTGGCCGGGCACAGCAACAAGGAGGTCATGATGACAATGGTGGCCAGGATGATGAGGACAATGACCCAGATATCCAGGATGTGCTTCGGAAGCACGACTTCCGCGGGGACCTCGCTGCCGGCGTCCATGCTGTGTCACTCTGTAACAGACAGCGAAGAGGAAATCACTGTTTGGCACCTTCTCCCTGCCTCCCTAGTGAGGAGAAAACCTGCTCCAGGAGTCAGAAACTTGAGTCATTTACGAGCTGTGTGCTCTTTAAAGTTGCTTGATCAATAATAACAATGGCCTCATTCACTGAGGGCTTCCTGTGTGCCAGGCACCGTGCTAGGCACTTACAGGCACTAACTCACTTAGTCCTCACCTCAACCACCAACCCTAGGGGGTGGGGACTCTTGAGGCTTTTTTGTTTGTTGGCCTTTATCTTCAGTTATTCCCATTTTAAAGATGAGGACTCTAAAGCCTTACAAAGTGTAGATGTAGCTAATTTGCCCGAGGAAGTGAAGCCCGCTGGGTGGGACTCCAGCGCCTCGATGTTTAACTATTAAACCACCAAATTCCCAGTGTATTTCTTCTCCTATAAAATGGGAGATTCATTGCTTTTGGTCCTGTACCCCTTCTCCCATTCTCCTGGTAACAGAACCCTCTCTTTTCTGTGAAGAACCTACACACGCCATGTCTTAGGGTGCTTGCCTGAGCACAGGGGTGGATATGTGACTTGGGCTTGGCCATGAAAAATCTCCATAGCCTCAATTCAGGAACAGGCGGGCAACCCAGGGTAGATCGACCAAAGTCCTCCCAGGGTTCCTCTGCACAAGCTGTTGGGAACGATGACCCTTTCTGCTGGGATGCTAACCTGAAGGGTGTGAGTCTGGAAGGGATGGGTGTGGGGCTATCTTGCCCATATGTGGAGAACCTGTGCTAGAGATGGAAAGAAAAATAGAGCCTGTTTTGAATAATCCAGCCCAGTCTGACGCCATCTGCAAACCAAGACATCCCAGATTATAAACCAACTAGAGGCCCAGTGCACAAAATTTGGAGGGGGGGGGGGGCTCAGCCTGGCCTGCACCCTCTTGCAGTCCGGGAGCCCTTGGGGGATGTCCGACTGACGGCTTAGGCCCACTCCGCCTAAGCCGTCAGTCAGACATCCTTAGCACTGTGAGCCCGCTTCTGGCTGAGCGGCACTCCCCCTGTGGGAGCGCACTGACCACCAGGGGCAGCTCCTGCATTGAGCATCTGCCCCTAGTGGTCAGTGTGCATCATACCTACCAGTCATTCTGCCGTTCGGTTGATTTGCATATTAGTCTTTTATTATATAGGATGGTTTCTGGGTTTTGCTTAAGCATTGCCAATTTGGTTTCTCTGACTTGGAGCTAAAAGAGTTCTGATGGGTAAAATATGTAAATCAGTTGTTCCCAAACTTTTTCAATTCACAGCGCCCTTAATGTCTTAGTAATTTCCTGAGAGCACTCCAGGCCAAAAGAAATAGCTAGCAGTTCTGTTTATTCTGTAGTTAAGTTCAAGAAACTTAATAAGCATTTATGTCCGAACTAAAATAGTAACTATTTGGAAAAAATAATAGACACAAATTGAAAGAAAAAAATATGTTTTTAATTCTTAACTAGTTACTGAGTAATGGGATGTGTACAACATTTGGACACTGCACAATTTTTGAAACTTCAGAGTCAGATTGGACAATGAGGTGCTCACTTCCTGTTCTACATTCATTGGTGTGCAGTACTTGCTGTATCATAGCAACCACCCAAAGCTCAGTTCCACAGATTATAACATAATCAAAAGGAATGTAGTAGGATTAATGTTAAACTGTAAGCTCTCTTGAGCCAGTAGTTTACACAGTGTCTGAGAGATGTCACATATCACTATTCTTGTCAAAAATATTAAAGATCTTGCAGTCCCTATACAACCAACTTTCCAGTGAGTTCACTGTGGCTCCCCAGGGCCCAGTGCACAACTTGGGAACCACATTCCCTGCCCAGAGGCTGGTATAAACAACCTCCCAAGGTTCCTTTTAGATCTAAGATCTATTTTATTTTATTTTATTTTATTTTATTTTATTTTATTGACTATAGAGAGAGGAAGGGAGAGGGAGAGAGGGAGAGAAACATCAATGATGAGAGAGAATCATTGATTGGCTGCCTCCTGCATGCCCCGCACTGGGGATTAAGCCCAAAACCCGGCATGTGCCCTGACCAGGACTCGAACCCTGACCTCCTGGTTCATGGGTCGACACTCAACCACGGAGCAATACCAGCCAGACTAGATCTAAGATCGTTAATCCTGATGATTCTAGGTCCCAGACAAAATTCCCAATTCCAGTCCTATTTCCTGCTTTTATGTAATTAGTAACTTTTCCTTTCTAGTCCCTTTGGCTCCATGCCCACTGTTGCCACTCTAAGTACAGTACTGATTACCATACTTTGCTACTGATTCTAGAGTCCCCAAGATACACGTACAAGGATGCTCGTTTCTGCATTGTTTGTTATAGCAACCAACATAACAGAAGTGTCCATAAATAGTAAAATAAAGTAGGGTGTATCCATATAATGGAATACCATACCGCAATTTCATTCCTGCATTTAGCAAATATGTAGTGCTTGTTACACACCAAGCATTGTTCCAATATGTTACAATATTAACTTATTTAATAGTTATTAAAAAGAATGATGGTCTGTGGGGGAAAATTGAGGGCAGGATAATATGAATAGGATCATTCCTTTGGTTTGGATTTCATAGAATTAAGTAGATAGATAGGTAAGGGTATAAAAATGAAAAATCTTTTATAAGCGAAATCCCTTTTATGAGTGTTAATAGTGATTGCTTTTGAGTGTTAGACTGGGAGTGGAAATTTTTGCTTTTTCTTCTTCATGTCTTTACAGTGTTTGAATTTTCTAAAATGAGCATGTATTGCTTTTTTTGAAATTACTGTACTGAAAATTTATTGCAATTGTTATTGGTATTTATAGACCATCTGCTAATTGCTTAGAATATTCTAAGATTCATGGGGATGGGCATAGGTTTTCTATTCACTGGAAGCAGCATGGATGAGGAATCCCCAGGGCCTAAGAATTTGATATTGTCAAAGAAGCAATCCCATTTTCTTTGTTTTTTCCTTCTTTTCTGGATTTTTTTGTTCTTTTTGAAAAATTGAGGTATAATTAACATAACATTATATTACTTTGGGGTGCACAACGTAATGATTTGAATTTATATATATTGCAAAATGATCACCACAATAAGTCTAGTTAGTATCACCACACATAGTTAAAAATGTTTTTTCTTGTGATGAGAACTTTTAAGATTTACTCCTTTAGCAATGTTCAAATATGCAATACAGTATTTTTAACTGTAGTCACCATGCTGCACATTACATCTCCATGATTTATTTATTTTATAACTTGAAGTTTGTACCTTTTACCCCCTTCACCCATTTCGCCCAGCCCCCACCACCTGCTTTTGGTGACCACCAATCTGTTAACTGAATCTATGAGTTCAAGTTTTATTTTGCTTTATATTCCACTTATAGGTAAGATTATATGGTATTTCTCTTTCTCTGCCTAATTTCACTTAGCATAATGCCCTAAAGGTCTATCCATGTTGTTGCAAATGGCAAGATTTCGTTATTTTTGAATAATATTCTGTATTTATATACCACGTTTTCTTTATCCATTCACCCATTGACAGGCACTTGGGTTGTTTCCATGTCTTGGCTATTGTAAATAATGCTGCAATGAACAGGAGAGTGCAGATATCTTTTCAAAGCAGTGTTTTCATTTCCTTCAGATAAATACCTAAACGTGGAATTGCTAAGTCATATGGCAATTCTATTTTTAATATTTGAGGAACCTCCATACTGTTTCCTGCTGTGGCTGCACCAACTTACATTCCCAACAGTGCGTGAGATTTCCCTTTTCTCCATATCCTCGCCAACACTTGCTATTTCTTTGTGATAATAGCCCTTCTAACAGGTGTAAGGTGATATCTCATTGTGGTTTTGACTTGCATTTCCCTGATGATTAGTGATGTTGAGCATCTTTTCATGTAAATGCTGGCCAACTGTATGTCTTCTTTACTTTTAATTTTTTTACATCAACTGGATGGAGGGGAAAAATGGAAACGGGGGGGTGTCTTTATAATTCTCTGTATTAAAAAGAGTAAATACATACATTTATGATTTTTAAGTCAAATAAGATTCAAGTCTGAGACTAGATCAGTGGTCACGACGTGTTACAGAGAGTGCTCGGTGAGAACCACCTTCGGACAGTATAAAAAACACTAATTTCTGGGTCCTATTCCAGACTTAGTGAATTAGACTCAAGAGGAGATGGAAGGGGGCTGTTCTCCCCATTGCCCAGGTGATTTAATGTGCAGCCAGGTTTGGGAACCCCCGAACTCAACCATCTCTGAGGCCTCTACAGCTCTTCCTAGCACTAGGATTTGAGAATTGATTCCGAGGTGTTCCGTTGCCAGTCTGGTCGGATCTGGGCAAGACTGAGGTTAAGGAGAAGCCTCTGGCGAGGCTCCCTCAGGCCTGCGGAGGAGGGAGAGGCACTGGCTGGCCCTGCCTCAGCCTTGGAAACGTGGTCACTCTCGCCAAGGTCTGCAGCATGGAAGCGTGAGTCACAGGGACTCACGCACAGTGCTCAGGAGGTACGGGGGCGGGAGAACTTACTCTGTGGTCTCCTGACTACACCAACAGCTAGCCTGCTTTGGGCCAAAAGAACCCCACAAAGCTCTTTCTGGTAAACCCATTAACATGAGTCTGTGACTCCAGATGCCAGGAACACGTCATCTCCCTGGCTGGTTTTCGTAAGCAAAACGTGTCATTTACAGGAACTCAGGCTTAGGGCTCATCCACAACCAAGACTCAAAGAACACAGAAGCCAGAGCCAACCTTATTTCCCAGATGGCAACGCTGAGGCCCGAGGTTCCCCCCACTTCAACCCCACTCCCTTCCCGAAGAATCACTCAAAGTCATAAATCTGATCAAGTCACTGTCCCATCTAAGAAAACAGAGCAAGTAAATGAATGAACGAAACTTTTTCCGTAAAGTGTATTCTCGACTGTACTAATATTACTCTTTTGCACATAAGATTGTTTAAAACCCACATCACACACACACACACACCACACAGATAAAAGTACAGCTGCTCTAGAATGCCAGGAAGGGGCTAAGGGAGGAGGTTTGGGGGCCTACTCAGTCAACAGGGCTGGGTAAATATCCTTAGAAGCCCTAAGCCCTAGAGATTAGAGTGCTCACCCCCTTCACATATACAATTCAAAATAAAAGAAATACTACACCACAACACAAAAATGTACATGTTACCATGACATTAAAGTCACTTTTTTTTTTTTTTGTAACTGAAAACATCGGAGAAAATCACTTTTCCCAGTTATTTTGTTGGTGTCTGCTTAGCACAGCCTGCTCACCTGGCACAGCACAGCTGTTCAGCTTCCCCTTGGCCCCAAGGTCCCAGGGCTCCAAGGCTGGCCATCCACACAGCCAGACGGCAGAGGGCACAGGGAGTGCCATCTGCCTGTGTCAACCTTCTCAATCCTTGAGCACGTGTCCTTCTGTGGGCTGTTCCTTCCCAGGTAATAGGGATTCCACTCACTTCCCCCTCCCCGCACCGTGAAAGAAAAACTTTGTCCCCAAAATAAGAGCCCCACAAACGTTCAGCATCCTTAATGGCATGCTGGAAAAATCCGCTTGAGAAAAAGCAGGGCTCTGAGCTGCTGCTCGCTGACTTCTGTTTGACCTCTGTTTGGCATCCGGGTGCTCTGGCTCCTTGTGAACGCATGAAACCCTGCTTCTCGGCACATTTAATTACTAACCAAAGATCGATCTGCTTATCATTTGCTTTGCAGATATATTCCTTATTATTTCTGATTAATGAATGGGTCACGTCAGAATATGGCCCAAACCATTCACGTCACAAACTTAACCTTATTACTGATAAAAACGTGATGTTTTTATGACCAGGGGAGGTAAAACAGCAGTCAATCCTAAACTCCTGTCTTTTTAAACCGGCATCCTTTATCTGCTGACCTCATTCATGAATAATAAACTTGACAAGTGTTTAATATAAGTTTGTCTAAGAAACTGAGTTGGCACCACCCTGAGCTGATAAGCAGGGAAGCCACGGTTCTCATCAACCACTGACACCACCAGGTCCCTACACCTGCCCTGAGTTGGAGCAGTATTGACAATTCAATGCAAAAGTTAAAAATCCCAAAATGACTGTTTTTGTGTCCATTAACAAGATTAAGTGGAAGGATGAAAAATTGTAGTTCCTCCAAAGGAAGAAAATATTGTACCTTCTCCAAAGGTGGAAAATCCATCCCATCCATCAAGTACTGTGCATGGTCCAATCTAGGAAGGAAAGGGGATGGGTCCCCCGTCTCCTGCTTGGGGAAACACCAAGTTTTATTCTGAGACCATTTTTCTAAGCAACTAAAAATCCTTTTGCAAACAAACAAACAAAGAAAAGTCACTGTTCCAGCCAATTCCATCATATGGCAAATTTTTTAGTTCTAATAAAAAATATATAGATTTCCTACATTAAAATTTCCTACAAGTCAGAATTTTAGAATAACTGGATTCAAGGTGAATAATCTGTGCTATCTACCCACCTTTTAATTATGAGGCTCATTCCCCAGCAGCAACTTTACCTCTCTGACAGAGCAATATTGTTTTTGGTTGATACTTATCAGAGCAAGTAACTTTGTCCAGGGTATTTGTTCATTCATTCCTTCATTTGCCAAGTACTTACTATATAGAAGTTACTCTTTTAGGAATTACCATTATTTACTCAGAAGACATAGCTCTTTTACTTCCAAGGAGCACAGAGAAGTTAAGTACCCCTCTCCTTTATACCCTTAAACATGGAGTCCCACAAGCCAGCATTTCTTTAACAAACGTATGGGACAAGTGCCAAGCACTATGGTAGGCCTTGTCCCATACATTAACTTACTCGACCTTCACAATAATCCTGTGCGGGATGTGTTATTTTATAGATGTGGAAACTGGCTAGTGATCATAAAGCTAAGTAAGTGGGATTCAAACTCAGGCCTCCTGACCCTGTCATCACCACTACCCACAGCTACCTCCAAAGCATCCACGTGGACCCCAAATGTGCGAGCATGGAGTATGGCAGATCCACAGCTCTCTTCTAAGTCCAGGTCAGACTGTTACTGCTTTTGGCCAAAGCCATTTTAGATTTAGAGAATTAAGAAGAGATATGCAATCTACAAAGATTAGGACTTTTGTTTCCAGTACTAGACCAAATGCCAAACTAAACCATTTTGACCAATGCTCACCGAGGACAACTAGAAAAATTGGACCCAAAAAATATGCCTGAAGGCACTAAGAAGTAACAAAATAATGAATTACCAGGCTAAGATCTGGGAGGACAGAAATCCAGGGCGCTGAGTCTGGCATTTGAAGCGGTATTTCCACTGGTGGGGAGTGGAAACTAAGCAGTGTTTCTGACAGACTCGGGAGTTCAAGCCCGCCAAACAGAGAGACTTAACCCCTTGCATTTTGAGGTTGGATTTCAATGAGCACTTTTAGTGCTAAGCGTGAACTAGATGTATCTCAAGCAGCTTTGAATCATCACAGTCCCTGAAACTGAATTAAGGTTGTTCCAGATTGCCAGGTGCCTGGCAGAAGCAAACCTTTATCCTCTCTCAAGGAGATAACATCCCAATAGGCTTCAATTCCCCCCCGCCTCAAACATAATGTTCAGTACATAACCAAAAAATAAGCAGGAATGAAAAAGGGCAAGATGACATGTACAGAACCATCAGAAACAAGAGACAATAGAAAAAGATCTGTAGGACTCCAGATATTGGAATCGTCAGACTTGAAATAACCTTGCCCACTATGTTCAAGGAGGAAAAAAAAATCGAAGATTAAGAAATTTGACAGAGAACTGGAAACTATGAGAAAAAACACAACAGATAGTTTTAAAGAACCAAATAGAAATTCTAGAACTGGAAAATGTAATAATAGAAATAATGGAAACTGTGAGATCATGAATGTATCTTTTAAGCCACTAAATTTGTGTTAATTTGTAATGGCAACATTAGAAAACAAATATTGCAGTACTGGGTTTGTCCTGTGCAGATGAAACTACTACAAACTAATGGAATTCTGGAAATCTACACAGAATTTAGACACTATCTAGTTTAAACCACATAACCTACTTTCCACTTTACAGATTGAAGGCAATGACTCCCCCCAAAGTCACAGAGCAAATCAATGGCAGGACAGAGGGGAGAACTCAGGCCTCCTGATGTGCATACTCTTTTCAATTCCATCACTAGCCAGGCTTCTTGATTACACCTTTTTACTTGTAAACAGTGACAGAGGACCTTGAGGCCCAGAGCCCTAAGCAACTTCACCATTGGTGAAGCAGGTGAGATTGTTTTCCAGGAAACACACACACACACACACACACACACACACACACACAGAGAGAGAGAAATGTCCTGTCAGAATCGGTCCTTTATATTCCATCCCTTTAACTTAAGGCCCAAATGCAATTAAATCTAGTGAAGAAGGTAATAGCCAAACCTTGTAACTTATTTATTCCTGGCTCTGGGTAAGAACATCAGAGAAGAGAGGGGGAGACACTGGAATCCTACTTGTAGTGGGAGATTCCACCAAATTGGGGGAAAAGCTCACGTGCATATGGGATGAAGGACTGGGAGAGCAATGGATAACTTGGTCTGGGTTCCACTATGCCCTGACAGACTTCACCCAACGGAGCTCACTTTTCCTCACTGAATGCCTTTCCTCTCTCCTCTGTAGTATTGATACTGAAAGAACAATTCTTAAATCCACAATCCCCAAGCTCCTGTATTGGTGAGTGCAGTAGGTGGAGGGAATCCTGGGAAATGGCAGGGAAGTCTGTCCTTTACACTCACACTCACGCTCACACTGCAGAGTAGTGTTCAACGCCCAGGCTTAGAGGCTAGGGGGCTTGGATTTAAATCTGGTTCCACCACTTTCTAGCTGACCAACCTTGCACAACTTAAATTTCACAATGCTTTTATATCCTCAGCTGAAAACAAAAACAAAAGTGAGGAAATAATGGTATCTACCCCATAGGGTTCGGAGATTCCATGGGACAATCACACATAGTTCTTAGCAGTGTTCCAACACACACAATAAGTACTCTATGAGTGTTTGTTCTCTGATTAATAATTCCTGGCCTTATGTAGGGACTCACTGATCCAAGCCAATATCCCACCCTCCTTCAGCTAGTTTGTTAGAATCCCTAACTTGGATCATATCTTTATCAACAAAAACGATAGATGATTAATGTATATTAATGATTTTTAAAAATCAACCAGCAGCATGCTCGATTTACTTGACCTATCCCTCCAGTTCAAGTATGAAACTGGTAGAGTAGCCATTTAATCTAATTCAAGACACGTTTACGGCACTGTAATTAACACTGGGGATCAAGGAGTGGTGTAGAGACAGAGATCAATAAAATAGTGTTTGTCCTTAAGAAGTTCACTCCCTTATGGAGGAAAAAAGACATTAATTACAACTTCTAGTTGCAATAGAAGGCAAAGAAATGCTGCCTGAAGGTACAAACCACATGCTACTGAGAAGAGGGAAGAAGTGGAAAGAGCATTGACTCTGGAGTTAAGAGGATCTTAATTTGAATCCTGCTTTCCACCCTGACTGGAGGTGTGACTTCGGAAAAGTTATTGAAAATCTCCAAACCTCAATCTTCTGATCTGTACACTAGGAACCCTAAAAGCACTGCATTGCACCATCCTGTTGTGAGGATAAAGTGAGGCGAAGTATATAAAGCCCTTGAACGTAACAGATGCTCAAAAATACTCATTCTCATTCCTCTGTTTTTGTCTAAGTAAAATAAAAGCCTTTACAAGGAAGGAGGCCTTTGGACACGGGCTTTGAAGAGAAGTAGGAGCTCAAAAAGAAGAGATAAGGGGAAAGGCAGGAAAAGCAGAATAAGCCCAGAGGTGGTGAGCTACCTGGTGTGTTGGGAGCATATGCAGTCCTTGTGGCTTTGGCAAGAGGCTTGCCTCTGTAAGCTTCAGTTTCATTTGTAAAATGGAAATCATAACACCTAATGATAGTAACTATTTCATTGCAATGCCAGGGAAGTTGAATGAGCGAATACATATAAAGCACTTAGGGACAATGGCTGGTACACAGTGAGGGCTTCATATAAGTTCAACTGAGCTAGTGAACACAGCATAGCTCCTACATTCAAAGAGGTCCGAGGCCTCACCCTTCGTTTGGGTGCCGTGACTGCTCTGAATCTGGTCTAGGAAACCACAGTGATAGTTTCATAAGCAAATACCCTTTGATGGTCTGTCCCAGCTTTGACCTTCCACCAGAAACGCACACCCTCCACATCTGAACTGCTGCTAACAGTTAACTTTTGAGAGATTGCCAAGGCTATCCAACCAGTTTTATCGCCAAGGAGTTGACTGAGAAAGAAGGCAATAAAAGAAATGACTTCCTGCTGGGAGGCGAGCTTAATTATCCCAAAGTGGGAGAAAAGGCAGAGAGAGGCAGGTGGCTTCCTGCAGGTGTCACTGCCAGCGCTCACAGACAGTGCTGCTGCTGCTTCATTCCCACCAGGCACAGGGGCCAGAGAGGAGGCAGCTAGAACCCGCCGTGAGTCACTGATGCTGGCGGCATCTCTTCAAGCGTCTTGCAGAATGTGAACAATGAGGCTGATGGTTCCCAGGGCGGTAGACTTGGGAGTTTACCAGCATCACACAGCTTATGGGACCCCTGTAAAGCTCTACCCTCGGGAGCTGGTGAGACTGTCAGAGAAGAACAAAGCATTTATTTATTTATTTTAAAATGTATTTTTATTGATTTCAGAAAGGGAGAGGGACAGGGAGAGAGAAACATCAATGATGAGAGAGAATCATTGATTGGCTACCTCCTACACACCCCCTACTGGGGATCGAGCCCACAACCCGGGCATGTGCCCTTGACCAGAATAGAACCTAGGACCCTTCAGTCCGTAGGCAGACGCTCTATCCACTGAGCTAAACCAGCTAGGGCTGGAGCATTTAGACAAGACAGAGAGGACAACCCAAGTACCAAGATGGGGCCCCATTGGCCACCTAGGAGCCTGGGTAACCTAATGACCTGTGTCCCAAATGCTGGTCCCACTTTGAGACCTCTGTTCATGCTGTTCCCTCTTCTTAGAATGCTCTCTCCCCCCCCCCCCAGATCTTCCTTTTCTTTTCTGTTTTTAATATATTTTTATTGATTTCAGAGAGGAAGAAGGAGAGAGAGATGAGAAAGAATCATTGATCAGCTGCATCCTGCACTCCCTACACTGGGGATCAAGCCCACAACCCAGGCATGTGCCCTGACTGGGAATCAAACCGTGACCTCCTGGTTCATAGGTCGATGCTCAACCACTGAGCCATGCTGGCCGGGCCAGATCTTCCCTTTCAACATCCAGTGTCTCTATGTCCACAATCTCAACTTAGATGTCACCTCTTAGGAAAAATCTTTCCAGATTCTCTCTGACCTTGTTTTATTTTCTTTATACACTTTTCACAATCTAAAGCCTGTTTATTTGCTTGTTTATTTGTTTTTATTGGCCATCTTTACCTGCTCCAATACAAGCCCAAGATCAGAAGCCTCAGCTCTTGTTCGCTGCTGTACCCTCAGCACCTATCACGGGCCCTGGCACACAGTAAATGCCCAATACATTTGAGACCGGTGAAGGAATGAAAATGGGCTAGCTGGGGAACTGCAGATTTGAGCTCAACTCCAGGAACTTCAGTGGTGGAGGTCCAGAGAGGCTTCTCAACCCCGCAGAAAGTCCAGTGACCCTAAAAGTCAGAACCCTATCTCTAAAATAATTGACAATCTCCGATTTGATCATTCTCTGGGCTCTCTGTACATCCAGGAAGGATTATGGGGACCTCTTTGTTTCCCAGCCCACCCTGTGCTTACCAGGCAGAGGAGGACTGGACTTTCAGAATACTGCCTTCTAGAATCTGCTCTTGCTCATTTGCTGGGGCTGGTGAGCTCATATTAGTGTTTTGATTCCCTGTGCTCAGGCGCTGGGCATTGAGGTTGGTGAAGGGATGTGAGAGTTGCTGCCCAGGGTCTGAACCTTCCTTTCTTTGTTCTTAGAAGAGGACAGGGAGGCTGATAAAAGGGGAGGAGATTTCCCATGCCAAGTTCCGTGTGAAAAAGCCATCCCAGCTCACATTCATATTGGAAAAAGTTCCCTTCCCATAATGTAAGAGTTAGTCTCAAGCATTTACCAACCCAGCACAGAGTCCATTTCACCAGGGACTTTTGTTCCATAGAAAGGGCCGGAGGGAGGAATGGTCAGGACACACAACTATCAAAAATGTGAAATAAATCAAATTGGAGGCATTTCTCCGATGACCCAACGTCCCTGAGGAGAGCTCTGTTCTCATTTTACCCCATTTGGCTTCTGTCTCCTCCAAAATTCTTAACAGTCTAAAGACTTGTTCTGTGTCCGAGCTTCTATCTGTTCCTCTGTGGCTGGAAAATGGAAAAACACCAGAATACTTCAAAGAGATCAGAAAGCAGGCAGAGCTGCACAAGACTACACGTACCATCCGACCCAGCCAATCACAGAGTCTTAGAAACCAACAGGGAGCCAGCAGAGGAGAAACCCAGGCCAAATCCACAGCATCCTGTTTAAACCTCTACCATCCATCATTGTGACTTGCCGGTGACTAAGTGTTTGCTGCATGCTGGCCTGACTGGAGACTGTCCATAAGGTGGGTTGTCAGGGGGGCTCAGTGGCAGCTGCAAGGGCACTAGCGTGGCACTAATCCCCTGCCTCGCTGCGTCTGGTAGGTGAAATAATGGCCCCTTGAAGTGTCCATGTCCTGGGCCCCTGAACCTTGAATACGAAAAAGGAAACATGACTCAGAGGGTGGAACCATGTGATTAAAGTTAAGGACTTTGGGATAGGGAGATACAAAGTGGGCCCAATCTAATCACGAGTCCTTAAAAGTGAAGAGGAAGGCAGAAGATTCACCATGAGACGGACCCGACTCTCCGTTGCTTGCTGGGAAGATGCTGAAAGGCGGCTATGAGCCAAGGAATGCAGTGGCCTCTCGGAGCAGAGAATGACCCCTTCTAGCCAATGAGAAAACAGTGACCTTGGTCCTACAACCAGAGGAACTGAATTCTGTCAACAACTCAAAAAAGTAGGGAACAAATTCTCCCTTAAAGACTCCAGAAAGAAACACAGCCTAATGATGCCTTGGTTCTCTTCTAGGGAAGCTTCGGACCTATAGAATTGTAACAGACTAATACATTTGATTTCTTTAAGCCAGTGGTTGGCAAACTCATTAGTCAACAGAGCCAAATATCAACAGTACAACGATTGAAATTTCTTTTGAGAGCCAAATTTTTTAAACTTAAACTTCTTCTAATGCCACTTCTTCAAAATAGACTCGCCCAGGCCGTGGCATTTTGTGGAAGAGCCACACTCAAGGGGCCAAAGAGCTGCAGTTTGCCGACCACGGCTTTAAGCCATTAAATCTGTGGTAAGTTGTGATATGGTAGCATTAGAAAACCAATACACTGTGTGATCCTAAATAATTCCTTCTTTCAAACTGGGCCTTAGTTTCCTGTCAGTCAATTGGAAAGGATGGACAAAGTGATCTAACTCTAAGGGTCTGGCTGGCTCTCAAAGACTGCCTCTGCTCCCCGGACATTCCACCTCCCCAAGAGCCCTGCCCCAAGTCCAGGACCTCTTCATTTGAAAACCATTAAGGAAAAAATGATGGGAGGGAAGATTAATCTTTAAAAAGCCCCAAGGAGTCTCCTAAGAGGCAACCAGGGCACTCAGAGGGAGATTCGGTACTTACTTGATTTATACCCCAAGGGAATGAAGTGGGAAGAGCAAGATAAAAGCTTCACAGTCAACTGGTAGAGGTTGTCCAGAGCACTGAGTTCAGAAGGATTTCCTAGCCCAGCTGGTGTGGCTCAGTGGTTGAGCATCCACCTAGGAACCAGGAGGTCATGGTTCAATTCTCGGTCAGGGCACATGACCAGGTTGTGGGCTCGATCCCCAGTGCAGGGCATGTGGGAGGCAGCTGATCAATGATTATATCTCATCATTGATGTTTCTCTCTCTCCCTCTCCCTTCCTTTCTTAAATCAGTTATATATATCTTTTAATCAATAAAAAAATAAAGAAGGATTTCCTGGCCTTGTGGGGGCTATGTGCAAGGTCCTGATTATCAATGTCTGCCTGGGGTCTGGGATGGGGGAGTAGGGACATATGTGTCAGATATGTGTCATCACTAATTGAAATACAGTTTAGTTTTGTCTGTCTTTCCTTCTCTCTCTTCCATTTCATTTCCCCTGATCCTACACAGTGGGTCACCAGCCATTCACATGCCCAATTGCCCAGTCAAAGGCCAAATCAGCCCAAATACGGAAGCTATATCTATACACAACTAAGCAATTTAAAGCACATGGTTTGGTACTGAATCTGGTTTGCTGTTGTCTAATGTGTCAGGCAGCTATAACTCTGACTTGTTCCCCTTTCCGGCCACCTAACTTCTGGAAAAACACCATTCTCACTTGACACTCCTTATCTGTTTTCTCAGTGAGTTGGAAGGGTACCAGGGTCCCTAGTAATTCACTAGTCCAGGGGCTGTCATTTAACTCCCCCCCTAGGTCACCCTGCAAGTAAGTGACAGAGGCAAGATCTAAACGCATAGCCCCCAATTTCAATGCAATTCAGAATATAGGCCCTGGAGCCACACTGCCTGGGTTCAAAGTACAGCTCTGCCGCTTAGTTCCTGAGTGACCGTGGGTGCGTCACTTACTCTCTCTCTCTGGACGTAATGGATGTAATGATGGTCTCTACCTCAAAGGGCTGAGGTAGACTAAATGAATTACTGCATATAAAATGCTTAGAATAATGTCTGGCTCACAGCACTCAAGTAAGTGCCAAGTTTGACTACATCATTCATCTTACCTAGCCAATCAGGGTGGGGGCCTGCAGGGTGTGGTAATACCAACATTGGCTCCTATAAACTGTGAGTGTGAGTACATGTGTCTACCTTTGATACTACAGTCAATAGCGGCAGTGTAAGATCAACTCAGATAAAGATCCTCTTTCCTTGGAGATGTTTCCTTTGTAGGTTTCATCCATGGAGAGGAAACAGAAGTGCAAAGAAGGATCAGCATATGGCTGGGGAAAGCTCGGAGGCTGTGACCTCCTCTTTACCCCTGGGTCTGTCACCCCTGGGCTCAGAATACAACCCGACCACGTCAGACCCATCCCTCCTGCCCCAGTCTCTAATTTGTTTTATGTCTCACACAGCTCAGTGATTCTCAGGCTGTGCTAGGAAGGGGGAATCCCCCAGACCTTTTATGCAATGGAGCCCACAGTCCTGACGCCTGAGAGGTCAGTGTTTGGAAGATTTGATGGAGCATGACTTGTAACCTCCCACAGCATGATGGCCCGGGACAGCTGGAAACAGGAGGTCCCTGCTGGAGCAGAGAAGCGCTTGTCCTCGGCTTTTTCAGTTGTTACTGCAAACGTGCGTGCTGTCCTGAGCTCAGACGGGCTGTCCTGAGCTCAGAAGATGGCTAAGTGGCCTTCATAACCCAAAGAGTGCGTGATGCTCAACCACAACCGCCCATCTGTTTAACCCCCACTTCCTCATCCTACAGATGGGAAGGCGCGGTGCAGGCAGTGGGAGGTAACTCGGAGCGTCCCCTGACCCCCAGGGAACTGTTCTTTCCACCTCCACGTCCCACTCTTGACCCCATTCAGGCACCCACACCCCTTCCTGACTCCTCGGGCACTGCAGTGGTGGGACGGTTCGTGGCAGGTGTGCACGGAATCACAACTGCAGTCTAGCGCTTTGAGGAATCTATGGGGGTGGGGGTAGGAGGGGGAGAATGTGTGAGCCCCAAGGGCCAGCGGGACCAGCGCTGTCAGGAACACCCAGGGGAGCTGCAGGGGACTCGGAGAAGCGCTGGGACCGTCCCTGTGAGTAAGAGCCCAGCCTGGCCGCTCCTTCCACATCAGAACCTCTGCCCGTGGGACAGGTCTGTACGGCTCTCGTTCTTCCCCTCAGTAAACAGTACTGTGTCAGGCCCCGTGCCAAGTGCTGAGGATGTCTCAGAGATGCGCCTGGAGAGACAGTCCCTACCCTCAAGGAATGTGTGGAAGGGACACGGATGCAAGGGAACCGGCCACCGGAACAACCAAGTCCCCACGCGGGAAAGAGGCCGAGGAGGAGAGGAGGGCGCCTGAGAGGAAGCCTTCTCTCCACGGGGCTTTGCACACCCCTCTCTCTCCTGACTTCTGTAACGCAAAGGCGATTTCCTCCATTTCACAGATGGAGACGGGGCGGTGGCAGTGCCGGTGACAGACCAGGGCGGCCACCCACCACCCCTGACCGCAAACTCCCAGCGCCTCCCGCGGGGGGCTGTGAGACAAAGGGGACCCACAACCGGACAGAAGTCTGTCTCCTGTGGGGCTGGAGCTCACCGGCCCGAGGTCCGGCCTCCCCTGCGGCCCACGATCGTGTGTGTGTGTGTGTGTGTGTGTGTGTGTGTGTGTGTGTGTGTGTGTGTGTAAGGCAGCTGGAACTTAGGGCGAGCGGAGGAAAAAGGGGAAATGCCGAAGTGCTCAAGTGGGGAAACGAGGGAGCGGAGGGGAGAAAAGGGGGGAGTTGGGAGGGCACTAGGACAGGGGCAGCGCGAGCACCGGAGCCCCGCGCACGACCCCCGACGGCCCCACTCACCGGGTCCCGCGCGGCTGCTTTCAAAACGCACGGCGCCGCCGCAGCTGGATCGCGCCGGGTCTGGGAAAGGTCCCGGGGCAGGGACGGCCCCAGCCTTCTCCGGTCCCCGCAGCGGAGCGGGAAGCGGCCCCGGCCCTGGGATCTCTGCGCCCCGGGAGGCAGGCGCGCGCGGCGGCTGGGACGCGGCTGGCAGCGGACACTCGGATCCGGAGGCTCAGGAATTCCCGGCCGCCAGGGACCGCCCCCGGAAAGCCGGCCGGGCGCCGCCCCCGGCTCAGCTCCTCCCCCTGCTCCCCGGGGCTGCGGGTGAGGCAGGAGCCAGCCGGGGAGACAGGAGAGCGAGGGGTCGCGGGTGCCCCTCGCAGCCTCGTCACGCACTCGCCCTGAGGCCCTGACAGTTACTTGGCCCGTGTGTGGGAGGGGAGGAGGGAGGGGTCTGCTCTCTGTATTGTATGTAAGCCCTACTGGGCTGACCCAAAATGTGTCCTCCAAGAGCCTTCCTTCCCAGGTGTAGGCTGCGCAGGGAGAAGCCCATGGATTCGGAGGGAGGAGCCGGACTCTGAGCTGCTGCTTTGCAATGTACTGAGTGTAGGATCCTTAACAAGAACCTTCGCCTTGTGGACTTCCATTCTCTGTAAAGTGAAGGCACCAGCAACTGTCTCCCACCCCTGTTGTGAGGATTGGCTTAGAGCAGCGATTTCAACCATTTTCATCTCACGACACGTGAACTAATTACTAACATTCGGTGGCACACCAAATATGTTATATTTTGACAAAAGAAAGTATAATTTTTATTCATTCGAACTGGACGGCTATTGTGTTGGCTGTCGTCATTCGTTTATTTGACAAGGGAAAGGGGTCAGGGCCCTGGATAAACAGTCAGATATTGCATGCTTTAAACATTCTTGCAGCGCACCGGTTGAACATTGCTGACCTCGAGGATCAGGGGGAAGCTGGTTGGTTGTCTGCTGTAACATATCTCTGAGCATCCTGTTTATTTTCTGATAACAGTGAAATAGCCCAATCCAAGGTGATCAAGGGCCCATTAGAGCTTAGCCTGAGAGAGGCCTGCCATGCCCTACTAGTCCCCGCCCGGCCTCCACACAGGACAGAGCCAGCGCTTCCATCTCCTGCCCACCTCCGTGATCCACCCAGTGACCAGGACTGCGGGTCCTATCTTGGCACCCACAAATGGTAATTCAGCAGTCCAGCGTTCTTCAAGCTTACTCTTCTGAAAAGCAGGAGCTCGGGCCTTGAGCATGTTCAAAATAAAAGGGGAAATTGAAGACCATCTCATCCAAAATGCCTCCTTTTATAGATGGAAAACCTAAACCGAGGCTCAGGAAGGTGGAGTGACTTCCCAAGGTCACCAGACTAGGACTGTCTGATTACAGAGCTCAAACTCTATGCACTCTGCACTAACGATGTGCGGCCGGGTCTGATTTTATCAAGGCCTGAAGTTCAGAACTCTGGGACCATGGGAAGGGCCCTAAGCGGACAGTACACAGCGCTAAACCGTGCCTTCTTGCCCTGGCTCTATCACTAGTTTGTCGTGTGACTCCAAAAGTGAAAAGAAGGGAGTTGGATTAGCTATTCTCTGAAGTCACTTCCACTTCCAAAATGCGTTCGAAGCGAAGGCTCAAGGATCTTAAGATTATTACAGTTTTGAGTTAAAAGCATGTCTGTGTGAGGTGATCTATCTTGTTCCACTGATGGACACGTACTGGCTGAGATATCGGCTCCCTCCTCACAGACCCCTAGACAGCTCAGTTCTTCCCGAGAAGCCAGCACTGAGACTCCCCTTGTCTCTCTCCCTCCCTTTCTCTGTCCCCCTGGAAAAATTCCTGAGGTTCTTTTTGCTCTACAGATCCTTGGGCAAAATGCCTCTATTCTTTGAGGAAGCCCCGCTTGCTTGCTAACTCTCAAAAGAAATATGCTTTTAGTCTGAAAACTGATGTAGGAAAATTTTATTTTAATTACATCTTTTAAAATTGTAGCTGAAAGACCTAATGGAGCTAATGATTGGGCAAGGAGGTAAAATGGTGGAATTTTCCAAACATGTGGAATTTGAGATAAAACAAACTGAGCAGACAGGAAGAAAGAAAAGGAAAAGGAAGGGTTGCATTTTCTAGCTTTGAAGTGGAGCGACAGTCATGTGGTCTCATTAGAGTGGTTATAATTATTTGAATCCATTCTCATGGCTTAATTCCAAAGTGTTCAATTATTACACAGTCATGTAGCTGAGAGACAAAAGATTGCCTATTACTGGCAGATACCCTCAGTCCAATCAGTCTAATTTTTGAAGTAAATGTAGTCTCAAGAAACAAATATACTGGGTGGGGGAAAAGTCTTATGGAAGATAACACAATAAATAATAATATAAGAATAAACCCTGTGTTTCATGTACTCAGAACTGTAACCCTCTTGCCCCACCCTGTATAATAAAAGCCTCTGCCTTTAAAAAAAAAAAAAAAAGATTTCCTTTAAGAACTCTTCTTGAGCATCTAACATGTAGCAAGTGTTTCACCTACATCATACCATTTAGTCCTTGCTACAATTCTCTAGTGAAAATGTTATTAACCCCCATTTTACACATGAGAACACAGAGGCCCAAAAAAGATCAGTTAAATTGTCTAAGATTAGCCAGTAAGTGGCACAACTGACTCTAAATGTTCTACACCTAACTGACGCCTACTGAACCAAGTCCTCTCTGCGCCTCTGTCTTTTACTCTATGAAATGGGTTGATTCCTGCCCTAGCTAATGCACAATGCAAAATACAGAAGCACAAGCAGACCATTAGATGCATGACTGTGATAGACAGTAGATGACAATAATTGTGGGAATCAAGAGGGAAAATTGTTTTGACATCTAAACAATGATACTAAATTTAGATTGTCGGTAACTATTACTTATTTACTTTAAATATGAAGGCAAGTTTCTTTGTCCCTCCAGATTCACCCTCCACACACTTCTCCATCCTGCTTTGTGCATGGGGTGGTATCACCTCTAACCCCATCAAGGAGCCCTGTAGCAGGCACGGTCAATGCCCGGTCCAAATTCCTTGGACCTCACCCACTTCAGCTCTCTCCAGATTTCCAACTGCCAAGATCTGCATCTTTGTGTCTGAGGACTGTCCCCAGACCCACAAGAAGGCCAGTCTGCCAGTCTGGCAATCCAGAAGTACCCAAGAAATAACCCAACCCCAGGAGCAGCCCTCAACCAGACTCCAGGGGCATAAATGTCCCAAAGCCCTCACCTTTTGGAGGAATAAATCTGGGGCATATGCTTACATTGTTTCCCAGTGTTTCTCTGTGGGACTAAACCCCTATTATAGCTGGCTTAATAACACAATCTTATTGGTCACCTTCTCTTTCCTGTATCACTCCCTCACTCCTCTACTCGTGCACTCTGAACTTCTTATATGAATTTTCACTCAAATAGACTTTCACTTAAACTCTTATCTCATAGTCTGCTTCTGAGGGAACACAAACTAAAACAGGCTTCCCTGAGGTCTGGCTTCCTGTTGGGTTCAGCTAAGAGGGAAGTGCCAGCAAGAGCTGAGACATGTTGCATTGGTACCCTCCACCCCAGGGGCTGCCAATGCCTGGCTCTGTCCTGGACCCAAAGGTCCGGCTCCTCTCAGGGGCCCTCTTCACACAGTTCTCTCTCTTCTGGTTCCAGGAAGCGCTCCCTCCCTTGATGCTTTCAGGCAATAAGCAGCACCAACCTTCACTACCCTGGGATACTGCAGTATTCTTTGTGATCACTCTCCACCCCTTTAATAATCCTTTTATTAAACCTTTCTCAAATTCTGATGTTAGCCCACTTTCTGCTCCTATTGGTATCACCAGAGATTCAGCAGGTTTGACGACTTCTGGATTTGGCCTCAGATAGTTGGTGATGAGGATAGATGGAGGGTGCACAGGCGATCACAAGAATGGTGGAGGGAGCAGAGATGGAGAGACAACTGCATAGTGCAACAAAGGCTAACTGGTAAGGGAAGGTGGGTATATTAGATATCTATTGCTGTGTAACAAAGTATCTCAAAATTTAGCAGCATAAAGCAAACATTGATGACCTCACAGTGTAGGGGTCAGGAGTCCAGGAGCTGCTTAGCCAGGTAGTACCGGCTCGGGGTCTCTCATGAGATTGCAGTCAGGCTGCCAACTGGTTCTGTACTCAACACTTGACTGGAACTGAGAATTCACTTCCAAGCACATGTACTAATTGTTGGCAGATCTCAATCCTCACTGGCTGTTGCTGGAGGCTTTAGTTCCCTGCAACGTGGCCACAGAGCTGCTCAAAAACCAGCAGCTTGCTTTTCCCAAACAAGCGATCCAAGAAAGCACCCAACACAGGAACTATAGACTTGTATAATCTCAGAAGTGTCATACTGCTACTTCTGTTGTATGCTATGGGTCACAACCCTGGTGTAATGTGGAAGGAGTGTACACAGGGGTATGAATACCACTGAGGGCAGATTTGGAGGCTGGCTTGCACAGGTGCTCAAGAGTAACAATATATCCCATTGAACTTCCTTCCCTGTGAGGGCAGAAAGATCTTCAGATGAGGCACAGACAGCTCAAAGTCTAGAAGAGCTTCCCAGAAATTATCTGTAAGAGGCACCCAAGATGGGAGTGTGGGAAAGACTGGAAATCCCAATCATCTATATATATAAACAGGTAATATATGCAAATTAGCCAGGTGTCACGACTGGCTCAGGAGGAGCTGCATGCCACCCCCAGCCCCAGCGGACACACACCAGGGGTGGGGGCGTGCTCTGTCCCCAGTGGGTGGCGGCAGTAGCCCCAGTCCCAGATGCCTGGCGGCGGCTGGAGCAAAGCAGCTCGGGTCCTGGGTGCCTGGAAGCAGCTGGAGTGAAGCAGCCCGGGCCCTGGGTGCTGAAGGGAAGCGGGTGCCTGCACCAGGGGAAGGAAGGCCTATTCTTGCACGAATCTTCGTGCATCGGGCCTCTTGTCCAAACATAATAAAAGAAACCAATTTAGTGCTCATTAAGTAAGCTGGAGATCCAGTGTAACTTCAGGCGAACCACTTCCTCTCTCTGAACCTGTTTTCCCACTTGTAATACTGACTAATCGCTGTGGCCTAATAGCAAATACTTACATAGCAACTTATGATGTTCTATGTTCTACCCACATTAACTTTTATTAACTCATTTTGCCTTCACAGCAACGGACAAAGCTTGTTTGTTAGAGCCCTTGGCACCATTCCAAATAGGCTGGGCTCTGTCCCACATCAGTTTCTCCTTCTCAGCCCAAGCTGGAGCTCTAACCGTGCGATTAATGTGTTTAGCGAAGGACTGGCTTTTTCTCTGAGCCTCTTGTGAAATACGCTTTCCTGTGTGGTAATCAGAATGCTTTGTGATTTGGAACAAAGTAAACTAGAGACTTAACAAGTTAGCTCCATCGCCTTCTTTCCATGATGCTTTCTTTTTGACCTCGGAGAGAAGGAACAAATAGTCTTGATAATTTCTGAGCAAACAAATTCCCAGAGGCTGAATTTGACCAAACCATGAAATGGATTATCCCCTGGCCCATCAAGGGCCTCCCTGGTGTGTGGCTCCAAACTACCCTTCACATGGCAGTCTATGTACATGACCCCTCAGAGCTGGGCATCAAGCTCTACCTTCAAAATATAGTCAGAATTCCTGGTTCCTAGCACTGTCACCTCATGCCTGGATCACTGCCATAATCTCTAAACTGACCCCCTGCTTCTGTTCTTGTCTCTCTGCAGTCCATTCTCAAAACAGCGTCCAGGGTGACCCTTGTTATCTGTAGGTTGGATCATGTCACTGCACTGCTTGAAATCCTGCGATGGCTCCCCAGTTCCTTCAGAGCAAATCCAACATTCTTAAAATGCCCTTCAAGATATTACATGAGTGTACCCCCCACCCCTTTACCTCTGAGACTTCATCGCCCACACCTCCCTCTCCCCCTTGCTCACTCTTTAATGGCCTCCCTGCCTCCTTGCTGTTCCTTAGTTAAGCCTTAGAGACTTTGCTCAGCCTCTGCCTGAAGGGCTCTTCCCCCACATCTTCCAGGCCCACTCCCCTCCTCCTTCGTCTCTTCCCTCAAATCTTTCCTTCTCACAAGGCCTACCCTGATCACCCTATTTAAAACTGTGATCCGCCCCCCTTCCCTTAATTCTTCTAAAAGAAGAATTAAAAATTCTTAAAAATCAAAAGAAAAATATTTTCCAGTTACCATCTTCCATCTGCCAGCAAGTTTCAGATAGTTGAAGATGGCATTCACCCATTCAACTGATACTTACTGAGTGCCTACTCTGTGCCAGGCACTGAGTGAGGCAGGAATTCAATCTTCAGTTCTATTTTATTCAACTCAACAAATATTATGCTGGTGGTCTCCAGGAGCAAGCCTTTGGGTTGGGTGGGGAATTATGTCAAGATGGAGATCCAGCCAAGTTAGTGAAGACAATAAACTTGACAGGAAGACCTGTGTTTAAACCCTAGCTTCACCTCTCACTTCCTCAGTGGCCTTGGGAAAGTCCTTTCCTTTTCGGGGCATCAGTTCTCCATCTATAATAATAAAAGTGTAATATGCTAATTAGACCCGACAGCCGAATGACCTTCTGGACGTCCTTCTGGACAAAGCCACGGCAGCGGGGGCCGAGGCAGAGGCGGTTAGGGGCGATCAGGCAGGCAGGCAGGTGAGTGGTTAGGAGCCAGCGGTCCCAGATTAGGAGAGGAATCCCAGATTGCAAGAGGGTGCAGACTGGGCTGAGGGACTTCCCACCCCCGCCCATGCATGAATTTTGTGCACTGGGCCTCTAGTCTTTAAAATAAAGGGAGTAGACTAGGAAATCTCTAAGGTTACTTCTGGCTTTACTGTTTCATGATTTTATTCTTATTTCACTAAGAACTATGATCTCTTGAGTTGGTTGTGAATCCCAGGGGTGAATGGGCAAACAAGCAGGAGGAGGAGATGAGAGGAATAGTGTATGGCCATGAATTGTCTGTTATGAGTCAGCACTTTTGGGGCCAGAGGTCTTCCTTAAGCATTAGCAGCCATTGAGTAACAGCTGTAGTGGTTAACCCAAGGTCACCCTGTGCATCCTCCAGCCAAAATAGGATGCCCACCTCATGTCTCTGTATCCTCAGTAGAGCACAGAGGAAGTGTTCCTTTGGTGCCACAGAATTGACATTAGCTTCCAGTTAGTCCACTACACGCAGAGGAGGGAGCATGAGAACAAGCTTTGGTTAGGCTTGATGTACCCTTGAGAAATTCTCATTAAAGCCAAGGAGAGAGCATTCCAGAGATGTTGAAACTGATGTGCCCAAAATGACACAATTCCACCAAACTTCCAGGGCAAATTGAATAGGCTATCCATTAGCGTCCCACTTTCCCTTGCATTTGCTTTCTTTTCTTTTTTAATATATTTTTATTTCAGAGAGGAAGGGAGAGGGAGAGAGAGATAGAAACATCAGTGATGAGAGAGAATCATCAATTGGCTGCCTCCTGCACACCCCACACTGGGGATTGAGCCTGCAACCCAGCATGAGCCCCCATGGGAATCTGTGACCTCCAGGTTCATAGGCCAATGTTCAACCACTGAGTCATGCCGGCCAGGCAACTTTCTTTTCTTTTTAAGTGTTGTTAAAAGATCAACAAGTTTCTTACTTGGCTCTTGGTATGAATGAACTGATGTGCTGGGCAGGGAACAGCACTTACAGAATTAAAGAACAGATTATGATACTAGGAGTGAGAAAACCTGCGGACATGTTCCGTTGACTCTCTGGACCTTATTTTCTCCATCTGAAAAATACAAGGGTTGAACTAGAATCTTCATAGTACGTGGTGATTGTAAGTCACCCAGTCTACTACATCAGGATATTATGGCAGGCATCAACAAACTCCAACCCATGGCTGCAAGCACCAGTGAAGCAGACTGGCACTGTGCACCTTGGGAACCAAGCCAGGTGCCCTCCTTTGTTACTTCGTTCTCCCTCTGCTCCCAATGCCTGTCTTGCATGCCAGTGTCTGTGTGTTGCTGTTGCCCAGGGCCCATGCTAGTTGTCACCTACACTTTGGGGTTGTGCTGCTGGTGACGGCTGGTCACTGAGCAGTGGAATCTCACTCAACTTAAAAAAAGAAGGAAATCCTACCATTTGCAACAACATGGATAAATCTAAAGGACATTATGCTAAGTGAAATACACCAGACCCAGAAAGACAAATGCTGCATAAGTTCACTAATATATGGAATCCAAAACAGCCAAACTCATGGAAGCAGAGAGAATGATGGTTGCCAAGGCCTGGCAGAGAGAGGAAATGGAGAAATGTTGGTCTAAGGGTACAAAGTTTCAGTTAGGCAAGATAAGTTCTGGAAATCTAGTGTACAACAATGTGACTATAGTTAACAGTACTGTATTATATATTAGTACTTGAAATTTGCTAAGAGGGTTGATCTTTTGTGTTCTTACCAGAAAAAATAAAAGAAAATGGTAACTATGTGAGGTGATAGATATGTTAATTGGCTTGATAATCCTGATTATTTCACAATGTATATCTAATCACCAAGGTGTACACCTTAAATAAATTTTAATTGTCAATAAAAACTTTTTTGGGGTGGGAGGGGCCGGGGTGAGGTCAATGGGGGAAAAAAGAGACGTATGTACTACTTTAAACAATAAAGAATTTAAATTAAAAATTAATAAATAAATAAATAAAATAAAAATTTTAATTTCCTCAAAAAAGCTAGAGAATAATGAAAGAAAATTTGCTGGAGGCAGTATGCATCGGGGTAATGCATGTAAACTGTGGACTCAGACAGAACAGCATTCTGCATTATTCAGGAAGCCTTAGACCAGTCATTGCAATTCTCTGAGCCTCCGTTTCCTGCACTGTAGAATAGAGATGATGATAATAACTGCCTTTGGAGTGTTTGTGAAAATTGAATGAGATGATATATGTAAAGTTTTGACACAGTGTCCTGCACTCAATAAGAGCTCAGAAAACGTTAGCTAATATTCAGTTCCATTTCTTCTCAGTCACCAACTCAAATGTCAGACAGTGTTGTAATGATACAGCACTAATACAGCAAGAAAAGCACAGAACTGGTGGCAAGTAACATGGGCTCATCTCTGCTAGGTCAGTTCCAAGTGGTCACTTAACATATCTAAACCTTAGTTTATGCATTATAAAAATGTAAATGACACCTAGGTTCGTTCATTAGTATCATTCCATCATTAATCAATACCTATTGAACATCCGCCATACAGTAGTCCCCTCTTATCCATGGAGGATACATTCCAAGACCCCCAGTGGATGCCTGAAACCACGGATAATACTGAACCTATATATACAGTACCGTTTTTTTCCCTACATTTGCACTTAAAAGTAAACACTTTATGGCTTCTCTTTAGCATATCTGAACTGCCAGGATCACTACTCTTCCACTTCAGGGTCATTATTAAGTAAAACAAGGGTGACTTGAATACAAGCACTGCAATACCACAACTGCGATGTCAGTCGATCTGATAACCGAGTCTAAGTGACTAATGGGCTGGTAGTGTACTAGTATACAGTACGGGTACGATGGACAAAGGAATGATTCACTTCCTGTGCGAGATAGAACGGGATGGAATGAGATTACATCGAGCTACTCGGAACAGCTCATGATTTAAAACTTATGAATTGCTTAATTCTAGAATTCTCCATTTAATATTTCCCGACCAAGGTTGAAGCACAGAAAGTGAAGCTGCAGATAAGGGGTCTACTGTACAGACTTAATCCTAATGCTAAGTACTTGAAACCTGTAAATGAATGAGTTTTGGAAGAGCTCAGCGTCTAAGAAATTTCAAATTGTTAACAACGAAATAGCACTAGATGTTAGACCAAGGTCCTTGAGTGTTGGCTAAGAAAGAATTCAGAGCCAAGACTCAAATATAAACAAACGTTTGTTTAGAAAGCCACAGAGATAGAAGAAATGATCCGTGAAAGAAGTGAGCCAGTAGGACTGTGTGGGCTCAGGAAACAAGTTACAGAGGCAAAAGAAGGGACTTGGAGCGTAGGAATAAGAAAGTAAAGGTTAAGTCCCTTGAGGTGCTCAAGGGAGAAAGAGCCTCCCTGGCTCAGTGGATAGAGCTTCGGCTCACAGACTGAGGGGTCCTGGGTTCAATTCAGGTCAAGAGCACATACCTTGATTGCAGGCTCAATCCCTGCGGCAGACAACCAATCAATGTATATCTCACGATGTTTCTCTCCCTTGGGGGGGCGGGGGGGGGAGAGCCACTGAGTCCTTTGTTTTAAGGGCTTTATCTGGAGGTTTCAGAGGAGGATCTCAATAGAATATTTATCAGCTTTCTAGGTGTGTCTCCTCAGGGTCTTGGTCTCCACTGATTGGTTGGTACTAGGGTAGAGGGTCATTAAGTCCTTGCAGCTGGTCTTGACGTCAGCCATGGTGTCACTCCACCCGGCCTTGTTGCTTTTTCAGGCCTGGAGCTGAAACACAACTGAGGCTTATTTGTTACCTCTAGGGCTTAATGCTTAAGGGAGTGGTCCTGCAAGGGCTTGTATGGGAGTCATATGAGGCTATTCTCCCGCCCCCTGTTCCTCTTCCAAAGGGGTCTACCACATGACTAGACATGCCAGGGGAGGAAAGGTCAGGGGAGGGTCTGAACTGCATGACCAGTGATAGGCGGTCAGGGGGTCTGAACCACATGATCAGTGACATGCTAGGGTAGGAAAGGTTACCCTGGGGGTGAGGTCCTGTCCCAGTTTTGCCCTTCTAGATACCTAGGGCTTTCTGCTGGTACCTGGCCTATTGTTCCTACTCTGCTCACGTTTGTCTAACTGCCTACTGTATCATTATGAGATAAAGTCTGTGAAAGTTCCTTACAGGCCAGGGACAAAGACTATCAGAGGAAAGTGCTGGAGTGACTCTCAGCTTTCTAGTTCCCATGGAACTCTATCCCTGAAACCTTCCATCCACCTTCTGGATGTTTGCCTGGAAGGGGAGGGCAGGAGAGGCCGCTGCAAATAAAACAAGAGAGCAGCTGCCTTCCTCTCTGCAAGAAACAGAAGGGGGGCACTGAGCTTGTCTGGATTTGATCTGAGATTCTGTACTTAACCGTAGACAAGCCACTGACGCTCACTGAAAGGCTGAGGGGGGCGGGCCTGCGGTGGGGGAGAAACCGGGGAATCCCTGCTGCGCAGGCGCTTTCGGACTCTGGCGGACGCCAAGCCCCACTGGGCCGGAAACCTGACGTCAAAGTCTGCGTAGAAAGACGTAGGGAAGGCGGCGAGGCAAACGTGGTCACGTGATGCGACAGGAGCGTCGTCGGCTCCTCCCTCTCCAAGATGGCGTCCTTGCTGCAATCGGACCGGGTCCTCTACCTCGTCCAGGGAGAAAAGAAGGTTCGGGCCCCTCTCTCGCAGCTTTACTTCTGCCGCTATTGCAGCGAGCTGCGGTCGCTGGAATGTGTGTCTCACGAGGTAACGCCGTCGTCCCTGGAAGAGGATGGGCATGGAGGAGGGGGTATGGAGGAGGGGGAGGGGGAGAGGCATTCATATTAGTCACCACGGCGGGCGGGGAAGTCCCACCGTTGGAGGCGGATAACCATTTTCCTACCCTGCTGATTGGCCTGTTTTCCGTCACTCATATTTGCCTGAGCTTTCATTTGCTCAGAATTTGTCACTTGGAAAGAAGGAGCGGCCTTGGGTGGGGCCGAGCGGATCGTCTGGTTCCAGGGCACCCTCTGATTGGACGAACTTGACTCTGGGAACCCGGGCTGTCTCCTGGGCGTTTGGTTATAGGGTGGGTCCGGGAGAAGAAGGTGTGGGCGTGCTCAGTTCGCGCCACTTGAGGGGTTAGACACTGTCTTTCCACGGTTGATTTGCGTGGAGTGGACGCAGGCATTGCCATTCATGCCCCTCCCATCCTGGAAGTCCTGCCTCTACTTTGGCCAGAAACTGGCCGCTGTGTGTCCTGGCTCAGGCCAAGGCCTGCTGCAGGGATGGGGTGAGCTGGCCGGAAAGCCTGTCGAGTAGGGCATGCCATGTAAGAAGCTGAAAGTGTTATATTAGCGCTTCCCCTGAGAGTAGGGTGCTGTCGTCTTTCACAACAAATGGACGTTGGTGGTGGGATTGTTAGAAGGTCAAAGATCCCACCCCGTAAAAAATCACCCAATCGTGCAAGCGCTTGGCACATCTCCTTTATTCAGTAAGCTTTAGGTATTAAAAGATGAGAAGACATAAATCCTGCTTTTAAGTAACTCACAGTCTCATGAAGGAAAGCTAATAGTAATAATAGATACAGTTTACTTGTACTCTCTATATGCCATATGCTTTACATAATCTCCTTTATCTTTCTACAACCCAATGGAGTGGATACCTTTTTTAAAAAATCATTTTACAGGTAAAGAAACAGACACATAAGGTTAGCCCTAAATCACACTGGGAGGACCAAGATTTGAAAACGAGTATCCGGACTTAGAACTTCAGTGAAGATCCCTGGACTATTAAGAAATGCATATGAAAAATTTATCTTACCCTATAAGCCACTTTACATATTATTAATAATTACTTTGGGGGGGATATTTTTCACAATATTAAGAATGGTCAGGCCTGGCTGTTGTGGCTCAGTGGTTGAGTGTGGAACCCAGAGAGGTCACTGTTTGACTCCCAGTTCTATTCCCAGTCAGGGCACGTGCCCGGGTTGTGGGTTCCATCCCTAGTGTGGGGCATTCAGGAGGCATCCGATCATTTATTCTCTCTCATCACTGATGTTTATATCTCTCCCCCCCCCCCTCTTCTTCTCTGAAATCAATAAAAATATATTAAAGAAGAATGGTCAGGGGAAGTATTTAAATAATAGAAGAAAAATGCCATATATGTGTAATATGGTATTGGTTTTTCATGTATTTAACATGGCATTGATTTTTCATGGATTTCTTCTCCATTAACACTGTGGTGTCTGTATGTGTGTACGCATGCCTGTGTACCTGTGTGTATCTCCTTGGCAGGTCCTTTCTCGTTTAGATGCCACTCTTACAATTTATTGGATTAGATTCTCCTTTGGTGGTTACTAGGGAGCTCAGTTTTCATGATCTCCAAGGATGTCTTTAGCTATGACAGTCTGTAACTGCATCTTTTACAGACTGGTGTGTACCTGTGAGATAGAGGCCATTAGGGATTGGGGAAGGGTAATACCAGTGAGCAGTCCAGAAAGTTCTAATGGAGAACCTGGATTGGAGCTGCACATGAAGGGACAAGCATACTTTGGAAAGGGGGCACAAAGGAATGACTGATAGTTTGCCTTTTATGATGAGTCACTGCAAATATTTGTTAGCAATACTATAGCTTATGTTCTGGGAGGTTATTTGAGCAGCAATTGTATTAATCTTTTCAAAGATGGTCCTGTTTATAGCAGATGATGAAAAGAGAAGCTGGTTTCTATAGTATTTATGTTCAAGTGAATTTGTCTTTCCATCTGCAGGTGACTAAAGTTCTAGAATTGTCAAATAGAATCTGCCTACATTTAAGAAAATAATTATTCAGACCTTAAAAAATACAATGAATTTAATTTTTATATTGTGTTTTTGAGTTAAATACAATAGTTTAGCTTAATAGTTTAATTTGTTGTTTAAATATCTCTAATTGATTGGCTGTAGCTGACTTTGTAAATGATAATTTATACTGTTCTTCAGTGAACATGTATTGCTTCAGTAATGAGAAAACTTTTAAAGTCTCTCACAATTTAAGTGTGGTCAAATTACTACAATCCAATAAAGCTAAACCAGGTAGAAGAATAATTGATCACATTTTTACAAATTAGGTTATTTTATTTATTAATCTATTCTTTAGGTTATTATAGAGTTCTTCTTTTACATAGACAATTTTAACACATCTAATTCATAAACCCTGATGAAAGGGCACAGAAGAGATCAGAAAGGAAAAATAGAAGGCCTACAAAATCTGGATGGTTTGAAAAAACAAACAGGTGATTAAGGAATAAACCCTAAGCTGAAAACAATTTAGGTTCTCTGCCAGATGAGTGGTTTTTCACCTTCTGCTTCAGTATAATATACTTCACATTTTACTGTTTGGCAGAGACAAGCTAAACTGAGTTTCCTTTCCTCTGATTTTTTCATTTCTTGTTTCTTTCTAGGTGGACTCTCATTATTGCCCCAGTTGCTTAGAAAATATGCCATCAGCTGAAGCCAAACTAAAAAAGAACAGGTAAGACCAGGATTCATTTTTTGTTTTCTCAATTATTTTTGTAATAGCTGGTAAGAAAACACATGGAACTAACTCTTTTTTAACTAGCTCTTTTCATTTTTTTGCATCACTTTTGCCAAAGATAAACTATCCTTTAAATAAACTTTCCATTTTAGAACAATTTTAGACTTAAGAATTATTGTGAAGATGATAGAGAATTACCTTTTACCCCATACCCAGTGTCTCCTACTGTTAACATCTCACATTAGAATGGTGTATTTGACTCAATTAATGAACAATACTGGTACATTATTGTTAAATAAACTCCACATTTTATTCAGATTAGTTTTTTTATCATAATCTCCTTTTCTGTTCCAGGATCCTATTCAGGATATCCACGTTATATTTAATAGTTATGTCTCCTTAGGTTCCCATTGTTGTGACATCCTCTTAGACTTTCCTTGTTTGTTTGTTTTTGTTGTTGTTTTTTTTAAATATATTTTTTATTGATTTTTTACAGAGAGGAAGGGAGAGGGATAGAGTTAGAAACGTCGATGAGAGAGAAACATCGACCAGCTGCCTCCTGCACATCCCCCACTGGGGACGTGCCCGCAACCAATGTACATGCCCTTGACCGGAATCAAACCTGGGACCTTTCAGTCCGCAGACCGACACTCTATCCACTGAGCCAAACCGGTTTCGGCACTTTCCTTGGTTTTGATGACCTTAAAAGTTTTGAATAGTGGTCAGATATATTGTAGAATGCCCCTCAGTTGGAATGTGTCTGATTTTCTCATCAGCTAGAAGGTATTTTTGGGGAGGAGGATCACTGAAGTAAAGTGTATCTCTCAGCATATCAAGGAAACATACTTTCAATATGAC
This sequence comes from Cnephaeus nilssonii, assembly GCF_951640355.1. Taxonomy (NCBI): domain Eukaryota; kingdom Metazoa; phylum Chordata; class Mammalia; order Chiroptera; family Vespertilionidae; genus Cnephaeus; species Cnephaeus nilssonii. The sequence continues at coordinate 88,764,722 of NC_137076.1, read as the reverse complement.
TATCAACTGTTGATGTTAACCTTGATTACCTGGCTTTATCTAGTGCTTGTCAGGTTTCTCCCATGTAAAGTTACTCCCTCTTCTTCTCCCCCCCACCCCCGTCCCCTTCCTTTTCCATGCTGTACTCTTTAGAAGGAACACTATCACAACCCACACTTAAATGGTAGGAAGTTATGCTCCCCCTCTGTGAGGGTTGTCTACATAAATTATTTGGAATTCTTTTGCATGAAAGATATTTTTCTTCTTTCCCACTTATTTAATCATTTACTTAAAGAAGAACGGGCTCCTGGATATTTATTTTACACCTTAGGTTATAATTCAGTACTACTTTTTTTGCTCAAATTTTCTACCTTTGGCTATTGGTAACTAGACTCCTTTGACTTAACCCCAGTCATTGTTTGTCGGGGGTTGTTTGTTTATTCATTAGAGCACTTTCTTACTTTCTGGTACTACAAAATACTCTAGGCTCATCCTGTGTATTTTCTGCCTCACTCCTAGAATTAGCCATTTCTCCAAGGAACCCTGGTTCCTTTTATTGGAGAATGATATTAAAAACCAAGATCTGGCCCTGCTAGTGTGGCTCAGCAGTTGAGGATTGACCTAGGAACAAAGGTCACCAGTTCCATTCCCAGTTAGGGCACATGCCCAAGTTGTGGGCTCAGTCCCTAGTAGGGGGTGTGCAGGAGGCAGCTGATCGTTGATGTTTCTCTCTCATTCATTGATGTTTCTATCTATCCCTCTCCCTTTCTCTCTCTCTAAAAATTAGTAAAAACATATTTTAAAAAAACAAAAACCAAGATCTGGATAGTAGGTGTGCTCGTTGCTCCTGGGAGCCATTTGGTTTTTTGCTTGATATGAAAGTTCTTTGCCACCACTCACATGCCTCCATGGATGTGAACTACTATTATTTGTCTTTCCTGTCTCTGAGCAATACCTTCTGATAAGCCAGACAGTTTTGTATGCTGTCCACACATTAATTTTAACATTTAATCCTCAAAATAATCCCTGAGAGGTGGATACTTTATTTGAGGATATTATCCAGATGGCAAAATATTAGAGCTGATTGGAGTTATGACATGGAACTTCAGACCAAGTCTAGGTCTGATGGTGAAATCTTGGTAATCTCTGGTTGTGGAAAACATAAAGGCAACAAGGTACAGGGGCCCCTGGAGGGGAAATGTTGGCTGAGCACTAGGAGAATAGTGCCAGGAAGCCTGAAAATGCAGCACTTCTGAAGCATTCCGGTTTGATAGCATTGTTTGGTATCTGTGTCAGCTCTCTGGCACAGCATATAAGAAGTTATTTTCCAAACCAATTTCCCGATCGTTGTATTGTTGCCTCTCAGTTTTCCATTGTGCAGTTGGTCTGTTCTCTCTAAAGGCATAAGCTCAGACATTTCTGTGTTCCTCAGAACTCTTTGTGGTCTGTACAAGCATGAAATGAGTCTGGAAATACTTAACTCCAGACTGTTAACACTGATTCTCTCTGTAGAGTAGGATTGGGTCAGGCTCTAATTCTTCAGGAACTTTTGTGATGATTGCTTTTTATTTTTTTATTATTTATTTGTTTATTTATTTAGCTTTTTATTTTTTTAATAATGAACATATAATACTTTTGAAATTTTAAAACAAAGTTTGTAAGAGTCTCAGGAGTACTTGATTATTTCATTTTGCATGAGAGACAATCCTCCCTTACAGTTCTCTCTTGAATTCCTAACACCTGTAACAATGTCTGGTGTTGGTAGGTGCTTGGTAACATTTGTGGAGTGAGTGAATTGTTGTATTTTTTGTATAATAGGTGCGCCAACTGCTTTGACTGTCCCGGCTGCATGCACACCCTCTCCACCCGGGCCACAAGCATCTCCACACAGCTTCCAGATGACCCAGCCAAGACCACCATGAAGAAAGCCTATTACCTGGCCTGTGGATTTTGTCGCTGGACATCTAGAGATGTGGGCATGGCAGACAAATCTGTGGGTGAGTGAGGTAGACTTGCACATGAGATTTTGTGAAATTGGCAGTGCTGTAATTGCCCACAGACTATGTTAACTAGTTTTGTTTTTTTTGTTGTTGTTCATTCTCACCCGAGGATAATTTTTTTCCATTGATATTTTTAGAGAGAGGAAGGCGGAGGGGAGAGAGAGAGGAATGTCGATGTGAGAGAGACACATTGATTGGTTGCTTCCTGCATGTGCCCTCATCAGGGCACAGGGATCAAACATGCAAGCCCTTGACTGGGAATTGAACCCGAGACCCTTAGGTTCACAGACAGACACTAACAACTGAGCAAACCGACCAGGGCTATTTAGTTTTCTTAGAGTTTGTCAAATAGCTTTTATAAATCTGATACTTTCTTAGAGTCAAAATATTGATGCTCTTTATTATAAATAAATGCTCCTGATGACAAAACACACCATAAGCAAAATTAAAAATAAAAGTGACAAATTAAGAAGAGTATTTGGATCATATACAAGAGACTAAAGATAAATAACCAAAAATGAGGAATACTTACAAATAAATAAGAAAGAGACTCAATAGAAAAGTAGGCAACAGATATGAACAGCAGGTCTCACAGTGGAAATAAAAATGGTCAGTAACCGCCGAAACCGGTTTGGCTCAGTGGATAGAGCATCAGCCTGCGGACTGAAAGGTCCCGGGTTCGATTCCGGTCAAGGGCATGTACCTTGGTTGCGGGCACATCCCCAATGGGGAGTGTGCAGGAGGCAGCTGATCGATGTCTCTCTCTCATCGATGTTTCTAACTCTCTATCCCTCTCTCTTCCTCTCTGTAAAAAATCAATAAAATATATTTTAAAAAAAAAATGGTCAGTAACCAAAATGCATACTGAAGGGGCCACAGTAGGATTAAAATGATAGGTCTTTGCCCTACACTCTATTTTTTCCAGTCCTCACCCGAGGACATGCTCATTTATTTTTAGAGAGAGGAAGAGAGAGTATGAGAGAGCCTCTCATACATGCCCCAACTGGGGACCAAACCCACAACCTAGGTATGTGCCTTGACCGGGAATCCAACCATGACCTCCTGGTTCATTGGTGGGGCAAGACTCTTAACCTTTTTTGAAGTACTGTTAATATACCTTGTACTGTTAATATTGTTTATATGTGAATTTTTCAAGTGTTTTCAACTCTAATATGAGTTCTTTGGGAACAAAGACCTGTATTGAATGTATGAATTCTTCATTTAGAATCCTACTGTGGCCCCTTCAGTATGCATTTTGGTTACTGACCATTGTCTAGTTAGTTGGATTTTTGTTTTCACAACTGTTGAGGCAATATATTTTTTAAAAGTCAGTAAATATGTAGAAAGATATGTTCAACTTCACAAGTAGTCAGGGAAATCCAAATTAAAATTTCATTGATTTGATAAAATATTTTATATCTGGTAATAATCAGGTGTTGGCAAGAATATGGGAAAATCGATCTTTCATACACAACCACCTTGAAAAGCAGTTTAACAACATCTATTAAAGGTTTACTTTTTTATTGTTTTTAGAGAGAGAGGTCGAGAGAGGGATAGAGAGAGAACACATCAGTGAGAGAGTCATCATCAGTAGGCTACCTCCTACATGCCCCCTACTGGGGATTGAGCCTGCAACCTGCGCATGTGCCCTGAATGGGAATTAGGAATCGAACCGGGGACCTCTTGGTTCATGGGTCCACACTCAACCACTGAGCAACACCAGCCGGGCTACAATTTTAAATTGCTTTTTTTCTTCTGCCTAGCAATTCCATGTCCCAAGTTTCTATACTGGAGCATTCAAACATGTGCTCAAAGATACGTGTATGTCTATGTATACATGTGTATATACATACACACGTTTATCAGTGAAACAAAGATTATGTGTATATGGACTTAAAACTACCTACAGCATTAATTAATTACCTGTCCATCATTTGAGCATTTCATAGTGGAGGTTGCAATTATCTATATTAGGAAACTTGCTTTATTTTTACGTTTTCTATACTTCCTGGTTAACATCAGAAAGTAGTAGCACTCTTTAGACAGTTCAAAATCTTGAGTTGCTATTTAATTTTTATATAAACATTAGCATTTCTAACTCTCCATTGCCTCTTTTCTTTCTCTGAAATTTCATTTAATTATCTGAAAACTTTTTAGACTTGTTAAAAATTCCCAATTTTGAATTTTCATAAAAGATTTTAACTTACTAACATATGAAGAAGCTCATAACAAATTCATTATGTCATTTGTGATAACTAAAATGAAGGTGGACAATTTCTACACAATTTGGAAGTAAATATGGGTGACATTTCTTTAGATTCAACTCTGTTGTTAAAAATTTAATCTTTGAATCTGTTTACTTTGCCTCTTGGTTGAGAATGCTTGAGCTCTTGTCTTTTTTTACATTGTACATTAAGTTGATAAAATATTCTACAAAAACAAAAATGTTAACTAAACAAGTATATCTTATTTCCTTAAAAATGCTCGGAGGGTAGATATTTCCTGAAATGTGATTTATATTAGAACTAGAGGCCTGATGCACGAAATTTGTGAAAGGAGTTCAGCCCTTGCAGGCCTGGCTTCACCCAGAAGGAAGGACATCCAAAAGGTCGTTCAGCTGCCCAGTCTAATTAGCATATTACACTTTTATTATTATAGATGATTCCATAGCATCTCTTTAGACCTTGAGTAAATATTTGTGTATACTACGTGTACTGCTTAATAATGGCGGATTTTGTAATTAAAGAAAACATGGTAATTTCAAGAGAAACATCAAAAGTGCTTTATTGAAAGTAATGTCCATTGCTAGCTACACATTTCCCCCATCTTTCAGGTAATTTGTGGATACTGTCCCAATAGAACTTTTCTTGTTTTGAGGCAAACCATTCAGAGACCCAATTTGCCACTTCTTCATACGTTTTGAAGTGCTGCTCAGAAAGTGCATATGCCATCGATCGGAATAAGTGGTAATCTGAAGAAGCAAGATCTGGTGAATACATTGGGTGGGTTAATACTTCCCAGGCAAGATCTTTTAACATGTCTATAACTGGTTTTGAAGTGTGTGATGGTGCATCATCATGAAGCAAAATTACTTTGCTGTGTCATCTGGCACATGCTGGTCGTGTCACGATTAAAGCGTGGTTCAAATTGATTATTTGTTGTCAGTAGCGATCAGTATTAACAGTTTCACCTGGTTTTAGAAGCTCATAATACACCACACCTTCCTGATCCCACCAAACGCAGAGCATTGTCTTCTTTCCGAAGCGATTTGGCCTTGCAGTTGATGTTGATGGTTGACCTGGATCAACCCATATTTTGTGCATTTGGGATTCTCAAAATAAATCCGCTTTTCATCGCCAGTCACAATTCGATGCAAAAAAGACTTCTTTTGTGCCATTGAAGCAACATTTTACTGATGACTTTTTGGTTTTCCATTTGTCTTTCCTACAGTTATGTGGCACCCATTTTCCTTCCTTTAAAATCTTTCCCATTGCTTATAAATGATCGGAAATTGTTTGCTGAGCAACATTTAATCTTTCTGCAGGTTGTTCTTGAGTTTGACACGCATCCTCATCCAATAATGCTTGTAATTGTTGGTCTTCAAACTTTTTTAGTTGACCTGGACGTTCTTTGTCTTGCACATCGAAATCATCACTTTTAAAACATTTAAACCAGCGTTCACATGTATCTTGAGATGGAACATGTTCACCATAAGCTTCCTGAAGTATATAATAACTTTTAGCAGCACTTTTCTTCAAAATAAAGTAATGAATTAAAACTTCCTGCAAGTGCTCTTTTTTTGGCACAAAATTCGACATTTTTAAGCGTAAAAATATATATGATGTTAACACCTTCAGCAAATTTGACATATGAAGTTTTGAAGCTTGCTGTCAATACAATAAAATAGCATACATATCAACATATGTGTACCTCCATCTATTGAAAAAAGATCCGCATTATTAACTGGTACACCTAGTATATGTTTTAATTTCAATGTAGCAAGCAAGTTGTTTGAATTTGTTTGAGTTAAATGTTAAAAAAAAAGAAAAAACACCTCAAAGTGGTATAATATATGCCTCATTGAGTTAAAGTATTTTTCCATGTTTGTATTCTGTCTCTTTAGCAAATTAAAGAAACAAAGTGCACAAATCCAAGTAGATTTCTCAATTTGTTCCTCTGTAAGTGAATGTTTATGCTTTTTAGATTGTGAGCCATTAAGATTAGAGATTTTTTTTTTTTTTTTCAGAATTAAAAACCTAAGCTTGCTTCTGGAAATCTCTCTTCTAGGGTATCTTGACAGTGATAATTGAGTTCTTGGAGCCCTTAAAAGAGTACAGATAATTTCATTTTTCCATGTTGTCACTGGTGTCTGAGGAGCTCTGAAACCACTTTAGTTGGAACTGTTTGGTTTATAATAAGCCATTGTGTCAGTGATGTGCAGAGAAAAACTCATAATGACATTGTTATGTCTCCCAAGTTACTGTTTAGAATAAATTACCAGTTCTAGAGAAGCAATTGGGTAGAACATTTAGATTTTTTAAAATATCACATCTAAAACATTTCTTTTAAATAATTCTTTGTCATGATTGCCTTAAGTAGTAGGCAGCCTTTAAAGTATGAGTAATGTACTAAAGGCTGTTATTGCTGCCATTTCTTGCAAGAGAGCATAGTGACACCTTCAGCAAGAGTCCTCTTTGTTTTGAAAAGAGTTATTTTAACTTATACAAATAATACACATTCATATATTTATCCCCCAGCTTAACAAAATAAATACAACCAAAACAGTTTAAACCGCTTGTGTTGCCTCCCCCTGCCACATCCCCCTTCCCCTGCCTCTTAGAGAGGTAGTCATCACGATCCTGAAGTCAGTGTGTATCGGTGTTCAGGCCTGTCTTTATACTTCTCCACATATGTATGTGGCCACTAGCGAATCATGTTTATCAGTGTGGAACAAATGGAAATCTATATGCATCCTGCTACAACTTCTCTCTATCGATGTTATATTTATAATAGTAGTTGATTTCATGCATGACTTACCACAGTTTACTTACACAGTTTCCTCCTAATGGAATCGAACCCACGACCCTTTGGTATGCAGGCTGACGCTCTTAACGCTGAGCTACACGGTCCAGGGCCCTTGGCATTTCTTAGTATTGTTTTCCGAAAGGATGGTTGTAAATGGTATCTCATTGTAGTTCATTTTTTCACTTTTTTTATTAGTTTTATTGACATATAACTTACATATAATGAAGCTCACCAATTTTAAGTGTCGACTTCTGTGATTTTTGACAAATGTGTATACTCATATAGCCACACCACAATCATGTAACAGAAATTCCATCACCCAAAAGTTTCCTCATGCCCCTTTGCTGTCAGTTTCTTGTCCTGACCTCCTGGCTCCTGCCCCACTGATAGGCTTCCTTTCACTGTAATTTTGCCTATTTTGGAGGTTTATATAATTGGAGTCTTGTAGTACATAGTCTTTTGTGTGTGTCTTCTTTCATTTAGCATAATGCTTTTGAGGTTCACCCATATTTTTGCTTTTTATTGATGAGTAGTGTATCTGTTGTATGGTTATACCAGTTTGTTTATTCAATTTCTAGTTGATGGACATTTGGATTTTTTCTAGTTTTTGTCTTATAAATAAAGCTGCTATGAACATTTGCCTACAAGTCTTGGTGTGGATATGTTTTCATATTTCTTACGTAAACACTTAGGAGTGGAATTGCTGGATTGTAGGGTGAGTGTACATTTAATGACTAGAAACTGCCAAACTGTTTTCCAGAGTGGCTATACCATGTGGATCCTCACCAGCAATGTAAGGAGAATTCCAGTTCCTCAACAACTTCCATATTGTCAGTCTTTTTCATTTTAGCCATTTCAATGAGTGTGTAGTGATACCTCATTGTGGTTTTACTTTGCATTGTCTTAAAGTGCTTTTTTGCCATCCATATATTTTCTTTGATGAAATGATTGTACAAATCTTTGGCCTATTTTTTAATTGAGTTTTTGTCTTTGTATTGAGTTGTAACAGTTGTGTATTCTGGGTACAAGTCCTTTGTTAAGTATATGTTTTGCAAATATTTTCTCTCAGTCTGTGGCTTGCCTTTTTATTTTCTTACCAGTATCTTTTGAAAAACACAAATTTCTAATTTTGATGAGGTCCAATTTATCAATTTATTTTATAGTTTGTGCCTTTTGTATCCTAGTGAAGAAACTTAGGCTAACCCAAGGTCACTAAGATTTTCACTGATGTTTTCTTCTAGAAAGATTATAGTTTTAGCTCTTACATGTAAGTCTATTGTCCATTTCAGAGTAAGTTGTGTATGTGTTGTGAGGTAAGATAAAAGTTCATTTTTTTGTAGATGGGTATCCAGTTGTTGCAACACCATTTGTTGAAAGTATTCATTATGGTTTTACTTTTAGCTTTCTGGAATAATCTTTTCCATTATGATTTGTACAATTTGTTTCTTATATAAGAACTTATTTTCCAAACCAGGGCCATAAAACAGAAATTGCAATATTGCAGATAAGAGCAGGGTCTCTGGAGTCAGGCTTTGAATCCTCGCTTTACCACTTACTATCTTTGTGACTTTGGGCAAGTTATATAACTTTCTGAGCCTCAATTTCCTCATTTGTAAAATAAGGCTAATAATAAGAGTCCCACTTCACAACATTATTATGAGAATAAAATGTGCCTGGCTATACATAGGTTAGCTGTGGTGGTGGTCATTATCACCATTATTATATTTAAAGAAAAAATTTTATTCTGAGCATTCTGGTCTATATCATTTCTAGGACTCGTTCTTAGAAGGTCTGTGATTTTATGTTTTTTAAGTTTTATTTTGTGGCCTGCAGAATGACCTATTTTTGTGAAAATAAAATTATAAAATTCTTGTTTAATCTTCCTTTATTTTGCAGCTAGTGGTGGTTGGCAGGAACCTGAAAATCCTCACACTCAACGGGTAAGTAAAGGGTCATTAGAGAGAGGATGAAGTAAGGAAAGATGGAGAGAAAGACTCAGGATCTTCCATTTTATCAGTGGATATGGCCTATGCTTTGAAGCCCACGACATGTATTTTGGTGTCTATTACACATAGAAAGTGCTTCTCATTGTAAGACATTAAATCACAATGGCAGTTTTTCCCCATTAAGTTAACAGAACATTTTAGGTATAGTTTTAGTTCTGTACGCGAGTGCGAATTGGACAAAGGAAACAATATGCTTTTGTTTTTCACATAACCCACCAACCAAGTTGAATTTCCATTTTTTCTCAAATACTCTTGGAAGTATCATCAACATATAGACATCTCAGTTCCCGGAAACACCACAAATTTAGAAGATGCCCTTTGACTCAATAATGGTTGCTTATAGAATCATGACTGGAACATCCTTTAAGAGTTCATACAGAATTGATCTCTATAGTATACATTAGAGCTGATTTTTTTTGCCCCTGGAACTAGAATGTGAAAAAGATAATGAAATACTATTTAAATGAAGTATGTACAAACTGTAGTTTAAACACAAGTTATAATTACTCACTTACGACATTAGCAGAAATTAGAAATACTGAAAATATCCTGGATGATGGTGTGGGGAATTGGACCTTTTTACATATACTTTGTAAGTTTAAATTAGTACAAATTTCTTGAGCTCTCAGCAGTATCTACTTTCTGGACTCTGACCTATAGAAGTATTTACACTTATGCACAAAAATATATATTCATTCATCATACATTCATCGAGCACTTACTATGTGCCAGGGACTGTCCTGAACAATAAGGATACATGGTTTTTACCCTCATAGAGCTTAAGTCTAATGGAAAAACAAAATCAATCAAATAATCCTCAGGTACAGGAAAAACTAAGTAATATGAAGAAGAGAAATTGTGCCATGTGGACATTTATTAGGGGGAATTTCAACTAGTTAGGTCTATATCTGAGGATATTTCTAAGATTTGAGGACAGCAGGCACAGAAAGGAAAGAATTGAAGGCAGGGGAACAGCATATGCAAGGAGTTTATAAGTGGAAGAAGCAAAGCAGGTTGTAGACAAAGTGAGTGTGATGAGTGGAGCTTAGCATCGAGCGACTGGAGAGAAGTACTTGCTGTCAGACCATGTAGACCGAGGTAAGGAGTCTAAAAAGCCTTTGAAGGTTTTAAGCTAAGACTTGCCAGGATCAGGTTAGTGTTTCTAAAACATAATTGCTACTGAAGTGAGAGGACAAGTGTAGGTACCAGGAGACCGTTAGGTCCTATCACAGGAAATGCTTAAATACCTAATAGGACATCTGTCCTGTGTAATAAGATGCAGCTTTTAAAAAGAATGAGGCAGATGTATTTGTACTGGATGGGAAGTTTATGACACTTTCAGTGGAAAAGAATATTATAAGTTTTTTTCTTATATGAAAAATAAAAAGACGTGTATTTATTTTATACATATAAAAGCTGTATGTCTATACATGAGTTTTTTCAGTGTCATACCTGTGCCTGTAAATGTGTAAGAAAGCTATCTAAACTCTAATAATGGATACCTCTGGTGAGGGCAGTGTAGATTTGGGCACAAGAGAGAAAAGAGAAGTTTCACGTATTTTTTTTTTATACATTGTTTAAATTTTTCCCAATTAACATAACATTGTTTTTATTATTAAAATATATTTGAAAAATGAAAATGTGGGATGCAGTCGAGGAGAAAATAGAGTATGAAATGGCACGTTCTTAGAAATAGATGGTCCTGTGGGCATGCAGAAAAAATAGGAGCATTTGTGAGAGGAAATAAGTAATGAAGTAAAAGAACAGTGAAGAGAGAGCATGACATTTCCAAGCCTTTTCATTGCCCATTTCTTCCTGTTGTTCACCTTGAGGGTTCCATTTCAATTCCGAAATAGATCATGTAATGAAGATAAATTCTCTTTGAAGAAAAGGGCAAACCTGCCACCTTAATAACTTGTTTTCTCTGTTTATTATGTGTCTAGCTAGTATAGTTGATTAATTTCGTATGTTTCCTGTTAGCTTTTTCATGAAACAAAATACTGAGTCATTGATTTGTTACAGATGAACAAACTGATTGAATATTACCAGCAGCTTGCTCAGAAAGAGAAGGTTGAACGAGATCGCAAGAAACTGGCACGACGTAGAAACTATATGCCTTTGGCTTTTTCGGTGAGCACTTAGCACAAAAAGGAGATTGCAGTTCATTGATCAAGACCTCTGTGACATGAGAACTGTGACTCTTTCAGAAAGTGGCCATTGTCCCTAGATTCCTGAAGGATGGGTTACAGAAAGGTTCCTCAAATTATAGGTGTTTAAGTCCAGCAGCTATGCTTTTACCACATCATTAGTTCTCTGAGTTTTAAGGACATTTGTGTTTTTCCATCACTCCCCTTTCTCTTCTGATTATTCTCCAAAGAGGCTGGTGTTTAATTCTATAGGCACCACAGAACTGTAACAACTTTGGGATATTACAGAAACTCGGAAGTGGTAGATTTTATTCATATTCCCACATAGCCCACCTTTGACATCCTCGGAGTGGTGGTTTTCTGGCTCTAGTTGTAATTTGGGGGGCACCTTCCCATATTTCTCCAGTATAAAAAAACACTGAGTTGCCGAAACCAGTTTGGCTCAGTGGATAGAGCGTTGGCCTGCGGACTGAAAGGTCCCAGGTTCAATTCTGGTCGGGGGCATGTACCTTGGTTGCGGGCACATCCCCAGTGGAGGGTCGTGCAGGAGGCGGCTGATCGATGTTTCTCTCTCATCGATGTTTCTAACTCTATCTCTCCCCCTTCCTCTCTGTAAAAAATCAATAAAATATATTAAAAAACAAACAAACAAAAAACACTGAGTTTTACACAGTGTAGTTGTGTGGTTAAATAGATAGTAATATATGCAAGTGTAGTTTTTGATAGGAAGTATTTATGGAAGTCATTTTTACTAGTTTGCATGCTACCCATCAGAAGGAAGAGATTAAGATTTGGAGATTTTATTATTGTCTCCAAGTTTTATTTGCTGTCACAGAACATTTTATTTTCTATGTGTTTGCTTGGAGCCACGCAGGTTGGCATTTAATAAATACCATTTGTTGAATGGCAATGAAAGATGTGTCAAGCACGGTGCTAGGCACTTTACACATATTATTTTATTAAATCGTCATAATAATCTTGTGGAATAGATAGAATATCCTCATTTTGCAGTGAGAAAATGTGATCTGTGTAGGTTAAATAACTTGTCATACTGCTTCTGCATGAGAATTACTTAAGCTATCGAAACCCTACAAATTGGTAAGGTCTATATAAAAATATCTAGAATTTAATAAAGCATTAAAACTCACAAGGCAGTCCTAGCTGGTTTGACTCAATAGATAGAGCATTGGCCTGCAGACTAAAGGGTCCCAGGTTTGATTCTGGTCAAGGGCACGTACCTCAGTTGCATGCTCAATCTCTAGTAGGGGCTGTGCAGGAGACAGCTGATTGATGATGTTCCTCTCTCATCAATGTTTCTATCTATCTCTCCTCCCTTCCTCTCTGTCTAAAAAAAAAAAAATCAATAAAAATAAAAAATAACTCACAAGGCATTTACATTTGCCAAAGACTTAATGAAATCTTAATGAGTTTTTCTGCATAGTCCAGTGGTACATAGAGCATATGCACTAGTGTATTTAGGAGAGGGATTTGAATTAAATGCATCATTCTTCCAACTTTCCCATATAACCTGCCTGCTGTATGAGTTTGCTTCTATCTTATGCTGCATTTTTTTTTTTATCTTCGTTGCAACCTGCTGCTATTTTGGGGCCTACAGCAACACACTATTCATGTAGTGGTAAGTTCTCTTTTATAATTCTTGCTAGCCCTGAAGAAGTTAGTAGATGATCACTGGTGTTCCAAGAAGACATTCCACATAGCTCTGGTCTAAACCATAGTTTAGATATTTAAATTATTTTTAAAAAATTACATTTTGTTCAGTTTTACTGTGTTAATTTTTTTTCAGTCTCCATGTTGGTACTTTAATTATTATTTTAAGAACTAAAAGCCCAGTGCATGAAATTTGTGCACACTGGGCGGAGGGGGTCCCTCAGCCCAGCCTGCGCCCTCTTGCAGTCCAGGAGCCCTCAAGGGATGTCTGACTAAAGGCTTAGGCCCGCTCCCTGGGGAGTGGGCCTAAGCCTTCAGTCGGACATCCTTAGTGCTGCCGCAGAGGCAGAAGAGGCTCCTGCCACCGTTGCTGCACTCACCAGCCGTGAGCCCAGCTTCTGGCTGAGCAGCGCTCCCCCTGTGGGAGCGCACTGACCACCAGGGGGCAGCTCCTGCGTTGACCATCTGCCCCCAGGTGGTCAGTGCACATCATAGTGACCGGTCATTCTACTGTTTGGTCTATTTGCATATTAGCCTTTTATTATATAGGATAAGATGATGTGGGGGCTACAAATTTATCTCTTTAAAAGATGCTTTCAAATTAGTTTCTTTTTGTTTGCTTGTTTTTTGCTTATTTCCCTGAGCTTCTCATGCTGTCCCACCCCAAATTTTTTCTTTTGATAAATAGAATGTTTAAAGGTGGAACTTCTAATAGGAATTTCTGAACTCTGTTTAGGACAAATATGGACTTGGAACCAGGCTTCAGCGACCACGAGCTGGTGCAACCATCAGTACCCTGGCTGGACTTTCGTAAGTTTGGACATTAAGTGCCTTTATGGAGAAAAAGCAGGTATCAAAATGAATATTGAAGGAATGTGATTTTTAAATAAATAAATAACAGTTGCCAATGGTGAAGAAGATTCTCATACTTAGAAGAGACCTAAACAGAAAGAATCCTACCTAATAAAAGAGTAATATGCAAATTGACCCTAACTCTGCTACACCCACAAGCCACGCCCACAAGCCAATCAGGAGCAAATATGAAAATAAACCCAACCAAGATGGCTACAGCCACAGAGAGCAGGAGGGAGGCTTGGGTTTCCCCGGTAACAAAGGAAGCCAAGCTTTCCGCCTGCCCTTGCTGGCCTAAGCCTCCACTCAAGGCTACAAAGTTTCAATTATAGAAGGTAAAGAAATCCAAACAGAAATGGCGGCAGCCACTGAGCTGGAAAGAGCAGGAGGCAAGGGGTGCCTTGGCAACGTAGGAAGCAAAGCTTCTACAGCCCTGGCTGGCCTAGGCCTCCTCTCCAGGCTACAAAGTTTCAATTGTAGAAGATACATAAATCCCAGATACCAGGGCCTCTGCTTGGGTCGCCAGGGGGCGTGGCTGCCCTGCAAACCACCACAGGCCCTTCACCCAGGCCGCCCCACACCCCAAGGGAACCCCCACCTTGATCCGGGATACCCTTCATGGCAAACCAGCTGGCCCCCACCCATGCACCAGGCCTCTATCCTATCTAATAAAAGAGTAATATGCAGATTGACCATCACTCCAACACACAAGATGGCTGCCCCCATGTGGTCAAAAATCCTGCCCCCATGTGAACACAAGATAGACGGCACAAGATGGCCAACAGGGGAGGGCAGTTGGGGGCAATCAAGCCTGCAGGGGAGGGCAGTTAGGGGTGACCAGGCCAGCAGAGGAGGGAAGTTGGGGGTGACCGGGCCTGCAGGGAAGGGCAGTTGGGTGGGACCCAGGCCTGCAGGGGAGAGCAGTTGGAGGGGACCAGGCCTAAAGGGGAGAGCAGTTAGGGGTGACCAGGCCTAAAGGAGAGGGCAGTTAGGGGCAAACACGCTGGCAGGGGAGCAGTTAGGCATCAATCAGGCTGGCAGGGGAGTGGTTAGGGGGTGATCAGGCTGGCAGGCAGAAGCGGTTAGGGGCAATCAGGAAGGCAGGCAGGCGAGCAGTTGGGAGCCAGCAGTCCTGGGTTGTGAGAGGGATGTCCGACTGCCCGTTTAGGCCCGATCCTGGTGGGATCGGGCCTAAACGGGCAGTCGGACATCCCTCGAGGGGTCCCAGATTGGAGAGGGTGCAGGCTGGCCTGAGGGACAAACCTCCCCTCCCCCGTGCACAAATTTTGTGCACCGGGCCTCTAGTATTCTATAATAGAGGAATACTTCAATTTTTGATATCATAGAATTTGAAGATAATCAGGTGGACCCTTGAGAAATTACTACTTTTCCTCTTTTAGCCTTAAAGAAGGAGAGGACCAAAAAGAGATAAAGATTGAGCCAGCTCAAGCTGTAGATGAAGTGGAACCTCTACCTGAAGACTATTATACAAGACCAGTCAATTTAACAGAGGGTAATTTTATACATGATTCTACTTGGTTTATATTTTACAACTAATTCTACTTTTGTTACTCTTATGCCTTGTGATTTGAGAATTTTTAATAGCATAGTTGTTAGAAGTAAAATGAATCGTATAAAATAAAGTAGATATAATAGAAATAAACATTTGAACTTTAAAATGTCCCATTCCTATATGGTAGTTTTTTGAAGAACACTACTCACAAAAGCAGTGTTGTTTTATGTAATTATTTTGTATAAGTCTGATATTGAGCAAGTCACTAAACTGAGGCTGGTTTCTGCCTTTCATGCTAGTAACCACCCTTCAGCAGCGCCTCTTACAGCCTGACTTCCAGCCAGTCTGTGCTTCTCAGCTCTATCCTCGTCACAAACATCTTCTGATCAAACGGTCCCTGCGCTGCCGGGTAAGTAGAGTTGCCATTTGTATTGGGGAAAAACAAAAATAAAGTCAACGTGATTGGTGTCTGGCCAATATAAAAATCTCTGGAAGGTAGTAAATATAGAGAATGTATAGGTGTCCAGGCACATTTTAAATACTTTCAACATAAATTCAATCCTTACAACTCTGTGAGGTGTAGGTACTATTGTTACCCTTGTTTTACAGATGTGGAACCTGAGTATCAGAAGGTTAAGTTCATAGTACTAACCCCTAAAAGATTAGTGAAAGAATATTTAGCTATTAGGTTAGTAGAGTGGAAACAAAGAGGACTGATAAAAAATAAATCAATTTAAAATAAAGTAAGAAAGAAGAAAAATCCAGGCTCTGGGAATCTATAGAAGAAGCAACAGAGTTTCTTCAATAAATAAGTTGTAAAAGAAAAAAAAACCAACAACACAGAAAGGAAACCTTTTATATCAGTCTTATCCAACAGAACTCCCTTTGATGATGAAAATGTTCTGTATCACACAGTCCAGCATGGTTGCCACTAGTCACATGTGGCTACTGAGCACTTGAAATGTGACATTGCAACTGAGGAAGTGAATCTTTCATCTTAAATTCATTTAAATAGCCACATGTGAATAGTGGCTGCTGTTACCAAATAACACAGCATGAAATCAGAAGAGACCTAAGAGGCATATCAAACACATTGTGTAGACTTTATCTAATTCCTGATTTAAACAACAGGAAAAAAAGAACGGGACCAGAGAAGGAAGGAGAAGAATGAGGAAGGAAAGAAAATTTATGAAACCTTTGGGGAAATTTAAACACTGTATTTTTTTATGCTATTAAAAGAATTCATTTTTTAGGTATAATAATAGTATTTTTATCCTCACCTGAGGATATGTTTATTGATTTGATAGAGAGAGGAAGGGGGGTATCATTTTGATAACCTCCTCTTCAGAGAAAACCCATAATGAAATGAAAAGAGACCATAGACTGAGAAAAGTAATTGGAAAGGTATATAATTAAAGGATTAGTATCCAGAATATATAAAGAACTTTAGCAAATCAGTAAGGAAAAGGTATCTTAGTATAAAAATAACCAGTAGATACTAACATACAAGTCATGGCAGAGGAAATCCCAAAACCCAATAAATAGGAAAGATGCTCAGACTTACACAGTAATCAGAGAAATGTACATTGAAACTACGTGAGATACCATTTCATAGATTACCAGGTTGGCAGAAGTTAGCAGGTTGGCAGTATCTCTCAAAATAACAAATGCACATACCCATTGATCCACTTTTAAGACAGTATTCTACTTAAATATTTACACATGTGGAAAATGATTGATGTATACGAATACTTATTGCAGCATTATTTGTAGAAGCAAAATCATAGAAACATCAATTTGGGTATAGTTAAAGAAGTAATAGGACTCGTTACAGTAGGATACAGAGGCACCTCTGTGTGTGCTGGTATGGAATTCCAAGACAGATTGAGTGGGTGCGGGAAATCAAAGGGTAGAAGAATGGTCCATTTATATTATTGTGAAAAAGAAAGTTTATGTATTTGTATACTTTTATATGCATAGGCTATCTGTGAAAAAACATATAAGAAACTGGTTGGCTCAGGGGAGAGGCACAAGGGGAAAGGTAATGGGTATCTTTTTAGTGTACCTTTTTTATATTGTTAAACAATTTTTTTAACCAGGTGCATGTAGTATCCATTCAAGATATAAGTAAATAATTGTTACTGTATTTTAAAGCATGATATCTGGAATCATACTAATTGCATTTAAATCCCAGCTCCAATTCTTACTGGCTCTGTGAAGTTGCACAGATTATGTATTCTTCCTGTCCCCCATTTTCATCATCTATGAAATGGGGACAATAATACACCTACCTCATAAGTTGATGTGATGTTTAAATCTACTTAAATCAAGAATGTGTACCTTCTAGGCTAGTAGAGAGGAAATAAAAAGGACTAAAAAATAATATAAAAGAAAACAAGAAAGAAGAAAAATCTACATTGTTTAGCACATATAGTAAGTACTCAGTATGTTAGTTTTATTATTTCAGTAGTTTGCATTGCAAAAGTATAATTTTTGATAGTGTGGTTGCTATATCCAGAAGTTCAAAACATCTTTTGTATATCTTGGTTATCTGTAGCACACACTATTTCAAAATGTGGTTTTGCAGCAAAATACTAGTAAAACAAAACTCTAGTAAATGCTATCCTTCTAAACTTAGTAGCTCCCTCGATCAGCAGAATGTGTTCTTGTTTTCCTCTGATAAATATATTTTTTACTTTTTTAGAAATGTGAACACAATTTGAGCAAACCAGAATTTAATCCAACATCTATCAAATTTAAAATCCAGCTGGTTGCTGTGTGAGTATTTTGGGATGGGTATTTTTGGTTACTGTTTTTTGGTGTGTGGATTTTTTTTTCCTTAAAAAAGAAAAACTACATCAAAACAGTCTTGTTCTGTTCCTGTTTATGTTTTGAATTATACACCATGAAATTTAAGGCAAATCTATAGACAGAATCCAGGGTGTCTTTGTATTAGTGACACAGTGATAGTGTGGTCTGGGGCATTGTGGTAGGTGAATTGTCGGGTAGAGAGTCACTCGTCATTCATTACAAATTACAAAGTACCAAAGTTTGGAAATGATATTTTAAAAATTAAAGTAAAAAATAATAATAAAGTATAGTAGATTGAAGAGTACCCTGTAACAATGTTCATTTTATTTAACTGTGTTTCAGTAATGCTTCACTGAATGTGATAAAAGTGATTTAAGTTAGTGTTAACTCACTAGGACTTGTTAGTAGAAGGGAATTTTTGTGTATGAAAATTACTTTTCAAACAAGAATATTTTGATAAATGAAAAAAATATTTTCTTGACTTTAGGGTGAGAGAGTCTGTCCTAAGTAACGCAGGAAACTCAGAAGACACTAAAGAAAAAATAGACAGCTTTGACCTTAGCAAAAAACAGTAACATGAATTGTAAAAACAAAATCGACAACAACAAAGTCCTGAGACAGTAGAACAGAAAAGAGTATTTGCCACCCTAACCGGTTTGGCTCTGGATAGAGCATCAGCCAGCAGACTGAAGGGTCCCAGGTTCAATTCTGGTCAAGGGCATGTATCTTGGTTGTGGTGAGCTCAATCCCCAGTAGGGGGTGCACAGGAGGCAGCTGATCGATATTTCGCTCTCATCGACGTTTCTCTCTACAAATGTTTATTCCTCTCTGTAAAATCAATAAAATATATGTTTTAAAAATTAAAAAAAAAGAAAAGAGTATTTGCCATTTTTGACAAATAAGTTTAATACTGTGGACTGCAGAATTCCTCACAAATTTGGAAAGGATTTGAACAGGCAGCTCACAAAAGAGGAATTCCAATGGCCAATAAATACCAAATGGAAAGATGCTGAGACTTGTTAGAAAATCTTTAAAAAAATAAAAAGCATCTGGTGCTTCTGAGAATTTGGGTGAATATTTTCTTACATTGATGGCAGGTTGGTGATTTGCTAGTCTTTTTTGGAGAGTGGTCTGGAATATCAAGACAAAATTATATAGACTTTTTAACCCAGCAGTACCATCTCAGGAATCTATTCTGTAGAAACAAAAGTACCAATATCTAAAGATACATTTATAAGGGTGTATATTGTAACATTTTAATGACAAAAGCTTGAAATAATTTTAATGTCAAGCTGATTAACCACTATCAAAGAAATAGTTGATTAAATTGATATACACTAGTGCTGTAGAATATTATGCAGCAATTAAAAAGTCAGTGCCAGTCAAAAGGTTGAGAAATGCTGATCTGGTGAGTTAGGAGGAAGGCACTAAAAGGGCTTCGTATGGGTTCTATTACTTACTCTGTTTGTCTAAACTTATTTCCCTTGTCTCTGAAATGGGAATACCAATCCTGCCTCCCTCTAAGGCAGTGGTTCTCAACCTTTCTAATGCCGCGACTCTTTAATACAGTTCCTCATGTTGTGGTGACCCCCAACCATAAAATTATTTTCGTTGCTACTTCATAACTGTAATTTTGCTACCGTTAATGAATTGTAATGTAAATATCTGTGTTTTCCGATGGTCTTAGGCTCTGCAGCAGTGGTTCTCAACCTGTGGGTCACGACCTACAGGTTGAGAACCGCTAGCAGGGTTGCCTAAGACCATTTATAAATCGCCATAAAATATGTTCTATTTTCCTAACTATTATTTAATACATGACTGGTTAGCAAAGAAGAAAACTATAAAAATGGTATATGTGAAGTCTTGTACGCACATCTTTCTTAATTAAGAATTACACATATTACAGAAATCCTGAATGGCAGGGTGTACCTAGCATTAATTTCTTAAGCTTGCTTTGAGCAAAAATGCATTTTTTCTGACATCATGGCAGTATTTGCCTGGGAATCTTAATAAATGTACTCTGGCCACACCACACGTCACACCTGCTAAATCCAAATCCTTGATAATGGGGCCCTTGAATTTGTATTAAGTTACTCAGAGAGACCTGATGACCAGCATGGAAAATATCTAGTCTGAAGTTAAAATACCTAATTACCTCTATTTTAAGGTTCACTTCCCCGTAACCCGCCCCCCTCCCACTACCCCCCCCCCCCCCCGCCCCAAACACACTCTTTTAGTGTCTGCAATAGATTTTGTCTTAATGTTAATACTAGAGGCCCGGTGCATGACATTCTTGCACTGGGGGGGCGGGGGGGCGGTCCCTCAGCCCTGCCTGTGCCCTCTCGCAGTCCGGGACCCCTCGGGGGGGATGTCTGCCTGCTGGCTTAGGCCCGCTCCCCACAGACAGAGGCGAGAGAGGTTCCTGCCACTGCCGCTGTGTTCACCAGCCGTGAGCCCGGCTTCTGGCTGAGTGGTGCTCCCCCTGTGGGAGCGCACTGACCACCAGGGGGCAGCTCCTGTGTTGAGCGTCTGCTCCCTGGTGGTCAGTGCACATCATAGCTACCGGTGATTCTACCATTCGGTCAATTTGCATATTAGCCTTTTATTGTATAGAATATGCACAATTACTAACATTTATGAGTACTTTGTTCCAGGCACTTTTGCATACATTATTTAATGTATTCTTCACAATAACCTCAAGACATAGATACTATTGTCCTTCTCATTTTAAAATTGAGAAAACAAAGCAAAAGAGGTAAATATCTTGCCCTGGTCTTTACAAAGAAATACTTTGGTATATAAATGTTGAACTGGGATTTGAACCTGGACAGTTTGAGTCCAGAATAAACACATATGAGTACAATTTTGTGGTCTTATTTTGAAAGGCAGCATAAGATAGTGGGTAAGAGCAAGTACCCTGGAGCTGGACTGCTTGGGTTTGAATCCTGGCCACTTAACCAGCAAGTTACTTCTTTTCCCAAGTCTAGCTGCTTCATCTTTATAATGGGGGTAATAATAATGCCTAGCTCATGCAGTTGCAGTGAAGGGTACAGGAGTTCATATTTGAAAAGTACTTAAAACATTGTCTGGTACATAGTAAGTACTATATAAAAGTGTGTGTTAGTGTTTTTATACTCCTGCAATATGGTATTCAATCATTCTTGGATCCTATAATTAGCTTTTAGATTTATAGAAATGAACTAATAAAATCTCAAAAATATATATCTTCCATGATACCCACACCCACACAACTATTGGCTCTAAAGTAGAAAGGTACATAAGATTTTAGAAAGAACTCATTACCAATTTGGTCTAATGTCTTAGGTTCTTACTATAGTGAAGATATGATTCTCTAAAATTCTTTTCATTTGACATGTTCTAATTAACATGAAGAAATCATATCTGCTGCACTATCTTAAAAAAAAGTAATTTTATGGACTCCAGTGACTATTAATGCATTTTTTTATTCATTCACAGCAATTACATCCCAGAAGTGAGAATCATGTCGATTCCCAATCTTCGCTACATGAAGGTTAGTACTTTGATTTATTAACAGGAAAAGAAAGAAATCCTTGGTTGAAAATGTGTGCATATATGGGTGGGTGGCTGTGTATATTTGGCATGGACACAGTGAGCAAGGGATAAAAGAAGAAAGTTTGGAATAATAAAGGGATTGAGATTTTAAAGTTCTTTAGCTGGGATTCTTAACAATAGCATCTATGAATGTATGCAGAAGGAGCAGTGTGCACATACAGAGAGATGGAAACGGGTGGGGAAAGAAAGACGTTGGACCCCACAGGCATCTTTAGCTCTTTTCCATCATCTCATGTGTGCGTATGCAGCAGATAACAGGAAGCATCTAGATTTCGATTCCTTCTTTACCACAGCCCCTCTCTGCTTTGAGGTCTTTATCTATGCCCTTTCCTCCCCGCTACACCCCATTATGAATTGTAGAACATTCTGCAGCAGCCTCTTTACTTTTTTCTAATATATTTTTATCGATTTCAGAGTGGAAGGGAGAGGGAGAGAGAGATAGAAACATCAGTGATGAGGCAATCATTGATTGGCTGCCTCCTGCACGCCCCCTACTGCGGATCGAGCCTCAACCCCAACATGTGCCCTTGGCTGGAATCGAACCTGGGACCCTTCAGTCCACAGGCCAATGCTCTATCCACTAAGCCAAACTAGCTAGGGCTGCGGCAGCCTCTTTAATTCTTTCCTTTCATGGTGCCCATGAAGACATTTATAAAGTCCCTGTTCATTTTAAACTTTTTTTGCTAATCTCAAAGTACACAAGGACAAACTATGGTTCAAAAAATCTTAAACATCTTACAGTCTTGATGTGCCATTTTTTTCTATTATTATATCTGATGAGCCTGTGGCTCCCATATTTTATTTATGAGGGCTTCCTTCCTTTTAGTCCTTAAATGGAGAACTGGATGTAACAAAAATTGTTAACTTTAAATAATCACTTAGATTATATGCATTTCTTAGAATTTTTGGATCTAGTAACTTGCCCTTTCTATGGGATCTGTCCCATTTCCTCAGTGAAATAGCAACTCTAGAGAGTATATGGCCTAACATATAAATAATAGAGTAGGAATGAGTGAGCGCTTGGAGAATGCAGTGATGGAGAGGTATGGGTGGGTGTTATTTCTCAGAACTGATTGGGGAAGACAGTTGATGATTTTGTGAAATATTTGGTATAGCAGCTAAGAAAGTGGACCTAGGTGGCAATAGCGGAACATGTCTGAGATGCTTTTCCTATTTCACAGGAGAGCCAAGTTCTCCTGACTCTTACGAATCCAGTGGAGAACCTCACCCATGTGACACTGCTGGAGTGCGATGAAGGGGACCCTGATAACATCAACAGCACTGCTAAGGTGGGAGCATTTTGCCTTGTTCTGACCCTGATTTTTCCTGGAGTGACCTCATTTGACCTGGCTTAAAGGACTCTGGACTGTCTCATTTCTATATCCAAGTAGTCATCAGTTCTTTTGATTCTACCTCCGAAGGTTTCACTTTCTCTGCAGACACACTGCCACCGCCCTGTTTGAAAGATTCATCTTTTCTTACCTGGACTGTAGTAATTTCCTAACTGACCTCACTGTTTTCAGTCCACACCCGCCCCCATTCCAGTCCACCTTCTGTCTTGTCACCAGGGTGATCTTTCTAAAATCTGATTTTGATCATGACATGCTGATTACTTGCTATTCCTCTGGCTCTGAGATGAAATTCAAATTCCTTGACATAGCAGAAGAGCTCCTTAATGTCCTCACCTCTCTCTGTTCTTCAGATGATTTTCCGCCAGATCCCCAAATCTAGCATTCACCAAATCATACATATTTATGGTTGAGATCCAGGCAGATCCCATGGCTTGTGAACTTTCACACTGGAGAACTGCATATGCGGTTTGTTTTATCTAGAATGCCTCTCCTGTCCCCACTCCCCTGGCACACATGCCCACACCACTCTTTCAGTGTAATGAATGCTTATTCTGCAAGACTCATAGGAAATCACATCTCCTTTAAAAGCTGGTATGCCTCCTCTAGATGTGTTCTGCTTACATAGAGGATGCATAGCACTAACTAAATATTAAAATAGGTTATTTTGACTCTCAGTGTTAGGTGAATAAATGAAATGTGGCCTTTCTCCATTGCTATTTGGTGATTCATCTAGTACTTGGTATTTTAGATCAAGACCTTTCTCTATAGACCATCTATTACTGACTCATAATTCAGCGTGATATTTATTAATAGAGATTGGTAGAAAAGATACCTCTGTCTGTAATTAGCTGTTATTCAAATAATACTTCTTAGTAGAGAATATCTTTATCCTATCCCTTTTTTTCTTCCTGTGCTTTATGTATGAGGGCTTTCTTCCTTTTGGTTCTTAAGTGGAGGACTTATTATTTCACTTGTTAGCATTACTTCCAAAGAGAGAGGACACACCTCTCTCCTTATTTCTTTTTATTTTTGTTAAATAACACTAAGCTGTTCCAGTAATGGTAGAAACAGAAATAACTGCCTATGCATATACCCAGCCGGTGAATTTGCTGTATTTCTTTCTCTTTACACCCCTCAGCCACATTTGTATCCATAATTAGAAACGTAGTTGACGTTATCTGTTAACCTCTGACATAGCAAAGTTGAAGCCTAGTTACAACAGAAGGATAAGTCTGAAGAATGCTTGTTTTCCATGACCATAAACATCCCCGTTTCAGAAAATACTTTTTTTTTTAAATATATTTTATTGATTTTTCACAGAGAGGAAGGGAGAGGGACAGAGAGCTAGAAACATCGATGAGAGAGAAACACCGATCAGCTGCCTCCTGCACACCCCCCACCGGGGACGTGCCCGCAACCATGGCACATGCCCTTGACCGGAATCGAACCCGGGACCCTTCAGTCCGCAGACAGACGCTCTATCCACTGAGCCAAACCGGTTTCGGCCGTTTCAGAAAATACTATGTTTCAACCAGTGTTTCTCTTTTATGTATTTATTTAAAAAAAAAAAAAAAAAAGATGAACTATTTCAGATATACCACAAAGTTTGAAGACTAATGTAGCAAAAATCCATGTAGTACTTCCATCCCTTAAGAAATAGAATATTAAAGACACAATTAAAACCTCTACGCCCTTCCCACTTGAATTTCCCAATGCGGCCACAATGAAGTAAACACTCCCTTGACTTTATCATTCCCTTAAATTTTTTTGTCCTTATATTTTTACTGGAAATGTCTGTTTTTTAAACAGTGATTTTAAACTTCATGTAAGTGCTATCATACTATGTTTCTTGAGTCTTGCTAATTATTTCTAAATGTCTGCATCACTGTAATACTTTGCTGTATTCTGTTGAATGAATGTCCTACGACACAGATTCCTTCTAAGGAAGGCCTCTCTCTCTTGTTTTCCAGGTGGCGGTGCCGCCCAAAGAGCTGGTGCTGGCCGGCAAGGACGCAGCCGCTGAGTACGACGAGCTGGCAGAGCCCCAGGACTTTCAGGATGATCCCGAGTGAGTGATCTTTCTCTGACACCCCCTTCCCCCCACATTGGCTGATACAGGAGGCCCACTTAGAGATCCTACATATTTTATCCGCATTTTAAAAAACAAGTTTTCCTTCTTATAAAAATAATTACTATAGAAATTTTGAAAATACTTATAAACCATGAAGAAGAAAATAAAATCTAACCACCAGAGATAAGCATCATTAACATTTTGGTGTTTGTCCTTTCATCATTGGTATCATTCTGTAAGCATGTTGTTTTAACCTTTGTTTTTTTTCACATAAACACATTTTCCCTTGTTAAATACATTTCAAGTGCATGATGTATAATGGTTGTGGACAGAATACAGGTTGCTAACAGAATACACTACTATCCCTATAGATCTATCACTGGATTTGTCCACCCCTACCCTCACTCTCTTAGAGTAATTAATAGATTTTACTCTCTCAGACCTAATAACCGAAAAGGGAAAGACCAAACCTTTTCCTGAATGGGGAATGCATCATCAGCATCCAGTCTGAAGACAGAAATCACATCAGTTATTTGAACAGAGAGGATTTAATATAAAGAATTGTTAACTGGGTAACTTCAAAGGTTAAAAAAACTCTGAAGTATCCCAGAGATGGCAATTTTATGAAAGAGCTACCACCCCAGAACTGAGGGAACACAGAGAAATGGTTAAAATTGTTAAAATGTAGAAACTTGAAGGAGGACCCCTGTGGAGCAGAAATTCAGACCTGTGGGGCGGTGAGAGGGTTCACGCTTTACAGGAGCTGGCATCTCGGTGGCAGCAGAGGCCTGCACGATGTGGCTGGTTATGCAAGAGATGGAAAACTGTAGCTGGCTCTGGCCACTTTCTGGGTGAAGGAGCGTTGCTGGAGTGATGCCCATGGGAACCACACACAAACAGCAAGCTCCCAGGGAGGAGCAAGCCCCTCCTTCCTGCAGGCTCTAGTCTCCCTTTGGAGTCCCCCTAACGGGAACCTGACAGGAAGCCAGCTTACAGAGCAGAAATGTGATTAGCAGAGTCCTGGGTCACAAACCAAGATGTAGAAGGTGGGCCTGGAGCTGAGAAGCAGTAGCTTCATAGACTGGCACAGGGAACATGTAAGGTTTTGTAACAGAATAATCAAAAGCTCTCTCAGCAAGATATTGGAAAGAAGAGAGAACATAGGATAGGTTGGAAAAATAAAGTGAGAGCAAAGGTAAGATTAGTACAGTGATTATGGATTAAGTTGAGAAAGCACCAGGGCAGGTGTTTTGTTTTGTTTTATTGTTCTGTAGAGTCCTGGGCTCCACCCCAGAGATTCTTTTCAACAGGTTTAGGGGGACACCAGACATCTGAAATTTTTTTTAAGCTTCCCAAATGGCAATGCTTGCCTGGGGGATTAAGGATAGAAAGACATTTTCCTTTTTCTATTTTTAACTGAATTTAAAAAAATGAATCTGATACAAATCAAAAGTTTATTAACTACAATATGAAATGCGTTCTCTCTAATCTTTTGCTTTATGTGGGTCCTTAAGTTACATTCATTATGTACATAAATTTGTAAAGCCAGTGCAAATTATAGATCATCTGAGGTATTAAATTCCAGTCAGAGTAATTACATGACAGATTGACAAAATTGAATTTATTATATTTCACATTACTATTCTTTATAGGACTTTTAGATATCTGGAATTTAAAGTAATGCAATTTTCTTTAAATATATAAACGTTTAATTCCAATAACTTTTCTGAGAGTGACTGAGTATCATTTGGGCAGTAGCTCAAATTCTGTTTATTACTTTTTGAAGTTAAGTTATTTTTTTAAAATATATTTTTATTGATTTCAGAGAGGAAGTGAGAGGGAGAGATAGATAGAAACATCAATGATGAGAGAGAATCATTGATTGGCTGCCTCCTGCATGCCCCCTACTGGGGATTGAGCCAGCAACCTGGGCATGTGCCCTAAACCGGAATCAAACCCAGGACGCTTCAGTCCGTAGGCCAATGTTCTATCCACTGAGCCAAACCAGCTAGGGCTGAAGCTAAGTTATTAAACCAAAAACTTCAAGTGCATGTCAGAGAAAACTGAAATGGAAACGTAAACTAGAGAGAATTTTTCTATTCTAAAAATTCCTAATTTATAGAAGTTATTTACAAAAACACTGATTTATGGTGTTCTAGAAATTTCTTTAACTCTGAGTTATGGTCACTATTTATTCTATAGAAATATTACTACACTAGAGGCCCGGTGCACGAATTTCGTGAACGAGGGTGTGTGTGTCCCTCAGCCCATCCTGCACCCTCTCCAATCTTGGACATCCCTCTCACAATCCAGGATTGCTGGCTCCCAACTGCTTGCCTGCCTGATTGCCCCCTAACCCACTCCCCTGCCAGCCTGATTGATGCCTACCTGCTCCCCTGCTGGCCTGGTCACCCCTAACTGCCCTCCCCTGCAGGCCTGGTCACCCCCCCTAACTGCCCTCCCCTGCAGGCCTTTGCCCCACCCAACTGCCCTCCCCTGATGGCCTGGTCACCCCCAACTGCCCTTCCCCTGCAGGCATTGCCCCCCCCCCCCAACTGCCCTCCCCTGCAGGCCAGGTCTCCCCCAACTGCCCTCCCCTGCCAGCCTGGTCACCCTTAACTGCCCTCCCCTGCCAGCCTGGTCACCTCTAACTGTCCACCCCTGCAGGCCTGGTCGCCCCCAACTGCCCTCCCCTGCTGGCTCGATCACTCCCAACTGCCCTCCCCTGCCGGCCTTGTCCTCTCCCTAACTGCCCTCCCCTGCAGGCCTGGTGTCCCCCCCCACACACAACTGCCCTCCCCTGCTGGCCTGGTCACCCCTAACTGCCCTCCCCTGCTGGCCATCTTGTGTCTATATTGGAGCAGCCATCTTTGACCACATGGGGGCGGCCATCATGTATGTTGGAGTGATGGTCAATTTGCATATTGCCTCTTTATTAGATAGTATCTGTACAAAGATGAACGTAAAAAAGGGGTTTCGAAGCACCCTTGTTTATAATAGGAACTTTGACAACAACCTCAGTGTATGAAAATCATGGTAATATAGAATAGAATACTAGGGAACTACTAAGGAGAATGGAGAAGATCTTTATGTACCAATATGGAAAAGTGTTTCTGATAAACAGAGTGAAAAAAAAAGCAAGTTGTAGAATAATGTGTCCCCTTTGTGTTGGTTAAAAAGCAGAAAACTATAAATACAGAAAAATATCTGGTAGGTTAAAAACCAAAGTGTTTGCAGTTTTTCCCTCATGCAGAAGGAAATAATAAGGGGAAAGGCTTTTACTTTCTACCATTTGAATTTGATTATATTTTACTTTTGTAACACTTAAAAAATAAGGAGATCAACTTTTTGCTGAAGAAACTCTTCAATTGCTGATAACATGCTGGTGGTTCTATCTTGTCATCAGATTTCGTGTTTGCCATAAAATGACTGTAAGTCTTAGTGGCTTGGCTGACTTGTGACCTGCCTAACGCTGTGCTTATTTCCTTCCATAGCATTATAGCCTTCAGAAAGGCCAACAAAGTGGGCATTTTCATCAAAGTGACCCCACAACGTGAGGAGGGCGAAGTGACCGTGTGCTTTAAGATGAAGCATGATTTTAAAAACCTGGCAGCGCCCATCCGCCCCATCGAGGAAAGTGACCAGGGCACAGAAGTCATCTGGCTCACTCAGCACGTGGAACTCAGCTTGGGCCCACTTCTTCCCTAAAGGTTTCACTGGTGGGCAGAGCCCAAAGGACAGTGTCACCACAAATCCACGTTAAAACATGGAAGCCGCTGCTTCATTAGCCCTTGTTTATAACAATGTACCCACACACTACTGAATCCTGTCCTAGGAGGGTGGGGCATAGGCAAGGCATTAGGAACACAGGGCAACTGCTGTTCCTCTCACTTCTGTTAACACCAGAAAGTCTGTGTCTCCCTCACTGAACCCTGCACGTTGAATACAACAGCATAGCTCCATCTGAGGAAAAGGGATGGCTGTTCCTCGGAGTGGCATTAGATTTACCACTTGAGAAACTCCGACATACTTTCTCCTGGTCTGACCTCACACAGGATCGTAATCTCACAGATGAACTGAAAACGATAACTGAAAGGTAGGCCTGTTGGCCACGATCCGGCGTTGGTCTCAATGTACCAGCTGCTTTCTGCATTCCATTAGATATGACCTAGCAGTCTAAATATACTTCACTTGCCATCATGGCTACTATCGTGCCATAGATTTCCATTTGACAGAAAAATGGGATTGTCACATTGTCTTTAGTTCTGTGATGATTGGAAATTCTTAAGGCACTCTCATTTGCTCTCTTAGTGAATATAGGATATTTATTGGTTGCTCTTAAAAAATTTTCCCAGTAGAATATAAAACATTTTTTTTTTTTAAGAATTTGAGAAGAAGGCACTTACATGTCATATCAAGGGGTTGGCAAATTCCATTCACTTTAAATTTTGCTATAATACCCAGGGATGAGTGCTTCCACAGGGAGGCAGTCTTTATATGTCTTACTCCCTACCCCTTCTCTGCTCTGCCTCTTTGACTCAATAGATTGTTCTGAATATTTGGGACCTGGAAAGAGTCCAAAGAAAACTTGGTGGACAAGTTCACTTCTGGAATGCACAAAACATCTTAAAGGTTAGATTGTAAGCATGATCTGAACTAATGTTCTTTCCATTGATTTCAAGGGGAGATTAACAGTTATAATCTCTTGAATCCCAAACTGGATATTAAGAAAGAACCTTTCCCCTTCCTGAGTTTGACTTTTATCACATGGTGTGTCAAA
Organism: Cnephaeus nilssonii; assembly: GCF_951640355.1. NCBI lineage: Eukaryota > Metazoa > Chordata > Mammalia > Chiroptera > Vespertilionidae > Cnephaeus > Cnephaeus nilssonii. The sequence goes on along the minus strand of NC_137076.1, from coordinate 88,734,924 downwards.
TAAGACCATTTTGATTGTAAAATAGCTCAGCAAGCAGCCCAGAACACTTGCCTAACAGCACACATTCTGTTTCCATTCTGTATCCTGGAGTTGGGTTGTTAACCTGAATTTCTGTGATGTTTTCTACAATGAAATTTGAGACAGTAGACCACGAGCTGTACCACATTCTCTGTAAATGCATTGTTAGCAAATGGCCAGCAGACTTTTGGTAAAAAGAGAAAATTTCTGTTTACCTTGGTTTTGTTTTTAAGTTCAAGCCTTTAGTTTAGAAGAAAAGGTTCAGATATATAGAAATCTACGATATAGACAAGACCAAGTATCTTGCCAGCTCCCTGGAAGATAACTATATTTAGGAAGCCTTTGAAAGACACTAAGTGGTACTCTTAAGATCAAGCCAATTTTATGAAACAGTATTCCACAGAGGAATATACTAGTATATGCTACAGTGTAAGAAAAAATACTCATCCCTAATATTATGACAATAATAATTAAGGTTTAGCCTCTTAAGAGTTGGGGCAGGTGTTGTATAATAGCAAATGTGCAAACTATAAAAATAGTTTAATTTGTTGTGACCCCCACAGAGTGTCACATTAATTTGTATTTCACTACCTGCTGGAGCCTACTGTGAAGCCACTGCTCCCATTTGCCAGCGGAGAAAGAGAATCAAAGTAGACAATAGCTTTCTTAGTTTACACATTTGCATAGACTACACACAGTTGTATGTTGTACATTTATGGCATATAGCTGATATTTATTCCCAAAAGTAATAAGGTTGAAGTAATGGGTCTCATCACCCCCCGTGACACAGAAACACAAAAACATTTTTGATCATAGAATTTTTTTTTTCTTCATAAGCCAAATGAAATTACAGAATAACAGAGCCATTGATTTGTTTCCTCAAAATAGTTTTCAGTGCAAGCTGGTATTCTGTGTGTGAGTAGAAATGGTTCTCCACCTGCAGCTGGTGAATTCAGAATTCTTCTTGTTGCTTTTGTATATTAGATTAGATTTTTAATGCACAGTCAGTGTACACCACTGCAGGTGAATTAGATGTCATTAGCACTAGAGACTATACTTCTGGAAACTTAAGGCAAAATTAATTTGGATTTGTGATTTGATTAGCCCACCAACGTTTTCTTTTGTCCAAAATGCTTGTAGGCGTAATGAGCTAAATGTCATGCATATTTGTGAAGAAACATCCTTTCTGGTCCCTTTTGGGAATGAGGGGCACTCCTTGATCTTTATGAATGGCAGGTTCCTGTTTTGCCTTATTGCTTAACGTAATGTAGTGAAATAAAGCAGACAAAGCTTGAATGTCTTTGGTTTGGTTTCATGAAGACTGGAGCAGCATGAATCAGTCAGAAGATGGGTGGAGTCCAGAGAGTTAGTATGAGAGTCAGTAGGATATGCTTCCATCGTCCATTTCTTTACGTGAACTAAGCCGAAACCTCAGATCAAGTTGGTTCACTGTGACGTTGTATGGGTAGATGTTACTTGAGCTCCTTATAAACACATTCAGAACCATTATATAAATGTTAGGTTGCTGGTTTCCACCAGGTTCTATCCTTGGTCATTGCTCCCAAAGATATCCTTTCAAGTATACAAAATGGCCCAACCGCAACCAGTAGCCACTCAACCCCCTTCATCTGTTTTGCCCTCCCCCGTATTTCCTTGTGAGGCTTTTTCCCTCACTGCCATATTGAATGATGTAAACTGCCCTCCCCGCTAAATACATTTCCTATTCCCCTCTGTGGCCCCGCCCCCATAGCATTAAGCACCATCCCATTAACTGTACTCTGTTTATTTTCTGAGTACTCATACTAGAATATACCCTCCACAGTGCAGGGATTTTTATTTTTAATTACTGTATCTGTGAAGCCTAGAACAATGCCTGACAAATAGTAGGCACCCACTATTTGTTGAGTAATACTATATCCTTTTCTTATTTATATAGCTGTTGATCTTTTATCTTTTTTTCATCTACATATGTCTCTGTCATAAGCCAAATATCTTACTTGCCTTGAGCTTTCTTGTTCTGGTGTTTTCTCTATGAATACTCTTCCCTCTCATTGCACCTCCAAAATTACTTGCCTCCTCCCATCTCTCCCTTACTTCCATCTAGGTGTGATCTTAATCTGTAGCACCTCTTCCTTGTATGATGGGGTATTGTATGTGTGTAGCTCCTTTGCTGGATTGCAAACTCCTTCAGGGCCAAATCCAGGCCCCTTCGTCATCTGTTTCTCATGTATTCCATTCAAAGGGCACCCTGGAGCAAACTCAAAAACTCAGAGCTAGCCAGGCCAGCATGGCTCAGTGGTTGAGCATCGAACTATGAACCAGGAGGTCACAGTTTGATTTCTGGTGAGGGCACATGCCCAGGTTGCGGGCTGAATCCCCAGTGTGGAGTGGGCAGAAGGCAGCCGATCAATGATTCTTTCTCATCATTGATGTTTCTATCTCTCCCTCTCCCTTCCTCTCTGAAATCAATAAAAATATATTTAAAAATATTTCTGCTTAAAAAACAAAACAAAACTCAGAGCTAAGTCAATTGCTCAATTGTAATATAGTTTTCCCTTCTTCAGAATTTCAGTTACTTGCAGTCAACTATGGTCCAAAAATATTAAATGGAAAATTCCAGATAGAAGCAATTCATAAATTTTAAATTGCATGCCATTCTGAATAGCATGATAAAACCTCATGCTGTTTCCCACCTGGGACATGAATAATCCCTTTGTCTAACTGTGCTGTACACACCCATTAGTCACTTAGCTGTCTTGGTTATCAGATCCAATACTGGTTTTGCAGTACTTGTGTTCAAGTCACCCTTATTTTATTTCATAGTGGCCCCTAAGATGTTGGCAATTGGGATATGCCAAGGAGACACCATAAATTGCTTCCTTGATGTGAAGAGGAATGTATGTATAGGAAAAATAGTATATATAGTACTGTAATGGTCTCAGGCATCCGCTGGGGGTCTTGGAAGGTATCCCACACAGATAAGAGGGCACTCCTGTACTTATCCTCATTTTCTTAGGGTCAGGGGCATCTGTAGTGAAATATAGTTCGCTTTAGATGTGAGACACATAAGATAATGACTAAGTGTTAAGTGAAATGGAACATTAAATAATATGGAATCAGTGAGAAAGTTGTTTCCTCTCATGTCCCCCCAGCCCCTATTCTTCTGGTTAAATCAAGGAAAGTCCAGCTAGTGTGGCTCATTGGATTGAGCATCATCCCATGCACCAAGGGGTCGCTGGTTCAATTCCCAGTCAGAGCACCTGTTTGGGTTGCAGTTCAATCCCTAGGATGGGGCATGCAGGAGGTGGCCAATCAATGTTTCTCATCCATGTTTCTTTCTCCCTCTCCCTTTCTCTCTAAAATCAATAAAAACATACTTTTTAAAAAATCAAGGAAAAAGAATCACTCTTACATTTGGAACATCTAACACTTGTGTTTTTAAACAGGCCTCTGGCTCAGAGCCTTTGGCAGACAACAGGAGCTACTTACTAAAAAATGTTTATTTTCCCTGTACTTGTTTTTAAGACTACATCTAAACATGATACTAGCCCGGTTGGCATGGCTCAGTGGTTGAGCGTCAAACTATGAACCAGGAGGTCACGGTTCAATTCCCAGTCAGGGCACATGCCTGGGTTGTGGGCTCAATACCCTGTGTGTGGTGTGCAGGAAGCGGCCAATCAATGATTCCCTCCCATCATTGATGTTTCTATATCTCCCTCTCCCTTCCTCTCTGAAATCAATAAATATATTTTTTAAAAAAACAAACATGATACTAATTTTCCATTTACAGAAGTGATCAAATTTTCCTTTTAAAATAAAAGTGGAGTCCAGCCTGTGTGGCTCAGTGGTTGAGTGTTGCTATGAACCAGGAGGTCATGGTTTGATTCCCAGTTGGGTCATGTGCCCTGGTTGCGGGCTCGACCCCCAGTAGGGGGCGTGCAGGAGGCAGCCAACCAATGATTCTCATCATTGATGTTTCTATCTCTCCCTCTCCCTTCCTCTCTGAAATCAATTAAAATATATTTTAAAAGTAAATAAAATAAAAGTGGAACTCAGGAGTTCCAGTTCGGCCTATAATGCAGACACCTTGAAAACAAAAGGTCGATACATGGCAAAATCATACATTTTATTGGAGTTGTGGCAGAGCAGTCAAATACCCTGAATTTCAAGGAGGGACAGATCCTCCAATGAGATCAGACATAGAGTGGCTCACCTGTAGCAGAGCATGGGAGGAAGAAGTGTTGAATGCATATGAGCAGGTAAGAGGAAATCAACAACAACAAAAAAGAATTGTTAAAGGCCAACTCTGGGCTAACATGGCATTTTAAAACCCCAGAGAGCTTCAGACGCTAAGGAAGCTTGCATGCATTCACAAGCTCTTCCCAACACCTTCGCCGGGTGTTCACAAGAAAGACCCGCGGGGACGGGGTGGTGCTGGAGCTTTCAGAGCCTCCCTTGGTTTGGAGGCATGCAGGAGGGACCTGCTGCCACTTTAGGAAAGACATGAAAGCTTGCCTCCCCCCTTATACCCTCCCCTCATAAGGAGCATAAAGGTCTAAGTCACGGGCTGAAACAGAAATCCTGTCTCCATTGCTGCTGGAACAAGGTAAGAAAAAACTCAACTTTGAGAGGGACAGTCCTGACTGAGCCCCAGGATTCTATACCAATTCCATTAAAGGTTTCCTACCACTCACTACAGGAAGGGCCAGCTGCAAATACAAGTCAGGGTTTGGTTGCCACAGAGAGGAGGGGCAGAAATAGTAAGAAAAGACCTGTTCCCAAGACCTGGCCACAAGGGACCTATTTAAGACTGAGGCTGAATTAGAACAAAGAACCCCTGACCCCTCCACCACTAACCACCTAGGAAGCAGCTAGTAACAAACATCAGCTACTGGGGGTGAGCAAATGCACAGACTTAACCACATGGTGCAGGTATGCAGGACAGCTGAAAGATAAGGATGAAATATCAACACTTAAGAAAAGTTCTTCAATTCCAACCTAAAGCACAAAATAATGCTGGAGGATATGAAAGCTGTGGTACACTGAAGGCAACCATAGCAACAACAAAACCCAAACCCAGCTCAATTCCTGACTAAATTGACCAAACCCACACAATTAGCCTGACAGAAGAAGAGGCTTGTCCATTTCCAAGCATTACTACTCTTTACCCAGTCTCTAGTGTTCTATAAGCACTGACTGGCAATCAAGAAAATAAATGAGATACACACAGAAAAACCAAGCCATTTTTCATCGACAGTCAAAACCATATACAGAAGTTGGAACTATCAAATGAAGACTTAAACTCTCATTAACATGTTGAAGAATCAGTTGAAAATATGGATAATATGTATGAACAGATTTCAGCAAAGAAGTAGAAACTGTAAGACAAATTGAAATAAAAAATATAGGATCAGACATGAAGAATATCTATGGGCTCATCCGTAGACTTGTCATAGCTGAAGAATAACCAGGAAACTTGGAGATAGGTCAATAGAAATTATCCAAACTGAACCCCACTCCCAAAGGGTGAAACAACAAAATATTCCAGATCTATGGGACAATCTCAAATTGTCTAATATGTATAATTGGCATTCCAGATGGAGAAGAAACGGCAGGAGAATATTTGAACAAATGACATCTAAGAATTTTCAAAATATGATGAAAGACAAACCACAGATCAAGAAGCTCGGATAAACCCAAGTGCTTTCTCATACAGGAAAATATATATTTACCATATGATCAAATAATCTCACTACTAGGTACTTACAACAACCTGTATATGAATGTTTTTAATGGCTTTATTTATATTCATGGAAATCTGGAACAATTCAAATGTCCATCAACTGGCAAATGGAATTTTTTAACCCACCTGGTATAACCATACAACGGAATTCTCAGAAATAAAAAGGAACAAATTATTGATATATCTAAAAATATTGATGAATCTCAAATACAATATCCTAAGAAATAGAAGTTAGACCCAAAAAGGCTATATAAGATTCCATTTATAATATTTTGGAAAAGGCAAAACTATACAGACAGAACACAGACCAGTGACTACCATTGACAGTGTATGTGGGAAGTGGATTGATTTGGGCACAAGGGAATTCTTGAGGTGGAACTAGGCTATATTTGTGGTGAATGTATGTAAAAATTTCCTAACTGTATAATTAGAAGGTAAACTTCTGTACAGAAATTATACTTTATTAACCTCACTTAAAAATTAGGTGGTAAGTCTTAGGTAGTTCGATGATAGGATATGTAAAAAAATTATGAACGTGGTACCAGAATGCTTGAAATTAGTAAAATACTGGCAGAGTGGTTATAAGTTGTCCCCCAAAGATAAAACCATACCTGTACTGATCTTTAAGACACTTTTCAGAAGTTGGAAAAACAGTACTATTGTCTTTGGATTTGTGGCTTCACCACTTATTACACGACCAAGAGCAAGTTACTTCATCTCTCTCAACCTGCTTCCTTTCCTATACTAGAAAAAGAGGGACAATCATACTGGCCCAGAGGGTAGTGGTTACCAGATAAAATGCATGGCATCTAGCTAAATTTGGCTTTCAGATGAGTCATTTTTGGGGTATAAATGTCTGAAACATGTTTACACTAAAATATGGTTCGTTGTTTATCTGAAATTTAAATTTAACTAGACGTTCTGTGTCGTTGCTTGCTAATTCTGGCAACCCTTACAGGAGTGGTTGTGAGCATTAAACAAGACACTGACTGGCACAGCAAGACGTTCGCCCAGCTTCGGCATCAGCGCTCAGTGGGAGCTAACGCTGCTTTAACCCCACCCCCTCGTTCATTACTTCTTCCTTTATTCTTTCACTCAACTATTAAATAAGTCCGATCGATGTACTTGTGGTTCTTCATCCCCAGCAGGGACCCAGAGCGCAGCACCAGGGCTTAACACGTCAGGACTACACACGTCAAGCATTTCCGAGCGGGTGACGCCAGGGCGTACAAGGCCCCGCCCCCAAGGGCGCACGAGACGCACAAATAGGACGTCACAGGCCGGGAAACAGCCGCGGGACCTGACGGGATTGTGGCGGTCCTATCTTCCAACTCGGAAGCAGCCGCTGCCTCCGGACGCTCTCAAGATGGCGACTTCTCTGGGTTCCAACACCTACAACAGGCAGAACTGGGAGGATGCGGTGAGTGTGCCTGGCAGGGGAGGACGGGAAGAGGCGGCGAGGCCGGGCCTCCCGCGGGCCGGCCCGGCGTGGCTGCGGCGCCGCCGAGGGAACTCCTGGGAGGAGCCAGCGCCGCGGCCTAGCTGGGCTGGAGCGGGAGGCCGGCGGGCGGCCCTCCTGCGGGCGTGGAGGGAGGGGGCTCAGCCCGGGTCCGAGACCAGCCTCCTTTGCATGCCTGCCTCCTCCACTCTTTCCGTGCTGGTCTCCTCCCGCCGCCTGCCGGAAGAGCAGGCAGCGCCCCCTCCCGCGACCGGGCCCGCGCTAGACCTCGGGTTCCTGCCCTGCGATTCCCCGCCCTCGCTCCTCGTCCCTCCCCCCACCCCCATCTCCCCGTTACCCGCTAGTGTGGCTGAGATGGCAGGGTCTTCGGAGGCTGGCCTTCAACCAGATTTCTCATTTTCACCAGGACTTCCCTATTCTGTGCCAGACGTGTCTTGGAGAAAACCCATATATCCGAATGGTGAGTGATGGTGTGTGAAACGGGAATTATTTGTATTCTGTCAACGTGGTGGTACTTGCAAACTGTCGGTGAACTGCTTCTCTCAGCCAGGCAGAAGTAAGATGCTCCTTTACTAACCCAGGGTCCATGACAGTTTACAAAGGACTGTCATGCTTATTCTGTCGCTTTGAAGCTCAGACAGTTCTGTGATGTAGGAGTCATAATAATAGCTCGGGTTTGTTGAGCATTTACCTGGGAGATAGATCTGTTAACCAGAAGCTGAGTTTATCTCTTTTCATATAGCAAGTAATGAGTGGGGCTGGGATTTAAATTCATATAGTCTCACTCCAGGGACCTCAGCAAGTTAGGAGAAACAGGACTAGAAGCTAGGTTTCCTTACTCCTAAAACAAATGCCTTTTGGCCACTGCACCTTGTCTGTCTCTTTAATGTCAGGTGTTCCCTATCGTCACAAATAAGGGTTAAATTCGTTAACATTGAATATAATTAGGACTTATTGTGATCAGTCTCAGGTGTTGATAGGTTAATTTGTGCAAGATGTTGAATAGCTTACGGCCGCGGTCGGCAAACTGCAGCTCGAGAGCCACATGCGGCTCTTTGGCCCCTTGAGTGTGGCTCTTCCACAAAATACCATGGCCTGGGTGAGTATTTTGAAGAAGTGGCATTAAAAGAAGTTTAAGTTTAAAAAATTTGGCTCTCAAAAGAAATTTCAATCGTCACACTGTTGATATTTGGCTCTGTTGACTAATGAGTTTGCCGACCACTGGCTTATGGGAAGGGAACGTTTACTATATGCAGGATATCAGCACAGCCTATGCCAGTTACTTTCTGACTAAACTTTGTAAAAAATGGATTGGCCATGGCTCCATCCTTCCTGAATCGGGAACTGTGGGAACAGTTAGGACGTTTCGTTCTTGGGAGACAGTAGTGAACCTAAAAGTTGTGGCTGTTTAAAGACACATGCTACTTGGTATTAGATCCATAAGATTCTTAAGAGATTAGAACTCATAGTAGGTGATTAGAATTTATACCTGCACGCGCCCCCCCCCCCCCCCCCCTTTTAGGATACCACACACATTTCTTGGGTTGTATTTGGGGAAGAAGCAGACATATAGTCTTTTCTTTTTCTTTTTTTTTTCCTGGAACTCCAATTCTTTTCTGTTTTTTTCTATTTCAGACCAAAGAAAAGTACGGGAAGGAATGCAAAGTAAGTATGTCTGTTAAAGAGTAATTATGTCATTTTATTTTCCTTTTTTCTACCAAATTAGCTTTCAACTTGCTGAACTTTGAGGTCTTCCAGTAAAAGTCAGTGCTACGCAACTTTCATATATCATTTATATGCTCATTGGCTGTTAACTGTTTAGTGTGTGAGGTAAGAAAATGAGCCCTTCAGTATAGGGGTTCTTAACCTGGTGTCTGTGGATGGGCTTTGAACCCCCTGAGATTGTATACCAAGTGTTGATTGTGCACATGAGAATTGTAGCTGCGGAGGAAGATCACAGCTGTCATAAGATTCTCAAAGGAGTATATGACACTCCCCACTCACCCCCAGAAGGATTAAGGGTTACATTATTAATGGGGTGGAAAGGACTGAAAATTCCTCTTTCTGTGCAATGTGAATTTTTTACTACTGGGGCAGGGTGTTGTAAATATGATTGAAATATCAAATGGCATTTAGGCTAGATGATTGCCAAGGTTTCTTGTAAACCCTAGATTTGGGGATCCTTTCTTTGAATCCCCCATTGTTAGTAAGTCTCCTGGATTGATGGTCTAGGTCAGGACTATTCATACTCTGTGGCTCTTATTTTGTGTTAAAGATCTGTGCCAGGCCATTCACAGTGTTTCGCTGGTGCCCCGGAGTCCGCATGCGTTTCAAGAAGACTGAAGTGTGCCAAACCTGTAGTAAATTGAAGAATGTCTGTCAGACTTGCCTCTTGGATCTAGAGTATGGTATGTTTGCCCTCTCCAATAAATCTGAAAGTATGCAGGTGCCCTAGACAACAAACCAGTCTTTTAATCTCCCATGTCTACTCTTCCTCCGGTTCTGACCCCAGTTTGGAATGTGTGCTGTGCTCTGCTTTTTCTTGTAAGGGGAGAACCATACTAGGCCATCCTAGAGAACTCCTGAACAACAGTAGGAACTTAAAGAAAAGTTGGGAATTAATTAGAACTAGCCTAAAACTCCCTCATGTGCATCCGTGTAGCCAAGGGGAGGTAAAGGCCTTGTTCCTATGGTAGGTAATTTCTTTGCCTTGGGCTTCTTTCTAGATCCAAAGCTTTTTTTCCACAATTCCTACCAGAAGTTCATAGGCTAATCTTGCTTTAGGTTTTTGCCTCAACTGTATTGATAGGACTGATATACTGCCACTGTTTCAGAGTAAGTGCTTTTTTTTCTTAACTGAAAGTGACTTTTTGTTTATGAGAAAATACTTTTTCAACAAGAGTTTCTGCTATATAGTAAAAGGAAAATAAGAGTTTATATATGTTAAATTCAGAAAGCTACTCTGCTTCTCAGCCCTGGTCACATTATTATTTTTTAATATTTTTATTGATTTCAGAAAGGAAGGGAGAAGGAGAGAGAGAGTGAAACATCAGTGATGAGAAAGAATTATTGATTGGCTGCCTCCTGCACACTCCCTACTGGGGATTGATCTCACAACCCGGGCATGTGCCCTTGACTGGAATCGAACCTGGGACCCTTTAATCTGCAGGCCGACACTCTTATCTACTGAGCCAAACCAACTAGCCCTGGTCACCTATTTATATGTTTGTTAAGGAGGGGTTCTGGTTCTATAATACAATGACCCGTTATATGACCGTGACTATCCAGACAATCTGTAGGACTAACCTAAAATGAATCACTTTTTACATTTATTTAAAATATGTTTTTATTGATTTTTTTTTTTTTTTGAGAGTGAGAAAGGAAGGGAGAGAGAGAGAAACATGGATGAGAGAGAACATTTATCAGCTGCCTCCTGCACGCTCCCTACTGAGGATCGATCCTGCATTGAACCCATGATCTCTTAGCTCCTGGTTTGACACTCTTGGTGCTTGGGGCGATGCTCAGTCCACTGAGCCACACCGTCGGGCTACATTTATTTGACATAAATTGTGATATAATGAAAGCTAGATACATTATTAATTTACAGGTCAAGTCTGCCTATACCCAAAGTTTATTCATCTAAAAGATTTTCTAAAACATTTGTTTCAGAATCATGATAGCTCAAGAATTAGGACAATTTCTTAGAATGCTCTGTAGCAATATTTGCCTGATAGTGCTAAAGATTTTCAGTAAAAATATAGTAAAGCCTCTGGTACTAAATAAAATGGAGAAAGGATGATATTGTATTCTGTGTGTATATTCAGTAATGTTTTAAAATATGCCTGTTTTTCCTCCTTTCCTTTACCAGGCTTGCCCATCCAGGTTCGTGATGCAGGGTTGTCTTTTAAGGATGACATGCCAAAATCAGATGTCAACAAAGAGTACTACACACAGAATATGGAGAGGGAGGTATGCTGCCACTTTCTTGGTGTAGTCTTACATTTGGTAAAAGAATCCTAGTGGATTGACACAGTTTATATAATTTATCTTCTGAATTTGCCATCCCTGTGTGTAGATTTCTAACTCTGATGGAACACGGCCAGTTGGCATGCTGGGGAAAGCCACATCCACCAGTGACATGCTGCTCAAACTGGCCCGGACCACACCCTACTACAAAAGGAATCGACCCCACATTTGCTCCTTCTGGGTGAAAGGAGAATGTAAGAGAGGAGAGGAATGTCCATACAGGTAAGAGCTGAAGTGCATTTTCAGTATTTGCTTTCAGATGATTGGTCATCTAAGAAGTGGGAGGTGCTAGTTTAAACAATTTCTGCTTTAAAATCTAAAAGTATATACAACTAGTGTGGTATATATATCATATCTTAAGACTGTTAAATTTAGGAAAGCTTGATTAAATTGTTCTTACGTATAATGGAGCTTTTACTTATAGCTGAGCCTTGGGAAGCTAAATTGCTGTGCTGTATAATACAGATGTTTACCCTGAGATGTAAGTCTTCACTATTATGGTATCACTGGCTTGAATCTCGGTGGGCCAGTGAGGTCAGATTAAGGCCAGGCATCTAAGGGTGTGTGAGTATGTTTCCGTCAAGACTGCCAAGCAAAAAAAAAGACTGCCAAGCATCTGGATTAGGAGCTCTTAACTTGGGGTTGGTTAATCCCACCCCCACCAAAAAAATTATTCCGTTTTCTAGGCCTGGGTCCATAGCTTTAATCAGACTCTGAATGGAATGCAAGGCCTCAAATATGTTAAGAACCATTGACCTTGAGAGGGATAACAATGTTTTGGTTACCCCTTGTTTGGGGGTGGATTGTGCCAAAAGTATGTCTAAGGAAACTCTGCCGCCCTGGATGGTCATTTCAATGGATTTCAGGAGGCTGGCAAGTCCTTGTAATACAGTAAATCACTTGATATCAGCTCTATATCAATAATTTTGTTTTGGTATGACCAGGGTTTTAGTTTAAAAGTTATTTCTGGGTATATTTTTGGCACTTGTGTAGCTACTGTTGGGTGATATCTATAAATTGTTTCTTTTGTTTCTTCTTTATGCATTGTTCTTTCTTTAACCATAGGCATGAGAAGCCTACAGATCCAGATGACCCCCTTGCTGATCAGAACATTAAAGACCGATATTATGGAATCAATGACCCTGTGGCAGATAAGCTTCTAAAGCGGGCTTCAACAATGCCTCGTTTGGACCCGCCAGAGGACAAGACTATCACCACACTATATGTTGGTGGTCTGGGCGATACCATTACTGAGACAGATCTAAGGTTTGTGGATATAATTTTATGAGCTCTTTTTGCTTTTAACTGTCTTGGAATAACTTGTGGGGGGCAATAACAGGCAAGCATGATAATCCTTTAAAAATACATTTTTCTTTATTTTATAGTCAGTAAATATGTTGACTAGAATTTTTATAAAATTGTTCTTTATGATGCCGGAGTAGTAATGTTCAACAACAGTGCTTAGTCCATCCTTGCATGTGGTGATAATTACATGAGATTCTATTTGGCCTAATAGCCAAATAGAGTTTTTAGAATAGGGCACACAATCAAGTAGGCTTACTTATGTAGGGGAAGGTAAGTTTTGCCATTATAAGATTCTTATGGTTTAAATTGTTGGCTTTTCAAAGAAATTGGCATTTGGTAAATTTGTATGATTCTTGGCTTGTATTTTGGTCAGCTAAATGAGACATCTGGGCAGAGTGGAAATACCTCTCGAAAAGAGATAAAGTAGAGAAGAAACTCCTATAATATAAGCTGCCTTGGTAGCCTGTCTCCACTACACCCTAAGTGAGCTAGGCAGTCCCCAGGGGGTGGCAGACTCTTCTCCTTCTCTTCCTTTTTTACGACCTTTAAAAACATTTCTTTAAACATTCTTAGCTCGTGGGCCCTGGAGGCTATAGTTGGCTATCCCCTTATCTAGGGTTTAGGGTCCTTAAGGAACTTGGGCCCCCTTTCCTCCATGGTGAAGACACTGAGATGTTGAATAAATTTTTTATTTGTTCATTATTTTTCTTTTCCTTTCAATACACAGCCTCATAGTGGGTAAGGTATTGGGAAGACTACCTGCAGGTAGTTAGGGAGATAACCATGGGGCCATGTACCTTGTGGTGAGTCAGTAGAAGAGTGAATAATCCGCTGTCACCCTCCTGGGAACGTGTGTGTTGTTATAATTTTTCTCTGCCTGTATCCCTTCAGAAATCACTTCTACCAGTTTGGAGAGATTCGGACGATCACCGTGGTACAGAGGCAGCAATGTGCTTTCATCCAGTTTGCCACAAGGCAGGCTGCCGAAGTGGCTGCGGAGAAGTCCTTTAATAAGCTAATTGTCAATGGCCGTCGACTTAATGTGAAATGGGGAAGGTGAGGATAGACTATTTTAAAATAACTTTGAGATTTTCAAGAAAACTGTTTCATTACCTGGGGCTAGTGAGCTTTTGGTGAATAGGTCAAAAAGAATTTTTCATTGTCTATCTAACATTCATTCCTGTGGTTGTTCAAAGTATCCTGTTTTGGACTTTTATTCTGCGTTTTGGTGTAGTAATCTTTGAGGGTTCATGTATTTTGTGACCAGTTACAATAGGCCAAGTATAATGCCAGGGCCTGAAGGTGGATTTGAGAGTATACACATGAATTAGACCCAGGTTCTGTCCTCTAGAGGCTGGCTGTCCAGTGGGGAAGAATAACTAATTTAGGCTTGAAAGTGATGAAATGCCCTGAAAGCTCAAAGGGGAACATGTTTGCTGGAGCCACGGAGAAGATTGCTAATAGCAGCAGTGACCGTTATGGAGTGCTTCCTGGGTGCTAATTAGGCTGTGTACTAGACATACAGGTTGCCTCTTCTAGTCCTTACAATAGTTCCAGCAAGTTTTGAACCCAGGTCTTTCTGGCTTCAAAACATTTGGTCATGCCAAGCTGGCATGGCTCAGTGGTTGAGCATCAACCTATATGAACCAGGAGGTCATGGTTCTATTCCCGGTCAGGGCACATGCCCAGGTTGTGGGCTCGATCTCCAGTGTGGGGCATGCAGGAGGCAGCCGATTAATGATTCTCTCTCATCACTGATGTTTCTATCTCTCCCTCTCCCTTCCTCTCTGAAATCAATAAAAATATATTTTAGAAAACACACACACAAAAACCCTTTGATCTTATCCACTCTGCACTGTGGCATTTAAGGGGAAAAAAGTGAGGCAAGGAGTGAAGAAACTCCATTTGACTAGGAAGCATGAGAAGTAGAGGTGTGAGAGAAGGGATACAGTGCTGATATGTGTGTCTGTCTCTCAGGTCCCAAGCAGCCCGAGGAAAAGAAAAAGAGAAAGACGGAACCACAGACTCTGGCATCAAGCTGGAGCCTGTTCCAGGCCTGCCAGGAGGTGAGTGCAGGCTTTCTTGCTAGCTACAGATGCTCTGATGATCCCCGAGTGTTAGACCCAGGTCTCTGGCTCTGGCAACAGCTCTGTCTCCTCTCAGGAACTCCCAGATTTAAAGGCGATGGAAACAACATTGCACAGTTGTCTTCCCTTCTAACTTTTGGCTCTTTTCTCTCCTCCAGCTCTTCCTCCTCCTCCTGCAGCAGAGGAGGAAGCCTCTGCCAACTACTTCAACCTGCCCCCCAGTGGCCCTCCAGCTGTGGTGAACATCGCCCTGCCGCCACCGCCTGGAATTGCCCCACCCCCACCTCCAGGTACCTTCTACCTTCCTTCTTAGTAAATAAGTCTGACTTAGCCCCAAAAAGTTCCTTCGAAAGTCATGTCCATTTGTCTAAATCTTTTGAGTTTGCCCCATAGAATCCTCAAGTAAATCTGATTTGTTAGGATTCCTGATATTTTTTTTTTCCTGGCCTGCCGAGGAAGGGAAAGTCACCAGTTTTCTAAAGATCTGAGTATATTTAAAATCAGAATGGGAGTTAATAGATTACAGTGACATATGGCCAATTTGTTCCCTGTTCTGATGTAATCCCAATGCCCTAGAGCACCATTGCTTAAAGTGCAGGCTGTGGACATTCAACAGTTCACAAAGTGTTGTTACCCGTCTACAACAAAGATAAGGAGCTTGTGCCAGAATGTAAATGAAAGTCTTGATACAAAGAATTATAAGAAAATTAAACAGTGTGCTTGGTTGTGTAATTAGTTACACTCGGCTCACAGTCTTTACCTTGTTGGTGGCCAGTAGTACACAGTTGAAGGACTGGCACTTTGTTAGTGCTGCTCTAGGAAATGTCAGTGACAGCCCAGCCGGTGTTGCTCAGTGGTTAAGCGTCGACCTATGAACCAGAAGGTCATGTATGGATTCCTGGTCAGGGCACATACCCGAGTTGCGGGTTTGATCCCCAGTGTGGGGCATGCAGGAAGCAGTCGATCAATGATTCTCTCTCATCATTTGTTTTTCTATCGCTCTGTCCCTCTCCCTTGCTGAAATCAATAAAGTACATTTTTTAAATGTCGGTGACAGTGTGAACAGTGTAAGTCACAGGTGGCCAGTCCTCCTATGGCAGAGTTCCCATACTCTGAAGAAAGTCCTGGTTTAGAACACCCTCCATTCTAATATAAATCATTGAGGTTATTGATGACAGGGTCTTCCATCATTTGATTCCAGCAATTCAGGGTCAGCCTGATTTCTTCCTCACCTCCCAGATCCTGATGGAATCCTGCTTGGCAGGATCGGCATGTTTGATAGCTAGCAGGGGCTCAGATGACATATTATCAGATACCTTGAGCACTGTGCAATTTTCTGTTAACCTGGACTGAGAGGAATGGATTCCAAACCGAGGAAGTAATACAGGGAGACATTCCTAAGCAAGTCTTATGGACTGACATTTTCTGAAGCTCCTTGTCATTCGGTTTATGTGCAAGTGGTATTGACCTTAGAAAGATGCAGAGGTTTGAAAGGTTGTCAGGGGAACTGTAAGCCTAACACATTTGTTCTCCCATCTGCAGGTTTTGGGCCACATATGTTCCACCCAATGGGACCACCTCCTCCTTTCATGAGGGCTCCAGGACCAATCCACTATCCTTCTCAGGACCCTCAGAGAATGGGAGCTCATGCTGGGAAACACAGCAGCCCCTAGCACATTATCACCATTCTGGGGCTCTACAGAAGACAGGGCGCTTAAAAATCCCAGTAAACGAATATTGGAATAAATATATTTTTCCTTCCTTTGTAGTTTCCATAGTAGCTGAATGTGTTCAGATGTGGGCAGTCAGAAAACAATAGCCATGCTTTGATTGATGGACCTCAAATAAGCTGCCATTGACACATCTGGTTACTACTATAAGGTTACTAATAAAACTTAATGCCTGTTCCCCTTCTATGGGGAGCAAGCAATGGGGTGAATTGGAATATCCAATGGAGTTACCATCCCAATTATATGTTCATTTTGTATTAATTTTTTGGAGGGGGGTGCATTAACCTGCGGAAAGAATCTTTTGACCATTTTTATGTCCATTAGGTATTTTCCTTTTTATCATCTAAAAAAAGATTACTAGTACTAATCATTGTAGTGGCATAAGTGTGATTTAACACTTCTGAAGTCACACCCTCAGAAAGACAAGTGGAATCCAGCAGGCAGCTCTGCCCAGGTCTCTTCTTAACCTCTCCTTCCCTCATTGATTACTAAAGGAATCTGGCTGATAGTTTTACTTCTCTACGCTACCAAAAGAGACAAATAAAAATTACTTTGCATTCCTTTTGGATGGAAACAAATGTCATGAAGCTGTGTATCATTGAAGAAACCTGGTGTCTGGGATGAAATTATTTTAAAGAACTTCCTGTAAAACACTTTTAACAGACTGAAACGAAAAGCTTTGGAGTGTGTTTGAATGGAAGACTTGTGACCTCGGCTGGAACTTTGATCTTCAGCATTCACCTTCGTGTGTCTCATTTTAATTCCCCGCTCTGGGCAGGGAATTCTGTTTGGTCTTAGAATGTTTGGATATAACTGAATTGTAGATGGTAAAACATAATTTGATGTTGTGTTGTGTTTTTTTGTTTTTAAAAAATTAAAACGGGTCAATTTTCCAGATGTCATAGGCTTATTTCTATATTTCTGTTTTCTTTATCCTTTGGTAGATGAACTGAGGTTAACGGAAGTTAAGCTATATATAAATGTAAATTTTTGCTTTAGACTTGATTTTTATTTCTATCTACTCTGATGATAAAAAGGCCCACAGCCAGCAGGTGGTTGGTAAACGGTAACTTTAAAAAAATCATTCTCATATTATACAAGTATTTGAAAAGGAGATGCAAAATTTATCTACAAATCCCTTTTTCCTGAAGACAAAATTCCATGTCACTTTTATCTAAAATATGTATTTATGGGATGGACATACTCTATATAACAAGCACCATTTTATAGCTTCACTGAAGAAATTTTGTTTTCCTCTAGAGGGTTTGAAAAAGATATAAAAGTTAGAAACACTTCAAAAATTTGATTTTATTTCTAGTAATATAGGGTACTTTCAAGTATTTTGACACCATTTTGGGTAGGGTTTTGGGTTTATTGTTTGTGGGGTTTTTTTTGTCTACTTTTGAGCATATAGAAGATTTTAACAGTTTTGTGAATAAGATGAATCATGTAGTGTTTTAATAATTGCCAAATTTGATACATATATATATATATATATATATATATATATATATATATATATATGTATATATGCATAAGTAAATGTATGACTATCCAATTGTCTATTGCCTTTTTGAGAAGGAAGAGATTCTAAATTTTGTGCACTGTCTGGCAATGGATATATACATATTTTTTGAAAAGCGTAAGTGAGTGTAAATTAAAGTGTAGAATAGATGCTCAATTAGTGTTTCTTAAGTCAGAATTATGAGCAATTAGATTTTGGCAAAAATAGGTGTTCACCAAACTCCATTTCTTTCTCTTCTAGGGCACACAGCTGGGGGTACAATGGTGAGAAGTAACCTTTGCCATTCCCAGACCTGGTCTGTGACAACATCTCACACAACCCTATGACCTCCCCCCGTCCCCCCCCCCCCCCAATCTGCTGGCTAAATGTGCAGGACCATTTCTGGAAGGTGGCAGTCACACAGCGAAGGGTGTAGGTTTCCCTGTCATTGCCTTGAGAGCACTGTTACCTGAGGATTCTGTTGTAGTAAGCCATTGAGACCTGGGGATTTTTCTGTTAAAGCAGCTGGTGTTACTCTACTGAGATGTAGTCAAACCTGATCATAAAAAAATTTTTTTAAAAACCATTTTTGTTTATACTAAGTAATGGTTGAAACAGACTCTGGAGCCAGATTACCTGATTTCAAATCCTCATTTCAGCATCTCCCAGATGTGTGACCTTGGTCATGTACTTATCTCTGTCGAATCCTAACATCTCACCGCCTAACCCTTTTCACTACCTGTATTTTGAGCTGCTTCCCTCATGGAGAAGGCTCAGAAGGAATAGCATCATGACAACTGAAGTGACTGTCCATGGGGCAAAGAGTGTGATGTGACAGATTTTTGGAAGGCAAATTATAGTCAGACATTGAACCTGAAATAAATGGAGGTGAAAGAGGAGGGGGTCTAGAGTGACTCCTGTCCCCAGGTCTCTGGCTTGATCACTTGGTTACGGTGGTGTCTTGCAGGTTTCTTGGTAAAGGTAATATTTTCCCTTCCTATGCTCTATTCTTTGGAAACCACAAGCCCAGTCTATAATCAGTAGGAGGGGAATTACGACCCCCCTCCTGGAGGGGGGATTGTATGTATTATTTGGAAGTCTAAAGAAGTAAGGCTTGTCCCTTTCCCCCCTTTATTGAGTCATATCAGCATGGATTCATGGATATTTATTCTCTGAGGTATAATCCTATTCTGTGAGTTGCCTTTTCACTCTCCTGACAGTGTCCTGTGATACACAAAAGTTTTTAATTTTGTGTGTTCATTTTTTAAAAAGTGTTTCATAGGTAATTGAAAATAATGAGTATTCTCTAATTTGCTGGTACAGGAGTCTACATTTTTATTGTTCATATTTTCTATATCTTTACTCATCTGTTTGATAACTGGTCAATAATTTAAAAACTTATTAATCTTCCACTATGAATATAGGTTTATCATTATGTAAAGATCCTTATCACAACAATACTTTCTGTCAGAAAGTCTTTGCTAGTAATATGGCTAGAACACATTTCTTTTTTTAAAAAATTTATTTTTCAATTATAGTTGACATATACTAGTTTGAGGTGTACAGCATAGTGACTAGATCACCTCATAAGTTGAGTATCCATCTGGCACAATACATAGTTATTGCAATATTATTGAATATATTCCTTATGCTGTACTTTACGTCCCCATGATTATTTTTATAACGGCAATTTGTACTTAGTCCCTTTCACCTTTTTTGCCCATCCACCCAATCCCCTTCCTATTTGGTGACCATCAGTTTTTTCTCTAGCTATGAGTTTGTTTTGTTTCGTTTGTCCATTTATTTTGTTTTTTATAGATTCTACACATACGTGAAATCATCTGGTATTTGTCTTTCTCTGTCTGACTTATTTCACTTAGCATAATACCTTTTGGGTCGGTCCACCCATATTGTTGCAAATGGCAAGATTTCATTCTTTTTTATGGCTGAATAATATTCTGTTGTATATATGCACCACTTCTTTGTTGATGGACACTTAGGTTGTTTCCATATCTTGGATATTGTAAATAATGCTGCAATGAACATAAGGGTACATAAATCTCTTTGAATTTGTGTTTTGGATTTCTTTGGATATATACCCAAGAAGTGGAATTGCTGGATTAAACGGTAGTTCTATTTTTAATTGAGGAGCCTCCATACTGCTTTCCATAGTGTCTGTACCATTTTATAATTTCACCAACAGTGTATGAGAGTAGAACACATTTCTTTTTTAAAAATATCTTTATTGATTTCAGAGAGAGGGAGAGATAGAAACATCAATGATGAGAGAGAATGATTGGTAAGTCACTTCCTGCATGCCTCCCACTCGGGATGGAGTCTGCAACCCAGGTATGTGTCCTGACTGGAAATAGAACCGTGAACTCCTGGTTCATAAGTCAACACTCAACCACTGAGCACAACTGGTCGGCTAGAACACATTTCTTTGGGATGGTATTTGACTGGCTTATCCTTTTCCATTTCTTTATTTTATTTCTGTGTTATATTTTTAGGAGTGCTGCTTGTGAACAGCATGGAGCTGGAATTACTTACTATCCGATCTGTGAATCTGTCTTTAAACTGGTGAGTCCTATCCGTCTATATCTGTTGTGATAACCGATGTGGTCGAATGTATTTATATCACTTTATTTTATTTGTCTTTGCTTTTGCATCCTTTCTGCTGTCTATGGAATTGATTTCTCTGCTTACTGTTGCTTCTTAAATTCTATGCTTTCTTTCTGGATCCTTCCCAAAACAACGTTCTTTTGTAGTTCTTGCAGGGGTAAGTGGAAAACTCTTTAATATTTATTTATCTGAAAATTTATTTGGCTCTCACTTCTTGAAGATTTTTTTTTTCTTCATTCTTCTAAGTGTTGTTCTTTTGTAGGTAATCTAACTTTTTTGTCTGGGTGCCTTTGACATTTCTCTGTGACTTGGGAGTTGTATAATTTTAGTACAGTGTTTCTGAAGTATGGATTTAATTTATCCTTCTCATGACAGGGTGAGGACTATGTGAGTTTATGTTTTTCATTAAGTCTGATAAACCCTCAGTCATTTGTACAATACTTCTGGAACTCCTGGTAGTAGTGTTGGGCATTTTAATTTTATTTTCCATGTCTTTCAACTTTTCTCTCTTGTTTTCCATTTCTTTACTTCTCTATGATACATTATGGGCACTTTTATTTTTTTATTTTTTAAAATCTTTATTGTTGAAAGTATTACATATGTCCCCTTTTTCCCCCATTGACCCCATCTATCCCACTTTGCCCCAGGCCTTCACCACCCTATTGGCTGTGTCCATGGGTTATGCATGTTTGCGTATAGATTCAGATGTATCATTGCCAAATATGTTCTACCATACTGTGGGCTCCCTTTTTGTTTTGTTGGTTTCTTTTGCTGTGCAAAAGCTTTTTATTTTGATGTAGTCCCATTTGTTTATTTTCTCCGTAGTTTCCTTTGCCCTAGGAGATATACCTGGTATCCATAAACATATTGCTACAAGAGATGCCTGATATTTTGCTGCCTAAGGTTTCTTCTGGGATTTTTATGGTTTCATGACTTACATTTAAGTCTTTTATCCATTTTGAATTTATTTTTGTGTATAGTGTTAGTTGGTGGTCTAGTTTCATTTTTTTTTTTTTTTGCATGTATCTGTCCAATTTTCCTAACACCATTTATTGAAGAGACTGTCTTGACTCCATCGTATGTTCTTGCCTCCTTTGTCAAATATTAATTAAGTGTAATGCCTTGGGCCAACTTCTGGGGTCTCTTTCCGGGGGGAGCTGGCCTAAGCTGGCAGGCAGACATCCCTCTCGCAGTCTGGGACTCCTCGCTCCTTACCGCCTGCCTGCTCACTGCTCCTTAGTGCTGCTGCGGAGGCTGGAGAGGCTCCTGCCACCACCGCTGCGCTCACCAGTGGTGAGCCCGGCTTCTGGCTGAGCGGCGCTCCCCTGTGAGAGTGCACTGACCACCAGGGGCCAGCTCCTGCATTGAGCATCTGCCCCTTGGTGGTCATTGCGCATCATAGCGACCGGTTGTTCTGGTTGTTCCGCCGTAAGGGTTGCTTAGGTTTTTATTATATAGACGAAATTTGTGCAAGGGGCTCAGCCCCCTCCTGCTGTGGCAGCTGCCTCTGCCTCAGCCCCCGCCACTGTGGCTTTGTCCGGAAGGATATCTGGAAGGACATCAGTCTAATTAGCATATTACGCATTTATTATAATAGATATGCCTGTTCTTGTGCCAGCACTAGGCTGTTTTGATTATGGTGGCTTTATAGTAAAACTTGATTATCTGGTATTGTGATTCCTCCAACTTTGTTCTTTCTCAACATTGCTGCAGCTATTCGGGGTCTTTTTTGGTTCTATATAAATTTTGGGAGTATTTGTTCTAGATCTGTGAAATATGTTGTTGGTATTTTAATAGGGATTGCAATGAATCTGTAGATTGCCTTGGGTAGTATGGACACTTTAATGATGTTAATTCTAACAATCAATGAACACCATATATTCTTACACTTATTTATATCTTCCTCTATCTCTTTTTCAACGAAGTCCTGGAGTTTTTCAAGTACAAGTCTTTTACCTCCTTGGTTAAGTTTATTCCTAAGTATCTTAATTTTTTTGTTGCAATGGTAAATGGGATTGTTTGTTTAGTTTCTCTTTCTGTGAATTCATTATTGGTGTATAATATCAAGTTTTGGGTGTTGATTTTGTATCCTGCTACACTGGCAAATTCATTTATTAAATCTAGTAGTTTTTTGGTGGAGTCTTTGGGGTTTTCTATATATACAATATCATGTCATCAGCGAATAATGAGAGTTTTAACTTCCTCCTTTCCAATTTGGATGCCTTTTATTTCTTCTTCTTATCTGATAGCTGTGGCTAGAACTTCTAGAACTATGTTGAATAAGAGTGGTGAAAACAGACATCCCTGTTTTGTTCCTGTTCTTAGGGAAAATGGTTTTTGCCAATTGAGTATGATGTTTACTGTAGGTTTGTCATATATGGCCTTTATTATAATAAGATAAGCTCCCTCTATTCCTACTTTGCTGAGCGTTTTTATAAAAAATGGGTGTTGAATTTTTGTCAAATGCTTTTTTCTGCATCTATTGATATGATCATGTGATTTTTGTCTTTCAATTTGTTCATGTGATGTATCACGTTTATTGACTTGCAAATATTGTACCAGCCTTGCATCCTGGAATAAATCCCCTTTGGTCCTGGAGTATGATCTTTTTAATATATTGCTGGATCCAATTTGCTAATATTTTGTTGAGGATTTTAGCATCTATAGTATGTTCATCAGGGATATTGGCCTGTAATTCTCTTTCTTTGTGTAGTGTTTTTATCTGGTTTTGGGATTAGGATAATGCTGGCCTCATAAAAAGAGCTTGGAAGTGTTCCCTCCTCTTGGATTTTTTTGGGATAGTTTGAGGAGGATAGGTATTAGTTCTTTTTTGAATGTTTGGTTAAACTCCTCTGTGAATGCATCCGGACCAGGGCTTTTGTTTGCTGGGACTTTTTTGATTACTGCTTCTATTCCATCAGTTGTTATTGGCCTATTCAGGGTTTCTGATAATTCCTGGTTTGATTTGGGATATTGTATTTTTCTAAGAATTTGTCCATTCATCCCATTGCAGGGGTTTGCAAATTCTTGAAGTATATTAATGTTGATTTTAGTTCACTAATTTTTCGTGTTCATCTAATCTGCTGTTAATCTATTAACTTTTTTAAAAGGAGGGATTATTTTATTTATTTTTTATTTACTTTTTTTTTAAATATATTTTTTTATTGATTTCAGAGAGGAAGGGAGAGGGAGAGATAGAAACATCCATGATAAGAGAGAACCATGGATCGGGTGCCTCCTGCACGTCCCCTACTGGGGATCAAGCCCGCAACCTGGGCATGTGCCCTGACCGGGAATCGAACCTGTGACCTCCTGGTTTATAGGTCGATGCTCAACCACTGAGCCACGCCGGCTCGGCAGGAGGGATTATTTTAGTAAAATATAACATATGTACAGAAAAAGTGCATAAAACACAAATTTACAACTAAATTAAGTATTTTAAAGTCAATGTCTGTGTCACAATCACAGAAATAGAAAATGTCCAGCTCTCCCAGAAGTTTGTCCTCTCACAAGCACAACCCTTTCTTTCCCCCAAAGTTACCACTACCCCGACTTTATTTAACACTGCATTGCATCACTGAACATATACATATGGACCTGTCTCCCTTTGCTTGCCACTTTGTTTCTGAGATGCCTCTGTATTGCTGCATGGAACTGTAGTTCATTCATGTTCAAGGCTGCTATGTCTAATGTCAGGTTCCCAGTGCTGTGGCTGTTCTCGGTCCTTTTCATTTCCATATCACTATGTGATTTCATTTACATAAAGAACAAAACAGGCAAAAGTATAGAGTTTTATATGAAAGGTTTGTTGGGCCCCTAAATTACATGAAAGGTTAATGACATGGCTTTTTTAGGATCCACATTTTACTTATTGTTGAATAAAGAAGCAAAATACAATCAATATAATACAGTATGATCCCATGAAAACAAAAACATATCTTTGCACTTATGCAACTATACACTGTACATATTTATCTGTTCAAATAATGCTGGAATTCTAGAAGCACCAAGCTGCTACCAGTGGTTACCTATGGTATGTGTGAATGGGGCAGAGTGCAGGAGGGCGGGAAGGTCTGTGTTGCAGGGGAGTTGCTATGTGGGCAGATTTTACCTTCACATTTTACTTCTTCCTTTATTTGTTTGTATATAAATCTTTACAGTAAGAATTCTTTCTTTTTTTTTTTTTTTAACAACATCAGTGAAAGGCATATTATCAAAAGAGGAAAGGAATGAGGATTTGCTTTGTGTGTAGCAGGCTCCCCACCAGGCTCTTGTCAGCTGTGCTATGGAGGCTGCTATTACCCTCCAGAGCACAGCAGAGCCAACCCAAGGTGGTCCTAATCCTCTTCTTTGTTTAGGACACTTTAGTGGTTCGTTTTCAGCTCATGGAAGCGTGGCTTTAAACAGCAGTGCCCAAATTCAAGACACATTGATTGCAAGCAATTCTAAGAGGCAGGCTGCTGCCCCTTGAGACTGTGTGGGACACAGGGAAAGTCCAGAGCAAAAGGAAAAGGCAACTGCTATCCCACATGCCCTGGGAACCAGATGGATTCCTGGCCTTCTCATCTCCTCAAGAGAAATGGGGTCGGGGGAGAGGCGATGGAAGCAAGGGGAAGAGGTGATTCATGGGCCAAGGGAGCCCTGCAGTGATCAGAGGCTTCCTTCCCTTCAGGCTTCAGCTCTGCCGATCCCCAGTCTCATCCTAGGCCTGCTTCTCAAGCTGCACCCACCGCAAGATCATCTTTTCAGTTAAGAGCAGTAGTTGCATGAAGTCTAATGATCTAGCGCTCATTATGTGTCCATCATTGTGCTTGCAACAACCTCTGACAGGGGCTACTATTCTTGTCCTCATCTTACAGGTGAGAAACAAAGGCCCACAGAAATGGCTGGAAGTGGCAGTTAGAACCATCCTATTCAGTCTGACTTCCCAGCCTGCACTCTTAACGCTAAACTCTGAGGCAGGGCACTATTATGAGGTTATTCCAGAGTGAGCAGGCAATGGGTTGGCCACCCAGTGCAAATAGACATCCACTGGAATAGGTCAGTATCCATTGTGGCTCTGTCCCTGGACAAGCCCCTTTCTCCTTTTGAGTCTGGATATTCACATCTGTAAAATGGGACAATACTTTTTTTTTAGGGTTGTACTGAATTTTAGAAATTGGATGTATAGAGAACCTCCTAGCAGCTGAAGCACTGCGGCACCCAATAAAAAGCCGCCATCATTATCACCACATCATCATCACCACTTGAACTAAGGCATTCCTTTCTCTCTTCCTAATGAGCCAGAGCAGAGCCCTGAATGACTCCTATTGGAAACTAAGCAAGATCTACCCAAGGCCTGCTCAGAGTGGTGAGCAGAAGGAGGTGGGAAGAAGGAGTCTTTATAGGTACTCCACTTTGCACTTGTCCTGCAAGGTGCCCAGAGAGGTGTCCCTTCTTTCCATCCCCATGGCCACCTCCCTAGTTCAGGCCTTGTTCCTGGAAGACTTCCTGACTCCAATCTGTGCCCACATAGCAACCACTGAGACCCCTGACTCCCTTGCTTAAGAACCTTCCCCATTTTCTTAGTGCAGCTTACCCCAACCCTTTCGGATCTCATGGACCACCAGTGGTCCACAGACCACCGTTTGGCGACGCTGCTCCAAAGGTTTCCTTAAACCAGCAGTCACCAACCTTTCGGACCTCACGGACCACCAGTTGGCATCCGCTGTTCTAAGGAGTCACCGACTGCTCAAACATAGCCCTCTCCCTTCTCCGGAACACCCTGCCCTATGGCAGTTCTCCACCTTTCCAGCTTATGCTGGTCCACTGGCCTGGAGTGCCTCGCCTGGAGTCACACCCTCTTCCCTTAAGTCCTGTTCAGATCCTCTGGGAAGTATCCTGTAATTGATCCCCTCCCCACCACACACACCCAGGGTTCGAGATGTCCTCCCCTGCCTCACTACATTTTGTTCCTCAGGTGCTTTAGGCAAAATTAAGATAATTTACTGCTTTACAAATCTGTCTTCCCTACTACCTTTTCCTACTCTAGGTCAGGGACCGGACTCCTCTGCATGGAGCTGTCACAATGTCTAGCACATAGTAGGTGCTTAGTAAATGTTAGAGCATGAATAAAGACTAACTGCGTCTCAGTAAAAGGAAAAACTTCTAAACCCTGTATTTGTGGACTACCAAACTTTGTGACCTTTGAGGCCATTTGCAATAGGTTTTGTGTGTGAAGGCCCTTTGTAAATTGAAGTGCAGTCCACAAATCTTGGCTCCTGGTATTCCCCAAACTCTGAGACCGGGGACTGAAGGCTGGGGTTACAGGTCCTCAGACTCTGGGAGGTTGCGGACCCAGCCCTGGGCCACTCTGTTGAAGTTGGGTCTGAGGCGGAGGAGTTCCAAGCCACTGGTGAGCTCTGGGAGGAAGGGGGTGCTTGCCCTGGACGTGGTCTCCCCCATCAGGGGTCCTCCAAAGGGCACGGGTGTCCTAGGGGAAGAAGAGCAGCAGGAGAGGTGGGCTGGGGAGGAACGAGATGGCAGCACACTGACATGCAGGTCTATGTGGGGCCTCTCCCTGCCTCTCTCCAGGACTCAGTTTCCCCTTCTGTACAGCAAGGTTTTGCACTACCTTTAACAGGTTTCTCTAGCTCTGCCCCTA
Organism: Cnephaeus nilssonii; assembly: GCF_951640355.1. NCBI lineage: Eukaryota > Metazoa > Chordata > Mammalia > Chiroptera > Vespertilionidae > Cnephaeus > Cnephaeus nilssonii. Next base: position 88,707,787 of record NC_137076.1, on the reverse strand, counting down.
GTTGGGATGGCTTGTTGCTTAGAAATTGGAGCCAAGTTTTCAGAATTGGAATTGGCTTGTCCTAAGCAGAACTCTAGGTTCCCCATAAGCAAGCTCCAGAAGGCAACAGAGTTGGAACAGGGTGTTTCCTTTGTCTTTTCATCTCCCTCAGAGAAACATGCCACAAACTGAAGTAAAAGGGGAGGACGAGAAAGAGCATTGAGAATCAGGGAAGTGCAGATTACAACAGACCTGCGTTTCTAACCATAAGACTGGCGAGAAGAAATGATTGGATAATGGGGCAGAGCTTCACTCATATGCTACTGTTTGGAGGGCACACTGGTGCTGCTTCCTTGGAGGATAGTTTAGCAGGATCATTTTAATCTGGAAATACGCAAATTCTGCCACCAGCAACTCTACCTGTAAGCATATGGCTTCCGGAAGCACATGCACATATGCACAAGGAAGCAGATATGCGCAGGGATTAGTGACAGGCCATAAACAACCTAGGGTCCACTGGCAGAGGAACGGACACAACAGAGGTAGTGTAGTCACATGATGGAATATTATACAGTAGCTCAAAAGGAATGAAAAGATCAATATAAAGTAGGGTAGATTTTAAAAGCATAATGTTGAGTGAAAAGAAGTTACAAAAAGAAATGCAAAGTATTAAAACACATGTATACACACAAAACAATGCTATATCCCCTATAGGTATGTGGCTGCCCTTAGAAAATGTTCTGAAAACTTACCAACCTGACAACAGTGTTTTGGAAAGGAAACTGGGATAGAGGACAGTGAACAAAGGAACCCTTCTTTTGTAGATGCATAATTAGTTTTTAAGAGAATGTAAGTATGTGACTTGAAAACTATTCTTTAATTTTAAGAGAAATAAAAAGCATTGATCATGTGCTGTTTTCTCCACAGGCTGGGCCCAATGGGAAGAGGAGAGGGCTTGCCCCTGGGGTGGAAAGGCAAAACTTGGGCTAGGGCCTGGGTTCCAGCCGAGACAGGGCTTCTGCTTAGACTACCCCAGCTGTGGCAGCAGCAGCCAGGCCCCCTGGGGGACAGGCTGGGATGTTTCCAAGCCAATGCAAGCCTCACAATTGGGCCCTTGACTAGGAGCCCAGAGACCTGGCTCCTGGGCACAGCTTGGCCACCAACACTGCTGTTCCTCTTCGGTCTTCTTCAGTTGGTCCTTCTGTCCCAGAAGGATCCGGGTTCAGGGCTCCCTAAGACCCTTCTGCTGGTGAGAATGTGCCTGTCTTTCATACCTGAGGGTTAGATGGATGGGGCTGCAACCTGAGCTGGCCAGCCTGGAAGCTGGCTGTCAGGACTGAATGTCTGCTGAGGGTTTTAAATAGCTGGGCAGGCAGGGTCTGACGGCCCCAGGAGGTGAGAGAGCACAGGCCTGGCTGGCGAGAGATCCCAGAACATCTGCCAATGGCTTGTGGCTCACACAGCACCCGTTGGGTAGAATTCTTTCCATCAAGGCCCTCCCTGACTTTGAGGGCAGTCACATGCCGCCTCAGCAGTCTCCTCTCAAAGCTCATCACCCCCAGTTCCTTCAGCTCTTCCTCAGAGGGCCTGGTCTCCAGGCCTTGGCGCCACCCATCAATTTTTGTCAGACAGACATAGTCTCCACGTGTGGTCTGAGCAGATGCCAGAAGAGCTGGACTGGGGCCTCCTCTCTACGGACCCTCCACTTTCACACTTACTGTGGTCCAAGCCAGAGGAGCATTTTTCAGAAATAGCATCAGTCTGAGGAAGCCAATTACAATTGAAATCCATCCCCTAGCCCAAGGTCTTCCTCCGGTGCCAAGCTCCTGTCTTGACCCCTATGATTTGTTTCTGAGCCCTTCGGGCAGAATGTTAAATATATCCTTTTATTCCCCATTAGCTTTTCCAACTATCATTTCAACCTGTAAATAATAATGCTAATAATAGCAGCTCTTGTTTATTGAGAGCTTATTGCTTGCCAGAAACAATGCCTGTGGCTTCTTATGCTATCCTCACAACAATCTTATGAAGTAGGTGCAATAATAGTCTCATTTTGCAGATAGGGAAATGGAGGCTCAGAGAGGTTAAGTCACTTTTCCAAGGTCACACAGCCAGGTAAGGAGTCTGCATTTAAGCCCATGTTGAGGCCCCATGCTGTAAACAGTACAAACCACTCTTCTGTGACCCTCATCTCTAGAGTCCAACGTCTCACTGCTACTCCCTGCTTTGGTGCAGCCTCAAAGCCACTTCCTAGGCATTGATGAAAATGAGGAACAGGCTGAGCTATGTAGGACTGGTGAGATCTGGGGGTCCCACCCAGGAAGGACGAGTCAAAGAGGTGGCACACAGCAGTGATGGAGAACAAGAAACCAAGCTCTGGAGTCAGACAGCCCAGACTTGGACCCCAGCCCTGCCCTGCGCGTCCTTGTTTTGGGACTTTGGGCCGGTTGCTGATATTTCTGAGCAGGTCTCTTCACAGGCAGAAAAGGAAAAACTGTAGCACCAACCGCACCCTGTTGTGGGGAGGATCCAATGAGACGTGTAGCACATTCCCTGTACATTTATTGAGGACCTACTATGTGCTGAGGCAAGAGTTCTATTAAGTTCTAGCAAGAGCTCAATGAATGTTTATGACGTGTTCAGATACAGCCTGGCATGTAGAAAGTGCTCGGGAAATTCAGCTACTGCTGTGATTATGACTTGCACCTGTGCACCCTCCCGCTCTCTCCCCAAGCTGCCCACCCTGCCTTACTTGTTGAAATTTCGATACTGCGCAGGGCTGGGAGTGTGACTTCGGCCATCGCTCTGGTAGTCTCGGTAGCTGACAAACTCCTGCCATGGGCAGTGGTAGCCCTTGGGGATGACCGTGTGATTGAACTTCTCTGGCGGGATGCTCTTGAGTGGCTCAGCATAGCCTGGAGGTGAGCAGGGCATGTGGGTTCCTTTCTCCCTGGGCCCACACACCCACACCCACACCCACCTCAGAAAGGGTTGGGGGAGGGAAGACCGAAGCTGGGAAAGGGGAGTGTGTGTAGGGTGTGGCAGGGAGGGTGATGCCAAAAGTTGTTCCCTCAAAAGGTAACCTTCCCCATCCCTGGAAACAAGGAGGATTGGAGTAGGGCAGTGGTCGGCAAACTGTGGCTCTTTGGCCCCTTGAGTGTGGCTCTTCCACAAAATACCATGGCCTGGGCGAGTCTATTTTGAAGAAGTGGCGTTAGAAGAAGTTTAAGTTTAAAAAATTTGGCTCTCAAAAGAAATTTCAATTGTTGTACTGTTGATATTTGGCTCTGTTGACTAATGAGTTTGCCGACCACTGGAGTAGGGGAATTACCAGTTGAGGTTCAACTTCTAATCTTGACTTGCTGTGTGATCTGGGTGCGTTGCTGCTCCTCTTGGGTTAGGTCCATGGAGGGGGGTGTGTTTGGATAGGGAAGGGGGTGGAGTGGACTAGATGCTCTGGGTTCTCTTCCTGCCCCATTGGGGAGCAGCACGCCCACGCTCTGATTCCTACCCCATGGCCCCTCCCTTCCTCTTTGGTCCAGATTGGGGAGGCCACTCACCTGGTGCCAGGGCGCTGGGGCTAGGGGCGCGCTCCACCCAGGAAGCTTCAGGCTGGGCATCCTCAGGGTCCCCGCCTGGGAAGATGTGGAGCTCTGAGCGGCAGTTCTGCAACTCCGGGCTGATGGCAACCTGGGCAATGGATAGCCTTGATATTGCCAGACCCCGTCACCCAGCGTCCCCTGCTATTGGGTCTCCCTCCACGCACACTGTCCCTGGTTTCGCTGTTCCAAGTCACTGTCCCCTAGGTGCTCTTCCAGCCACCGTCGGGGAGTAGGAATGAGGGATGGGCAAGGGGCCAGGGATCACCCTCCACAAACAAGGGGGGCACACAATCCTAGCACCCACCTCCTGGAGATACTGGGGAGTGGAGTATGAGAGAATTGTGCAGTGCCCTAAACCCAGGGCCCAGGACAGAAAGATGCTTTGTATATAGTTGCTACTATAATATTAACCCTGGGCAAATACCCTCCCTGAACCTCAGTTTCCCTCTCGGTGAAATGGAGATAATGATGATAATCTCACTTTTTGAGCGATAAATGAGCTGATAACATTTAAGTGCTTAGCTAGCTGTGTCTTAGATACATGGCAAAGGTTAAGTGCTATCTTTATTATTCTGCCATAAAACTCCTCAGTTGCCTTCTGTCTCACCCAGAAATTGGGTGGAGCGCGGATGAGATGCCCCTGCATTTATTAGGGTGGCCGAAACTACCTGCTGCCTTTTTGAAGCCTGAGGATAAGCATCCTTGCCTCCTTTCTCTACCAGCTGCCTGGTCCGCGGTCTTGTCCTTCTTCTAGTGGGAAGCAGAGAAAGAGGCATTCTGTGTTTTCCATCTTAGATCAGGTCGAATCTAAACGTAGCTTGCTGCAAATTCAGCCCAGCACACATGACTATTTTTCAGCACTATTTGTAGGAGCTGGCAGCTCCCCTGCCCACTCCATGTTATATTTTATCTTGGGAGAGAGATGTGCAATGAAGACGTAAAACTTCTAGGCTCACACAGCATGGCAGGGGGTCAGTCTGGTGGGAACGTCACAGCCTTCTCTAGCTGGAGCTTGAGGGACTGCCCAGGTGCCAGAGGTCCTCACCTGGCTATTTGGTTTTAGGCAAACCACTGGCCTTCTCTGGGCCTTAGTTTCCCCTCTGAGCACAATGCCGTCTTACCTCCCGCTGGCTGGCAGCAAGCTCAAAGGTGAACTTCTGCACACGGCGCTGTCTCTTCTGGAAGAGGAGGGATCCTCGGTTGTTGCGTAGCGATAGCTCCTCCATCATTAAGTCCTGGGGCACGCTCAGCTTCTTGCCCAGGTCCAGCAGAGGGACTGCGGGGAGAGGCCAGGACACTCAGAGACACTGCTAAGGAGAGCTCCTCATGGCACTGTCCGTGGTGTGTGAGAATGCCGGCTTCTCCCCACACTTGCCAACACGGAGTGCCATCATTCAGTGGACTCTGTCCACCTGGTGGGCAGAGATGACACCTCAGAGCTTAATTTGCATGTGTCTGACAGTGAAATGAGCATCGTTTCGGATGTCCTTTGGCCATTTGTATTTACGTGTTCCATGGATTTCCTGTGCAGCTCTTTGCCTACAGCGGTGGAGGTAGTGAGAAATGGTCAGGTCCTGGATATCTTTAAAGGTAATCCCTGGCTAAGGGATATGAAAGAGAGAGGGTAGAGTAGAGGGTGATGGCAGCCTTTCTGGCCTGAGTCACTGGAAGGTTGGAGCGGCCACTCCCTGAGATGTGGAAGGTTTGGAGCAGGAGAAATTGTGGGAAGAGTTGGGAATTCAGTTTAAGATCTCCACCTTTCCAAGTGAGCAAATTTCTGTCTTATATAATGCTTATTCCATATTTAAGGCCCCCTAATTTTCTTCAAAATTGGGCATATAAGGTTTAAAGAGACTTGTATGTATCCAGGTGGAGAGACTCGAGTTCATGGGAGGTAACTGACCTGAGATAAAGATTGGGGGATAAGAAGAGAAATAAGTGTGATGTTTTCAATGAAGAACTTCACACTTATGTCTCCTATTATAGTTGAGACAATAGCCAGTTTATAGCCTGGGGCTCCAACATTTAGACTGAGGAATGACAGAGCCCTGGAGCCCGGGAGGAGCACCCAGCGAGGCAGGAGGAAATCTAGAGCTTGGTGTCCTGGAAACCAAATGATTAAAGCATTTCAAGGAAGATGGGCTGATCAACAGAGTCAGATGCTGCTGATGTGTCAAGTAAGATGAGGGCTAAATTGACTGTGATTATTTAGTAATGTGCGGTTACTATTGGTGATCTTCACAGAAGCAGTTGCTGGGGAGTATTGGGTGTCAAAGCCTTATTGGAGAGGGTTCAAGAGAAAATGGACAGAGGAACCGTTGGGCCACACCACGAGGAAGCAATGAGCCAAATCTAGGATGTGGAACATTCTACAGGGCAACTGGCCTGCTTTCTTCAAAAGAGTGAGTGACATGGGAAAAATAAGTGGGGGTTGTTTTAGATGAAAGGAGATTTAAAGGACATAGCAACCAAATAGAAACAATAGCCGTTATTTGAATCCTCATTATAACAAAGTAGAAGATTGGAGAAAGTTGACTATAGGACTGGTTATTAGACAGTATTGTAATTTTGTTCTGTGTGCTGATAACTTTGGTGTGTAAGGAAAAGTCCTTTTTATGATTTTTGTGCATTCGGAAGTATTTAGAGCATGAAATGACATACTCTTTGGGATTTGCTTTGGATTCCAGGAATGAAAGGAGGGCCATGGGGATTTGCACTCTACTTTTATGTGTGTTTGGAAATTGGCTTGGTAAAATGTTAGAAGAGGAGAAGGGGCAGAAAATAGAGACAACTGCTTTGAGGGGCTGGGCTCTAGACCAGCGGTTGCCAACCTTTCCGACCTCGCGGACCACCAGTGGTCCACGGACCACCGGTTGGCGACCGCTACTCTAGACCATGGCTGGAGGCAGCTGTGCAATCAAGAGGGGTTGCTTGTTTATTTGTTTGTTTCTAAAGAGGGAGAAATAACAGCATGTTTGTTAGCTGGTGGGAAAATTTGACAGTGCAATAGAGAGAGTGGAGAATTACTGAAGGAATATCTGTCCTTGAGTAAGAGAGAGGGGAGGGCATCCGGTGCCCAACTAGAAGGGTTAACTTCAGATTGGCAAGGAGAGTTCATCTACCACATCAGGGAGAAAAACTGAGAACGTGGACATAGGCCAAGCAATGGACAGATGTGGAGGAGGCAGCTTGCAGCTGTTCTCTTCTGGTGACTTCACTTTTCTCAATGAAATAAGAAGGCATTGACTGAGAATGAAGATGGGGGAGGAGGCACTGGAGGTTTGAGGAGAGAGGGTGCCAAAGTTGTCTGAGAGTAGCGGGTGGGTGAGCGGGCCGGGGAGATGGACGTGGTCATCAGGCAGCACTGAGGCCAGTCAGGGGCTATGACTCATTCCATTCAATAGACTCCTTCCTACAGAGCCTTTTTAAAAAGGAGGAGGATTTTTCCCTTCTTTCAGCAGATATAGAGAGAGCACCTTCTTGTTAGGGGCATAAAGAAATCTGCTGTAAGTTAGAAGGGGGAAAAGTGCGTTTCAGAAGAATCTATAGTCTAAGGTCCCACTTGTATATTTAAAAAAATAAATATATGTTCATACATGCATTGAAAAATCTGCAAGGACCATGCCGAATATTAGCAGTGATGACTTATGGGACATAGAAAGAAGGAGGGCTAGAAATGGTAATTGTTTGCACTGTTATTTTTTTTAAAACAATAAAATGTACTGCACACTTAGAAATATAAAAATAAAAAAGAAACAAAAATATAAAAAACAAATACATAACAAAAAGTCTCCTGGCATATTCTCAAATATTATCCAGATGAACAGAGCTTAATATATTTTAAAAAAAGAGAAGAAAAAAGCTATAGACAAAACCTATTTGACTAAGCAATTCTGGCATTCATTCTTGGGGAGAAAAATTGAATAAACATGCCCGAAGATATAAATACAAGAATGTTTATTACAGTGAGGTTTCAAATTACAAAACCTGGGATCAGTCTGTGGTGGATGCTGCCAAAGTGCCCTTTATCGTGGTTGACAGCCCACAACTGCCACCTTCTACAGAGAACTGCCCAGGTGAACAGAAGGGGTCATGGTCCTTGCTTGAAGATGGGATGAATTCTGTGGCACCCCCAGGGTCAGACTGAATCTGGGCTACAGCTGAGCCCACATCCTTGCTCAGCAGCTTCCCCTGCCCTGTCCTACTTCACTTCCTTTCTCCTGAGAGTGCAACCTCAATAAGTCACTTGCTCAAGAATCCTCAGGCTCTGCTCCTAAAGGTCCCACCCTGAGACGAGCCTTCATGACACCATTTGAAGGTTTGTATGAGTATAAATATATATAACATACGACATGCTAGGAAGCAGCGGGGAGGTGGTGAGGATGGAAAGGAGTCTGTGGTATGCTGCTAAGTGAAAAGAAATTTAAGTTGAAGAACACAGTGTATACTAGTAGTCTTTAGCCCACGCGTGTGTATTTGCATTTATATAAATATGTTTATATATGAACAGAAAAAGGATTGACACAAATATTGGAACATTCGTTATCTCCAGATGGTTCTACTAGAAGGAACTTACACTTTCAAAGTCCTTCATGTCTATTTGGTCTGAATATTTTCTAAAATGACTAGAGGCCTGGTGCATGGATTTGTGCACCAGTGGGGTCCCTTGGCCTGTCCTGCGGGATCGGGCCAAAACCGTCTCCCCAACATCTCCTGAGGGGTCCCAGATTGCGAGAGGTGGTTGTGTTTTGTTTTTTACTTTATATTTTTCTTTAGTTTCAAAATTGTCTTTAAGTAATAACCTAGCAGTAGTCAACATTTTACATATTTCCAGTCTGGTATAAATGATGTGTGCCAATATTTTGGCGTCAAATTAATTGCTTAGATATGAGAAGAGAGAATGCGTGGCCCTCCTGGTTAGAGCACCAACCAACACTTCACAGAGTTTGTGTGTTTCAGCACATGAAATCATGGAATAAAAGAAAAGACTTGACTCCCACAAAAGGAGGCAAGGACACACAAAACAGGTTAAAAGGACGACTCACATGTGATTAAGTACTTCTTAGGAGGCAAAACCTAGCAGTGGTCTTAGGCTAGGGTTTATCAGAGCTCGGCTCACTGTCAGTCTGCGTCGGAATAACCCAGGTGCTTGTCTAAAAGGCAATGCACGGCCCCCTCCCCAGGTCCACTGAGTCAGAATCCCTGGGGTGGATGCTGGCAATCTGCATTTTAACCAACACCATGCCACTATGATTAACATGTAAGTTTGAGAGGCCTGACTTAGTTGAATTTGTTTATAAAATTCTTGAAATGCTCTAAAGTAGGCCAAGTAAATAGACTCTAAAATTATGCCAAGAGTTCTGAGAGGTCTTATAAAGTTGATAAACATGTATTTTAGATGATTTATTCATTAGATGAGTCGGTTTTTAAGTGAAATGGTTTGAGTCCAACTGGGTAGCCTTGCCCACCTGCCCACTTTCCCCCCAACCCCTGTCTCTTGCCATGGGGACTTGGTGAGACGCAGAGTTTCAACAAGCAAGGACAAGCGTGTGGGGAGCTTGGGGCTGCAGTTAAGGCTGGATCTGGGATCAGAGCCCGCCGAGTTCCATTTGAGACTGAGGCAAGGACATAGCTGGGGCCAGGCTTGGTCTAGGGCATGCAACTCCAGCTTCTGGATGTGAGGACAGCAGGGCAACGCCCTTCCCAATGCTTTGGGGAGCTTCCAGCCCAGGTGGCAGGTTCCACAGGCACTCCCTTGGGGCTGGCCTGGAACTCACACCTATTTTTGTAGGCCTGGGGCCAGCAGGCCTGAGTGGCTGCAATCTGGGACCAAGAAAGGATGGGGTCTGAGGAATGCACACAGGCTGGGTCCACCTTACCTGGTCCAGCTTGGTCCCCCATGGCAGCCATCACTGGCTTCTTCTGCTCCTTGGGGATCATCCTGTAGATGAAATGATCCACAAATTGGCCAGGCCGCCTCCATTGCCCTTCCAGGCCTCCTTCAAGTCCCTGGCCCACTCATCTCCAGCCCACCCCAAGGTCTCAAGCAAGGGCTGTCTGAGCTGGGTGGGCCTTTGTGGTCTCTACATACAGAGGAGGAGGCTGAGGTCCAGGGAGGGTGAGGGAGATGCTCAGTTCTTCCCATGCAGCTAGAGAAGCACTCTCTCTTTAGGGGGTCAACTCTGGGACATTAGGGGTGGGGAGGTATGGGTCTCAAACTATTTTCATCCGCTGATGTAGGTGAGCTCTGATCAGCGGCTGAGAGAAGTTGGAGGTTTACATCAGGGGGAGGAGGGGTATAGGTGGATAGGCAGGGGTGACACTAGGGTCTGCAAGGCTGGGCCCCCCTCCTTTCCCTAGTACTTGGCCCTAAGACTTGAGGGCACAGGCTGGTCCAAGGAAGCTGAGAAAACCCTCACCCCCTCCTCTACCCTTACCCCAAAACTGACTTTCATGATGCTCCCTTTTATTTTAATAATGTTTTTATTTTAAAATTACAGTTGACACAAAACATTATATTAGTTTTAGGTGTGTGACATAGAGGTTAGATATTTATATAACATACGAAGTGATCACCCCAATAAGTCTAGTACCCCATGGTGCTCTCTTCTTTCTCACCCTTCTCTTTCTCCTCCTCCATCCCCTCCCCCCATTTGTATCTCATGACACTTTCTAGGAAATTTGCAAATAAAATGAGGTCTAGAACCCCACCTAAACCCCTGCAGGCCCCAAGTCCAAATCCCCAAATTTGCCCCCCAAAAGAGAAGGCAGATCCTTTGAACCCCTGACAGATTACACACCCCTGTGCCCCTCTGCTTTGCTTCCGGATTTTCCTATATTCCTTCCTTTAGAAAAACAATCTGCTTCCATCTGTACCCCCACACCCACTCCCACCTAGGTCAGTGGGCACTGAACCGGGTGGCTTGGCAGCTAATCCGTGTTTCTAACTCCCTCTGTAACAGTGAGCAAGTTGCTCTCCAGCTCTGTGACTCAGTTTCCCCCTCTGTTACATAGAGGGTTGGGCTAGATCATGGGGATTCATGGATGGGCTTTAAGAGCATTCACGAGCCTCCTAAAATGATACAAACATGAGCACGTCTGCATGCATTTGGGTGAGGGTCATGAGATGATTGAGAGAGTTCCGGCTGTGACCCCTGAGGACTCCACATTCCGCAGACCTGTTTCTCGATATTCGCCCCCTTTTCAGAAATTCACAGACATTGGGAAGAGCCCCTCATTTTCCAGACAGGCACCCTGCTTCCCTCTACTCCCTAAAAATCTTGGAGTCCTGAGCAGAGCCATTAGCTATCCCCAACCATGAATCCTAGCTACCCCTTCCCCATTTAACCTAGAGTAACCTAGGCTTAGAATCCCTCCCTTCCCAACTCAGGATTCAGGCTTCCACGAGGCCCCACACTCCCCAGACTCTGCAGGGCCCTTCCTCTTCTTGGACAGGAAGGGGCTCTGGGAATTGGTTCATCTCCTCCACCCACTCCCCACAGCTCCTCAAATTCCCCTAGGATCCTGGTACCTGAGAGCTGGGACCACAGTGGGCAGAGAGAATATCAGACCCTCAAGATTAACACCTCTGTCGGGAAGCTGAAAGTTGGGTGGTCAGTGTCCGTGCAGCAGTCGGGCAGTCAGAGAGCTGAGTGTGCCCTGCAGCCAGCTCTGGCTTCAGCTGACGAGAATTGTTCCTGCCTTGTTGTGGCTCACAGCCTTATTTCGGGCTGCAACTGGATCCAGGGACAGATGCTAAAAGCACCAGGCCCCAGGGAAGACAGGTGCCCCAGCAGCAGGCCCTTGCCGACAGAAGGGTTTGCACACACATGAACACACACACGTACATATGCACACACCAAAGTCACCTGGAAATGCTGAGAGTCAGTCTCCGGTCACTTGAGCTTGCTAATTGTATCCTTAGTGCCTAGAATGGAGCCTGATAGGATTGCCATAGATATTTTTTGGATGGATGGATGGATGGATGGATGGATGGATGGATGGATGGATGGATAGGTAGATGGATGGGTGATGGATGAATTGTCCTTTAATATCTTTGTTTGACTTATTCTTTCTTTCCTGTCTTCTCTTCTTCTTTCTGCCTCCTTCTTCTCTCCCTCCCTCCACCTTCTCACATTCTCTGAGCCTCTATGGACTGTAAATAAATAAGGCAGGACTCCGTGCTCAAGGAGCTCAGCCAGACCCAAGCCAGACCCGTAAATAAGCCTTTGAGACGCATCATGGGAAATGCTCTGGGAGGGCCCAGGGGAGGGTGCCATCAGCTCAGCCTGGGGGTGGGGAAGGCTTCCCAGAGGAAGAGACATTTGAGCTGGGCCTTGAAGGCTGAGTGGGAGTTCACTGGGCAGAGAGAGGACACAGGAATTGCAGGCAGAGGCCGGGTCATGTATAAAAATGGTAGGAGGTCGGCAAGTAGAGCCAGAACTGGGGGTGGGGCAGTGCTGAGAGATGAGGCCAGACAGGTGGGCAGGGGCCAGATCACAGCAAGCTTTTCAAAAGGCAAGTGTGCTTTATAAAGAGCCGTGAAGAGTTTAAAGTGGTGGGATGGAGTGGTCAGATTGGCATTTTTCCAAAGATATCTCTGGCTGCCATGTGGAAAATGGCGGGGGGAAGGGGTCATACTGGAGTCAGGCCTTCACTATGGGAGGGATGGGGGTGGCTTAATGGGCAGTGACAGAGGGCATCCATAGGAGGAGAGGGACTTGACGGGTATTTGGGGAATCACTAGGTCCTTGTGAGAGACTGAATGTGGGAGGTGAGGAGAGGGCCACTCCGGTGTCTGGCTTAGGTGACTAAGGAAGGTAACCGGAGGGACAGATTGGGCAGGGGGGATACTGCATTCAGGGAAGGTTCCAGCTAAAGAGAAACACTCCCATGGAAGGTTGGGAGCAGCAGGGATGCACAGGGTCTGGGCAGGGAGATCTGTACCTGTGTGACAGACACTGTCTAAGGACATATTTCTGACAACCTCCTTAGGAAGAAGCCTGGACTTTGCTGTGGATGGCCTGAGCGTGGCTTTCTTCTACTTGGGTTCCTCCGCCCAGCCTCTGCAGGGCCTGAGCATCCAGATAGAAAGGTGAGGAATGTTCCTAGGGCAGGCATGGCCTCATCTGGGAGTGGGGCCACAGTTCCCTTCTTTGGGCAAGGATGCCCCCATCAGGAGAGGAGCACTCCTAATGGTTTGTCCGGCGCTCACTAGGATTGTCTGGACTTAAACATTACCTCCTGCTCTTGCCTGGAGCTCTGACCTGCTTCTGAGGAAGCAGCCCAGAGTACTGGGCCCTGCCCCAGCTTGGCCCTGCACACTCCAGTGTCAGTGCCTGTGGTCAGGGCCTGGGCAATGCCACCCTGAGACATCAGCTAGCCCAGCTCACTCATTACATAGATAGGGAAGCTGAGGCCTAAAGAGAAAGGAGTGGGTTTACCCTGGGTCACCTAGCTAGTAGACGATAGAACCAGGACTTCAACTCAGTGACATCTCCTATGGCCTGGAGTTTTTATGTTGTTCCCTATCTCTCCTCATGGATGCTACTTCTCAAGTTCCCATCCCATGTGCATCAAACATTCTCATCCACCCTAAGTCCCATGGACTGTCCCATGGTTGGGGAAAAAGGAAGGGCTTTAGACACAACCGAAAATGACCCAGGAGGCAAAAGGATTCAGGAAGCATTTATTTAGGGCCAGAGCTGAATTCTATAGGAGACAAGAGGCAGGACACAGGCAATCTCTAGTGGGTTAGAGGAGAAGATGGGGGAGAAGGCAGTGAAGCAAGGGAATAGCCAGTCAGAACTGCAGCTTTCCAAGGCTGCCTCCTGCTGGCTCTTTGTGTATATGCAGGTAGAAGTAGATGTTCTATGCCACTGCCTCAGCCAGTGGCCTAATAATGTCTCTTCTTTGAAACAGGCCTTAGCTTGGCTTCTATGTTACAAGGGACCCTGAAGCAGGTGAGGACTTTGGTAAATGTGGTCACTCATCATTGACCTCCTCATCTTCCCACCAACAGAGCCTGTGTTCCCAATCCTCATACCCTAGGAACCCTCTGGGATCACTTCTTTATTCCAGAGCACCCTAGTCACATCCTGATCCTCAGCTTCTCCTAGCTTCACTTAAGGGTTCCAGGTCTAACAAGTGAGTTTGGGTTAGGGTAAGTCTACCCCTAACTCAAAATTACACTTTATCCTTCATCTTTAGCAACATCCTGGTATCCTTTCACCTACACACCTCTGATCTTCAGCCAATTCTAACACCCCCACCCCCACCTGCACCCCCGCACTTAATATCCTAAAGTAAATATTCTGAACCTCTAGAGGGCATAACCAGCCAACTCTGGAAACTATGGAACTTAGCCAATTCCTCCCCATGTCCCTCTAGGGATTAGAATCAGAGCCACCAGGATTTAAGGGACATGCTAGAGCCTGCTGCCAGGTTCCCCAAGGTCACTGGGCACCGGGTACTACCTAGGCCAGAGTGCAATGGGAAAGAGATAGATAGAATAGTGCCCACTCATCTGGGTATGATGTGGATGCTGGGGCCTGGAACTGAAGAGTGGGTGCTTCCTAAGAAACCAGAAACATAGGTTGGCTCTGTTCTAACTTCTCACTCACCCACCCAAGCTCACCTGCCCCTGAATTCTGCCCAGCCAATTCTCCACCTGTACTCTCCTTCCCTTCCTAATACTGTGGAATGCATTTCAGGACTGGAAGAGCCCTCAGAGGATATCTGAGCCAGTCCATTTTCTACTAGAATCTTCTGTGCATCCTGGCCACTGCTTGCATACATCCTATAACAAGGAAATCTTTGCTTCCCTCTTTCCATATGGTCAGCCTCAAACTCAGGGCTATCAGGTAAAGCCACAGGCTAGCAGAGCTCCATGTCAACTCTGAAAGGGCTCAGCTTTGAAAGGGCTGCATGAAAGGGCCCAGAAGGGATAGATGGGTTGGAGGCACCTATGGCATTCCTAGAGGCCCAAGTCCTGGGCCTGGGGGAAATCATTGCTGTAGAGCTCTCTTCTCGGGCTGCCGTTAAGATGCCCTGGGCAGTTTGAGCTGGGATGGAGAAAAGCAGGAGGGACCTGGGAGGAGGACTCTTCCTGCCTTTTCTCTCCAGAGGAGCGGGGCACCTTGAGCTGGCCTGAGAGACCTCACTAAAGGTCACGGTGGTAAAAATAGAGCTTGTCTGGGCAGGGATGGAAAACAGCTGCTACTGCCTGGGACTTGGAGCCAGGAAGGAGGATGGTCAAGCCAGGACCTGGACAGGGAACTTAGGCCTAGGATCTTCTGAACATACCCCTCATTTGCCAGACTCCAGAGAGCAGAGCCAGGAAGGGAGGGAGGAGTATGTAACCCTGGAATGCTGCAACTCTTCCAAGGCCCGTGGGCGCGTGCGTGTGTGTGTGTGTGTGTGTGTGTGTGTGTGTGTGTTGAGGGTGAGAGTGTGTGGAGGGTGTGTGTGTGGGGAGGGGGGCGGCATTTAGACTTTTGGAGATTGCTTTGGCCAAAGCCTCATTGGAAAAGCTGAGGGTCAGAGGAAGGGTCTTTCCCAGGTTCACACAAGGACTGAATGATATGTTAGAGCTGGAACCCAAGCTTGGATCACTACTCCAAGCCCAGAGCTCTGGCCCCTGACCCCTTATCTCCGGGGCTGTCCAAACAGGCCAGACTTTTGGGGGATGTGGTGCTGAGATCTCCCAAGGTTGATCTCTCCTAAGATCTCTTCCAGCTCGGCCCTCCCGGGATGGGAAGGGGGAGGCTTTAGGTGGTGCAGGAGGCCTCGGTGGGGAGGCTGCCACGCTTGAGCCTCAGGCTCCCATTCCACCCACGGGGACAGATGTTGTAGCCCAGGATGCCGGGCGACTTCGCCCCGGAGTCCTCAGAGTCGAGGGACACATCAGAGTCCGTGGGCGAGCGGCGATAGGGGAAGGGCCTGGACGGTGCGGGGGGCGGGCTGCGGGGGCTGGCGCAGGGCGAGGGCCCAGCCAGCAGCGGGCTCCGCGGGATTGGGGCGAACGTGGCCCCAAGGGTAGCTGCTGGGCCGGGGCGGGCAGGCTGCGGCGAGCGCATGCGCGGTGGTGGTGGCGGCGGCAGCGGTGCCCTGGGCGGGGAGAAGGGCCGCAGGCTCTCGGCGCCCGCTGGCCTCGGGGAGGCGCTCTTGCGCCGGGCCGCGTTGATTATGTTTCGGGCCAGCAGAGCCTGCAGTTGGCGGCTGGGGGGCCGCACCTCCGTCTCAGGTCGTAGCGGGGATACCGAGCGCTCGCTCCACGAAGGGGACATGGGTGGCGGCGGAGGCAGCGGTGGGGGGCTGCTCATGCTGCCCCCGCGGCCGGGCTCCCACGGCCGAGGGCTCACCCAGCCGTCCAGGCTGCTGGGGGGCCGGGACGCGCTTGGCGTCCAGGGCGGGGAGGTGGGCAGGCTCTCGCGGTGGTCCTGTGAAGAGAGCAGAGAGGGTGGGGGCAAGCGTTAGTGTTGGGGTCCTCCATGCCGGGATTTTGGAAGGGGCCGAGTTTGATTTGTCCGTTGTACAGTCAGGAAAGCCAGCGACTAAAGTCAGGTAGTGCCTGCAATAAAACGTAGATGCCCCCATTCTCAGCCCAGATGCTTGAAAAAGCCCACGCTGGCCCTAGCTGGTTTGGCTCAGTGGTAGAGCGCCAGCCTGCGGACTGAAGGGTCCGAGGTTCGAATCCAGTCAAGGGCACATGCCTGAGTTGCTGGCTCGATCCCCAGTGGGGGGCATGCAGGAGGCAGCCAATCAATCATTATCATTGCTGTTTCTATCTCTCCCTCTCCTTTCTCCTCTGAAATCAATAAAAATATATTTATTTAAAAGAAAAAGCCCACACTGCCTGCCCCTGCACTTAACAGGGAGGCAGGTGACTAGAGGTTAAGAACTCTCACTTTGGAGGCAGACCCCTATACTTACTGAATGAACCTGGGCAAGTTGCTTCAACAGCAGAAGCAACTGGAAACCTGGACTTCAGTTTCCTCCTCTGTAAAATGGGGGTCTAATATCAGCACGTACCCCATAGGGTTGTCGTGAGAATTAAATGAGATAACTAATGTAAAGAGTACTACATGTATTAGATGATTTCCTGGGAGAAAGAAAGTGCTCACTAGATGTCATTCATCATAAAGAAATACTGGAAGGATTCACATGAAACTAACCAAAGTGGTTCGTTAAGAAATGGGGTGAGTGGGGCAAAGCACATAGCCACAGGGGTGGGAAAAGGCTTTATGTATTACTTTTTATGTAAGTTTAGATTTTTGAACCATATGGATGTATTATCTATTCTAAAATTAAAACAAACACTTTTATCATTATTATTGAGGTTGGGCTTAGGCAAAGACTCTCTCAGCCCCAACTCCATTGCCATGTTGCCATGGTCGCCTTCTAATTTTTCCTTGAACATCTTGAGCAGGAAGGAAGTTCCCACTGACAGATGGAAACACAAAAGGAAGTTACGTCATTCCTCTCTAGACAGCCCGCTCCCCTCACTGGACTTCTTTTGACATGAGGTGGGTAGTGTGGACATCTTTAAGCTTATAAATACACTATCATATTTATTTCCTGCCTACTTAGGGACTTTCCAGTCTATAAGGCTCAGTCTCATCATTTGTCTCTCATTAGATCCTCACAACAGACTGGTGACATAGCTGGCATTATCACACCCATTTTCCAATGGTGAAGATGAAGTTCAAAGATGTAAGTAACTATCCAGGATGTTCTGCCCACTAGAGAATGTGTCTGTGTGTGTGTATGAGAGGGAGGGAGGGAGGGAGAGAGAAGGCGAAACTGTCTGCTGCTTGAAGGCTATATCATGCTAAAACAGTCTGAACTGGTATGAAAGTGTAGGGAATGGGGATCCTTCCCCAGCATGGATCTGCTAAACCAATTGTTCATCCAATCAGATCCCAGCAATAAACCAGTCCACTCAGCCTTCAATCCAATCCAAATTCACCACCAGTCATCCCTCAGAGTCCAGAACTAGCCAGTCCATTCAGTGCCTCCTACTCAATCAATATCTCATAACATCCATTCTCTAATTCAATCAGTAATCAGCCACAGCCAAGCCCTTCAGCCTCTCTTCTGATCAGAACCTAATTTATCCCAATCAAAAGCAAGCAATGGACATAAAGTATCTGTTTTCTCCAATGTAGCGGCTACTAGATGAGTCCAGACACAGAATTTGAGCCTTCTGCCTGGAAGGAGAAAAAGGCCCAGGCGTGGGATGGGGTTGTCTAAGGTCACATAGGAGTCAGGTGCAGATATGGGACTAGAATCCAGTTCTGACTCTTGATGGCAGTTTGTACAGCAGTCTGAATAGATCTTCATGGGATGGTAATGCTGGAGTGACCCTGGGCCTCAATCACCAAGTAAGAAAGTTAAAGCCCGGCATGGGATCCACCCCTTACACTCCCAGGATCAGAGTTGTTTTTACATTAGCCAGAGACGCTGGGAGCTGCTCTGTCTGTGCAACATCCCAGGAAGCTTGCTGTCAGCCCAGCTCAGGGAAGTGGGGCCAAGAGTTCATGATCAAAGCCCATCAACACGCATTGAGGCAAAGCAACCAGGGCTCTTTAGCCAGAAGAGTAGTCTGAGGCAGGGGGAGCTGAGGTAATTGTCTGAATCTCTAAGGGTTGTCTCTGCCTTTGGTGGCCACAAGGGGAAAGCTAGGGCCAGCAAGTGGAAGGAATAACAGCTTGTATTGGAATGTTGGGGGCAGTGGTGAGCAGCTCCTCATCATTTGGAGGTGGGCCAGAGCCTGACCTCATCGGAATTGCCATGGCTGGATACTGACTCTGTGTGTGTGTGTTGGGGGGGGAGGGGGGTGTGCACAATACAAAAAGGCTGCAGGAAATCAGAGCTGTTCACTTTCTGGCAAAGATCTCAGTGCACCCTGAATCTCTGTATATACCAGAACTACTTTAAAATACACTTGAGTGAAAATTCACAAAGTGCATCACTTAACCCAGCCCCAGCCCCAAAGCGGGGCACATGTGTGGGGTGCAGGCATGAGGAGAGCAAAGTCCGACAGGAACTGTTAGAGACCAGACCTAGCTCCCAAACTGCCTTCTGAGGTTCTTCCATTGCATGGAAGGGGAAACAGGCCCAGGGGTAGGAAGGGGCTGTCTAAGGTCACACACAAGTCAGGTGCAGATCTGGGACTGGGATCCAGTTCTGACTCTCGATGGCAGTGTGTTCCTCTCCACCAGGGGCAGAAATTCAGTGTTATCTGGAGGCAGGTGGTGAGGAGCGTGGGAAATGGCCAGATTTACATTGTAGGGAGAGGAGAAGGGGACCCGAGGGAACAGGAAAATGTATGCTCTGGCATTTAAATTCCACTTTTAAAGAACTCAAACCAACCTGAACTGTAAGGTTGTGGATTTTCCCCAGGTTCTACAGCCTTTTTAGGCAAACTCTGAGGAAGGAGAAAACAGAGGAACGTGCTTTCCATTGGGTTCTGGCTTCTGGGGAAGAGAGAGGGCACCTTGCTTCCAAGCCAGCACACATCTGTGCCCATGGCTGATCCAGACACACAGCAGATGCAGGCAGCACGTTCACACATAACCGAACGGTCCCGCCCCACTTCCCAGGCCAGAATCAGGGAGGAGAGAGACGGCCCTGACCACCAGCCAGTGAGCACGGAAGAAAGGAAGCAAGACAGAGTTGAGGCAGAGTGTATTGAGAACAGGAGAGAAGACAAAGTGGGGGAAGAGCTTGGCCAGCCTGGCCGCAGGTGTTGCAGGATGGAGGGTGGGCTCTTCCAGGAGTCAAGGGAGCGGGTCTAGGGCAGGGGCTTCACTCTGTCCTGAGAGGGGGCTGCATGGAGCTGCTGAGCTC
Source organism: Cnephaeus nilssonii (assembly GCF_951640355.1). NCBI lineage: Eukaryota > Metazoa > Chordata > Mammalia > Chiroptera > Vespertilionidae > Cnephaeus > Cnephaeus nilssonii. Next base: position 88,688,354 of record NC_137076.1, on the reverse strand, counting down.
ACTCAAGACTTCCCCATACATGCCCCTGCATTCTGGGCAGAATGAACTCACTGGGAAGGCACCCCGTTCCCATGGAGATGAGCCCTGAGCTCAGGAAAGCGGCAGGCTCAGCCCAGCATGGGCACCGCCTCCACCACCCCTCTCCCCACTGGGGAGCCCAGAAATAGGGCTGGAAAAGAGTAAGTGGGTGGTGCTCGGGCCCCAGCCTTGGGAATCTGCCATCTGAATTCTGCCTCTTGCCTCTGTATTCTCTCACCCCCCACAAAGCCTGGTATTGGGGGGCTGTAGCACATAAGCTTTCAGAGGTGGTAAAGTGCTCATACTACTATGAATGGGGAAACTGAGACCCAAAGATACACATGGAGTCAACTCTTACGTCCCAGCCTTTTCCTCAGAACCTTAAGGTCTCCTCCGTCCCATCTCCCTGAGCTGTGTGCTCCCGCCCCAGCCCTTGCCCCGCTCCCACTGCCCCAGCAATCCTGCACCTGAGCCATTCCAGTCTAGGCTTCTGATCCCTCGGCTCCTCCAGCAGCTCGTTCCAGCCACACCCTCCCCAGGACAACCTTGCAAACATCTCATCTCCATCTGTCCTACAGCAACTGCCCATCTCCTTTCCCTCTCCTCCCAGGGACTGTCATCACTTACAAGGCCTTTCTCCCAAAGCACCAGCCGATATATCTCTCAGCCCTCACAGACTGTCACACCGGGTGGAGCCTTCATTGTATAAATGAGAAAACTGAGGCCCAGGGAGGGAAAGTGACTTGGCCAAAGTCACTCAGCAAGTGAGAGGCTGAGATGAACCAGACCCTCCTCTCCTGCCTCTCTCCCTTCCACTGCATGGAGATGGCTGCTTTCAGTCAGGCAGATCTTGGCTGAAGTTGCAGCCAAAACAGCCATCAAATGCATTGCCAGGGGACTCTCTCCTCGCTGCACAGCCTTCTACAGGGCTCTCTGTCTCTCAGGGGTCCCCTGGGACCTCCCCTACCCCAGAGCAGTGAGGGCAAGCCAGGTGGAACCAGGGGGGAGGTCTGGGATGAGCTGCTTTAGCTGTCCCTTAAGTGGAGCCAGATGTTGGAGAAGGCATGGAGGCAGCTGACAGAGGGCAGGAGAAAAGCATCAGACAGCAGTGGGCTAAGTCTTCATCCAGCAGGAGGAAATGTGGAGGCCGAGGCAAAGCTCTCTGAAGCAGCGGAGAGGAAACGGTGTCCAGAAGGCAGAGGTGGAAGAGACAGACCCGTGGAGTGAGAATCCAGCAACAGGCAGAAAGGTGCCAGGAGCTGGGCCACATGAGGGTGGCCCCGCTGTTCCCCAGGCTCTGGCAGGATGTTTGTTCCAGAAGCCCGTGTGAAGTCCCCTTCCGGGCCATTCCCCAGCAAGACGCTGGCATCCCAATAGCTCACAAAGGCCAGAGGAAGCCCCAGCCTCATGGCGCCTGCCTCCAGGACCCTCCTCCCGCCCATCAGCAGGCTTTCTATCCCTCTGACATGGAGTCCAACCACCCTCAGAGCAGGGAACTGGCAGCTGCAACTTGAGAGGGGAGCTGACTTGCCCAGCGTCAGTCACAAAGCTGGCTGGTAGCAGCATCAGCCCTTGAGCCCTGAGTGCCCGTACTCCTGACTCAGCCCTGTGCCATTTCCTGCCACATCTGCTTTCCATCCTGCCCTCAGAGATGGGGCCCTGACAGGCAGTGGGATCCCTGTGGGTCCGTTACTTGAAGCAGAAGGAAGGCTTCCACACCTGAGCCTCGATCCCGACATTCCGGGTGTTGAAGGAGGGCCTGGGGGCCTGCTTGGCTCGGGGAGACCAGGCTCTGGAGGGAGACACGGGGGAGATGTCGCTGCTGTAGGTGGGGCTCACGGCAGTGGGCTGGAGGCCATCCTGGCCGGGGGCTGTGTAGAGGCCTGGCGAGGAGCGGGAGGGCCGAGGCAGGGCGGGTGACCGTGGGAGGGTCGCCTTGGGCAGGCTGGGCGCCAGGTCCAGAGAGCTCGGCTTGGCGGGTGAGGCGGCTCTCGGCGAGGCCTTGGTTGGCTCCTTGATGGGAGAGAGGACAAAGAGCGAGGGCCGCAGCTGGTACGGCGGCTGCTTGGTGGGCTCCGGGCGCAGGACCCCATTCTCGGGCAGATAGCCATGGTAGAGGGAGGCAGGTGGGGTCCGAGCTGGGCTTCGGGATGCCACGCGGAGGCTGCCAGGGGAGTACTTCCAGGACGAAGGCAGGGACATAGTGGGGGAAGGGCAGCGGGCCAGCTCGGCGTGGCCAGAAGACTCTATGACGTACTTCTCCATGCGGGACTGGCGGCGGGCATAGAGCTCAGCCCCTTTCCCGGAGGCCTCGGACAGGTTCTGGTTGGGTTTGGGCTTCGGTTTGGCCTGTATGCGCGGGGACTTGAGGCAGGAGGCCCACTCGGGGACGGCATTCTCGGCCGCCGTGGGGCTGTCCCTGTCCCTGGGCGCGGGCTCCTGCTGGAAGTTGGAGGCCTCGGCCCCCAGCGCGAAGGGCTCCTCCTCCCCGCCAGCCTCCCCCTGGTCCCTCTGCCTCCGCTTCTCATCCGCTGTCTGTACCAGATCCAGCAGGTCTGGATTTGGCGTCACCTTGGGCTTCTCCACGAAGGTGAACATGGATTTCCGGCTGCCCCTTCGGGCCATAGACTCCTCCAAAATTCCCGTCTTGCCGGCGGGAACTGCCTGGCCTTTCAGATGGGAAGGCTTGGAGTCAGAGCTGGGGTACAAGGCAGAGTAAGAGGGGGGAGACCTAACCCGGGAAGCCTGGGGAGCCGTGGACAAGGTCTCGGCATAAGTGGGGGGTGGGGTGAAGTTCCCCAAGGGGCGTCTCTCCAAGGCGGGGCTGCGCTGTGCCATGGGCCGCCTCTCCACCATGGGGCTGTGAGACAGTACGTGTCTCTGTGGCCGGGGGCTCCTGTCGGCCATGCTGGGGGGCTGGGAAGCCGGGGCCTTCCCCCCGAGATGTCTTCTCTCTACCATGGGGCTCCGGTCCATCGGGCCAGTGCTCCCTGGTGCCTGGATCCCAAAGGGCCTGGCCGTCCTGTTGACCACGGATGCGGGCTTGGCCAGCGTGAGGTGGACCTCGCTGTACAGCTTGGTGGGCGTGGTGGGCGTGGTGGCCACTGCCCGCCCCGATGTCTCTTGTTCTGCTGACACCGCTGGGGCGCTGGGCTGGACATCGACGAGCAGGGAGCTAGACATGAAGTCTGGGCCTGGGGACCCGGAGCTGGGAGCCGCTTCTCTGGGGAAGGTGCTGCTGGTGGTCAATGGAGCTGACACCTTGTCGGTTAGGAGCGTGCTGGGTCTCACCTGCTCCTGGGGTTGCCCGCCAGCACACTGGGTGCTGGGTGTAGAATCTGGCACTGTGCCGGGCGCTGGGAGCTGAGCCTCCGAGGAATTCTGCTGAAGGCTAGAAAACGGCAGGCTCTGAGGGGTGACGGCCGCCGCTGGGTTCTGATTGACATCTGTGGCTGGCAGGTTGTGGCTGCCGTTAGAAGCTGGTGTGATGAGTGCGGCGCTGGGGGAGGCAAGGTTTTGGTTGACATCTGGAGCTGGGCTGTGGACCTCAGCTGGAGGCGGGGTGGGTGGACTCTTCTGGGTCTCTCGGTTCTGGGACAGGTGGAGCCCATTGGCCGTCAGCAAGGCTGCGTTCTCCTTTAAATAAACCACCAGGGGCACCTCTTCCTCCTCACTGGCCACCTTCTCCAGGTGCCGCAGCAAGCTGGCTTCCTCTGAGCACCCCTCCATGCTGTGACCAGGGACCCCTAGGTCAGGGCTCTGGCCGTCGGGGCTCCTCGGAGGGCCTGGCTCGTGAAGTGAGGCAGGACTCAGGCTGAGCCCTGGGGCATGGCCTGCGGGGCTGCGGGAGGGCACTCTCGGGGACTCCTGGCTGGGCTTCTGTGCCCTCCGGCCGTGGCTCTCCAAGGTGAACTCGTTCACCCTCTGCCGGCGCCTGTTGAAGAGCTGGACGCCTCGGGAGTTGGAGCTGGGAGGGGTGGTCAGCTGGGCTGCGATCTGCTGGCTCCGCGCCTTGGCCTCTTTCAGATCCTTCTCGGTCAGGCTCGTGCTCCGGCCCAACGCTGCAGGAAGGGACAGAGGCCGGGTTAGCAAACGGGAATGCAGAGCCACAGGGGGCACAATAGACAGACGAACAGACCATCACCCGTGACCCTCCTACAGGTGACCTCTTCCTCCAGCATCTTGATCTTTACTCCCTGTTTCCTAGAATGCCCTCTCCTCATGAAGATCCCTGGCCCAGCCATCATGGCCCAACTCAAATGCCACCCACCAGCTGTGTAAACCTGCCCTGAGGACCATTTCAGGATTAGCCAGCCCCTCATGTGGAGCCCGCAGGTTGCTGATATAGTACTCAGCCGCACTCAGGAAGAACACCTCACGCTAGCAGTCCTGGCCCCGCTGTAGCCTGACTTTTTTCCTTTCTCCTCTCTCACTAGGCTCTGCCCTGCTGGCTTTCTATTTGTTGAAAATGCCAAGTTTGTTCCTGCCCCAGGGCCTTTGCACTTGCTGTTCCCTCTGCTTAGAATGATCTTCTCCCAGGTGGCATTCCAGGTCGGCTCCTTCTTGCTATTCAGGACTTACTGTCACCTCTCTGAAGGGCCACTGTCACCTCTCTCAAGGGCCTTTCCCTGTAACCAGCCCTCTCCTTTTCTATCCCATCTCTTTGTTGATTTTCTTCATGGCATTCACCACAATTCACAATTATCTTCTTTATCTGTTTCTTTGTTTATTATCTGCCCCTCCCCCCCCCCCCAATAAACTCTAAGGGGACAATGACCTTGCTTGGCTGGTTCAGCCCTCTAACCCTGCCCCTAGCACAGAGCCTGGGCGCTCAGCAAGCACGACTGAATGCACAAATGAGCCCAGGACACTCTCTTGTGCCTTTCTTAGGGTCCTTTACACTTCCAAGCTGGTGGTCATTAGCATGAACACTGACACTTCTCTTTTTAGAACAGGCAATACATTCACATGATCTAAACAAAATTAAAAACATAAAAAAGTACACAGTGTTCAAAGACAAAAAAAGTATACAGTGAAAAGTGTCCCTCCACCCCGAGCGCCCCCATCACAAGTCAGGTAACAACTGTCATTAGTTTCTTCTATGTCCTTGCACAGTTTCTTCCCACTTTTATTTAAATAATTATTTTAAAATTCTCATATTTTAATATAAACGTAATAAATTGGGCTAATTTCAGCAACTCGACTAGAACTTTGCATTGCTTCATGTTATCCTCACAAGAACACCAGGGGACAAGCATTCCTGGCCCCTGTTCTACAGAAGCGGAAGATGAGGTCTGAAGACTTGTAAATAACTCGCCCAAAGTCACAGCAAAGGGTGGCAGAGCTGGAGTCAGAACCAGGTCCCTTTGGGTCCACAGCCCATGCTTGTTTCAAAAGGTCCCTTTGGGACATTGGGGGAACACAGTCAGCAGGGCTCAGGGTTCAGTCTGGAGCAAGAGTCCAGGGCCTGAGGTCAGGGATCAGGCTGTAGTCAGACCCCTATTAATCTGCAACCATTTCTCTGTATATCCCCAGTGCCCACCTGGCACACAGTCGGTGCTCAATTTATGCTACTGAACAATGACTAAACAAATGGATGCACGAACAAATGGACCGACAGACAGGTGGATGGGACAGGCTGTGGGCAGGATTAGCAGCTCACTCAGTGGCTGAGAAAATTCCTCCCCCACCCCACCCCCACTGTGGGAAGCTAATTAGTTCCTGAGGAATGTGACCTGGCCCTTCCTCTCCCTCGCCCTCATTAGTGCTGGCCATGACATGCTGAGTGAGTGTCCCGGGACAGTGTTTCTAGGTATCCTGCCAGCGAAGCTCAGAATTCAGGGACTCTCAGAGCTAGAAGGGCCCTTACAGAGGCGCAGTTTCACCACCCCCCCACCCCCATTTTACAGACGAGGAAACAGGCCCAGAGAGGGGTGCAAGGAGAGCTCCCAGCAGGGAGGCCACACAGAGCAGAGTGGCTGCAGACAGCAGTTTCACTGGGACCAGGCCCAGCAGCCACAGGCTGTCTGGCCCCAACCTCCTTTCCTCTTCCCATCAGGATCTGGCTCCCCCCCGCCCCACCCCCACCCCACCACGCACACGCCTGCGCCCACCTGGGGGAGATTAGGAGGGCCCTGAGAGGTTGCTCAGCTCATGCAGTGCCCACCTCCTCTGCTCTGCTTAGAAACCAGGCCTCGTGCCCAGATCCAGGCTCTGCCCCGTGCTGGCTGTGTGACCTTGGCAAGTTCCTACACCTCTCGGAGCCAGTTCTGAACTGAGAAGGGGATGAAGCACTGGCATTCGGGTCGGGAGGCTACAATGTGGTCATGAATGCCCGGGTGCGTGGGGAGGAGGGCTCATGCTACCCTGGATGACGTGGAATTGGGGACCCACTCTTCTCCCTGGAAGGGGTCAGAGGTTCTTCTAGCAAAGGAAAGTTATTCCACAGATCAGGGTCCTGAGAGAGGCGGCAACCTAAGGTCACACAGCAGGGGATTCCAGCATTCTCGGGGCAGGGGGCAGGGATTATTGCCCCAAATGACAGAGCCTCAGAGATGGCTGTCACCGGGTCCAGTGCCTGCATCTCTAAAGCCATGCCCCTGAGGGTACACACCTCTCTTTACACACTCAGTCGACATGGAGCTCACTACCCTGAAGAGGTGCCTTCCACTAATGGACACTCCTCAGCCGGAAAGCTGCTCCTCACATGAACTTCTGCCCCCGAACGCCGCCCAGAGAACACGCTTCCTCTGTCCAACCCCACAGCCCTGCAGAGACTCACAGAACACATCCCACGAGGCACGGTCGGGTGAACGTGCCCAGTCCCACTCACACTTCTTAGGACACAAAGGCCACCATCGTAGCTAACACCGGGCTCTTCCTGTGTACCTACACGTGTGCTCTACACGTACTGACTTATTTCACCCCCACGACAGCCCTATGAAGCACAAACTGTTGTTACCCACTTTTCAGTGATGAGAAAACCAAGGCTCAGCGAGGTAAAGTGAGCTGCCCAAGGTCACAGAGCCGGAAGGAAGGGAGCTGGCTCACCCCCGGCTCTGCCTGACTCCCGAGAGCACCAGCCTTTCTGGCTGGCAGGTTCCCTCCGTGCGAGGCTCATAGAAAGCGTTTCAGTTTGAATAACCGGGGCTCCAAACGGCCCTGCACTCCCCCTTCCCACTTCCCTGCTTCAGTCCTGTCCCCAGGCTGTTCCAAAGGCCATGGATTTAGAAAGTTCTCAGATGGTGGGGCATGAAGGCCCTCAGTGGGATAAGCTGGCCTGGGCGGCTTAGAGAGGGAAGGGCTGCAGGGAAGGCAGTGGGCCAGGACCTGGTGGGCTGACCCCCAGCGAGACGAAGCCTCCCCCGCTGTTGTTTTGGGACAAGAGGAACATGGCAGACAAGGCCAGGGGGCGAGAAAGCCCAGCCTCTGACGAAGCTCCCGTGCCCTCCACCCCAGCCCACAGTGACTCCATGGAAAAGGAATTTAGCAGAAGGCTTGAACCAGACCCAGCTAGCAATCCAGATGATTTTTGCCACCCTGCATAAACAAAGCTGAAAGAAGCGGCCAGGCCAGCTCCCGGCACCCAGAGTCCCCACGGCAGGGCACCAGGGAGGCCGTTCCGTCCAAAATTCCTCAGACCAGGGAACCGCCACCCCTGGCAGTGCCCAGCCACTGGGTCCAAGACTGCGCTCCCTGGTGTCAGAAAGGCAGGAAACGGCGCCTCACTGAGCCCCCAGTCTGCCTGGTACAGCCTGCACCTGCGCAAGTTACGGCAGCGCCCGCCCCCTCTCCTCTGTGCCTCTGCACGGCCAGGTTGGGTGCTGGCCCCTGAAAGACCCACCCTGGACAATGGATCAGGAGCTCTGAAGACAGGCCTTAGGAGAGGACGGGGTGGGGTAGGTGCAAGGAAGGGCTGCCGGAGGGAGGCAGGGGGCAGAGGACCAGGACCCACCAGGGTTCAAACCCCAAGTTGGGGAGGCGGACAGGAAGCCCTGAGCACACGTTAGGATGAGGATGCAATGGGGCTGTAACTATTGAGCCCTTACTACAGCCCAGGTGCTGTGCGATGCCCTCTATACTCCTCTTTTTAACCTTCCCGACAATCCCCAGAGAGAATACTGCTATTCTTCCCAGTTTGCAGAGGAAATCAGAGGTCAGAGACCTGCCAGGGTCATACAACTTGTAAGGAGTAGAGCTGGGATTCAGAACTCAAAGTCTGGCTACTGAGTGCCATTTCTTAACCACTCTGCCTTCCAGACCCTGGCTCCAGGGGGCGGAGCGGGTAGGGGCTCCAGGCAGTCAAACCCCCCATTTCCTCATCTCACGGTCAGTGCCCCGGCAGTGCCCTCTCCCCTGCATGGTCAGCTGCCAGGAACAGCTCAGGCTTTCTCCCCACTCTTCCTCTTGGGAGAAGAGCTGATAAACTCATTCTCACTGAGGCAGAAATGATTGCTGGGACATGAGAGACGAGTTTGGGAAGGATGTGTGTTGGGGTCCGGGTCCTGAGTTCTAGCTGTGTTCAGGCTGGGCGATGCCCTTCCTCCCCCAGCAGCTCTGCAGGCAGCAGCCTGCTCTGTCCACCGTCAGGCCTGTCTGGACGAAGGACCCGAAGGAGGGAGGCGGGGCAGGGGAAGGGAGGCCAGAGCAGAAGGTCAGGACAGGGAGAGAATTCAAGGAAGTGTTTCTTCCTATGCTGCCGTCAATGGGAGTATCCACCCCGGTGGGACGGGGGCAAGAGGTAGGAACAGAGACTGGCTAAAGGCAGCCCACTCTGGCTGCCTGGGAGGCTTGGCAACGGGACAGGTAAACAGGCTGGGTAAACTGCCCCCCTCTGGAGCCAGGAAGGAACCAATGGCTGGCCGCTGCACACCCTGTGGCTCAGCTGGGGGCAGGAAGATGAACTGGGCTGAGTAATGGCCTGGCTACCTTGCCAGCCCCTGCCCCGTATCCTCCCGCTGAAAGGAGGAAATGACACAGCCTCATCCTCGGGAGCGTTCTCCATCCATGCCGAAGCCCTGGTGAGTGCGACCTGACAGTCCCGGCAGCCGGCCAGACCTCTCAGGAGGAGAGTAACTCATACTACGGTGGGAAGGACTGCCAGGACAGAAGAGATGCCTAGAACAAGAGTGGGGAGCCCCAGACCTAGCTCCAGCCTGGCCACGAAAAGAAGTCACCATGTGCCTCTCCCTGGATGCCCAGAGGGGAACTGAGACCAGAGAGGGGTGCCCTATGCCCTAAGCTACACACCCCAAACCACGAAGGCACCTCTGAGTGCTCATCTTACTCACTGTGGCCGGGTCTTCCCTGCAGCCCAGTTCCCCTTCGGTGCTGAGCCGGCCTTGGTTCTCACAGCCTCTGGGAAAGGCAGCCAATCGCCTCGCTGCCGGGGAGGAAAATCCCACATCGCCAGCAACGCGGAGGAGCTGGATGTGACTTCTCTCCTCCACACATGACTCAGCCCAGCTCTTTATCAGGAAAACTGATTTTGCAACAGCCTTTTACATGGCCCCTCCACCCCCAATCTCTTCCCCCGTCAATCTACCCACTCCACGCGGCCAGATTCATCGTCCCCCGCCTGGCTCCCCTCATGTCTTCCTCCTGCCTCCCCAGGACGTGGAGGATCACGTAGCAAGCCCTCCCGGTGGCATTCAGAGCCCCTGACGTCAGAGCTGCCCGAGAGCTTGTACCTTGCTCTCGGTGCCCTCGCAATGGCCAGAGCGGTCCAATGGCTTGTGGCTCCCACACCCGCACTGGGAGTTCCTGCCTCTGCTGTGGGGTTTGCACAGACACCTCCCTGGGGATCCCTTCTCTGTCTCACATCCTCGCTACATCCCCAGCCTTCCCACCGATCTCAAATGCCACCAGCCCTCCCGAAAACTCCCCTTGGACCCCCAATGCTTTATCGGCAGCACTCAATTACCTCATCACTTTGCACATTATTCATTTTACTGGAAGTTGCCCTTCAGGGTGTGCTCACCACATGCCAGGCCCTTGCTTCATTCCCAGCTACCCATGGAGTCCCAGGACCCCATCCCTGTGCGAGAGGAGAAACGGCTCAGAGCGGTGAGCGGCTTGCTCCAGGGATTCAAACCCACGCTGGCCCAGGGTCAAGTCCAGGGCCCATCCCGGGGAGCCAGGCTGCCTCCTTCCAATGTCTGGCTTTGTAGCGATCTGGGTCTGAATCTAGTTTTGCCCCACAGACTGCAGGAGCCGGGGCAGGCCCCCCCCCCCCCCCCCCCCCGCGTCACCGCTGTTCCTCCCTTGCCCCCCACCTTCCGTGGTGCTCACAGATGACAGTGATGAGGATGACGACAGCCACCACGGGAGGAGCACCAGCTGCTGCCAAGCTAAGGGCCGAGCGTGTATTTTCTCATCGAGTCCTCACAGCAGGTCATGAGGGAAGCTCCCTCACTCCATTGGACGGAGGAGGAAAACGAGGTCCGGAGAATTAGCGAACTCACCCCAGGTCCTGCAGCCAGCAAGGGGCAGGCAGAGGGGAGCTGGAGCTGGGATCTCACTGATCCCAAGCCTGGACACCTCCTCCTGAAGAGCTCTGCCCGCAAAGCACACTCACTTTCCTCACCCACCGCCCCAGGCCCAGCTCAACTGCCACTTCCTCCAGGAAGCCCTTGTCAATCCGTTCAGATTCCTAGACCAGTGTTCTGCTCAGCCTGGCCTACGGGCCTCGGAGCAGGAAGACTCAGTGGCAGGAACTACAGGTTGAGAAAGCCCAAAACCAAGGCTGAGGGGAAGGAGGCTGTGGCCCAGCTCCCCATACCGCTCTGCTGACGGTGAGTGGGGATCAGGCAGAGCAGGATGGGTGGTTTGGGGGGAACGTAAGACAAGGGCTCCCAAGTTGGCTGTGGCCTTGGCTGGCAGCTGTCCCCACGGGCCACACGCACTGCTCCCCGCTGGCTGACCAGGACCCGGCTGTGGGGTACACCTCTGCCAGCGGAGGTGTTGCCTGGAGCCACCATCGCCCTCCTGCCTTCCCTACGGGCCTAAACATTAATCTACAATTAGATTTCCAGGGACTTGGAAATGGTGCCGCAGAGAGAGGCAGGCTCAGCCCCAGGTGCACAGCAGATTGGAAAGGGCTGGTTCACCCAGAGCCCAACCCGGGCTCCCGCCTCCCAGTCCGGCCCTGCTGAGCCTGCCCCAGGCGCTCCCGGCCACACCTCCCTTCCAGAGGAAACACTTAAGCCAGGAGACAAAAGAGGTGGTGAGCTGGCAAGGGGTGGCGGTAGGGGAAGTGACGCTTTCCCTTAAACTCTGCCTCTGCCAGGGGCAGAGCTGGGCCTCGGCCACCTCTGGGTCCACGGCCCCCAGCCCAGGGCCGGGCGCACTCTGGGCTCTCTACAAAGATGCAGCTCCCGCTCCGGGCCCTGGGGCCGCCTGGGCGGCAGCTGGTCTCCATCTTCTCCAAACGCCCCGCGCTCAGTAGAGGCTGCCCCCCAGCGAGGGTTTAATAGCCAAGTGTTGACTAGATAAATGACTGGAGGATGAGCACTCCCACAGCCCAAATCCACTCATCCAGGGAGATGAATTCTAGATTCATCTGGATCCCAGATTGTCTAGAGTCCACATCAGAGATCTAGAGGGTGGTTCATAGGCAAAGCGGAGGGACTGGGGGAGTAACAAGTCTGTGGGTGAAGAGGGAGATGAGACCTTAAACCACAGTGTTAGACCTAAGAGGCAGAGTATTCCACTAAGTGCTGGGAGAATCTAGAGCAGGGGCCCTCAAACTTTTTAAACAGGGGGCCAGTTCACTGTCCCTCAGACCGTTGGAGGGCTGGACTATAGTTTAAAAAAAAACTATGAACAAATTCCTATGCACACTGCTAAGTCGGCTGCTAAGCAGGACAGGCAGCAGCGGCAAAAACACCCGGCGGGCCGGATTAATGTCCTCGGCAGGCCGCATGTGGCCCGCGGGCCGTAGTTTGAGAACCCCTGATCTAGAGCCTCAGAGTGAGATGAGTTAGGATGAAGCAACCTGGGAAGTCTTCCTGGAGGGGGTGGCATATGCCCTAAGTCTTGAAAGATGGAGATGTAGAAGCATTCCCAATAATGGGGCAGCCCAGCAGAGGCTGGAAGGCTCAAGGCAATCTCCTTGAGCCTTCCACCCCCTCCCACCTCCCAAACCAAGACCAGACGCACAGAAAGGCACCTTGCAGAGGAACACACCGTGGGCTTTCCCAGAGGCTGAGGGTGAATGGGTTGGTCCACGCAGAGTTCCCTGGGAGCTCTGACATTAGGGCTCACCGTGCCCAGAGGCCAGAAGCACCGTGCTGGCTGCCTCAAGACTCTGGGCGGGTTGCATAACCTCCCCACCGCCTGGGGCCACTGATTCAGCTGGGACCCTCCGCCGCCTCCGCTTCCACCTCCGCGGCCTTAGCCGTCTGTCTCGGCTGCTTCCCTCTTATGGAAGAGCTGCCCAGCAGCCAAAAGCGGAGGCCAGCGCCCTGTGGTAAATTCCCCACATTCCTTCCTCACAGAAAAATAAATAACCCGGGAGAAGAACGCAGGAGGAATGGTAATGACGCCCCGGTCCCAGGCTCGCTGGCTGGAGTCGCAGTGCCCAGCGCCCAGCGCAGGGTAAACAGTGGAGGGAACCGGACCTGGGCTGAGGCTGTGTCTGCTGCTTCTGCACAGGAGGTGTCCTCACCAGCGAACCCCCCCCCCCCGGCCCCATGGAGGCTCCTCCAGGCTGTGCTCACTCTCTTGGGGTCTCAGCTCGCTGGCATCTGCCAAAGAAGGCCTGGGAATCCGCCCCTCGGTCATGGCAGGCGGCCTTGGTAGGCACACTTGTCAGGCGCCAGGCAAACGTCCCTTTTATCACTCAGGATGCTGCTTATGTTCAGCACTGTCATTACTGTATTATGTTTTGTCTCACAATTTGTGAGCTGGGAGTACTGTTACACTCACTGCACAGGTGAGAAAACGGGGGCTCAGGAAGGTTTTGGGATTCACCAAGGCTATTTGCCCAGTGAGTGGTTGGCAGTTTCCACTCCCATTTCCCCCTTCCATGTTCATGCAGCTGGACAGTCCTCATTTACCACATCCAACCAGAGGTGCAGCCTGTTCCCAAAGCATGCTGTGCAGCCCTTAGTAAATCACTTCCCCTCTCTGAGTCCCAACTTCCTCATCAGAACACAGGGACGATGGTCTCTGCTTGGCAGAGCCACTACTGAGCAAATTAAATGAAGAAATTATTTCTATAGTGTATAGCACTGTGCACACCTGAGAGGGATGTAACTTCAGCCTTTTGCACAAACCCACCTCTGTATAGCTCTGTCCGTATACCAGGGTAGGGCTCTGTCTGTCTGTCTCCAGCCCTCTCTGGGTCTGGTCTCCCTGTCCGGCTCATCCCAATCAGGCACAGCACAACTACCCTCACCCTCATCCCTTCACCCCCAGAATCCACTCTGCAGGGGGACCCCAGCATCACCGTCTACCCAATATGCTGCAGCAGAGAGGACAGGGTTTGAATGCCAGGTCTGCCTCTCGCTTGCTGTGAGGGCCCAGGCCTCCTTGGAGCAGTCCCAGGTCCACGACTCCTGGGAGGAAAGGTGCAGCCAAGGTCGGCTCCCATCACTGGGTACACAGCCCTGCAGCCAGGAGGGCGCTGAGGCCCTGGCGTGCAGAGGCCGCTGACCCTGCCATGCCCCCATGCCATTTACTAATTACCAGCATGTCTGGCTCCCCTCCAGCAGGAGAAGTCTGTGCCAGAGGAGAGGCTGACTCATCCGGCCCCGCCGGCCCCTCGTCCCTCAAACTGCAAAAGGAAAGCAGACTGGAGGTCAGGAGATTTGGCTCCAGAGTGTGTCCTGTCACAGTCTGGGTGCGACCCTGGACTGATTCCTGAGCCTTTGGGCTTCGTTTGTTCGAGTGTTCTAAGAAGGGACTGGCCTGGGCCAGTGATTCCTAGAGTGGGGTGCCCCCACACCTCTAGTGGAAGCAAAGGAGGATATAGGTGGTACCCTGATCATGAAAACCTTACTAGTTACGTAAATTTCACATGTGTATTGGGAAAGGAGCATAATAAACACACTGATCCTGTGAAAGATATATTGCTGCTTAGGGAGAGGTAAACGTGGATCTTTCAGTAACAAAAGTTAGACAAATTAAAGACAATTAGTAAGTTAGGTGGTGCCCGGACTCATTCATCGACCACTATTTATTGCACACCAGCTGGGCACTGCTCACAGCCATGATGAGGGACAGACAATCCCTGCTTGCACTCTACTAGGGGAGCAAGATAAATATATGAGTAACTAGACACGCAAGTCAGGTGGTAAATGCTATAGAGAAAGATGGAGCAGGGACTGGCGATAAATGGAGGCATGGTGTGCAACGCATCACTGAGAAGTCACATCTGAGGAAAGAAGTGGAGAAGGTGAGAGTGAATGAAGCATATGCACGTCTAGGGAAGGAGAGCCGGCAGAGGGAACAGCTAGTGCTAAGGTCCTGGGGCAGGCCCACACCAGGCAGGTTTGAGGATGGTGCACGTAACGTGGAGGTCGGACACTAGTAAGGAAAACAGGTTCTCGAATGGCCCTTCTGCCTCTGCCCTTTGGGATCTCCGGGCTCGCCTGCATTGCTACCATTTGTACACACACACACACCCTGCAGCACACATGCATTCTCAATAGCTTCTCAATGCTGGCGTGAGCTAGCCAGCGGCAGCACATGCTCCCCTGCACACCTGCCCACGCACAGAGGTGCTGCTCGCTTCACCCCTGCACTACACGAAGCAGAGTATGCACGCGCACACACACACAGAGCATAACGCCACACGAATGTGTGTGCACTGAGCACCCACAGGTGTGCACGTGGAGACACACAGGTGCTCAGGTGGCAGACTGGCATGGACGCACATGCAGCAGGTACACACCTTGTGGGAGGACACAGGTGTCCCCTGTCTCCAGGTAAATGAGTTACCGGACAACCCCTGCCTGGAGGGCACATGCTGCTGGAGAATGGTGAGAGCTCCATGGTGTGGTTTCAAATGCGATTCTCCAGCATGTCTGCGCCTCAGGCATGGTTTCCCTTTTCCAGGGGGGCATTACAATCTGCGCCTCATGCTCAAATGTCCCCGTTGCTGTGGAGAATGTCCCCTTTTCTAACACGACTGCAATCAAACGGATAAGCCCTGTAACATGCCTAGCACGGCACTGTAAATGCTACCAGCTGCTCCCAGCATCACTGCTCATTGCCGTCATCCCTGGCTTCATCCCGTTAGGATGCTCCGGGCAGCTGAAGGGTAGGAGGAAAAGGGCTGGACTGGGAGCTGCAGGCCTGGATTTAAGACTCCAACTCGTTGTGAGGCCTCAGGCAAATGCCGTTCCCGATCCAGCCCGAATCAGAAACCCGCAGAATCCATCAGGGAGTGTGACCCAAATGCAGATTCCTCGGCTCCGCCCCAGACCCAGCACCACAGAATACGCATGTGAACAGCCTCCCTGAAGGGTTCTGAAGTAGTCAGGTTGGGGACCACTGGGCTTTAGAGCCCACGATTTTATAAATGTGTTTGTAAGCAAATTAACACACAGGCAAGTGCATAATGTTAACAAAAAATGCACTTAAGAAAATAGATTTTGTACATAAATATATCCACTGATTATATACTAGCCCTTCAATACGCACGACATTTTTATGGTTTCACAGCACCGACACATCCGTCAGAGACGGGAGCAGAGCCCGAATTGTTACAGAACTTTCCAGACCAGAAAGCTGACACAGAGCAGGCCGAGGGCGCCTTGCAGAAGGCAGGTCTTCGGCTCGACCACGTGAGATGTGCCACCTCAGGCCTCACCTCAGCCCGTACGGTTCTGACTTCCTGCCCTGAGTGTACCTGTCCTTTCACTCCAGGTTTACAAAAACTCTGCACACGAATGACTTCAACCAATCAAGGTTCTCAGAGAATGGGGCCACCCCACCCAGCTAATGCCCTTCCGGTCCTAAGGGGCCTCCTCGCTGGGCAGTGCAGGGGGCTCCCAAAGCCCCAACTCCACACCTGCCGTTTGATCCGAAATGGTCCTTCTGTGCCAGCCTCGGTTTCCTCTTCTGTAAACGGGCCTCCCCGTTCCTACCCTGCAGGGTGAGTGGGAGGACCGGGTCTCATGTGCAAAGCACCCAGCGTCAGGCCTGGCACCCACCCTTCTGTGACGATGGGACACCACTAACTCGCAGGCTAGAGTGAGCCCCTGGAAGGCAGGGATGCTCTCATTTATCAGTGTACGCACACCCACCACATGTAATACATGCTCAGTAAAAATGTGCTGATGCACGAAGACATGATATCGCCAAAGCCACTCTCTGCTAGTCCTCGCTTACCGCTGTATTTCGTGACCCACTTCCCAGCGTGGGGGCTGGAGGCACTGCGCAGGGACGGTCAGGGCCAGAGGGAGGGGCTGTGGCTCCTGGGAAGTGCCCTGCACCTGCCAGGCTGTGACGGGGGGAGGCCATGTCCGGGGAGCCCTGAACGTCATCCTGTTGACTCAGAGGCATAAATAATGCACCAGCATGTTCTCCTCCGGCCACTCGTTACGCTAAGAATAGCACTGGCTACCCTTTCAGGGATCCCACGGCGAGAGAGCAGGACATCAAGTCAGGGACAAGCAGGGAAAGAGGTCGCTGGGCTCTGGACCGTCTAGCACCCCCCCTCCAAGCACATCTTTCCAAACCCAGGAGACAGAGGACCCTGGGGGTCAGAGTTGAACGGCTCTTAGAGGCTCGTGGTCAGGGGCTCTCCAGGGACGAGGGCAAGGCCTGAGGAGATGGAGCACCCCTCCCCCTTCTCCCACCAGAGCTGTTTTATCTTCTCCTCCCTCCAGATTCCCATTCTAAAAGAGCCCAGTCCTCTAACCCGCCCCTCCACCTCCTCCTGCTCCCTCGTCAGGTGGTGAATAAATACAGAGTGGGTTTCATAAGTAAAACTTTGGAGAGAGGGGAAGAGTCTATAGCTTTTGATGCTATTTTTTTTTTTTTCTGTTTAGAAATGACCGACCTAATGCACACAGTAATTACTCAGGGGTGTTGTTAAATTGCAGATTCTGATTCAGGAGGTGCGGGGTGGGGCCTGACAGTCTGCCTTTCTAAGGAGCTTCTGGGTGATGCTGATACTGCATCCATGGGCCAAACATAGAAAAACTAGAGTATTTCTCTTTAAAACAGATGGAGAAACTGAGGCCCAGAGGGGAAAAGGGATGTACCAAGAGCACAGAGCAGAGCTGGACTTAGAACACAGGCCTCCTGGTTCCCCCGAGGGTTTTGTCCTAGGAGGGCTTTGGGGTTGAAGGGGGGTGTCTGGAGTGGAATAAGGGACAGGCCTTCATTCCGCCAAAAGCTGGGCCTCTGGGCCCACAGGCTCCCACACGAGTGAAAGGAAATCGGACTACAGCCTCCTGCCCAGGAGCAAACCCTCCTGGGAGGCAGGAGGCAGCAGGTGGCCGTTCAAGTGCAAACCAGATCAATGGGGAGGAAGAGCCGGGCCGAGACTCGGCATTCAGTCACAGTCACGGTGAAGGCGGGGGGTGCAGAGGGGCCCTCAGCAGCACTGTCAGGATGGACATCGAAGGAAAGAAGAAAGGAGGCGAGACCAGCCTCCAGCCTCCCAAACCAGCACAAGGAACGGCTCCTCCTTCCTAGGATGGGCCTCAAACCCCTTCGCAGGCGCCAGGCCCTTCGTGCAGCCCACTGTCCCTTCACACACACACACCCCACCCCCTCCCCGCTCCTCTAAGGGTGCTTCACCCTCCAGCCACACTGGCCCTCCTTCAGGTGCTCAGACAGTGGCCAAATGCCTCTCACCCCAGGGCCTTTGCACTGGCTGCTGCTCTTGCCTAGACCCCTTCCTCCCCTCACCCCTCTGTTGTCCCCTTCTGGTCTGTTTCCAGGTCTAGGGAGGGCTTGTCTGCCCTCGGAGGTCACATTCCTCGGCCACAGCACCCTCTGCCTCTCCTCCAAACTCCCGTCAGAGTGGTAATTCCATCATTATTTGTTTTAGCATCAGTCTGCCTGGTCTGATCCTAAGCAGCCCCCATAGGGCAGGGACCTTGGTCGTCATTTCTCTGCTATGTCTCTGCCCCCACACCATAGCTGGGGCTCAATAAATACTTGTTGGCTGAATAAGGGAATAAATGAATAAAAACACTGCTCACATTACTACTGCAAAGCCTTCACCTCTGTGGTTTCAAGTGACCTCGCTTACCCAGGAGAAGTTGTACAGGACCTGGATTTGCAAGATTATCTGGGTACACAGCCCTCGGCCCTGCCACACTGCACTGAGCGGCCCGAGGTCACGTGGCCTCTCTGAATGCGTCTCCAGCTCTGCTGGTGGGTCTGTGTGAGAGGCGGAATCGGAGAAACCTTCTGAAAGCTGTAAAGAGCTTTAACTGGTGGCGTTACTCTGTCCTTGTTTGAGGCTCATTCAAGGCCATACAGCCAGTGTGTGGTGATGCCAAACCCCCCGGCACAGCTTAAAGCCAACAGCTGAGATTCGGGCCCACCCAGGCTCGGTGAGGGCACCATCTGCCTGGAGGCTGGGCAGGGTTGGAGAAGGCAGAGGAGAGGATAGCTGGGAGCATTTAGCCTCAGGCCCAGAGCCAGGGTGGGGTGGGCGGGGCCCCAGCGGGAACCCTGAGTGGGACCTGGCAGCTGGGCATGGGGGAGCCAACTGGCACAGGCTGGGTGGTAGCATGCTTGCTCTCCATGCGCGTGACAGTCTATTTTTTAATCAGCACCCTTCCCATCCCCCAACTCCATGTGCCCTCCCAACGGGCCCATCGCAGGAATCTTGGCCGAGACCAGGCCCCCCTTGGGGATGGGTGGCAGGGTCCCCAAGTCCCATACCCCATAGTGTCCATAAGTACTAAGCAGCCGGGGGCAGGACAGGAGACGCAGAGAATAAGGGTGCCTCCTGCTTATGACCTTGGGGCTGTCCCTGGACTCTCTGACCTCAGTTTCCCCCATGAGAACAGTGATGGGAGGCACGCCAGACTCCATGGGATCCACTCAAGCTCCACAACAATAATGACGCCCACTCCTCAGGCCCTGGCAGGACCGCCCAGGCCCACAGCACTGCCAGGCACACCTGATCCTCCCTGACCTACTCCTGAGGGAGGAGGGAAGGGGAGAGAGAGGCTGAGCTGGCTCAAGGGCCAAGCTCGGAACCCCAGTACTTTACCTCACATGGTTGTTGACATGTAAAGAAATTGGAACACCCCTGGCACAGAGTCCATTACCATAAACATGAACTATTTTCCCAGAGCGCTGGCTCTTGTCTTGTGAACACTCTTCATCTCTAAGAGATGTTATTCCGGAGGATAAATGCACGTCTCGGCTCGGCCCACGCCCCTGCCTGTGGGGCTCATCAGCCTGCCCCTCTGATAGCCCCTCCTGCGGACCCCGTGTTTCTGGAGTCTGTTGAGCACTTCCACCCCCACGGCCCCCACACGTCCTTCTCAGCCCCTTTCATAGCAGCTCAGAACAGAGGCCCGGGTCTCAGAGGAAGCACAAGAACTTGTCCAAGAGCACGAGCCAGTTAGCGAGGACGGCGAGGTTCGGGCAGCCATTCCTGAAGTGCGGGCCAGGCCCTTTCCACGGGCTGCGCCCATCCTCCCACCTCAAAACCTGCTCCTGGCCAAGCGCCAAGAAGTAATTTAAACCGAGATATGAGTCTTGAGCGAGTGTCCATCTCCTTAAGGGCTTCCTATTTAAACAGAGATCAAGACATGATAATATACTATTTAATAAGTAATAGGGTGTTTTTTTTAGCATTTATTAGCTTATTTAATTTTCAGAGCAACAGTACAAGATAAGATCTATTATTGTTTCCATCTTCTAGATGAGAAAACAGGAGCCTGGAGAGGTTATATAACATGCTCCAGATCTCCCAGCTCGTCAGGAGGGGAGCCCCGGGCTCCGCCTCGGGATCGGTGCGTGAGCCTCGCGGGAAGCCGGCAGGACGGGAGCAGACGGAATCTGGTCCCCCTGGGCGGCAGGGCAGGGTGGTGTGGGGTCACACGCTGCAGTACTGCCTCACCAAGTGGAAAAGATGAAGCCAGGACGGTGGAATCTCAGGCAGTGGCCAGTTGGTAAAGATGTCATTCTGGAGAGCGAGGGCTTTTGTAAGCCTCTGGAATTACAGGGCCCGGAGGCTGTCCCCGCATGGACTCCTCCTCCGGGACAGTTCCCAAAGGACTCTGAGCTCGCACACACACACTGGACTAACTCCACAGAGCCCGGCCACCCCTCGGACCAGATCACGGGCCCCAGGCTCCTTTGGGTGGGTCTGCCTGCAGTCCGAAGCCCGGAGGGCTGAAGGCCTTTCACACCCTCAGCCAATGCCCCGCCCCCTCATACCTGCAGCTCCTAGCTTAGACCTTTCACCATCCTCAGAAACACTTTCCTCCCCACCAAATCCCTCCCGTTCTTCTAGGCCTAAGTTCTGGTCATGCCTCCTCCATGAGCCAGCCATGACCACACCTTCAGATAGCATCCAGGCCTCTGCTCCGATGCCCCCTCCAGAGAGAGCCCTTCCCTAGCCACCAACACAAAGCAGCCCCGCTCCACCTGAGCAGCATGGCTTACATTTCATGGTGCCACTTGTGTCTATCTGAAATCACCTTGCTGACTTCTTGGCTTCCCTTTTGCTTAACTATCTCCCCAATTAAAGTGTAGCTTCTTGAGGGCAGGGGCCTGACTGCAACTCCAATGCCTGCCTAAAGACACCCCCCCCCCCCGCCCGCCCCGACCAGGGACACTGAGTTCCACAGAGAGCAAGGGATTCACCCAAGGTCATACAGCAGGCAAGCACCTAGGCTGCTGCATCGCAGGCTGTCCCCATCCCCATCCCCGTCCCCGCTGACTCTCTGCTGGCGTATCTTGTCCCTGCTGCCACACTACATTGGGGGCCAGGGCCTGCAAGTCCTCAACAGCACCCCTCCACTTCCCCAGGGGCCCACAGTGCCCCAGTCTGGGCAGCCCTGCCTGCTTCCCCCTCAGTCCCTCCCTTCCTGGCATCAGCAGCTCCGATGAGCTCATGTCTGGAAGCCTGGGAGCTGCTCTGAAGGAAAAGGTGCCTCCCAGGCCAGGCCCCCAGGCCTGGAGGTGTGCTGGGCCTTGTGGGTGACAGACAGCCCTGGCAGGTGGGGGGAGTGTGCTCACCCCGCTCAGCCTCCCTCCCAGAGCTGTGACGCGGGCGCAGGGGGAGGGACGCAGGGCCTGGGGGTGCATGTTAACCATGGAGCCGGTCCGGTGGGGGTGCGGGGGGTGAAGAGGAGAGAGAGAGAAGGCTCCTCTGCCATATGTGCCCCCTCCCACTCATCACGAAGCTGCTCCGCCCTGGCCGGTGGCTCAGTTGGTTGGAGCATCATCCTGTGCACCAAAGGGCGCAGGTCTGATTCCTGCGGTTCCACCCCCTATCAGGGTGCATGCAGGAGGCAACCGACAGATGTTTCTCTCTCCCTCTCCTTTCATTTCTCTCTAAAATCAATAAAAATATATTTTTTAAAAAGAGTAATTTAAAAAAAAAAGAAGCAGCAGCTCTGTTCCAAGGAAAGGCAGCTCTGCCTTCTCCTCACAGAATCACCCTGGGCAAACCTCTTCCCTTCTCCAGCCTCAGTCTCCCCAACTCTAAAATGGGGAGATTAGGTAAAATGATGACTGAAGCTAGGGATCAGTTGGGAATCAGGCACCTGATTGTCACAGGGTCTTTTTCTTTAAAAAAAAATTTTTTTTTTTGTTGATTTTCAGGGAGGAAGGGAGAGGGAGAGAGAGAGCTAGAAACATCAATGATGAGAGAGAATCATTGATCCGCTGCCTCCTGCACGCTCCCTACTGAGGATCGAGCCCGCAACCCCGGCATGTGCCCTTGACTGGAATCGGACCCAGGACTCTTTAGTCCTCAGGGGGAAGATCTACCCACTGAGTCAAATCAGCTAGGGCAGGGTCTTTTTCTTTTTGTTCACCTTAGGGGAGGGGCAACAGCTAACAAGGGAGGGAAGGAGTTAAAGGCTTATTTTAACCATGTAAATGCTGATTCCAACCACAGCTTAATTTGGGTACTAGTTTGGGAGCGGTGGGGTAGGGGGAACGTCGCACCTCGGAGGGCAGGGGCCTGCAAAGTGGGAGCCAGGTGGCACAGCAGCAAACAGCTTGCTTTTGGGAAGTTCTCTGAGTATCAGACTAAGTGATCCTAGTCCATTCCCCTCATGGGGGAAACTGAGGACCAGAGGAGGAACCCACCCAAGATCTCATGTGGAGACCCGCCTCCAAGCAGCAGGCCATTTTCACTCCCTTAAGGGGGCCCATTCCACTGCCTGAGGTACACGGTAAGTCGTCAGTTTGCTGGTGGCTCTGCCCCAGCACAGGGTGGGGGCCAGGCCTCGGGCTGGTGACAGGCAGGCTGGCACCAGCAAAGATCCCAGTCCCTTACCCCAGCGTGCCCTCGTCCCTCTGACCAGCATCCTGTCTCATCCTACACCTGGCAACAGGGCAGGGGTGGGGCACGCCCCGACCACCCCTGCAGCCACCACAAGCACTGCCGTTGTCCCCTTGGGGGCCCCCTTCCCGTCCTCTCCCTGGGAGCCAGAGTCTCGCCCCAGGATCACACAGCAAGTTGATTCATTCCAGTGCCACCTGCCACTCGGGAAAGGGTGGGGAGTGGGGCGCGTGCTGCTTCCTCGCTCACTCCTGTCCCTTGTAGACAACCCAGGCAGGGAACACGGCGGGTGGGGGTGTCTTGTCCGGGCCCTGAATGGGGCCCCGCTAGGGCCTCCGTGTTCACCTGGCAAGTGGAGCAAGAGTAGCGATGCTGTGAGAATTAGACGTGGAGCCATCGGACAGTTCCCCCTCTCCCCTGGGAGCTCAGGATGGGCCTCCATTTCCCCAGGTGGGGCTCGGGCCGGTGGTCCCCGCCGTCAGACAGTTCAGGCCGCCGCTCCAATGCCACTTGCCTGGGCGCGCACAGCCTGAACCCCGCGCCAGCCGCCCCGCCCGCGGGAAGGGAAGGGAAGGGGGCCCGGCTGAGCACACGCCGTTCCGCTGCCCCGCAGGCGCCCATGTTACGTTGGTCAACCCCGGGCAGAGTCCAACGCGCCGTCCTCCTGAGCCCAGCTGGCCATCTTCCCCAGGCGGGCTGGGGAGCGCACACCGCCGGCGCTGCCCACCCGTGGGACCGGGGCTGCCCCGTCCCGTCCCGGGTCCGGACCGGAGTGCGGGGTGGGGCTGCAGGGCTGGGCGCCCACGCTGTACCCGGGCGTCCTCCGCTCCTGAGCTGCTCCAGAGCCTGGAGATTTCTCCGGCCCGCTCTCCACCGCACCGGACAGACGGGGAAACTGAGGCCCAGAGTGTAGCAGCCACTTGGCCAAGGTCGCCCTGCGCGGGGGAGCCTGGAGCCAAGAGGTGCCACCTCCATCTAGGCGGCGCCTGAGCCGCACAGGTGGGAAGGGCGAGGTGCGCTGGGCGCCGGCACCCCTGCCCGGCCGGCTCCCCTCACTCACCTGCAGCCTCCGCGTCCCCGGGCTCACGGGCGCCTCCACTCTGCGCCCCTGGCCGCGTCCGTCAGGGCGCCCCGCCCCGAGACCCTCGCCCCTCCCGCCTGGGCGCCCCTTCCCCGCCGGCCACCGCTGCTGCCGCCGCCGCCGCCACCTCCACCGACTAGCGGGCGGCTCGGGACCCGAGCCGGGAGGGCTGGACGGGCGAGGAGCCGCGCTCCGGCAGGCCGCTCCCCCGGGCCCTAGCGCCGCCCTCTCGCCCGCCCCACCCCACCCAGCCCTCCGAGGTGCGACGTTCCCCCTCCCCCACCCCCACAGAGTCCGGCCTCCAGTGCCCGGTCCCCCAGTCCCCGGGGGGTCGCCAATCTCTCCATCTTTCCTCTCCTTTTTGCCTCACTCTCTGCTGTCTGGTTGTCTGCCTCTCTGTTTCCTTCTCATTTTCACATCTCTAGGTCACCCCTTCTGCTTTCTGTTCCACTAGTTTCATCAAGACTTCCCATCCATCTCATCTCCACCTTTTTCCCTGTCCTCGCCACTATCCCCCCCCCCACACCCCCGACTTAAATCGGTCTTTGTGATTCTTTCCCCATAACTAGCGCCACCTCCCACTTCCCCACTTTCAGTCACAGGTGCAGGACCCCCTCCAGCCCACCTTCCTCCCCCTCAGCCCCAGTAACTAGAATAGAACTTGGGCCGATGAGAACTGTCAAACCCCCCAACCCTCCCCACCACCCTGCAGCCTGGGGCTACCCCCTGGCTTAACCAGTCGGCCAGTAAGAACAAGGGCAGTAAAGCCCTGTGTCCCTTGGGCTTCAGTTCCCCATCTTTTCATTGAACTGAACTCCATTGGGACTGAGCCCAGCAGAGCCCCGTGGCGGGCAGCAATCAGTGTGCATGGGAATCACATGGGATGCTGCTAAAAGTCGAGATTCCCACATTCTGGTGCCCCTTCCCAGTGACGGGGAGACTTACGGGGCTTGGAACAGGACTGAGAACAAGCACCCTTCACTCTCCCAACAACTTTGAAACAAAACCACGCTTGGGAAGGTGCTGGCCTGGGTTTTCACCGAAGTTTCCCTGGGTTCCATGTACCCCAGCCCTTCAACCAGGGTGCTTCCACTTTCATTTGTCTTTTATGTCGAGTTCTTTCTGTGGTTAGGTTTCTGCTAAAGGAAGTCAGAAATGTGCTGGTGTGTACCCAAACACGGAGCTGCAGGTGGCCTGGTTTGGGGACATTCCCTAGCCCCAGTGGGCGGGCTCAGAGCCCAGGTCAGGTGACAGAGGATAAACCCTCCCTGGCCGCTCTGCCTCCTGGGTCACAGAGAATCCCCCTGACACTGTGGATGCTCCTGTGCTGGGGCCGCCCCAGGTGGGGGTGGGAGGCACAGAGGGGCCCTGGAGATTGGCACGAGGCAGGGTATATGGCCTGCCCTGTGAGTGTGTGCGCTAAGAAAGTGGCTACAGCCCAGCCTGTGGGAAACCAGGAAACAAACTGTGTGGGTGAGAGAGAGAGGAGAGAGAAAGGCTAGGATTACTGTGTGGGTGGGTATGAAAGAGAAAGAGATGGGAAAAGGAAGGAGGACAGAAAGTGGTTCGTTCTGTACGTAGGTGTGTGGCAGTGGGCGTGCAAGAGTGGAAATGCCTGTAAAAGAAAACGTGTGCATATGTAAGAGAGATTGCAAAGTGTAGGTGTGTGAGCAAGAGAAAATGGAGAAAAGACCATGATTTAACCTGTATCTAAGGGAGGGAATCTGTGTGCTTATATGTTTCAGGTGGGACTATAGCTAAGTATGCAAATCTGATACATGTGAAAGGCATGTATGGGTCAGGGGGGGTTGTGGGAGGGTGTTTATGGATGTATACCCCATGCATGGGTGTGTGGGTGCCTGAGGGCATGCACGTGTGCACATGTGCATATACACACATGTTTGCATAACATGATGTGTATACATTATGTATGTTTACATGCATGTTTGTGGGGTGTGAGTAGGTATGTGTTAGTGTACATGTGAGGTATACACGAACCTGTGAGCCCTGCTCCTACACCATCACCCTCCTATTATGGTCCCTGTAGAGTTGGGGAGTGGGAGGAGAAGTGGGGGCACCCTGCCTCTCTGACTGCCCTCTCTCCCACAGGACTGAGGAGCAGGGCCATGTCCTTGGCCAGTGACCAACGTAGGCTCTTATCATGGGCACGGATTCCTCTGCCTCCTCTAGATAGACATGGCCAGGGGCAGGGCTCATCTGACAACCCAGATTCACCCCAGAGGCTCAGGCAGTGTCCTCCAGATACCCCAAACCCCCAATACCAAGTGGCCTGGAGAGGAGGGCAAGTCACTTTCCAAAGCCACACGTGAGGTCAGCGTGAGTCCTACGTCTCCCTGAGTGTCTCCACGGGGGAGGAAGATGGCTTCGCAGAATCCTCTACCATCCCCCAGAGCCTGATCAACCTTTTCCCAGCCCCAGGTGGGTGGAAGAACTCAGCCTGCTGCCTCCGCTCCATGGAGACAAGGCAATACAGAGGGTAAAGCATGGGCCACACCTCCCCGGGTTCAACTCTGAGCTCCTCCAGCCTCAGGCCTGAGACTTTGCCTTAGTTTCCTTATCTATGAAACAGAGATAAGAAATGTATGAACGCCTTAGGGTTATTTAGAGGATAAAATGAAGTAACCCTTACACTCGTTTTGCCTTGGTTTCCTCATCTGTGAAACAGATAAGAAAAGTATGAATTTTCTAGGGTTAGTTAGAGGATGACATGAAGTAACCCATACAAAGCATTTAGCACAGAGCCCAGCAGCCGAGCTGGGAGGCAGAAGCCCTGGGTTCTAGCTCTAGCTTTGCCACCGACTTACTGTGTGACTTTGGACAAGTTGATTGCCATCTCTGGGCTTCAGAGTCTCCACGGATTATCTCCACAGTAATCTCAATGAGTCCTTCCAGTTATGACCAGCTGAGACTTTGCAGAGAGGACATCCTGTCTGCCTCAGGGGGCTCTCTTGGTGAGCTGTGGACTAAGAAGTGCGGGCTGAGGCCTAATAATGAGTCCAACGTGACACTTTCCTTCCTCGTATATTCTCCCAAGTTGGCAGCAGCTGGGGGCAGGGAACTTCAACTGCTGCCCACCTCATCTGTCTGTACCCCTGACTCTCCAGCCTGCCACGGACCCCGTTCTGCCCTGCTCAGCTGGTACTCAGGCCTTAGAGCAATGGCACTGGTACCCACCCATTCAAGTGGTGGGTACCCAAGGCAGAAGATGTCATGACCCATACTTAAAGCTGTCAAGAGAGGCAGTTATAATGGTGGGAGGACGGGTGTAATTGTCTGGAGATGCTTATACTCCTCGGGTAATGGGAGGAAGCTTTAAAAGGAAGCCCTAATCCACTAATAACCTGGCAGCTCCATTGGCCTCTTCCCTCCGGATCTCCGGGCGGGAGAAGGGACTCTGACCGCTCCCTTTCCCAAGGGAGCAGAAGGCCAGTGTGGCTCTGGCCCCAGAGCACCCGGTTTCTCCTCTCCTGCAAGAGCCAGCTCCCTTCCTGCCTCCACCTCTGAGGAGTCTTCCCTGCCCATTCCATCCTCCCGAGGTCACTCTGTCTCCTCTGCCCCTAGAAATGTTCAGGGCAGAACTGGAGGACCATCTGGCTGGATGTTTGAGAGAGGAATGAACTAGACTGTGAGGCAAGAGCACGACCTTAGTCTCAGCTCCAACATGGACTTGGTGACCTTGGGCAAAGGGCCCCAGTCTCTGAGCCTCAGTCGCCTCACCTGTACAATGGGAACATTCCTGCCCTGAGGGGCTGTAGTGAGATCAATGAGAAGGAGACACTAAAGACCTAGCTCCATATGACTCATTAAATGTAGTCCCTTCTTCTCCCTTCTCCTTCTGTGGTCTCTTCCACTCCAGGTGTCAGCTGACCACACTTCTCCCTTATAAATCAGAATACAGTGGTGGCCACAGCCAAAGCTCCTTATTAAAAAAAAAAGCTGTGATTGGATCATGGCTTAGCTGCTTGCTAGCCATGAATCTAGGACAAATCACGTATGTTCTCTGATCCTCAGTCTTCTCATGTGTGTATGGGAGAAAATAACAGTATGTCCCTCCTGGGGTCCTTATGAGAAGAAATGAAATGACATGTGTAAAGCTCTTAGCGCAGAGGGCCTGGCACATAGGGCTTAACAAATAATAGCTGTTGTATTGTTGAGCTGATGATGAGCATTTTAATTATTAACATCTTTACATGCTTTTCTAGATTACTCTCACATTTCCAAAACCTTGCCCCATCTAAGATCACTGTAGCTCACAACAGCTCTATGAAGTAGATAGGGCTCGTAATTTTATGTACTTTCACAGATGAAGAAACAGGCTCACCCAGGGGCAGGGATTTGCTGGGGTTTGGCTAGTCGGCATCGGTTCCAGACCAGCACCCGAGTCTCCTGGCCCCCAGCCCTGGTCGGTGAGAGGGAAGGAAGCAAGTCCCGGGCTTTCGGGCTCCAGGGGAACGGAATGTGGGCTGACTCTGGTGTGAGGGCCCACCTGCAAGTTCAAGGCTGCTGGGCCCTCCTCCTTCCTGCCCCAGATGCACTGAAGGCCCCTCCTTGTGTGTGCCCAGCTCCCTGTGTGACCCAAGTGTGGGAGGTGGTGGGGGGTGGCCATGGGGGTGGGTGATCAGAGCCCGGAAAGAATTATTTCAGAAAGAAGAGTGGGCAGGATGGCTGGTGAGATGCCAACCGGGGCGTCAGCAACGCCCGCAGAGAAATGAAGTGTTCCTTCAGTTTTCTGACGCACAAGCCCTCCCGGGCCTGAGCGAGCGGCCCAGTTCCCGTCCTCCCCATCTGGACCCACTTCAGCGTTTCCATGGGCCTCCGGTGGAGGTGATTCAGTGTCGATTTCCCTGACCCGCCCCGCTCTGAGGACGCCTGCGCCTATTATCGCCCTTCCTTCCTTCCTCCCGTCCTTCTATGCGGGTAGCTCGCACGGAGCTCTCCCCGACCTCTTGTGGTTGGGTCCTCGCCGCAGCCCAGGTGATGTGGGTCCTGCCTCTGTCATCGCTACCAGATGGACAACCGAGGCCTGGGTGAGGAGTGTGCGTCCAGCTCGGTCACCGACAGGCTGAGTGACCTGGTCCTTCGCTTCCTCACTCTGAGCCTCAGTCTCCCCCCGCCCCCCCGCCACGCCCCCCCCCCCCCGTAAGATTAGGAGGTCAGATTAGATCAGTCTTCAGTCTCTACCTCATAAACTCCGTGAGGGGCAGCAACCACACCTGTTTTGCCCAGTGCTGGGTCCCCAGCACCCTCAAGTAGCTGGCACTCAAAACCTTCAACCAGGCAGTCCTGCCCCATAAACTGTTCACACTGTCCAGTCATTTGTGAGCACCAATGACTAAAGGGCAGACAAAAGTGAGAGATGGATTTGTTTCCAACCAAGCGCACCAGCACAGCTTTCTCTGACCGCCTTTCCACGGGCCTCTTCAGCAGGGAGATGGCCCTAGATGTGGGGCAGCTGGGGTTGCAGCTCACAGCCTCCCCGTCGTCCCCACAGCCGTCAATCTGGGCCTGCCCATGGGACTGTGATGGGCTGTTATGCATCATGGGAAAATATGGCCGAAAGCCCCTGTGTTAAGTCCAGGGGAAACGGGACATGAGCTTACCTGGTTTCTGGGGAATCCTGGGCCCGGGGCTGGGGCTGGGGCTGGCTGTCATCACTTGCCGGGCCTTCACCACGTCCCAGTCCTGGCGGGCCCTGTCGTCATGCTGGAGCTCCCTCCGTGCCTCCCTGGAGAAGCTGGGTGGCTGGATGCCCAGGGCCTTGGGCAACTCTGGTGCCCCTGGGGTGGCTCTGTAGATGGAGTTGTCCCCATGCCTGCTGGCCACCCTGTCCTCCTCCAGGTCCGGGAGCCCGGCCTCTCCCTGCAGGCTCTCCTCGCCACCGCTCTCCTCAGCCTCCAAGGCCAGACACCTGTAGCTCCCATCCGGGATCCGGAAGGCGCAGGGGGTAGGCCGGCTTTCGCTGGGTCCGAGGGGCGGGGGTGGCAGGTGGGGGCCCAGCATGGTGCTGCCTCCGCAGTGATGCAGGCCACCTGTGTGAGCTCCGCTCCGGCCTCCTCGGGTCCTCTGCAGCTTTAACTTCCTCCGGCAACTCACAGAGCTGGGCGGGGTCCAACTGCCGGCCTTCCGGGGCTGGGTGGGGTGGTGGGCCCCCAAGCTGTCCTTCTTAACCCGTCTCTGGTCAGTGAGGCCCCCACTTCAAGACGATCTATCTGCGCAGGGAGAAAGGAAACAGCCCATGAGGCAGCTCGCAGACTGTTCCGGCTGCGTCCTCCGTGAGACCTGTCCCCCTCAGGTCGCCCTGAGAACCGGCTGGGGTTCCAGGTCCCACACACATCCATGGAGTGCTTCAGGCACTCCCCATCCCCACTTGTTGCCATATCCTTATGCCATTTGACACTTTATTTGCTTAATGTTTTTCTGTAAATCAACTTTATATAACTTCTAATACTTCGGACTTAAGCAATAATTGCAGGAAAACCACAAGTATGTTGGGCTAAGTCATTTTTCCCAATACACATTAAATAAATATCTAGTTATTTAACAATACTTATCTGGGCACCCTCTAGAAAGAATTCTCTAACATCCACCAAAGGTACCTTTGCCACGGGAATCACAGAAACGGTGGGACAGAGGGCGCAAGGCTGGGGACAGGGACCCCTGAGAAGGCTGTGCACCAAGGGAGACGGTGCAGTGATGTGCTTACATGACAGGCTTTCAGCTGGAATCCCAGCTCTGCCACTTGCTCACATGATGGGCAGCAAGTCACTTGACCTCTCTGAGCCTCAGCTTCCCCATCTGTAAAATGGGGACTATAATATCTCCAGCATAGTGTTGCATTAAAGATTAAGTGAGCCCAGCCAGTATGGCTCAGTGGTTGAGCATTGACCTATGAACCAGGAGGTCACGGTTCGATTCCCAGTCAGGGCACATGCCCGGGTTGCGAGTTCTATCCCCAGTAGGGGGCGTGCAGGAGGCAGCTGATCAATGATTCTCTCTCATCATTAATGTTTCTATCTTTCTCCCTCTCCCTTACTCTCTGAAATCAATAAAAATATATTTAAAAAAAGATTAAGTGAGAAAATGCATGCAGAGGACTTAGCACAGTTTCTGAGATGCAACTTAATACATGTTGGCTATTTCTTCATCCCACAAAACATTTCTTCAGTCCCTATCACATTTCAGACACTATAAAAGGTCTGGGGGATACAGTGGAGATAAAAAAGATATGGTAGACTGGCTCATGAAACCTTAAAATCCGGTGGTGGTGGGAGCTGTGGATGATAATAGGGAATAATAATAACAGCATGATGATTTAGAAATGTTAACTATGATGATTACACAGGAGAGAGGGGATGGAGGCTTCCTATAGGGATGCGAGGGGGGAATGGATGGGAGAGAAACTTGGGTGGAAGAATTGGCTGGGCTGGGAGGCAGATGGAGAGTGGGTGTGGAGGAAGGGGGAGGAGTCTAGGATGCAGCTCTGGTGACAGTGTGGCTTCGTGATTTTCATCAATAGAGATCAGGAATAAACGGGAAGGAGCCGAGGAGCAGGTGTTCAGGGGAACAGGGAGATGGATTCGATTTGGGATTTCCGGGGGAGATGTTCCAGGCTGGAGACAAAGGTTTGCAAATCATTTATGGAGGCACAGAGCGGAGGTGGACAAGATGCTCCAAGATGGGCAGGCAGACCTAACACAGGGCCAATGGAGGAAAACTTGGAATTTGCGGATCTCGGTTAACAGATCTTGATTCCACCACTTCGCAGCCGTGTGAGCTTCGCAAGTGTGAACGTCTGAATCTCACCCTTTGCAAATAGGGAGAGGAGAACCCTACACACACCCTGGCTGCCCCAGGGGCAGTGAGAGTCCTGGGAACTGGGAAAGTCTGTGGACATGGGTGACCTCAGGGCCTGGACTGACCTCAGCTGCTGTGGTACTTGACCTGGAGGCCAGGCCTCGGTCCCTAGGCACCCCCGCCCCCGCCCCCACCCCCACCCCAGCAGGCTGGGTCAGGGCCTCCGCTTCTGGTTGGAGCTGTGCCAGGGAGAGTCTGGCAGGCAAGAGGAAAGGTAAGCACATTACCAGGCCCTGGGGAAAATCAATGCCAAACCGGGGAAGGCAAACAAGTATCGGGATCAGGAAGATAGCGGGCACCTGTTACAGCGGCCTCGCTGACAGAAGCCAGCCTCTGTGTAGAGAGGGATGGGCGCTCACAAGATTGAACACCTGTTGGGTGCTGGGCTCTTCACTTAGGGCAATTGAAGTAAAACCCTCACAACACCCCCGAGGGAGGGACGGTTACTATTACCCCCTTGCAGAGGTGAGGAAACTGAGGCTCAGGTGGGCAAAGTGACTCCTGGCCTATGTCACAGAGCGACAGGGCCAAGACCTGACCCCAGCTCTGACACCTGGGCCGCCATGGTGGACACAGAGACACAGCAGAGAGAGCTCCAAGGCCTCGTTCCTCTCCAAATTCTTTCTCACGCGTCAGCTGCTGCCGGATTTCTGCCATTAGAATTTCAAAGAATCTTAAAATCTCATAAAAGGCCAGTAGAATTCTGAAGAGCCCTAACTGGCTGTGTGACCTTGGGCAGGTGCTTTCTGCATTTTGGAGTCATTTTGCTCAAAGGCACAATGGTGGGGTTGAGACAAAGGATGTTGGGGGGGGGGGCGGTGTCTGTCTAGCCCTGGCATTGCAGGGTGCCATGATTCTAAGCACTTGGAGCCCCCACCCCGCCGCCCACACCACCACAGGGCCAGATGGCTGGGGGCAGAAGGAGTGGGCATGGGGGGCCGGGCTCCTTCTCACGCCCCACAGGGCCTCACGCTCTATCCCTGCTTCTGTTTTGCTGTATTTGATGGTGGCCACGGTTTCCAGGAAAGAAGAGAGAGGCGGAAAAGTTAACTTTCCGCCACCCACACAAATATGTTTGGCTAGCGTTGTCTTCACATTGCCAAGCCGGGAGGGAGGGGCTGGCAGGAGCACTCCAACGCAAGTCTCCCTTCCCAGGAGGAGGGCTCCCAACCCGGGGGGGGGCGGGGGGGTGGGCCTGGGCAGGCCCCGTGTGGGCCTGAGACCTGGAACACCCACCCTGCTCCGGAGCCCCGGGCACGGTGGAGGGAGGGAGGGAGGTTGGGGCCCATAACTACAATGGCAGCTGCCACTTTCTTTTAATATATTTTTATTGATTTCAGAGAGTTAGGGAGAGGGAAAGAGAAATAGAAACATCAATGATGGGAGAGAATTATCGAGCGGCTGCCTCCTGCATGCCCCCCCCCCAACCCCCCACTGGGGATTGAGCCCACAACCTTGTCATGTGCTCTGACCAGGAATCCACCCATGACCTCTTGATTCATAGGTCGATGCTCAACCACTGAGCCACACCGGCTGGACAGCTGCCACTTGCTAGTGCTGGTGGAGTAGGCGTGTGAGTGCTGTCTACAGATGGGGAAACTGAGGCATGGGAAAGTAATTCCGTACCCAGAGTCACACGGATGGTGAGCGTAGAGCAGGGCCCATTGCCCTCGGTGGCTGCAGACAGCCCCCGCAGCGGCAAGCTCACGCACAGCACACCTGTCTCTGCGGCCCATTTCACAGTGGGCCGCACAGGGCCTGCTCTAGCCTCCGCAGAAATGAGAGAGGGGTCCTCGAACGCCAGCTCCCCCAGTCCCCATCTCTCACCCAGCCGCAGGCTCTGGACGCCAAGCCTCGGCAGGCAGGGCTGATGGAGCCCAGCCAAGCCCCTGTCCTCCCCTCAGAGGTGGAAGGGGTCACCCGGGTTGCACAGCAGGCCTGAACCCAGGAGCCCAGGCACACGCTCCAGCTCCTCACAGCCCTGCTCCCCCTGAGCCACCCGCTCCCCCTTGTTGCCCGCCCTGAGCTTCCCTGAGTCCAAGCAGAGGCCTGGGACCGGAGGCCTGGCTGAGGGGCTGGAGGAGGAAGACCAGGCCAGAAAGTGGCAGACGGCGACATGCAGGATCCCTGGGAGGGCGTGTTGGACAGCCATTTCCTCCGTGCCTGGCACAGTGCCAGGCACATAATAACAATGATAATAGCCAATGTTTATGAAGTGTTTACTATGTCAGGTGCTATTCCAGACACTTCGCCTGCATCATTCGATCCTCATCACAGCCCTACAAGGAAGGTGCTATTATTATCACCACTTCACAGATAGGAAATCAAGCTTACGTGACTTGCCAAGTTCACATGGCCAGTAAGTGACTGAGTCAGGGTTCATATCCTGATAGTCTAGCTCCAACTATCACTGTCACCCAGAAAGCTGTGCTGCCTCAATAGTTAAGTAGTTACTGAATGAATGAGTGAATGAATGAATGAATGAATGAATGAGTGAAGAGTGAGCAGGAAGGAAAGGAGGGCAGGAGGATGGGGGGAAGAGAGGGAGGAAACTATCTCCAGTGCCTGGTACATTGCCTGGCACATGGTCGTCACTCAATAAATCTTTATCAAGTGGAATATTGAATGCAGTGTGGCTGAGGCATTGACTGCATATAACTGGGGAGTCACCCTGGGGAAAAGGGTAAGTCAGAACTGGTCCAGATGGCTCAAGGTGCACCTCCCGGCCCCACGACTCCACCCCACCCCGCTCGGCATCAGGAGCGGGTGGGGAGTCGTGTCTGGCCTGTCCAGAGCTGAGTTTTCCCTGCCGCTAGGAAGAGAGCTCCCGTTGCCTCCAAGAATCTGAGCAAAGAGTATGTTCCTGCCGTAGTGCTTCTCTCCCAAGGAGGGGATGGGGCCAAGCTGGGTCTCTTCTCCCTGTCTCTAGAGGGGGCATCCCAGGCTCCTCCAACCTCCAGACTGGTGAGCACGAGGAAGCCTGGCATCTGTGATGGCCTTGTGCTGTGTTCTTGGAAGAGTCACTTCCTCTCCGTGGGCCTGCCTCCCCAGCTGAAAAAGGCCTCGGGCAGGGTGGTTGGTGGGACTGATCGTAACCAAGATTGAATCCTCTTGGACCCGCCCTTTCCCAGCGTTTCCCAGAGTCAGTTCCAGAGGATGTGCAAGTGCGACCCCACATCACCCACCCTCCTTCCCGTCCTGCAGGACACGCTGACCAATCCTGGCCTCCTTCCTGCCTGCCTCAGCCCCCAGCCATCACTGCCCAGGCTGCCCAGCCTGCTCTGACCTCTGCTCCTTCCTCCCTACTTCACTCCCCTCCTCTGTTCCTGTCCACCTCCTGGGGCAGAAGGGGCCAGTGTTGCTCCGGCCTCACGGGAAGCTGCGGGAGCATCAGGAAAACAGTCCCGGGCGAGAGGTAGCTGTGAGAAGCTGGGAAGAACCCCCCAAGCTGGGACGCTGGGTGGTCTCCGGGGAGATGAGTGTTAGCCAGGCCTCAGCGTAGCAGGACCCAGTCACCCATCTCAGTGAATTTTAGTTGCCTCCTTGGTAGCATGGGGATTCAGACTCAATCATTCACATTCATTCATTCAACACATAGTCACTGAACGCCTATGTGCCATCCGCTATTTTAAGTGCTGGCGGTACCCAGTGAACAAAAGAGAAAACACCCTGCCCACGTGAAGCTCACATGTTAGTTGGGGTAGACAGATAATAAATAAATAAGAAAGTATGTCAGATGGTGATAAGTGCAATGGAAAAATAATTAAGCAGGAAAGGGGACCGAGGCGTGCAGCGTGCCATCAGGACAGAGAAAACAGTGGTATTAACATAAAAAGCCTTGACAGCTGCCACCCCGTGTTTTGTATGGCATGTGTATTTCAAGTTCATTATTATGTTAAATTCTCATAATATGTGCAACTATCAACACATAAAGTCAATATTAGGTGGTGAACTCAGGAACACACGCCTGGCGGAGCCTGGACGGTATATTTCTGATGCTAATATTCCGAGTATTCAATTGCTCACCATTTTAGAATTCATGTTTCACTAAGAAAATGGCTACCATTTAAGACTGAGTATTTTTTATGACCTGGTATATAAAAATAGGATTTCACATATTGGCATTATTTCTTTGAGAACATTCTTTTTCAAGTTTATTACTTGGAAATAAACTTGATAGAGTGTCTCCTCAATGTAAAGCACATACCATACAATGAGTTGGAGGATAATAATAATAATTATATATATATATATATATATATATATATATATATATATATATATATATAAAGCCAGCGACTGTAACGGCCATAACGACCATAACAATCAGGGCATGGGGCTGGCCGGCCATCCTCGCAGCCCCTCCCCCCTGTCGGCCTGCCCCTGATTGGACTCTCCCACCCCGATCAAGAGCAGGGTGGCCGGCCAAAAGTCCCCTCTCTCTCCCCCGACCCCCGCTAGCCCCATCCCTGATCAGCCAGCCCCACCACGGATAGGCCTGCAGCCCCTCCCTCGGCCAGCCTGCCCCTGGTCACCCCCTAATAGGGGGTGGGGGCGGCCCACCAACCTCCTGCAGCCACTCCCCCTGCCCAGCCCCACCCCAGATCGGCCCCCCCACCCCATCAGGGACAGGGCCTACTGACAACCACCCATGGCCCCTCCCCCAGGCCGCTGGCCCTGATTGGCACCCTCCACCTCATTCTGGAGTGGAGCCAGCCAGCCCACAGCCCAGAGCCCCTCCCCATGGCTGACCCCACCCTCAATTGGCCCCCCAACCCCAATCGGGGGTGGGGCCCACTGGCCAATCGCCTATAGTCCCTTCCCCCAGCCAGCTTGGCCCTGATCAGCCCCAATCGGGATGGGCCAGCAGGCCAGCCTCCTGCCATCTCCTCCTCCCAACAGACTCAGCCCCTATCCACTCCAATTGGGGCTGGGCTGGCCGGACCCCACCCGTGCACGAATTCATGCACTGGGCCTCTAGTAATACCATATAGTTGTTGTGAAGGTCAAATAAATTAACCATGTAAGTGCTCAAAAGGATGCAATTTTGTTATTATAATTGTCCCTTTTTGTTAAGGGGTGACTAAGGATATAATCAGAACAAGAGTCTGCTTAGTAAACATTGATTATGTGCAGGGCTCCGTGACGATACATTACATTCAGTGCCATCTTGTTTATTCCCCCAAATAATCCCACGAGGAAGGCGCCTACTACTATCCCCATTTAACAGATGGGGAAATGGAGGCTCACGGAGGATAATCTCTGCCCCTGGTCCCTGAGCAGGAAAACAACCCAGCTGGGACCTGAAAGCTGGGGCGGACACTGGGGGGTTCTCGGAGGGCCGAGGAGAGGCCATTTTGCACAGCCCAAAGAATCCTTCATTGTGGCCCTGGCTCTGCCATGCCCTCTGTGACCTTGGCCACATCCTCCACTCCTGGGTCTCAGTGACCACCAACCAAATAACTGTAGCTCTGGGTGTGGGGTCCCTAAGTGCCCTTCTGGCTGTGGATTGCCCCTGCCTCCCGGCACCCAGCATGAAGGCGGGCTCGGGCCCATTCCAAATGGATGCCCTGAATCCAGCCTGTTCACAAAATCAGCCAAATTCCATGCACGTCACATCTATTTCTGCCCTGCTGGGTTCATAAATATGTGGGCCAGGGAATCAGCTTCAGCGGAACTGGAGAGACTGACGTCATGGATATAAATACGGGGTCAAGGCTGGCTGGGGTCGGGCAGGAGGTGTGGCGGGGTCAGAGTCAGCCTGGGAAACCATGTCCCTGGGGTCCTGCTTGCAGTCCCATCTCCTTCCGGGCACATAAAAAAACAAAGACCCAGAGGGGCAGGGGCTGGTCCAAGGTCACCTGGGGGGTGAGGGTCAGAGGTGGGCCCGGGGCACAGGCTCCTGGCTTTGAGAAGGGGCTGCTCCTCAGGCCACCTCCTGCCCCCTCACAAGTCCCTCTCCCCTCACCCTGGGGGTCAGACTGGCCACGCCCAATTTGAACAGGAGCAAGAGATTAAGATTTAAGTTTATAAAATAAACCTCTACTGATAACAGACTGCTTTGTACCTGTTGGGTATATTGGGGTTCTCAAATTTTCATTTGGGAGAGGATTCTAAGGCTAAAATTCAGGAAACAACTAACCGTAGCTGCCTCCCACTCAGTAGGACCTCCTGCTCACCCTGCAGAGTGACCCAGCCGTGTGCTGGGGCCGCCGAGCTGACCCGTCAGCCAACTGTGTGACTCACTTCCCAACTTTGCAGTCGGTGACATCACTCCGGTAGCTTCCAACCAGCCCTGGTGGGAGTCCCTGCACCATGGACATGGGCAGATGCTACAAAGCAGGGCTCTTTTCCCTCCCAGAGAGCCAGCTGTTAAGCATTTACCAGCACACCACCGAGCAGGACCTTGGCTAGCGGGTTCCTACCACGCAACTTAGGCTGCCAGCCTCAACTTTTCCATCTGGAAAGTGGGAACCATAACCACACCGGCATCCTAGCCGCTGTGAGGGCTACATGAGCTACATGAGTTGTGCCTCTAAGAGATGGCACGGAAGTTTCCAAACTTGTCCCCGTGTTAGATCACCTGAGGATCTTTTTCACGTTCCAAAGCCCTGGCCACACGGCAGACCATTCAGCCACAACCTCTGGGGCACCAGTATATTTTTGAAATTTCCCATGTGATGCCAGTGTGCAGACTGGCTTGGGAACCACTGGTTCACATTGCCTGCCTCTTTGCAAGCACTTGGCAGCTGTCCAGGAACCACAGAGAGATGAGGGACGGTACAGACCCCCATTCCTGCTTCATTTAATTCATGGGTTTTGTTGTTGTTGTTTGTGTGTTGGTTTTTTTTGGAAAAAAATGTGTTAGAAGAGTGGTGGGGATGCTTGCTTGTTTGCTCTATTTAAAGACCTACTCTGCCTAAAGCGTGCAGGAGGTGCTGCTTCCAGGGACCACAGAAGGAGGAGCCTTGGCCCTCTCCCTTCCACATGTGCGCCTGGCCGCCCCACACACTCCAGGCAGATGGGCCAGATAAACCCCGAAGAGGCCTCACTTCATGTGGTGCTCAGCTGGCCGGCCGGGGAGATGGAGACCTCAGCCTGGTCGCTCCCTCTTCTCCTAGAGAGAGTTCGGCTGCCTCTTCTCACCCAGAGGCCCAAGGCTCACAGCTTGGCTCAGCCCGGGAGCCATCAAGCTGCTGGCTCGGAGGACTCAGATTAAGAATAGAAACATCAGAGCTGATGCCAAGGGCTTGGGGCCTCAGCTCAGCCTCCCCCTGGACCACCATCAACAGCAAGCGGGGATAAAAATCATCGTAATAGTGGCTAACGTGTATGACATCTTTCCCATGCACTAAGATACACCACTGTCCATTCAAGGGCAGTCTAGAATGGACCTGCACTGCCCAATACGTATGGTGGCCACCAGCCACCTGGGCGACTGAGCACTTGAAATCTGGTGAATTCAAACTGATATGAGCTGCAAATAAAGTATACACACCAGGTTTCCAAGGCTTGGTACCCAAAGAAGGTAAAATGTCTCAATAACAGTTTTTTGTTTTTTTTTCAGATTCATTACGTGTTAAAATGATGCTACTTTGGGTTTAAATAAATGTATCATTAAAACAAATATATTTTTTTTCCTGCTTCTTTTTACTTTGTTAGTGTGGCTGCTGGAAAATTTAAAATGGCACGCGTGCTTGCATTGATTTTGATGGACAGCGCTGGCCTACAGGTCAGGAGGGCCTGCGCTCCAGTGTCCCGTCCCGGGCTTTGAATTGTATTCTGTTTTTTGCCACTTCCCAGCTGTGAGACTTCAGGCAAGTGACATAGCCCTCCGTGCCTCAGTTTCCTCATCCGTAAAACTAGGATAATGATCGTCCCTACGGCTTTGGTGTGGACGTCATGTGCCTGGCGCAGAGAGAGCACTCAGTAACGATCAGCGATCAGGGGACCACCTGGCACTAAGCTAAGTCATTTCGCTGGATTACTTCATGCCTCGGTAGGTGCTGAGCAACCTGTCGCCGGCGGTGAACAAGCAGAGCCGGGGGAACTCCTTGGCAGGCTTCCCTAGAGGGAGTCCCAAACCTGACTGGGGGGGGGGGGGAGGGGAGGCACTGGGTGAAGTGGTCTTTGAGGACGGCTGCCAGGGCGGACACTGAGTTATGCTGCTGTCTGCCCTGGCTTGGTCTTCTCACCAATCCTCTCTTCCTCACCACATCCCCCTCTGCTTTCCCTAAGGTTCCTTCCACCCAACTGAATGTAATAAACACTTACCCGTGCCACTGGGGGCCGGCGTCCTGCAAGACCCCAAGGGCGGAACAGGGAAAAGAGAAGTGGCTCCTGCCGCCAAGGCGTCTAGTGTGGGCAGAAGGGCAGCAGACAGGGGTTGGAATGTCCATAATATAAGGGGGGGAGACAAGGGCATGAAGAGTGATTTAGCCTCTCTTAGCCTCCATTTCCTCATCTGTAAAATGGGACCAATAATAGCACCACCTCCTAGGCATTGTTGTGAGGAGGGAGTGAAAGGTTGTGGGAGAAGCATCGGCCATGCACATGGGACGGGCTCAAGGAGTGCTGGTCACCCCCTGGTCCCACCAGGGCTGGCACCGCGTCTGTTTGCTCAGCATTCACTCACTCAGCAAGAAGCTTTGAGCTCAATGGAGGACTCTGTTATGTATTTCAGTCAGTTCGGCTCTCTGCTGGAAAGGACTCTCGGTGAGTGGTGGAGCCAAGATAAAAGAAAATAATTATCCACCCCCCCCCCCCCCGCAACACACACATACAGGATGGAATAAAATAATGAAAGGGAAAGATGTTTTGTCAACAGTATCCAAAGCTGTTATTAAGGACACTCAGGACACACTTGTTGAGGCAATGGCGGGCGGGCTGCACGGGGTGAGGGGGTGAGACGCTGCACAGGCAAGGTCTCAGGGGCCGGGCCGGTGAGGAAACGGGGCTAAGGCAGAGGAAGCTGAAAGAGGAGGCTGGAGGGTGCTGGCCTAACTGCCCCGCCTCTCCTCGCCCCCAAGCCTAGGCTCAGCACACACTAGGACGTCAGCCCTGCTCCTCCACGCTCTGTGACCTCGGCAGGTCACTGCCCGCCCCTGGGCCTGAGAAAGGGGCAGCATCAAGTTGCTGCCTCACCTGGCAGGGACAGTGGGGGTGATGGTGCTGAGCCCAGTGCCTGGCACAGAGCCGGAGCCGCTGCCCTCAGAGACAGTGTGGGGCGGTGGGCGGCCCCTGGGCTCGGCGCTCTGGGGGCCGCTTTGGAGTGGCTGCTGAACCAACTATGTGACCTCGGGCAAGTTCCTTCACCTCCCTGAGCCTGTTTTTCCGTCTGCAAACCAGGGGTAATCAGTGCCTGCGTCCCAGGCTCCTGTGGGGATTAAACAAGTTTACATACGTGGAGAGCTTAGAGCTCAGGTGTGCGTGGTAGGTGCTATGGTGGGTGCAGTGAGGGGCTGCGCTAGTGTAAGTTATAGGGAGGAGTGAGGAGGGTGAGCTAGTGTAAGTTATAGGGAGGAGAGGAGGATGAGCTAGTGTAAGTTATAGGGAGGAGAGGAGGATGAGCTAGTGTAAGTTATAGGGAGGAGAGGAGGGTGAGCTAGTGTAAGTTATAGGGAGTGAGGAAGGTGAGCTAGTGTAAGTTATAGGGAGGAGTGAGGAGGGTGAGCTAGTGTAAGTTATAGGGAGGAGAGGAGGGTGAGCTAGTGTAAGTTATAGGGAGTGAGGAAGGTGAGCTAGTGTAAGTTATAGGGAGGGGAGGAGGGTGAGCTAGTGTAAGTTATAGGGAGGAGAGGAGGGTGAGCTAGTGTAAGTTATAGGGAGGAGAGGAGGGTGAGCTAGTGTAAGTTATAGGGAGGAGTGAGGAAGGTGAGCTAGTGTAAGTTATAGGGAGTGAGGAAGGTGAGCTAGTGTAAGTTATAGGGAGGAGTGAGGAGGGTGAGCTAGTGTAAGTTATAGGGAGGAGAGGAGGGTGAGCTAGTGTAAGTTATAGGGAGGAGAGGAGGGTGAGCTAGTGTAAGTTATAGGGAGGAGTGAGGAAGGTGAGCTAGTGTAAGTTATAGGGAGGAGTGAGGAAGGTGAGCTAGTGTAAGTTATAGGGAGGAGTGAGGAGGGTGAGCTAGTGTAAGTTATAGGGAGGAGTGAGGAGGGTGAGCTAGTGTAAGTTATAGGGAGGAGAGGAGGGTGAGCTAGTGTAAGTTATAGGGAGGAGAGGAGGGTGAGCTAGTGTAAGTTATAGGGAGGAGTGAGGAGGGTGAGCTAGTGTAAGTTATAGGGAGGAGTGAGGAGGGTGAGCTAGTGTAAGTTATAGGGAGTGAGGAAGGTGAGCTAGTGTAAGTTATAGGGAGGAGTGAGGAGGGTGAGCTAGTGTAAGTTATAGGGAGGAGAGGAGGGTGAGCTAGTGTAAGTTATAGGGAGGAGAGGAGGGTGAGCTAGTGTAAGTTATAGGGAGGAGAGGAGGGTGAGCTAGTGTAAGTTATAGGGAGGAGAGGAGGGTGAGCTAGTGTAAGTTATAGGGAGGAGTGAGGGTGAGCTAGTGTAAGTTATAGGGAGTGAGGAAGGTGAGCTAGTGTAAGTTATAGGGAGGAGTGAGGAGGGTGAGCTAGTGTAAGTTATAGGGAGGAGAGGAGGGTGAGCTAGTGTAAGTTATAGGGAGTGAGGAAGGTGAGCTAGTGTAAGTTATAGGGAGGGGAGGAGGGTGAGCTAGTGTAAGTTATAGGGAGGAGAGGAGGGTGAGCTAGTGTAAGTTATAGGGAGGAGAGGAGGGTGAGCTAGTGTAAGTTATAGGGAGTGAGGAAGGTGAGCTAGTGTAAGTTATAGGGAGGAGTGAGGAGGGTGAGCTAGTGTAAGTTATAGGGAGGAGTGAGGAGGGTGAGCTAGTGTAAGTTATAGGGAGGAGAGGAGGGTGAGCTAGTGTAAGTTATAGGGAGGAGAGGAGGGTGAGCTAGTGTAAGTTATAGGGAGTGAGGAAGGTGAGCTAGTGTAAGTTATAGGGAGGAGTGAGGAGGGTGAGCTAGTGTAAGTTATAGGGAGGAGAGGAGGGTGAGCTAGTGTAAGTTATAGGGAGTGAGGAAGGTGAGCTAGTGTAAGTTATCGGGAGGAGTGAGGAGGGTGAGCTAGTGTAAGTTATCGGGAGGAGTGAGGAGGGTGAGCTAGTGTAAGTTATAGGGAGGAGAGGAGGGTGAGCTAGTGTAAGTTATAGGGAGGAGAGGAGGGTGAGCTAGTGTAAGTTATAGGGAGGAGAGGAGGGTGAGCTAGTGTAAGTTATAGGGAGGAGAGGAGGGTGAGCTAGTGTAAGTTATAGGGAGGAGTGAGGAGGGTGAGCTAGTGTAAGTTATAGGGAGGAGAGGAGGGTGAGCTAGTGTAAGTTATAGGGAGGAGAGGAGGGTGAGCTAGTGTAAGTTATAGGGAGGAGAGGAGGGTGAGCTAGTGTAAGTTATAGGGAGGAGAGGAGGGTGAGCTAGTGTAAGTTATAGGGAGTGAGGAAGGTGAGCTAGTGTAAGTTATAGGGAGGAGTGAGGAGGGTGAGCTAGTGTAAGTTATAGGGAGGAGAGGAGGGTGAGCTAGTGTAAGTTATAGGGAGTGAGGAAGGTGAGCTAGTGTAAGTTATAGGGAGGAGTGAGGAGGGTGAGCTAGTGTAAGTTATAGGGAGGAGTGAGGAGGGTGAGCTAGTGTAAGTTATAGGGAGGAGAGGAGGGTGAGCTAGTGTAAGTTATAGGGAGGAGAGGAGGGTGAGCTAGTGTAAGTTATAGGGAGTGAGGAAGGTGAGCTAGTGTAAGTTATCGGGAGGAGTGAGGAGGGTGAGCTAGTGTAAGTTATCGGGAGGAGTGAGGAGGGTGAGCTAGTGTAAGTTATAGGGAGGAGTGAGGAGGGTGAGCTAGTGTAAGTTATAGGGAGTGAGGAAGGTGAGCTAGTGTAAGTTATAGGGAGGAGTGAGGAGGGTGAGCTAGTGTAAGTTATAGGGAGGAGTGAGGAGGGTGAGCTAGTGTAAGTTATAGGGAGTGAGGAAGGTGAGCTAGTGTAAGTTATAGGGAGGAGTGAGGAGGGTGAGCTAGTGTAAGTTATCGGGAGGAGTGAGGAGGGTGAGCTAGTGTAAGTTATAGGGAGGAGAGGAGGGTGAGCTAGTGTAAGTTATAGGGAGGAGAGGAGGGTGAGCTAGTGTAAGTTATAGGGAGGAGTGAGGAGGGTGAGCTAGTGTAAGTTATAGGGAGGAGAGGAGGGTGAGCTAGTGTAAGTTATAGGGAGGAGAGGAGGGTGAGCTAGTGTAAGTTATAGGGAGGAGAGGAGGGTGAGCTAGTGTAAGTTATAGGGAGTGAGGAAGGTGAGCTAGTGTAAGTTATAGGGAGGAGTGAGGAGGGTGAGCTAGTGTAAGTTATAGGGAGGAGAGGAGGGTGAGCTAGTGTAAGTTATAGGGAGGAGAGGAGGGTGAGCTAGTGTAAGTTATAGGGAGTGAGGAAGGTGAGCTAGTGTAAGTTATAGGGAGGAGTGAGGAGGGTGAGCTAGTGTAAGTTATAGGGAGGAGAGGAGGGTGAGCTAGTGTAAGTTATAGGGAGTGAGGAAGGTGAGCTAGTGTAAGTTATAGGGAGGAGTGAGGAGGGTGAGCTAGTGTAAGTTATAGGGAGGAGAGGAGGGTGAGCTAGTGTAAGTTATAGGGAGTGAGGAAGGTGAGCTAGTGTAAGTTATCGGGAGGAGTGAGGAGGGTGAGCTAGTGTAAGTTATAGGGAGGGGAGGAGGGTGAGCTAGTGTAAGTTATCGGGAGGAGTGAGGAGGGTGAGCTAGTGTAAGTTATAGGGAGGGGAGGAGGGTGAGCTAGTGTAAGTTATAGGGAGGAGAGGAGGGTGAGCTAGTGTAAGTTATAGGGAGGAGTGAGGAGGGTGAGCTAGTGTAAGTTATCGGGAGGAGTGAGGAGGGTGAGCTAGTGTAAGTTATAGGGAGGGGAGGAGGGTGAGCTAGTGTAAGTTATAGGGAGGAGTAAGGAAGGTGAGCTAGTGTAAGTTATCGGGAGGAGTGAGGAGGGTGAGCTAGTGTAAGTTATAGGGAGGGGAGGAGGGTGAGCTAGTGTAAGTTATAGGGAGGAGAGGAAGGTGAGCTAGTGTAAGTTATAGGGAGGAGTGAGGAGGGTGAGCTAGTGTAAGTTATAGGGAGGAGTGAGGAGGGTGAGCTAGTGTAAGTTATCGGGAGGAGTGAGGAGGGTGAGCTAGTGTAAGTTATAGGGAGGAGAGGAGGGTGAGCTAGTGTAAGTTATAGGGAGGAGAGGAGGGTGAGCTAGTGTAAGTTATAGGGAGGAGTGAGGAGGGTGAGCTAGTGTAAGTTATAGGGAGGAGAGGAGGGTGAGCTAGTGTAAGTTATAGGGAGGAGAGGAGGGTGAGCTAGTGTAAGTTATCGGGAGGAGTGAGGAGGGTGAGCTAGTGTAAGTTATAGGGAGGAGAGGAGGGTGAGCTAGTGTAAGTTATAGGGAGGAGAGGAGGGTGAGCTAGTGTAAGTTATAGGGAGGAGTGAGGAGGGTGAGCTAGTGTAAGTTATAGGGAGGAGTGAGGAGGGTGAGCTAGTGTAAGT
The DNA here is from genome assembly GCF_951640355.1 of Cnephaeus nilssonii. Classification (NCBI taxonomy): domain Eukaryota; kingdom Metazoa; phylum Chordata; class Mammalia; order Chiroptera; family Vespertilionidae; genus Cnephaeus; species Cnephaeus nilssonii. Next base: position 88,643,373 of record NC_137076.1, on the reverse strand, counting down.
TATAGGGAGGAGTGAGGAGGGTGAGCTAGTGTAAGTTATAGGGAGGAGAGGAGGGTGAGCTAGTGTAAGTTATAGGGAGGAGTGAGGAGGGTGAGCTAGTGTAAGTTATAGGGAGGAGTGAGGAGGGTGAGCTAGTGTAAGTTATAGGGAGGAGAGGAGGGTGAGCTAGTGTAAGTTATAGGGAGGAGAGGAGGGTGAGCTAGTGTAAGTTATAGGGAGGAGTGAGGAGGGTGAGCTAGTGTAAGTTATAGGGAGGAGTGAGGAGGGTGAGCTAGTGTAAGTTATAGGGAGGAGAGGAGGGTGAGCTAGTGTAAGTTATAGGGAGGAGTGAGGAGGGTGAGCTAGTGTAAGTTATCGGGAGGAGTGAGGAGGGTGAGCTAGTGTAAGTTATAGGGAGGAGAGGAGGGTGAGCTAGTGTAAGTTATAGGGAGGAGAGGAGGGTGAGCTAGTGTAAGTTATAGGGAGGAGTGAGGAGGGTGAGCTAGTGTAAGTTATCGGGAGGAGTGAGGAGGGTGAGCTAGTGTAAGTTATAGGGAGGGGAGGAGGGTGAGCTAGTGTAAGTTATAGGGAGTGAGGAGGGTGAGCTAGTGTAAGTTATAGGGAGGAGAGGAGGGTGAGCTAGTGTAAGTTATAGGGAGGAGAGGAGGGTGAGCTAGTGTAAGTTATAGGGAGGAGTGAGGAGGGTGAGCTAGTGTAAGTTATAGGGAGGAGAGGAGGGTGAGCTAGTGTAAGTTATAGGGAGGAGAGGAGGGTGAGCTAGTGTAAGTTATAGGGAGGAGTGAGGAGGGTGAGCTAGTGTAAGTTATAGGGAGGAGTGAGGAGGGTGAGCTAGTGTAAGTTATAGGGAGGAGAGGAGGGTGAGCTAGTGTAAGTTATAGGGAGGAGTGAGGAGGGTGAGCTAGTGTAAGTTATAGGGAGGAGAGGAGGGTGAGCTAGTGTAAGTTATAGGGAGGAGAGGAGGGTGAGCTAGTGTAAGTTATAGGGAGGAGTGAGGAGGGTGAGCTAGTGTAAGTTATAGGGAGGAGAGGAGGGTGAGCTAGTGTAAGTTATAGGGAGGAGTGAGGAGGGTGAGCTAGTGTAAGTTATAGGGAGGAGAGGAGGGTGAGCTAGTGTAAGTTATAGGGAGGAGAGGAGGGTGAGCTAGTGTAAGTTATAGGGAGGAGAGGAGGGTGAGCTAGTGTAAGTTATAGGGAGGAGTGAGGAGGGTGAGCTAGTGTAAGTTATAGGGAGGGGAGGAGGGTGAGCTAGTGTAAGTTATCGGGAGGAGGGAGGAGGGTGAGCTAGTGTAAGTTATAGGGAGGAGAGGAGGGTGAGCTAGTGTAAGTTATAGGGAGGAGAGGAGGGTGAGCTAGTGTAAGTTATAGGGAGGAGTGAGGAGGGTGAGCTAGTGTAAGTTATAGGGAGGAGAGGAGGGTGAGCTAGTGTAAGTTATAGGGAGGAGTGAGGAGGGTGAGCTAGTGTAAGTTATTGGGAGGAGAGGAGGGTGAGCTAGTGTAAGTTATAGGGAGGAGAGGAGGGTGAGCTAGTGTAAGTTATAGGGAGGGGAGGAGGGTGAGCTAGTGTAAGTTATAGGGAGGAGTGAGGAGGGTGAGCTAGTGTAAGTTATAGGGAGTGAGGAGGGTGAGCTAGTGTAAGTTATAGGGAGGGGAGGAGGGTGAGCTAGTGTAAGTTATAGGGAGGGGAGGAGGGTGAGCTAGTGTAAGTTATAGGGAGGAGGAGGGTGAGCTAGTGTAAGTTATCGGGAGGAGAGGAGGGTGAGCTAGTGTAAGTTATAGGGAGGAGGAGGGTGAGCTAGTGTAAGTTATCGGGAGGAGAGGAGGGTGAGCTAGTGTAAGTTATTGGGAGGAGTGAGGAGGGTGAGCTAGTGTAAGTTATAGGGAGGAGGAGGGTGAGCTAGTGTAAGTTATAGGGAGGAGAGGAGGGTGAGCTAGTGTAAGTTATAGGGAGGAGAGGAGGGTGAGCTAGTGTAAGTTATAGGGAGGAGAGGAGGGTGAGCTAGTGTAAGTTATAGGGAGTGAGGAGGGTGAGCTAGTGTAAGTTATAGGGAGGAGAGGAGGATGAGCTAGTGTAAGTTATAGGGAGGAGTGAGGAGGGTGAGCTAGTGTAAGTTATAGGGAGGAGAGGAGGGTGAGCTAGTGTAAGTTATAGGGAGGAGAGGAGGGTGAGCTAGTGTAAGTTATAGGGAGGAGTGAGGAGGGTGAGCTAGTGTAAGTTATAGGGAGGAGTGAGGAGGGTGAGCTAGTGTAAGTTATAGGGAGGAGTGAGGAGGGTGAGCTAGTGTAAGTTATAGGGAGGAGAGGAGGGTGAGCTAGTGTAAGTTATAGGGAGTGAGGAAGGTGAGCTAGTGTAAGTTATAGGGAGGAGTGAGGAGGGTGAGCTAGTGTAAGTTATAGGGAGGAGAGGAGGGTGAGCTAGTGTAAGTTATAGGGAGGAGAGGAGGGTGAGCTAGTGTAAGTTATAGGGAGTGAGGAGGGTGAGCTAGTGTAAGTTATAGGGAGGAGTGAGGGTGAGCTAGTGTAAGTTATAGGGAGGAGTGAGGAAGGTGAGCTAGTGTAAGTTATAGGGAGGAGTGAGGAGGGTGAGCTAGTGTAAGTTATAGGGAGGAGTGAGGGGCTGAGCTAGAAGAAACCCGCCACTCTAGCATCTGAGCTTGGAGCTTCCGTGCTTTGTGTGTGTGCGTGCGCGTGTGTGTGGTATGTGTCTGCATAGGTGTCAGTATGCATATGTGTGTGTGCATGTCTGACTGTATGCCTGTGTGTAGCTGTGTGTAGCTGTATCTGTGCACGTGTGCGTGCACACACACATGTGGTGGGGGTTGGAGTCTGTCTGCAGAGCTGCTGGGAGTGGCCCAGGAGTGCTCAGCCAGACCAAACAATCCCAGCTCTTCAAGCTCCGGGCTCCTCTGACTGTTTGCTTTGTTTCTCTCCTTTCCCGGTTCCCCGTTAACCATTCCTGCTTCCAGCGAGCAGAGCTGGGAGGGAGGCCCTGGCAGGGTAGGCACAGGGCTGCCCCCTCTTCTCTCCCCACTCGGTTTCCCAGCTTCTTGCCTCCACCTCCAGTTCCTGCCTCATTGCCACGTTGAGCCCACACAGGCCCCTCCCCCTGTCCGAGCCTCAGTTTCCTGGTTTCCTGCAGTAGGAACTAGTCCGGTGCTCCTGCTGACAGTGATCAGAACAGCAAGATCACTGCCCGTCCACCGCCCGGCACTGAGGCACAGCATCCCCCAGGAGGTGTTTGGGAGTGTTTGTAGCAAGATCTGAAACTAGCCTCCTGGGACTCCCCATGCCTCAGTCCCCGGTCTTCCTGTCCACAAAGGCTGTGTCCTGACCGGGGACGGGAGGGACTATTTGAGGGGGTCAGCCCAGGGCCAGGCCTCTGGCCTCCAGGTTCCCAGTTAACTGGGCGGCGTTCACTGAGCACCTACTATGTGCAGGAGCCTTAGGTTGGCTCAGTTAATCCCCACAGCCACCTTGTGAGGTAGGTGCTGTCGCTTCCCCGATGTTACAGACGAGGAAACCGAGACCAGAGGGGTTAAGTAACCCCCTTGAAGTTACACAGCCAGGAGGGGCTCGGCTGGGTCTGCACTGAGGCCTGAGGAAGAGTTGGTGCTCTCCCCTCATCTCGGGGCACACCACTCGGTGTCCTTCTCTCTTATGGAAAACGCCCACCACTCGCTCCTTAAGTCAGCAGCCTTACTGACAGGCCCGACACCTCTGACCTATTACGGATCAGGTGCCAGACACAGTGTGTGCCAGGGCCTGTGGGCTTCCTCACCTGGATGTTCACGACAACCCATTTTACAGGTGAGGAAAGCAGAGCTAAGGGAGATGCAGCGATCTAGCACGGTCCCAGGTGCAGTGGGAGCGGAGTGCCGCCCACCCGACCTCTTGTTTGTTTATTCTTTCTCCCTGACCCCAGAGCACACTTCAGCTTTCCTTGGCGTGGAGTCGATACTGTCACCCGTAGACCCGGATGTGACTGTACAGGTAAAATGCTTTGTCACCACCCCACACTCTGCCTTTACGGGACTCAGGGAAAAGAAATCAAGGTGAGCTCGAACAAAGCGGAGCCCCGGGGCATCGCTGTGGGTGGGTAGCCTACGTTTAACGAGGACCCTTGGCCTCCCTCTGAACCCAGGCCTAGCCCACATATTTAAGGGGACCGTGGTCAGATAAACAGCTTCATTTTCCAGTTGAGAATGTTTCATTAGGAAGAGGTTCCTTTCTAAGCCCACATCCTGCCCACTAAGCTGTGCGCCCTCCCACTCCCCGGACGGGCAGATCCCTCTGTAACGATGCCCACAAAGCTGCCCAACGCGTCATAACGCCGGCCTCTGTTTGCCCTTGGCCTTGGGTGTGGCTGCGGCACCCACAAGGCCACTTAGAATGTGATAAGCCCGGCCAGCAGGGAATGTGCCCCTGACCCTGGCCAGCTGCTTCCCCGGGATTTGAAACAGCTTTGAACCTGGGCCCAAGGGTGTGGATGACGCCATGTGACCCATCCCTGCTCCAGGGAGCCTGGCCCTAAAACTCCCCACCTCCCACCCCCGGGAAGGCGCCTTTCTAGAGAAACATGACCCCCCTAGGAGTAGACAGATGTCACCGCGTCCGAGGACAGAGCTAGAGGATGACCTCAGCCTTGCTGGGACACCGTCCTCTGGGGCGATGGGAACACGGAGGCCCCGAGGGGGCCAGGGGCTTGCCCTGGGCTCCTTCCTCTGCACCTGCTGTCTCCCCAAGAAGGGGTCAAGAATTCGTTCCCCACCCCAGGATGCCGTCCACACCCTTGAGCCAAAGTGTGGTGCCCTCTGCCTTTTGCGGGTGAGACAAGAGAGGACCCTTGGGGCAGCTGCGCCCCCTGCAGGCAGGCAGGGATGAAACCAATCACCAGTGAAGGTTCACAGACAAACCTTCTTCAGGAGGAACAAGAGCAAGAGCAAGCCACTCGGTTAGGGGGAAGCATGCAGGGGCACGTCCCCAATGACACAGCTCCAACCAGCCCAGCCTGGAGAAGTGATGGGGGGGGGGGGGGGAGGCGTGCCTCTGCCAAGGGGCTCCCCACACCCCCCACCCCTCCCAAGCCGGTCCTGGGTTGGCTCATAAAATGCAGCCAAGTGGCCAGGGAGCCAAGGCTGAATGGCAGGAAAAGCTGAAGTCAGGCTGGCCCCTGGCCTACCCACACACCCTAGCAATTCAAAGCAAGGCTGACGCCAGACAAAGCACTTGAAAATGTCCGTTAGGGAACAATCTCTTTCCCAAACTCCTTGCCTTTGACCTAGGGCACCAGCCCTGATCTGAGATGGGCTGATCTGCCTATTCCGTCCTCTGTCCCTTCACACACACACACACACACACACACACACATGCACGCGCACACACACACGCGCGCACACACACACGCACACACCACTCCAAAATGACAACTGAGCTTTTCACTCTAATCGAAGAATACAGGGCTGCTAATTTGTGGGGACCAAAAGATGGTCTACACAGCAGATCACACCTTCGGGTCCAGACAGCCAGAACCAACCCTCCCGGGATCCTTTAAATGGCGGAAGCATAAAGACAGCCCGGTGCCAAAGTGGACAGGACCCTGGGGGTCCCCCGTCGTCATTCATTTGGGCTGGGTAGTTTATATTTTTATTGAGATCCACTCTCTGGCTTGATGTGCTTTTGTGTGTTTCCCCTAATAAGGGTGAAAACAGCAACCTCTGTTAGATGAAAACTGGTCGTGCACGCAGCACCCTCTCGAAGCAGCAAGCCCACACCTTGGGAAATGCTACCTTGGCTTAGCCTTGCCCTTGGAGAGATGGGGAAACTGAGGCCCGGAGATGAATGGAGACCTGCCCAACCTCCACAGCAAGGCAGTGGCAGGACCGCCACCAGAACCCGGACCCAGCTCTCAGCCAGGCTCGCTCCTTAGGGAGAGACCACCCAGGACTCAGGGCCCCCCGCAACTGCCAGGTGCCCCCATTTGCCACAGAACCTGAGCACAGCCTCCAGGCTTTCCCCCAAGGCTGAGCCCAGGCCCCACGCATCCCGCGACCCCTCCAGGTCTGGACAGCCCCACACTGCCTCCCGGGGGCGGCGGGCAAGCCGTGCCCTCTCCTGGGCTTGGTTTTCTCACCTGCTAGGGCCACGGTGAACATGCCGCGCTCCTGGAGGCGAGCATTCTGAAAGAGACGAAAACAGACCAGGGAGAAGGGATGTTAGCAGCCCCTTGCTCTCTGCCTCAGCCTCTCGCCCTGGGAAATGGGTAGGTGCTTGATGGGTGTGAGAAGACAACTGGCTGGAGGAAAAGGGGGCCACAGAGGAGTCCCAGCCTAAAAGGGCTGCCACCAACTCAGCTGGGGTGTCTCCTCCCCTAGAGGACCCTCTCAGGAGGCACCCCATCCTAGGCTCTGGGCGACAGGTAGAAGTCTGCCCAGGACTCGGGCCACAGGAGGCCAAGAGGGAGGCCAGTTCCGCAGACACGCGTGAACATTCACACACACACTCATCCACACACAACACACACACACACACACACACACACACACACACACACACACGGAACTCAGACATTCCCTCACACTCTTTGACATGCTCTCACTTGTACGAATGCAAAAGACCCCAACCCTTCCTGAGGGGGGCCCCCTCGCACACACATGCCCCGGGGCACACCACACGGAGGGCCAGCCTGCATCTCCCCCCCCACCCCAGCCCCAAGCCCCAGGCCCCAGGCTTGGCGGCGTCTCTGTCCCGCTGCCTAGAGACACATGTGGTTTCAGTTAGCAGCAGAGCGGGCATTTCCGTCCCAGACAGCGGGGCCCTGCCAGGGTCCCGGCCCCATCGGCGCCCACAAGAAGGGCCACCGTGCCCCCCACTCCTCCACCGGCCATCCTGGGGACCCCGGAGACCCCTCTCCCCTGGAAGACCCGGCTCTCCTCTTCCGAGGCCCCCCCTCACCTGGAGCCAGAATCCGCACCCACTCACGCAGGGCCCGGCTGTGCCCGGGCTCTGGCCACGGCTGCCCGCCTGCCTCCTCGATCCTGCTCTGTCTCCAGCAGGCTGAGCAGGATGGGAGGAGGGCAGGGTGTCAGGGGGGCGGGCGGGAGGGAGGGGAGGGGGCGTGTGGAAATGAAACTTTAATAACAGAGCCCCTTTTGTTTCCGAGCATATGGGATATTTCATACATACTGAAGACATTAGCCGTCTATATTTTTAAGGGCTCGGGCTAAAGGATGAATAAATACAGCCCATGTTCTGCTCGGCACACACGCACAAGCCGAGTGCTGGCTTCTGGAGCATTTCAAAACCCAAAGAAAAAGCCCCCGGTGACACCGGACACTTAAATAAATATGTTTCCAAAACCTCAGACTCGCCTTGCCCCCTCGAACAGCCACCTGGAGGCCGTGGGCTCCTCTTCTCCCGCTGCCCTCCTCCATCCCTCCTGCTCTGCGGCAGGAAAAGCAAGTCCCTGGAATCCAGCCCCCGCACCCCAGCTCCCTGTCCCAGTACCCCCAACCCCCAGCAGGACCGCAGAATGACAGAGTTCTGAAAGACCTTGGAAAGCTTTGCCTTACTTATTTCAGAGACAGGAGACCAAGGCCCAGAGAGGGGCAGGGACTTGCCTGAGGTCACACAGCAACTCAGATCTTGAGCCAAGGGGCAGTGCCTTCTTTCAGCAGGAGCGATGATCTCCCACTTCCCCACCTCAGGGGTGGGGTGGGGAGACCCTCAGGCCCAGGTGTGGTCTGGGAGCCTGCCCGCATGCCTTTCTCACTAGAGGGCTGATCTGAGCAAACCCCCCAACTCTGGGCACCCATCCAGGGGAGACGTCAGCAGGGCTGGGAACTGGGCTGGTCCCAGGAAATCCCCTTCAGGCTGGCAGATCCCAACAGGCCCGGAGGCCTCAGGTGCGGGAGCCTCCCTCCCTGACAGCTTGGCTCCAGGTGTCCTGTGTCCTACGTCCGTCCTCCAGGAGGAAGAACAGAGGCCCAGAGAGGACTGGGCTTCAGTCAAAGTCACACAGCAAGATGATGGCGGAGCAGAACATTGAACCCGGGTCTTCAGAGCACGCTTGCTGACACGCTTCGCAGGCATGCCCGGCTCCCCGGCTCCCTCTGGTCAGTGTGCCTTCCTCCCAGTCTGCAGTGTCCCCCTCTTCCACCCCCACAGCAGTGGCCTCAGCTTCCCATTGCTGTTAGAGTTCAGTCCCTTCTCACCAACTGTCCAACCATCCACTTAGCTTAGTTAGCACCGTGCCCGGCCCATAGTAAGTGCCCCTAGTAAACGTGAACACTTCATGAGGATGATGTTGATTGAGTTTCTACCACCAAAGTCCTGTGCAGACACGGGGGCTGCACCAGGTACCATGAGACCAGTCCGCACCCTCCCTGGGCTGGTGTAGAGAAAGAGCCTCCCTCTTTGCCGATCTCTTCTCCCCGTTCGGGGGAAATCGAGGCTCAGAGACGTCCAGGAGCTTCCCCAGGCCACACTGGTAGGAAGTAACAGAGCTGGTGGCCAGAGCCAGTGGTCAGCATCTTCAGGGGGCTCGCTGCTTGGCCCCAGCCCTGGTCCCCTGATTGCCAGCACCGTGTCACCACTGAGTGTCTGCGCGCTTAGTGAGAGTAGGCAGGCAGAGCACCCCAAACCTTCCATGACAAAGGGGTTTTGATGCAGGAGAGCTGGGTTCCTGGCCTCAATCTGCCACTAACCGCGGTGTGACACCCCCAGTCTAAGGACACAGTTTTTCTCCTCTGTGAAGTGGTGGCAATGATTTCACTGAATGATGGAGATCATGTGATAGGAAGGATGTGAGGGGGCTTGGCCAAGTGCATGGCGATGTCCCTGTCTGGAATTCCGTGTTGTGGATGGATCCTGGCATTAAGTCCTGTCGGGGTTCCGGCAGGTCCAGCAGGCACCTCACCAGCGGTGCCCCTCGGTGTGAGCTGTATCAGCCCCCAGCAGCTTCCCGGAGAAGCCCTTGCACCTTGTCACCTCCCCACAGTGACCCCGTAGCAGCTCCCATTGCCCCAGTGCAGCCAACGACGTGGGGGGACATTCAAGATTCCTGGAAACCTGGTCCCCAACCTGAGCACCCGCTCCTTCCCAACCCAGACTCTCCACCCATGTCCGTGTGGCATCCTCAGGCCTCGGGAAGCCTTCCTGCCCCAAGGGATCTGGGCCACCCCTGTCATCTGCCCATCATCCGCCTCCCATCCTCAGCTCGCTGGTGAGACAGGTCCACGAACTTGGCGTGTGAACTTGCTACTCTAGTGGTGACAGCGCAGAGGCCTTTTCAGAAGGAGGGCTTCAGGGAGTTCTTGGCTGGGCTCTGCAGCAGGAAGGTTTCCGGGTAGGTGACAGGTCTTTGTCTCGATGCTAATTGTTTCGTGAGATAATAATAAAGCAGCCACTGGTGGAGCAGGTCCCCTGTGCCAGACACTTGTTCCCGACAGCCTGGCACCATAGGAGGCTGGTGGGGAGGCTAAACTGTTTGCCTGGAGCCCCAGCCTGAACATGGCAGAGCTCACATTCAAGCGCCACCTTACCTGGCTCCAGCCCATGCTCTTTCCTGGCTTCTAGGTCAGTGTTCTCTATCTCCAGGGCCAGTGTGAGCCCCTGGAGGGATGAGGTTCTGCCCCAGACTTTCCATCCCCCCACATCAGAGCTGAGCATGAATGAACATTTGCTGGAATGAACACTAGAGTGGTCCTGGGGAGACTCTCTGTTGGGAGGAAGGGGTGTGTGTGTGTGTGTGTGTGTGTGTGTGTGTGTGTGTGTGTGTGTGCTGCATCCGCAGCCTTGCAAGCACTGCCCGGCCCGGCCCATGTCCATGCCCCTGCCATGGTGTCACCCGGAGGGCAGGGGCACGCACCGGTGTGGTCCTGCTGCTGATGAGCATGAGCATTTTGACCCACTCTGTTTCCAATCTGGCCCGATTCACCCCTCCTTAGGCAACCTGGTGCTCCCCACTCCCAGGAGGTCACTCTGCAGAAGGTCACAGCGCACCCCAGCCCAGAACTCCGGGGCTCAGAACCCTCCGGTGTGTGTGGAGAGTGAGGGGTAGGGAAGACAGTTCTTGAGTAATGGGCTCAGAATAAGAGGTAATAAATGCAGGCTTGAAGAAACAGGAGACCCCAAAGCCCACTGCCCTTTTTGCGCCAACCTAGCAGAAGCCACAGGAAGACAGGAGGGATGCTCTTAATTCCCAAGAGGGCACGCGAAGGCTCGGTTCCCAACACCGCCCTATCGCAGCCTTGCAGGGAGGCGCCAGCCTTGACCGCCAGGCTCCCCGGCTAGGGACCAGAACATAAGTCATGAGGTTACCACCCTCACAGACTCCACTGGCCGGGCACTTGGCTGGGCCACTTGGTGTAAAAGTCATGCACCATCTTCCTCTCCTTCTGGCCTCCATGTGCTGATTTAGGTCTTACATGAATGGGAGGACTGAGTCAGGGCGGGGGGGGGGGGGGGGTGGCAGCCCCTTTGGGGCCCGCACCTCCTGTTCAGTAGGACACGGTGACCAAGCTCTGCCTCCCCAGGGCCCTCAGGAGGCACCCAGGCTGAGAGAGGTGTGGACCGCAGGCCCAGGCACCCTCCTCTCTGGCAGAGCAACCTTCACCAGGGCCCCCGCTGACACATGAGCCGTCCTGATCAGATCACCGGTAATTGAATTGCTTTGGGGGGTAAATTCCATCCAGATGTGAAGGGCGGGGTGGACTTCCTGAGCTGAGCAGAGCAGGGGCGGGGCACTGATACACGGGGGCCAAACAGCCAACTTGCTAAGCGCCCAGGAGGCCCGAGGTAGAACATCATCTTCTGAAAAAGCCAAAGCTAGAATTTCAGGGCCAGGACACCTGAGTCCAACCTCCGTCGTGGGGAGATGGGGAGACGGAGGCCAAGAGAGCCCAGAGAGCAGAAGGTACTGCTCCAGCAATGACGGGTGGGTTTCCTACCTCCTGTCTGGCCAGGGCTCGTACGTCTGGGAGTTTTTAGATGGAAATAGGCAGGGTAGCCCCTTCCCCAGAAATTCCCATCAGGCCTTGGATCAGAAGGTCAGGAGTGAGGGTCATTGAGTAGGGAATCTGCGGGCGGCAAAGGCTCTAATCACCTCCAGCTTGAACCCTCCAACCCGAGAGCTCTGGGTTTCATTTGCAGGGTTGTGGGGGCGGGGAGAGAAGGTTCCAGGGGAAGCCCATAAAAACATGTCCCCCACGGCCGCCCTCTCTGGCACATGGTGGTGGGAGCGCCTGTGGCCTGAGCCTCTGTTCCCAGGGGAGGCCGCTCTGTGCTTCTCTCCTTTGACCTCCCCTGGGCCACATACCTTCCTGGCTCCTTTGGGCTGACTTACTGGAAGGCAGGAAGAAGCCAGCCAGCCCCAGGGAGGTGGGGCGGGGGGGCACATGAGAACTTGGAGAGAATGAGAGGAAATGAGGGGGGAGTGGGCTGGGGTGGGGGGGAGATTAAGAAGGGAATTTTTTTCCTCCTGCCTCATGTTTTGGCTGCCTTAGTGTGAACATGTCTAGGTGCCTTATCTCGAAGGTCAGTGTAGTCTGCATGAGAAAGAAAATAGTGTCTGCAGTGGGAAAAATTACATCTTGATAAAATATCCTTCTGCAATGGCATTGTGGGTCTCTTATCAGCAGGCGACTGGCCGCACATACCTCCTGTCTGACTGCCCCCAGACCCCCAGCCCTCTCTTTTTCTTCCCCCTCCCCTCTCCCCCTACCTTGTTGCCTCCTTAGAAAGGGGCCTGGGCCCTGGCTGGGGTGGCTCGTTTGGTTGGGAGTCGTTCTATGCACCAAAAGTTGGCTGGTTCGATTCCCGGTCAGGGCACATGCTCAGGCTGAGGGCTCAGTCCCTCAGTAGAGAGCACGCAGGAGGCAGCTGAGACTCAAGTTCTTGTCCTATCTCTGTCACTGATGCTGTGTGGCCTGGACCAAATCCCTTCCCCTTTCTGGGCCTCGGTTTCCCCTCAGTAAAGGGCTGGGAGGAAGGGATGGATGGACCAGATGGTTTCTAAAGATCCTTCCAGCATTAACACTTTGCGACGCTGACATCTGTGTACTTTGTGGTTCTCTGTGTTGTGAACATGTCCAGCCTCCATGCGAAACGTCTCTGGTCACAAATGTGCAAATCCCCTTTATCGCCATTGGACGCATGAAGCTCTTGCCCAAGTCCCAGGCAAGGCCCCGACCCGGAACGTGTGCAGCCGCGGAGGGGTCCTTCTCGGCTCCCACCTCAGAAGCCTTGGAGAGCATGAGGCTTGCCATTTGGGGACACAGTATTTTTTCTCACAACATGTCCTACGTGGAAATCCACATAGCAAACAGGCAGTGAAGCAGTTGGGCCTGTTATGACGCATGCTCCCTACCCCTACACTCGGGGGGTGTGCATACCGGGGGCCTCAATTTCATCATCTGAACAAAAGTGGGGGGATGGTGCTCACCGCGCCTACCTCACCGGGTTGGGGGAAGTCGCTATAGGCGGCAAGAGCTTCTTCTTCTTAGCACGAAGAATCTGGATTCCCCAATGCGAGACCTGGGAGAGCTTTCAGAGACCACCTGCCCAAGTCCTTCCTCATGCAGTCGGGGAAACTGAGGCCCAGAGGGATGGGAAGGGGCTTGTGAAGGTCACGTGGTAAGAGAGCATGAGAACCAGGGAGGAGCCGAGGAGAGAGCTGGGGAGGTAGTGGGAACCCCTGTTTGACTGTGTTCCCAAGTAAGAGATGCCATCTGTTAGGAAGGCCTGTCCATAGCTGGGGAGGACTCCTGAATTTTTAGGGACCCTGCCCAGCTGAGGGATTCGATATGAGCCCTCTCAGGTACTCAGAGTCTGGGTTCTCCCCTATTCCATCCTCCCGACGGTGCAGGGCAGGGATGGGGAGAAAGCCCTTTTGTGTAGCTCTGACCCGCGTCTTTTTTCTAGAGACCTTCCCCCTGGCAGAGACGGCCCAGCCGCACTCCCACAGCCGCACCCCGCCAGCCTCCCCTGCCGCCTTCCACACCACCCGCTAGCCTGTGTCTTGGCTTGCTCACTGGGTTCCACAGAGCGCCTCTGTGCTCTGGCCGGCTGGGTGGCAGGGCGTGGGCAAGCACACGTGTGATCGTCTGCAGGCTGGAGAAGGCAGGGCCAGGCCACCGTAACCATGCAGGCATCTCCCGCCCCCCAGCAGGGACAGCGCCTACCCCATCCCTGACTTCCCTGGTCATCTCCTGTCACCTGGCTTTGCCATCCCAGAGCTATGCTCTGCCAGGCCGGCAGACCCCTCAAGGCGACGATTGGCACAGATGCAGTTCCCGGACCACCATGCCACCTCCCACACACGACCTGTTTTCCCACTGAACCCAGACACTGCCTCAGCATCCTTCTCATCACAGAACTCCAGCCAGAACGGACTTGGGCCAGCCAGCGCCCATCAATCAGAACAGGCACAAATGGTTTTACTGATGGGAACAGGCCAAGCCACTTAGTACATAAAGCAGAGCTAAGGCCAGACAGGACAGGGGACTTTCCTGAAGCCACAGCAAATTAAGGACTGAGCGGGGAACAGAGCCCAGATCTTCAGGGCTCTTCCTGCCACTCCTATGGCTGAGCATCTGCAAGAAAGGAACTCCCCTCACTGTCCTGGTCCCCTCCATACCTCCGCTCCCAGCATTCCCCACGGGCAACCTTTCCCTGCTCCCTGCCTGAAGATAGTGTACAAGTCAGGACCCCCAGGCAGTGCCCCAGGTCCGAGGCCCTAAGCCGGTTCTCTGTGTTGTGAACATGTCCAACCTCCATGCGAAACGTCTCTGGTCACAAATGAATTTCAGAATTTCCCCAACCACTGAGCTCCTCCCGCCTGCAAATGAGGAAGCTGGAAATCAAGTCGTCAGTGGCACAGTTCAAAAAAGGGGGTCTGTTCAGACCCCAGTGGGCTATCATCACAGTCTACAAACCTCAGGACATTCCTGGGCACAGGGGAGCACTTTAAAAAAAAATACATTTTTATTGATTTTAGGGAGGAAAGGAGAGGGAGAGAGAGATGGAAACATCAATGATGAGAGAGAATCATTGACTGGCTACCTCCTGCACGCCCCCTACTGGGGATCGAGCCTGCAACCCAGGCATGTGCCCTTGACCGGAATCGAGCCCGGGACCTTTCAGTCCACAGGCCGATGCTCTATCCACTGAGCCAAACCGGCTAGGGCGGGGAGCACTTTGTTACACGAGCCAGTGACTATGCAGATAGAAGGCTACAGGAAGGCAGCTTTCTGTTGAGTCTAAAGATGGGCTTTCTCACAGTCATGCTGCCCAACCACAGGCAGAGATGCCTAGGGAGGTGGTGAGCACCCTGTCACTGGAGAGTGCAAGCAAGGCTTAGATTCCTACGTCGTGGGGGCAGGGGCTCAGGGAGGTGTTAGAGGAGGTGTCCTCAAAAGCCCTTTTGTGTCCTGAGAGGGTGTGATTTGGGCAAACACATGCACCCACTCATGCTCACAAGCCGCAGTTCCTCAAACACAAGCCCCTCTGTCCTCTGAGAGCAGGGTCAAGACTTTATCCCTGAGGCGTGTCCTCTCTCTCCAGCCTTAGGGTTGGAGGGGGGAAGGGTGTTCCGATCTCCAAGGCGCTGACCGCTGTACTCGCTGGCCCTCAGGATCCAGCCCCAAAGCCTCCTTCCCCTCCAGGGAGCCTTTCAGAATTTCCCCAACCACTGAGCTCCCCCCTCCTCCAAATTCCCACACTTGTGTGTTTCCTTGGTCTAACTCCACCTTGAATCAGAGCAGTCTTTCTCAAGATTATTTTTGGTGGCATTAGGGACACCACATGCAAACATCAAATCTCCTAGCACTGAGAAAGTTGTTCTCTTAAAACTGTCTTTCGCTCATCAAGGATAGGGTGGCCAGATTTAGCAACGAAAAACACAGGATGCCCAGTTAAACTTGAATTTCAGATAAACAACAAATGAAGTTTTTTCAGGATAAGTATGGCCTATGCACTATTTAGGACTTGCTTACACTAAAATATTATTCCTTGTTTATCTGAAATTGAAATAAACTGGGCATCTTGTATTTTTTTTTAACAAATATTTTTATTGGTTTCAGAGAGGAAAGATGAGGAAGAGAGAGAGAGAGAAACATCAATGATGAGAGAGAATCATTGATCGGCTGCCTCCCACACACCCCGCACTGGGGATTGAGCCTGAATCCTGAGCATGTGCCCTGACCGAGAATTGAACCGTGACCTCCTGGTTCATAAGTTGACGCTCAACTACTGAGCTACGCCAGCCAGGCGGGCATCTTGTATTTTTATCTGGCAGCTGAAAGCAAGGAGAAAGCCTTAGTGGCTGCTAGTCTGTCTTTCTCTCACACTTGCTAATCTCTCTCTCTCTCTCTCTCTAATCAAGGAGAGAGCAAGTCTCAGGCTCCATGTAGAATCTAGCATTGTTTTGTTTTCATTGTATTTTATTTATAGGGTTACTCTGTGTGGCAAGTGACGCAAGTCTTCTATTTACAGTAGCAGCGTGCAGTTCCTTTTTCAAGAAATGCATGCAAGGTCTTAAAAAGTGAGTCAGTTTTAAAAAATGTTATGCAAGTAAAATCACAGGCTAAGCACAGATATGACAAAAAGAACCAGCCAGGTGGAGCCCCCAGGACAAGGCTTGAGGCTACCTGAGAAGATGCCCCCTACCCCAAACCTGGGAGTGCCTGGGGCAGGGTCCTTTCCTCCCGGGCCACTCAGGCAGGGTCAGCGGCTGGAATTCTCCAGCCCCCGGGGCAGGCGCGCTGGGAAGTGCAAAGGCTGTGCGTGTTGCAATTCTGGGGGAAAGGTTTTAGCCCTTCCTCCATCACTGAGGTCCCCCGAGCCCCTTTATACAAAACAGCCTCCCCGGCCTGGGCTCGACTTCAGAGAGGCTGTTTCTGAGGAGGCAGCCGCCAGGGACTTCTCAATGCGTTTCCAAGTCAAATCCACAGCTTTTCAGTTCTGCCAGGAAACCAGCCCCCTTTCCCTCTCTGGATGCCTCCCGCCTGGGAGTCAGGCTGTAGGGCCATGCCTCCCAGACGCCCACCCCCACCTCCCACCCCCACCGGTGTCCCCACCCATGCCCAGCACCCTCTCCCCACCCGTCCCCCACCCCCTCCAGCTGAGGCTCAGAAGAAGACCTTGGAGGAGGAGCCGAGAAGGGTCTAATTCCCTGGATTGCAGTGCCGGGCCAGCCCTCTCCTAGAACATGACTGGACAGGGCGGGGACCTGTACTAGCAAGCCTACTGCACACTAGCCCCTTCTCCTTCAAAACCCCCCTTTTCAATCCTGTTTATCACCAGTGACAACAGTGATAAGAGCTGTTCTTTTATTTTATTTTATTTTTAATCCTCAGCCGAGGATATTTTCCATTGCTTTTAGATTGAGTGGAAGTGGGGGAGAGAGAGAGAAACATCGATGTGAGAGAAACACATTGATTGGTTGCCTCCCTCCCGTGTTCCCACTGGGCCAGGGATCAAGACTGCAACCTAGATAAATGCCCTTCCTGAGGAATCCAACCCTCGACCCCTCGGTGTGTGTGTGGAAGGGCAGGGCGGGGGTGGGGGGGATGCTCTAACTGAGCAGACTGGCCAGGGCAATAAGAGCTATTCTTGAGGCTCTCCAGGTGTTGGGCACTGTGCTAAGTACTTTCTGAATCTTCTCATTTCACCCTCCCGAAGACCCTATGGGGTGGGGATGGTTGTTATCCTATTTTAAAGAAGAGAAAGTTGAGGCTCAGAGGTGTTCAGTAGCCTGACCGAGGTCACACAGCTGAGAGAGAGAGAGCCCAGGAGTGAACCCAGGAGTGGCTGCAGACACTCACACTGAACCACCCGCCTCAGCTGCCAGAAGAGGTCTTAGGAAGTGAGGTGGGGAAACTGAGACCCACAACCCAAGGCTGCCAGGATCCCAGCGAAATCCCTCCCCCACGGCCCCCAGTGTCTGCTCACCCCTGAGAGGGAGCGTGTCACCAACCGCTGTGTGGCTTGGGGCAGCCCCTTGCCCTCCCTGGGCCTCCGTGTGCTCTTCTGGACTCTATCACAGGGGCCTGGGCCAGGCCGTAACGGTCCCTCCGCCCCACCCGCTCCAGGAGCCTGCCGTCCTGGCTGGAGCAGAGCCACGGGAGCCGTTGGGATGGAAGGGGGCGGGGGGGGGGAGGGGGGCCTGGGGACTATCTCAGCTTGACTCCCCTCTGATCCTCAGCAAAGATGCTTCTCCCCAAGGCAGAGGCAGGCGGGGCCCAGACATCAAAGGGCCTCCACCGCTGGCGCTTTCCAGGGCGCCTTGTAAAGTAACGGGAAGCAGGAGGATGACACCGAGCCCCGGCCCGAAGCTGAGACTTGGGGAAAGGAAGAGAAGAACTCCTGGCAGCCCTCTGCGCGGGCTTTGGCTGAACCCGGCCCGGCCCTCGCTGATGCCGCAGTCGGCCCTCTCCCCACGGGCTGGGCTGCGTGCAGCCAGCCTGGGGGATGTGGTCCGTGCATGGCCGTGGGCCTGGGCCTCTCCCCACGGCCAAGGGACGCGTCCACTGGGGCCCCTCCCTCCCTCCCTCCAGGGAGCACCCGAGCTGGGAGCTCACGGAGACACGGAGTGAACCCTCATTTGAAGATCCCTGAGCCTGTCTCAGTCCTCAAGACCTAGGGCTCATCACCAAATAGCTCACTCTCCCCACCTCGCCAAGGGCACCAGGCACAGTGGCCTGGACCTGGAGGCCTGTCAATCCTCTGCTCAAAACCTCCCCAGGGGGCGCTTGGATGATGTGGAGGGAGTGTTGGGTGCACGGAACCTCTGACCCTAGGAATTGATCTGACACGTGTAGCAGCCCATGTGCTCGAACGTGGATGAACAAGGACATAGTCATTGCAGAATTGTTTGTGGAAGCAAAAGGCTAGAAAAAAATGTCACTGTCCATCAGGAGGGACCGGGTAATGAAGTGCAGAGCGTCCGTGCAGCTGGACGGCACGTGGCAGTGAAATCAAGGCTGAGAGATGATCGGCGAAGCAGACAGCACAACAGAGTGGCGTGTAGCATATGCGCCCATGGTGTAAGAAGGAGGGATGGGCACATTGACCCATACGGCCTAGATCTCATGGCTATGAAAGACCTGGCAATATGGGTGCCTTCTAGGGAGGGAACGGGGGAGAAGAGAAGGGAAATTTATTTCTTACTGAGCATTCAGTTGTATTATGTACTTCTTCTCCTTCATTTTTTAGAATGAGCGTGCATATGATTTCTTTTAGAGTCAAAAAAAAAAAAAAGGAAGAAAAAAGTGAAAGCCTTTTTTAAAAAAATGGTTCTTGTCCTGCTGGCGTGGCTCAGTGGTTGAGCATCAACCTATGAACCAGGAGGTCACGGTTTGATTCCCGGCCAGGGCCCATGCCCGGGTTGTGGGCTCGATCCCCAGTGTGGGGTGTGCAGGAGGCAGCTGATCAATGATTCTCTCATCGTTGATGTTTCTATCCCTCTCCCTCGTCCTTCCTCTCTGAAATCAATAAAAATATATGGTTCTTTACCCGAGAGGGCAAAGTCCAAAGGCCTCCGCCTGATTTTATGGCCCTAGGAGTCCTTGTGACTGATGCCCCAGCCTCCTCGTCTCTGCCCCCTTCCCGCACCCCGCACCCCACACCCCGCACCTCTGTCACAGGGCACGGAGCTGCCTCCTCTCTCTCTCTCTCTCTCTCTCTCTCTCTCTCTCTCTCTCACACACACACACACACACACACACACACACACACACACACACTCACACACTGAGATCCCCTTCTCCAGTGACTCCCGCAGTCCTGTGTCCAGGCCTAAGACCTACTTTCTAACGTGGCTGCCACAAAGGCTCCGTCCTTGCCAAAATGTGGAGCCCCTGTTCCTTGGAGCTGTCCCCCAGCTTCAGGGGCTGGGGTCGCACGAATAGTGAGGAAGCTCCGGGCAGGGCATGTGGAGCCAGAAAATCACTGAGGAGCCCCTTCCACAACCTGCATCACCCCCTCCTCCCACCCCGGGCACACCTGGAGTGGAAAATCCCCACTGAGATAGGGCTGATGGCCAGGCTGGCTCACCTCACCCCAGAGGCCCGGGACCCAGCCTGACAGTTCCCGGGATTGGGCTTTAAGAAAAGTGTGGGGAGAACCAGGCCTGGCAAATCCCAGCGAGGCTGGCTTTCCCGAGAAGGTAAGGGAAACCCTGGGTTTTATCACCGTTTCTTTAAAGAGAAAATGGAGGCCCAAGGACTTGTCCCAGGTCACACGGAAACCACAGTGAGACAGGACCAGCATAAGGGAGTTTGACCCCTTTTCCAGAGGCTGTTGGCACAGTGGTTAGGAAGCAGGGATTTGGGGTCACGTGGCTTGATCTTGGACAAATCTACTTCACCTCTCTGAGTCTGCATCTAGAGTCTCATGATGACATTCTAACAGTCTAACATTCCAAAGTTGCACCCATCCATCCTTCCACTCATGCATCTACCCATCCACCCATCCATTTATCTACTTAGTCACCTGCTCACCTGCCTGCCATCCAGCATCCATTTATCCACACACCCTTTCACTCAACACCCATCCACCCATCCTCCCATCCATCCCATCCATCCACCCATCCAATCATTCATACATACAGCTCCCTGTCCACCCACCCATTTGTTCAACAAATATCACCTGTGTCTTGACTATATGCCAGGGCCTGCAGATACTATGGTGAACGTAACGGACACCTCTCCTGCCCTCCCCGAGCTCACAGAAGGTGCACAAAACCAATCAAACAGCCCTGTCCACGAGAGGATAATCACAAACGATGCTCGGAGAAGCCTCAGTTCCAACAGGGCTATTCCGGCGGAGTTTGGCCACACCTCCAGTGTGTGAAGCAGGTTGGGGGGCAGGTATCGGGGTGAGCTTCCCTGAGGAGGGTCACCTGAGCTGAGACCTGATGTCGGAGGAGGCAGTTAACTAGAAGACGGGGAATCAGGGTGGAAAGTGATCCCATGGGCTGTGGGTTTGGAGGCTCCTGCCCGAATCCCTCATTGGGTCTGCTACAGTGATGTGGGGATCACAGTCCTGGCTCAGCTGCCCCACCCCGAACGAGTCAGCCGGTGCAGCTGGGTTCCCTTCTCCGTCTCCCAGCCTCCGCCCGGCACTCACCTCTGCCGCCTGGCATACTGGCCTGCAGCTGCCCCATGTGCCAGGGAGCTTGAAGCCAATGTGTCCCATGGACCTTCAGAGCCTGGTACCTGCACCCATCTGGCTGCCTCCCTCTCTGGGGGTGGCCCAGCCAACAGGGCCTCTTGGCTCCACCCTCCATGAGGCCTGGTTAGTGATGCCAGGGAGACCTTTGCCCGGCTCAGCGCCTCCCGGGGCTCCTCTGGGGCCAACCTTGGCAGAGTCCCCGGGATCACTGCAGACCTGTCAGCCCCTCCTTCCAGAAAGAACCTGAGGGATGCCAAGCGCTCGCATGGCACCAGCCTCCCCCAACAGGCCTGCTTCCTCATTGGTGCTGGGGCTCACCGGTCCTTTCAGCCTCCAAACCGTGGCAACAGCTGGTCCCACTTCCTAGAATGCTCCTCTCTCCCCCCAGCCTCTCGCTCATCCTTTTAACGCCTGCTTGGTCCCTGTTGCCAAAACCTTCACCGGCTCGGTGCCCCGGTCCCTTCCTCACCCAAGGCAGTGAGGGCAGCCTGGAGGGGCGAGTGCTGTCTCCCCACAGAAAGGCCCGGCCTGGGTGGAGGGAGACTTGGCTATTAGGCCTGGCTCTGCTGTCGCTTCTTGTGTGACCTCGAGCAACCCCGTCCTCTGGGCCTCCTGTGACTGGCTGAGCGGTCAGTCCCTGGAGGATGGGAACCGGGCTATCGTCCCACGGCAGCCCAGCACTGACCTCGGAGCCAGACACACAGTCCGTCGTAGTCCGCAAGGTTGGCTTGAGAGGGCCCAGAGGAAGGAGGGAGGAGGCAGGGGACCCGTGGAAAAAGGAAGGACTCAGCAACAGACTCAGCAAAGTGGCTGAGTGCAGGTCTCCTTCCAGCTCAGAGCAGGTCGGGGAAAACGCTGGGTCCGTGCAGAAGCCAAGAACGTGGTTTGCAGCCTGGATTTACAGCGTCTCCAGCTGCCTGGGTCCGGACGAGCGGGGTCTGTTGGATTGTGTACCGAGGGCTGGGTGAGGCAGGGAGGTGTCTACGTGGGGAGGACCAAGGCGGGGCTCCTTCGCTCACTCCGCTGTGACCTCAGGCAGGTGCCTTCACCTCATCGGTGCCTGTGGTTGCGAGGACTAAACAAGGCCTGGGAAGTGCTTGGCACATAGTAAATGGTCAATAAATGTGTTATTAAAATTATTACTATTCTATTATTGTTATTGTGTGTCTAAGTATGACCACGTATGTGCGAGGCTGAAGTATAGACTTCCATATGTGTGTGCATGTGTGTGACAGGAAGAGAATGCTGGATGCTCTGGGAGGGGCTGACGTGCGGGCCTCGCGGGCAAAGCTGAATGAGTGTGTGCATGCGACAGTCACGAAAGGGGCGCCGCCTCTGCAAAGCTCCCAGGATTGTTGGGGTCCAGGAACCCTTGAGAGGTCGTCTCCATGTCCACTCCCCTTCAGCGATTCTCAGAGAGGTCACAGCTCCTGCGATGTCACACACCCTGCTCCCCAAGAAACCAAGGCGGCCACCAAGCCCTCCTCAGCTGCCCACTGTACGGTTGCGCTGCTCACCCGAGCCTGGTTTTCTCGTGTGCGGCTGGTGGTAAGCAGGCCTGTCACTGCACAGGCCCTTGCAGGCTCAGAAAATGACTTCCTCCCACAGAGGTGCCGGCCACAGAGCCCATGGGAGTCACAGCAGTCCCGGCAGCGGGTGGGATTATAGAGATGCTGCGTTCAGAGACCATATGCACTGGAAGAGAACTGCGAAGCCGGCTCCCCCAATTTGCAGATGGGCAAAGTGAGGCCCAGGCAGGACTTGCCCAAGGTCTAGGACTTCTCCACCGTGGTGCCCTCTAGAGCACAAGGGGAAGAATGTATTTCTGGGACTCACTGCAGCCAACAGCAGCCACCTTCCTCCAACGATGGGGCCAGGGCGGGCGCACATGGCCACAGGCTCCAGGGCGAGCCTGGGAGCCGAGCTGGGGTTGAGGGGACGAGGGCCTGCGTGTGCGAGTTAAATTGGTTCAGGCTTTCCGAAAGTCGGCTTGCTCATCTACCCCCCAAAGTCCCCATACGCGAAACTCTTTGACGGACCAATTTTACATCTTGGAATTTCCCCGACGGAAATGATCCCCATGTGTACAAAGGTGCAGGCGCAGAGACTCGGCGCTGCGTTGTCCATATTTGGGAAACTGAAAATCGCCCGAAGCCAGCAACGCGGGGCAGCTGCACCGTGGAAAGGCAGCAGCCCGCGGGGGGGTGGGTCTCCGTTCCCCCGCGCCAGGGCCAGAAGGCAGGTCACAGAGCCAGCTGTCCGTGAGGAGCCCACTTGGGGAGAAATATGCACACTTAAATATTTACACACACAGACCCAGAGTATAAACAGCCGAGGAATGTACACGAACATGTTAGCAGTTCATCATTCTTCACGGTGAGCCTTGGGGGGCGTTTAGTTTTCTTTTTTGTTGTTCCATATGTATTTCCCCGTTCTCTAAAAATCATTGGAGCCCTGACTGGTTTGGCTCAGTGGATAGAGCGTCGGCCTGCAGACTCAAGGGTCCCAGGTTCGATTCCGGTCAAGGGCATGTACCTTGGTTGTGGGCACATCCCCAGTAGTGGGTGTGCAGGAGGCAGCTGATCAATGTTTCTCTCTTATTGATGTTTCTAACTCTCTATCCCTCTCCCTTCCTCTCTGTAAAAAAAAAATAAAATATTTTTTAAAAAATCATTGGAAAACCCAGAGATGCTGCTGTGTAACTCTTAGCCTGACCATGGTCCTTGGGCACAGGAGGCAATACGCTGGGTATATCTTAGCTCCTGCTGGTGGAACGCCACCTTCTCGCCCTGCATCAGATTGACTCTCGGAATCGGAAACCCAGAGACCTCCCCTAGATGTCCCCACCCACAATGCTCAGGCCCCAGCCACGCCTCTCCTGGTGGCTCTGGCCAGAATACCACCAGAGCCTCGGGCAGGTGGGGCATTTTCCTCTTTGGAGCTTAAAGCCCTTTCCTGGGTAGCTCTGGGCTCCTCCCATCAGGACAGGGTGAGTGAGGACCACCGTCCCCAATTCTGAACAGAGTCAAGGCCCAGGGAGACGGGCCACTGGCCAGAGGTCAACAGCAGGACCAAGGCCCCGGGAGCCCAGCTGCCGAGAAGGAGGTAGAGGCTTGACATCTGGGCGGCTGCCCCCTGGCCCACCGCCGGCCTTCCCTGCCCCCATCCCCGCTCCCCAAAGGCCAGGAACATCTGGCTGCTGGCCTGGCTCCAGGAGGGGTGAGCGGCGGAGGGGCCTCCTTCCGCCAGGCCCAGACGCTGCTGTGGTGCAAGGCACATCAATCAAGGCTGCAGGGCTGGCTGGTGCTGGGAGGGAGTCGGCTCCTTCCCTCCCCCTCCCCAGACATTCCTGCGTAATGGAATCTTTTTTCCTGTCCATTTATTAGAGCCCACAGAGCTCTACCAAGCCCAGTCTGCATATTCAAACCCACCGGCCCTGCCTTTTCCTGGGGAAAGGGGTTCCCCAGGGGGCACCTGGAGGAGCACCTTAACCCTCACTAGCACGTCTCACCTGCTTCTCCGTCCTGCCCATGGCTTTGCTCAGACCTAGCTAAGCACTTCACACAGGGATCCTGCGTACCCATACCTGTGAGAGGAGCACTCTGCTTATCTTCGTGTTTACAGATGAGAAAACTCAGGCTCAGAGAGGTTAAGTCACCTGCTCAGAGTCACAAGGCATGGCAATGGTAGGGTCTGTCTGACCCCTAAACCCAAGCTCTCTCCTCACTCTTCTCTTACTGTCGAAGAAAAGGGCCAAGACAAGGATGTCTGCCCTTGCCTATTCTCTCAACATGCAGCGTTGAGAGACGATTAGGCAAGAAAAAAACAAATAAATAAAAGGCATCCAGAATGGAAAGAAAGAAGTAAAACTAATCTCTATTTGCAGATGACTTAATCTCGTGTATAGGAACTTCTAAGGAATCCACTAAAAAACGATTAGAACTAATAATAAACGGGTTCAGCAAGTTTGTAGGATACAGGACCAACAGACAAAAATCAATTGTATTTCTACACATTTGCAATGAACAATCTGAAAATAAACTTAAGAAAGCAATTTCCTGCACAAGACCATCCAAAAGAATAAAGTAGTAAGAATAAATTTAACAAAAGAAACGTCAATTTTCTCTCTGAAAACTACAAAATATTGTTGAAATAAATTAAAGAAGATCTAAATAAATGGAAAAACATCATATACCCATGGACTGGGAGACTCCATGAGCATTGTTAAGATTCCCCAAACCGATATACAAATTCAATGCAATTCCTATCACAATCCCAGCTGACCACTTTGTACAAATTGACAAGCTGGAATAGTCTAACAGCCCTGAAAAAGAAGGCTCAAATAGGAGGGCTATTCAACTTCAAAACTTACTATGGAACCACGATAATTAAGGCAGCACAAGGCTAGACATATCTGTGAAACAGAACTGAGAACCCAGAAATAAATCCTTACATCTGTGCCGACTTGCTTTTCAACACGCGTGCCAAGACCCTTCCATGAGCTCACCTGTGACTTAGTTTCCCCTTCTGTCAAATGGGAGAATTACAGTAGCCACGTCAGAGGGCTGTTGTGAGGACTGGAGTAGTTAACATGTGCAGTGCTAAGTAGTGGGCCTGGCCTGCAATGGCACTCTGAAAGTGCTTCCTCTTCTGTGCTTGTTCTTCTGCAAGCCTGGTCGTGGGATGGGGCTGTAAGGCCGCCTTGCTGGGGGCTTGGGAAGGAACTGGTGTTTGCTGCTTGGACCCCCAAGGAGTCATGGAAGAAACAACATGACTTCTGCTCTCTTACAGGACAGGGCTCCGTGGCATTTGCCATGGACTTGCTGCTGGGACTTCTCAGAGAAGATGATAATGATAATGATGACTATTCTCATTTTAGCTTACTATATACACTGAGTGGCCAGATTATTATGCTCTCTGAACGTGTAATAATCTGGCCACTCAGTATATATATATTAGAGGCCCGATGCATGAATTCGTGCATGGGTGAGGTCCGGCCAGCCTGGCCAGGGGGAGGGGACATGGGTGGTTGGCCGGCCTGCCTGCTGGTCGGACTCCTGGTTGAGGGGACAATTTGCATATTAGCCTTTTATTATATAGGATATACACTGAGTGGCCAGATTATTATGCGTTCAGAGATCATAATAATCTGGCCATTCAGTGTATATTGGTCAGTGTTCAGCCAGAGAAACAAAACCAGTAGGAGATACATATGAAAAGATTTATTATAGGGAACTGGCTTACTCAACTCTAGGGCTGGCCAGACAAGTCTAAAATCCATAGGTTATGGTTACTTTTATGTGTCAACGTGACTGGGCTTCGAAGTGTCCAGATATCTGGTCAAACATTATTCTGGGCATTTCTCTGAGGATGCTTTTAGGTGAGATTAACAACTGAATCAGGAGACTGAGGAAAGCAGATTGCTCTCCCTACTGTGGGTGGGCCTCATTCAATCAGGTTCAGGCCTGAATAGAACCAAAAGGCTGACCGTCCCGCAAGTAAGAGAGTTCTTTCTGCCCGACTATCTTTGAACGGAGACACTGGCATTTTCCTGCATTTGAACTCAATCTGAAGCATTGGCGCTCCCGGTTCTCAGGCTTTTGGACTCAAACTGGAATAAACCATCAGCTCTCCTGGGTGTCCAGCTTGCCAACTCACCGTGTGTGTGTGTGTGTGTGTGTGTGTGTGTGCGCGCGCGCGTGCGTGCGTGCGTGTGTGTGTGTGTGTGTGTGTGTGTGAAACAAGCGAGGTACAATATATACCTTCTATTGGTTCGGTTTCTCCATTTCTCTGGAGAACTCTGCCTAATACAGTCAGCAGGCTGAACTTCCAGGCACAGATGAAATTTATTCTTCTGAGAAGCCTCAGCTCTGCCCTCAGTCCTTCACTGATTCCACTGATGCACCAGGGCACCCCCAATCACCTAGACCAGTGGTCGGCAAACTGCAGGTCGCAAGCCACATGCGGCTCTCGAGCCACGGTTTGCCACTCTGTTGACTAATGAGTTTGCCGACCACTGCCTTAGGGAAAAACACTTAAAAAACATTTTAATAATGTACTAATGTCTTTAACCTGAAGTCAAAACTTCTGGGTAAGGGTAGTGCCTTACGCAGTGGTCGGCAAACTCATTAGTCAACAGAGCGGCAAACCGCGGCTCGCGAGCCGCATGTGGCTTGCGAGCCGCAGTTTGCCGACCACTGGTCTAGACGATCTCCCTTACTTAACACCAGCTGATTATGGACTCTAATCACATCCATAAGAGACCTAGGTAAGTGCTTGACTGAACACAGGGCACTGCAGCCTGACCACATTGGCACATAAAACTGGCATCACAGCATGGGCCTAATGGGAAGCCAAGTCCACGACTATGTGTCAGCGAGTTTGTTTCTCCAATCATCCCACGAGGAAGTGTTTTAAAGTTCTTTTTTCTAGAAGAAGGTGACTTGTCCAAGGTCACAGAGCTGAGAGAGGAGGAGCTGCGGTCTGAACCCAAGTTGCCTCCAGTTCATACTCTTCCCCACGCCCAGTTCTGCTTCACAGCCTGGTCCTTCTCCACCTCACTCAGCTTCTCTGCTGTGGAAGCGGGCAGAGGCTCAGAGAGGGTGAGTGGCCGCCCTAGACCCTCAGCCGGGAAGTCGAGGGCCCCCACGCCGGCTCAGGTTCCCTCCTCACACAGCCATCTGCTCACTCCCCGTTACCTCGGCGGCCTGCCCCCATCCCCAAGGAAAACACTAAACTTCTGCCCCCGAGGCCTGTGACGCGGGCACCCCTCCCCCTGACCTCCTTGCTGTCCTGTGTCAGGAGGTGCAGGGCTCTTCCGGGTTTGACATTGGGGGCCGGGCCTTAGAGCGCATGGTGGTTAGCGGACCCCTGTCTCCAGGGAGCTCCTATTCTGAGGTTAGTTCCACCCTCGGGGATGTCCCACGGACACCCCATGGGAGACACCCAGCCAGGGCCAAACGCCTCGAGGTGTCCCTCTCCCCAGCCT
This sequence comes from Cnephaeus nilssonii, assembly GCF_951640355.1. Taxonomy (NCBI): domain Eukaryota; kingdom Metazoa; phylum Chordata; class Mammalia; order Chiroptera; family Vespertilionidae; genus Cnephaeus; species Cnephaeus nilssonii. The sequence continues at coordinate 88,616,220 of NC_137076.1, read as the reverse complement.
CACGCCGGACGAGGCCCGAGTGGCCAGCAGAACGTGCGTTCCTTGGGAAACTAGGGCGCCTTCTGAGGCCCCAGGCCCCAGGAGGGTCCCGGCTCAGCCAAGACTGCGGTCAGTGTTGGCCATGGCCTGGCCCGCCCACCCCTTCCTGTGGGGGCCTCAGTGCCAGGGAGGCGGCCCCGGGAACAAAGCCCTGCTCTGTTCGTGGCCCGGGAGGGGTGGCTACCTCCCACCCGCCAGGACCCGACGCTCCCCTGCTCACCCCCACCCACTGGCACCTTTAGGCATCAGAGGAAACCCACCCCATGCTCAGCACCTTCCAAACTCCCAGAGGCCGCAACTCAGAGATCAGGAGTCGGGGACCGCCATGAGCTCCTAAAACTGGCTCCACCTTTGCTTGGGCCCTGGGCCCAGGCCTCAGTCTTCCTTTGGTGAATGAGGAGAGGAGGCTGGGCAGCTTGCCTCCGGTCACACAGCCTCTGGGCACAGCCGGAAAGAAGCAGAGGTGGGACTCAAACCCAGGTCTGCTAGCCTCAGAGCCCATGGTCTTAACCACTGCACCAAACCGCCCTTTGGGAACCGGGCGGTGATCATGAGTCCAAGGGCTCGGGGCACCCTGCATAGAGTTCAGTGCATGCGTGTACACACACACACACACACACACACACACACACACACGGGCGCATGCACACCTTCCTCAGAAAACTGTGCCAAGAACAGCCTTGGAATGGGCGAGGTGTTCCAGGCCAGCCCCCGACCTCACCTGGAGTGAGTGAGCCTCTGCCTCCCGCGTCCGCCCGAGGCCTGGGCCCAGGAGCCAGGGCCGCAGCTCAGGGTCCCCTCCGTGTGCGCATGGGTGGGGGGAGGTCTCCCCAGCTCGGCAGGCTGTGGGTCAGCTGGTCCTCCTCCCCCAGTCCTCCCGGCACCCACAGGCCCCGGCCAGGCCCAGCTTCCGGAGCTGCCGCCACCCCGGCCGGCCGCACACACATGGTTTCAATCAGCAGCCCGCGTGGATGAATGGTGCCTTGTGAGAGCGCGGCCGGGCTCACCTCCGCACAGGACGGGCCAGGTGGGCAGCCGCAGGGAGGGGGCCTCTGGTGGGGGCGGGGGCCTGACCCCGCCAGGCGTGGTCTCAGTCGGCCTTGGCTCCACCCTCCGCGTGGAGGGTTAACAGCCCCTGGGGGGGGGGGGGGGGGCGGGGAGGGCTGTGAGGATTCCGTGATGTGATGCTTAGTGTGTGCTAAGGGCCTGGCACACGGTGTCACTTCATACCTGGAGTCCAGCCTGCTGGGGGCCCGGGGCCAGGGGCTCACAAAGGTGGTTTGATGGGGAAGGGAGAGGCCCCCGCTTGGAGCAAGGGGCTGGCGTCCCTGGTGCCTTCGTCTGTGAAGGAGGGAGGTTGCAATCAGCTCTGTGGTTCACCCCTCACAGGGGCCTCACAAAGGGAGCTTTAGGGGGACCTCCGCTCCATGAAGGGGGTCGGCCAGGAGGCCTGCCTCCCCCACCTCTCCTGCCGCAGGAGCGCTTCCGCTTCCGTAGCGGGACCAGATGCGAATGCTGGTGAGCACCGACTGGGGGCTGCTCTGCCTTACAGGCACCTCTCCTCCCATCTTCCTCCTCCCATCTTCCTCCTCCCATCTTCCTCCTCCCATCCTCCTCCTCCATCTCCCTCCTCCCATCTTCCTCCTCCGGCTGTCAGTGGCTCTGTTCTGCATAGAACCAAACGCCGCCGGCTCCGGCAGGGTAAGCTAGCAGGCTGCCAGCACACAGCTAGAGGGGGCAGAGCTGGGCTGTGAGGCCGCGTGACGCAGCTTGGGCCCAGGCTCTTGCCTCCACGCCGCCTGCTGCATGCGTGGCGTGGCCGGGGCAGGCAGCCTGCCAGAGGGAAGGGAGAGGGCCTTCTCTGAGGGCCTCAGTGCAGGGCCTGTGGGGGGCAGTGCTCCCTGCTTGGCTGCCTTCCCGCCCCAGAGCTTCCTTAGGCCCTGTCCCGAGGACCTGGGACCACCTCTCCCTGCTCCCTCCCAGCACCCAGCACAGTGTGGCGCAGAGAAGAGGCTCCTGGACATTTGAGAACAGAGGGAGGGAGGGAGGGAGTGTCACGTGTCCAGTGTGGCCGTCCTGTCACCACTGGGATGAAGTGTAGATCGCAGCCCTTGGCCCTCTGTCCCTCACCTCCGGCTCTGCTTGCACTCTCACCTGCCTGGATCCCTGTCCTTTTCTACCTGCCTAGCCAGTCCTCCGAGACGGCCAAGCACCGGCTGCACCGGGCCTGGCCTGGGCTCCAGGCACCTCCCCCACCCCGTGATTCCCGGAGAGCCCTGGGGCCTGTGGGCGTCTCTGGGACTGGCCCCAAATTCAGAGTCTGTCTCTGTGGAGGAAGGAGATGCGTCCTCTCCCCTCCGCTGGAGACAGGATGTTACCTCTTCTTTTAACTCAACCATCTGTGGAGTCGAGGGGGCTGCACCCACACGGCTACGTAGGGGTCATTTGCCGAGCAGGTCACTTCTGGCTCCGAGCCCTTCAGCGGTTCTCTGGGCTCCGCGGAGGGACCATTTTTGGAGGACACGTTAAGGAACACGCGGCCCCTGCCGTCTTCTGCACGGACCAGGTGTCTCCCTCAAGGGGAGACATCACCAGCCCCCTGTCGTTTGGCGTGACGGGTCAGCCAGGGTCCTTAGAAAAGGCATTTCTGTGAGAGTAACTATGGACGTGCTCAAAGGTTAAGCCACAAAAACGTTCAGCACAGCTTCGTGTATGATCCTACAAATCTGAAGGACCCGCACGTTCACCGGCAGGTTCTGTGCGGTGATGACACGGAGACGGCCACAGTTCCCCTCCAACGGGGAAGAAGCAGATTGGGAAGCATTATGTGAAGAGGGCCCCCTCCAGGCAGGCAGGGAAGGGAAGCAGGGGAGCAGGGTAGGAGTGCAGACCTGGGGGCGAGGGGCCCAAGTCCAAGGGCAGACTGTGCTGTCTGCAGCCGGGAGACCGCGGGCGAGTCACGAAACCGAGGAGCACACGCTGCGCTGTCGGTGAAGGGGGATGAAGGGCCCTGCGGGGGGCACCTGGCCCTTAGCACGGCGTGACTGGCACAGACCACGCGGCCAGTACACATTCGCTTTTACGATCACAGGCCCCACACTGCGGGCAGAGCCGATCGCGATGCCATGAGTGATGTTTATTTCCTTAGGTTCACTCATTCGTTTTTTTAAATTTTCCCCGCGATGAATGTGTATGACTTGTATTAATTTTAAAAAATAAAAACAAGCAAGACTTCATCAGGAGACAGCCCCATGGAACGCACTGCTGCCAGCATGTTGTTGAGGACTTAGCTTCCGATGCACTGAGACTTCGGGGGGAGAAACCAATCTGCTCTTGGTACCAGGAGGTTGCCCTGATCCCACTCGCTGCCCGTGGGCTTCGAGCCACAGCTGTGTACCTGCCCTCGGTGTCCAATACGAGGGGATCATTCAAGTAAACTCCGACCCAGCCATGCAACCTGCACAGGAGAAGGTGTGAAGGAGAAGTTCCACCCCAGGCACCAGGGCAAGAGGGATCCTTGGTCTTGCGATTTCGTGCATTTCCCTGATGACTGCAATTTTGTCACAATAATCTTGGGTCACAATAAACTGGAAACGACATAATTTGATGTCGCAGAGAAAACATGCAATATCACCAAAAGGGGTTGACCGTTTCTTACAATTGAAAAGAGATTTGCAAAACGGAATTTCATTTCTAGGAGAAGGACTTCGTACGTCAGCCAGAAAGGAGACGTCCTCAAACGTGAGCAATGGTTGTCGCAGAGCAGAGGGGTCAGACATCCTCCCTTCCTTCTCCTTCGTCTGTGTGTTCTCAGTTTCCCACAGTGAATATCTGTAACTTTTGTGATAAAAAGACATTTTCTTAAAAGGAGAGGCCTGGCCCTACAGTTGGCCTAGATCAAGGGTCTAAGTCACGGGGGCTACACTTTCAGCCTCCTTCTTGCCTCCACATTCTCCCGCTGTGCGCCTGCTTTCTCGCCTGCTTTTAGTTGGCGCCATCTTGCTTTCCTGCCCGTGTCCTTGTAAAAGGCCTGGAGCCCTTGCTGGAAGGAGGCGAGGCAGAAGCCAGGGCGCAGGTCCAGCCCGCCCGCTGCTCCCACCACCCCACACGGCCTCCTGCCGTCTTGATCTAATTAGTGGGGACGCAGAGCAGGCCCAAAGGCGGAACTATAAACGCCAGAGGCAAAGGCCCATAAACAGCTGGGTAACCAACTCCAGCTGTGCAGATGGCTGGCCCCTCGTCCATGCTGGGGGCGCATGGGGGCCGGCCTGGCCACGGAGGACTTGCCTCTGCCTCCCATTTTTAACTACAAGCTGCCAGGAGCTGGGCAGTTAGAGAAGTGGGTGGGTCATTCTTAAGTGCTTTTACATTCAAGTGAGCAGGGGGTATGGGGACCAAGGCTCCTCAAAGTCACCTGAGCCCCATGACCTGTGCCCTTGAGCTTCAATTTGCCTGTCTGTAAAATGGGTTAGAAAGGGACTAAGAGCCTAGATGGGCCTCTCAGCTCTACCACATTATGCTTAACTCATAAATCTGTGCACTGGAACTAAAGGCCTATAATTTACCTATCTGTGCTGTAATAAAAACATGTCCTGTGGTAATAGAAGTGTGCTATAGTCAAATATCTATACTATAATCCATACATCATATTCTATATTGTTGTATCATACTCTTTAATATAGAATTTTAAATTTGTAAATGACTATCTTGGATATCTGTGATCACAGAGTATATAGAGGCAAGCCAGGAAGACTTCCTGTAAGAAAAGAGGCTTAAGGGCTATGAATTGACAGGTAGGGGAACTGAGCCTCCAAAGATGTTGTGATGGAGGAGAAGGGAGAGACTTAGGGAGAGGGGATTAATGGGGCTGTTTGGGATCATCCAGAGAAGGAATCTGTGCCCACCTTGCACTGCATAAACACAGCCTGGCATGGCGGAGGGTGAAAACTTATATCTGTAAGATGGCAACTCCCCAATGATCTACAGATTCAACACAATCCCTATTAAAATCCCAGGTACATTTTTTACAAGCTGATCCTAAAATTCACGTGTAAATGCAAGGACCCCCAAAATAGCCAAAAACAATTTTAAAAAGGAAGAACAAAGCTAGAGGACTCATTCCTGACTTCAATAATTACTACAAAGTTACAGTAATCAAGACTGTCTAAAACTGGCTATAGATCAGTGGAAAAGAATTAAGGATATAAGTAAATACTTATATTTATGGACAATTGATCTTGACAAGGGTACCATAGCGATTCAGTGGGGGAAAGAACCGTCTTCTCAAAGAACCGTCTTACTGGGACAACTGGCTATCCACATCCCAAAGAGTGAAATTAAACTCCAACCCCACATGATATACAAAAATCAACTCAGAATGGATCAAAGGCCTAAATGACCTATCTAATAATTAAATCTAGCATCCAGAATATATAAAGAACTCTTACAAACTCAACAGCAAAAAGACAAACAACCCAATTCAAAAATGGGCACCCTAACTGGTTTGGCTCAGTGGATAGAGTGTCGGCCTGCGGACTCAAGGGTCCCACGTTCAATTCTGGCCCAGGGCATGTATCTTGGTTGTGGGCACATACCCAGTAGGGAGTGTGCAGGAGGCAGCTGATCAATGTTTCTCTCTCATTGATGTTTCTAACTCTCTATCCCTCTCCCTTCCTCTCTATAAAAAAATAAAATATATATTTTTTAAAATGGGCAAAGAGCCCTGACCGGTTTGGCTCAGTGGATAGAGCATCGGCCTGCGGACTCAAGGGTCCCAGGTTTGATTTCAGTCAAGGGCATGTACCTTGGTTGTGGGCACATCCCCAGTAGGGGGTGTGCAGGAGGCAGCTGATTGATGCTTCTCTCTCATCGATGTTTCTGACTCTCTCTCCCTCTCCCTTCCTCTCTGTAAAAAATCAATACAATATATATATATTTTAAAAATGGGCAAAGAACTTGCATAGACATTTCTCCACAGGAGATATGAACAGCCAGCAAACACGTGAAAAGATGCTCATCATCATTAATTATCAGGAAAATGCAAGTCAAAACCCACAGTGAGTACCACTTCACGCCCCCTTGGAGAGATATAATGAAAAAGTGGAACATGACAAGTTTTTATTAGGACAGGAGAAATTGAAACCCTCCGACATTGCTGGTGGGACTGAAAATGGCTTGGCCACCGTCTAAAACAGCTTGAAGTACTCATACATGCTACAACATGGGTGAACCTTGAAAACATTATGGCAAGTGAAAGAAACCAGATACAAGACTACAGATCATGGGATTCCATTTATGTGACTTGTCCAGAAAAAGCAATCCTCCATAGAAACAGAAAGTAGTGTAGTGTTTGCCAAGGGCTGGGAAGAAAAAGAATGGGGAATGACCACTAACGGATATGAGCTTTCTTTTTGAGGTGATAGAATGTTCTGGAACTAGTGGTGATACTTGCACAGCTTTGTGACAATGCTAAACAGCACTGAATTAACTGTGCACTTTTAAAGCATTATTTATGGTATGTGAATTACATCTCAATTTTTTAAGAGCTGCCTTTTGTGCTATATATGTATTTCTTATTGTGGCAAAACTTGCCATTTTAACCAGTTTAAGTGTACAATTCAGTGGCATTAATTACATTCACATTGTTGTGCCACCATCACTACTCTCTGTTGGCAACATTTTCCACCTCCCCAAGCAGAAACTCTGGACCCGTGAAACAATGACTCCCCATCTTCTCTCCCCTCAGCTCTTGGTCACCTCTAACCGACCTTCTGTCTCTGAATCTGCCTGTTCCAGATATCCCATATAAGTGGAAGCACACATATTTGTCCTCGTGTGTCTGGCTTATTTCACTTAGTATAATGTTTTCAAGTTTAATTCCTGTTCTATCATTTACCAGAATTTCATTCTTTTTTTTTGCTGAATAACATTCCCCTGTGTGCATATGCCATATTTTGTTTATCCAGTCACCTGCTGATGGACACTTAGGTTGTTCCCAGCATTGGCTATTGTGAATAATGTTTTTGGGTTGTTGTTTTTTTTTAGGAACTGTTTTCCACAGAGGCTGCTCTATTTTACAGTCCCACCAGCAATGTCTGAGGGTTTCAATTTCTCTATGTCCTCATCCAAATTAATTTTCCTTTTAAAATGAGTTATAGCCATCCTAATAGGTATGAAGTAGTTTTGATTTGCATTTCCCGCCTGATGGCTAAGAATGTTGGGCATATTGTCATGTTGGCTATTTGTATATCTTCTTTGGAGAAGTGTCTAATCAAATTCTTTACTCGTTTTTAAATTGAGTTGTTGGAGTTCTTTATATATTCCAGATAGTAAGCCCTTACCAGACATATGGTTTGCAAATATTTTTCCCCATTCTGTGGATTGTATTTTCACTCTCTTGTTAGTGTACTTTCGTGCACAGAAGTTTTTAATTTTAATGAAAAATAATGTATCTATTTTTCCTTTGTTGCTTGTGCTTTTGGTGTCATATTTAAGAAACAATGACCAAATTCAAGGTCATGGAGATGTGCATTTATGTTTTCTTCTAATAGTTTTATAGTTCAGCTCTCACATTTAGGTTTTGATTCATTTTGAGCTAATTTTTGTATATGGTGTGAGGTAAGGGTCCAACTCCAAACTTTTGCACAAAATGTCCAGGTTTTGCTTGCCATGAGATTGATAATACCTACCTCAGAGGGTTGTCATGATGATTAAGAGATATTACTGAGGATCTGCTTGAGTCAGAGTGAGAAATACTTTTTATTATTCATGTTATTTAATTTGATATTCTTATTTATAGTATTATTACCCCACCACCATTTTACCGCCCCCCCCCCGACCCCCCCAGTCTTCGATGGGGAGGTTCACGCTGACCTAGCCTTGAGATAGTGTGATATCGCCTCCTGGTGGACATATTCTGAACTGCACCAGATAAGTCTGACCTGCTAGCAGTGGTTCTCAACCTTTTTAAGGCCGCTACCCTTTAATACAGTTCCTCATGTTGTAGTGACCCCCAACCATAAAATTATTTTCGTTGCTACTTCATAACTGTAATTTTGCTACTGTTATGAATCATAATGTAAATATCTGTGTTTCCCGATGGTCTTAGGCGACCCTGCTAGCGGTTCTCAACCTGTGGGTCGCAACCCACAGGTTGAGAACCACTAGCAGGGTCGCCTAAGAACAGTGATATACTCTTACATTACAGTACGATAATCAAAATCAGGAAATTTAACGTTGATACAATACTATTCTCCAACCCACACAGTCTGCATTCACGCTTTGCCGGTTGTCCCTATGGTATCCTTTATAGCTCATGTTTCCTAGTCCTGGACCTCTTCAGGGTCACCTGTGACACTTGATTGCCAGGTCCCTTTAGTAGACTTTCATCTTGAACCATTTCTCAGCTTTTCTTTACTTTCATGACTTTGACATCTTCGGCGGTCAGGCCAGTTAATTTGCTAACTGTCCCTCGCCATGGATGTGTCTGGCGTTTCCTCCTGGCTAGATTCACGTTACCAGTTTTTGTCAGGAACGGCACAGGCTGTGTCCTTCTCCTACAACGTTGGTCTGCCCCAAGACTGATGGTGCTAACTCGAAGGCCCCATCTGTGGGCCTGTGGAAGCTGAGCTCTGGAGACCAGAGAGGCGAGGAGACTTGCCCCGAGTCACACAGCAAGTCGGGCTCCTCAGCTCAGGGTCTTGACAAGTGCTCAGGAAAACTTCAGCAAGGTGAGAACTTCCCCCACGGCCCTGGGCCTCCCGGGCCTGAGCTCTGCAGGGAGCCTGGGCCCTGAGCTCTGCTGGGAGCCTGCGGGCTGGTGAAGGACAGCAGTGTCACCCCCGTCCTGGCATATCTCACAGTGGACGGCTGCCTGGAGCCGCTTCTTTCTGCTTCACCCACTCCCAGTTATTTTTATTAGAACATTTTCATTCTACTGGTGAATATATCTTCCTTTAAAAAAAATGTTTCAGCCAAAGTTCAAGTCGCCTAGGAAAACCCCTCTTCCCAGTCCCCTCCCCCTCCTGTTACCAGTTTGGTGTGAGGAATATGTATCTACTAGAGGCCCGATGCACGAAACTCGTACAAGAGTAGGCCTTCCTTCCCCCGGCTGCCGCACCAGCTTCCCACTGGCACCCGGGAGCGTTTCCCTCCAGTGGCAGGCACCCGGGAATGACATCCAGTCTAATTAGCATATTACCCTTTTATTATTATAGATAATCCCAGAAGAAATACACGATCCAGTATTCTCTTCCCACAATGGTCACACTGTAAAGGACCCTGGCAGGACTGTCTTCAGCGGCATTGTCAGCACTGGCTGCCCTGGAGGCTCCGTAGCTGCCCCCGCAGGGATGGGCAGGAAGGTTGTTTCCAGTGCTTTGCTATCATGAAACACACTGCCCTGTGCCCAGGAGCCGGGGCTTCTCCGGGAAACGCCCACCTGGGGAGCCTGGACTGCCCCGAGGCCGCGGGATTCCCGCGGGAACTCCCCTCTGCTGGGGGTGAGGGGATCTAATGTGTTTTTGTTCACTCAGCCTGTTAGACTTGCAGGACTCTTGGGGCCTCTGAGAGCAGCCAGGCTGGCTTTTCACAACGTGCTTCAAGGAATCTTAGGGTTCCAGACAGGATGGGGGACAGGGAGGAGGGGTAGAGCTGGTCGGAGCCCAGACCCTCACCCCCACCCCAGCCAGAGCACCCTGCCTTCACCTGGTTTCCAATGAAGTTTCCCCTTTAAAGAAGAATCATGCTGTTGTAAAAAGTCACGAATGTCTGATGTGGCCCAACCCCTTACCTGGCACAGGCATCCCTTCCGTATCACACCTCCTGGATCTGTTCCCAGTAGAGCAGCCTCTGCCGTGTTCTTGTGGTGACGCCACGTGGCCCGTTCCGAGCTCCCGATGACAACCCCCAAGGTGGTCTCTGCAGGTGTGGCTCTTGTGCCGCTGGGCTGGCACTTTGGGGTGTTCCCAGCGGGGTCCCAGCAGGCCCCTGGCAGCACCCACATTTCTGTAACTTCTCTGGCTCACACGGGGGCGGGCTGTGTTAAAGTGCACATTGCTGGGTTTTTGGCTGATTCGGGGGAGCCGGGGAATGTGCATTTTTAAAGCCTTGCAGGAGGTTCTGAGGAACAGGTCCAGACACTGGCATTGCAGACAGCTGGCCAGGGACCCTCCCGCAAATCGCAACCAAGGCTGGGAGGGCTAGAAAGTCGTTGGTTTTATCCAAAGCTTTTGTTCCTTGGACAGAGGGACTCTGAATTCATCTGAGCCAGGGTTTCCCAGAGTCGGGTGCCTCTGCTGCTGGAGAGGTTGTTAAAATGGAGGTTTGCCCCCCCCCCCCGCCCACACACACACACACACACACACACACACACACACCTGCCAGAAAGAAAACTCTGAGAGTATGGCCTGGGAATCTGGTATTTTAAGCAAATTCTCCAGGGACAGCCACAAAGTCCAATTCCCTCCAAACCCCTAATGCTGGGAGCCAATTCCAGCATGTCATAATTACAAGAGTTTTATCAAAAGGTTGATGAAACTTGGGGGCTCAACAAGGGCTGAGTCACATATGTACCCCCAAACCTGAATAGGATTGTTTACTGCCAGACAGCTTGGGCTTCTTAATCTGCATGTTATTGCCTCCTGTTGGCCAAACACCTGAACAGCTGTAGGCTATTCCCCAATCTGACAATGCTTCTGTAAACCCTGCCCTTTGAAGTGTATGTCTCCACCTCGCCTTAGGACAAATTGTTAAGAAAAGCAGGGGTCATGAGACAAGGGGGACGAACAACTAAGAACTAAGAACTTGAGTCTTTAGCTCCTTTAGCTGAAGCTCCTCTGACCCCCAATGCCTTTCAAAACTATCTTTCGTCTTCGGACTCCTCATTGAATCTACGCACAGCCTTTCTTCAGGTTGCTGAACCCTTCGTAATGCTGGGACAAGAACCCCGGCACCCTAAAAGATGAGGGAAACTGAGGATCAAGAGGTAAAAGGGAACTGTCCCCAATCACAAGTCATAACTGGTTCTAGACTCTGAGCCTCCATAGCAGGGCAAAGCACTTGTCACCATCCAGCAGGTCTGAAGGCACCTCGTCACCCGAGATACCCCACCTGGCTGGCTGCCCAGGACAGGCCTCTGCTCTCTGGAGAAGCTATCTTACAACCCCATGGAAATGACCTCTGATTTGACCGAGTCACCGTGTGTGTGTGTGTGTGCGCGCGCGCGGGGGGGGGGGGGGGGGGGGCGGGTAGCCAAAGGGGGGCCAAGTGGCCGTGCAGCAAACATCTGTGTCTCCACCCTCCTCTGCAAGGCCCTGCGCAAAGGTCGGACAGACAGACGTGACCAATGGATACAAACGGAACCCCACTTTATTAGCAGTTAGTTCGATATTGTACATTAATGGAGGAAGGTTCCCACTGTTAACACAACCCAAAACGGCTGGTTTGAGAGCCCTGATCAGGTGAGCTGGGTAGCGCCCCCTCTCCACGCCTCTCCCCACCCCAAGGGAAGGAAACCTGGGCCTGCTCCCCCAGCGTGCCCCCCACCCTCTCCAGTCAGCCCTCTCCTCTCCCCAGGAAATGACATGAATTTCATGCACAAATTACAAAAGGAGCCCTCTTGCTGATAATAAAAGCTAGCATAGTCATAGAAAACCCTCTCCTCCCTCATTCTCCTCAAGGGCCACAGAGAGGAAGAGAGGGAGGAACTTAGGATAAAACACAGCCAGAGTCTCCCCAAGCCCTTGACGTTCACCCATGCCCATCCCTCCAGGGAGCTGAAAATGTCTCCAGTCTAGGCCGGTGCAGACCCAGAACCCAGCATCGCCTGCAGGGAGTGGGGTGGGGATGGGGCTGCCTGGGCCTGCATCCTCTTCAAGTAGGGCAGACCCTTCTTTCCTGACATGTGAAAACCCCGGCTGTGGCTCCACCTGCTCGGTCTGTAAATGGGGGGACTGAGGCCCTGGGAGGAAACTGCCATGCAGCTAAGGTACCAGTTGGGACGAAATCGCCCACCTCCTGCCTCCAGCCCAGTGCTCTTCTCCTTACACCACGATGGGGGTGGGGGGGGGGGGCGGTTCCCTAGCTAGACCTTTCCCTGGCACATCCCAGGGGCCTGGCTACTCCAGTGCACACTGACCACGGGCCTCCAAGAACTGAAGACCCAGAAACCACAAGAGAGAGAGACAGAGAGACAGAGACAGAAAAAGACAGACATGCAGTTTGGTGCCCTGTGGTCCATCACCAGGAGCAAAGCGGGGAGTAAAGGCTCTTCTGAGCCGGGGACATCTCATTCCCAAGAGGCCCAACACGCCTTGGTCTGGCCTCCATGCACACAGCCTCCTCCTCCTCGAGGGCCCCCAGGCCTCCCCCCGCCCCAGGCCTGGCTGCAGGGCTGCCTCCCGCCCTCCCCAGCTCCCCGAGCTCCCGCCGGCCCCTCTGCTGCTTTGGCACTTGGTACAGGTGGCAGCAGAGGGGCACCTTACGGTGGAGTCAAGTCAGCACCAGGGCAAACCCCCACACAGCCTCGGGCGTTCGTGCCAACACAGGGGCTGGGCTCTGTCCCGCCGCCGGGAGGAAAGTGCAGAACGCGGCCTCCCCGAGCAGCAGGCCCGCTGGCCGCCGAAGCAACGGCGTTTACCAACTCCAGGTGAGCAGGACTTCTCCACATTCAACGAGCTTTAAACAGTTACAAATGCAGTGAGTGCCCCTCGATTGGATGCACATTCCAAACCAGGTGTAAGTCATTTGGGGGAAATGAGAGCACGGGTTGGAGAGCAGATGAGAGAAATCATTGTTTCAGGTAAGATATTGGGCCACCGCATAGAAGAATGTCCTCAGTCTTAACAGAGGCAGCCTGCAGCATTTTGGGGTGAAGTCTCATGATTTTTACTTTTAAGCTGGTTCAGAAATGTAGAGAGAACACTAACGCCCCAAAATGTTCATTTTAAGTCTAGACGGCGGGGACCCATGGACCGCCCGCAGTGCTCTGCTGCTGCGGACAGGCCTCTGCCCGCACCTGGGCCCGACACCGGCTGCTCCTACTTAGGGGTTTGGAAAGGGCCATCTTTAAAGTTCAGACTCGTCCACCATCACAAGATGCCTGCCCTGCCGGTGGCTCTAGAGCCGCGAGCGGCTGAGGCGTTAGCTGGCCTCCCCGCAGCACCCAGCTTGTGGGGCAAGGGCTCGTGGTAGGGTCAGCAGAAGGGATGGTGCAGTCTACAGGGTTTAAGCTACTCCCCCCCTCCCCCCACCCCTCTCTCTCTGGCCAAACCCTTACAGTGAGTCAGGGAGCACTAAGCTGCTGCTGCTGTGCTCACTGACCCTGTTCTCCCCCGACGGGGCCTGTGCTCCGCGCTGGGCGCCCGGGAGACTTGTCTCTCCTCCGTAACCCCGGCAGGGCCTGCAGTGGGTCCTGGAGAAAGACTCATCAGTGGGAAAGGAAGTGACAGCAGTGACCAGGTCTGTATGAGGCAGGGCCCGTGCCCAGCCTCCCAGAAGGGCCCGGACAACCCCCAGTGTCTCCTCTGCGCCCACAGGTCTCACCCCTGCCTGTCCTTCCTCGGGCCCGGGGCTCGGAGAAGGGGAGCTGCCGGCCCCTCAGGCGTCCAGGCCCAGAGGGCAGACTGCTGTGAGGTCATCAAGGTCCTGGAGCCCTCGCCCTCGCTGACAAATGGGAAGTGAGGCCCAGGCCCGGGACTTGCCCCAGGAAGTCACTGCTGCACTCGGGGAGTCTGGTTCCGCACGGGCAGGTCCTCATGCGCGTACAAGCGGGCAGGCCGCCCTGCCCTGCCCTGCCCTGCGGGACACTGCGCCCGCCCCTTGCGGGGTTGACCGTGCTCAGGGCTCCCGGGCCCAGAGGCCCGGCCAGAAACACCGTGGGTACGCTTCTGGGTAGACCAGGAAACCACACGCAGCGGGTCCCGAGTGCCCAACCCTCTCATCCCAGTGGAGAACTTGGGGAGGGAACTGGTTCAGAGCCAAGACTGACCCAGGCCCCGCAGTCTGGGAAGGGCCTTTCGAGGTGAGGAGAGCAAGACAGGGATGCAAATGGCTCAAAGGCACGTGGCTGGGAAGGAGTGGTGTGTCCGGGAGTGACGGAGGGGGAGAGGGAGGGCAGGACCTGGCAGGGGCGGGAGAGGAGGGCTCAGAGGCAGTGGATCAGCAGGAAGAGCACTGACCGTGGCAGGCGCTCATCCGCCCCAGCCCTCTCCCAACCAGCGGTGACGTCGTCTCCGTACCAGAGGGCCTTCCAGCCTCGAGGGGCCCGAGGCTCTGAACAAGGCAGGCTCTCGGAAAGGCCTTCCTGGGGGTCAGTCCAAAGCTGAACTGGCAGTGGGAGGGGCTGGGAGAGCCCCAGTTTAGTCCCTTCACATTGTTAAGAGGGGGCAGGAGCAGACCCCAACCAGAAAACAGCCCGAGCCCCGCTGTCTGCAGGCCCGGCTCCAGCTCCGGGCAGCTCCCCACCTAGCACCATGAGGGGGACAGGCGGCCTCCGCCGCACGCCGCCCAGCCCGCCGTTTCCTTTGGCCAAAATCCCCAGGTTCCTGGGGAGAGTGGGTCTTCCCCGTGGACCTCGCCGCCTCTGTCCACCTGGGCGGCCCAGAGCCCCCCCGGGGCACCTGCACTGTCGCGCGGCCCGGCCCGTGGAGACCGCCCGCCTCCCTCCCTGCACGGAGAAAGACACCCTTTGGGCCTGGGGCTTGCCACCATTTTGTATGACTGAATTAAAAACAAACCCAACCAAAAAAAATATAATATATATATACAAATTATATATATATATATATATATGTATAACACAGTGCGACCCCAGCACCCAAAGTATAAACTCTGGCACCAAGAAGAAAAACAAAATATTAAAATACTTTAGCTTCTTAGTATTGGGGAGGTTAAGGGGCCTCTCGAACCCGCAGCCACAGGTCGCTGGGCAAGGGCGTGGGTGGCAGTGTCCCCAGCTCGCCAGGTCGGCCAGGGGCCGAGGCTGTGGGCGTGGGGACACGTATGTACACTGGAACATGTATACGGCAGACTCCTGAACCGCCTCAGTCTTTTACCACAGGAAACACCACGCGTGTCAGGCCCCAGGGTGGGAAAGGGGTGGATTGAGGCCTGGGTCTCTGGGTCCGAATGGCATGGCAGTGCCCGGGGCCCTGGAGGAGGCCTGGAGGACTGGGTGGATACTGTAGGAATCAGCGGTTCTTTCCCCAAAAAGGGCGGGTGAGATGTGAGGTCTGACCCAGAATGTATGTGGAAGTTCGGAGTTCTCTCGAGGTACCGCCCTCACATCCAGCCTGTGCCCGACTCTGGTCCCCAGCTGGCCCCTCGGGAGGGCCTGGCTCGAAACAGGCAGGGAAGCGTCCAGTCTCGCTCCCTGGTTTGGCAAAAGGCCCAGCTGGGCTCTTCTCCCTTACTGTCTGGGGGACAGGAAATGTGGCAGCTGACACTGAGGGACTCCCTGCTGGGCAGGGCGTGGCGGACAGAGGAGAGGGCGTGGTCGGTAGGACACAGTGAGGGACAGAAAAGAGAGTCTCATGGACCCCTCCTACCAGGAGTGGCCTCCCCCTCGCAGGCTGGGAGCGGGATGGACCTCTGGTGGCTGAGGCGGTCCTAGCAGCCACAGCCCCGGCGCTGGATGCTTGGAGGCGCGGTGGGCCTGCCTGGCTTCTCCCGGCCCTGCCTGGGCCTCGGCAGAGTATTGCTCAGACGTGCTTGGCCAGCCCAGGCCCAGCTCCCGTTCTGCAGGTCGGTCTGGCTCAGCGTGCCGCGGGACGTCCCTGCCATCACAAACGTCAGTCTGGCTGTGGTGGCCACGGCTACCTGGTGTTCTGGAGGTCCTCCCGCAGCCAGGTGGGCAGCGTCTGGCCCATCTTGTACAGCAGCTTGGAAAGCTCGATGTTGTGGTCCCGGTAATAGTCCTTCAGGAAGGCGCGGGACTGTAACAGGAAGGAGAGCTCAGATTGTGGTGATGTGCGGACCCAGAGGGACCCCCCTCTTTAAAACCACCCTTCTGCTGGCACCATCCCCTATGCCCATTATTTGTTCACAGTCTTCTTAAAATGGTAGCCTCCAAAAGAAAACTCCTACCTAGTACGAGCACCCAATGTAGCACATAAAGACAAGTTCTTGTTATACAGAGGAGAGAGAGAACCAGTTAAAATCAGGGGCGAGCGCGACCAGTGTGACTCAGTGATTGAGCATCAACCTATGAACCAGGAGGTCACGGTTTGATTCCCAGGTTGCAGGCTCGGTCCCAGTGTGGGGTGTGCAGGAGGCAGCCAATCAATGATTCTCTCATCACTGATATTTCTCTCTCTCTCTCCGTGTCCCTTCCACATTGAAATCAATTAAAAAACTATTTAAAAACAAAAACAAAAACCAGGGGCAAACATAAGGAGTCACAACGTGTGATCTTTCCCCTATATCCTTTGTACCTGCCCTTCTCTCCTACAGGAATGCCTCATCCTTCCCTGCCATAGGTCCAAATGGGCCCCAACCTTTCAGGCCCAACTCCAGAGACCCCTCTAACCCTAACCTTAACCCTAACCCTAATTCCCATAGCGCTTTCGGGGACCTCTCCTACTGCACGGAGCACTTCCTATCTTGTATACTACTTACTGGTGTATGTGACTCACTTCCTTCCTAGACTAGGAGTTCCTTGAAGGCAAAGAACATGTCTGATGCATCCTCGGAGCCCCGTGGCATTCAGCCCTTCGTAGAAGGTAATTAATACTCATTTGACTAAATCATTTCTGATCCACCACAACCCAACCCGTATTTCCTCATCGTTAAGAACACCATCCAGAAAGTGCCAAGGCCATCCACGTGCTGGGCTCAGGTCAAGGGGAGAGAAGGCTCCCTCCAGGACAGGGGCCCCGTCCATTTGCCCAGCTGTTGCGGGCAGCGTGCCCACCACTTACGTCCAAGTCCATCTCTGGGTATTTCCGGCCCTTGCTTTTGCCCAGACACTTGGTTTTTCCTCCTTCGAGCAGTTGGCACCAAAATCCTTTCTTTGGATCAAACCTGTGGAGGGGAGGAAAGTCAGGGATGGGAGATGGCCTAGCCCACCTCCTTCCCACTGAGGCAATGTCCTCCGACCCCAGGAATGGCAGAGCCTAGGAGACTACAACCACCCCCCCCCCCGCCCACTGTGCCCTCTGGAGCCCACCGATTGCCTGGGGCTTACACTTGCATCTGCTGGCCCACGTTTTGTCCCGGACTCCATTAAGCCAGCCTGCCCTTCTTCCCAGCTGGCGGCGGCTCACGTGGCCTGAGCCTCCCCTTCTCTGGGCTGGCAGCCCCAGATCCTACATGAATCCATAACCTGGGCACCCCCACCTCCACAGCACCCGGAAACCTCTCCTAAGCATTCCCCAGCCCAGGGGTGAGCAGCACTCTTTTACCCATGAATCCAATGGAGGGGGCAGTTTAGTGAGGTTCTTGGTATTTTTTTTTTAATGAACTGTATTTTTATGAAGAATTACAATATCTGCAGTTGTATTTAAGCATGCCATCATTGGAAAGTTTCGTTTTTTTGGAGTGAATTTCAGAAATGACAGCGCAAGGCTGCCTTTGGGATTTGAAGTCATGCTGGGCCTTCGAAGGCATTTTGGGGAGATGAGATCTGAAGCTGTCACGGGGAGGGGAGGCATCCTGGCATCAGAATTCAGCCCCAGGCCAGGAACCGTGAGGAGACTCGTGGGCATGAGGACAGCAGGAAAACAGAATTCACATTTGGCGGGTGAAGGAAATAGTGATTTCTGAATGGGCACGGGGTGGGCAGAGACAATGGTGATGGTGATGATGACAGCACCTACATTTCTTCAGCGTTACATGCCAGGCACTGAGCTAGGAGCTCCACGTGAATGCTTTCATTCGACACAGCGACCCCGGGAGGTAGGGATCATTACCTAAGTCCCCAACTCACAGGGGAGGAAGTCGGCCTGAAGGAGCGAAGCCATTTCTCAAGGTCGCACAGCTGAGGAAGTCATGGAGCTGGGTCCTAACCCAGGCATGCCTGACGTCACAGCCCACACCCTTCGCTGCTTCCGCCTCAAAGTGAGGGGCTACCTTCCCTTCCCCACCTTCAGCTTCCAGGACAGTGAGAAGGGCACATTCTTGCTGGAGACTTTCCTCAGAAGGCAGCCAGGGGAGGGGCTTCATTCCTCCTTCTCTGACCCCCCGGGCCAGCTGAGGGCGCCACTGTCTGTGACCCGGCACCGGGAGGCAGCCTCTGCCCAGCCCTGAGCCCTTACTCACCTGGGGAGGGCACTATCCACACATCTGCACTGGGTCCTGAGTGCCTGGATTACTAGCCTTCAACAGCATCTGTGGTTTACTTTTCCTAAATTACATTAAGTCACCATCTAAGACTAAGAAACCCTGTGGGAATTGGGGCTGCTCCTTGTTGGTCTAACTTACTTAGACGAAACATCTGAAAATGTCCAGCCCGGACTGAACAGAAAACCCCAGGAGTGGGACCCACCAGAGGACAGATTTATAAATGTGACGTAAGTCATGTTATTAGTAGCTTTTCTGCTAAACTGCCATCAAGGACATGCGTCCGTGCTCACGCTGGTTCCTGATAATTGACCTGTGTCTCTCTCATAATCACTCAACACTTTGGTGTTTGGCCCAGGTGCCTGCTCAGGAAACCCCGTTTAAAGGCCAAGGCACCACTCACGCCAAGGCTTTGTGGTAGTCAATGGTGTTGGTCACCCCAAGGAACTTCTGCACGGTGTCCATCACTTTGGCAGGTTCTGTTCTCAGCAGTTTGCCGTCCAAGACCAGAATCTGGAAAACAGAAAAGATAAAGGCATCAATTGAACCTGCTTGGACTCCCGTGGCAAAGAGGCCCCGTTTTCTGGGTCAGCAGCCATGGCTACAAACTGGGGCCCCACACTCTGGAGAGTCTGTTGCCTCCCCGCCTCTGAACGGCAGGTGTCCCCGACCCTCTGACCCTCTGTCCTCTGAGCCTAGCTCCCTGGTCCCTGCCCGCCTCCCCGACCGAGGTCATCCCTTCCTCCCATCCCCACAACTGCCCTCTCGGCCTCTCCTCAGGCTTCTCTGGCGCACATGTTACTCTCCTGCCCGAGTCCTCCAAGTTTTCCTAAACGTGTCGCACGATCTGGCCCTGCCTACCTCTCCAACCAGGTTCTCCCTCCATCACCACACCCCCAAACCCCCTCCCAGGGACCTACTCCAGGGATTTCTGGGTCCCCTTAAGAAGACAGCCCCTGTTGTGATGGAAGAAGGACTTGGGGAATTCTCACACATCAACCTTGGGATAAACAAGACTGAAACCTCCGAGGATCCCAAAGGTTTAACTCGCCAGGGATGGCATTTCTGGCCCCGTGACTGGTGGGAGAGGTTTGGCGGCTCTCTGCCAACCACAGCACGCCCATACTGTGCTGGCCCTCCCAGGGGGAGGGACAGGCGGCTACCTGGTTGGCGTGAAAGGCGCTGAGCCAGCGCTCAATGTGGGTGGCGTACCAGCCGGGGACCAGGCAGCGGTTCTGCAGGGCACGCAACTTCGAGGACGCGTCGGGCCCGGCCGTGATCACCTCGTGGAAGGTGTACTTCAGGGCCACGGGGTCATCGTGGGCTCGCTGGTGCTGCGGGCAAGGGGAGAGGTCGGCAGGTCACTTGGAAGGCAAGCAGGAAGAAGCCTGAGTGGGTGAGCAGCCATGAGGCCGCCAGAGCCCTGGGTTCAAGTCTAGCGTCTGTTTCACATCTGACCTCAGGGAAGTCACTGGCCCCTCCGAGCCCGAGTTCCCTCATCTTTGCAAGACACGAGCTGGAGGAGATCAGTTTCCAAACCATGGTAATTTGCATACCATCTCTGTAATTTCTGCAATACCCACAAACCGCCTGCATAGGCCACTGTCAGCATACTCTTCTTTACATTGACTCATCTTTCTTATTCACACACAGTAATTTCTAAAGAAAACCCACTATCCCCTCATGAATGGAAAACTAGAACAGTTGTCGCACATAGAAAGTTCATAAATAAAAATAATGCAACGTTCTCCAACACAGTCAGATACAAACATCTGCTACAGACCCGGCCCCCAAACCTCGCGCGCTTTGTTGAAGACACAGCCTAGCAACGTTAGAAAGGACTTACGTGCCACTTGTGCCAAATTAAAAATTTCTCCTTTATGTAAATCAGGTGTTACAGACTGAATGTCTGTCCCCTCCCCAAATTTACATGTGGACGCCCTGACCCCCAATGTGATAATACTGAAGATGGGGCCTTGGGGCGGTAATGAGGCTGAGATGAGGACACGAGGGTGGGGCCCTGGCGACGGGATTAGCGTCCCTATAAGAAGAGATACCAGCGCGCACACCGCTGTGAGGACACAGGGGGAAGGCAGTTGTCTAACGGCCAGGAAGAGGACCCTCATCAGTGGCTGTACTGGTGCCACCTTGATCTTGGACTTCTAGCCTCCAAAACGATGAGAAATAAATTCCTGTGGTTTAAGCCACCCAGTCTAGAATATTTCATTATGCCTGCCTGAGGAGACAGACAGAAGGATTGGAAGAACTGGACAGGGGGAAATGCCAGGTTTGAACCGCCTGAAATAATGCCATGAGCCCTCGGCATCCGCAGAATTCCCATGGTCCAGAGATCAGGGACCTGTCGACCCGGGGGACCCTCACCTGTCCCCATACTCCCACCAAGGGTTGCACCCAGCTCAGAGGAAGGGGAGAGGTCTGTAGCCGGCCCCCTGCCAGTGCTGTGGGCACAGCAAGGCCCCAGAGAGGAGACAGCCACCAACACCCAGGTGCACAGGCTCAGAGGGGACGGGAGCTGCCTACAGTGGCCTGAGGGGGCCTTTCTGGACTGGCTGGTAGAGCAGGTACCCCCAAGACCCCAGCACATCACATGGCTGGCAGGGAAGGACACCACCAAAAAGGCCCGTGGAACGGTGTTCAGAAGAAATTAAGTCACGCTATCGAAATCCAAGTTCTAGTTCTCAAGGAAGGACTAGGAGTCATCCTCTCTCTGGCATGGGTATAGTCCAGGTGACTTCCTAACCTGATCAGGCATTGCATCCTCCACTGAGGATGGCAGGTCCTATTATCTTGTCCTCCTCTGACTTCCCGCCCCGCCCCCTCCCTGTATCCAGTGAGGGGCCACAGTTAGTATCAGCCCAGATCACTGGTCACCAAATCAAAGCAGACCCAGCCTCCACCTCTTTTTGACGTCAGAATGAGAGGCAGGACCCCAGACAAAGCTAGGAGGGTGGGCAGGTGACTGTTGGCTGGGATTCACCAAGGATTTCTGCCTGTCCTCCACCAGGCTAGAAGCACCATGGAGGTGGGACTCCATTCTTACCCACCACCACATCCCAGGAGCCAAGCTAGGGCACATAGATGACTAGTAAATATTTGGTTTTTGTTGTTCTTATTGTTTTGATTTCAGAGAAACGAAGAGGGAGAGATAGGAACATCAATGATGAGAGAGAATCACTGATTGGCTGCCTCCTGCACACCCCCTTCGGGGGGTCAAGCCCACAACCTGGGCATGTGCCCTGACAGGGAATTGAACCTCAACTTCCTGGTTCATGGCTCAATGCTCAACCACTGAGCCACACCGGCTGGGCTAGTAAATATTTGTTGAATGAATGAATAGCTGAGTAGCAGACAGAGCCCCATGCCCCCAACCAGGTCCCTGCTCCGGCCCGGCTCACCTGGTACCAGGAATAGGCCCGGTCCGCTGGGTTGATGAGGATGGTCAGGACCTTGGCTTTGGGCAACAGGGCGGCTGCCCGCCGGGGCGCCACTTCCGAATCAAAGTAGTTGGCGCTTTTCTCAAAGTAGAAGTCAGAGGTGGTGTTGGAGGGGATGGGGAAGAACTCCATGTACCTGCAGGAAGCCCAAACGGGGGGCTCACAGTCAAAACTCTTGAGGAAAGGGCTGAGGGACACAGCACAGAGGGTGAGAGTCGCTGGGGGTTGAACTTCCGAAAGCAAGCAGGGCACATCGCTCCCAGCCAAGCAAGGACTTGCTTCTGGCAGGGATGATGCTAGAGGAATGGCACTTGGCAAGTCTCCCTTTCTGGAAATCCTTGGGGTGAGGAGGATCTGAAGACTTATGGGTTATGTCTCCCTCCTAAACAGATGCTCCCAGAGTAAAACTGACAGGGCCCCAACTACCACGGCCACTAGGGGGCGAGCTGGGACTCTGAGCGGCCTGACAGTTTCCCAGATGAACCTCCCATATCCCACCCGGAGTGAGCGTCCATGCTAGTCCTTTGAGGCCATTTCCAGGTTGAAGGTCCCTTAGAAAACTGAATGAACATTCCAGAACCCCAGGGGCACCTACTCAAGCAAAATGGAGGGACATTTTCAGGGGTTCGTGGGAACCAAAGTGCACGAGGTCCACCCTAGTTAAAGTGTGGGATCCCTACTCTAACCTGTGAGTCAGGGATCCTCCAGGGGTGTCCCTCATCAGAGCCACATGGGGGCAGGTGGGTTCCTGCACCCACCCTTCACATGTACGAAATCAAAACCTTGGGAATGGGGCTGAGGAACTGCTCTTTCTTTCTGAATTTTCTTCATAAAATGCATCTTTCTGTCCACAATCCATTGTAATCCTTAGATCAAGAAAGCTCTGAAAACAGAAGCTTTCCCCATGTTTGTAGCGAAGCCATTTGGCAGCAAAAGCTGACATTAATCTTACTTGGTATAAATATTCACATACTTTGCCACAGACATATTGATGTGTTTGCTAATGGGATGCTGCCCCAGACCCTGCTGATGGTGCTGCTAAATAGATGGTGTCACGGCACAGCCCTCCCTGCAATCTGAAAAACGCTGACTTCCAAGAATACATCTCACCACAATAGGTTTAATTTTTTTTTTCACTTCTTAAAAAATGTGTTTTTATTGATTTTTACTTTTTTATTTTTCTATAGAGAGGAAGGGAGAGGGAGAGAGACAGACAGAGTGAAAGAAATACTGATCGGCTGTCTCCGCATGCACCCTGGGGCATGTGCCCAGACCGGGAATCAAACCAGTGATGTTTGGGTGCATGGATGGGATGACACTTAAATCAACTGAGCCACACCGGCCAGGGCCACAATAGGTTTTAGATAGTTGCAGCCATTTTAGAGATATAGACAGAGAGACAGGTAGGTAAGTAGGTAAATAGAGAGATGAAAAACAAGAGAGAAATACCAAAAAACAAAACAGAAGAATTGCCATAATCTCTCCACCCAGGTAAACTACTGACATAACAATAACACAGGAGAGGAACACATGTATAAGGTAAGAAAAGACAAGCAGGAGAGAAAGATGTAAATTTAAAAATCGGAACCTAACACCATCCCCACGTGGCGCCTACACCCAGGAAACCTCGGTGACGGCTTCTGGTGAAGCTGTGGTGTCAGCCACTCCCCAGGCGACTCCCTGAAGGCTAGCGAGCCGCCTCTGAAGGACCCACAAGACACTTTGGTTCCGAGGTCAGCCAAACACAGTGGGACGGGCCAGCTCTCGGGCCAGAACACTTGGATTTTAGCCCCTTGCTCTGGCCCAGCTCTTGGGACCTTGGATGAGTCCCTGGCCTCCTCTGGGACTTAGGATGCTTCTGTGCGAGCCAGGCAGGGGCTGGACTCTGACCCCGAGCAGTAAAGCAGAGGGTCACCGAGCGTCCTGTCCGTGACAAGGTTCCAACACCATGGCTCCAGGGTCACCCCGCTCTGTCCCCGTTTACAGGAACTTTAGCTGCGTGTGAGCAAGCACAGCTGCTTCCTGCTGTGGCCACGCGGACCTCCTCCCGGGCAGGCTCTGCGGTGGCCTTCCTGTCCCTCTGTGCACAGAAGGGCCCACTCACCAGTCGATGCCTTTGTGATAGTTGTGGCCGTTAAAAAACTGGATCTCCTCGAAGGTCTCTGAGCTGGGGTAGTTGCTGCTGAGGTCGGGGTGCATGCCCAGGAACAGGTAGAGGGCCGTGGTGCCTGCGGGACAGAAGGAGGCTGAGACCAGGGCCTGGAGTCTGCAATCCTGGGGTCTGGTTCTAGCTCTCCACTGTGCTCTGGGGCTTAGTCTCCACAGCTATACAGTGAAGGAATTACACTAAACCTGGGATGGCAAATACATGGCATGCATGTGAACACCCCAACTCCTGCACCCACTGCAGACATCACTAATCCACCACAGCATTCTCATCACTAAACGAGGACTTGAACTCAGAATCTTTCTCACCATTGTACCCCAGCAGCCACACCCCACTCAGGACAGGCTCCTCCTAATCCCAGAACCAGGTCTAGGTTTATGCTGGGCCCCTCCGGCCCTGGGCCTCTGTTCTCTCTGGCACTCGGGAGGAGCTCAGAGAAAAGGGAGCTCCAGACCCTCCAGGCTGTTGATGTGAAATTCTTGAAGGGCTAAGAAATCTGGCTCCGAGGCCTCTTCTCCTGAGTGCCCTCACTCATGCCCCTCCCCCATTACACAGCACAGGGCCTGCCCCTCCTCCTTGAGAGAGCTCACTCCTTTCCTGTGTGTGAGCCTATGGTTACACGCTACAACGAGGCCCCAGCAGAGAAGGAGACTTTAGACTCTGGTGATTAAGAGTGTATGTTCTGGCCCTGGCGAGTGTTTCTCAGTGGTTAGAGCATTGGCCCGAGAACCAAAGGGTCCCTGGTTCGATTCCAGTCAAGGGCACGTACCTGGGATGCAGGTTCCCTGCCCTGATTGGGGCTCATGCGGGAAGCAACCAATTGATGTGGCTTTCACATTGATGTTTCTCTCTCTCTCTCTCTCTCTCTCTCTCTCTCTCTCTCTCTCTCTCTCTCTCTCCTCTCTCACCCTCTTCCCCTCCCACCTACACTAAAATCAATGGGGAAAAATATCCTCCAATGAGGATTAACAAAACGAAAAAAAAAAAAAAAAAAGAGTGTATGTTCTGGGATCACAGAGACCAGGGTTCAAGGCCTAGATCTGCCATTTCCTAACTGAATGTGCTAGAGGAAGTCACTTAACTTCTCTGAGTCCCGCATTTTTGCTATGAGATGAGGGTACCCGTTTGTGCCTTAGAGAGTATGGACGGCAGATACTTACTTGGCAATTGTGTCACCACTTCCTCCTGCACCTCTGGCAGACATGACTAACTGATCACATGACTAACTGATCGCAGTCCTCTCTGCACTGAACCAGTTTTGCCTGGCATTGCTCAAACTTGCTGAGCAGCTGATCTGGGCATCTGCCTAGACTGGAGATTCCCAGGACACAGGGAGAGCTCCCTGAGGCTGTGGTGGTTCTGGACAGATTGAAGAATTCCATGCCCACCCCACCCTCCACCCTGCTCCCTGCTCCCACTGCCACATTGACAGGCAATTCATATTCACCCCAACTTCACTCCTACTTCCTGGGAAAGAGGGGGCAGGTTATTGGGGAATGGGACCAGGGCAAGGTAGTCCCCAGGGTTCCATGGCTAAGACAGCAGGCGAGGGGGAGGGTGGTCAAGAGAGAAGAGACCTGCCTGTTTTCTGGGGGCCAATGATGAGGAGTTTGGGGAAGCGGTCACACGTCTTCTCCTTGGACCAGATGTCTTTGTGGCGTTTGTCCTCGCAGGGGTCCTAAAACAACAGTGGGAGGGATGTCAGGGGGGCCAAGAACCCAATGAATGGGCCCCATGGCATGTGGATTTGTGGCTCTTACACCCTGACTGACGGGCTTTACTCTATGAGTCCTTGTCACATCCCCACCTCAGGACACTGGGCGGCTGGCAGGCAGGGGCCACTTCTGGTCAGTCCTAGCAAAATGCTCAGCCCAGTGTCTGTCATACAAAGGGAATTCACCAGTGGCTGTTGAATTTAACTGCCTGAGATGTGTCTTAACCAGGGGTCAAGAACTTTTACTATAAGCTTAATAAATCTTCTGAAATGTTAGTAAATATTTTAGGCTTGGAGCCTATCCCGTCTCTGTGGCAACTATTCAGCTCCACTGTGTAGCCTGAAAGCAGGCGCAGGCAGTACATACAGGACTGGGCGTGGCTGGGTCCCAGAAAGACTATAAATAGACCAGGGCCAAAGTCTGTGGACCTCTGCTCTGAACTATGAGCATGCCATTAATTCCAGCTTCTGTCTCTAGTTCTTGACAGTCCCCAGGGGCAGGCTTCCCCGAGAATGGTCTCCCTCCACCCTCCCATCGGCCCCTTTCCCATGGCTCAGGGCCTGCTGGAGTGAGGAGGGCAGGGAAGACTAAGAGTCGAACTGGGCTGGCAGTTGCTTTCTATACTTCCTCTACATCAGATTCGCTGACGGTTGTACTGCTGTGTTTTCAGAGGCTGTGTGTGAGTGTGCATGCCTGTCCGTCTGTGTGGGAGGTGGACACACATGTGCATGAGAACAAGTGAGTGAGCCCATCCTGAGAGCAAATGTACACCTGAGTTTACACTCAAGAGTCCGAGGGTGTGAGGCTGAGCCCTGCCCACGTCTGGAGCTTGAGCCTGTGAGCAGTGGGCATTCCCTCCTTGCGACAAGGCCTCCAGGCCCCACCTCCCACCCACCTGCCAGAGCGGGTCCTTCTCTTCGGAGAAGATCTGGAAGTACTTCTGGGCCAGCTGCACAGGGGGCAGCGTCTGCAGCCGGAGGTTGGTCCAAGAGTGCAGGAAGCGCACCAGGTGCTTAAAGGTGTACAGGCCCAGGCGGTCATTCCCGTAGTTGGACAGGTGCGTCATGAAGATGCTGATCTGCTCCAGGAGGGGGAAGCGGGGGGAGAGGCAGGGGTTGGTCAGCCTCTGAGCCACCTTCACCCACTTCCGACCTTTTGGTCTTGCTTCAGCTTGAAGGGCCACTCGATGACCAGTCCAAGGTTCATCGGGGCCACCCACAATCTCCCTGTGTGACCTTGGGCTGGGCACAGCCAGGTGAATGCAGATCTGACTGACCAACTGCTACAGCCCTGAGATGGAAGCTGACCCTTTTGGGTGTTCTGTTTCATTTTTTTGGCGGGGTGGTGGTGCATGGAAGATAAGGTAACACTTAGTTGTCCCACAAAACTAAATAGTACCACCACTTGATATCTATTTAACATCTTGATATCTATATTAAAGCACAAATTATTATTTCCACTTTACAGATAAGGAAAGAGAGGCCCAGAAATTTCAGGTAAATAGTTTACATTGTATGTATTATATATAGTTTATACATTGTTTACTATGTACGTTAACATATACTTAAATATTTATACACTCACACCAAGCCTGGAGAGAGCACGTGGTTTAGAATGCTAACACTACTATACTGAAGTGCGAGGTTGTAAAAGGAAAAAAGCTCAGATTCTCTGCCCAGGGCCATGATGTGAGCAGGGACAGAGCCGAGGCTGGAGAGTGGGTTTCCCAATTCCCGGCCCTCACACCTGCTCTACGCCTGCTCCCCGGCCCGGGAGGCCTGCCTCGGGCAGACGGGCACCGCAGCCCCACCTCCCCGCCAGCGGGCTGAGGAACACTCACGGGATTGAGGAGCACGGTGAGGAAGAGCTCGCCCCCGTTGATGATCTTGTCCAGCTCGCTGGAGCCACCAGGGTACTCGTTGTAGAAGATGGTGTGTGTGAAGAGGCCGCAGGTCTGCCGCGGGAGGACCTGGGGATGGGGACAGAGAGGCACTCTGGCACCTCCAGGCATGGATGGAGGAGGGAGGACCCTTCCTAAGAGCGGCCAGGGTGTTTATTATCTGTCTCCTCCCATGAAACTGTGGGCTCCAAGAGAGCAGAGAACTCACCTGTCTTGTCACCACCTCATCCTGCAGTTAATTCAAGTGCCTGGTACTGAGGGGGGGTGGTTGGTGGAGGGTGGATGGATGGATGGATAATGGATGGATGAACCTGGCCGCCCCCAGCTGCCCCATCTGGGCTGACAACTCATCCTTTCAGCAGTTCAGGCCCAAAACCCTGGAGTCATCCTGGACTCATCTTTCTCCCACACCCGACATCCAACTCCTCAGCAGATCCTGCTGGCTCTAACTCCTAGGTAAGTCCAGAACCTGATCCCGTCCCAACATGCACCCTGTCCAAGCCACCACCATCTCGCGTCTGGAAGCCTGCATCTCCTAACTGACCTGCGGCCTCCCACTTTGTCCCCAACAGTCTCTGCTCCACTCAGCAGCTAAAATGATGGCCATCCTTGTAAAACGTGTCAGATGCTAACAGCTCGCCAAGCCGTGCTCCGAGGGAGTGTGTGCACACCGTGTGCCGGCTGCGGGCCACTCACCATGATGCCGTTGTGGACGAAGCCACGGCGGTAGCGGGCCGGCTTCAGGTGGGGGTACTCCTCCGTGCTGGTCACTCGGATGTTCCACACCTGCTTCCAGGCCTCGTACAGCTGCACGTGCACAGGGTACACGCCCGAGTGGTGGGGCGCCACTGCGTACCCCATGTCTGTGGGAATGCCGTGCTCCTGGGGAGAGGAGGGCCAGGGCAGGGTGAGCGGGGGCCCCATCCCCTCTGGGCCTTATGTCCCTTTGCAGAACGGGACAGAGAAATCAGCGGCCAGAGCAGCAGGGCAGTGGGCCCAAGCCCTCGTGGTGCAGACGGGGACAGGGAGGCCCAGGAGGAAGGGGATGTGCTCAGAGTCTCCAAGTAAGGGCCTGGCGGAGCTGGGACTCCAACTCTCGGCCCAGTGCCGTGCCCTCCAGCACCCAGGAGCGAGGAACAAAATGGGGCTTTTCCTGCCAGCCTGGGCCTGGAACTGGCTGTGGCCCAGGCAGAGCTAGCACCGGCCTCGTTCCCTCCTGGCTGAGGGGCCTCCCACCCCGGCCTGAAGGGAAGAGCCTGGGCTCAGGAGACAAACGGGCCTGGGCTGAAGTCTCACTAGCTGGTGTGGCCGCCTGCGCTTTAGTTTCTAGTCTAAAAGGGAGGCTATCAATACCCGCCTCTTGGGGTCTCTGTGAGGCTTCCATGCGACAGGGGTTACGAAGATGTTAATAAAGAGCTGTCACACCGAACTGTGAAAGCAGCCAGAGGCCCGCCGTCGGACCCCAGCCCAGCCCTAGCCCGCCCGGCTCCGCCCCGGAGGGAATCTTACTCACGACAGCGAACTTCTTGTTCAGGGCCATCTGCTCAGCCAGCACGGACTGGTTGTGGAAGAGGTGGGGCTGCATGTGGCTCCACATGTGGGGGAACCACCAGAACTCCTGCACGTAGGACAGCAGCAGGTCGTCCCCAGCATCCTCGGCGTCAGTACCTGCAGCCCGAGCACAGGCAGCTCAGCCCGGCCACCTGCCCTGAGGTCCTCCAACCTGGGCAGGTGCACAGGATGGGAGGAGGCCATGCCACGCCCCCCAGAGCTTGGAACCTGAGCTACAGCACAGGAGCAGACGTTATCTATTTCTATAATTTCTTAAAATCCAAGGACACTTTAAGCAGAAACAGTGAAGTCATTTTAATAGGTGAGGTGGAGGGGGTGACAAGAGGGAGACCTTCCCCAGGACAGCAGAATAGTGGGCTCAGGGGGAGCCAAGGCATGCTGTTGCTGTCCCCAATGGCCTCTGCCTGGGGCTGTGACTGTTCTGTGAGCTGTTGGCCGGGGGGTGGGATGGAGGGTACAGGGATCAAATGTGCCCCTAATATGGCCCATCAGACCACGTGCTGCCTGTGGCACCGTGCTCTGAGGGTCTGGATGTGATGGCCCCTGGAGGTTGCTAGCGGGGCACAGCGGGCCCACTTACCTGTGTGGAAGAATTTCCCTGAGTAGCCCAGGTTGAAGGTGAAGTTTGGGATGTGTGTGCGTAGTTCATTCTGTGTATCAAACAGGGCCTAAGATGGCAGAGGAGAAAGAAAGGGGTGAGGGGGAGCCAGCAGCTCCCATTCTTCCCATTGAGGGCCTGGAAGTGTCCTGCTGTCCCAGGACCGGCTAAAACATTTGTGGGGCCCGGGGCGGGGGGGGGGGGGGCGAATGAAAATGTGGGACTCTTACTCAAAACGAAGAATGACAAAAAGGCAAAGCAGAGTATTACACCTTGTACAAGCCCTTCGGAGCACGGGGCCCTGCGTGGCTGCACGGGCCCCATGCCCCTGAAGTCAGTCCCGAGTGGCCACCCACACCAGGCTTCTGGCAAGAGGAGTCCTAGACCCTAGGCTGGCTCTGCTGTGTGTCCTTAAGAAGGCTTCATAACTTCTCCAGGCCTCAGTTTCCCCCAGAGTAATGGGGGTAATAGCATCTCCTTATGGGGCTCTTGGAAGAATTAAATAAGATTTTGCATGTTGAACTGTCTGACATTTGGTAAATGATGAAAAATGGTGACGTCGTAGGTCTGTCTATGGTCTCTGCCACTGTAAGCCCCAGGTCTTCACGTGTCAAATGTGGAGCACTTCTCCTCACAGGGGAATGCAAGGCCAATGTCAAAGGACCATGACCTTTCCAAAGATGTACTGGGCATCCAGCAAAGCAATGTTCCCATGCATGGCACGCCCAGTGCTTTGCAAGTCAATGAAGGGTTGTTGACACTTCTGAAACAAACCTACAGTTGTACTCTGGGATCAAGACTCAAAAACATCCTTGCATGACACACAAGGCTGCTAAGAAACCTGCAAGAGCCCGCTATCCAAACACGGCAGACTCGATGCCCTGGCCCCCTGGGCCACCACCGGCATCTTACCATGGCCACATACTGCCTGGTAGACACGCACGCTCCAGCCGGGTGGCCTTGGGCGAGTTACTTCATTTCTCTGAGCCTCAGTGCCCTGCTCTGTAAAATGGGACTTACGACAAGGCCCATCACACAAGGCTGCTGTGAGGGTCCGATGAGGCAACTCATAGAAGGCCTGAGCCCAAGCCTGGCCCTCGCCAAGCCCTGCATAAGCAGCTGCTGTTGGCATTATTTAAAGTGCACTGACAGCCAGCCCTGCACTAGTCTCTGAAAGAAAGGCTCAGTGTAGCCCATGCTTGGGATTAAAGAAAAAAACCCAACTCTGTCCTTTTTGACTCACAAGGACATTTAAGGCAAACGGGACCCTGGCTGGCGAAGCGTGGTGCAATCTGCACTGAGCTGAGCGAACGGCAGAGGGCGCTTCTGTTCGTATTCTTTTACAGAAAGACTCCAGACGGCTAGCATTCCTCCCACTCTAAAATTGGGAATATAAGAACCAGGCAGGGGGCAACCCCAGGTTCACGGGGAATACAGTGAGCCTGGAGCCTGGTTTCCACATGAGGTCAACCCTGGACAGGCAGCGAAGACCCAGGTGACACAGGAGAGAGCAAGGTTGGGCCATCAGAAGACCGTCCTAAGAAATCTCAGGAGGAAACACGTTTCATAAAGCAGATGAAAGCAACACTGCCCTGCCCCAGGAGGCTGGAGTGGGAGGGCTCAGAGCCTGGCTGTCTGCACACACCCCTCACGCCTCACCCCAGCACCTCTGTGAAAGCCTAGGTACAGGGGTCCTCAAACTTTTTAAACAGGGGGCCAGTTCACTGTCCCTCAGACCGTTGGAGGGCCGGACTATAGTTTAAAAAAAACTATGAACAAATTCCTATGCACACTGCACATATCTTATTTTGAAGTGAAAAAACAAAACGGCAAAAACACCCGCATGTGGCCCGCGGGCGTAGTTTGAGGATGCCTGGCCTAGGATGTCAGAAAATAGCCTGCAACCCTCCCATCCGCCCATCTTGTCACTTTGCAGCGGGGGCTCAGAGATGGGAAGGGACCTGCCCGCGTCACCCAGGAGGGTCAAATCGGAACTTGGACCCAAATCTTGATTCCCGAGACAGTGCCTACTCCCAACACCATCTGCTCTGCCCTCCTAGGGCGGCGAGAGGAAGAGTAGAGAATTTATTCTTGACCAAGGCAGGAGCCTGACCCCCCACCCCAGCCTTCCTTCCAGGCCCAGGGCCAATCCCAACAGGGATATCAGAGGATGGAGACAGCACAGTCACTCAGCGTGAAAAGCATTCCTCTTGGAAATCTCTTTTCCAATCCTCCTCCCAACATCAAAAGAAGTCTCGGTTTGGCGCTAATATTTCTCTGACACTTGCTAATCCCGTAGAAGAGCGACAGGCGGCCAGAGGCAGCGTGTCTCAGCAGAATTTAATCCCGGCTTTGTTTTCACTGGAGCGATTGTTATGGTTGCCCTCTATTCACAGCAACCGATACCGATTCCCCATTTACTAGTGAGGGCCTTTCCTTTGTAAATAACTTTGAGTAAAATAGTGAGTAGATGAAAACTCTAAGACTGCGTAATAGTCTTAATTTGCAGGCTTCTCTTTAGCAGTGAGCCGTTTGTAAAACTTCCTGGTTTGCAAAACGCTGGTACAGACAGTTTAGTTTGGTAAACACACTTTGAGTTAAACATACGCATTCCACTGTCTACACAGACCTCAGTTGAAATATGCCTTGTGTATGACTCCGGCTCTAGCTCTTGTTTTTGGAGTTTTGTAGGAGCTCTGGTACTGACATAAACATTTCTGAGAGTTAAAAATCATGTTTGGCTTATAAGGCGGGTGAACGACCCTGCACAGCTCCCATCTGTGTCTCCAGGGCTGGGTCTCTTCCTCCAGATACATTCTTGAGCTCCACACTCCAGATGCAAATTCCTCTAGAGTCAATACTTCGCTATAGTTTTAAATGACACTTGCTTCGAATAAGGCAATTAATAAAGCCAACCGGCCAAGGGAGGGCCTAACTGTGCAGGGGAGATGCAGACAGCAAAGTCCTGACTGAGTACAGGAAGGTGTGCAGGTGGGCCGGCCCCCCTACCCGGTCTGGCGCCCCGGCCCTACCTTCACGTCCTCCACCTTCATGCGCGTGCCCTCCTTGCCCACGAAGATGTCATCGATGTCCACCAGGATGTAGCGGTCCAAAGGCAGCGAGAGGCGCTTGCCGGTGAGGAAGGCCACGGCGTCCACGAAGACGAGCTTGTGCAGCCAGAAGTTGAGGTTGTTGCCGAAGAGCACGCGCTGGATGCCGTCGTGGAGGCCCAGGTCCTGGACCACGGTGGCGTGCAGCGCGGCGGGCAGGCCGGCGTCCGCGCTCAGGTGCGGGATGGACTCGGAGGAGCGCGTCTTGGCCAGCAGCACCGGCTCGTAGGTGGAGTGGTTGGACTGGAACACGGTCCAGTCCTCGCCGGGCAGCACACCCTTCTCCACCTCGCTGGGCCGCGTCACGTAGAGCAGCGGGGACCTGGGGTTGATGCTGCAGTCCTTCAGGCCCAGGTTTGAGTGCAGGAACAGGGGGAAGCCTTTGAGCTGTGCACTCAGCAGGCTGTTCTCGTTGGCCTGCAGTCGGGGTGAGGCAGGGAGGGGGAAACAGAGCCATCATGTCCCGAACCCCAAGGGACCACAGAATCTCAAGTGTGTGATAACAGTAATGTCACTCACCTTCCGGGATGGGGGGGGAGGGAGGTTGCCACGCCTCTGACCCTGTGCTAACAGGGCCACATAAACTCAGCTTCACCTGTCATAATAATACACTAGCTAACATGTATGCTGTCCTTACCGGAGCCAGGCACTGGGTTCAAGCGCTTTGTATGCAGGTTGCTAGTAATCCTCAGGGACCCCCACGATGGAGGCACTGCTGTCATTCCCATTTTACAGATGAGGAGAACGAGGCCCAGAGAGGCTAGGTAACTTGCCCAAAACCACAGAGAGAGAGGTCCATCAGGGAGAGCGTGGACTCTACCAGCAGACTGCCTGGCCCTGCACAAATTATGTAACCTCTCTGCCTCAGCTCCTCTGCTGTAAAATGTGGCTGAGCACTCGGGAAGTAGCCCATGGGGTGGTGGAGGAGGATGAGTGTAATGCTGGCAGAGGGCTTAGAACAGGGCCGGTGGCATCAGTCCTCACATGAGCCTCAGGAGGCGAGGAAACCGGCTTTGAGGGGCGTGCGGCCCTCGGTCACACAGTGGTCAGGAGGAGCCAGTTTGTAGCCGGCAGTCTGGTTCCAGAGCCCATACACCTGACCACCAGGCCCTATTTCCTGGGGGGTTCCAAACTGCTTTGGCCACACAAAGCTTTCTTCAGGAGAAATCCGAGGTGATGCCAGGATAGAGGAGAACAAAGAGGAGGTATCCACTGGGGGTGCAGACACTCCACCCCACAGCTCTCCCAACCCCCATACAACCCCAGCACCCTCAAGGCCACCCCCTCGCAGGAATCCAGCTCCCGGGGTCTGCTGCTGCCCAGCTTCCTGGGGACCTGCAGACAGTACCCTCAACTCCCACTCCCCTCTTCCCTAGGCTCACAGCCCTGCTCCTACACAACCTCCCTAACCCTCCCAGCCACCAGCCTCTGGATATGCTACAATCTGTCCTTGTCCCTGTGCCTTTCTGTCTTCTTGGCCTGGAAAACTTCTGCTCATCCTTCAAAACCCAATGCACATACCCTCTTCTCTGCACTGGCCTTCCTGGGACCATGTTAAAGCCTCAGCTATAGCACGCTTTACCTTGGCTGCTGCATTTATGTTGAGGGTCTCTCTCCCACCAGTCTGTACCCTCTTGAGGGCAGGGGCTTTGTCATTTCCAGCATAGGCTTGACACCCCGTGAGAGTAAACACATATTTGATGAGTAACTGAATTTTTAACAAGAATGAAAGAGGAACAGACAGCTCTCCAGTACCTGGCACATGACAGGTTTCATCTGTTCATTCCATAGCTATTCACCATGCCAGACACTGTGTGTAGTGTCAGGGATGCAGTGAGGAAAAACAGACAGGGTCCTTGCCCTCAGGAACCTTAAAGTTGAGCAAGGCAGAGAGATAGCAATCAAACCGCAGAAATAAACATAAAACTTCAATGAGGCACATGTTGCAAGAGGAGGTGCACAGTTCTAGAATAGTAGATGACTGGACGTAGTCAACCAGGAAAGGCCTCCTGGAGAAAGGGGCTTGAGGAATGAGAAAGCATGTACAAGGGGAGAGGGAGAGGCCCGGTTCTAAGAACAGCAAGTGCTAAGGCCCTGAGGTAGGAGAGGCTCAGCACAGCCAAGGAATGGCAAGAGGCCAACAGAGTGATCAAGAGAGGAAAGGAGAGGAGACAGAAAGGTCAGCTAGAGCCAGACCTGCAGGACCTGAAGGTTGGAAGTGGCAGTGGGAAGCCATCGAAGACTCTGTCAAAGGGTTTTGAACAGAGGGATGACAGGTTCAATTTGCATTTTAAAAAGACCCACCTGGCTGCTGTGTGCAGAATGAGTGGGGTGGGGCAAAGCAACAGCGGACAAAGGGCACCAGGGAGGCTAGAGAGGGAGGCGGGGTGGTGCCTAGGGCCACCCTGGAGAGCTGGCCAAGTGAGCACTCACCAGGCCACCCGCTGTGCCCCAGGGTAGGGTTGCATCTGCCCACAAGGGTGCCTCTTACTCTCTCCTCACGCAGGAGGGCTTTTTCTAATTCCCACAAAGGCTCTGCAGGCCCTGGCCTGGTAAACCGCGATAGGAGCCGCATTTGATGTTATCAGTTACCAGAATACCTGCCAACTGCCCACTCTGCCCCAAGCCTCAATGCAGAGCGCCCCACCCTGAGAGGCCACCTCTCCCAACCCGTCTCCCCACCACCCTGCACGCCAGCACTGGTCAAAGAGGAGAAGTACATTTCAGGCCCTGTCCCTCACCTGCTGTGGCCTGGGAGGTCACACTGGACCACAGGCACTGGGGGATCCCATTTCAAAGCCCCGACCCTGAGCTGACTGCCAGGCGCTGGCAGCTC
This sequence comes from Cnephaeus nilssonii, assembly GCF_951640355.1. Taxonomy (NCBI): domain Eukaryota; kingdom Metazoa; phylum Chordata; class Mammalia; order Chiroptera; family Vespertilionidae; genus Cnephaeus; species Cnephaeus nilssonii. The sequence goes on along the minus strand of NC_137076.1, from coordinate 88,580,552 downwards.
AGCCAGCTGCCCAGCTGGAAGACACTGAAGAAGGGAAAAAGCCAAGTTGCTGACTGTCCACTCTGTCGGCAATGAAAGGAACCAGCTGGGAAGGGAACGGAGAGTAAGCCTCGGCATCACAGAGACTGACCCCCAGGGCAGGCCTTGCCCGCAGGAGGGGAACCCCTCCTGTCCCTCAGCACTAAAGACCCACTCAGGAGACACCAAATCTTCCAATGAGGTCATCCAGGCAGCGGAAGGAAGCTCTGGTACAGGCGCTGGGAAGCCCAGTACAGACTTAGTGACTAGCTGATGACCTTGAGAACCCATGTGTCCTCTCCAGGCCTCGGGTCAGCTTGTTCTGGGTTAGAAGCCAGAAGTGTGGTTGTCAAATCTTGGCTCTGACTTACTGGCTGTGTCATCCTAGAAAGCCATTTAACTTTCAAAAAAATACGTTTCTATTGATTTTAGAGAGAGAGAAGAAGGGGGAGGGAAAGAGAAACATTGATGAGAGAGAAACATCTATAGGCTGCCTGCTGCACTTCCCCTACTGGGAATCGAGCCCGAAACCTGGGTATATGCCCTGACCAGGAATTGAACCAGAGACTTCTCAGTGCATGGGACAACGCTTAACCAACGGAGCCACACCATCCAGGCCATTTAACTTACTTCCTTACCTGTAAAGGAAGTGTCTGCTTCACAGGGCAGTTGTGAGAGTTACGCATAGTAAGGCAAGCAAAGCAATGAACTCAGTGTCCGGCACATAGTAAGTGTGCAAAAAAAAAAAAAAAAAGGTCGGGTAGCCCTTGTCAGTCCCAGGAACTGGGGCTACCAATGAAGACCTGCTCCACCCTTAAGGACCTCACGTGAGCACAGGACTCAGAGACATAAGACTCAGTGCTACCACCAGCCACAGAAACGACAAAGCATGACAGCTGCCATTTACTGGGCGGCTGCAGGCACCAGGCACTGTGCTAGTGTTCCCACCCCGTCTTGCTCTATCTTCAACATGGCCCAGTGAGGCAGGAGCTGTGATTGGCTCCACTTTACAGATGGCTTGAGTAGTACCCTGTCCAAGGTCACTCTGCTTTTAAGTGACAACAAGATCTAATCAAGGGTCTGGACGTTTCTGCCCTTGCTCTCATGCTGAGGGAATGCAGCACCGGGGTGAATTGGAAAATGAGTCTCCAGATCCCTGGGGTCCACAAACCATCTGGGTTTGGCCAACCCAATGCACAGTGCTGAAGGTGGCCTTGCAGAAAGAGCCCCAAAATGTATATCTTGACCACCAGAGGGCGCCAGTAAGAGTAGAAAGTCACAGGTCTCTGCTCAAAACCAAGTGGGGGTCTCCTGTTATGCAATAGGGTAGGAAGAGCAGGAAGACCTGGAATTGCCACTGACCCTACTAAGCATGCCCCTGCCCCTCCCAGGGCCTCATGTTCACCTGTAGAGCAAGGACTGGGGCTAGATGGGGTCCAAGTTCTCAGCTGTACCAACTGTGCCCAAGGACAATAGTCCACTGCCTGGTTTCCAGAGACTGGGAGCTCTGTGCACTGGATGTGGCCTCTGATGCAAATTCTACTAAATAAATGGTCTGAGGTTCCTGAACTCACTGCATGATGGCTATGACTGAGGCCTATAGAGCCAGACGCCTGGGTCCAAACCCTAGATCTGTACTCACTGGAGGTGGGAACATGGGCACATTTCTTCACCCCTCTTTGCCTCTATCTCCTTCCTCTTAAATCAGGATGGCATCTACCTGGCTTGGAGGATGGTTTATGAGGTTCAATGAGTTAATGCATGTAAAGCATATAGGCAGGGCATGGCTCTGGGTGAGCACTCAATAAATGTCAGGCCTGGGGCTCTGACTCGATCTTAATGAAGTTCATGGAGGGAAAGGGAACAGAGTCCAGGAGAAAAGAAGAAACAGACAATGAAGAGAGTCTGACTTTATGCCACTATAAAGCCATAAACCAGGTCAGCATTTCCCGGAGGGTGATCTGTGAGGTAAAAGGCTTTGTGATCAAGCCAGTTGGGGAACAAATCTCACCAGGTTGCTCTACTGCAGGACTTTTAAGAGCCTTCGATTCCTTGGCCCACAAAACCTCAATTGGTGGCAGAGCATCCTGCTGCATTAACGCATGTAAGAACACGCTGTGGGAAACCTGTCATGACACCAGGCTCCTCCCAGCACAGGGCCAGTGCACAGGGGAGTCCACGAACGCGTGGGGATGAATCGTCATCCCACAGTGGGCATGGGCCACTTCTGAGCCACCTCCTGCTCCCCTCCCTGCTCATGCCAAGCAAGAGCCTGCTTCAGGACCCATGCACTTACCCTCCCCTCTTCCGGGAAGGCCCCTGGCACAGAGCCACACAACTCCTTCCCTCACCTCCTTCCAGTCACTATATCAAAAACAGTCTCAACCGCCATACCCATCGCCCACTGTGCCCTTGGCCTGCTTGATTTCTTTTTGAAGGCATCACCACCTGCCACAGGGTGTGTGTATTTGTTCACTGTCACCCACCCCTCCCCACGGCACTGCAATGTCGGCTCCGTGACAGCAGGGACCTTGCACATTTGATCACCACGGTGCCCCAGTGCACAGCACGGGGCCTCGGACATGCTAGTGCTCAGTAAGTACTGACTCAATTAAGGAACAGATGCCCCCAAGCACCCGGCTAGGGTCCCAACCAAAGTTTGCTTTCCTCTGGTGGGTCAAAGTTCCTTGGCCAGAGCCTCTGGATGTCCATCCAGCTGTCCCAACCTCCCCCTCCCCAAGGTTCTCCAGGACACTGTCAACAAGGACTCTGATCCCAGCAGTCATTCTGGGTGCCCCACGAGCCCAGAGCAGCTGGTCTGCCCACTGGGACTTCCTTTTTCCCTTTCTCCCAATGCAAAATGGCTCCAATTCAGGAGGTGCATAAACCCCACACTCCACCCAGCCCAGAGGGAAGAGCCTGTGAGCCAGAGCCCAAACTGTCTAAGTCTCGGTTCAAATCCTGGCTCTCCCACTTATAGGCTACACGGACACATACACATAATCTAACCCTCCTGAGCCTTGGTTTGCTCATCTGCAAAATGGGGATGACATTTCCCGTCCCTCAGGAGGACTGCCACGACAGGTTTTGAGGGACTTGGCAGAGCATATCCTCTCCTACCTCCCACCCATCCCTGGGGCCTCCTTCAGGCAAGTACCTGCTATATGCCAAGTCCCAGGCATGGCAGGCAATCCCCCTGCCATGTGCTCCTAATAAGAGCTAATCCTTAAAAAGCACCTACTAGGGACCAGGCACAGTGCCTAGTGCCTTAAATACACTCGTCCATTTAACCTTCACAGAAATCCTGGGAGGCAGGTGCTCCCATGACACCCATTTTACAGGTAAGAAAAGTCAGGCACTCGGCTAACAAGCGTGGAGATGGGATTCAAACTTAGCTGGAGCTCTGAACTGCTGGGGACCCTGCCCCCTGCGTACCTTGAAGAAGCCGATGATGCCCACGCCGTAGGCCACACAGTACTTGTCCAGCAGCTCCCGGTTCCAGGCGTCCAGGTTCACGTACTTGAGGATGTTCTCATAGATGATGAGGGCGAAGCGGCCACGGCCCTTGTCAGTGAGCGTGGGCATATCCCCCTTGCCCGGTGCAATCTCTGTGCGGTACTTGAAGCGGCTCGACTCCAGGATGGCCACCACCTCCTGGCCCAGCTGTGAGTAGAGGCTCTCCACAAACACCAGCACCAGCGGGTCCGTGCGGGAAGGGGCGGCCGCCTGCACGGGCTTGAGCGGCAGCAGGCGGCTGGGGGCAACAGGTGGCGGGTCCCCACAGTCAGGCTCGGGGGCGTCTGCCGAGGGCTCCAGGCCCCGCTTCCAGCCATATAGGTAGTAGGCGGAGACAAAAACGCTGAACACGCAGAAGACAAACAGCAGGAAAAAGATGGCCTGTGGGGACACATGCCGACACAGCCTGCGGAGGCGCGCCAGGGTGGGCATCCTGGTCCCTGAGACCTCGGCCGCCGGAGGCCCGGCCTGCCCTGGCCACCCCGAGGCCCCACGCAGAAGGAGACACCGGAGTTGTCCACGGGCCAACCAATTCACAGACAGTTAGCAAGCGAGGCCCTCAGCGGGCAGTAGGAGTGGAGGATCCGGGCCGCCGGCCCTTCCTCCCAGCCAGGGGCACAGTCCGCAGGCTGGTTGTGCTCCTTCCTTCCTCCTCGCCCCTTTATGTCACCATGGCAAACCCCCACGTGGTCCTGTGCACAGCAGAAGTACCCCAGGGCGTCAGGGCCTCCTGGGGGGGCCCGGCAGCGGGCAGGAACACACTGGGCAGGCCCGGGGATGCCACATGCTGCTGGCTTGGCGGGGCCCCCGGGGCCAAGGCTGTGGAGAGAAGTCAGAAAGTGAAGAGTCAGAGTGTGGGCTTTGGGGGTCCACTGATGGTGGATGCACAGGACCTGACGTAGGCAGGCCCAAGGTCAAGGACTGCTGCCTAACCTGGCTGAATGGTCTGCGAGAGCTCCTTAATCTCTCGGAGCGTCCGTTCACCCATGTGTGAAACGGGAGGCTGGTGGTACCCAGCTCACAAGACAGGCTGGGGGATTAAGTCCAACAAGGTGTGTACATGACTGACAGCAGCACCCAGCACCTGGTGTCTACAATGGCAGCTGCTATTTGTTATAGTTATCAGAGTCAGAGACCAGACCAAGAAAACTCCAGGAGAGGGAAGAAGGGACACAATAGACACTTCCCAGGCCTGGGAGCTAGAGGTGGAATTCTAAATCACACTCGAACACCATGTCCTCTCTCTCTCTCTCAATTACCTGCAATGCTTCCCCCCTCCCCCATTTCTCTCTGAATGGGCCCAGCAGCCCCATCCGACAGGTGAAAAGACTGAGGCTCAGGCAGAGCAGCCAAACCAGGGCTGAGGCATCGGCGGCTGAGCTGTGCTGGAAGGGCCCTCTCAAGCATCAGTGCCTCATCTGTGAGATCAGCACCTGGGCCGCAGGGCAGGGGCTGAGGGAGGACTGAGTCCATCAGCCCAGGAGCTTGGCACCAGCAATACTTAAGAAATGGCAGCTGTCACTATCTGCCCCAACGCCACCGGCATCTTTCATCCTCAGGGCTCATGCCACACAGGTACACACACCAGGACCCCGAGTGTGTTGAGGGAAGGCGGGCAGGGCCCCAGGCAGCCAGAACTTGGGTCCCAGTCTCCCCCTCAGCCAACCCCTGACAGGTATGCTGCTTGTATGGGTTTCTCTGGAGAGTTGATGAGACCACCCACCCATACTAAGACCCCAATTCCATCACCCCAAATAGCACTCCCACACACACAGCCCTCTACTCGCCCTTCAACATGAGTGGAAGCAGCTGCTGAAGGCTAGCAGGAGAGCTCCCCAGGGTGATGGGGGTCGGGACAGGGACAGAGGTGCTGGTGCAGCTGGGGAGGGAATGTAAGCCTAAGACATAGACTTAGGGGTGAATATCTTCAAAGTCCCCCCGCTCCCCCCCCCCATCCAAGGCAATCCAGGGTGTTCCACATGGGTACGACATGGCATGCCAGAGAACTTCTAAGAACTCATACTAGGAACTTATCCTTAATGGAAAAGCGTATAAAGATTTCCCTGCAAAAATACACCCCCAGTGGTATTTATAACAGCAAAAGATGCCGTTTACAAAAGCAAATGCCCAACAACGGGGGACTGTCTTTGGCAATTACAGCGCAAGCATGTGATGGCATCCCAGGCAGCCATTTACAAGACGTCAAAGAACATTAACTGACACAGCAATAGAATTACCATACAGATTGTTAAAGTGGAAAACTTGTATAAAACAGTATGCATTGTCATATTTTGGGTAAAAAATTTTATGCATAGGCCAGAAACTTGTACTAAATCTAAAAAAATGTTAACAATGATTATCTCGGAGGGGTTCTTATTTTCTTCCTTTTGTTCGTTTCCTAAATTTCCTATAATAATCATTTGTTATTTTTGTGAAAATAAGAAAATAAATGTTTTCAAAAGATATGCTCATAGACTGACAGATCTCAGGGGGAAGGGAGGAGAGGGGTTGGGAAGAGATGAACCAAAGCTCTTCTATGCATATATGCATAGCCCATGGACGCAGACAATAGTGAGCTGAAGGCCTGGGGTGGGGCTGGAGCTGGGTGGAGGAGGGCAAAGAGGGGGAATAGGGGGACATCTGTAATATTCTCAACAACAACAATAAAGGTGTGCTCAGAAGCAAGGAGAGGACACGTCTCAGTCACCAAGTCTGCTCCCAGTTCTGTCATAATGTGCTGTGTGACCCCGAGCACAACCTGCCCCGCCCTCTCTGGGCTTCCTGTCTATTAGAGAGGGGTTTGGGCCAGATGGTTTCTAGGGGCTCTTTCACCGCTGATAGTCTACAATTCAGTCCCTACTATGTGCCAGCACCATGGGGAACCCAAGGCCACCACGGAAACAGGCACCTATAAGGCAGTGGGGAAGGGAGAGTGTTTGAGACCTGAAGGCCACCAACATCCCTGGAGGGAGGGGACTGAGGAAGGCTTCACGGAAGAAGTGGTACCTGAGCTGATCAGCAGAACAAGTAAGGGCTGACCAGGGGTAGGAAGAGGGAGGGGCACATACCACACGCAGCTGGGAGTTGAGATAGTGTGTGGGCTTTCCAGGGCCTCAGACGTTCCAGCTGACAGCAGGCAAAAGGGACAAGTTTCCTGGGTGGAGTCAGGAGGGCCGAGGCGACTGGTCCTGTGTATACCTAGGGTGCACCTGTGTCCTACTGCCACTGATAAGGGCAGCCCTCTGCCCTGCGATCCCAGTGAGCCCCACCCCTCGGCCCGGGGCCAGGACAGACCTGTGGGGGAGGGAGAGCTGCTCCAATGGCGCCCTGCTTGCCACTGAGGCATGAGGCCACCCACCCTCACTTCCCTTGCAGGCTTGGCGCTGTGGGCACTGGCCCTCGGTCTACTGCACCAACAGCGTGTGTGGTAATGATGCAATCAGCAGCGTCTCAGACATCTGGGGGACACAGACCCTTGTGGGAATCAGATAACATTTTTCCATCAAAAAATATGCACATGCCCTGGAAAATGCTGTAATGATTTCAAGAAGTCCAGACCCTGTGACCCCAAACCCATCCGTGGACCTAAAGCCCTAGGCTAATAGAGCCAGGCACCTCCGTTCAAACCCAAGCCCGCCACCCAGTACTTGTGAAATCCTGGGTAAGTTAACTTTTCTGTGCCCCATTTCCTGATCTGTAAAAGAGAAAAACTTGACATACTTCCCAGAGTATGTGAATTTTCCCATTGTGAAAATTAAGTGAGTTGATCCATATAAAGTGCTCAGAGCCATGCCTGATGCACACCGTGGAGGGTCAGCCGCTATGATCATGCCTGTTGTTTATTTCAAGTACTCATCATGTGGACAATAACTGAGCCTACGAACACTGCAAAGCTCTGCGTGCTCCCTCTGAATCCCCATTTGCAGAGGCTGTGGCCTTTCCCAGGAACTAGATGGTTGGGCAGGGAGGGGCCAGAAGGTTAGAGGCCAGGAGGCTAGGGAGAAGGCCATGGTAAAGCCCAGCCCAGCCCAGGCTAGAGAGAGGGTAAAGGAAGCAAGAAAATGGGCCCACCAGCCTGTCCCCAGATAAGTCCAAGTACCTGGGATGGGGGTGGGAGGAGCCAGGAGCTTTGTGAATAAGCACTGGTCTCCAGCCAGCTGGTCTCCAGCACTACCCCCCCCCCCCTGCCCCACCGCACCCTTTCACAGGTCTGACCCCAGTCATTCAAGGCCTTCATCCAATAGCCTGTGTGCCAGAACCCCGGACTCCAGGGATGGGGAGCTGGAGGGTTTCTAATCCCCCTTGGAGCCACCAAAGCCTCAAAGACAGCTGGGGACTGAGGCCTCAACAACCCCTGCTGTCCAGGGCCCGGACTCTGCCTGGGCCCTGCTGACATCACCAGCCAAACTGCAGCCTCGCCCAACCAGTCACCAATCTTGGTCAAGCATTTAGGCCTTTCTAATGACGTTCCCATTGCCTGGAATGCCTCCCCTACCCCTGGGACACTTATTCATCCTTCAAGACCCCAGTTCCAGTGTCATCACCTCTCTGAAGTCATCCCCACGCACCGTGACCCCTCCTGCCCCCGGGGGGTCCCATTCCTCAGGCTTCCCACCCATCCCCACTCCACAGCCAAGGCTGAAAACCAGGACCTCAGGCCAGAATAGGATGCAGATGTGTGCCCTTTGACCTGCACAACATTTTTCTTTAATTTGAGATTAGTTATCAACATTTTAAAATCAGAAGATTTCACACAACTTCTAGGTTGCCTTTAAAACGAGCACGTTCTAGTGACACGGGGCACGCATCCCTACTGGCCACCATCAGCGGAGGCACTTGCAGCACCTGCCTCGGGTAGGCTGGCCATGTGTTCCCCCGTCAACACAGTGCCACAGGCACCCTCCTTCCCTCCTTTGGCTTCCTGCCCAGAGCCTGAGTGCACCTGAGTGTGTGGTCCATACAGAGTAGACTCGGGGCGTTTCCACTAACAGCTCTGCACTCTGTAGCCTGCAGGTCCCGGGGCTGGACCAGGACTTCCTGACCTCTGCGCGGGCAGGCCCTGCCTGGCAGCTGGCACACAGAGGGCCTCCCCAAATACCAATTTCCTTTCTTCCCCTTCCCCATATGCCTGGGTGCCCTGTAGGGCAGGAATAAGTCTGATTTACCCTGGAAGCTCCCAAGACTTTCCCAGGCATAGGTGCTTACTGAGTACTCAGGACATGAATAAATGAGCAGCTGTTGTTATCCCCAATTCACAAATAAGGAGGCTGAGGCTTCAAGGTGAAGTGATTTGCCACAGTCACGTAGGAAACTAAGTCTTGACTCAAAATCTTGTCATTCCTCCATGACACTCAGAGGTTTCTATAATAATTTAAAAAAAACCAACCATTATAATTATCACCATTGTTATTTTTACTGCTTCCATGTATTGAGCATTTACCATGAGCCGGGCCCTGTGCTAAGCCCTTTTACAACTAATACTGACATTATTCACATTTACAACTGAGAAAAATGAGGCTCAGAGAGATTAAGTCACTTGCCCAGAATCGCACAGCTAGTCAGAGGCAGAGCTGAAATTTGAATCCAGACCCCATGAGAGGGGGTCCCGAGTCTGCAGGGAAACCTTGGCTGGGATGGCAGGACAGCATGAGGGGGCTGCAGGCACAGAGGCCTCTACCCTCAGCCAGGCTCCCACTGTGCTCTCCCAGCCCTAGGTCCAGCTTTCCCTGCCAAGGTGCTGGGGATAATGAATGAGATGCTCTGGTTGTCATGGAGATACCATGGCAACGCCGCACTTTCGGGAAATACCACGGTAACTGTGGCCATTGCTTGGGAGTTGAAAGTCACTCCCTGCCCCGCTCCCTATTCTGAAATGTTCTGGTTCCCCATAATCCTCTCTAGGGCCCAGAGAGAAAGGAGGCAGAGTTATATGGGCCTTCCCAGAGACCAAGCGGTCCAGAGATCAGGTCTGGGGAGGGGTCCAGCTCCGCCCTGGATGGACAGGTGGGCTCAACAAGTGCAACCAAGAGCTCCCTGAGACTGAGCTTCTTGTGCCTTTCACGGTGACATGCACCTGTACATAACTTGCATATACTTGGTGCCTACTATGCGCAGTGGGCCTCCTGTGAAGGTCTGTATGCCTCATGCTGTTTTACCCCCCAACAATCTGAGAGGCAGCAGTGGCTGTCGGTATGGCAGTTACAGGCTCAGCGTGGAGCCAGCCCGCCAGGGATTGAATCTGGCCTCCATTATTTACTAACCTTGTGACCTTTGAGCAAATCACTCAACCTCTTTGAGCCTCAGTTTCCCCAAGTGTAAAATGGGGTTTATACTACTTATCTATACGCTGCCAAGACTAAGAGAGATGACAGCTAAGTGCCTGGCACACAGTGATATAGATTAAGAAACATTATCCATTTAGCAGACCTGGAAACTGAGGTTCAGGAAGGAACTGGCCCAAGGCCACATATCCAACTAATAGTGAGGAAGGGAGGCCAGCTCTGGGAGCACGCTGGGAGTCAGGGACAAGCAGATGACCGCTCCCTGTTCCCTCCTCTGCACCTACTGAGCACCACTAGGGGCACGCATGGCGCTGGGCACTGAAGATGCAGGCCTGTGGGCTGAGGCTTTGTCTCTGCTGTGATGCTGCTGCGGGATGAATGAAGGCCCTCACAGGCCCGCATGCTCAGCCAGCCCAGATGTGATTTCTTGCCTGCGTTACACCTGACAAACGTTCCCGACATCTCCCACACTCACATGCACACGAAAGCACAGGAAAACTCTTATGATGCTTACATGTTCACATGGTGCCAACACAGGCATCTGGGCCACAGGCACAAGAATAGGGTGGGGAGTTGAGAGGAGGTGCAGGATGACACCTATAAAGAGGCTCAAAGGTATGTGAATGGCCGGCAGCGTGGCTCAGTGATTGAGCTTTGACCTATGAACCAGGAGGTCGTGGTTCGATTCCAGTCATGGCACATGCCTATGTTGTGGACTCCATCCCCAGGGTGGGGCATATAGGAGGCAGCTGATCAATGATTCTCTCTCATCAGTGACGTTTCTATCTCTCTCTCCCTCTCCCTTCCTCTCTGAAATAAATAAAAGTATATATTTTTAAAAAGCATGTGAATGGCCACTGGGCTTGGGGGCGGAGGGATGGTTGCCGTCCAGGTTTTGATAGTCCCACAAGCAATCCCAGGAACACTCCCCATAGCTGACCCAGCCCCTCCCAGCACAGTCACCTCACCACCCACGGCCCAGACACACCCCACAGCCACCAAACTCCACCAGCCACCCTGCCCCAGCCTACCCCAGCCACATGTATAGCACAGCCGAGAAAATACTCCACATTTGCTTCCCAGCTGTGCAGGAGTTTCTCAGCTCAATCGCACCGCTGGGAGGCCCACACCAGAAGCAAATCCCTCCTCTGCTGGAATTCGATGCACACCCCATCCCCCACAGCCCTGCAGTGCTGCCTGGCTTCGGGCCGAGCTGCTGCCCATCAGCCACCCTGGAGTCCAAGGCCACCACCAAGGGACTGTTGCAGTCTAGCTCAGTCTCAAGGCCAAAGAGTGTGCAGTGTACCCTGCAGTGAGCACACGGGGACACTGAGGCCCAGAGAGAGAAAACCCCTGGGGATGCACCTGCTAGGCCTGACCCACCCCCCACCTACCTTGGTTCATTTTCTCGTCCAAGAAAACCCTGCCCATCCCCCTCTCGGGCCAGCCTTAGCGGGAGGTGGGACTCTGCCAGCTGTGGCTTTCAAGTCCTCGAGGAGCTCCCCTGCTCTGCATCCCACCGTGCAACGCCAGATGTCAGCTGCTCTTACAACTAGAACACTGGTCCGCCACTTCACAAGAAGCAGTGGTCCAAGGCAGAAGTGGCCTCCTACCCATGGTCGGCACCCATGAGCTATGGGCCCTTGCCTGCTACCTTCACCTTTTGAATCTGCTATGAGGCATCTCCGAGCTGAATGCATTAATAATACAAATTTCCATTTATTGGACAGGATATGCCTGTCTGAGTGCTATTATTTAACCCTTACGACAGCACCGTCACCTACTTTCCACTCATCTCACAGATAAGGAAACTGAGGCCCAGAGGGGGCCACTGAGTTACCCCAGCACACAGAGCTAATGAGGGGGTGATGGGGAATCTCAGCACAGAGCCACCGAGCCCATCATCCTTCAAATCCCGGGTCCTCTGTGTTCACCCAGGACATCCCACTCTCTGGGCCCTTTGAATGGTGCTTTTTCTGTTTTTGTTTTCATTCATTTTATGTGTATTTTAACTTAAAAGCAGACTCTAATGAGCCTTCTTGGAAGCAGACCCATAAATCATCCATCAATGTACAAGCAAACAAAGCATAAAACCCTGGTTCATTCGCAGGTTCTCAACCCGGTTGTTGTGGGTTCCCCGGCAGGGACTGCCCAGCAGAAACCTCAGGAACGTAGACCTGCTTGTGGAGAATTTGTCTTTCTTCCAACAGGGCCTGAGTTGAGAGTTTACCTTTGCACCAGCTCTGAGGAAAGGGCTTACGGAGCAAACAAACAAGTCAGATTGCGGGGGGGGGGGGGGGGGGGGGGCGCAGAATGGGGAACAAGAAAATCAGGACCAGCTGCCCTCCTGTCCCAAGGTCAGGCTCCAGGCCCCCTGAAGCTCCCAGCGCAGACCCAGATGGGCAGGCCCACCCCAGGGCATGATCCTCATGAGCCCATTCAGCTTCCCAGAATCGGGCTCCCTCCTCCCAACCCCCAAATCCACTTGCTACAGTCAAATCCATCCCTATTTTTCTTAGGCTCAGATCACGGGCACTCAAAAAGACTAGAGTGATATTTCTTTGCAAATACCATACCCTCCCTGGCTGACAGCAGCCGGCAGTGACTGAGCTCCCGGTAACTCACCAGCCCCACACCCGGCTGTGCTGAGAGCTTCCCCTGAATTATCACACCCAATCCTCACATCCTGAGAGGTGGTACCACTGACATGTGCACCTCACAGATGAGAAAACCTAGGCTCAGAGAGAGTAAGCAACTGACTGAAGGTCACACAGCTAGGCAGAGGTGGAGCTAAGAGCCCAAGCCAGCCCACATAGAGCCCCTGCCTGTAACCTCTATAGAGTCCTGCTAGCCACCATTCCTCACCTTCTTGAGCCAGGTCTTCAGCCCAAAGCATATCCAGAGAGAGGCTTTCTGCGGGCGGCTGGCCCCAACTGCCTAAACGTAGGCTAACCCAGGAGAATCTGCAATGGGAAAGCCGTTACTGACAGAAGAGCCAGCACAGGTCCCAGAGAGGCAGGACCTCAGCTAGGGGGTCCCTACCTTCTCCTACATCAGGGGCCTCTGTCATCCCAGGCAGGAACCCCACATGAGAAAGGGGACTGCCTCCATGCCCCAGGAAGAGGCCTCCTGCTAAGGAAGAGGAAAGAGAGGCAGGAGTGAAGCTCAGAAGCAGATCTCAGCTAACCACCGACAGGAAGGACGATGGTGACCGACAACCTCACGGTCTGCTGCGTGCGCGGTACTGTAGCAAACACGGCCGGCGTGCCCTCATTTATTCGTCACGGGTTCCCAGTGAAGTAGAAGCAAGTTTATCACGCCCTGAGCTTCTCCCCTGGCTGCCACCCCCGCAGAGGAGCAGGGAAAGGCCAGTCAAGGCCAGCCCCTGCCCTCCCACATGCCCACCCCACATCACCAGATGCCCCATGAGAAATTCCGAGGAGCAGGCATATCTGGGGAACCTCCATCTCGTGGATGCGGAAGCCAAAACCCATGTGGGCCCGAAGTCCACATCAGCATCCCAGCGCCTCTGTGCCTCCGGGCTTGGCCTTCCCTTTCTCTGTGCTTCTGTTTCTTCAACTGGACAATGAGGGGAGCGAACCAGATGGGAAGCTGATGACCTCCTGGGGACAGAAGCCTTCGAGAATATACTGAGGGCTGCTACTGGACTCTCACCCACATTCTACAAAATTCAGGGCGGCTCTGACTGGCCCCACATTAAAAACATGGAAACCCTCTAGGGGCCCTGTGGGCTTTGATGAGCCGTGGCTCTCAAGGTCTAGACAGGACTGAAGCCACAAACGTGACACATGAGCACCCTGGAACCTCACCATTCCAGCTCCCCATGGCCCTGCGGTAAATCTTTAACTCTCAGACCTGTCGGCTTCAGGTGGATTTGCGGGCTTGCCAAGCTGTCACAAGTCGCAAGAGAAACTGATCCCTTCCTTCCTTCCCACACCTCCTTCCCCTCCATCAGGAGCTGCCGGCCAGTCCTGCAGCGACCCCAGGGGCTGGGACACTGAAGGAACCTGCTTCTGGTCCTGAAGGCAGACAGGACCCAGCGCCAGGCTCCGGGGCCAGCCAACCCCCTCCTCTGCACCCTGGGCCCCTCTTGCGTGGGTATGAACACGCACACGCCGCATGCACACATACATCCAGACAGACCTGGGAGGGCTGGAGAGCAGCGAGGGCACTAGGGGCCATGGTCAGAGGGTACAGGGAACCCAGGGAGAGAATGACAAGACCCACCGGAGCTCCAGGCAGCAGCCGCTTTACTGCACCGCGTCCTCTCAATGGCTCCACTCCTCACTTAACACGCCGCACCTAATCCCAGAGCCAGGACAAATGGCATTACAGTCAGCCAGTCCCCTCCCCGGGAGGGAGGGGGTGGCCCCAGGGCACCCTGAGCCACCAACCATGTTCCCGGAAGCCTTCAGCACCCCACCCCCACCACGTCTCTGGTCAGAGGCCACCAGCCCCTACCTACTGGACCTCAGCCCAATTCCGTCCCCGGCCCAGGGATCCCCCCAGACGGCAGGGACCCCTGCTTTAGGTGCCTCCCACGGAAGAAGAGAAAGCATGTCCCTGACCCTTATGCTTCTGGTCCCACTCAGGAACGGTGACAGCCAGGAGCGGAGGAGCCCTCGCTGGCAGCAAGCGTAGCTGCTTGGCAGTTCTGCCTGACCTCCTATGTGATCTTAAGCAAGGCCCTCCCCTACTCCAGGCCTCAGTTTCCCCACCCGTCCTGAGAAGAGGAAGAAGACTGATATGCTCAGGTGGGGTCAGCTGGTGGTCAAAGCGGCTGTGGCGTTGGCTTTTGGCCCTTCCTGCACCCCAGCTGGCCCTTCCCATCGCCCCGGCCTGCCGGGAGGAAGCCGGTGACTGCCAGAGTGTCAGGTGCTAGAGTGAGGAGGGCCTCACGCAGCCCAGAAAGCAGCGACCTGGCCACACAGGCAGCTGGAACGGGGCCCGGCTGGCCTGGGCTCACTTCCCGGCAGCAAACATGGAAGAGCGTCCACCCGCCAGGGTTTTTGCCTTTTTAGCGACACCAAGGAAAGCACAAGGCAACCTGCTAATGACATAATTTGAGGCCTCAAGAGCAGAAATAGAGAAAAAAGATGGTGTGCTTGCATGCATGGGGCTTGGGGATGGAGACTGGGCAGACCGTCCACGGCCCCTCCTGTCACCCCAGGAGGGGGGCCTATGGTGCTGCCAGCCCCAGGTAAATCCCAGGCACCCCTGCAGGGAAGAGCCGTCCCGGCCACCTCTTAACAAGTCACCTGAGGCCTGGTGGTGGTGGTGATGGGCAGACTGGCCCAGGAGGATACATCACAACCAGGCTGCCTGCCAGACAGAACTGAAAGGCTCCGGGCCCTGTGGCCAGAGGGGAGGGCAGCCAGGTTCTCGGGGGCTCCAAGGAGGGAGAGAAAGCTTTGAGGCGCTTGAGCTGCAGAAGCCCCTAATCTTCTGAGGCCTGACCGGCATAACATGGGGCCTGCTGAGACCCAAGGCCCACATGAAAGTGGCCTCGTCCCTCCAGACTTGCTGGGGCTTGTCGCCGCGACAAGAGCCCCCGCCAACACACCTCGGTGGCGAGGGGCTCAATATGCTCACAAAGAGGCGCAGCTGGCAGGGAAGGGAGCAGGAGGGGACAGGCAGGCCTCGCTTTCTCTGGAGCATACGCTGCGAGAGAGCAGAGACACAGCAAACCATGCCGGGTGACCTATATATCACAGACTCCTTTTACAGGGACCCAGGGGGTCTCAGTGAGACTCTAGAAGGTGCCTCACAGGTGTCCCCACACTCCCAAGGCTCAGGAGACCAGAGTTCTGGTCCTAGACCTCTAGGTGAGCCCAGTGAGGCAGCAGGCGCTCGGTCAGGAGGCACCCCCTCACGTGCTGGTGTGCCCCTGGCAACACTGGGAGGGAGCGCCACCTCCCCGCGCGCCTGAGTCAACACTCCTTCAAGCTGGCTCTGGGGGCCTCACTTGCCTCACCTAGTCCCAGCCTTGCCTGTGACCTCAGGCACCTCAGGCACCTCAGGCAAGCCTCGGCTCCTTTCTGGACCTTCTTTGCTCACCTGTGAGATGGAATAACGCCAGGTGGCTCCGAGGGCCCTCCTAACTCTAAGCTGGGCGGTTCTGTAGGGATCATAACTGACCTCCACAGCTCACCCCAGAAACGGGCACAATGACCCCCACTCCCCACTGTCCATAAATCCGTAAGTCACCACGCTCCAGGTGGACAACACTTTATACAACGTCAGCTGTGTAACTGGATGCGGGGCCCTTTGCTAACTGCTTGGCTCCACTCCTGCGGGGCCTCATTTACAAACGTGGAAACTGAGGCTCATGGCAGATAAGCAAGCTCAAGCTCCCAGCTGCGAAGTGCTTAGCTGAGATTCAAACTGGTGTCTGGCTTCCATCCTGGCATTCCATGACATCAACCACAGAGCACCCAAAACCCACTGGGCCTGGAAGATGCCATCGGGTCTTTGTACCTCCCACATCGAGGGCGCAACGCTGAGGCTAATGTGAAAGGCAGGCTAGTGGAGGCCGGGCGCAGGCGGGGACGGGAAGCCCGCATGGGCGCTGGGCATTTGCAGGCTGACCAGCCTCCAGCCAAGCCAGTTGCCCGCCGCTGTGGCTACAATGTCCTCATCACCACCAGCACACCACAGCCACTGCTGTGCCATTTTCAAATCATTACACAGACGCCAAGCTTTTTCACCAACATTGCTTTGGCATCACATGACAACCTTATAGGAACAGAGCAGGGATTTCTTCTTTTTCAAATGAGGAAGCTGGTGTTCCCTGCAGAGGAGTGACTTCCCAAAAAGCACACACCGAGGCAGTGCTTGAGAGGGGATCTGGAGTGTGCACCTCCCGCCTCCCCGTCCAGGGCTTTGTCTCCCCTCCGTGCCCTTGACTTTTCAGTGTAACCAGCCCTGATGGCCCGATAACAAAGTGACCATTGTTGAGCTCACTCCGTGCAGGTGTTATATACTATCTCATTTAACTATCAGTAAATTAAGTACTGCTACAGTTTTCATTTCACAGACGGAGATGCTAAGACTCAGAAATGTGGAGCATCTGGCCCCAGGTCGCCAAGCTAGGAAGGGGCAGAGCTGGGATTCGAACTGAGGGTGGTCTGGCTGTGGGCCCGAGCTCAGCACCTCGGTGCTGCACACTGCTCTGTCTGGGACTAGAGGCACCAGGAGACCAGACACACTCAAACAGTGTGCGTGCCTGGCAGGTTATGGCAAGATTATGATAATAGAAGGACAAACACAGCTCTTGGAGAGCCCACAAGATGGAGGTTGTTACAAACATCTGGGCAGGAGGCCAGGAGTCTGAGCAAGGGACATGGGAACAGAGGGAGGTGGCAGATAGGAGGGAGGCAGCCTTGTGAGACCTTGGTCAAGTGCCTTGCTCTCTCTCAATTTACCCAGCTGTTGAGAAAAGTCCCTGGAATATCTCCAGAGCCTCCTCCATCCCTAAAAACCCTTGGACCCTGGGAAAACAAGCAATGCTTGGTGACAGCTTGGCTGTGAGCCCTGGGGGACTCTGAAATGTCCTTGGCCATCCTGGCACGGCTCGACTGCTGGGAAACAGGCTTGAAAAACACAGGGCCAGCCAGCATGCCTGGGCACCACTGAAGTGTGGGTCCTGAGGGGGCCACATTCCGCCTCTGTCAACCTTTCCACAGCTCCGCGGCAGCAAGCGCCACCCGGCTGACTCACACAAGTGCCCAGTGGAATGGCACTCCAGGCCTGCCCTGCCCCCGCGGGCCCTGTCCAGAGCCCTACATGCAACTCAAGTCCCCTCACTGTCACCCGTCCTTCAATGCCTCTCACTCAGTTCGTAAGGTCAGCCCTGGGACACAGAGACAAGGGGTCCTGTAGGAGAACGTAGGGACAATGGCCACCCCATCCCAAGGGGCCTGGGCTGGGCAGAGGCTGCCCATGCCAAGTCAACGCAGACTCTTAGGTGGGGAAGGTCAGGAGAGTCCATCAGTGCCGGCCCTCAGCTCTCACTCTGGCAGGTGGAAGGGGCTCAGCCTGAGTCTCCACACTAACAGTTGCCTCCTCAATCCACATGTGAAACATGCTCCTACTCAATCACCTTCCATGGCTCCCACCACCCACCAGGCAAAACCCTTCAATCTGACCGACGACACAGGCCACTGCTACTAACAGCCGGTTCACTGGGTGCTGTGTGCGACAGGGCCTTGGATAAGTGCTTTGTGCACATTTTCTCATTTAACCCTCACAGTGACCCTGATGCAGGTACTGTAGTTGGCCCATTTTATAGATGGGAACATTGAGGCTCAGAGAGGTCATGTCACAGAGGAAGGGAAAAGCAGGAGGAGCTTTACGAAGAGAGACTAGGTCCTTGGGGCACAGGAGAGTCCTCCCAGGTACCCTCCTGGCCCCTTGGAAATCGCCCTTCAATAACAAGACGGGGCAGGCCCAGGACCATCTCCCAACCCCAGGGTAAGTGCCAACCTAACACCTCTGACCTGAAATCTCCATGTTTCTCCCCAAACCTGCCTGTCCTGCAGCCTTCCCTGTCTCAGTAAATGAGAACACAGTCCTCAGGACAGAAACCTTTCACACCCCACGTTTAATCCACTGGCTCATCCTGCCAAATCGAGCCAGAAAGGGATTCCCCAACCGTCCCCACACTGAGGTCCTCCCTCATGGGAGTGACTGCAGCAGCCTCCTGGCCAGAGTCCCGCTTCCACCTGGTCTCCTCTCCACGCGGTAGCTCACACGATCCCTCTTACACGTACGTCGAAACAAGTCAGACCTCGGCCAGCCCCTCAGCCGCTTCCCCTCTACTCCGACACAACAGTAAGTCCTCTGGCTGGGCCAGGAGGCCCTGCACACTCCCTTGGCCCATCGCCCACCAGGATGGCTCTTATTCTTCCTGCCCCGGCCACGCCAGCCTCCTTGCTGTTCCTCAAGCACACCCCGCACCCTTCTGCCTCAAAGTCTTTGCGATGCTCTTCCCTCTGCCTGGAATGCTCTTCCCCAGATACCCTAGGCTCCCCGTCGCCCTCCTAGAGTCCACTGTCGCCTTACCAGGGGTTTCCATGACCTGACACAGCAGAGCCACTCCCTGAAGTCACACTTTTCACCTCCCTTCCAGCCTTATCTTTCTTGCAGGCACCTCTCACTGCCTGATTAGTAGCTAGTGCTGGACTAGTATTTGTTGGCTTGTTGATTCTATCTCACCGCTACAACATCAGCCCCAAGCCTTGGTCTGTTTTGTTCAATGCTGCATCCCAGTGCCTAGAAAAGTGCCAGGAACAAAGGAGATGTTGAATGAGGGACTATTGCTTTCCTCGTTTAAACACATCTTTCGGTTTCTGCAGGCCCCTGGAAGACCAGGGTCACCTGAGGCCAATACGATACTCCACCTGTGCCAGCTGAAACCCAGAGGGTTGTCATATGCACAGTGCGGGTCAAATCTAACAAGTCACTGCTTGGACCAGAACAGGACAATGACATTGGTCCCTGCCCGATGCCTTTGCCCACACTTTTGGCCACTGAGGGAGAACTTGCGAATCTGACAGCTGGGCCCACGGAGCGGCTCCAGCCACCAGCAGGGGCACGGGCCAGGCTGCCGCTGCCCTCCCTCCCAGCCCCCGGAGCTGCCGGGGTCCAGCATCCACAAAGGCTGCCCCATGCTCCCAGCAAGAGGAGGCGGAGGAGGGAAGCCCAGTGCCACGCCTGCCCCTTTCCTGTTGTCAGCAGGACCATCAGAAGGAAGCTTTGTTCTCAGAATAAAGAGTGTGAAGCCCAGTGCCAGGCGGAAATGGGCACAGGCTCATAGCAACAGTTTAAGGAAAAATAAAAAAAGGGATGGAGGATGTCTGAGGGGTCAATTGCACACCCAACCGGTTTCTGCCCTAGGGTGGCTGTCACATGGTGGCTTCACCTTCCCAGGCCCCAGCCTCGAGGTCATCATAATCAGACGATTGTCCCCACTGAGTGATCAGGCACCGATCCTGCAGGGGGAGGTGGGGACAGAGGAGTATGGCCTTGCCTGGGCGTCAGAAGACCTGGAGTCCAGGCCCGACTTTCCACGCACTCATATGACATTGGAGGGTCCCTCCCTCTGTGTACCTCAGCTTACCCATCTGTAAATGGCTTGTCCAGTCTGCACTTGAAGCCTCAGTCTACCTGCCACAGGACCCACACAGCGGGGTGCCCTTTGTGTCTGAATCTTCCAGAGCAGGGGAGACTGTACCCCAGACTGAAGGAATCAAAGAAGGGACAGAAATCTGCACACATTTTTTTCAAGATTCCCAGGTTTTCTTGTACCCAGAGCAACTGTGACCTCTCCGCTAAGACCTCTTCCAGGAGGAGACATCTTAGCTGGCCTCAAGGGATGCTTAGGATTTCAATTAAGAGTGAAATAAAGCTCAGATGGACAGACAGCTGGATAAAGGGCTGACGGTTAAAGCAGGAACTCTAGAAGGAGAATGAAATAGAGAAAGGCCCGAAGGAGCAAGGGCAGGGGGGCGGGGGGAGCCAGCCCAGTAAACACCTGAAATGACCCGTCTTCCCGTCCCGTCCCCTCAGGACGCAGAGGACTGGCATCATGCCTTCTGAAGGCTGCGATCCCAGCCTCCCTTCTCCCCCCAACCCCTCCGAGCCCCGGGAGAGCGCAGGGTGGGGACAGGCGCAGATTATGCTGCAGGGGACACTTTCCATGACTATTTATCCGCAGCTTAAGAAGCTGTCTGGGTCAGTGGCTAAGCAGCCACAGCTTACAGGGGAGAGGATTCGAGGGCCACAGGGCAGGCGGGTCCAGAGCCTCTATTAAATGGACCTTCACAGCTGGTGGGAGCACTACTGCCACACCTTCATTCATAAAGGCAGCACTTATTATGCTCCTGCTGTGTACATCACCCTGAGCCTGAGCACAGTGTTTTGAGGGACACAGGACCCTCCACTACCCTCAAGGAGCCCACAGAGCAGATAGAAGAGGTACCACTACAACAAGGAGAGAAGCAGCCCATGGCCCCAGGATAGAGTTGCAAACTCAGGTGCCTAGAGGGCCAGAAAGATGGGGAAGTGTGTGAAGTGGCTGGTGGGGCTGGGGCCAAGTGGAGTGTGTGTGCCTCCTCTCCAGGAGAGGCCACTGGAGAATGGAGGCTCAGAGTTATATGGTCTCCCCATTTCTGAAGTAAAGCCAGAAGTTGGGATTTTGATGTAAAATCTCCTGTTGTCAACTAGTTCAATTCTGGGCATGGGCCAAGCAAAATCTGCCTGGGGGGCGGATGTGGCCTGCCCGTTTGTGACCTCGGTTTTCTTAAAAGAGACCGAGAACAACGCATGGAGGATGACTTCCCGTGCTGGCCTGGAGGGTGGGGAGGGCACTGCTGGGGAGGAAGTCTGGGGAGGGGGGTGGGTATACCTGCTGGAACCACAGGGACCATGGGTCAAGGGCCCACAGCCTACCGCCTGCCTTTCCCCCTATAAAGAGTCCCTGTCTCCATCCCCAAAGCAGGCACAAAGGCATCAGCTCGGTCTGTCCCCAGGTGGTAGGAGGAGGGGCCACCTGCCCAGCAAACCTCCAGACTAAATCAATTGGTGGCAAAATAGCACAGGTTCGATTTCATCCCTGGAGCTTGAAGAACAGGTCGGCTAATGCAACAGCTCCATCGGGGGAAGGGAGAGGGAGAGACAATGGGGACAAAGCGAGGTTGAGAACGGAGTGCTGCCTGGCCAGGCGGCTGGTTACATAACCCTCCTTCAGGACAAAGCCATGGGTTCAAGGCTCGGAGTGGGGAGCTGGACTAGGGAGTCCCAGAATGCAGAGGGGGTCCCCCTCCTCCCCTGTCCACCCCACTCTCCGACCTTGCCCTGCAGTTCCTGGAGAGCCCACCTCAGAATGCAGAGCCGGAGATGGAGACTAAGACCCCAGGATAAGGCACTTAACAGGACTGCACAGCAAATTAGCAAGGGTGGAACTGAAACTAATAGCAAACTTTCACCAGGCCCGGGGATAAGTCATTTCTGTCTGTTATCTTATTGAAGTCTATCACATAACTATTCTTATTATTCCTGTTTTACAGATAGGGAAACGGAAGCATGCGGCTCGCAGTGAAGGTGCTGGCTTGGAACCCAACAGTGGCCTCGGCGACCGCACTCTGCACCATGGTACTGCACTGCCACCAGGCTGCTTGCCACTACAACTACGCAGCCTCTTCAGCAGCCTCCTCTCAAGCCTGCGGCGCAGGCACGCGACCCCTGCCCTCCTGTCAGCACTCTGGGGGAGGTCAAGTCCTCTAACAACCTGATGAAACCTACAGGTTCCACAGAAAAAGAATGCACAGAAATGCCTGCCAATGTTCACGTGGTTTCAGGGGCTCACAGATCTCTGCATTGGTGAGAATGGATGGGTCAAGATCCTAAGACACATAGGATCAAGAGATAGGAGGTGGCTGAGGGGAAGGACTCCCCCGAATCCTCTGGACCCCCCTCATCTGTAAACTTGGAGCCCAAACTCACAGCTGCTTAAGTCCACAGACGTGAGCACAAACCAGTGCTCAGGGCCGACTCATCCCTTCAGGACTGGGAGAACTGAATGAATCATGACACACAATAGCCCTTGCCTCTGCACCCACTGGGTGTGACTCAGAGCTCCCAGTTGCTGGGCAGGCGGTGCACAGCTGGGCCCCAGCATCTGGAGGGGGTGCCTGTGGACCATCCAGCCTCCTCCCCTCCATGCACGTCACCATCTAGTGGGCCCACCGCACTGCGGACCAGACCTGGCCTTTTTCCCAAACCCAGCAGCTCTGCATGTCTCCAAGGGGGACCCCTGCACAGCCCCAGCCGGGCTTCCATGCCGGGGTCCTCAGAGAAGCAAGCCAAGACAACAGCCTCTTGCAAGACACCGGAAGACCCAGGCTCTAGTCCCAAGTCTTCTACGGCCTTACTGTTTGACCTCAAGCAGGCCCCTTCCTCCTCGGAGAGCCTCAGTTCCACCAACTGTAAAATGGGGAGATGGCCCCGTCAAGTCCTTCCCAGCTCCAGAGCCCGAGTCTAGAAACAGCCCCTGACAAACTTCACGGGGCCCTGGGATCGTGCTTCGGGAAGTTACATAAACATCCTCCAGAAAAACAAAAGTCAAACTTAAAGACTCTATTTTTTTTATTTTTTTTTGGATATCAAGAAGCCCTTTTTATAGTCCAACTTCCCCCTTCCTACTTCCATTGTTCCAAATATCCTCTGAGGACCGAGAAAATACATTTGGTTTCCGTCTGGGGTTTGGGCTGCTTGGCTCTCTTCCTCTTGGACGCTGCTCCACCCCTCCTTGGCAGCTTTCTCCCCAGCACACACCCATCTCTGCCCCCCAAGCACTGCTCTGGGCCACCCTGAGGGCTCCAGCTACCCAGCCAAAGATGGGGGGTGGGGAGCAGGGGCAGTTTTGGGGAAACAAACCCTTCTCTGGTCTGAACTCTGGGTTCTGGTCCCAATGTGACAACGTGTGTGGGCCTGTGTGGGCGAGTCCTTGCTCCTCCCCGGGCCTCAGTTTCCCGCTAGGAAACGAAGGGGAACATTGTGTCAGGAAAGCCCTTGCGCTCCTGCGCAATACCTTGGGGAGACTGAGGCAGAAAGAAGAGCAGGGTAGACAGCGGGCTCTGATCTTGACCCCACACCCTTCCTGCTAGAACCAGAGGAGATCCACTTTTTCCCTTATGTTACCTCCTGCCCTCAGGGTGGGGCCTGGAGCGCGGCGCTGAGCCTCTCTGTGCTCAGATGGCCCCTCCGTGGACGGGAAGAGTGGCGGTGTCTGCAGAGGCCCAACCTGGAGGCTTGAGCCCTAACCACCCTACCCAACCCGCCAAGCCCGACTCACTCATGTGATAGAAGGCATACGCCTACCTCTTTAGAAAAGCAATCTACACAAACACTCCAGGACAACCCCCACGCCCTTTTCCCAATGAGATCAGGCTTCTAAGCACCCCTACAGAATCCTATAGAATTCCTCGATCTACCACCCGATGGCTAGATGGCCTCAGTGTTTTCATTCACAAATGGGGACAATACTAGTGCCTGCTTCATAGGATTATTCCACGGATTACTTCAGATACAATTACATGGAAGTGCCTAACAAGCACTGATAAGCTCCCAGTAAATGTCAGTGGCAATTACACGATCATCATCATTAAAATTATTGAGATGCTTAGCACCACTGGACTGGTGACGGCTAAGGCCCCTTGGCTCTCTCATCTGGCCACTGTAATCACACACGCATGCTCACACCTCACACCCCCGCCCCCCGCTCACAGCTGTGTCTGAAGCAGGACCCACACTCTGCCCGACCCGCTCTGGCCCCGGCCTCAGAACACGCCAGCTTGTCCCTGGCATCCATCCTTGCTACTCACAAAACGCCCCCCACTTTCAAATCCCCAACCCTGCCTTCCTCACGTGGCCCTAGCACTGTCTCCGGTAATTCTGTTGGGATTCTACTGAACCCCGTCACTGCATCACAAGATTGTTTGCTGGGGTCAGAAAGCTTTTCCAAGATGGTGGCTCCTTGAAGACAGAGTAGTGAGAAACTGGGCTTTCCCGGTTCCCCCACATTTGCTAGGTGTCTGAAGATGTTGACAGCCCTAGGAGAGAAGCATCCAATTTTTTTGATTAACTAACCAGTGTTCCTCCAACTTTAGTCCGCATCAGAATTGCCTGGAGGTCTTAAAATGGGCTGATCCTGGTCCTCCCTCTTCTCGCCGCCCCCCCATCTGTTTCTGATTCAGTAGGTCTGGGTGGGGCTAGATAATTTGCATTTCTAACAAGTTTCCAGGTAATGCTGATGCAACTGGTCCAGAGACCAACTTTGAGAACCACTAACTTAACCTGCAGGTGAATCAGGGAGAGCTTCTGGGAAGAGGTGATGCTGACACTCCCGAAGAGCAGGAGCTGCCAGGTGTGAGGAGGGGAGGAGGAGAAGCTGGGCAGAGGGTGCAGCATGAGTGAGGCCCGGCAATGACGACAATCATTTCTTCTCACCTGGCCTCTGCCTGGGCAGGCAGGGTAAACCAGAGGTGGCTGCAGCTGCGCAATGACTACAGCAAACCTTCACCGACCGCCACCCTGGACCTGCCCCGACAGGCCGATCCTTGGCCGGCCTAGGGGTGATGGGAATCCACGCCCCGCTTCGTGGAGCCAGACCTCAGGTCTGAACCAGGCCAGTCTCCGCCACATCCCAACCACGTGAGCGCCAGGACTCTGCCCCACACCTCCAGACAACCTGCCATCCTGGCTAGCTCTGCTGGTTCGTTTCCTCATTTCTGGTGCCTCCTCTGGCCAGAGCAGCCCCTCAGAAACCAGCAGACCCAGACAGTAACCCCCCAAGTCTGAACCTCTCCAGGCTGAGCTGTGCCCCTCGCTAAGACTTAGCTATCACATCTGCTAAAAGGGGATGACGCTGTGCCTCTCTCCTACTGCTGTTGGGGGGAGGGGGGGTAAAGTGAGCTACTCAGTCAATAACAACATCATCAGTATAACAATCACCATAACCTAGCACCTTCCTGCGTTATCTCTCTAGATGCTGGGAAAGGGGCACAATTATGGTCCCCTTTGTACTCATGAAGAAACTAAACAGCTTGCCCCACGTCCCTCAAGTAGGAAGTGGCCCAGCAGGGATTTGAACCCAGACTGTCTGGCCCCAGAGCCTAGTTCCCAGCCTCTGCTGCTGTCTGTGTCCTAGACCTGGCCTAGGTCACCTCTCCCTGCCCCCACCCTCTCCCCCTTCCTAGGGCACCGGGAGACGGGCAGGAGGCCTCTGGAGGCTCCGGCCCTCAGTGCACACAGTCCGGGCCTCGGGTCCCTGGCCTGAGGGCAGCCCCAGGGCCTGCAGCCAGGTCATCTTCTTTGGCACACTGTTTGAGATACCGTTCAACATGGCCTCCAGTCTGGGCTTACAGAACTTGAGCACCTTATCCTGAATGAAAGGGGAGAAGAGGAAAAACAGGTGTGACAAAGAGCAGAAATCCTGCCAGGCTTCCTGAATAAGGCCAGCAGCTCCCATACCCCAGGCAGATTGCCCCATCTCTCCAGCCTCAGTTTCATCACCCGAACAAGCCTTGAGACAGAAAGTTCAGGAACTCAAACTCCCGGGAGCCTTCCCTTCATTTGGAAAGAACAGATCGCTTCCTAGATGTAAACAAGCAATAATAATAACAACCACTGTTAACTTTAACAGTTCCTACGTACTGGGCCCTTACTGTGATCTGCTCGACCTCCCTAGCAAAGCAGGATTCTTACTCTCCTCCTCCTGCAACTGAGGAAACTGATGCCCAGAGAGATTTGGGTAACTGGCTCTGGATCCCACAGCCAATGGTGGCAGTGCTGGGATTTGAACCCAGGACTTTCTATTCCACTCTGCAATGCTGCCCACCTCTGCTGGGGCAGAAATGGGCCACACCCAGCCCCTGCTTCTGGGGCACGGAGCCTAGGGAAGATGAGACATGTTCTTGAGGAACCAAATTCAAAGCCAGGTGTGTGAAGGGCCCATGAAGGGCCAGATAACAGGTTCTGCACACATAAAGCAGGGAGTGGGCAATGCCAGCTCTGCAGAATCAGGAATGACTGCATGGAGAGGTGACACTGGAGCTGGCACTGGTGGGAAGGATTTGGGGGGTTGAGGGGAAGCGACTAGAGTGCAGCATCCCCACTCTTAGCAGGGATGTGGAGGTAGCAAGGGAAAGGGAGCACAGAGGGAAGGAGAGGAGGCAGCCAATGGGAGACAGGGCACTTACCTAGCCAGCCACCTCCCATACCGTGCCTTCCAGTAAATACGTGTTCATTTGTGATACACATTTTAAAATTCAATAATTCCAATCTATAGCTAAAAATAAAACAGGTAGTAATAAAAGGGGCCAGGAAGCAACTTAACACAAACTATCCTCCATCTAGAAGAGTGCTTCATCCCCAAATTGACTCCTTTGGTGACAGACAGACTAGCCTTGAGGCACATGGTCCAAGACAATCATGTCCGCCCCTTCCACCAAGCTCCAAACCTCCCAAGATCAGCAGATCCTGCTTTAGCCTCTACTTCAGGGAAGGAAGGGGATTACCCTGCCCCCAACCCCTCCCACTCCTCACTTTCAAACCCGCCAGCCCTTTCCTCCAACCCCTGCTGATTCAGCCTGATTCATGATTCAGCCTTATTTCCTCATATTTGAGGAAAGAGAAATTGAACCCATTTCACAGATTGGGAAATGGAAGAAAAAGGTCAGTCCTCTGTGAAACCAGTCTCCGCCAGCGCAGGCTCCGGTGGCTGATCCACACACCCTGAGGGGCCTCTGGACGGCAGGCTGGGCGGAGGATATTCCACGGGGCAAGGACTCTCCCAGGCGGAGCCCTGCGGGCCTGGCATTTATGAGGAACATCCCGAGATGTACAAGAAGGGGCAGTTCCGAAAAGCTGTGAGAAAAGCAGGGTGGAAGTGGGCCAAGCACCACCCCCAATGCTAATATTCTAGGGTGAACTGGGAACTGAAAGAGGTCACCCAGGCCTGACCCTCCTGGTACATGCTGCCTGCAGCCTCTCCAACTCTCCAGCTTCTCTGCAGACCTTCGGGGATGGGGATCTATCTCCTCGCCAAGGAGCTTATTCCCAGTAGCTTCCCTGTCACTCTTGATGCTGTCTGTGCCCCCAGGAGCCACACAGGACAAGACTATGTCCTCTCCCCACAGAGAGCCCTGCAGGGACTTGAAAGCAGTGGCACTGCCACTTAATGGTCCTTCCCCAAATCTCAGACCACCTGTGATGACCCCAGTCCCCAAGGCAGCTACAAGGTCCTGCAGCCTCCCCGCCTTCCCTCTTAGTCCCGTAGCTTGAGTCACACTCTGGCCATCTCTCTGCTGGACCATCATCTCTGAGCTGGTTTCCACCCAGCCAGTCTTGCCACCATCTTTGGCCAAATGACCCGAGAGGAGCAGCACAGCAGAACAGAAACAGTTCAGGCCTGTGTTCAAATATAGCTCCGTAAGTGACCCGATCCCTCTGAGCCTCCATTTCCCCATCTGAAAACGGGGCAGGGGTGGGGGTGACCACCAGCAGCAGCTACTTTGAAGGGGTATTGTGAGATTTCAATGGGGCGTCTGTAAGAAGCCTGGCACAAGGCACAGCAACAGGCATCGACTCAACGAGCTGCTTACAACCCTCTGTCCTCCCCACCGGCTTCAGGATAAAATCCAAGCTCGGGGCAGATACTGCAAGCTACCCGCCCAATCTTATCTCCCACTGCCCGGTTCCCAGCCTGCGCCTCACCAACACTTACTTCCTCCCCCAGGAAGCTCTGTGGACATTAGCAGCCAAGAAGCTCCCCCCCGCCCCCCCCGCCCCACTGACCTTACAAAGCCCATCCATCACCTTCACCATCACCTGATCCTTGTCTTCCCTCCCCCATCAGATCGGCAGCCTCTCCAGTCAGGAGCCAGCAGCACCTTTTGCCCATTTTGTGTCTCCATCACCCTTGTCCACAGACTTTTCCCAGAGCTATTTAACAAACTACTCTAACGTTCCATTTCAAATAAAGACTGTCCAAATCTTCCAAACAGTTCAGGTATTTCAAGCCATACCCCAAAGCAAATTCCAACCTCTGTCCAGTCTTAGGGACTTTCAGGCCTGGTTTTGGTCCCAGAGTATGGAAGGTGGGTCAATAGCCCAGGGCAGAGAGACCAGAGGCCATTTCTAAGCTTTCTCTGGTGAATTTCTCAGATGCAGAGTTTCTCAGTTGGCCCCTAGGCCAACCCCAGCCTATGATTTCTTACTTCTGATCACATCTTCAACTTGTGATTGCAAAACTGTTCCTTGCATACCCCCTTGTTGATGGGACGCTAGCTTTCCATCTTTTCTTGCTTGCTGGCTCCCTCCCTTCACCTATTGACTATCCAAGAGGCCTCTTCCCCTGCTCTGATCATGATGACAGGAAGGTCTGACCACATGCCAAGAGTCATCCCCATTGCTCAGGACTCCTTTCAGCCTTCCGGCCCCTCTACCCATTTCCCCGAGTTTCTGAATCCCCTCAAAGTCCAGCTAGTCGTGGACTGTCCAGTGGCATCCCTACAAGCTGAAAGTGAACTGTCCACCCTGGAGGGCCCGTATTCTCGGGACCCAGGAAACGCCTACGGGCCCGGCAGGTCCAATACACAGTGCTGGACCTGCCCTCGGAGCAGTTAGAACAGCAATGCACAAACTTTCATCTTCCAAGAACTTCTTTCATTATCTATCCCACTCGATTGTTTTAGGACGTCATTTATGCACTAACAATTTGCTTTCCATTTTTAAAGAAATTACTCAAAGCCCCCAATGAAAGTCCAATCAGCAATCATATGAGATGGTACCCCCTGCACAGGGCACTAAAGCCAGTGGAAGTCTGGGCCACCCCACTAATCCACTTACAGGGTATTTAATGAGGACCCGCCGTGTGTCCTAGGCTCAAACACCCATACACACACGCAGTTTCCACGAGGATCCTGCAGTCCTGACGCTGGCTCAAAGTCCACTCCTCATTACTATCCTCAAGAACCTTTGGGGCTGGGGTACCTAGAGCAGCCCATAAGCTTAGCACTGAGGACTGCTGATGAGTCACACAGGAGGATGCTGAGATGTCAGTGCCTCGGCCTTACAGCTCTCATCACCCCAAGGGCTTCAATTCTAGGCCCCACCTCTGCCCCCTGCTGATCTGAAAGTGACCTGGTCTAATGGAGATGAAAGCCACTGCGCTCCCCTGGGTGCTGGGGAGAGGTCTGTTGACAAAGCCACCAGCTGTCCCCAGCCAAAGCCAGGGACACGGGCTCCTCCCTGCACCACCCGAACTGGGAGAGCCTTCCTGCCAGGGATCCAGGCAGCAACAGAAACTGGACCCTCACGGAGCTCCAGGCCCAGGCTCCCACTGAGTTCCCCTCCTGCTCCAGCTGCCCACAACAAGAGCCAGGGCAAAAGACCTCACCCGCACCAGTACCGCCAGAAGGAGCATCACTTGGGGGTAAGGGGCGTGGGGAGAGGGAGCAGGTGTCCTCATAATTTCAACTGAAAATGAAACTGTGAGCTCAGTCATAGCAGGACCTTATAGAGCCCTGTTAGTTGAGACTCAGGCTGGGGGAGGGGAGTCAAATTCAAGTTCCACTACTTCCCACCTACTTGACCTTTGCCATTCTGTGCCTCAGTTTCCCCCTCTGTAAAATGTGGTTAATAGTAATGTCAAAGAATTAAATGAGATCACATATGTAAATCAATTAGCCCAGTGTCTGGCCCATAGTAAGCATGCAATAAGTACTTGTTGAATATAAACAAGCCACTGTTCTTATTTCATCCTTATTCTGGCAGATACTCTATTTTGCCCATTTCACAGGTGAGGAAACTGAGGCTAGGAGAAGGTAAGGAACCAGCCCAAGATCACATATCTGGAAAGTGACAGACACCCAGGTCAGTCTGAACCCCAGACCAGGGGCCAATACTACCCCAGGCCATTCCAAATGGGTTTTTTTTTCCGGGGGGGGCGGGGGGGGGAAGGGGAGGAAGAACAGCACAGGGGCGTGACTGGAGTATATCTCCTCACCCTGGCATGGCTCCTGGCTGACCCAGGTGCTCAAATCTGGGAAAAAGCCGGGAGGCCAGTCCCCGGATTCCCCGCCTGTCCCAGAACCCACGCGTCCCACGCGTCCACGGGCGCCCCCTCCTCACCTGGTCCCAGGGTGTTAAAGGGCAGCGTTCAAATCGGCGCTCCTCGCTCCTGAGAACCTGAGGGAAGAGGGGAGCTGTGGATCGGGCCGCTCACAGCCCGGAGAAAACCGGTCCGGCTGCCTTCCCCTTCCTGAAGCGGGGACCCGGCCCCTAACCCCCTCCCTCGCCAGACAAAAGTTTCCCCTGTTTGGGAGCAGGGGAGGGGGAGGGGGCATTCCTCGTGAGTGACATTATGCGTGACCTACAGCTGCCGCGCTGCCCTCCGCGCACCCCGGCCTGCCCCGGCCCCCGCGCGGCCCCCCACCCTTTGTCCTCCCACCCCGAGCGCGGGGCCCGCAGCTCCGCCGGCCCGCCCGGCGCCCGCCCGCCCCAAACTTGCAGCGGGGCCGCTGGGGCGCCGCGCGGCCTGCACGCCCGGCTCGGGCCCCGCCGGCTGGGCGACTGGGGACCGGCCGGTTCCGGCCTCTGGGCCTCTTACCTGCCACAGCGGGGCGCTACCCGGGCAAGGGGGCGCTCCGGGCGAGCCGCCGGACGCCTGGGTCCCCCAGCATTGCGAGCGCCGCCGGGATCGGCCCGGGCCGGGTTAACCCCTTCGCGGCCGTCCCCGCCGCTCCCGCCCCCGCCCCCGCCCCGCGCCGCCGCCGCCGCCCCGCCTCCGCTCGCTCTCCTCCCTCTCCACTCCCTCCGGCTCCCAGCCCCCATCCCGGCCCCCCGAACGGCGCTGGGGCCGCTCACAGCCGCCCCTCCTCCCGCGGCCGCGAGGTTGGGGGTCCCCCTGAAGACGGAAAGTTGGGGCGATCTCCCTCGCCCCCAGGGACCCGCGGAGCACAGACGGGAGAGCCCGCGCGCCCGGGCCCCCAGCCCCGCGTCCCCTTCCCCCTCCGGCCCGGCGCCCACCTTCCCGAGCCGCGGCGTGGGAGCGGGCTCGATCCGTGACGAAGCGAGGTGCCGGCAAAGACCGGCTCCGGGGGCCCGGCGGCGGGGGTGCGGGGAGCGCCCGGGGCGGGGGCGGGGGCGGGCGGGACCCCGCTGTGCTCCCGGGGCTGGATTTCTCGGTTTCCACCCGGATTCTCCCTCGGCTCTCCCGGCCGATTCGGTGCTGCTCGGCGACCACGTGACGCGGCTGCCTTTGACCCCGGTCTCGGAGCGGGTAGGGGGCGGGGGCCGGGGGGTGTCAGATGCGGCACCCACGAGGACTGGGGGCGGCTGCCCGACGTCCCGGGGGTGGTGACCCCGAGGAGACAAACCCGGGGGAAACCAACAAGTTATTCGGGGTCAGAGGGAGAACAGCGCTTGGGGGTCGGAGATGCTTCAGCGAGAACCTGGGAGACAAAGACCCGCGTCCGCCGCGCCTCCGAGGGGCCTCGGCTCTGCAGCCACCGGGCTTAGGACAACCGCCCTGGGCCTCGTCTCAGGGCGCCCCGACATCCAAGTCTCTGCTGGAGTGACCCCTCCTGGGCAGTCCTTCCATCCCCCACCCCCCACCCCGCTTCCCACCTTTGCCCTGACTCTAGCGTGATTATCTGGTTCATTTACTGGTTTCGCTGTTTACTAAAATGTCATCTCCCCCAACAAGTTGTTCCCAGATGAATCCCCAGAGCCTGGCACATAGCGGGCAGATGGAGAGGTGGATGACCTTGTGCAAATCTCTTCTCCCACTGAGTCTCAGTTTCCCACTCCCGGTGTTATTTCAGCCATCTCAACACCCCTGCACGGGGCAAGGTTACAGCGCCCGCTCTCAGCAAACAGATGGGACGACCAGGCCCAGAGATGAGATGACTTCTGGAAGTCTCCTATGTAGCCTGCACTCAGATCTGACTGCTCCAGACCTCAGCTTTCTCCCTTCCGGGGCCCAGCCTGTAAAGGGGGGGGGGGGGGGGGGGGGGGAGAGCCTTAAGGGCTTGATTAGTGAACCTTAAGGGGCTTGCTTTGCTAATATGTAGACCATCAGGCCCCTCCCCTCCCCTTCCCCCCAACATGCTGATTCCAGGTGGGTCTGGGATGAGGCTGGGCTTATTTAGAAAATAGTGCATTGGTGATTTCCTAAGGACCTTCAGAAGCTCAAGATTCTCTAACTACAGAAGCAAAGCTCAAAAACATCAGCAACCAGAACAGAGCAAAGGGAGGTAGAGAAGCCAAGTTTGACCATGAGAGCAGGATAGACTCATCCTGGTGCCCCCAAAGGGTAATGTCCTGTAGTGAGGGGAAAGGGTATTCAGCCAGCCCACATATGTCTCAGGGGAGGGGCTGGGGGATGGGACCAGGCTTCTGACTCCCAGATAGGTCCACGTGACAGCTTTGGACTTAGTGTAATCAGACAGGATACAGCCTAATGGCAGCAGCCACAAGCCTAAATTGCAGGCCATCTTCAAAGATAGGTTTGTGACTTCTGGTACATACTCCCACCACCCCACCAGGATGACTAGGGAAATCAGCACCCACCAGCAAATTCTCCTTTATAAATCCATGTTCCTGCCCAGCCAGCATAGCTTGTTGAGCACTGACCTATGAACCAGGAGGTCACGGTTCACTTCCCCGTGAGGGCACATGCCTAGGTTTCCAGCTCAATCCCGTGTGGGGCATGCAAGAGGTAGCCAATCAATGATTCTCTCTCACCAATGTTTCTATCTCTCTCTCCCTCTTCCTTCCTCTCTGAAATCAATTAAAAACACACACACATATATATATTTAAAAATCCATGTTCCTGTAGTTTGTAACTGGTCCTTGAAGATGGTCTGGGTCTTAGGTAGGCTAAGCAAGGCCCTAGAATCTTGCTCATGCATATCTCTGCTTTGGAAGACCATTTCTATCTGCATGAGGCCCTGTGAGCACCTTCTCTGTGCCAAGCACTGTGCTCCTGGCAAGGAGACGCAGCGTGTAAAGAGACATGGGTTTGGAGATGCTCTGTATGTCCCTCCCTGTATCCAGAGACTATCGGAGCTGAAGGCATGCTGGGGACACCCAGGGCAAGTGCTAAGGCCCACAGTAAGAGGGAAGCAGAATGAGGGAGTTTTGGGGGGTGGGAGGGAGACAGCCTCTGACCAGGAGCAAGAAGAATGGGTGGGATCGGGGTAGGGAGATGGGCATTCTTGGCACATGGGACAACCTGTGCAAAGGCCACATGGAGAACGCTCAGGAAAAGTTGAGTGTCAAATGGACAGGAGGCAGGGGGAGGGGGACAGGGTGAAAAGAGCAGAGGAAACAGGAAGGAAAGAATGAGAAAGAAAACTGGAGAGGAGGGTTAGGAGCAGATTATGAGCGGCCCTGTGTGAGGTGCTCCGCTGATTGGAATTATCTGAGGGCCTGCCTGGTGGAGTGAGAAGATTGGTAGCTGGTGAAGGGAGTGGTAAGACCCACCGTGTGGGAAGGTGGAGAGGAAGGAGATCACCTGAGCTGAGTGAGATGCTGTATCTTGCCAATGGAGCTGCAGGTCCACTGTTTTGGGGGAGCACCTGTGAGTCTTCAGAGTTGCTGTTCCCCAAGCTGTACCCAAGGCCCTCCAGCTCACTGTCACCCAGAAAGCCTGTGAGAAGGCGAGGCCAACGCCCCACCCCAGGAAATGGCCTCCATGGGTCTAGGTGAAGCTAAGGACTTGCATTTCTAACCACACCCTGGGAGGTTCAGCAGAAGACTGTCCTGCCCCTCCTTCCCCTCAGGACCCAGCCACACCTCCCAGAGCTTTGGGGGCCTTCTTCATGCTGACAGCTCCCCCTACCCAAACCCCCTTCTCAGCCCTAAGCCCCCCCCCCACTGCCCACCTGACACCCCCCTTGACTGTCCCAAGGGCACCTTTATCCAACTCCATAAAGCTAAGGCTGGACTCATCTTCCACCCCAACCTGCTTCTCCCCTCCTCCTGGGTACCCTTTCACACATCCAGTCCAGAAATCTGACCCCAGTGCCTGGTCCCCACATCCTATCCACCAGCCAGTCCCACTGGTTCAGCCTCCAGTTTTTTCTAACCCAACCTCAACTCTTCATCACTGCCACCCTCGTCTGAGCCCCATCTTGTCTCTGCCTTGCATTAATGTCTTGTCTTAATGACCTACATCCCGCTTTGCCCGTTCTTTTTAAAAAATGTGTTTTGTTTTGTTTTGTTTTAGAGAGGAAGGTAGAGGGAGAGAGATAGGAGAAAAAAAGCATTGATGCCAGAGAGAAACATCGATTGGTTGCCTCCCATATGAACCCTGACAGGGGATTGAGCTCACAACAGGGGTATGTGCCCTGACCAGGAAGCTATCTTTCAGTGCACAGGATGGTGCTCAACCAATTGAGCCACACTGGCCAGGGCCCACATTGCCCATTCTAATTTCCTTGTGCCCATTTCTTACTTAAAACCACCAACAGCCGAAACCGGTTTGGCTCAGTGAATAGAGCGTCGGCCTGAGGACTGAAAGGTCCCAGGTTCGATTCCGGTCAAGGGCATGTACATTGGTTGCGGGCACAACCCCGGTAGGGGGTGTGCAGGAGGCAGCTGGTCGATGTTTCTCTCTCATCGATGTTTTTAGCTCTCTATCCCTCTCCCTTCCTCTCTGTAAAAAATCAATAAAATATATTGGGGAAAAAACCACCAACAGCGCCCCATTACTCTAAGACAAATTCTCTGCCTTGTTGTCCAGTCTCATCTCTTGTCCTAAACGGTCTACCCACCCTTCACCTTTACCCAATTCCTTGTGAAGAGTGCACTCAAGCCAGACTGCTTGGGTCTGAATGAATGCTGGCTTCCCACTCACAAGCTGTGTGACCTTGGGCCAGTTTCTCAACCTTTCTGTGCTCAGTTTCCTGGCCTCTAAAGCAGGAATAATACTATGTACTTCATAGGGCTGTTGTGAGAATGAAATGAGCTAAATATGTAAAACCCTCAGTGTGGCCCTGGCCAGGTAGTTCAGCT
Organism: Cnephaeus nilssonii; assembly: GCF_951640355.1. NCBI lineage: Eukaryota > Metazoa > Chordata > Mammalia > Chiroptera > Vespertilionidae > Cnephaeus > Cnephaeus nilssonii. Next base: position 88,545,132 of record NC_137076.1, on the reverse strand, counting down.
GGTTAGAGCATCATCCTGATATGCCAAGGTTGCAAGTTCAATCCCCGGTCAGGGCACATACAAGAATCAACCACTAAACGCATAAATAAGTAGAACAACAAATCTGTTTCTCCTTTCCTCTCTCTCTAAAATCAACAATAAATTTTTAAAAATTTGTTTAAATCGTAGAACCCTCAACGCGCTATCACATGATAAGCACTGCCTGCGTTTTCCTCCTCGTGTTTTCCTTACACCCCTAACCCAGGCCATGCTTCCCGCTCCACACATCCCATCTGCCTCTTCATCACCCTTGGAGCTACTTGTCGGCGGCCTGTCTCTCTAGAGCGCAAACTCTGTGTGGAGAGGACCATGTTTATCATAGTGCCAGGCGCAGGGCAGGAACCCGCTCACATCGCCTGACTATACTGATGCGATGAACGTCAACAGGGTCGTCATAAAACAGAGGACACTGCTTTTCTATAAAATACCCGTCAGTGGTATTTTATTCATTTATTCATTCATTCTTTGTGGCCCTGTCCTCAGGAATGGATAGTCTACTGCGGAGACAGCCATGTAAATGAATCAGAAGATACATTGCAGTGTAACTGTTGTTATAATGGCCTGCAACAATTCCTTTTCCCAGGAGGTCTTTGGAACCATGGAAGGGAAAAGTAACTGAAAACAAGCAGTGCCGTCTATTTGGCCGGCACCCCCAGTTCCCAGCAGGGAGGTCTTTAGAGCAAGAAGGGTAGGTCTCATCCCCAGGGCATTCAGGCCACCCACTGCCGAGAGACCTCCTATTCAGCCTTCGGGCCCCGGGAAGTCTTCCTGCTCCTGCCAGGGCTCTGTATGGGCCCCAATCCTGGCTCTAATGATTTTGTGGGACTATAGTGAGATTTGTCAGTGACAATCCAAATTTCACGTTGTTTGCTGCTTTAAAAAAAGTAAAAGGTGATTGAATGAACGTGTAACTACATGTTATTTCGTGTTGGACTTCAGTGGAGGTAGAAAATAGCCTCTGTCAGACCATGTGATCTGATTGTGGTTTGGAGAACATGGTCACCGTAATTACAACATTGACCACATGGTGTGAGCGCTCGCTCGCGCGCTCTCTCTCTCTCTCTCTTTCCCTCCCTCTTTCTTCCCTTTCTCTCTAAAATCAATAAAAAGAACCAAAAAAAATTACTTACTCTGGAGCATGCCATACGCTTTCCCTTTGTTACTTGACAGCATGAAGCTCAGAGAGATGAAGCAAATTCCCCCCAGTCACCCAGACAGGAGTGGTAGAGCTGGTCTCAAATCCAGACCCACCCAACTACAAGACAAAGTTCTCGTCACTATTTGACTCTACCTCTCAGGACCCAGGTGTCACGAGGTCCCAAACTGTGCACGACCACCTGGGTCTGTGCCTGCTCCCCTGCTTCCACGGGCTCCCTCCCCACCCTTCCCCCTGGTACACCCACTGTCAACAACGCCACTGCGTTCCCAGAGCACGGCAGCTGGTTTCCAGAGCAGCCCCATCTCTGGGGCCAGGTTTCCTGTTTCGGCAGAATCTGAGGATGTGTGTCACACCTTCCCCGGGCCATCCCTGACTCCCAGGAGCTGCCACTGGGCCAGCCTCCGCCGGCACAGTCCCTCCCGGGTGCAGCACTTTTCCTGTTGATTTTTATAAAGCATTTTCCAATCCCATACACCAACTCCTGGGGACTCTGCAGCAGTCCTGAGAGGTGGGTACAGAGAGGATTTCACCCCATTGTACAGATGAGCAAGTGGAGGTTCAGCCAACCTGTGGGAAATCCCCTCAACTTGCAGAAGAGCCGAGCCGTGCCTATACACATTTCGGGCCTTCTGCCCACATTCTTCCAAGTGTCTGGAGGGTGCAACTTGACCAAGAGAACAGGGATGGGGCATCTTTAGAATCCTCACACAGAGGAGATAATGGCTTTTGCAAACAAATGTAAATCACTTAATTCCCCTTTTTACGGTGTTCATTGTGATGCACCAATTACAACCTGGCAAAGAAAAACACTTCGAAGCACGTGTGGTCTCTAAATGATGTGACAGCAATCAGCTCAAAGTCCTCTGAGGGCAGGGCAGGGCCAGGCCAAGTTCAGCCCCAGCATCAGTACAGCAGGTGCCTAGGGCCAGAGGGGGACGAACTTTCCCAAACCTCTCAGCTGCTACTCAGAAGGGATCTGCCCTGACCTCGCCCTCACCCCAGGCCATGTCTCCTCCACTCCTCCACCATCTGACCTCCTCATTCTTCATTCTCTTTCACTTGATCACCTGGAGTTAAATACTTTCAACAGCACTCAAATCAAAAGATTATATTAGCCCTAGCTGGTTTGGCTCAGTGGACAGAGCGTCAGTCTGTGCACTGAAGGGTCTCGGGTTTGATTCCGGACAACAGCACATGACTGGTGGTGGGCTCGATCCTCAGTGGGGGGCGTACAGAAGGCAGCCGATCAATGATTCTCTCTCATCATTGATGTTTCTATCTCTCCCTATCCCTTCCTCTCTGAAATCAATAAAAAATATATATATATTAAAAAGATTATATTATTAATTTAGCCCTGGCTATTGTCACTCAGTGGTTAGAATGTTGGCCTTTGAACCGAAGGGTCATGGATTGGATTTTCAGTCAAGGGCACGAACCTGGGTTGCAGGTTCAATTCCCAGACACATGCGGGAGGCAACCAATTGATGTGCTTCTCTCAAATGATGTTCGATCTCTCTCTCTCTCTCTCTCTCTCTCTCTCTCTCTCTCTCTCTCTCTCTTTCTCTCTCTCTCCCCCCCTCCCCCCGCCTTTCTTTCTCTTCTACCCCTCTCCCTTTCACTCTAAAAAGCAATGGAAAAAAATATCCTCAGATGAGGACTAATAAAAAAAGATTATATTAATTATTAATTTTTAAAAAGGGGTGGGATTTCTCCACAAGATTCCCATCGATTCTTTTAGTTCATTCTCACCACTCCCATGGGGTAGGAGGTAGGCATTACAATTCCTACTTTCTAGTTAAAGAAACTGAGGCTCAGGGTCCTGGTACCTCCACAGCAGAAGTCCAGAAAAACCCCACCCAGTGAAGCAGGGAGGGATGGGGGGGGGGGTCACCTGGTCTGGGGGTTGCTGCCCACCCAGTCCTCTGTGGCCACCAGTCCATACACACACATCCAGCCCGCTTTGTTCATTTGCATTTTTCTCCTGAGCTCCCTTTCGTCTTAGTTGAGGATTCCAGAAAGAATTCAGTGGGCAAACCAGGCCCAAGAAGGAGCAGGGGGAGAAGCAGTGCCCCCATCACAATGACAGAGCTGAGCGAGGACAACCCGGGGAGGCCCCTGCCGGTCACCCCGCCCCACTGCCCAGTGTGTCTGTGCATCAGAAGCTGAGGAGGTGGCACCGGCGAGGCAAGGACTACCAGGGCCAAGTCTAGACACCATTCCCGGGCCCTTGGAGATGTGCCAGCATGAGGGGCTGGGAGGGGGGAAGTGTTGACTCCAAGGGGGAATTGGCTCTGGGATTGGCCTGGTGGCCAGACTCTTGTCTGGGGCTATCTGCTCCAACAGGCACGGACATTCTTATCATTCCAAGGTCCTCCATTCATACCCACCTGTCTGGACTGGGTCTGTCCTGAGATGGAGCTGGAGTTGGGGGAGAGAAGAGTGAGGGAGACGGAAGGGATATACCACACCCCCCGCCCTTCCCCCTGCCACAGCACAATTACACTCATATACCACCCCACGCTCACCCCACACACAGCACAATTACACTCATATATCATCCCACGCCCACCCCCCACACAGCACAATTACACTCATATACCACCCCACGCCCACCCCCCAACACAGCACAATTACACTCATATACCATCCCCACGCCCACCCCCACCCCCCACAGCACAATTACACTCATTCACTCATATGCTGTGCACACACTCACCACCCCCCACCTCCCCCCTCTGAGTGATTAAGAGCTTTGGAGCCAGACTGTCCTGTATTGGAATCTAGAGTCAGCCCTCACTCATGGTCACTTAACTTGGCTTCAATTGTTTACTTGTAGAGTGGGGATAATAGTACTTACCTCAAAGGGTGGTTGAGAAGATTAAATGAGAAGCCACTTAGCACCATGCCTGGCATAACTATAGTCATTACTGTCATTTTATCCAACACTCCTCTATTGTACACACACACACACACACACACACACACACACACCCCAGAGGCTAACGCCCACCGATCCTCAGCCAGATGACCCCCCTCAGAGACCTATCACCCTCTGACCCCTCCACTCCAGGCAGCCTGGAGCCCTCAAGGCCTGGGTATGTGCCAGGTGTGCCCAGCATCCCCTCTTCCCAGAATGCCCTCACTGCCACCTCTTCACAAGGCTAACTGCCCCCTGCCCTTCAAGTCCCAGCTTCAGGTCCTTCTCCTCCAGGAAGCCTCCTGGATTGACCTCTGATTTCCTCCACTAATTGCTGAGCCCTCTGAGTCATCGCCACTTGGTAATGAGACTCCCTTACTCTGGCAGCGAGAAAGCCTCTTCCTTCTTCCTCCCCAGAGTCTCTTAAAACTGAAAAAAACACTTCCCAGGCAGATTTGGGACACCTTAAGCCGACCTCCTGATTCCTGTGTCACCCTGAGTCCTAATAACTGTAGTCACCCGTCATCATACATCCTCCTGGAGCTGGAAACAGGGCAGGGTGTAGAGGGCCTGGGGGACAGGCCAGTTGCCCAGTGGACAGACAGGATCAATGACAAACTGGAGAAGCTGGAAGGACCCTCAATCCATGGTTGGGGTCCCAGGAACAGTTCTGCTGAGGGATGGGGAATGGAGAGAATCCTCTGGAGCTGAGGGTCCCTGCTGAGGGAGGTGTCCCCGAAACGCTCCTGTATCAAAGGTGTTGAGGTTTGCCCTGCAGGACTCCCCACCTTTCATGGGGAGAGGGAAGCAGATTTGTTCTTGGAGGCCGTGGAAGGTGCTCTGGGAGCCAACCACGAGGTTGGAAGAAGCTTCGGGAAGCAGATCCCACATACCCAACTTGGGAAAACTCATAACAGTCCAAAGGCCCAGCAGCTTCGGGGGCAGCAATTTCTCCACAGGGTGACAACCGGGTGAAGGGAAGGGGTAAGCAGACGCGGGTCAGCGGTGGAGGATCCCTGCGTTGGGTGGGAATAGGACCAGAACTCTTCTCAGATTTTTCCCGGCTCTGAGAGTAACTGTTTAAGATTCAATGACGTAAAGATCTGGAAATCTGGGTCTAAAATTCTGTCCCTTTAAAGTTCTGAAATGCGGCCCTGGATGGATAGCTGTTGGTTGGAGCATCGTCCTGATATGCCAAGGTCAGGACACATACAAGGCTCAATGAATTAATGAATAAATAAGTGGAACAAACCAATGTTTCTCTCTCTCTCTCTTCCTTCCTCTCTCTCTGAAATCAATTTTTAAAAAAATGAAGTTCTGAAATGCCACACATGAAATTTATTTTTAGTAGATGTTTTAAGAAGTTAAAAGAAACAGGTGAAATTAATTTTAATAATATATTTAACCCAATATACCCCAAATATTATAATTTCAACATGTAATTAATATAAAGAAATAGTGAGAAGTTTTAAGTTCTTTCTTTTGTACTAAGTCCTCCAAATCCTCTGTGTACCTGACTCCCAGCACATTTCAGTTCAGGCTAGCCACATTTCAAGTGTTCAATGGCCACACATGGCTAGTGGCTACAGTGTTGGACTGCACAGTTTAGAAACCTAAAATCTATGACTCACTTTCTTCAAACTCTAGGAAGCTATGCCTCTGAGATTCTAGAAGTCTGTGGCATATTAAGCATCTGTAATGCTATAACTGTGATTCCACCAGATTAAAATGTTTCCCGGAGTCTGCTTGTGGGTAAGTCTTCTCCCCACGTGTTTTTCGTGTGGAAAGAAATCCAGGCCCCTGCAGAGCCCCTGGGAGGTGAGGGAGCAAGGAGCCCCCCCCCCCCAGCTGCCCCCACCATCTGGCCCAGCCCGTGGAAACGGCGCGGACATACCCTGTGCCCGGGGTGCCGGCCTCTCCATGTATAGCTGCCTTGCCAGCCATCCCTCCAGTTTGTCATCTCTCCATCCAAGCGCACGAGCCTGGAAGTGAGACTCCTGCCTTTGAGTCCTCCAGGGGAGGGGCAGGCCCCTCCCTCCCTCCCTTGGTTTCTGTCCACTCTGGAGAGTCTCTGGGGGCGGCTGCAGCAGATGGAGCTGGGAGTGCGGTTAAAACCCCACGTGGAGTCCCCTGCGGGTGGAAATGGTCTCCATTTGCTGGAAGCTATAGCCTGGAGGGCAGAAGTCAGAGACCCACTGTCTGGGGCTGGGAGAGCCAGAAGGTCTCTCTGAGGTCATGTGATCTATGCCCCACTGGTGCATATGGGGGAACAGGCCGAAGAGCAGAGGGGTTTCCTGAGCCAAGCACAAGGAGAGTGTCAGCTATGGGCTCTCCTCTTCCTTTTCCTAAACTCCCTCTCCTGGCTCCACTTTCAGCAAAAGTCAAGATGCAGATCCAGCTCCACCGAATGGCAGGGAGGCTGTGGGAAGGCCCCCAGTATTATACGTATGTGGGTGATTTCTTGGATTTGGGATACTTGTTCCAGGTCCAGAGGCCTCCAGGTTCCAACCCTGCCCCAGGCTTCCTTTGCTCCAGGCCCACAGGCAGGAGTCTGGGTGAGGCAGGAGCTGCAGCCAGATGTGGAGGGTCTCAGTCAACACAAGGACCAGCCTCCGGATCTGCTCCGTTATCCAGCTCTGGATTCCATTTCAAAGTCCTTTTGTAGCTACAGTCCCCTTTTATCCTCACAAGAGCCTGAGGGGAAGGGTGGGCAGGAGGGTTTGCCATCAGCACACAAACTCCCAGCCCTAACGCCCTGCAGAGGGCCAGTGCTGGGGCTTTGTTCCTGTTTCATGTTTTACAGGTAGGGAAACTGAGGCCCAAAGTGGGGCTATGACCTGTCTCAGGCTACAGAGCTAGAGGGAGGCCCCTGAGGTATCATTGGCTCAACACCCATCCAGGGAGCCCCCACCTTGCTCCGCTCCCAGGCACCCAGACACTCTGCAGCTGAAGAGCAGAATGTCAGGAGTCACTTGCACTCACAGTTTCCAAGCTGGACTGTTTCCCGGCTGGGTTTCCCCTCCAGGAAAGCCCCAAAGCCATCTGAATGGTCAGGAGGATCAGGGAGGAAATGGTAAAGATCCTGCTACAGAGGGCAACCGAAAACAGTCGACCTTTGGCTTCTGGGATCTGGCTCTGCTGAAGTGGAGGGGGGAGCAGGTGGGGCCGGCAGCATGAAGGGAGACCTGGAATCCAGATTTGGAAAAGCACAAACTTAGGAGTGAAACTTAGGAGTGGGCCTGGGTTCGAATCCCAGGGTTGCTACTCAGCAGCTGTGTGATCTTGTAGCCATGACTTCACCTGGGCTCCCTCTGCTGTTAACTGGGCTGTCACCCACCTCCAGGGTAGTGGGAGTCTGAGTGCTCACAAGCTAAGCCCATAGCTAGTGCTGAATGAATGTTAGTTCTCGCCCACATGCCCCTCCAGGAACTGATCAGGCCCTGCCCCCTCCAGCTGCTCCCCTTGGCTGCCATAAATATGGCCCATAAATATTTACTGCATAAACAAATGAATGAATGATTGTTGCCAGCCCAAAATACAGCAAAATATAGGGGAAGGCTTTGAACTAGTCTATCAGATCTGACAGACTGTCACAACTCAGTAGGTGGCCTCAGGTTTTAAGGAATATAATAATAACTAACCTTTCTAAAGCACTCACTATGTGCCAGGCTTTGCTAAGAAGCTTAAAGCACCAAGTTCTCCCAGCAGCACTCTGAGAAGGGGTGACTGTTGCTAAGTGGCCCCACAGTCACATTGCTGGTTGGCAGCCACGTCTAGATGTGGACCAGCCATCCTGTCCCAGAGCTCCTGGTCTTTCTTAGGGGTGGCCAGGACCTCCGGGGGAAGGGCGCCCCTCCCCAGGTGGCTGCTGGTGCTGCTCAGGGTTTCCCATGGGTTTTGGATGAAGTGGGCGCTCTGCCCACTCAAGACTGTTGCCTGGGCTCTTTGTCAGAGACTAATTCTCACCATTTTCTGGGTGTTTCCTGCCCAGAACGAGGAAGGAAGCAGGGGCTCCAGATCCTTTGTCCTCCCTCAACTCATCCTCCCCCTCCCCTGCCCCGACTTCTGGACCTTCCTTTTCCTTGTCCAACCACTGACCCTGAACTTGGAGTTCATTCCCAGGCAGACTTTACAGTGCGATAGCAACAATAACTCAGGGACATGGTTCCATGCTCTGCCAAGAACCAAAGGGTGCTTTCCTTTCCTGGTGGGCAGATTTGGAGAAATCTGGCCCCCAGATGGAGGAGGTGGGGGTCGGGAATGTGCCAACAACTGACATCAGTTCACAAAGAAGCTCCACAGTGATGGTGCGGATCATCCCAGCCAGCCTGCTTAGACGGTTTGATTGCCATCACCCAGTTTAACAGAAAAGGAAACTGAGGCCCAGGAGAAATAAGTGACTCATTCATGATTCTGCAGGTATTTGGAGGCAGAAGCAAATGTTTATCCCAGTCTCCAAAGATTTATTATTATTATTGTAATAACTATTAATATTATTGAAAGGATTTACCAAGCTCTGACTCTGCCAAGAGCTTTCCTCTCATTACCTTATTTAATCCTCTCGGCAACTCAATAGAGAACCCCATTTTACAGACAAGGAAACTGAGGTACAGAGAAGCAAATCACCTACCCAAGTCCAGTATTTGCATCCACAGGGTATCAAAGCCAAATGTGAACTCAGTCTGTCGGGCTCCAAAGTCTCAGGTCTTATAGGCAAGACAGGGCGTCTCCACCTGGGGTGGAGGAGTCATCGTAGGGCCTGGGATGAGCCTGGCCTTCCCCCCTGTTCATGGGCCTGCTTCAGGCCTGGTGCACACAGCTCCCGGGAGCCCCTCAGGCAGCAGGCCCTGGGAAATGGAGCAGGCCGTGCAGGACTTTGGGCACGTGGGGGGCACGTCTGAGTAGCAGCAGCTACATGTAGCAGCAGCCGCTGGCCTAGGTCACTGTGGCCCTGTGACACGTCACACATGAGCTCACACATGTGTGCACAAATTCCTTCCCTTTTCCTTCCTCCTTCCTTCACCAAACACCAGCTAAGTGGCCCTCATGTTTCCACACACAGACATTCACTTACTTGCTGGCCTCCCCAACCAGTGGCAGCTATATTATTTATGAGGCTCAATGCAAAATGAAAATGCAGAACCTCTTATTCAAAAATTGAGAATTTCAAGACAGTCACAGCAGAGCACTCAACCAAGCATGGGACCCAGAGCGAGTACAGACGTGGCGTGCCCGTATGCCCATGTGCCACCCTGTTCCACTCATCTCGTTCCTGTCCCTCTACCCACCCCTCCTGCCACCTTATCCTCCATTTATATCCTCACACATCAAGTTCTTTCCCATCTCAAGGCTTGTGCAAAGGCTGTTCTCCTGGCCGCAGACCCTTTTCCCAATCTCCTCTCATAGCTGTGTCTTTCTCATCATTCAGGTGTCACTCAAAGCCACTTCCTCAGAGAGGCCCTCTTGGCCCCAGTCTAGAGTGGCCACCTGCATAGCTCTCCATCATGTCTGCTGTTTGTCCCTTCCTAGTGTGCATCACAATCTGTGACCTCACGTGTACTTGTCAGTTTACTATGTATTGTCCATCTTCCCAAGGGCAGGGCTGTCCTGCTCAGGACTGAATACCCAGGGCCCAACCCAGTGCTCAGCACATAGTAGGTATTCAATAACTATTTGTAAAATAGTGAATGCATAAAGGCATGCATGGACACAGACACCCTGACACACCCCTCCCCCACTCCTGTATCACCTCCCACCCTCCCTCTGCAACCAGACAAGCACAGGGGTGCTCCCCAAACATCCAGGTGCTCAGACATCCCAACACAGAGAGCTGATGAGACCAGCGGGAGACCCAGCAAGGAGACCCCTCCTCGATCTGAGGCCTCAAAGCCAGGACAGTCGGAAGTGGCAGAGCCGGGAGAAAACGAGAAGGAGAAAGAGGGAGGAGAGAGGGCGAAGGAGGCCAAAAGGAAAGGAAAAGGGAGACAGAGCTGGAGGAAGAAGGGAAGAGGCAGACAAGGAGAACGAGTTGGGCTTGGTGCTAATCCCGTGCCTTCTCTTTATTAGCGAAACTAATAATTACTATTAATACCCAGCCCCTCCCTGGCCCTTTCATCCAGGCTGGTGGGGAAGTTTTGAAGATGAAAGTCTGGGGGGCCTCTCAGGTGCAGGTGACAGAGCTTCACAAACAATAATTAGACTTGGCAGCCCCCTCCTCTTACCCCCACCCCCCATGTCCAGGATGCTGTGCCACCTGACTCCACGCCTTTCCAGGTGGGCATGCAGCAGTAGCTGCTCTTGGGCCTGGCCCTCCTCTGAGAGACGCCGAGTAGTTGCCCTTGGAGGGGCGGGGCTGTCAGCAGAGACAGTCCTGGGGGAGGTGCCAGAAAGAGGAACCTCATACCAGGTGGCACTGAAACTAAGGAGCCCTGCCTTCGGCTGAAATTACAGCCCCAGCCCCACGGCTACCCCCCACCTCACCCTGGGGGCCTGTGTCTCTGGGCCCTGCCAGATGGCAGTGAGGGACATACCACTGGGAAGGAGGATCTAACAGACAAAGAGACTGAGTCAGCATGTCCAACTCCTCCACGCAGCCCCAAGACCACACGGGGTCCTGGTCTGTGGCATCCTCAGAGGCCGTTTTGTTCCACCTCTCTCAAAGGGGCCTCCCCTCTCCAGCAACAGTGACAGCCATCAGCCAGGCTCCCCCGCACACCTACAGTGATGGGGCCCTCGCTACCTCCCGTTCTTTGTTGAGCTGCCTGGACAGTGGGCTGTGTGATCTCATCCAATCCCTTGACATTAAGTACAATCTAGAAGCTCCTGAAGTTACATCAGTAGCCCCCACCTTTCCCATGAGCCCCAAATGCCTGCTCCATCTTTCTACTACGATGTCACGAGGCGGCTCCAGAAATAAGAGGGCCTAAGCTTAATTCCCACCCTCCACCCAGGTCATGACCTCCCCACTTGGGTTCTAGGCCCCATGGTCTATCTATTGCCCAGTCTTAGGACCTGTAATGATCCTGACCTCTGTATCCAATTCATCTGTAAATCCTGTAGATTCTGCTTCTAAAGTGTCTCTCAAATCTCAATGTTGTCCTCCATCCTCCCAGCTGCCATCATGCTCTGAGCCAACATCATGTCTCACCTGTATGGCCATCGTCACCTGACTCTCCAAACCAAGCCAGTGTGGACTTTGAAATACACAAATCAGAACATGCCACACCCTGCTTAAAGCTTCTCACTGCCTTCCCATGGCCTGCAGAATATAACACACGCTCCTCACCAGGGCACACAGAACCCTGGCCTCCCGGATGATCTCACCTCTTTTCCCCTCTTGTGCCCCCACCTCCATGCAGTCCCTCAGGCTCTTCTCAGCCAGCCGATCCCTCTGCCCCAATGCTGGCTGTTTCTCCAGCCCTTCTCATGGCTGCACCTTCTCACCCTTCTGGTCTCTTCCATAAAGTCCTGTCTTTCCCTCCTCAAAGGGAGTGAGCCCACCCCTGTAACCTTCTCGGGTCTGCCTGTTTCCTTCAGCACTTACCACACCCTGAAATGATAAAACTGTTGGCCGGTTTACTTGTTTAACAGCTGGCTGCCTCCCCTGCTAGACTGCTCCAATGCCTATGCTACCCATTGCTTTATCACTCTCCAAAGCCTAGCACAGTGCCTGGCACATAGTTGGTGCTCAACCAATGTGCTAAGTGAATAAGTGACCCGGGATCTGTATCCTGGGCCCCGTTCTTCCTTTTGGGGTGACCCAGAGCAGGTCATTCACAACCTGGTCCTGTGGTGTGGCAAAGCGCAGGGAGGCCTGTATCAGCATTTAGGAGACCTCTTAGCAATCTGTGTCCATTTACACTACTGTGAACCAGCCAAGGGACCTTAGGCACATCCCTAACCTTCTCCTGCCTCAGCTTCCTACTCTGGAAAATGTGGGGAAAAATCTGAGCTCCTTGGGGTGTAATGAGGCACAAAAGGAGTAAGTACACCAAGGCCACCCGACAACACAACCGTGTCCCAGGTGCATGTCCTGACTGAAGTGCAGATTTAGACGCTCTTCACTCCAAACCAAAGCCAGTACCCCATCATTCCCCAGCAGTGTAGAGAGCAGGCGCCATCTAGTGGGCACGTCGGGGAGAGCAGGCATTCTTTGCCCCTCTGTTGTCTGTTCCACTTAGGGTGGGACCTGCCCCGATGGTCTTCATTGGGGAGAGCTGGGCCTAGGAGCAGAAACGCTGCCTGTCGCGGGGGGTGGAGGTGGGGGTGGGGGGACGTGCTTAGCCTCTTGCCCACCATCATAAAATGCAGATCCTGTACCCCCCGTGGGCCCATCCCCCAACCTTCTAGCTCACCTCCCACCATTCCCTCCCCTCTGCCACAGAGAACTTCACAAATGATTCTGAATGACCCAAGTTCCTTTGACTCAAGACCTCCCCAAAGGCAGTTTTCTCAGCCTGAGAATTCTCCCCCACCTCTTCTCCCTGTCCTGGCTCAGCCCTACTCCCTCACTGGGCTTCTACTTAAATGGCCCCTGGCCAGGCTAGAGCTGCCCTCGGCTCCATAGTCCCCCAGCCCCCATCCCACCGTTGCTAAGCCTGTGCCACAAGCTCCACATTTCTTGCTCGTATTCCCGGTTAGACAAAGACCTTGGCAGAGGCCCTGAAATGCTCCCCTCCACATACTAAGTGTTGAGAGAGTCTGGGGCCCATACACTTAGACTGCAGGCCGGTCACGCCTGTAGAGGACAGACCTTGGGGTTTCCAGGAAGAATGCAGGGTGCTGCTTCATTTGGCCCCCCTCCAAGCCCCAGGGCCTACTCAGTGCAATTGGTTTCTGACGCCTGGCTGTGTGTCTAGGGCAGTGATGGCAAACCTATGACACGCGTGTCAGCACTGACACGCGTAGCCATTTCTGATGACACGCGGCTGCATGCCGAGGATGAAACATTTGCTGCTCCTGAGGATGAAACATTTGCGACTAGAGTCTTGGAGTTAGTTTTTCCCTCAAAGTGACACACTACCCGAGTTATGCTCAGTTTTTTGGTGAAGTTTGACACACCAAGCTCAAAAGGTTGCCCATCACTGCTCTAGGGTGAACTAACTCGCCCTTTCTGGTCCACAGCTTCTCCTCCCTACTCTCTCCTTGCTCCCTTTTGCAGAACTTCCCTCCAAAGGGAGGAGATGATGGATCCCACATGTAAATTAAAATATAAACTGTTGTGCCCGGCTGGCATGGCTCAGTGGTTGAGCATCGACCTATGAACCAGGAGGTCATGGTTCGATTCCCAGTAAGGGCACATGCCTGGGTTGTGAGCTTGATTCCCCGTGTGGGGCATGCAGGAGGCAGCTGATCAATGATTTTCTCTCATCATTAATGTTTCTATCTCTCTCTCCCTCTCCGTTCCTCTCTGAAATCAATTTAAAAGAAAAGAAAAATCACATGCTTAAAAAAGTGTGCATACACACACACACACACACACACACACACACACACCTACACTAATAAAAGAGAAATATGTAAATTGACCATACCTCTGTGACACCCACCAGCCAATCAGGAGGTAATATGCAAATTAGCAGGACAAAGATGGTGGCAGCCTCGCCGCCCAGCCACTCTAGGGGCAGGATGCCTGCTATGAGGGGGAGGGAGGGGGGGGGGCGGAGGGAGCTACAGGAACAGCGTTCTGCCCAGATCAAAGCGAAGCCTGAAGACTCCAGCCGGAGTCAGCGAAGATTCCAGCCAGAGCAAAGGTGGAAGGCGGCAGCCAGAGCGAAGGCCTGGGTCCTGGGTGCTGGAGGAAAACCAGTGCGAGCAGCCAGGTGAAGGAAGGCCTATTGCATGAATCTTTTTGCAACGGGCCTCTAGTGTATGTGTGTGTGTGTGTGTGTGTGTGTGTGTGTGTGTGTGTACACACATACACATACATAAACTGCTGCTAAGAATGGGAAGTAAGGGGCCTTCCAGGCTGGGCTTGAGGGTCCAGGAAAAGGCTTGGGTTTGGCCTTCTTAAGGCCAATTTCCTTGTCTGCATTCATGCACTCAACAGATATTTGAAAAATGCCTGGATCCATGATGAAAAATAGTGTGGTTCTGGAGTCAGATTGCCTGGGCTCAGGTCCCAGCACCACCACGTATGGCTGTTGATCACTAACTTATTTCCTCAGTTATAAAATGAGGGCAATAAAAATTTCTAACTCATAGGGTTCGTGAGGGCATTCAATGAGATGATGCATGCGACTCAGTACAGGGTCCAGCATGTTGTAAATGTTCAATTAAAGTGAGCACTATCAGGGCTACTATTATTCACCGAGCAACTACAGTGTCAGTCACTCATCCCATGCTGCCTTGATCTGCCTGCCCTGCACCCAGGGCCTCCCTTGTCTCCAGCTCTCTGGTTCCTAGGGGGCCTGGCAGCCCCTCAGTCCCTCCCTCGATTCCTCCCCAAGGCCTCAGAGCCTTCTGCCACCCTCAGGAATCCCAGAACATCTGGAGAGGAATCTCCTCCATCCCAGCATTTTCTCTGATGATTTTCGTCTTGTCCTAGGAAACCTGGCTGTCTGTCCCCTGAGGCTGCTACATTCTCCCTCAGGCCTCCCAGGGCTTCTCCTTTTTCTTCCACAGCCTGTGGAAGTGAGAAGAGGTGGGGAGAGGGGAGGGAGAAGCCTCAGGATGTGAGCATGTTGTCCTCTCTGCTCCTCATTGTCACTTTCAGGCCATTCTCCCTCCCATCTCCCTAGGAGACACTCCTTTTGAATCTTGTTGCTATACCGTAGCACCCATTACTCCACCTCAGCACAGGTATCTACCAATCCCTGGGTCACACCCTCCCATCATTGAGGGCTCTACCCTGGACTCAAAGTCACTCTCAATCGGTTTGTCTCTGTTTTAGTTCTTGGTCATTTCAATATTCACATGGATGACGCTGCCGGTACTTGGTCCCTGGTCACTTGACCTGCTCTTCTCTAATGATCTTGTCCCCAAGCCCATCTCGGCCAGTCACTCCTATGGTCAATAAGAATATGTTACATGAATGAATAAACTATGAGAGGTGCCTAACCGGCGAGGCTCAGTGGTTGAGCGTCGACCTCTGAACCAGGAAGACACAGTTCAATTCCCAGTCAGGGCACATGCCCGGGTTGCAGTCTCGCTCCCCAGGGGGGAGTGTGCAGGAGGCAGCCCATCAATGATTCTCTCTCATCACTGATGTTTCTATCTCTCTCCCTTTCCTTTCCTCTCTGAAATCAATAAAAATATAATTTAAAAAACAACAACTGTGAGAGGTGATTGTAAATACATTTCCTGTACTCATAGTGTTGACAGTGTGTGGGATGGGGTAGAATGGGGAAAACAGACAGGACAACAGGGAAGTAAGACCCTGCAGAAAGTGGCTCCCACCATTCCTCCAGCCTGACCTTCCAGCCCTCTTCCCTCACACACAGTACACCCATGGTACAGGCCATGTTTTCATTTCCTTGAACTCTCCAAGTGCCTTCCCACTTCAGGACCTTTGCATTTATTATTTTTCCTGCCTGGACCATTATTTCCCCCTTCATTTAGCTAATTCCTATTCTGTTTTCAAGTCTTAGTTTAAATGCATCTCAGAGCTTAACACTGAGTAAATAACCAGTAAAGATATATGTTTATACATTTTAAAAGATTCTGCTATTATCCCACTTACAGATGAGAAAACTAAGGCAATTTTTTCACAAGGACCCACAGCTAATAACTATTTGCAGAAATAATAAACATGTTGATTAAATAACCAAAGTGGAGTTTGAAAACAGTGACTTGAATGGTTTCTGGGATGAAGATAAGACTTTCCTGTGGAGAAATTTGTTCTAAGGGAATTGTGTGGATTGCCTTCAGCCATAAGATCAAGCTGTGTTCATTTCACCAGGCCTTTCCTTGCTGAGGCTGAGAGGTCTGGAATCCCCCGACAAGACTCCAGTCTCTGCTAACATACCTCCTCTATTGGGGAACTCACTAATTGAGCACAAAAAGCCTTCTTTTTCAAAGAATAAAAATAGACAATTCACAGAAGAGATGCAAATGCTCAAAACAACCCATAAAGAGATGGCTGAGCTTACTAACCATGGAAGAAATACAACAAGGAGACATTTTCAGTTTAGCAGAAATAAAAATTGATAAGAACTTTCTGGAGGGCAGTTTAGCAACATATGTCTATATGTAAAATACCTATGCCTTTGACTTCTGGCAATTTTCCCTGAGAAAAAATAGTACAGGTGTGTTCTTGACAGTTTTGTCTATATTTGCAAATTCTGGAAATAACCAAAATGTCTAACAATAGAGAACTGGTTAAAAAAATTAGTGGTACAGCTACACAAAAGAATATCCTGCAATACAGGTATTCTGGTTGCTGACAAAGAAGAGGATTGGGTTGCTGGGGACAGAGCTGCAATGGAGGGTTTTTGTTTGTTTGTTTGTATACTTTTTGGTAACTTTGCAGTTTGTTATTTTTGTGAATGCATTTAATATTCAAAATAATAAAATTTAAAATATTTGTTTAAAATGTTGCAGATCTCTAATAGTTGTTATGGGAAGATGTCCATAATGTTGGATGAAAAAAAGTTACCAAGTAGCATATAGAATACAATTTCATTTATGTAAAATTGTATATTACAAAAAATTATATATTACATATTAAAATATAGGAATAGATATAAGTATAGAAAGTTATTTCTGGATTGATGTTCCAATTTGATAATGGTGGTATCTCTAGAAGAAAAAATATAGAGATGACTTTTATCTTTTTTCACATACTTTTCTGTATTGTGTGGATTGTTCGTAATGAGCATAGATTTTTTAAACCATCAAGGAAAAATATTGCTAATATTATTTTCTTTTCTTAAAAAATAAAGTGTCTCTTCTGTGCATAGATGCTGTTTGAGAAGGGTATATACCAAGATGTTAATAGTGGTGGGCAAGACTGTCATTTCTTTGTTCTTTTTTGTTTGCCATTCTGCATGTTGTATTTTATGGGTTTTCTGTACTTAATTGCTTTTGTAAAGGGCAAAGGGGATGCTACATTTTAAAAAAGAAGTTCTTCCTTAAATTGAGCTGAAGTTGTTCAGTAAGCAGCATCAATTCCAGTGCACAAAGGGCTGGATAATTCTGCATAATTACTCATTTTGTTCATTAAGTCCATTACATGGGCCTTATATATATGTATAGGCATATATCCTATACATACATACACACCTATACACATATGTGTGTATATACATATATATGTACATGCATACATATACATACACACATAAATATATGCAACCTACTTCTTGGCCCTTCCACATATCTTCATCTGTACATTTTTCTAATCTTTTTTTTTAAATATATATTTTATTGATTTTTTACAGAGAGGAAGGGAGAGAGAGTTAGAAACATTGATGAGAGAGAAACATCGATCAGCTGCCTCCTGCACACCCCCTACTGGGGATGTGCCGGCAACCAAGTACATGCCCTTGACCGGAATCGAACCTGGGACCCTTCAGTCCGCAGGCCGATGCTCTATCCACTGAGCCAAACCGGTCAGGGCCATTTTTCTAATCTTTTAAGGTCCTTCAGTAGTGTTATTAGAGGGATATATGGAAGTAGCTATTAAACATATAGGCTTTGAAGTCAGAATACCAAATTGGTCACGAATGTGCAACCTCAGTTAAAATTCCTTATCTATAAGTGGGAAATCAAATCAGTATCTATTTGATCATGCTGTGAGGATTAAATGAAGCAATGCATATAAATCACTTATCCCAGGTTGGAATACAATAACAAGCACCGAATAATTTATTTTTTCTTTTAGATATTTGAAATACAACTTTTTTTTTCTGATTCTAAGTAAAAAGGAATAGGAATATTCAGGATCAAACAAAGTTTCACCACTGAATATTGTGATGTGACTGTAGCAGTCTTATATTTGAAACTCAATAAGGAAACCCTAGCCAGATAGCTCAGTTGGTTAAAGCATCCTCCAGATATGCCAAGGTTGTGGGTTCGATCCCTGGTCAGGGCACATACAAGAATCAACCATTGAGTGGATAAATAAGCAGAACAACAAACTAATGTTTCTCTTTCTTTCTCTCTAAAATCATTTTTTTTAAAAGCAAGGAAACAACTGTGTTCTAAAACAGCTAAATATGCAGGCCCCCAAAATGAAGTTATTTTTTTAACTGCCACATTCGCTCTGAGAGCCCATTCATCTCCTTCAGCATCCCAAAGATCAAGCACACGTTCTGCTTAGCTATATAGTGAAGTGGCAAACATGCTGCACCCCGACATCACACGACAGTTGCCCATAAAAGTAGATTTCTGATACTGAGCTCCAACTTCACTTTCTCACAGGTCGTCATCCTCCTTTGACAGAGCAGTGGTCTGAGTAACCTCTAGATCAGCGGTGGGGAACCTTTTTTCTGCCAAAGACCATTTGGATATTTATAACATTATTAGAGGCCCAGTGCACGAATTCATGCATGGGTAGGGTCCAACAGGCCTGTGCCAATAGGGCGGGTAAGCCCGGGGAGGCGGGGAGAGGGGAGGGACGCAGGAGGTTGGCCGGCCAGCCCCACCCCCTGGTCAAACTCCCCATCAAGGGGACAATTTGCATATTAGCCTTTTATTATATAGAATTCTTGGGCCATACAAAATGATCAACTTAGTCAGCCTGCTATATTTAGTCAAACTTTTAATTAACTCACCCCTAATGCCTTGACAGGCCCAGACCAAATGATTTCGTGGGCCTTATGGGGCCCATGGGCCGGACGTTCCCCACCCTTGCTCTAGGTCATGCTCAAACTGTGCTGCCAAAGCTGGGTCCATGACAATCTCTGGTGGGACAGGAGCAGGCATGGCAACAAATGCCAAAGTTAGTCTCCAATTAGTTTTCTAGCAAGCCAAAGGAAGAGCTTTTCAAAGTTGTATTTTTTTGGCAGAAATGTCATATTAATGAAGATTGTTCTTTCAGTGGAAGACAACTGATTTTGCCTTAACATCTTCTTTGTTGCCTCACAACATGATGGGGATGTTTCCACACATTCCTATCAGATTTCTATGCCAGTTAGGCACATTCTTGTAAGTAACTCTGGAAGTTACGGCAAAGATTATAATGGCACACTGGGCTTGGATATAATAGCCATCTCTTTGTCCACCAAGTTTCTCCTAACCAGCTGCATCCCATACATTGAACTTAATAGGCCCTCTGTTGGTGTGGAACAGGAGGGAATGGACCTCAGCTACCAAGGTACCTACATATTTCTCAAATTCATCAGTCAGGTGAGGTTTCACGAATGTAGTTTTTCCTGTCCCACCATCATCAACCAATATAAGTTTGAACTGAACTTGAAACTCTCCTTGGACAGCCATTTGATGTCCCCCCAACCCCCTGACTCTGGATAACTTATTCTTATTTTGCCCAGTACAGAGTCCACCAAACTCTGATTGCCTGTTTTTTAATTGTTTTTAAATATATTTTTTATTGATTTTAGAGAGAAAGGGAGAGGGAGAGAGAGATAGAGATAGAAACATCAATGATGAGAGAGAATCATTGAAGGCTGCCTCCTGCACGCCTCCTCCTGGGCATGAGCCTGCAACCCTGGCACGTGCCATTGACCAGAATCGAACCTGGGACCCTTCATTCCGCAGGCCGACGCTCTATCCACTGAGCCAAACCATCTAGGGCTGTTTTTAAATTTTTAATTGAATTTATTGGAGTAACACTTTTATAAAACAAAATAGATTTCAAGTATACAATTCTATAACATCATCTGCATACTGACTGCATCCTGCACTCACCATCCAAAGTCAAGTCTCTTTCTGCCACCATATATTCCCCATTGCCCTCTTCCATCTCCCCGCACGCCCTTTTCCTCTGGCAATCACCAAACTTTTGTCTATGAGGTTTTTTTGTTTGCTTGCTTGTTTTTGCTTAATCCCTTCATTGCCCGTTTTATTTTTGTTGTTCCCCTCCGCGCCACTGGGTGCGCTGCGCCTCCAGGCTGATCAGGCCTGGGGTCAGAACGGCGGAAGTCTTCCAGCCGGGGCGGCTGCCATCTTAAAACACAGGCCTGCCTCTCTCTGCAGATGTGGCTGCATGGTGCAGTCTGAGACCGGCCCGCTGCCGGCTACACCCAACCTCTTACCTCCTTTGCAGCTCCCTTAGGTAAACCGTCATTCCGAGGGCGAGTCTTCATCTCCTGGTGAACGCTAAAGGCGGTGTCTTCCGGGAGGCCTCGCCCGGTGACCTCAGACGTACACTTCCGGGGACGCTCACGTGACCTGTAGCCTCGCCCTCTTCCATCTCTCTTTCCGGTGGCGGAGTCTGGACGAGACACGCAGGTAAGAGGCCTGGGCAGGGACAATCCAGTGGCATCCTGTGGCAAGGGGGTCCAGCGGGGCCGGGGGCGCGGGGCTGGGGACTTTCCGCGGAAGCCGGGCCAGGTTTTGGGAGAAAAGGGTGCGGCCGGCCGACCCCAGACACAGGTTCTCGCCTTGTCTTGGGAAGCGGAGGTCTTGCTTCAGAGAAGGAGCCGATGAAGTGGGGGTGCGTGCGGGTCCTGCGTCCAAAGCCTTGGCCCCGCGTTATGACCACCGCTACGTTTAAGCGACCGCGCGGCGTGGTTGGGAGGGAGCGCGGATTCTAGTCTGATGTGGGCTCCCACCTTTACCCCGCCAGCTTCTTTCTGGGCGGTCGCAGGCCAGGCGCCTCAACTCTTAACTTGTTAACTGTCTGGAAAATAGGAGTGATTGCGCTGATCCCACGGGGTTGTAGTGAGGATTCAAGGAGGGAATGCAGGAAAAACGACCCTGTGATAGGTGTTTCTAAGTCGGGCTGATTGCCAAGTCGGGCACGTTGCAAGTTCTGGGCGCCCGGGGCAAGGCCTCTGAAAGCCAGAAATTGGGGTTAGGGACTGCACGCCAGTGTTCGCTGAGCACCTGCCGTGCGCCTGTTAACCCTAAAGACAGAGGTGGGGGTGGGACTCAAGTTTTGTCAGGGCCGGTAGGGAGCGGCTGCACTGGGTGTTTTCCACTAAGAAGACACACCTGGGAATCCTGGTTGCCAGAGTGTTCACAGCTGCGGAGGCCCACGCGCGTGCGGCGCGCTTCCCCGGGATCCTTTACAGGCGTCCACGGAGACATCTGGTCCGCACCGAAAGGCGCTTGATCATGGGCCATTCATTCATTACCACCTAGGCTACCTCGATAAGGATTCGCATTGGCACTGCATCCACAGTGCAGTTGCTGGACCAGTAAAATATGATGGCACCTTTTCATGTATTAATTTTGTAAACCAAAAGAATAAATGAATGCTAGGAGCTTTTGAGCCCAGGGACATAAGAGCCAGGGGTCGGGGGTTCCGTTAACTTTAGGATTCTTTGATTTTTCTTTCAGAAATGGCACCTCGCAAGGGGAAGGAAAAGAAGGAAGAACAGGTCATCAGCCTCGGACCTCAGGTGGCTGAAGGAGAAAATGTATTTGGTGTCTGCCACATCTTTGCATCCTTCAATGACACTTTTGTCCATGTCACTGATCTTTCTGGCAAGTGAGTACCTGGGTGGAGAGGTGCAGGACCCAACTAATAAATTAGCAAGGGGCGGGGGGAAGACATGACCCTGGAACTGGGTGGCAGTTTAAAGAGGGTTTCTTTCTTTCTTTCTAAAATATATTTCATTGATTTTTTACAGAGAGGAAGGGAGAGGGATAGAGAGTTAGAAACATCAATGAGAGAGAAACATCAATCAGCTGCCTCCTGCACATACTGGGGATGTGCCCGAAACCAAGGTACATGCCCTTGACCAGAATCGATCCTGGGACCCTTCAGTTCGTAGGCCGACGCTCCATCTACTGAGCCAAACCGGTCAGGGCTAAAGGGGGTTTCTTAAGAGAATTTTAAAAAGAATGTTCAGATAAGGAAACGTGCTTAGTTAGTAATTTCCCAGGCACTGGAGTTAGAAGAGAGGTGATGTTTTGTTTATGGCCTTACAGTGTGGCGATCATTGAATCCTCAGTCTCTGGGTACTTTGTAGAGACAGTGGTGGACTGAAAGGGAGCCCCTGGTACAGGTTCTGGCTGCCATTAGCACATTTTTGTGATTTGTGAAGTCACTCAAATTCTAAGTTTGGTTTCTGCGTATGTAAAATGAGGTTAATAGGGCCCACCTCATAGAGTAATTGGGAGAATGAAGTGCAAAAGTAAGTAAACATAGAGTTTAGCTATTGTGGGACTTTAGACTGCCCATGAAAGAGCCCATCATAGCCTTCCCAAAGCCTAGCATGCATGACCTCCATCCTCTGCTATCCCCAGCTGTGGCGCTCTTGACTCATTAGGACATGACACACTCAGAGTCCTTGTTGGATAAGAAAGAAATGACCCTGTGCCTTTTGTCCCCAGGGAAACCATCTGCCGTGTGACTGGTGGAATGAAGGTAAAGGCTGACCGAGATGAGTCTTCTCCATATGCTGCCATGTTGGCTGCCCAGGATGTGGCCCAGAGGTGCAAGGAGCTGGGCATCACTGCTCTTCACATCAAACTCCGGGCCACAGGAGGAAATAGGTAAGGCTGAGGCTGAGAGGTAAGATCACCGGGCTTGGGGTTTGAGGCTTGGTTTTCTTTTGTGACCCTGCACAAGACATCTTGTGTATGTACATAATTAATAATTGGTTCCTGTGTACTGTGCACTCCCCCCGCCCAACTTTATGAAGCACTCACTGCATACCAGATTCTGTGTTCTAGGTATTAGAGGAGGGTGATGGGAAAAAGTCAAGATGGTCTCTACCCTCTTGTATGGCACATCGGCTGTTGCAGTCAGACTTTAAAAAATGTGGAGGGGTTGTTTTCTGTTTGTGGCAAGTGCTGGGAAGCAAAAAGGTGTTGGGAATGGGTTGGTGGTAAAGTGTAATTTAGACTAAGACCTGAATGTGCCAGGAGTCAGTCCAGTGAAGAAAAGATGGGATAGTATTCCAGCTGCTAGAAAAAGGTCCTAAGATGGGAATGAACTTGGCACATCTGAGGGAGAGTGGTGTGAGATGTGATCAGAGAGGTTCTGCTGGGACTGGGGGGTGGGGGTGGGGATAAATAATGGTAATGACCAATGGGATTGGGTCTTGTTTTGTTGTGTTTTTTTTTAATCAGAGAGGGAGATAGAAACATCAGTGATGAGAGAATCATTGATTGGCTGCCTCCTGTAGGCCCCCCCACTGGGAATCAAGCCTGCAACCTGGGCATGTGCCCTTGATCGGAATCGACCCCAGACCTTGTAGTCCGCAGGCCGATGCTCTGTCCACTAAGCCAAACCAGCTAAGGCGGGTTTGGTTTTTTTTAAAGATGATTTCTGTGTAGGCAACAGCCAGACAGGAAGTTATTAAACTGGTCCAGTGGAGAGATGGTAGTGTCTTGGGTGGGTGGAGTAGTTTGAAATGAACATATCACTGAAGAAGACAGACTTTGAGTATGTGGCTAAAAGGGGCAGTGCTTTAAACAGGCTGCAGGCAGAACAGGGTATAAACTGACCCAGCGGCCAAATCTGGCCTGCCACTGTTTTTTGTATGGTCTGTGGACAGAATATTTTTTGTGTTTTTGATACTTTAGTATGTCACAAACCTGTAAGTGGCCCACTAAGTCTAAAATACTTACTCTCTGGCCCTTTAAGGAAAATTTGCAGGTCTCTGAACTAGAGGGTTATGAAATCTTAGAATCCTGAATGACTAGCTCTTCATTTCCTAGGACTAAGACCCCTGGACCAGGGGCCCAGTCAGCTCTAAGAGCCCTTGCCCGCTCGGGAATGAAGATCGGACGGATTGGTAAGTGCCCTCCTAATAGCTAATGCTTGGATTTGCTTTGAAGCATTGACTCCAGAAAGAATATGGTGTGCCCAGTGAGTATAGGGCTTGGTATGATGACTGTTGGCAGTTAGGTATGTTAATGCAGAGCGTAAGAGGTGCTTGTGACAAATCTCTGAACTTCTGACTGACAGTGGCTGGTGGAACTAAGAGGAGAGGGATTATCCTTGTCTTTACAGTGTTCTCAAGGGGGTTACTACTGGCATTTTGTGTGGGCTGCCTCCTATGTTGTCCTTGCCTACTACAGGCAAAACTTCTTTGCTTTATTATGCTTAACGGATGTGTTTTGTACAAATTGAAGGTTTTTGTCAACTCTGCATTAATCAAGTATATCAGTGCCATTTTTCCAACAGTCTCATCTGATGGTTAGCATTTTTTAGCAATAATACAATTTTTAATTGAGGTATGTACATTGTTTTTTTTAGACAGTGCTGCTGCGCACTTACTGTATAGTGTAAACATGGGGAGTGGGAAAACAAAAAAATTTGTGTGACTCACTTGATTGGAGTGGTCTGGAACTGAACCTGCAATATCTCCAGGGTATGCCTGTAACTATCAGTAGGACATACCAGTGATTGTGACAAAAATGAATGCAGAGGGCAGCAATTCCCGAGGTTGAGGATCCCAGCAAGTCCCCTACATTTGTGTAGCCATACGTGTTAGCCCTTCTGTATTGTTTCTCTGCACTTGGTGGCAGGCAATGTGGACTGATTTCTCAGTCCAGCCTTCTCTTTAAAATTTTTCCCCCTGAATATTTTCAACCTTTTACCTATTGAAAAGGAGATACTCTTCAGTTACACTGGGCTAGGTGTCAAGAACCTGGATTTTGTCGCCTGCTTCTGACAGCCTCTGCAAGTTATGTACCCTTTCTGAGCCTCAGCTTCCCTTTCTGGAAAGAGAGTTCAAACCACTTGAGAAATTTTGAGGATGGGGCAGCTCCATGCCATCTATTATATACTGAGGACTCGTTGGGGAGCAGCAGGATCCACTACTGATCCATTACAGCACTGGCCTAGAGAGGCCTGGACTTCTTCCCATCCAGCTCTAGGCAACTATGTTTTCTGTTCCTCCCCACAGAGGATGTCACTCCCATCCCCTCCGACAGCACCCGCAGAAAGGGGGGTCGCCGTGGTCGCCGTCTGTGAACAGGACTCCTCAAATTATTTTCTGTTAATAAATTGCCTTTGTGTCCGCTATTTTGACTCCAGTCGTCTCCTTCATGTTGGGTCCACACCTCAGGGAAGTTGAATTCCTTTCTCTATCTGCGTTTAACCAGGGTGTGGGGCTGACTTGAGATCACAGGTGCCGTGCTAAATCAGCAGGTAAATAGTGCTTCAGATGACATAACCTATCAGACAGGAACACAGGAGGGTTTGATGCAGCCCCTTATGGGACAGTGGGTGAGCCTGCGTTCTGCAGACTGGCTTCCTGGGAGGAGGCGCCTAAGAGGTGGGGAGATGTTGGTGCTGCAGTGAGTCTTTTGTATTCTGCTTAGGGCATTATTACCTCAGTCACTTAAAGCAGATGAAATCCTTGGAGACTGTTTAGAAGGTGGCGATCTTGGTTCCAAAAACAGCCCAATTCTTAAAGAACCAGAGCGGAGTGGAAACTGTTGAGCCAAGTGTAGCCTGAGCAGCAGGAGGAGCCTTCCAGACTGAGCCATATATAAACACATGTGGGTGTAGACGCCCCCCCCCCCCCCCCCCCATACCTTATGTGCAAAATTGGTAGCTTGCTCTATTGCGTCTTGCGTTTTCTCACTTGGCAGATCTTTGAGATTGTTCCACATCAGTACATAAAGATCCAGTCACTCCACAAATACACACCAAAAGCCCTATTTTCATCGGCAATGAAAAAGAAGTTTTGCTTTCCGGAAGAAACTTGTATCAGCTCCAAGGACCCAGTAGTGCCAGGTGGTACTGAGTGTTCTGCAAGGGATTGTCATAGGGCCCTGTGATGGTGATTGTTAAACCAACGGGTTATTGGAAGAGGTAGGGCAGTGACATAATGTTTACACAGAGGTCACATTATTCACAACTCTACCCACTTGGAAGAGCCATGGTCTAGCCATGGCTCCTATCAACTTACCTTAATGAACAAGTCAACCTTTTTTTTTTGGATTTTCTAAATCTTAAATGTGATTACTACCCAAAGTATAAAATGAACCCATGCTAATGTGATTTTAGTAAATGAAGTTTCAAATCTAAAAATTCCAAATAATATAGATACTCCTTCCAGTAAGTGTAACTTAATTTTTCCTCTTCGAGTGTGGGCTGCACTTAGTGACTCCTTTTCCAGAGAATAGAACCTGGAAGAGGGAAAATGCGAACTCTGCTCTGGAGAGACCTTAATCAAACTATTATTAAAGTTGACAGTATTATGCCCTAAATGGTTTGGCTCAGTGGATAGAGCATTGGCCTGTGGACTAAAAGGTCCCAGGTTCGATTCTGGTCAAGGGCATGTACCTTGGTTGCGGGCACATTCCCAGTAGGAGGTGTGCAGGAGGCAGCTGATTAATGTTTCTAACTATCCCTCTCCCTCTCTGTAAAAAATCAATA
Organism: Cnephaeus nilssonii; assembly: GCF_951640355.1. Taxonomy (NCBI): domain Eukaryota; kingdom Metazoa; phylum Chordata; class Mammalia; order Chiroptera; family Vespertilionidae; genus Cnephaeus; species Cnephaeus nilssonii. Next base: position 88,518,609 of record NC_137076.1, on the reverse strand, counting down.
AAATATATTTAAATAAATGGAACTATATATATATTTTAAAGTTGACAGTATTTGTGATAAGTCATGTTGATACCATGATGAAATGAGAACACTTCACCTCTGCATTATTTCTGAAAACGCATAACCCAATTTGAGGACATTCTACAAAACTAGTTCAATTGTCAAAAGTCATGAAAAATAAGTACAGAGAAGAGCAGAGGAGCTTAAGGAGACCTAACAATACAGTAGATCCTGGACCAGAAAGAGGGCATTCAGGTAAAAAAGTCTAGCCCTGGCTCGTGTGGCTCAGTTGTTGAGCACATCCTATGCAAAGAGAGGTCAGGGCACATACCCAGGTTGGGGGTTTGATCCCCAGTAGGGGGTGTGCAGGAGGCAGCTGATTGATGTTTCTCATTTGATGTACCAATCCTCTAAAAAAAGTCCTATATAATAAAGATGGAATATGCAAATTGACCGTCACTCCACCACAAAGCTGACGGCGCCCACAGCGGAGGTGGGGTTTCCGTAACACAAGATGGCTGCACCCACAGCAGAGGCCGAGGCCAAGTTCCCGTACGAGCCTTAATGAGCAATCATCAGGGACCTGAGGCTGTGCCTCCCCTCCCGCTCCCATGGGGCTTGATGGGGAACCTCAGGCTGCGCCCCCCCCCACCCAAGCATTAGGCCAGGGCACCTGAGGCCATGCCCCCCGCCCCAGTGCAGGCTGGGGGACCTGAGGCTGCACCCCCCTGCCTGGTGGGGCTTGACAGGGGACCTCAAGGTGTGCCCCCTGCCCCGGTGCTGGGCTGGGGGGCCTCAGGCTGCTCCCCCCGCCCTGGCGCCAGACCGGGGGACTTCAGTCCGTGCCCCCTGCCCAGCAGGGCTTGACTGGGGACCTTAGGCCACGTCCCCCACCCTGGTGCCAGGCCAGGAGACCTGAGGCCACGCCCCCTGCCTGACGGGGCTTGACAGGGGACCTCAGGCTGCACCCCCTGCCCAGCGGGACTTGACAGGGGATCTACGGGGCTTGACGAGGGACCTCAAGTTTCGTCCCCTGCCCTGGCGGTGGGCCAGGGGACCCAAGGCTGCACCCCCTGCCTGGTGGGGCTTGACAAGGGTGGGACTGGCCGGGTCTGGATCTAGCCCAATGGGGGGATGGGGTGGGGGCGGCCAGGTCTGGGTCTCATGTGATTTTGAGGTGCACGTGGGTGGGCGGGGACTTGACTCTGGGTCCCGTGGTGCACCCCAGACTCTGACAGGAGGAAGGTTTTCATATACACTTTACTAATTTTCTTTCATCTCTGACACTTCTATTATAGAGAAAGGGCAAATAGCAATATTAAAATATTTCCTCTAATTAATCCCCTTTTAATGTGTACGAATTTCGTGCACCAGGCCACTAGTAATAAAAATAGAAACATTTTTTGAAAAATATAAATAAGGACGAGTCCAATTAGTAGTTTCTTGATTTTGACAAGTGTACATGGTAACAAGATGTTAACATTAGAGGAAACTGGATGAGTGGTATATAGAAACTCCACTTTTGGGTAAATTTAAAGTAGTCCTAAAATAAACAGGAAAAAAAATGAGGGTGCTTTCCTACTGTCAGCTGGTTTCTAAGGCAGGATGTGGTGCACAGACCCTCAAGAGGTAGACATGCCTGGATGAAAATCCTAGTTCCTCAGCCTGGGACTCTTAACTTTGAGGCAAGTTAACTTGACCTCTCAGCCATTTAGTGAAAAATCTCGTGATAATGGCTGCCTCAGACGGCATTACAAGAATTAAATAAGATTAAAGTATTTAGCGCAGTGCCTGGCACTGAAGAAGCTGCTATTCTTGTGCTTGTTCAGTTCTTATGCCAAGCAGCATGAATGACAGCTGGCTGGATCCTGGTGGAAAATGCTGGTGGTTGCTGGAGCATTTTTTTTATTTCCTGTGATGGGACTTTGCAACTTGGCCTGCTGTTCTTTGGTAACCAGGGATGCAATCAGCCAGGTCTTTGAAAGCAGTTCCTTTCAGGGTTTTGTTTTCAAGGTGAGCTAATTTCTGCAGCTCAAGTTGGAATGTAGCAGCCTATTGGCCACTGAGGCGGGCAAGGCAGAACTGAGCTGTTGGCCACCTGAGATTGCAGACCATGGAATCCCAACTTTGGTAGGTGAACCTGATGCCACTGGCTGTAACTGCAACCCAACCAGGTCCTGAGAGATAGCCCCAACTTCTGGCTCTTCTCTCTTACCTGAGCTATAACACTCTCCTAACAAGTCTCTTGGTCTCCCCTGACTCCTGCCTGTCCTAGACACCCCCCTGCAGCTGGGTGATCTAAAACTAATTGGATCGTATCACTCCCCAGCTATTTTTATCATTGCCCCACCCTATTGTCTTCAGTCTAGAATCCAGTCTCTTGCACAAATAGCCAGTGTTTTATCTGGGCCTATCCTAGTCTTTATCCTCTTTGCCCAAGCCAAGCCTAGTTCTTTCCCTTTTCCAGTTCTCCATGTCTTCATGCTTTCTTCCTCCCAGTTCTTAGTGTCTGCTTTCCCCGCTTGGCCTTACTGCCTTCTGCTTATTGGCTAGAATCAGTTTTTATCACTTCCAAAGTTGTCTTTTTCTGGCTGCCGCTCAAGGTGCTTCACTGAATTCCCACAGCATCCATACTGCCTGCATGGCACTACTGGTCACCCTCTGTCCTAATAGCCTATTTTCCTAACCTGTGAACTCTGAGAGGACAGGGAGTGTGTCTTGTTTATTGTCTGCTGCCCCAGCACCAGCCCAGTCTGCAAAGTTTGGGTTTGATGAATCATTGAAAGAATGGATGAATGGGCTTCCATCTTCTGTAGTTAACTAGATTTGTTTGGAGGTCCTTCCTAGATACTGGATAAATTAAAACAGACGTGTTCTTGGGCTCCAAAGAAGTAAAGGAAATCCCCCAAAGCATTAAAGAAATGAGAAAGAAAAAAAAATGAAATGAGAAAGAAAAGGACACCAAGATGAAATAGGTTAGGGAACAGAGAGCTTGTAGGCAAAGAAAGCTGGGGTAGCCATTAGGGCAGATACCAGGATCAAGGCCAGGAGGTTAAACTTAAGCTGTATTCCCAGCCCCAAGGTGAGGGAGCTGAACTTGGCCTTCACAGTAAACAAAATCCTCAGATTTCTGGGCTAATGTCCCAGGTAGGAGTGTTCCCGGGCTCTTGGCAGAAACAAAAGCAAATCTCTGGAGAAAACCATCTACATTTGAGGTCTTGCCGGCTATTTCTGCTTGTTCGCCTTCATTGAACTTTGTGATGATGTGGCTTTCTGTTGTCCAGGAGGGTCAGAAGACCTTTGCCCAGATGTGCGATATTCACAGCACTGAGCCCACCTGATATACACTGAGTGACCAGATTATTATGATCTCTGAACGCATAATAATCTGGCCACTCAGTGTATATCCTATATAATAAAAGGCTAATGTGCAAATTGTCCCCTCGACCAGGAGTTCAACCAGCAGGCAGGCCAGCCAACTGCCCATGTCCCCTCCCCCTGGCCAGGCTGGCCGGACCCCAACCCCACCCATGCACTAATTCATGCACCGGGCCTCTAATACACACACACACACACACACACACACACACACACTGAGTGGCCAGATTATTATGCGTTCAGAGATCATAATAATGTGGCCACTCAGTGTATATGTCTGTCTCTGAGTCCAGTGGTTCTCAACCTTGAGGATGCATCAACCTCAGATTTGGTAGATAATGGCACGGAGACCTGAGGATTTCCTGAGGTTTTGCCTTTCTTTCTTTCTTTTTTAAATATATTTTATTGATTTTTTTACAGAGAGGAAGGGAGAGGGATAGAGAGTTAGAAACATCGATGAGAGAAACATCAATCAGCTGCCTCCTGCACACCCCCCACTGGGGATGTGCCTGCAACCAAGGTACATGCCCTTGACCAGAATCGAACCTGGAACCTTTCAGTCCGCAGGCCGACGCTGTATCCACTGAGCCAAACCGGTTTCGGCAGGATTTGCCTTTCTAACAAGTTCCTAGGTAGTGCTGATGTCTGGTCTGGAGGCCACACTTTGAGAACCACTGGACTGGTCTGTTTAGGTCACTGCTGCATCTTGGCACTGGTAACAGCGTATAAGTTATAGCGCTCTGTAAATATTTGTTGACTCAAATCTCAGGCATTTATTTTCATTGCTTTGAGGTAAGTACTGTTATCCACATTTTACATATGGGGAAACAGTGTCAGCAAAGTTAAGTGACTTGTCCTGGGATACATAGCTAGAAAAAGGCAGAGCTGAGATTCACACCTGCATTTGTCTGTAACCACAGATTACGCCCGTAATCACTGCTCTGTCATACCCCTGACAGGTGGGATGGAGTGACTTGTCCTGGGATACATAGCTAGAAGAAGGCAGAGCTGAGATTCACACCTGCGTTTGTCTGTAACCACAGATTACGCCTCTAATCACTGCTCTGTCATACCCCTGACAGGTGGGATGGAGTGACTTGTCCTGGGATACATAGCTAGAAGAAGGCAGAGCTGAGATTCACACCTGCGTTTGTCTAACCACAGATTACGCCTGTAATCACTGCTCTGTCATACCCCTGACAGGTGGGATGGAGTGACTTGTCCTGGGATACATAGCTAGAAGAAGGCAGAGCTGAGATTCACACCTGCGTTTGTCTGTAACCACAGATTACGCCTGTAATCACTGCTCTGTCATACCCCTGACAGGTGGGATGGAGTTCAGTGCAGTGAGGCTGGCACGGAGCGGAGGCCGAGGAAGAGGACGATTGTCCCTGTTCTTGTGTCTCTGCAGAGGGTTGGTCAGTAGGTGGCAGCAGAGTGCTGCTCCTGAAGCTCGCCCAGCTGCTGCTGCAGGAGCTTGCTGCAGTCAGACCACCAGGTGGTGGCAGGGTTCTGACAAAGCTCCTTCTGGGATGGGGGAGGCATCTGTTCTGCTATCATTACCTCTGAGGGCCTCAGTTTCCCCATCTATACAGAGAGGAAATTGTATCTCTATTATTTCCAAAGAGTCCTTGCAGCTCAAATACCATCTAAAGGAGACAGGTGGCCACTTAAATCTAAATGCCCCCAAATCAAATATAATGTTTCTCTTCTCCCCACCCTGGAAAAACAAAAAACACCCCCACCACCACAATGAAAAAACACACACAAAAAACAAACTGCACTACAAAGCCCCACTATAATAGCCTTATTTAAAATAAGTATAATGGCCCTAACCGGTTTGGCTCAGTGGATAGAGCGTCAGCCTGCAGACTGAAAGGTCCCAGGTTCGATTCCGGTCAAGGGCATGTACCTTGGTTGCGGGCACATCCCCAGTAGGAGGTGTGCAGGAGGCAGCTGATTGATGTTTCTAACTCTATCCCTCTCCCTTCCTCTCTGTAAAAACACCAATAAAATATATTTAAAAAATAAGTATAATGGCCTGGCCATATGCCTGGGTTGCAGTCTGGATGTCCAGTAGGGGGCGTGGAGGAAGCAGCCAATCAATGATTCTCTCTCATCATTGATGTTTCTATCTCCCTCTCCCTCTCTGAAATCAATAAGAATATATTAAGAAAAAAAAAGTATATGGGATATCACAAAACTGAGCCACATGTGTAATTTCAAATTTTCTAGTAGCCATATTAATAAAGTATAAAAATGAAATTAATTTTAATATATTTTATTTAACCTAATATATTCAAAATCTTTTAAAACATTAATCAGTATAAAAATTATTAAGATATTTTACATTCTTTTTTTGTACTAAGTCTTTGAAGTCCAATGTGTATTTTATACTTTCAACACATCTCAATTTGAACTAGCCACGTTTTAAGGCTTCAACTGCCACATCTGGCTAGTGGCTGCCATATTAGATAGCATAGCCCTAGAATATTAACAATTAATGGCAACCATTTATTGAGATAGGTATTGTGCTGAGCATTTTATATTCATTTTTAATCCTCACAATGCCCTGTGAAGTAGGCAAGATTATAGTCTAATTTTGCAGATGAGGACACTGAGGCTCAGGGAGACTGTGTCTCGGCCCAGATCATAAGCAAGTAAGCAAGAGTCTTGGCTTTGAACTTGGCTCCATCTGCCTTGAGTCTGGGCTCTTAATCTTGACATAATCCTGCCCTGATGGTAGTTCTTAAGGATGTGCAAACAATGGGCCCACTGATGGGGATTTCAAATCCAGGGAATGCAAAAGGCTAGGAGCCAATAAGCAGGCCTGTGAGAGGGGCAGGAAGTGAGGCCTTGAAGCTTCCATTCTCCAACCCCCAGTTACGTGCTTGGCATACAACCAGTGACTCTGTCAAGGAGAAATCATGATCTTAGGAAAATCGTGTTTGTATGATGAATAACTGAGATTGAAAAAAAAATTCTGGCATCAGGAGAAAATGAAAATTGAGAAATGCAGCACAATAAGAATAACCTGCAGATGGGTACAGAAGAAGATAGAATGCCAAGGGACAGGGCGAGGCCCAAAGTGTGGAGGCTACAGGGAGGCAAGTTGTAGCTCTACCTCAGGAAAAATACTGATAATGGAAATGTCAATAACTAAAATGCATTAAGCACTTACCAAGCAACTGTAAGGTAGCATCTTATTTAATCCTCAATCATACTAGGAAATAGATACTGCTGTTATTACCATTTTACAGATGAGGACACTGAGGCACAGGATGCTAGTAGGTAGCAGAGTTGAGAGTCAGCCAGAGCAACTTGGGCTGGAGTCCATGCTCTGAATTGCCATGCTATCCTAGAATGGGCTGCTCACATAGGTAGTGAGTTCTCTGTCTTTGGAGGTGTGCAAGCAAGCCACCAGGAAATGCTCAAGCAGGGTCATTCTTGAGTAGGACAGAAGCCCGGTGAACTGATATTAAATTTGTCTGGAGAGTAATGGAGATAGAAATTGCCCACATGAAACAAAGATTGGGAAGGAATTCCGTCTGCTTTTCTAATTCATCCCCTTGGCAATGGAGGCCGCAGGAGGCATGGCCTTCACTAAGACTGGTTCAAGTGAGTAAAGGGTCTGTGGGAGGCAGGGTGATGTGGTAACATGGGCTCTGCAGACAGCTCAGACCTGGGTTCAAATCCTGGGTTTACCACTTACTAGCACTTAGTATTTGTATATCTCATTAAAATGAGAAAACACAGAATAATTTATACTCAATCAAGGAGACGACACAGAGTTCCACGAAGAGGGAATGAAAGTCAGGAGCCAAGGCCTCGGTGTAATTTGGGAAGTTTCACTTCTTCCTCAAAGGGGGTTGTTGGTGGCAGCATTTGGGAAATGAGCTGCCAGGCTGAGGAAGGTCTGCGTGCTGGGGAGTAGAAAAGAGATGGCAGGGAGCTGGTTTTGCTGCCTTGGGGGAGAGGCACTCCAGGGGCCACTCCTGCCTGGGGAGGAGGCTGGCTGACAGAGCGACCTTGCTGTGGAGGGGCAGCTCTGTGGAAGCACCTGGCAGGAGCTGGGCAGGACCCCCTCCCCCCTCATGCTGGCTTCACATCTTCCCCTCCCAGTCACCTCCCAACCCAATTTGCAGACCTGTTCTTGTCAAGGTCTCTCATGACTCCATGTGGCCAAGTGCATGAACATTTCGTGGTCCTCATCTGCCTTGTCATCTTGGTGGTATTTGACACAGTTGACACTCCCTCCTTCACTCCTTTATTGGGATTTGCGATTGCACTCTCTCCCTGACCCCTCCTCCCACTGGTCAGGGCTGCTCTTCCATTCCATCTCTAAATATTGAGAGTCCCCAGAACTCAGCCCTAGTCCCATGGTCTTAATACCGCCTGCAGGCTGATAATTCACAAATGTATATGTTTGTTCTGTAAGTTTCAGTTCAATACCTTTAGCCATCCACTAGATGTCTACATGTGGGTGTCACACAGAATACAGCTGGAACTAAGCTCTAGCATCTACCTGTCCCGGAATGCATTCTCCCAATCTTCCCCATGTCAATGAATGCCATCATCCATTGTACATTGGTGCCCAAAAACCCAGGCATCTCACTTCCAGAGCAAGTCCTGACATTTCTACCTTCAAAATAGCTATTGAATCTGTCCACTTCTCCCATCTCCACCACTACCTGAAGTCACCACCATCTCTTCTATTACTTCAACTTCTAGCTGGTTTCCTGGCTCCCACTCCTGCCCCCTTTAAATCTATATGCCACACATGGTTTTAAAACATAAACCAGACCCAGCCCCTCCCTGCCTGACACCCTCTATTGGCTTCCCATTGTTCTCGGAATAACACCCCAGCAGCTACGAGGCCTGCACAACCTGGGCCCGGTCTGGCCCTTCAACAACATCTGAAACCACTCTGCTTTGCTCACTTCGCTAGATGCACTGCACTTCTTTCTGTTCCTCAAACGTGCCAAGGACTTCCTGTTTCTGTGAATGACATCATCTCCGTCACCCAAGTAGGAAAGCTCAGCAGCATCTCTCCTGACCCCCACCCCATACCTAGTCTGGCCCGAGTTGTATGGACTGTCCTGGCAGTTTTACTCTTCATCCCGTTTCTTCCATGCTCCCAGCCACAACCTCCATCAGGCTACCTGTGCAGCTTGACTTCACCACAGTCTCCTGACTTGTCTTCCTGCCTCCAGGCACAGCTGTGACCTGATCCCAGCCATAGATTGACCCCTGACCCCTATCCTAAGCCCAACCCCAGTCAGAATGGTTGTCTGGTCTCCAACTGAGATCTGACTTCTGCACCACCAGAGACTGGGCTCAGTCCACGTCAGGTATCTTCCAAAGCCCCTGTATCCAGTGCCTGGCCTAGGACTGCTGCTTAATACAGTGCTAATGAGTCATAGGGGAGGCCTCAGCCAGTCCTGCCCAGGTGCACTATCAGAGATCACATGTCCAAAGGCCATGCTATATACTTATCTGCCAGATGGCACTTTGCCCTGGAGAAGAGTCGGGGAGTCCCAGATCCTGAATTGGTTATAGAACATCTGACTTTGGGCAAATCAAATTCTCTCCTGGGTTAATCACCCCGCTTCAATAAGATGGGAAGGAGCAGAGCAGCTAGTCTCTTTCTCCCAGAAACAGCTATTTTGTTACAGTGTTTCTCTATCCAGGCTCTTCTTGGACCTTTACAGCAGTCTCATGTGGCTGTTGGGCTTATCTGTCCCCAGTATGTAGATTCTCGACATAGCAGCCTGAGCCCCCCTTTAAATTTTTTTTAAATTTCAGAGAGGAAGGGAGAGGGAGAGAAAGACACATCAATGATGAGAGAGAATTGATTGGCTGCCTCCTGCATGTCCCACAATGGGGATCAAGTCCACAACCCTGGCATGTGCCTTGATTGGGAATTGAACTGTGACCTGGTTCATGGGTCGATGCTCAACTACTGAGCCACACTGGCTGGGCAGTGGGTCCCCCTTTTAAAACACAAGTCAGATAATAGTACTTCTCTGCTCAAAGCCTTCCCTTGGTTCCTGTTTCACTCAGAGTAAATGCCAAAGTCGTGTTGATGGCTATAGCATCTGGCCCCATACCTCGCTGACCTCAGTCCACTTGCTCTCCAGCTCAGTGATGCTACTCCAGCCACAATGGCCTCCTTGCTGTTCCTCAACCACACCAGACACATGCCCACCGTGGGAACTTTCCTCTGGTGTTCCATCTGACATGGGCTCTTCCTGCTGACATGGGCGCTTGGTCAGCTGCCTCGCCTCCTTCAGGCCTGTGCTCAAATCTCACCTTGTCACTGAGGCTCATCCCGACACCCTACAAAGTGCTGCAACCTGCCCCCATTCTGCTGCCCTTTTTTCTATTTCATCGCTTTCTAGCAAACAATCTGGTTTACTTGTTTGTCTCCTGCTAGAATGTAAACTCCATAAGGGCAGGGATACTTGTCTGCTATGTTCATCCATGTAGTCCAAGCACCTAGAACAGTACCTGGCACAAAGCAGATGTGCAGCCCCTGGATCATGGCTGACATGTACTAGGGTCCAAGGGGCTCCCACGAAGAAATGATGGCTGGGTCATGTGGGGAAGCAGACAGGGTAGACATGCACTGCCCACCTGCCACCCGGGGCGGCTCTCAGGGATCAAGGAAGAGAACAGGATTGGCTGGAGGTCTCAGGAGACTTGACCTCCTGGTTCACCCAGGTAATCTGGCAGGAACTCAAACCTCTGGGGCCTGGAGTGAGTGCCCAGACCAAGGCAGGATAGGTGTCCCAACTTAGACTGGTTTGAGGGGGACAGCACAGGAGGACACGCCCGGAAGGTGCAGAGGGGGCGGATGAGGCCCCTTTGGCTCTGCTGAGGAGCTCCAAATCTCTGCATATTGGTGACAGGGTCCCAGATTCATATTTAGCAAGTTTGCAGAAAAAATATATCACTGAATTACCTAATATTTATTGCATTCTTAGTCTCTATGTCAGGCATATGTATTCGATTATTCACTTCTCACAGTAGGCCCGTTTTACAAGCAAGGAAACTGAGGCACAGAGGAGTGAATTTGCTCAAAATTACCTATCTGATAAGTGGTGGAGCTGGAATGTTTTCCTAATAAAACTTTTAATATTAGACATTTTGAATATTACTATACACATTATGAGCCTGTGCTATGAAAGAGCCACTGTCCCCATAAATGTCAGTGTAGCAACAATGGGAATATAGTGCCTTAGCAGATGGCACAGTTCCTGTATAGGGGGAAATGGGATTTGTACACAACTGCCCTTTTTTCCCAACCATTTATTATGAAAAATTGTAAACATACAGAAAACTTGATGTTTATATACCCTCCGCCTAGATTCAACTGTTAATTTTAACCATTTGAAAACAAGTTTCAAACATGTTACGTCACCTCCAACTACTTCAGTTAGTCTTCAGTTCCTAAAAAAAGTATACTCCTACCAGACTAAAACTTCATTATCACACCTAAGAGAAGCAGTAGTAATTCCCAAATGTCATCTCATATTCAGTCCATATTAAAAATTCCCCAGCATCTCAAAAATACCTTTTGTAGTGTTTTTTCCCCAAATCAGAATCTTGTCAAAATTTACAGATTGCGTATGATTATGTGTTTTTAATCTTTTAAAATATAGAACCTTCTCCATATATCTCCCTTTTTTTATGACATTGATTCTTTGGTGAGTATAGTGGTTGTAGACTGTCCCTGGACTTGTCTGTTTCCTCGTAGTGTTATTGAACTTGTTCTTCTGTCCCCATGTTTACTGTAAACTAGAATTTAGGTCTAAAGGCAGATTCAGGTTAATGATTTTGTAGCCAAGATACTTCTCAACTGATGCTGAGTATTTTACCCCATTAGGAAGCACAATGTCAGGTTGTGCCCCCACTGGTGATGCTGAGTTTGATCACTTGGATTGACAGCAGGACTGCACCATTGCAAAGTGCCTGTCCCTTGTGGCCATCAGCAAGGACCTTTGGGATGATACTTTGGCACGTGAATATCCTGTCGTCCCCCCAAACATTTGTCCCATGGTTTTGGCACCGATTGGTGGTCTTAGCCTGAATTAATTATTACAGTGGGGGTTATAAATAGGTGATTTTCTAATTATATCTTTTCTTTTACATAATTTAACTTGCATTCTTCTGGGGTTGAATTATAGTTCCTTCTAAAGAGGCAGGGTAAATTATTCTAATTGATGCTGGAATTGTCCCATATTTGACTGGCAAGTGCCCCCTTCAAGTTGGGCCTGGGGTCCCTCTTACAAATTCCAGTAGTCTTTGAACACTTTTTTGCTCTCTGAAAAAATGATATTTCCAACTCATCTGTATTCTTTCTTCCTCAGCTCTGCGATTTGCCACTTTGGAACTGGGATGTGATTCCAGGAAGTCTGCCTCAGAGCTCTTTTGTTTAACACTCATGTCTACTGCAGAGGCCAATAGCGGCTCTGTGTGACCTTGTTGTGTGACCTTGGGCCAATTCCTTTCCCCTCTCAGAGCCAGACTTTCTCTGTATGAACAATGAGGGGAGCTGAATTCTGCCTTAACCCTGAACCCCTGCTAAGGGTATGGCAGATACCAAGCCTTCCTTCTTGCCACCTCTGTCTCCTTCCCCGGTTAGGGCGGGTGGGTGGGATGGGGCTCCTCCTCTCGGCTGTGTGGCCTGTCTGACACCTGAGACCTCTTATCCTGTTAAAACGTGCCCACCCTGGGAAGCTTGGTTTGGGGCCCACGCTTCTGGCTGGAATTATCTCTAGCTTTCTGCAGGCAAGGACAAGATGACCTTTGGGGTCACCTTCAGCCTTGGCCCAAAGACTGCCATTTTGTTATCGTAGTCAGCTTAGAACCAATTGACTTCGATGCAATTTTTTCTTTATTTTAAATTGAGTTTTACTTTGTATCAACGTTATTCACATATTTAAAGAATCAAATATTTCTCTAAGGCTGGCTGTAAAAAATAGCAGTTCCTTATCTTCCTCTTCAAAACTTTTTTAGCCAATGTTTTGGGTATTTACCTCCATATTCTGAATAACTTTTGGTATTGTCACTTCCTGATTTTTCAGTTTTAAACATTATCTGGTTGGCTTTTCACTATGGAAGATGAATAGTTAGCCCTCTTTCCTCCTCTATCCCTCTAGGTCACTCTTCCTGTCTTCCCATCTCCTGTATGCCTCTATTATATGTTTGGTTAGATCAGTATTCAGTGTTTACCATATTATGACAATGTAAATGCTCTTCATAGCTGAGCTACATAGTATACTGAGATAACGGTTCATCTCCTCTAACCTTTTTTTTCCTAAGAGTTGTTTTAGTTTTTCATTTGCTTAATTTTCTATTAAATTATCATAATTCAACCTCATATTCTCCAAAAAGTATCTATCTTACCTCTCAGTACATTTGGGCATATCAGCTATCTATCAGTTTATCGTGGACATGTCATTTAGAGCCTTCAGGCCTGATCCAATGTGGATCTGTTGCTTTACTACTGGGATTTTTCTATTCTGTCATCCTGGGGGTCCCTATTCCCTCTTGTGAGTTGAATTTGTTTCCTGTGTCCCTCCTTCATTTTGGTTGAGCATATCTTTCTGAAGCTGAGAAAGCAAATTTTTTGATACTGAATGTCAGGAAATATCTTAACAACACCCTCACCTATTTGTTGGCTTAGGAAAGATTCTAAGGTGTAAATCATTTTCCCATAGAATTTTGAAGGCATTACTTCATTATTTTCTGTTTTCCATTGTTGCTGTGAAAAAGTCCAAAGTCATCTGATTCCTGGTACTTAAAAAAAAAAAATTGCTGGTATTTGTCTTCTTTTTTCCTTTCTAGATGTTTGTGGAATCTTCTTTTTATTTTTTTCTGAAACTTAGTGAGTTTCTGATGTGCCTTAGTGAGAAATTATTTTCATACCTTGTCCTTAGCACCACCTTGCCCATTCAGTTTGGAAATTTATGTCTGAGTCCTGGAAATTGTGCTGAATTACTTCACTGATGATTTCTTCCCCCACCCTTTGATTTTCTCTGTTCTCTATTTCTGAAACTCTGATATTTGGCTGTTGGGCCTCCTGGACTGGTCTTTAGTTCTCTTTTCTCTCTGATTTCTTTCTTTTTATCTTTATGGTCTGCATTCTGGGAGATTGGAAAAAAAACCTTTATCTTTCATCTACTGATTATTTAATATCTGCCCTTATATTTTTAGTTTTAAATAGCTGTGGTTTTGCTCTTCTAATACTGCTTATATCTTCATAGCATCCTAATTGTGTTTCATGAGTGCACTGTGGTCCTTTGTCTCCATTTGTTTCCCCTATGGGGCTTTGGTTATTTGTTCATTCTCTTTTCTGTTAGGTTTCTTCTTTTTTAAAAACATCCTCTCCCGAGGATATGTTTTTATTGATTTTAGAGAAAGAGGAAGGGAGGGGGGGAGAGAGAGAGAGAGAGAGAGAGGAGAGAGAAACAATGATGTGAGGAACATTGATTGGTTGCCTCCCCATATGTGCCCCTACTGGGGATCAAACCCAAAACCTAGGTATGTGCCCTGACTGGGAATCAAACCTGCAATATTTTTGGTGTACAGGAACAACACTCCAACCAACTGAGCTGCCAGTACTATAGGGTTTCTTCTAACATAATCATGATCCTTGATTGTCTAAAAGCCAAGAGGAAGCTGTGACCCATGAGTAGCACGAATCCAGAGAGCTTCCCTGTAGGATTATCTAGTTGGATAATGTCTTTAGGTCATTCCTCTTGGGATGATCATGCTCCCCTGAGAAGGATTCTCCCATTTATTGCCTAGGGAAGAAGGCCTGGTTTCTGACATTCTGGGAGCTGGGTTGGGACTCTCAGCTTCAGTACCAGGCTCATGCCCTATGCTGTGCCTGGGGATAAACTTTCAGTATCCTCTCAGGGCAAGGGAGGGGTGCTTGGGGAAAGGACACAGGTATCCAACTGTTTCATAAACAGACTTCTAACCAATTCTCCTCTTTCTTGCCCCATCTTTACTCCCATCCAGGTGCCCAGTACCCCAATTCCTGAGTCTCTTCTGCCACAGAAATAGGCCGTTTGTCAGCATTTCTAGCTGCAGGTTTAGGATTCAGCTTTCTGGGGTCTGCTAAGGATGTTACCTCTATACCACCTGTTTTCCAACTTCCAAAATTCTGCTGCTGTTTTTCTTATCTCCTGTTCTCTTTGTCCTTATAGATTTACATATAAAAACAAACAAAAATCCCACAAGTCTGTCATTTAGTGATAGAGGCAAAATGAGAGAGGAAGCAAAGGCATGTGTGTTCTAGCCATCATTACAAGAGTTTTTTTAATTGAGCTGTAATTCACATATTAAAACAAAATTATATGTCAGTGGTTTTCTGTATATTAACAAAGTTGTGCAATCATCACCACTAATTCCAGAATATTTTCATCACCTCCAAAGGAAACCCTCTACCCATTAGCAAACATTCTCCATCCCTATCTACCCCCAGCCCCTGGTAACCACTAATCCATTTTCTGTCTCTATGGATTTGCCTATTCTAGACATTTCACAAAAAATGGAATCACAGTATGTAGCCTTTTGTGTCTGGTTTATTTCACTTAACAGAATGTTTTCAAAATTCATTTTGGGGCACTAATCCATTTTTCATTCCTTAAAAAACAACAAAGAAACAGTTGCCCTGGCTGGGTGACTCAGTTGGTTAGAGGGTCATCTCTATAGCCAGGGTGTGGGTTTGGATCCCTGGTCAGGGCACATACAGGTATGAACCAATGAATGAATGAAGGGTGGAGCAACAAATTGATGTTTATCTCTCTAAAATCAATCAATTAAAAATAAGTTTTATTGAGATATTAATTCCTGTTTATCTTACCTAATAAAAGAGAAACATGCAAATTAACCGTCACTCTGCTATGCCCACAGCCAATCAGAGTGAGTATGCAAATTAACCAAACAAAGATGGAGGTTAATTTGCATATGCAGGCTCAGAGTGGAGTGAAGCCTGCTAGGAAGGGAAGGGGGCAGAGGGAGCTACTGGAGTGGTGCTCCAGACAGAAGTGATGACTTGCCGGCTCCTGGGCGGCCGGGGAGCAGGGACTTGCCAGCTCCTGGGCAGCTGGGAGTGAAGCCAGGGCAAGGAAGGCCTATTCTTGCATGAATATCGTGCAACGGGCCTCTAGTGGTTAAATAATATTCCATTATACAGGCATACCACATTCTGTTTACCCACTCATTAGTTGATGGATATTTGAGTTATTTCACTTCTGGGCTATTATGATTTATGGTGCTGTGACTATTTGTGTGCAAGTCTTTGTGTGGATATATGTTTTCATTTCTCTTGTGTAAATATCTAGGAGTAGAATTACTAGGTCAGATGGTATATCTGTGTTTAACTTTATCAGGAATTGGCAAATTGTTTTCCAAAGTAGCTGTACCATTCTACACTCCCATTAGCAATATATGAGGGTCCCAGTTTCTCCACACCCTTGTCAACACCTCTTTTTATCTGTCTTTTTTATTAGAGCCATCACAGTGGGTGTGAGTGGTGCTTCATTTTGGTTTGGTTTTGCATTTCCTTGATGGTTAATGACTTCGAGCATTGTTTCATATGCCTGTTGGATATCTGTATGTCTTCTTTGGAGAAATGTATTTTCATGACCTCTGTCCATATTTTGATCCAGTTGTGTTTTGTTTTGTTTTTGAGTTGTATGAATTTTTTATATATTTTGGATATCAACCCCTTATCAGTTATATTATTTATGAATACATTATAACATTCAGTAGGTTGTCTTTTCATTTTGTTGATGATTTCCTTCATTGTGCAGATTTTTAGTTTGATTTTTTGCTTATTTTTGCTTGTTTCCCTTGCTTGAGGGGACATATCCAAAAAGATATTAAAAAAACTAATGTCAAATAGTTTGCTACATATGTTTTCTTCTAAGAATTTTATGGTTTCAGGTCTTATATTTAAGTCTTTAATCCATTTTGAGTTTATTTTGTATATGGTGTAAGAGAGTGGTCCAATTTCCCCAAATTCACTTGTTGAAGAGAGACTGTCATTTCTCCATTGTATATTCTTATCTCCTTTGTTGCAGATTAATTGGTCATATAAGCAAGGGTCTATTTCTGGGCTCTCTATTCTGTTCCATTGATTTATATGTCTGTTTTTGCACCAGTACCATCCCATTTTTTAATTTTCATTCTCACCCTAAGAGTGAGGATATTTTTTCCATTGACTTTTAGAGAGAGTGGAAGGGAGGGGGAGAGAGAGTGAGGGAGGAAAGGAGGGAGGGAAGGAGGGAGGAAGGGAGAGAGAGAGAGAGAGAGAAAAGAAAGAGAGAGAGAGAGGAGAAACAGTAATATGAGAGAGACATATTGATTGGTGCCTGGACCCGGGCCAGGGATCAAATCTGCAACCCAGATATGTGTACCTGACTGGGAATCAAACCCATGACCCTCTGGGGCACAGGCCAGTGTTGGCCAGGGCCCATTATGTTTTGATAATTATAGATTCATAGTATAGTTTGAAATCAGGGCAGAAAATATCTTAGTAAATAATTGAATAATAACACTTTCATTTCTTTAGCATTTCTTATTGTACCAGGCTCTGGGCTAAATGCTTATTTAATCGGACAACTCTGGAAGTTTAGTATTATTGTTGTTACTTTAAAAAGGAGACACACAATACACAAAGATTGAGGAACTAGCTCAAGTCACACAGCTAGGATGTTTCTGATTTGGGATTAGAGCTCAGGTCTGCTTGCATCAAAGGCCATGCCTTTCTCCCTCCCCCACCCCCCCAAATCCAACACATATATACTGTCTCCCTTCACTCTTTTTTTTTTTTTTTTTTAATATATTTTATTGATTTTTTACAGAGAGGAAGGGAGAGGGATAGAAAGCTAGAAACATCGATGAGAGAGAAACATCGACCAGCTGCCTCCTGCACATCCCCCACTGGGGACGTGCCCGCAACCAATGTACATGCCCTTGACCGGAATCGAACCTGGGACCTTTCAGTCCGCAGACCGACGCTCTATCCACTGAGCCAAACCGGTTTCGGCTCCCTTCACTCTTAAAATATAAGATTCACTGAATCTTAGACCCACAAAGTTTTTAAATTTAAAAAATTTTATTAATGCTAAGTTAAAAACACACAAAAGATGTAAGATTAATAAAACAAACATTGTAGCCCTAACCGGTTTGGCTCAGTGGATAGAGCGTTGGCCTGCGGACTCAAGGGTCCCAGGTTCGATTCCAGTCAAGGGCATGTACCTTGGTTGCAGGCACATCCCCAGTGGGGAGTGTGGAGGAGGCGGCTGAACAATGTTTCTCTCTCATCGATGTTTCTAACTCTCTATCCCTCTCCCTTCCTCTCTGTAAAAAATCAATAAAATATATTTTAAAAAACCCACAACAAACATTGTATACAAGCCACAGATAAGAAATAAAACTTTGCCAACACAGTTAAATCTCCCTTGGGTACCCTTTCCCGGTCCCTACTCCTTTCCCCCTCTCCTGTATTTGAACCACACAATTTGAGCCTTAGTTGGAGAAGGGAAGAGTGGTTAAAAACATGGGCTTCACCAATTCCTAGAGGCCTGATCCTGGGCAAGCACACAGCCTTCACAGGCTCCATGTCTCTATTTGTAATGGAGATAATAAAATAAAACAGTCCTCCAAGGGTCACTGTAAAGTTTAAATGGGAACAAAGCATGTAAACCAATTAGCACAGGGCCTGGCACAAAGGTGGGCTCAGTACAGGGTGGCAAGTATTAGTACCAGAGACTTAAACCATAGACTCGGGTTCATAAAATGCTCGAGTTAGAAGAGAGCAGAGGGAACACTAAACCCAACTTTCCTCCCCTATTTTGAGATCACATAACTGAGGCCAGAGAGATGGAGAGGGACTTGTCTAAGCTTACAGCGGGTGAGCAGCTTCTTTCTGCAGCCACATAGCTATGGGTGAGAAGGAGAGACAAACAAAGGTATTTTCTGCTTCAAAATGATTTCTCGTCTAGGGAGTGAGGTTTCTCGAAACATTCAAAGAGCCTTCTGAATCTAAAGGTCTGCCCAGAAACAAGTGATGAGAGCACTGGACAGCCAATAAAAGCACGCTGGCCTTTCTACCTGCCTTGGAAGCTCCCCCTCCCTATCCTGCTCCATCAAAGGCAGCTTTGCCCAAGTCAGGGTATTTCCAGCTCTGTGGCTTTCACTTCCACTTCTACCAGGTGGCCTCCTGTGGACGAATCAGATTTCTCCTCAGCCCCGACTTTAAGAGGTGAGCCAGGGGTTCAGGGTCTCACACACACAGGCAGCGGAGGCGGCAGCAGCAGCAGCAGCAGCGGCAGCGGCAGCAAGAGGCTTGGTAAACCAGAGGCACAACCATGGAAGACCAGCGCGACCTCATCTCCAACCATGAGCAGCTGCCCATGCTGGGCCAGCGTCCTGGAGCCCAGGAGAGGTATGTGTGAGCAGTAGGAGAGAGCACACAAGTCCTGGGCCGCCCTGGGAAGGAGCACCAGACCAGAGTCCTGGGAGGCACAGAGTTAGGCTCTGACTCGAACAATATATGGGTGGTTTTGAGCAAGTCTCTGGCCTGCCCTGGACTTCAGTTCTCCCTCCTGTAAAATGAGGGAGCTCCTGTAGTGCAGAGCTTTTAACTTTACGTCATGTATGTCTCTTCTGAAAATCAGAAAAGAGCTCTGGACTTTCTCCCTAGAGTTTCACACATTATCAGGGGCTTGATGGAACGCCCTGAAGCTGGGCCATGAACCCTCGGTTAGAAATCTTGGACCAGATTTTAAAAGTGTTATAGATCCTAGATGGAGGGACAAAGTTTCTAAAAGATTCATCATAGAGCAGCTCATCATAGAGGAGTTCCCTCCTACTAACCATGGATGGGCATACGTGTTTGTATCAAGAGTAGAGTAGACGGAGACATCGGCCATCACAGGAGGGATTGAGATGTTAGAAGGAGGTCAGAAAAGGGCAAGGGGAGTTCTGGCTAAATTTCTAGAAGGTGCTGAGGGTTGATGTGGATTGTGTTCTGCCGGTGCCCCTCTCCCTTGCATCAAGGGCACCCCCACACCCCTCTGCCAGCCTCAAGATGGTCTCACCCATGTGTTTCCCTCAACAAAGGGGGGTGGCTAGAGTGTAGTTACCGAATGTCCCCTGCTCTCCCCAATCTCCAAAAATTAATTTGTGAATTATTGGGACTTACAGCTAGATCTGATGTCAGCTGTTGCCAGGCAGAAAGGGGTTTGAGAGAGACACTCAGAGAAGTCACGAGGATCTGCGTTCTGGGGCACAGGTAACCAGATACAGACCATTAGAGCAGTGGTCTGTGAAAAATCCTGGGGAACCCTATGGCTAGGAGGGCCAGCCAGCTCCCCTGTGATGGCTGGATTCTGGTCCAGGTTCTGTACTGTCACATGTGACTTGGATAAATCACTGCTTCTTTCTGGGTCTCAGTAATAATAATGACAATAGCCATGATAATAGTTCCCATTCACTGTGTACTTGTTACCAGTTCTCAGCCACTGCTAGTAATTATGGACACATAACTAAATGCTAAACTCAATCCTAATTCTCACAGTAACCCTGAGTCATATACTTTTATTCTCATTTTTACATGAGAAAATTAAAGCTCATTTTGGTAAGCGACTTACCTAAGTTATCTTAGCTAGTGAATATTGGAGTCAGAATTTGAACCCAGGACTCGTCTGGTTTCAAAGTTTGAGCTGACTACCATCTGACCCCCTTCTATAAGTACAATTTGCAGAGCAGGGAGGTAGGACCTGTCTGACTCAGGCCACCCAGTGAGTTGCAGACCTAGTGTGGGCTCCAGGGTGCCCCTCCTCCCCCTTCTCAAATCCTTCTGTTTTTCCTTTTAGTTCAGTTACTGCTTCTAAAACTGGCTCAGCCCTGTGGGCTCAGGTCCAGACTTGAGCCAGTTTCAGACCCTTTGGTGAACACTTCTGCCTGGCAACATCTGAATCATCATTCCTGCTAGTTCTGGTTGGCTCCCGACTTTGACCAATTACTTTGTTATTGAAGGAGGCAGTGGAAAGGAGGAAATGAAGAGGGGTGATAAGTTGGCCCTGGTCCAGAACCCAGGGGACAGGCATTCAAGATGTATAAAGAGGAAGGAAGCCAGATGTTAAAGTTAACTATTAACTCCCTTGAGAACAGCAGTCAGTGTTAACCAGTGGAGTGCTATGTGCTAGCAATGGAGGCGAGAGCTTTATCTTCAGGATCTTATTTAATATACCACCCTTTGAGTAGATGTTCGTACCTCAACTTAAGATTATGTGGCCTCATCCTCAATATATGTAACTCTCTAGATTCTTAGGCCTTATAGGAAACAGGTTCAGAGAAGGGAAGGGGCTTTTCCTGAGTTCACATGGTCAGAGGCAGAGCTGGGACTGGACTGGATGTGGGGTTGCGGGAGTGGGCAGGTAGATAATGAGCTGGAGACCGTGATCCCAGGCAAGCCTCAGGCTTGGGTGGGCTTTCCACCATCTTTAGAGGCTCGGAAAGGCCAAGAATGGGATTTGTTTCCCTCCTGTCTGGTCTCCTCCTTTCCCCACACAGGGTTTTTATTTTCTCCTTCTAAAATAACAATCCCTTGGGCTTGGCTTTGGCCCAGAAAGTGCAGAGGGCTGGCAAGCAGGAAGCCAGTGAGAATGAGCTGTGTCTGTGATGCTATGAGTTACTAGGCAAAAGGCTGTCCTGGAGCCTCCTAAACTTCCTTGCTGGTTGCTGGAGTAAATAGGGAACAGTCTCATCCTGACAGAGTCCAATGGGGTCCTAGCAGTGCCACCCCTGGGGTGAGGTTGGAAAAACAGGCCAGGAGCTCTCATGGTCCTGGGGCAGGATCCTTACACCCTCCACCCCCCATACTGTAATTTATGCATGTGCCCCCAAACTGCATCCAAGGCAATAGCTGCTAGGGCTCCCTGAGGTCTGAGGTCTGGCCACCTCCCTGTGTGGCTAGCCAGTCCCAAGAACATGAGAAATTCCTCCAGGTCACCCAGCTTAGGCACCATACTCCTGCAGAAATCCCTTCTGAGTGGACATTACCATTTGAAATACTTCTATGCCCTCACTCAACTCTCCAAAAACTACCAAAGCCTAGAAATGCTGAAGTGAGAGGTACCCATGTGACAGCCCAGAGAATAGCAGAGACTTGCTCAAAGACACAGAGTCTGGACTAGTGGGGGTGGTACTGGCCCAGCTCCAGCCCGA
The DNA here is from genome assembly GCF_951640355.1 of Cnephaeus nilssonii. Taxonomy (NCBI): domain Eukaryota; kingdom Metazoa; phylum Chordata; class Mammalia; order Chiroptera; family Vespertilionidae; genus Cnephaeus; species Cnephaeus nilssonii. The sequence goes on along the minus strand of NC_137076.1, from coordinate 88,496,976 downwards.
CACTGTCCAATGCCCCCAACCTACTCTTAAAATGGCAAGGCCTCACTTCCCTTTTTCAGGTGGGCCTGCAAGCTCTGCTGTCCGCGTCCCACTTCCTTCCCTTTTCTGATTTTAATGCAGGGGCTGGGCGGGTAGGATGGTAACTCCTCCCCCCTCGAGGGCAGGCCTGATCCTCAGGAGGCCCCCTGGCAGAGGGAACCTAGGGGACTGAGGCCGAGAGAGGACAAGGCACTTGTCCCTGGCCCTTCCCCACTCAGCCGAGACCCAGGGGCAGCTCCAGGATTTCAACTTGGAGGGCCAGCAATGGTTGGAAGTAGGGGCTGCGGAATGTCTTTAAGCTGCATGTCCATAGGCACTTGTTCGTGTGTATGTGTGTGTGTGTTACGGGTAGCTGGAGGTGGGTGGGCTGATGGAAATGGGGGACACATTCCCCCATTCCCAGCCAGTCCTCAGGGCAGCCACCTCCACGGACTCTCCTGTGACGTATCCTCCCTCCCCCCAACAGCAAGTGCAGCCGCGGAGCCCTGTACACAGGCTTTTCTGTCCTGGTGGCTCTGCTCCTGGCCGGTCAGGCCACCACTGCCTACTTCCTGTACCAGCAGCAGGGCCGGCTGGACAAGCTGACGGTCACCTCGCAGAACCTGCAGCTGGAGAACCTGCGCATGAAGCTTCCCAAGTGTGCGTGCCCCACCTCCATCCTGACACCCCACCCCCACCATTCCTCACCTCAGAGCCCCCATTCCTGCACTTGGCTGGGCCCACTGTCCTCTCTGAAGTCGAGCCCCTCCTCATCTGGGTCTGAGATCTTGGGCCCCGGATCGGAGTACCCTCTCCCCTGGGCACTGGGGCCACACTCATGCTGTCCCTCCTGACCCCACAGCCGCCAAGCCTGTGGGCAAGATGCGGGTGGCCACCCCCATGCTGATGCAGGCGCTGCCCATGGAAGACGCGTTCCAGGGGGTAAGGACAACCGCAGGGCAGTGCGAGGGGACAATGTTTTCTAGCCTGGACGGAGGGCAGGGGCCAAGGGGTGGGAGAAGAGCTGACCCAGGAAAAGCCCAGCTGCGGGAGGACAGGGCCACCTCCGGAAGAGGAGGAACCCCAGGGCTGGGGCCATTCCTGACAGGAGGGCCTGCTCTCTAGTTTACAAGGTGCTGCTCATGCTCCATTGCATCTCACGGTCCCTTCCTATTCTCAAAGCCCTTATGTATGGATAATGTAGCTATTCACAAAATGACCTGCTGTCCACCAAGCCCTGGGTGGGAAAGCGTATGCGGATTTGACCAACAAGGACACTGAGGCAGGCAGGTAAAGTGACTTGCACAAGCTCTCGCATCTGGAGGTGGCAGAGATGGCCTGTGGAGCATCTGGGACTCCAGACTTTTACCCAGGCCCCAGCTGCTGCCTCCGTGCCAGGGCCTGTCCTCTGGGGCCAGTGCTGATACCCCCCACTCCTCCTCCCACAGCCCATGCGGAACGCCACCAAGTACGGCAACACCACACTGGACCATGTGATGCACCTGCTCCTGGTGAGTGGGACCCGGTTGGGTAGCCCTGCCTGCCCACACAAGCCCCTGGCAAGGCCACATTGCAAGACCCGCACCTTGCCTGGCTCATAGTAGACATTCAATATGGGCTCACCAAGTTAGTGAAGGAATGCAAGAGTGGCCCTTAAACTTTGTATGTATTCCAGTCCCGCCACTACCCCACCTTTTTTGAGTGTTTGAGATGGAGAAACCGAGGCACCCACTTTTTCCTTCTCAAGTTTTTACTGCGGCATGTCTACTCTGTGCCAAGCACTGTGCAAGGCTCTGGGCCCACAAGGGGAGCAATCAGTCCCAGGTCCCGGTCCCATGGGGATCCCGGGTTAGCATGGGAAACAGGCAAGTGACCAGGTGATGAGGGACATGCAGGGGGCTTTGTGAGGAAAGGTACAGAGGACCCAACCTAGCCGAGGGTGGGGTCCACAAAGTCTTCCTGGAGGAGGTAGACCTGAAAAGTGAGTAGGCATCTGCAGGAGTAGAAGGGTTACTGGTGTAACTGGTTCTGGAACCAGGATCTCCCACCTTCCAGCCTGAGGTCTTGTACCTGTGCAGCTAGACTGCCTTTACTGTCTCCCCTCCCACCAGCTCCATCATGGCTGCGGTCCAGAGTCCAAGCTTGCTGCAGCTTGGGTCCACCCCTCAGAATGGAAGACCAGGGGAACATGGGTTGCACATTTAACCTTACTTCCTGCCTGCTACCTTGCAGAAAGCTGACCCCCTGAAGGTATACCCACAGATGAAAGGGAGTTTCCCAGAGAACCTGAAGCACCTTAAGAACACCATGGAGGGCCTGGACTGGAAGGTCAGCAGGCTTCCCTGCACTGGCGCCCTCTCTCCGAGGGCAGGGCTGGGAAGAGGTGAGGTGAAGGGGGGCTGGGGAGGCCATTCTCAGGAAACTGAAGGAGGCTTATCAGAACTTAGAAAGCCACTAACACGGAAAAGCACTGGAGCTGAGTAACCAACTTGACCAAGCCCCCTGGCTCTCTAAGGGGGGGAACCAGGATGCAGCTGGACCATGGGGTGCAGGGGCCCTGCCTGGCCCTCCATGTCTCTGCCCTCAGGGGCAAAGCCAGGCAGGGTTGGAGGGCTACTGATCCTGACCCTCTGCCTCTGTCCCCGTTAGATCTTTGAGAGCTGGATGCATCAGTGGCTCTTGTTTGAAATGAGCAAGAACTCGCTGGAGGAGAAGCTCACTGAAGGTTCACCAAAAGGTACAGGGAGTTGGGAGCCTTGGGGTGCTAGGGTTCCTGAGACCTCTCTCGGGACTCTCCCAGAGCTACAGAAGTTAGAGCCTAGAGCACTCCCTGATGCGACTGGACTCTCCCAGCCTCTCAACTGTCACTCCTGTCTCTCCTGCCTGTTCCTCTGGGCTTGGCTGCCCCCCGCCCCCCCCCCCCCCCGGCCCCCGACAGCCCCCATCCTGATCTGAGGGCCCACAGAGTACAGAGGTCTTGCTTGTGGAGGATGGCTCTGGGCAAGTGGGCCTGGAGCAGAAACCACCTGAAACATCCCAGGAGTCATTGCAATGACCTTCCCACCCCTCAGCGGTCACACAGACAGCGGATGCCAGACAAGAGAACCATTTTTTCCACTCTATGGACAATGCACACTAGGATTTTCAGCTCTAAAGCCTTGAAGAATGTCATGTTTAATCCTGGTCATAATCTGTCATGCAGCATTGGGCATTTCTACCCTCTGGGCTTCAGTTTAGGAAGTAGAAAATCAGGGGTCCACCCATGTGGGCCTCAGATTTTTTCATCACATTCATAGAAGGCACTAGATGCTATCTCAACCAACTCCCAGCTTATGTTTGAATCCTTTCTACAACATCCACAAACAAACCCCCATCTCTACTTGGATACCCCCAGTAACAGAAGCTCAGACTTACCAAGGTGTCCATTGCTTTTCCTTAGAAATCAGAATCATGGGTGAAATTCCAAGCTTTAATAGGCATGGAGTGTTGGAAGAAATCATCAAATTTTAAAATGAATTACCCACACAGCAATTCACTTCCTCTTTGATTTTGGACCTCGTTGGTCCAGTCCTCAGTTTTCCCATCTGTGCAATGGGTAGAGCGAGCACAGCCACTTGGGCAGAAGGCATTCGGCCCACAGCAGTGGTATGTGGATCTCTGTTCTACTGAGACCTTGGCTCAGAGTCTGCTCACTCACTGTCTTCACCATGCCTGTCGCTTCAGTACTGACCAAATGCCTGGAAGAGGCCAGCCGCATCCCCGCCATCCACCCGGGCAGTTTCAAGCCCCAGTGCGACGAGAACGGCAACTATATGCCGCTCCAGTGCTTTGGGAGCATCGGCTACTGCTGGTGCGTCTTCCCCAACGGCACCGAGGTCCCCCACACCAGAAGCCGTGGGCGCCATAACTGCAGTGGTAAGCAGTGGCCACTGTGCCAAGGAGTATCAAAGGAGCAGGAAGGACTAGGAAGGCTGAGGGCCAAGAGGCCCTGCCCGGCACACATGTGGCCAGGACACTCAAGGTGTACTCCCGGGGGGCAGCCACTCAGCCACGCATCCACCGTTTGTCCATCTACATCCCTGTGCACTCCTCATCTGTTCGTCCATCTATCCTTTCTCTCCTTACATACACACTCATCTACTTACTCATTCATCTGATCCTTTCACTGTGACTCTTACCCACCCGTGCACTATCCACTGTGCATCCAGAAGTCCTACAGACCCACCCATTTCATCTCATCACCCCCTTCCTGGCCTTTCTCTCAATTCCCCAACTACATTTCACTGCCGCCATCCAGCACGCATCCTTCCAAGCAGCACCTGCTCTCCAGGATCAGCCTGTGCCCAGGTTGGGAAGAAATAACCCCAGACCCCTCACCAGTGGGTACAGTAGCTGGACTTCATGTAACAAATGGCCTTGCTGCTCCTTTGCAGAACCACTGGACATGGAGGATCTGTCATCTGGGCTGGGCGTGACCAAGCAGGATCTGGCCCAAGGTAAGGGCCCCTCCAGAGGGGACCCAGTCCCCAGTTAGGCCAACTCCCTCATGGCCCATTCTCCAGAACCCTCCCTGAGATGTCTACTTCAGAGATGAGGAACAGTGCTGGGCGTGTCTATATCATAGTCAGTACTTGTACCTGAGCAGGGGGCACTGGAGGGCGGAGAGTCCTTAATTGCTCTGAGGCCCCAGGATGCTGGGGAGGGGCAGGGACAATGGTGACTCCAAGCCTAACCTGCTGCTTCTCTCTCTAGCCATCCTGTGAGAACAGCCATCGAAGACACCAGCACCCAGTCCGCCTTGCATGGCCACAGCTTCCGTGCTCTCTTCTGTCCCCCAAACCTAGCCACACACTCCTCCCCTTACATGCCCTGCTCCCGCCGTCTCCCACCCTGCACCTCATTATGTGAGACTCTGGCACCTGGTTCTCCATCATCCTTGGACAGAAATCACATCAGACAGCACAGATTAACAATACAGGAGGGCCCTGCTGCCCAAGCCCGCATCCATCAGCAGACACATAAGGCCTCAGGAGCTGGACCATGAGCTAGGCTGACCCCCATTTCTGACACCACAGCAGCCCCCAACATGGAGCTCCAAGACCTAGACCCATGGACAAGGAGAGAAGGTGCAGGAGAGGGGACGACACTTCTCCCTCTGGCTTTAGCCTTGGCTTTCCAGCCTATGTAACTGAGGCATAAGCCACCCTTCCCTCTCCCCAGAACCAGCCTCCCCACCACAGCCCCTCCTCACTGCCAACGCTCAGTTCCCTCCGCGCAGCAAGCGTGCCAGCGGCCCTTAGCAACATGGTTCCTAATAAAAGGTAGTAAGTAGAACACTTTCGGTTCCTGGCTGTTCTGTTGGGATCTGGTTCATTGGCTGAAGATCTTGAATCCAATGGTCTGGGTGGGAGGAAGCAACCTGGGGAGCCCAAACACAGATGCCTGAGGGGCCAGGCAGGACACAGACACACTTGGTTTCCATGTTTAACCAGAGGCATCCTCTGCTTCAAAAGGAAGTAGGGTCTCGCCTACTCCTCTAGGTCCAGCTTCCATCTCCTCACACCCCTTATCATTGCTAAACTAAGAAATCAAATGCAACAACACAAGGACCCCAGCAGCCACAGAAGCCCATTGCCAAATTTCTTGACTTTCGAGAGGAGGCCAAAATCACAATGTTCTGGGTAAAGTCTCCATTTCCACGAAGCCCACCAGGACTTCTAGACCAACACACTTACGGGGAGTGAGAAGCTTTGAGGGCCTGTCCAAGGGCCCCCCAGATAAGGGTATAGCTGGATGCTAACCTCAGTCTCCAAGACCTCCCCAGCTCAGTGCTGACTATTTCTGCCCGGCCCCTCGCTGTCCTTCGCAGGAGGCTACAAACCTTGGAGGAAAATCTCCTGACCAGGTGCTCACTGTCCTGGGCCCGGGAATGGGCCTTTGCACTGCTAGCCATCCAGTCCTGGAGACGTCACCCTGACATGTCTTTCGAGTTCATCTTCTTGCCTTCCTTATTTCAGAACCTTTGTTATCTGGATACAAGGGCAACTCAGTCCTAACGGGTTTTCTGTTCCTACTGTGCCCGCCACAGCCATTCTCCACCAGGTACCTCAACAGGGCCTGCCCACAATTCCAGTCCTAACTGAACTTCAAAAGGTGGCTTAGAAAGCCCCCTTCCATTTCTTGCCTTCTGGGTATTTGTCTGGCCTCCCTAGCACCTGGCAACCAACCATGGCCATGCTTGCGCTCCCTCTTAGCTATGCCACCTCCTCCAGGAAGCCTTCCCCACCAGTTTAGTACCAGGTACTTTACTGAGGCAAACTGTCCCACTCAGCACAGCATCCCAGAACCTCGACATGTAGTCAACAAATCCTGAGCAATGGTTTGTTCACCTCCAAGTGTCAGCCAGACTCCCAAGAATAAGTCAATTGCAAAATGTTTGCCCCAGGTGCACTGAAATTGCACCTTTCCTTCAAGTCTTTTATTTTCTGAGTTCTTACAAAAACACAAAACAGGAAAAAACTGAAGGCCGTGGAAGGAGCGGCAGGCTGGGCCTCGCTGGGTCTGCAGGGGAAAGGGGTGGAAGGTCCTGAGGCCTCTGGGCATGTTGGGTCTGAGGAGGGAGGGACATTTCACTTAAAAATATATATATACATACATATATATATATATACTGTACACATCTATACGAAGTGTCCTGTGTCAGGGTGGAAGTCAGGCGCGGGGTCAGCGAGTGGAGGTCTCGGAACTGGGCACACTCCCTCCTCTTCCTCGGACCAACCTCTGCAGGGCTTGTGGGCTGAGCCAGCACCGACACTGCGGCTGGCCATCTTCTGGGGAGGAAGGGGAAATTAAAAATTCATTCCAACCCATGGGGAAGGAAACACATGAGACAGAAGATTTCCTGACTTTTTTCCTGCATCGAGGAGAATCAAATCAAATCAAAACCTGGCATCTAGATGCAGGGGACGGGCATCAACTAACTACGGTGGACACTAGCACTGGCCACGCCCCGGGAAGTCGGCTGAGTGCCTGAGGGCCTAACTTCCCTTACGCCTGCCACCAGCCCAGGCAGGCACTTACAGCAGGTGTGGGCCTGCTGGGCCTGCTCGGTGCGGGGCACGCAACCCCTTCCCCACCGCCCGGGAAGCACAGGCCCATCGAATGGCTCCTCTCGGGGAAACCACCTTCTTTCCCATGAGCAAATGCCCTCAAGTTACTGATTACAAGGAAAAGGAACTGGACTGCAGGGAGGGAGAGAGGAGCTCAAGCCTTACCCTCATCCACAAAGAGGCGCCATCCCAGTGCCCATCTCCTAGGCCATGTGCAGTGTCTGCACCCAGGGAGCACCGGGTGCCGGCCACTGACCGTGAGTGACAACCTTTCTCCACCCCTTTCCTGTGGGGCCCACCTCCCAGGTCCTGCCTGGCTCCTGGGGACCACGGCAATGCTGGAGCCCCCCACCTCCAGCCCCCCGCCCCTCTCCAGGGGTCAGATGCTCAGCAAGGGTCCCTGGGCCAGGAAGTGTACCTGATGTCTTGTGCTTCTCAGACAGTCTGCTGCTCTGTCTTCTTCTGTGAGAAGAGAAGGTGAGAGACTCCTGTACCTGACTGTCTCCTCACCCATGCTGCCCCCACCAGGAGGGCATGAGGGCTGCCTCCTGAGGATCCGAGGCTTCCCCCCCTACCTCCAGAACAGATGCTGGGTGCACAGGATTCCCGAGAACAGGGACGGTGCCCCACACACTCTCAAGGAAGGAGCCCAAACTGTGTGGCACAGATGTTCAGCTTCCCTGAACACAGCCAAGGCCCGGGGGCCAGTGAGGCATCTGTACAGGTTCCGAGTCCCCACACCCCCAGCCTTCAGGTGAGCAGCCTTGACCCCCATGAAGCAGACGTGAGTGTTTCTGTGGAGGGGTCCCTGCCAGCTGGGGCACCACATCTCGGGGAACGCTTCCTCTCCCACCTGGGACCTCTAACAGCCTCCCTGTGCCTGGGCTTCCTTCCTTCACCCGCCACAAGGACATCCTTCTACCTCAGACAGGGCAGAGGTCACTCCCACGACTTCTACACAGACCTGTCCCTCCTTAGGGGGGCTCTACTCTAGAGTCACAACTCACCCCCACACACTCCCCGCCCATGGAAATGGGGCAGGACCCTGGTCTAGCTCCCACCCTGTCGCCTGCCATGCACAGGATGGGGCTCATCACATTCCCCCTGGGGACGAGGTTAGGTCCCTTCTCTGGCCTGAAACCCCCAGGAACTACTTTACCTTTTTCTTCTTTTTCTTCTGTATTTGTGAGTCAGGGTCTTTGGTTGTGGCCTTTTTGGCTTTCTTCTTCTTTTCCTTTTTTTCCTTGTCTTTTTTTTCTAAGGGAAGAAAGTAAACTTCCTAAATAACAGATGTTAAGTTTAAGTCTTGGGACCAATGTTGGGAGACATGCAGGGCAGGTCTCCAGGGATCCTAGGAGTCCCTCCTCCCGATGTTGGGTCCCCAGCTCTCCCCACACCCTGGGGAGCCATGAAAACAGGCCCTCAGGCCTGTGACCACCTGCCCTGGCCTCATAATTTCTGCCCCACCTATGGAACACCTGGAGTATTACTATTTTTCTTTAACTCACTTTGACACATTTATTTAAGACTAGCGGCCCGATGCATGAAATTCGTGCGAGAGTAGGCCTTCCTTCTCCCAGCTGCCGGCCCTGGCTTCCCTCTGGCGCCTGGGACCCAGGCTTTCCTCATAGCCCCGGCTTCGTCCGGAAGGACGTCCGGTCTAATTAGCGTATCACACTTTTATTATTATAGACTAGAGGTCCAGTGCACGAAATTCATGCATGGGGGGGCGGGGCGGGGAGGTGTCCCTCAGCCCAGCCTGCACCCTCTCCAATCTGGGACATCCCTCTCACAATCCAGGGCTGCTGGCCCCTAACCGTTCACCTGCCTGCCTACCTGATCGCCTCTAACCGCCTCTGCCTGCCTGCCTGCCTGCCCCTAACTGCTCTCCCCTGCCGGCCTGAAAACCCCTAACCGCCTCTGCCTTGGCCCCCACCACTGCCACCATGGCTTTGTCTGGAAGAACATCTGGTCTATCCAGTCTAATTAGCATATCACCATTTTATTAATATAGATACTCTCTATGGAAAGTGGGAATGCAGTATCACCTATTACACAGGGTTAAATGAGGTCCCGCCGCATGCAGTCTGGCACAGAGCTCACAGGGGCAGCTGTACCTCTGCGGGGAGCTGCGGTCTAGGAGCGCGGACTGAGAAGCCTGAAGCTGAAGGTGCACCGAGCACTGTGGGGAGCAGGCCCCATCTTGGAGCACTGGGTCTCTCTGCCAGTGGGCCCAGGTGCTCCGGGGTCATTCTGGCTTTGTCAATAGCTGCCCCCCATGACCCTGGACAAACCATCTTCATCCTCCCCCTTCTGTGCTGGCTGAGGGCCCGTCCCGCCCGTGTGGTGACAGACAGCCCTCAGCACAGGGCTGGGGAAGTGCGCTCCAGGGTGTGGATGGCCACTTACTCTTGTCAGATTTTTTTTTCTCCTTGTTCTTTGGGTTGGCTTGGCCTCCACCCTCAACCATCACCATCTCTGGCTCCCCTTCTGGCTTGTCCTTCTCTTTGCTGCCACCACTTGCTGTGTCTCTCTTAGATTTCCCCTGGGTAGTACTGGGGGCCTTTTCTGAGGAAACAGCACCCTCCCCGCCTCCCCCGGCCGCCAGCTTCTTCTTCTTCTTGCTCTTGGGGGCCCTGGCCGCTGCCTGCTCTCCCGACAGCTTCCGCTTGTGGCTCTTCTTGCTGCCCTCCTTGGCGGTGCCCGCAGCCTTCTTCCTCTCCTGCTCCAGCAGCTCCGCCAGGACCTTCACCACCGAGGCCTGGACCTGGGCCTCGCTCAGGGGCCAGGGCTCACTCAGGAGCCGCCGGGCGATGTCGCTGTGCAGGGCCAGCGTCGAGGCTTCGGTGCTCCCAGCCCCCTTCCCGGGCTTCTGAGGTGTGGTGCTGGCCTCTCTTCTGCCTGTGGGGAGAGGACGTGTGACATGGACCTGCGGGACCGGGAAACAGACCTCTCACGGTACAAGAGCCAGAGGGGTCCGAGGTCATTCTGCCCACACTGGTAGATAGCTCACATCTTCCTCCCACCTTCAACCTTAGAGCTCTTTTCTGTCTCCTCACACTTAAATCTCAAGTTCAGGCTGGGAACTGACCAGAACTCCAGAATGTTAGTGAAAGGCCTGGGATCTATCAACACAGTGAAGGTCAGACAAGGAGTCCAGAGCCCGGAGGCAGGAGACTGGGCTCTGGGTCTGTCTCCCACTGACTGGCTGTGTGGCCCTGCTTCTCCCAGTCTGTTTCCATGTTTGTAAAATGAGGGGTCGGGTGAACAGTGAGGTCCCCGTATTCTGAACTGTAGATTCACATAAATTTGACGGCTGTGCACCCGTTCATCTCAGGCCCCTCTGTTCACACAGTGGGCCACCCCTTTCCTGTCCAGGACCCCCTCTGTTCACACAGTGGGCCACCCCTTTCCTGTCCAGGACCCCCTCTGTTCACACAGTGGGCCACCCCTTTCCTGTCCAGGACCCGGGGCTCGGGGGTGATGGGTGTGGTATGCACACGTGGCAGCTGATCAGCAGGTTAACTGCCTGCCAGTGACTTCTAGAGCAGCCTTTGTTTAGAATTTTCCACGCCTCTGCTCTCCTTTGATAACTGTGCTGACACGTGTGAAAATGAAAACCTCCACAGCCCCTCTAAAATGTCGGCCTGTCGGCCCGTTCCCAGAGATCGCTGAGGAAGGAAGTGAGCAACAGCTGCTCTGCTCCCGGTCTGTGGGACATCAGCACTGCCCCTGCATCTCCCCCCTCCCCACCCCCAACTTCCCAGGTGACGGGCAGGTCTGGACCCGGTTCCGGGCCTCATAGGCACAGCCTCCTACACGCTGGGCTCAGTGTTCAGTGGCTGGGCTGCTCCGTGGCGTGCAGTGGCCCAGGGTGGGGCCTGACGCGGCTCTGGGTCCAGAGCAGTGCACCGGCGAAGCGTCCCAGGACAGACAGAGGCCCAATTCAGTCCTCTGGTGCTTAGCAAGGGCACCAGTTGGGTGGAGGGGAAACTGAGGAGGGCTCAGTTGGCCATGGCAGCCTCTTCCCCTGCAGCCCACTTCCCGGTTCTCTGTTTACAAACACCCAGAACACCGAGGCGGGGGACCCCTTGAGCTGTCCCAGGTGTGCCCATCTGAGACCCCTGTCCCTCACCTCTGGCAGAGTCGGGGTGGCACGTGACTACTTTCTATGTGTGCCACACCTTGACACCGACTGGATGCATCGACCCTGCCCCGTGTGGTTAGGACAGAGGCCCAGCAGGGCCAGGGGCCCATCTGAGGCTTTGGAGAGTCAGCCCACTGCCCGGGGTCTTCGCCATGTGCTAGAGACTTCCCCACATGTGGCTCCTGCCTTTCATTTGGGCTCCCAGACTCCCTAACCCCACACCATGAGCCATTTGTTAGGAAGAAAAGTCAACTGGGTCGGCCACAGAGAGCCCAGTCCTATACCCCACAAGCCAAGGTGCACTTCCTCTACGACAGGCGGCCTGCCAGGTGCACCAGCAGCCACAGGGTTGATGACCCGACGTCCCGGCCGCCCTGGACCAGAGGAGCCAGGCCCCTGGGCATGGCCCCTACCCTTCGATGAGCACCAGGCCTGCAGAGACAGGACCATGCTGGTGAGACTGTTTCTGAGGGAGGGAAAGAAGGAGGTCACTGCCTGCCCCTCCCTGTCCTGCTGTGCCCCTCCTGCTGCCCTGGACTCACCTGTTTTAGGGGACGTGGTGCCTAGTGCTTGTTGGGGCGCCACTTTCTGCTTGCCATCCGGGGCATCTTTGGTGGCCGAAGCAGAGGAAACCAAGGGGCTGGGGTCTGGCTTGGGAGTGGCCTTTGCAGCCTGGGAATTGGCTGGAGTCAGCCCAGGGGGCACATGACCTGAGAGGAGAGACTGAAGAAGCCCAGTGTGAAAGGGGCTGGGACCCCATCCCAGCCCCGGGAGCATGGCCTGCTGGGAAGGAACCAGCCCAGGGACCCCATCCCAGCCCCAGGAACATGGCCTGCTGGGAAGGAACCAGCCCAGGGACCCCATCCCAGCCCCAGAGCATGGCCTGCTGGGAAGGAACCAGCCCAGGGACCCCATCCCAGCCCCAGAGCATGGCCTGCTGGGAAGGAACCAGCCCAGGGACCCCATCCCAGCCCCAGGAACATGGCCTGCTGGGAAGGAACCAGCCCAGGGACCCCATCCCAGCCCCAGAGCATGGCCTGCTGGGAAAGAACCAGCCCAGGGACCCCATCCCAGCCCTGGAACACGGCCTGCTGAGAAGGAAGCAGCCCAGGGAACCCCAAGATTGGGTCAGCCCTACTGGGCTGGTGGTGGGGACGTCAGCCCTTTGTGTGTACTTCCTGTGCTATTTTAATTAATACATATCTTAAGCAGGCACATTTAAAAAGGAAACTTATTACTGATGCAAATGGAAAATCACTAGCGTCTGCCATGTGCAGATGATAACCTTAAAATAATCCCATCGGTTAAAGAATGTTTTTATCTGGGAATCACCTAACATCAAGGTGAGCCCTTTCTGTACACTCCAAGTCAGCTCCTCAGCCTTCATGCTGACATGGGCTTTGGGGGAAACATCCTGGCTCCACGGCAGGGCCCTGCCAGGGTCCCTGGGAAGAGGAGGGCCCAGCCCTCTGACCTGGGGCTCCTGGCCTAGGACCCCGATGTTGCCAGCCCCCCTGCTGTTACCTGGGAAGGCTCTACCACTTCATCCTCGCTGGACTCTGCTGGGGTTTCCTCCACCAAGGTCTCATTGCCAGTGGGCGCTGGGCCTATAGAGAAGTACAGGTATCCTGTTGGGAGCCTCAGGTATGCCCCCCGCCAGCTGGGCAGGGCAGAGCCTCTCAGGGGGGCGCCTGGGATGGCCGGGCCCGCCTCACCCTCCCATCTGTGCTCACAGCATTCCAGGCGAGACACCTGAATGCTAAGCATTTCCAGTCCAGTCGCTGGCCTTGGGATTGTGGTAGGGTCAGTTATGGGAGCCTGATTCCAAAAAGTCGGAAGTGGTCAAACAGCAGCATCAGAGGGTCTTTGACAGAATTTGGACCAACTTCCTCAAGGGGCTGTACAGAAGGGGAAACTGAGGCCCAGCATGGGACGACTAGGCCAAGGTGGCAGAACCAGTGGAGATACAGAGCCACAGCCTGAGCCTCGCGCTCCACCAAGCTACCGCTCCCCTCCTCCAGGCCCACCCAGCCTTTCCCTCCCCAGTCCTCACCCAGCCTGGGGGCCAGCGGGGCCGCCTGGGGCCTCTTCGCATCCTCCTCGCTCCCTGAAGAGCTGCTGCTGCTGTCGCTATCATCTGAGGTGCCAGAGGCCTTGGCTTTGGGGCGTCCCAAGGGAGGGACTGTGGCCCGCTGGACTGCAGGAGCCTTGGGCTTTCTGACCTGGTTGGTCACTCCTGCTTTCACGGGGGTGCTCTGGGGACTCGCCCCAGGGAGTGAGCCTAGGGCACCGTCAATCTAATTTGGTGAAAGGAGAAAGTAGGAGGAAAGTTAGGGGAAATGAAACCTGATCTTACCGAGCACCTCAGCTAAGGGCCAGGCACCGTGCTGGTTGCTTCGCACAGGCCTCATTCAATCCTCCCACAGCTCTCAGTCGGGCAGCCCTGGCCTGGGAGGCAAGCGAGTGTGTGCTCAGGTCACAGGGCAGGTGGGTGATGATGCTGGGACTCGAGTCCCTGCCTGGGCCTCCCTTCTACCCTCTGTGGTCTTTGATTACTGTCCGCTCCAGGGTAGGGCCAGGACCCCTGGGGGTTCCCCAGCTCACCCCACTTGAAGACAGGGTTCTGGCAACAGGAGGCTGGGCCTCACTGGCTTTCTGGGCAAGGACCTTCAGGGCAGCCTGGGTCAGCGGGAGGTTAGCCAGGTTCCTCTTTGTCACCTGTGGACAGCCAAAGGCAGCCCTGAGACTCCTGGGTTCTCAGGTGTCATCTCGGCCACGCCCTGAGCAGACCCCATCTTGCTAGGGTGGGAGGGGACCCGTATCTACAAGGAGCCATGGGACTGGAGTAGGGACTGAGGGGTGGTCCAAGGGGCCATGCCACTGCCTGGGCAGGAAATAGTGCCAGAGTTGGGTTCTGAGCTAATCACATCATTCTCAGAGGGTCCAAGAACACGCCCAGCCCCCACCAGTCAGTCTGAGCTCCACTGGGGACAAGCCTCTAGTCTGGTGGCTGGAACAGCCTCCCCAACAGTCTCCCTCATGCCACTCCTGCTTTCCACACCCACCAGCAACTAGGGAGAGAGAACGGAGAGAACTGGGGTGACTCCTCCGGCAGCCATGCAGCCCTCACCTCCGACCTCCATGCACTTCCCCAGAGGGTCCCTGCAGCTGGTTTCCCTGCCTGGAGCGGACCCCAGCTCGCTGGCCTGGCTGCTCCTCCTGCTTCCACCTCACCTCCTCAGGAGGCCATCCCTGCCCATCCTTTCTAAAGCAGCTCACCCCATCATTCTCGACACTATTGTTTCCTGCGAAGCACCCACCAGTTCGTGAGTGCTCTATTTTTGGTTTCCTTTGTTAGTGGCTGCCACCCCACTCACTTGGGAACTCCCCAGGGCAGGCACCTCTTGCTCCTGCTGCATCCCCCCCTGCCTGGCAGACAGATACTCAGCACCATCTGCTGGTCAAATGGCCAAATAGATGCAGTGACACCCGCCCAGCTGTGATGAGCCCTCTGAGCTGGGGGTGCCCAACTCCTGCTCCGGCCTCCCCGACCTCTCTCTTGTCCTCTCAGAAAGGAAGAGTGAGGAAACGGAAAAACCAACGGGTGTGGTCCACAGAGCAATGCCTGGGAGCCAGGCGACCTGCGCTCTGGCCCTGCCCCGTCACCAGAACAGTGAGCATTAGCTCCACTGCCCAGCACTTAGATCCAGGCAAGGACCAAACAAAAACACATGGAAAATGGTGGAGGCTGGGAAGTTACTAAGTCACTAGCATGCCCACTAAAAGAGGGCAACTTTTGTTCACGGCATCTCAACACTGGGAGCTAAAACAGAACAAAGCGGACAGGGCCTCTCGGGGCAGCAGTGCACTGCCCGGTGCCACATTCCCAGATACTCCTCCTGACCGCCCACAGGGGCCCAGGAGCTCGGATGGGTGTAACCAGAGGCCAGGAGAACGCTGGCTGCGAGGAGCAGCTACTCCTGGTGGTGGTGGTGGGTGAAAGCAACTGCGGCCCTGCCAGCAGCACGTGTGGCTACGTGGGGGAGGGCAGGGAGCCCCCACCCTGCTGGTCTGCAAGGGCCTCCCTTGTCTGCCACATACCTGAGTGGCAGGTGCCTCCTGCTTCTTGCCTTTTGTCACCCGACTGGACACCTCACTGCTGCTGGCTCCGAGGGCTGTCCTTGGGTGGGCTGTGGGCATGGTCACTGCGTTGGATCTAATGGCTGAAATGGAAGGAGATGGAGAGCATGTTAGGTCACAGAAGCCCCATGGCCTCCCCAGCTGTGGCAACACCCAATTTATTAGCCCTTCCCGGGGACCAGGTGTGGTGCCCAGGGCTTCTGCAGCAGAAGCCTGTGTCATACCTTCCCCCAGACCTCTAGGCAGGAACGGTCACGCTGTCCATGCTCCAAGGCGCAGGAGGTCACATGGCTGCTGGGACAGTGACCGTGACCCTGGCTCTCCCCAGCCCCTCCCCACACTCCAGTTCTTGTGATGTCCCCGCAGCCGGCCCGGCTGCCAAACGAGACTCTCCATGTATTTGACACCGTCTATGAAAACCACCGTGGTCACCTGCAAAGGCTCAGGTACATGACGCCCACTGTAGTACTGCGTATAAACGCTTCCACGGCCCAAACAAAAGCCCCCACGTCCTCCAACGTGGCGCTGGCTAAATAAACTACGGCATGCCCACCCAAAGGACTGCTCTGTAGCCAGAGGGAATCACGCTGTAAATGTGGTATGCCACAATATTGTCAATTAAAGATTACTGAGCATACGTACAGCATGGTCTCACTAAAAAAAGTTATAGCTTAGGTTTTTGTCAATTTAGCAGCTGTAAAATGTTAACAGTAATTATTCCAGGCAGTAGGATTATAGGTAATGTTTTTCCTTTGGTGCTAGTCTGTATTTCTTAATTAGCATCACCAAATTAGGCATTAATATCCTCATTAAAAAATGTCATAAAAACATTTATTAACCGTTTTTCCTGCTATCACTGGTAGAGTCACAGGTTGCAAACATCAAAGAAATCCCAGATGTGGTCCTGTCTCCCACTGACAGATGGAATCTTCCCTGCAATGTCTGTTTAGGGATCACCTAACCCCTTTACATGCTACCAGGAACGGGAGGCTCACTACCACCTCACAGCCCTCTCGAGGTTCAGGCAGTCAGCTGTTACAAAGCTCTTCCGCAGACTCTGGAGAAACCTGGTCCCTCCTGCCCACAGCCTCTGGCCTGGGTTCTAGCCTCTGAGCTGGTACAGCGAAGCCCTGGCAAATCTTCCTCCTGAGCCAGTCCCTCATCGAGGTGAACCCAGGCAGTGCGCACAGACCCTGCTTGCCCGGAGGCCCTCCTGACCAACAACGTGCTCTGTGACCCTGCCAACCTCCTCTCCCCTCTGGGCGCGTGTGGGCAGCCGCTGGCAGCTGAGCCCGGCCCGGCCGTTGCAGTAGGGCCGTGGTCGGCAAACTGCGGCTCGCGAGCCACATGCGGCTCTTTGGCCCCTTGAGTGTGGCTCTTCCACAAAATACCACGGCCTGGGCGAGTCTATTTTGAAGAAGTGGCGTTAGAAGAAGTTTAAGTTTAAAAAATTTGGCTCTCAAAAGAAATTTCAATCGTTGTACTGCTGATATTTGGCTCTGTTGACTAATGAGCTTGCCGACCACTGCAGTAGGGGATTAGGCCCTTGGTGGCGGGCATGCTCACCGGGAGTCAAGCACTGCGTAGCGGGGATCACATCCTCATCCTCGCTCTCGGACGAGGAGCTCCTGGCCTTCTTCGGGGCACTTGCAGCCTGGGTGGGCACAGGGGTAGCAGCCTGACCAGCTGGACTACGATTAGGGTCGACAAAAATCAGAGGGGTTTTAATCACCTTAAAAAACAAAAACAAAAACATCCCCCCAGTGATTAAAGGCTGGGCCAGGGGGAGGGAAAGATGGGGTGGGGAAGGGTTTGACAAGGCAAGGGGGTCCTGAGAGCTTAGGGCAGCCAGACAGAGGCTGTTCCCCCGGGCACTCACAGCTCCCCCCGCCCCTGCACCTGCTAAGACCCAGCACAGCACCTCACAGCTCACAGGAGCCCCTCCAACCCTCACAACAAACCCCTGAGGTCAGTGAGGTTAGCTCCGCAAGTCCTGAGGGGGGAAGAGAGCTGCCTAAGGTCACACAGCCCACTTCAGAGGCGGATGCCTGCTGAGCGGACACAATATGCATCCACCTGGGGAGTGGCTCAGTCTGCTGGTCCCACCCACATGTGCATGCAGCCACTGGGGTGGGACCAGCAGCTTCAACAAATACCCTGCACAGGGGAAAACCAACAGGTAACACTGAGAGGACCACAGCAGGGTGTGCCCTTAGCTGGAGACACGACATGAAAAATATCAGTCATGAGACCATGTGGATGAAATGGGGACGCCGACGGGCAGGTCGCTTTTTCAGGTGTGACATTATATGGTGGTTGTGCCTTAAAGCGATCACTAAGTGGAGGATTTGGATGAAATGGGCTGGGAGGGTATGTGCGGGTTCTCTATGCTGGTCTATCTGTGGGTGCGCTTTACATTTTCCAGTTAAGACATTCCAAGAAAAAGCAGCAGCAGCTGCGCCCCGGTACTCGGTGGATTAGCCTGGGACCGCAGCGCTGGCGACTGTAACCGCCGCAGGCGCTGCACCGGCAGCCCCGCGCCAGGGAGTGGGGAGCCTGCTTCCCATTCCCCAGAGATCAGGTCTGGCCCGAGTTCTGCTTTCTCTCTGGCCAGTGGGGAGACCAGGAGGGACCTTCCGAGGTCACAGTCGGGGACCCAGGTCTCCTCCAGGAACCACCCTGCCCACCTCCCACGCCTCAGCCCCAGGGTGCTGTGGGAGAGGGAAAGTGAAAAGAAAGCAGAAAGGCACCGCCCGAGGGTGGGAGCTCTGCTGGGCTCGGGCCCTTCCTACCCCTGCCAACAGCCTCCCCCGCGGCTGCTCCGATCTGCCACTTCCAGAGCCTGCCTGCCCACGTGATGGAAGGGCGAGGATGGAAAGTGGGAGAAGGCTTACAGTTGAGGGAGGGAATCTATATATATGCGAGAAGACAGAGGAACAGATTGTTGGGGATGCAGAGAGGCAACGAACCCACCGAGGCAAACAATAGCGTCTGGGATGTTAAAAGCAGCTCAGCAGCAAAAGCCGCCTCCACCTTGTTCCACTTGCCCACACCACCGGCGCCCCCCGGCCCCCCACTGGGTTCAGGGGGTGATCCTACCTCTGCCATGACCTCACTGTGGGGCCAAGCCCTGAGCTTTGTGCCTGTTTCCCACCTGTTGAAAGGGTTGTTAGGCAAGTCAGCCTGCGTCCACTCACCAGAGGGGCTCTGATGTGCTTTGGAAACTGCAAAGCACAGTGCACACAGGGCGATGAGGGCCTTTCTTGGGTGGTTGGAAAAGGCTCATGGGAAGATGAAGCAGCCTAAACATTTGGCTGTGCCTCCAGGTAGATGCCGGGAGGTAAGGACCCAGCGGGAACACAGGGACTCCCGTCCTACCGCAGGGTCTACCGGCTGCAGAACCAAACCTGCGGGCAGTGCTCACCACCTCGTGTAGGAGCTGGGCCCTTCACAACTGGGCCCTCATCCTAGGTTGGGCAGAGCGGGGGTGGGGGAGCCAAGTGGTACATGAAGGCACCCATGGTGGCAAGGCTCGAGGGCAGCTCTTCTCCAGAGCCTCTCAGAACGGTCTGGGTGGTTAACCGACCCTGGGCAGCCCCATTCCAGGGACCGAGAAACCCCACTTGCTGGGGATGTGGCCCGGAGCCTCCATGGTGCATGAGCCCCAGGGACTCCCTTCCAGGGGTCAAGAGCCGGGACAGGTAGTTCTTCAGGGGCCTGAGCTCCCTCCCAGACCAACCAGCTAAGCCTGTGCTTTAACACCCTAATTTGGTTTCTTTCAGCTCTTTTTTTTCTCTCTGCTCAATCTGAAACGGGCAGGGCCAATGTCTTTTTATTTGGGTAGCTAGGCCAAGCCCTGACACAGACCGTGGCTGGCTTACTGCCAGCACAATGGGCTAAGCCACAGACCACCCCCTGAAGTCTCTCTCTAAGCTAGAGGGGGGTAGGGGTGGGGACACAGAAGCAGTGATGGGGAATGGAGCCACAATCTTCTCTCTACCTCCCAGCCTGGGGCTCCGCCCACCACTCTGGCATCAATTCCTTTCCCCTATTGATGGGCTAATAATAAAAACAGCAAAACGTGTCCATAGAGAAGTACTCGGTAAAAGCATAATAACGATAATAATCATAATTAGTGAGCTGGGGATTAGGAGCAAAAATCCCCGTTTGGAGGAGGCAGCCGTGTCCCCAGGCTGTGCCTTTTCCCCCGAATCCTCCTGGGGGAATGCAGACTGCTGACTATTCTTCCTTCTTTTTTAATAGGGACTCCGGAATCTTCAGGACCAACGTACCAATTAAATGTTTCAGTTTAAGCACGATGTTCATTTTAATTGTGTTAGTCTGCCCCCGCAGAAGGGCGAAGCGGCCCCTTCCCTCCCTCCCAGCTGTTTAGATCCAGAGCAGAGGGCAGCCCCAGCCCCGTCTCCTCCTCCCCTGGAGGGCAGTGTCGAGGCAGGGCCGGGAGTGGGCCAGAGTGGGATTGGCCTGGTTCCAACATCAGGTCTGTCCACTTGTTATCGGCCATGTCACGCTGGGGCGGTTCAATTGCCTTCTCTGAGCCTCATTCTTTTCCCCTTAAAATGGGAATAATGGAAGGACCTATCCTCCTCACAGGCTCGTTGTGGGGATTAAACAGAATATGCAAGTCTGTGGCTTAGGACAGAGCATGGTGCACAGGAGGGGACCGACAATGTTAGCTGTAGTTCAGAGTTTATCTTGTAATTAGGTATTGAGTGGGCCCATCACTGGGTGTGGGCAGCACTTGACCTTACTGATGGACTGATTAGCATGTGGTCTGACATGTAAGGGGAGAAGGGCAGAGACCCTACTGGTCTGGGCGATGCAGAACTCTAGCACTGAGGGGCCTGGCAGGGGCTCCCAGGAGCTTGGGGCTGG
Source organism: Cnephaeus nilssonii (assembly GCF_951640355.1). Classification (NCBI taxonomy): domain Eukaryota; kingdom Metazoa; phylum Chordata; class Mammalia; order Chiroptera; family Vespertilionidae; genus Cnephaeus; species Cnephaeus nilssonii. The sequence continues at coordinate 88,476,666 of NC_137076.1, read as the reverse complement.
AGGAGGACGAAGGGCGGTGTTACCTGCCAGAGGCCTGGGCTTCACACAGAAGCTTGGCCACCAGCCCAGCATGCTTGGGCCTGAGTTGGGGAGACAAGTGGGCTTGGTCCCGCCCTCGGGGCACAATCTGGGGAGGATGACGGCAGCAGCAGAGCACGTGAAGATCGGGCCAGTCCCTGGGATTCCAACGAGCCCCGCAGAGACTTCCAGTCCCAACAGGAAGCAGGGATACTTGGGGAGCCGAGGACTGGTGTTTGCCCTTCCTCAGATTTTCTTTTTTTTTTTTTTAATTGATTTCAGAGAAGGGAGAGGGAGAGAGATAAAAACATCAAGGATGAGAATCAGTGATTGGCTGCCTTCTGGGGAACGAGCTCACAACCTGGGCATGTGCCATAACCGGGAATCAAACCGTCACCTCCTGGTTCATAGGTCGACACTCAACCACCGAGCTACACTGCCGGGCCTTTCCTCAGCTTCTTATGGGCCATGAGGATTTCAGGAAATCAACTCGTAGGGCCTTGATTCCTGACATCAAATGGGCAATACCACCCGCCCTGCTGCAGGAACAGGCGTTTGCTCTCAGGCAGGGTGCTGTGGACCTGCGCCAGCGCGCAGACGCAGGAGGGAGGACGCCACCCTGCCTGTTTACAGCTGAGCCCCCCAGGCCTCAGAACAGCCAGCGCGCCCAGCATCACTGGGCTGGTGGTGGGAGAGCCAGCTCTCACCCTCGACTATCTGGCTGAGGCCTGGATGTTCAGACACTCTGCGGCCTACCTCATGTGGTTATTGTGAAGACAAATGTGTCAAAATAGAGGCAAGAGCTCTGGAAACTGTGAAGTGCTGTTTAAATGGGAAAGATCTGCCCTCAACCCCACAGGCCCTCCAGCCCAGCTCTGAGCCTGCCGTGTCCTCGGAGAGAAGGTGCAGCCTACCTGGCTTGCCGGCAGCTCCTCGTCACTGCTCTCCGAGGACCCCTCGGCATTCTTCTTTGGGGTTGCTGGGGCCAGTGTGTTACTTTTGGCAGCTTTGGAATTTCTCTCCTTCTGATGGGACAAGCACATGGTGGGGGGAAGCAGGCATTAGCTGAGGGGGAGCAGGACTGAGGGACTGGGAAGCCATGGCCAGCTGCAGCGACCAGGGGAAGGCAGCGTGCCCCTCCCTACATGCACATGGCGGGGAGGGGGGAAGATGGCACAGATGAACGGACACAAGGGCTGCTAGCCCAGTATGGCCCACAGCCACCGGAAACACCGGCCTTCACTCTGCTTACCCTCCTGCCAGAGCCGACTCTGAACCTGAAAGGGATGTATGAATAAGACACTGCTAAAACCTGAGGACTAAGTGCTGTTGGCCGGGCACGTGCACGGGAGGGGACAGCAGCCTGGATGAGGTTATAGGGGTGAGCCAGTGGCCCCAGCACAGTTCACACTTGGCTGCAACACCCCAGCTAAAAGCCTGGCACAGGGACTTGCAGCTTTCCTTGAGAAAAGGAAGATCCTGCCACAGGGAGGACACATTCCACAAGTCACAATTGGCTGGAGCTGACAGGGACTATCTCTCGGATGGGGCAAGGGCTCTCTACTTTGTCCTGGTTGCCATCACTCTCTCCTGATACCAAGGCTCAATATCAATCATTTCCATTACACGCTTGAGCCCTGTAAGTCCTAGAGTTTGTTACCATGAACTTTGGCCGGACACAGCATCCCTGCTGCCTTCTGCAGGCAGACAGAGGGAAAGTGACCCAGGTAAGTCAGTTCTTCATTCCCTCTCCCCACACCCAGGCTTCACACTAAGCTGGACGAGCTCTCCCCAGGAAGATGCCCATGTTGGTGTGAGGCCCAGGAAGGGGACTTCCTCCAGCTCCCCGGGGCCTGGTGGCACCTGCACTACCACCCAAGCCTCCCATGACTCTGACAACTTCGGATGCTTGGCCTCATGTGTCTTGGCAAAGAATGGGAGTTTCTGGCTTAGCCTTCCATGGGGCTGGTGTGTCCATCAAGGTGTGGAGGCCTTGGTAGGTGTGGGAGTGCTTAGGACACCTTGCATCAGGGAGGCCTGGTTTGGGGAAGTTTTACAGCAGGGTTCACCGAAGGAGACGTGGGAGACATCCTGGAGACAGAGCCTTAATCTATCTAGTCTTCCTTCCCCACCCGGCCCTGAGCCCGAATTCTGACCCAGGAATGGGTGACGGTGGCTTGGCATTGTGGCTGCTTCCTCATTAGGTCTCACCTGAGCTGGGGTCACAGCTGCTGGTGCCTCCCCGTCGCTGTCCGACTCCTCCTCGCTGCTGCTCTCCGAGTCCTCTTTTTTCCTAGCCTGGGCGACCGTGGGTCCTGTCTTCCCAGGGGGTGGCAGGGCAGACCCTTTCCTGGGGGACCCCTTGGAAGGGGCCGAGGCAGTTCTGACCTGGGTGGTCTTCCCTGAGGGCTGTGCCTGGAGTGACAGAAACAGAATCAGGGCAGGGAACGCAGAGGGACACAGGAGATGGATGGGCACATGGAGTTGTGCGGTGGGGGACTCCTGACAGGGGAAGCATAGGGCTGCTCTCTGCCCTCCCGGGGCCTCACCGGAGTGGGTGCCTCCCCCTCGATGTCCGTCTCTTCCTCACTGCTCTCTGAGTCGTCCTCGACTGGCCCTGGGGCCTGGGCCGCTGGGGCCGCTGCCTTCCCCACAGCTGGCACAGACACCTGGCCCCTCACCGAGACGGCACTGCTCTGGGGGGTTCTCACTGGCAGCTTCGCCTGAATTGCAAGGAGGTAACAGTATTGAGGAGAGAAGTAAACAGCACAGTTCTTTTTAGGTTGAACCCCACCCTCAGTGTGATGGTGGCGACGCTGCTCCCGCCCATGCAGGGCCCTCGTCCAGGCAGGGGCCACTGCTTGGTCCTCCTCTCCGCTCCACCCCCTGCACCTCCTGGGGCGCTGGTCCCACTTGCCTTGGCCGGGGACCCCTGTATGGCTTGAGCAGCTGCAGTGACCACTTTCCTGGGAGCTGATGCTGCCCCTTTGGCTGAAGCCACTCTGGTGGGAGTGGGGTGGGCTTTGCTCTGAGGGGTTTTCACTGAGGCCTTCACCTGGAAGGAAAAAGGCAACCATGGAAGGGAGAAGGTGAGAAGCAGTAGAGCAGCCATCCAAGAACACCAGTTCTGGAGTCAGAAGTCTGAGTTTGGATTCTGGCGCCTCCAGGTAATAGCTGTGTGAACCTGGGTAAACCATTTGACCCTGCTGGGCCTCAGTGTCCTCCTCTGTAAAACAGGGGTAATGATAAGGCCCACCCCTGGGGTTGCCATGAGGATTAAGTGAGAGAGTTGCAGTATTTAACAGTTCCTGGCACGTAGTAAGCACTAAAATCCATTGATGAGAGCACTTTTCTTAGTGTCAGCTAATCACCAAGACTACCTAGAGCCGAGGTGCTTTCGAGGCGCCCTTTCAGCGAGGTGGCCGTATGATTAAGTTCTAGGGGATGGAATGTAAGGTGAGCACACACTGGACTCTCTTACACATGTAGTTAACATGTGTCTTTTTCCTTCTGGCTGAGCTAGTAGCTGGAACTTAAGCAGCCAATTTGATCTATGAGATGGGGGCCAGCTATTGAGGAGGGCAGAACAAGGCAGAAAACCATAGTTTGAGATTTTTCTTCAGCTTAACTTTATGTTAATTGATTCTAGGGAATCCCCCAAATGCCTATCAGGGTCGCCAGCAGAGATGAGAACAATAAAGAGAGAAATCCTTGACAGTGTAGTGCAAGCATGTCAAACTCATGGCCCTCGGGCCGCATGTGACCCACAACGAATATTTTTGCGGCCCAGCCAATACAACGGTATGTAAGACACATTTTAATAAAAATTTCGTAACTTAATTTTTACAATATACTGTTATACATAATTATTAATAACGAACTACAATGTTCACTATTATAATAATGTTGCATTTGTTTCCCTTATGTGCCTTATGCGCAGGCGCACCATTTCTCTCCACTAATACTAGCAGTGAGTATTTTAGCAGCCAACTGCCAAGTCATTAGTCTTGTACTGACTTGTTTGGTGTGTGCAACAGGAAGTATTTCGCTTTCAGAGAACAAGAAAAATAGGTTTATTTGCGTTGTTTATTAATTTGTGCAGTTATTCAGTGTCTGATAAGTTAATGTTCAAGAAAAAATATTAATTTTTATTAAAATGTGCTATTATTTTATGTTAATGATTACTCATTTATTTCAGCCCTTTGTATTCAGCATGTCTCTATCAAAATAAACCTATGTTTCTATGAAAATTGAAGCTTTTGTGTGTTTTTTTTTGCGGCCTGCAAAAACGTAAACCTTGTTTATTAGGCCCATGCTAGCCCTTGAGTTTGACATGCTTGGTGTAGTGTGTGAATGCAAGCCCTGCTAATATGAAATAGAACAAGCAATTTGGCAGCACCTTAAGGCCCCTGCCTCTGTCAGAGATGTCACTGGATCAGTGCCAGAAGAAATCCTCCATATCCCTGATTCCTCATCCACATGAGAACAAACGAAATGAAGAGTCAATCCCCTAAAGCACAGCCTACGTATGACTTAAGGCCAAGGTGCTCAGTACAGCACTCAAGTCATCCATATTGGAATAATGACTCTTATGTACACAAAACAAAGGCACAAAGACTAACCTGACCTTACAGGTGTTAATAAATTTAAAAGGACTGAAATCATACAAAACATATTCTCCAGCTACAACAGGATTTAATTGGAAATCAATAACAGAAAGAAATCTGCATAATCCCAGATATTTGGAAATTAACCTACTTCTAAACCCACAAAAAATAAAAATAAAAACTGTATCACTTCAAAATCCATGGGATGAAGCTAATGTAGTCCTTAGAGAGAAATTTAGAAAAAAATAGTACCAATCTAACAAACTCAGAAAGCAGGAGAGAATATGACCCAACTTATTTTATGAGGCCAGTTATCACCCTGATGCTAAAGCCAGGCAAATACATCAAAAGAAAACTACAGACCAATGTTCCTCATGAATATAGAAACAAAAACCTTTAACAAATGATTAGCAAAGGAAGTCAACACATAAAAAGGAGTATACACCACAACCAAGTGGGATTCAAGAATGAAAGTTTGATTTAATACCTGAAAATTAACTAATGCAATATATGAATAAAACAAAACAAAAATTTGACAAAAATCCAACTCCAACTCATGATAAGAATTCTGAATAAATTAGGACTAGAAGAATACCTTCTCAACTTGATAAAGGGTATCTATGAAAAAACTACAGCTAACATTGTACCTAACAGTGAAAGACTAAATGTTTTACTCCTAAGAGTAGAAATAAGGTAAGGACAGCTGCTCTCACCACTACTATTCAACACGGTACTGGAGGTGTTAGTGCAATAGGGCAAGAAAAAGAAATAGAAAGACATCTAGATCAGAAAGGAAGAAGTAAAACTGCCCTTATTTGCAGACAACATGATCTGTGTATAGAATCTACAAAAGCCACTAAAACTGATAAGCAAGTGTAAAAATGTCGACATACAACAAAAGGTCAGGGCCAGAAGACACCCTACTGCTCCTTCAGCCATTCTCACACAAGGGCATTTAAATCCTGAATCATCTTCCTGAGTCTCTGGCAAATTTAGTTTTCTAGAACCAATCCTCTGTCTTTGCTGCTCTGTTTTGGACCTTGATTCCCAAATGGATGGTTTAATTTGAGCTGGGTTGGCGTCTGTGAGCAGATCAGAGACTATCTGACTCATTTCTGACCCCCTGAGAGCTGAGCAGTGTGAAACCCAGTTAGCATGCATAGCATTTTGAGGGTGAAGCAATGTAAGTATTACCTCACTTAATCCTTATAATCCCGCAACAGAGGCATAGTTACTATCCTCATCCTTCAGGTGAAGGCATGGAAAAGGTGAACAAGACTCCTCTTATTAGCCCCGTCTGTTTTAGCAGAAGCTCTGCAGACTTCCTGAAGCAATGATAGGCACCATCTCTGACAAGGGCATGGGCTTATAGCTATCCCCTAGAGAGGGATTAGCATCTCTATTTTTCACCCTGAGAGAGAGTAAGACCCCAAATCCATATCATTACTGTGGCTGAAAAGTTTTGGCCAAGGTGTGGCAGAAGAAAGTGAGAAAGACAAAAGGCTCTTGAGGCAGCCACTCTGGGGCAGAGGCCCAGCTCTGACCCTCACTGGGTGGCTGAGCTGGAGCACATTACCAAACGATGCCTTTAAACTCCAATTTCCTTCTGCAGAAATCAACACAGATGATCACCTATCTCATGGTACAGGTGGGAGGCTCAGATGGGAAGACAAATATTTAAGGGATCAGCATATTGAAACTTGTTTTGGAATGTGTCCGCAGCTTGGAAAAAGTGGATGGGAGACTGTTGGGCCAAGACTTGGGGAGGGCACATGTGTAGTTTAAAAGTCCCATAAGGTAATAGTGAGAGGAGAACCAAAAAAAACCATAGAAATGTGTGCTCTGGTAGAGGAAAAAAGAAATGACTAATTTCTAAGTGGTTATTAAAAGAAAAGCAACAATTAAAAATAATAAACGGTGGGTGGGTGAGTGCAGGGAGTGAGCTATCTTCACCTCTCCCAGTTCTTCCAGGCTGGGAGATGACTCGATTCTGTTGCACAACAGCCTGGCCGCCCTCAGGGAGATGAGAGCTGGCTGTGTGCAGGCCCCTTGCTGGGTGTGGCAGGTGAGATCTTGTTAAATTCTCAACCCTGTAAGGGTTGATTTTCAATTTACAGGAGAGTAAACAGAGGCCCTGATGGATTATATCACTTTTTAGGGACTTGAACCCAGGTCCCTAAACAAAAGGTCAGGGCCAGAAGACACCTACTGCTCATTCAGCTCAACCCCCAATGTTTGCTTGAGGGTGAGCTGAGGCTGCCCCTGAGACTTCTGCACACCTGAGGACAACAGCAGAGCCCAGACAAGCCCACCCTCAGCCCTGTCCCAGGCACTGACGTGGGTGGGATGGGCTGGCTTCTCCTGGGCCTCACCTGTGCTGGAGCCGAGGGAGCCTCGTCACTGTCTGAGTCTTCCTCACTGCTCTCTGAGTCTTCGTGTGTCTTAGCTTTGACCTGGGCCGACATGGGCCCTGCCTTCCCAGGGAGTCCCAGGGCGGTCCCTTGCCCTGAGGCAGCTTTCACTGGGAGGTTTTTCCCCACAGACTTAGCCTAGAAGGACAGGGACGAGAACTATGTCACAGGAACCCAAAGGACCACAGGGGCTGGTGCTCAGTCAGCCAAGCACACTGGCCTCACCTGTGGCCCTGCTGTGGCAGGAGCTGCCTCCTCCTCACTCTCTGATTCCTCGCTGCTTGAAGAATCCTCCCCCGGCCTCTGGGTGCCCCTGGCCACAGCCGGGGAGGATGTGCAGGCTGGCGACGTCGCTGTGCCCACTCGCACTGGGGGGACCTTGGCAGATGCAGGGGTAATGGGAGTGCCCTTCCTTGGGGAGGCCTTGGTCTGAGTTTTCATAGCCGGTTTTGCCTGAGGGGACACAGAAGTCAGAGGCTGGAGAAGGACCCTGGATTCCGAGCCTCCATCTACCCTGGGCTGAAGCTCATGCAGTCCCCAGAGCTCCCTGTGGAGCTGACCAGTGGGGCCGCTCAGGGTCAGGCTATGCAATGGCCTCACCTGGGCTGGAGTCGTGGCCACAGATGCCTCCTCCTCGCTGTCTGACTCCTCGCTGCTGCTCTCCGAGTCCTCCTCCTGCTTCCGGGCCTGAGCCAAAGTGGCTGCAGACCCTGCCTTCCCAGGGGGTGCTGGGACAGCGCCTTTCCCAGAGGGTCCCGTGGCTGAGGTGGCTCTGCCCTGGGAGTTTTTCCCCAAGGGCTTTGCCTGGGAGCGACAAAGGACAGATTAGGGCAGGGGGCCCACAGAGGGAATGTGTGTGAGGTAAGATAGGTGAGGAGGGCGAGTGGGGGACCAGTGCTCTAGGTGCAGGGGGAAGGACAAGCCCATGGGTGGCTCTGCAGGCAGGGCACAGGCCAGGTAGTGTCCTCCAGCCTCACCTGAGCCAGGTTTGAGGTTACAGGTACCACTGCTGGCGCCTCCTCCTCACTGTCCGATTCCTCACTGCTGCTCTCCGAGTCCTCCTCTGGCCTCCCTGCCTTGGCCTGGGCAGTTGCAGGCCCTGCCTTCCCGGGGGGTGCTGGGACAGCCCCTTTCCTGGGGGACGCCTTGGCGGGGGTCGAGGCAGCTTTGACCTGCGGGGTTTTCCCTGAGGCCTTCACCTGGAGCGAGAGAAGCAGAATCAGGGGAGGCAGCCCAGAGGTGGATGTGAGGAGACCCAGGAAACCCGACAGAGCAATGATGCCGCACACGTCACGCTGTGAGAAGGGGTGGGACAGGCTCGGAGCATGCCTGGGAATGGGAGAATAAGTCTTTGTTTTGTTAGTCCTCACCCGAAGATAATTTCCATTGATTTTTAGAAAGAGTGGAAGGGAGGGGGAGAGACAGAGTGAGAAAGAGAAACATTGATGTGAGAGACACACATTGACTGGTTGCCTCCTGCACAAGCCCTGACCATGGCCAGGGATTAAGTCTACAACCAAGGTACATGCCTTTGACTGGAATCGAACCCAGGACCCTTCAGTCCGCAGGCTGACGCTCTATCCACTGAGCCAAACCGGCCAGAGTGGGAGAACAAGTCTTTAGAAGGCCTTTCGGCACAGGCTCTCCTTCCCGGGCCTCACCTGAGGTGGGGTCTTGGCAGCTGGCGCCTCCTCCTCACTGTCCGATTCCTCGCTGCTGCTCTCCGAGTCCTCCTCTGGCCTCCCTGCCTTGGCCTGGGCAGTTGCAGGCCCTGCCTTCCCGGGGGGTGCTGGGACAGCCCCTTTCCTGGGGGACGCCTTGGCGGGGGCCGAGGCAGCTTTGACCTGGGGGGTTTTCCCTGAGGCCTTCACCTGGAGTGAGAGAAGCAGAATCAGGGGAGGCAGCCCCGAGGTGGATGTGAGACCACACAGGGCAATGACACTGCACACACCACACTGAGAAGGGGTGGGGCAGGCTCGGAGCATAGCTGGGGCTCTTTGGCAGCGGGAGACCCAGTCTTCAGAAAGCCTTTTTTGTGGGGGAGGGGGGGAGAAAGGCTGCGGGGTCTCCTTCCCGGGTCTCACCTGAGGTGGGGTCTTGGCAGCTGGCGCCTCCTCCTCACTGTCCGATTCCTCGCTGCTGCTCTCCGAGTCCTCCTCTGGCTTCCCTGCCTTGGCCTGGGCAGCTGAAGGTCCTGCCTTTCCAGGGGTTGCTGGGACCGCTGCTTTCCTAGGAGACCCCTTGGCAGGGGCTGAGGCAGCTTTGACCTGGGGGGTTTTCCCCGAGGCCTTCACCTAGTGAAAGAGAAAGGGCAATTTGTTCCCTTCTTCCTGAAAACTCTCTGGCAACACCTTCAGGATAAAGCAGAGGCCTTAGTGGGGCTCTCGGGACCCCCTGCTTCTCTCCTCACTCCCTGCCTTGATTGATGCTCTGACCTGGCCTATCACCTCCATTCCTGAATCCTTCACACCCCCTGCCCATTTCACCTGGCCTCCTCCTCCGGGTCCCAGACAGACACCAGTTCCTTATGACAGCGTTCCCCTTGGGGAGGCCCTGCTCCAGTGCCAACTCTCCCAGGAAGCCTTCTTTTGTCACATAGGCAAATGGTGCCTCTTCCCCGCAACCCTAGACCTTCTCAGGCCGAGTGCAATGAGCAGCACCTGGTCCTCCCCGACCATGGCCCGCTAGACCCCCTACCCCGCCCCCCCCCCCCCCCCACCACCACCTTTCTAGCTCCCAGTCATCCTGAAACACTTGCTGAACTGATCTGGTCCCACTTGTCTGTGAAGCCAGGCTCCTGGGAGGGAAGAGTTCAAGGTGTGCAAGGGCAGCTCCTGAGGATGGGGTGCAATTACCTCCACTTCCGACTCATTGCTCGAGCTGGAGGTCTCCTCGCTGGAGCTGTCGACCTGGCCTGCTGATGCCAATCCTGCGCGACGCATAGGGAGGGCACTGAGGACCACCCCTCCCAGCCCCACCCGCACTCCACCACACCAGCTCATCGGAGCCAGGTGCTGAGCGCATGAGCATCATTCAGCTCCAATGTCTACTGAGCTCCACAGCTGAGGTACATTCTACTCTCGTGCTGTTTCTGAGGCTCTAACACTTGTGCCAGCTTAGAAAAATCTCCCTCCTGCGTACACTGAGGCAGGCAGGACAAACGCCCAAACCCAAGCCTCTCAGTTTAGTCTCTAAGTCTCCGAGAGGGGCCTTATACCCCCCCTGAGATCAATAAGCCAGAAAATACTCCACCACCCAGGCTACTCAACTCCCTCAGCAAAGCCTGATGCATCCCTGTGGTTGATTCTCCCGCATCAAGGGAGGGGAAAATGGCCTGAGGTGGGGCCTCGTTGTCATGGAGACGTCTCTGAATTCCAGAATGTCCCAGAGCTGGAAGCAGCACCCAGGCCTGCCTCCCGTCCACTCAGGGGGCTTCTCACCAGGCTTGGCAGTGGTTCCAAGGGCAGGTTGTGGTGTGGAGTTCACAGTCTTGTTGCCTTTCTTGGTCTCTGCCTACAGAGAACAGGTGACAGACACACTTGGGTATGGCCTGGTGAACTAAGAACACGGACCACATCTGATCCCAGCTCTACCACTTCCTAGCCCTGTGAGTTTGGACAAACCACCTCCCTACCTCTCTGTTTCTTCACCTTTAAAGTAGAGCTAAAAATGGTGCCTCCCCTCATGGAGGTGTGGAGAGAACCGGGTGACCTTTCTGGGGACACAGCTGTTACTTGCTAAGTGGTTGGTTGCAGTTTGTTGTGGTTATTATCATTATTTTATAATTATTTTTACAGAAAAGGAAACAGAGGCCCTGAATGGTGAAGGGACTCGGCAAGATCCCACAGCTGGTAAGGTGGGCTGAGATTCGAATCCAGGATGGGCAATTACCCACAAACCTACCCTTCTCTCACGGAGACTGTCCCTTACAGGGCACTTCAACTCTACGGGTAACAGCTTGGGACACGGTCCCACTCACCGTGGCTTTTTCTTTCATGCTTGATGGCAAAACCGCCCCCACGACTGAGGAGTTGGTGGACGCTAGTCTTGGGGCTGCAAAACACAAACACCGCTGGATGAGCTAGGCGAGGCTTTTCTCATTTAGGAACAGCAAACAGGTTTCCGCTCATGCAGGAATCGGTGTAGCTGCCTGGTGCTGTCACAGGTACGGATGGACCTGAGGCTGAGCCCAGATTTGTGGGAAAGAGCTCTGTGGTACATTAGCCACGTCCACCAGGAGCCAGAGAGAGGCAAAATGAAAGCTACGTGTCTGCATCCTCGATGGAGTCCCAACTCCCTGGTGACGAGACAGCGGCCCTCAGAGGAAAAGGACTGGCTCACCATCCTGCTACATGCTACCAAGAAGGCACTGGGGCCCTGACTGGTTTGGCTCAGTGGATAGAGCGTCGGCCTGCGGACTGAAGGGTCCCAGGTTCAATTCCGGTCAAGGGCATGTACCTTGGTTGCGGGCACATCCCCAGTAGGGGGTGTGCAGGAGGCAGCTGATCGATGTTTCTCTCTAATCGATGTTTCTAACTCTCTATCCCTCTCCTTTCCTCTCTGTAAAAATCAATAATAAAAAAAGAAGGCACTGGGGATACAATGTTTGGTGCGGAGGAAGGGCTCAAACAAATACTGAAACAGACAGGTAGGCCTTTCTGAAATTCCCCCTAAAAGGTCCTGGTCTTCCCACAGCTCACTGAAGAAGCTGGAGGCGGTCCCCCTGGAACAATCCAATACCCAAAAGCTTGTACCTAAAAGGTGCCGGGCCCTAGGCTAAGCCCCCACAAGCACCAATCATGGGAGCCCCCCAACAGTGCCCAGCATGCAGGGCCCTTACCGGCTTTGGCGGTTTCAGCTGCCACCGCCTCCTCCTCTTCTGAGCTCTCCGAGGTGCTAATGGGGTCTGACACCCGGGCCTTCTTGGCCTGCAGCGCTGCATCTTCCTCGGCCTTCCGCTTCTGGCCAACCTCCGAGGTTCTGCAGGACAAGGGTGACCTGCTACACCAACTGGTGACAGGGACAACTCCAGGAGATTTGGAAAGAAAGACCTGCCCACATCCCGCCCCACCTCCAAAGGAAATATGCATAGACTTTCGATGAAGACATAGTGTAGATGAAATTCTGCGTTTTCACTCATTTCATGAAGCAGGGGTGGGGAACCATTTTTCTGCCAAGGGCCATTGGGATATTTATAACCTCCTTCTCGGGCCATACACAATTATCAACTTAAAAATTAGCCCGCTTAAAAAAAAAATAAGACTTAAAAATTAGCCTACTATATTTGGTCATTTAATTAACTTAGCCCTAATGCCTTGGCAGGGCCAGACCAAATGATTTCTCGGGCTTTATACGGCCTGCGGGCCAGATGTTCCCCACCGCTGTCATAAAGTGTTTTTTATCTGTCTAGTGGTCTTCAAGATAATCCGGAATGGTCAATAACATACTAACAGTAGCTAACCGGTGTTGAGTGACAGGTGCTAGCATCTGCAGGCCACCCAGGGTCCTCCCTCCTCCAGAACTTTCGGCACCTGCAGTGCCCTCTTCCTAGAAGACTCTGCCCAGGTCCTCCTTGTCTTCAGGCCTCAGCTCCATCACAGCCTCCTCAGAGAGGCCCTCCCCGATCACCCTCCTCCCCCAAGATATTCTCAGCCTGTCATCCTGTTTCATTTTCTTCAGAGCACTTTCTCGCTCTTGTTGTTTTACTTACTTCCTGCCTGACACCCCACTGCACATTAAGGTCCGGGGATGGGGAGGGACCTTTTCCAGCTCACTAAGGTACCCTTCACACACAGCACACGTCTCGAAAAATGAATGACTAAGTGACTTGCCCAGAGTCAAAGAGCAAGTCTGGGGCTGGGGCATTGGCAGGATAAGCACTCAGATGGCTGAGTCGCTGCAACTTTCAAGGATCATCTCTTCGACTCCACCCTCCCACCCCGAGGGAGTCACTGTCTATGCCCACGCTCTCCAGCTATGAGACATTGCGCTCCACAGTTTGGGGTGTGCTGCTCAGGTCCCTGGTTCCCTGCTCAGGTCTCCTTGTTGAGACTATCCTGTTAAAAACAGGGTTCATTTTTTACATGTATCAATTGTTCTGCCTCTCTCTTCCTAACAGAGTGTTTTACAAGGGAAGGGGTGGTTCTCTAGTTTGTTCCCAGTGATATCAAGAACAGTCCTGGCTCACAGTAGGTGCTATATAAACGGGGGGCATGGAGGTGGGGGGAGAAGATGCCAGGTTTAGCACTGTACTTACTATTGTTATCATCATTTTACAGAAGACGACACAGGCTCAGGGAAACCGTTTGTCCATGGTCATACAGCTAGTTGCTGGGTTTGAATTTGCCAGGAAGCACTAGGCTCGGCTTCCTCTGGTGGGTATGAGGGTCCGTCTCACTCAGTACCCCTCACCCACAGGGGCCAGGGGCAGGAAAGGGCTGTGGTGCAGCTCACTGGAGCGGGTCTCTGGGGAAGGAAGTGCTGTGACTGATACCCAAGACACCCGGGCAAGTTGGAGAGGGTGAGGGAGAGGAAGTGTGGGGTGTGCCCTGTGCTTGCTTTAGCAGCAGAGAAGAGTAAAAAATGAAGGCCTGGCTGGGCTTTTAAAGACCTTGGAACCTGGGACCCCACCCATGCCGTTCCCGTCTTTGCTTACATACCTCTGATAACAGGGAGCTCACCACTCCCACTGTAGCCTATCTAATTTTTGGACAGCTCTGATGACCAAGCACTTGTGTTCAGAAGCTGAAACCTCTTCCTAAAGCAGGCACATACGGATCCCACCTGTCACCCAGGGCCCCAGAGAACATGCCACTGCCTTTGTCCTTACAGATGTGCAAACAATGGTCCCCTCACCTGCCCCTTTGCCATCTCTTTTCCATCCTGGGCAATTCAGTATTCTCTATGGGACATGGCTCCAGGTCCTTCACTCACCTGGTCTGCTGACCGGCCAGGGCATGGAGAGAATACAATTGTCCCCTCCTTCATTCTCAAACCATTCTTCTGTTTATGCACCCTTGGATTATTTTTCAGTCCTTGAAAAGTACTTAAGTTCTTACATGCTTCACAGGCATTTCACACTCAACGTGTCCTTGAAATTTCCCCCTCCAAATCAGGCTCCCTTGCAACTCCATGCACAAGCCAGATACCTGGGATTGGACTGGATCGCCTCCCCAACCCATCCACAGATCCTGGGTTCATCCCTGAATATTCCTGGAACCTACTTCCTACCTTCTACTATTCCTGTCTCAAGCCCCATCAGCTCTTGCCTGGATGGTGATGTCCAAGCTACAGAGCGATCTCATCACTGCTTCACCCTCCCATGGCTCCACGCTCTTGGGATAAAGACACAACTTCTCACTATGGACGATCAGGCCTTGCATGGGGTGAGCCCTGCCGACCGCCCAGCCTTATCTGCACTGTGCTCCCGGCTACAGGCCTCAGCATCAGTAGTGCCTTCTGCTAGGTACACTCCACCTGCTTCTCCATACCTATTGCCTAGGTCACTCCCCCACTCCCTGCAGCTTTTAAATCAAAGGTCACTGCGGGAAAACTTCCCCTAGAATCTCACATGAGGTTTATGTGGTTCTGGCACCGGGTACCTCCTTTTCGTAATCCTTATAAGCACTGTAATTTCACATTCATTCGTTTCATTCTTTGATGTATGCCTACCTCCCTGTATCAGTCGGAAGTCAACTCCAGGAAAGAAGGAGGCATGTCTGTCTCATCTCATAACACATCCATGCTTACAACAGGGCTTGGCATTTAATAAGTGCTCAATAAATGTTTGCTGATTGAATGAATAACGTTACTGAGAAGCTTCTGTCCTTATTATTACTCAATATTGATTATAGCTCTCAATATCCTCTTCTACTACCAGACACCCATCCGTGTGACCTGCCTTCCTGGGGGCGATAATGGTGTCTACAGTGGGCTTTGGGGACAGATCTTAGGCCAGATTAGTACCCTAGCTTATTCCAAGCTGATAGCTTGGGGTGTCCCTACTCCACACTTTCAACACCGTCAGACTTACTGTTGCCAGTGCGTATAGATGTCCAGAAGGGTTACAGGCTGAGCTGGGAAACTTTTCTGCAGAGAAGAAAAGAGAGAGCAGCAATTAACCCCTCAGCACAGCAAGGGTCCTCCTTGGCTCCCATTCTCCACACTCTCATGACTCGCACAGACAGGTGGTTGAGAAGGGGGGGTCTTTCTGCTCTGGGAAATATGTCTGCTTGCCCTGCCATTACCACCCAAAACCTTGTAGAGACAAGCAGGGCAAGTATTTCCAGTTAAAACCTTTTAAGACAACATGTTGGTGAGAGGTGCCTTTGAGAGACTGGGCTGGAATGCTCCAGGATAGCATTTCTCCAGTCCCCAGCCTCCCTGGCACGTTCCATGCTTAGAGGCCACAAGACAGGGCTCTTCCCACCCCTGACCTTTTAAAAGGCTTTTAAAGGCCAGGCTGGTCAAGCTCCCCGGGGCAGTAGGAACCACAGCTCAGACAGCGAGGCATCCAGGTGGCATGACTACAGCCCACTTATCCACTGGGAAAGTACTGGAGCCAAATGGTGCCAGTCCCTTGACAGAAGCAGAGGGAACCAGGTGAAATCCAGGCCTTTGGAGCCAAGGCCAGAGGGCCCACTGCCTCTGCAAGTATCAGGAACCTGGGATGCCAAGAGCTCCAGGGAGGCTGAGTGAGCAATGTGCGGTGACGGCAGAGGGCGTCAGGGCTCTGGGCAGAGTGACCAAGAGGGTACCTCTGGAGTCATGCAGAACTCCTGATAAATTAAATAGCTGGGCTCATCTCTTCACCTCTTCACACTTCAGGGTCCTTCTTACGACATGGGGATGATAGCAGTACCCACCTAGCTATCAGGCCTGAATGGGATCCTCTAGTCAGTGCCCAGCACAGTGAGCCAGTAACACTGAGACATCAAGGACCAGTCTCATGATACTCCTCCCCAGGCACACTGTCCTCCTCACTGCCCCTCAATGTGTCAGGCCACCCTGCACCCGTCAAGACTTGCTATTCTTTTTGTCTGGAATGCTCTCTACTGCTAACTACACAGCTCCCTCCCTCCCTTCCTTCCTTCAGGCCTCTGGCCAAATGGCACCTCTCAGTGGGGCCTCCTGACCACCCTAGTCATAACTGGGCATTCCTACCCCCCTTTTCCTGTCTTATGTTTATAGCTAGCACATACCATCACCAGACACATTATATCATTAGCTTTTAAAATATTTGTCACCTGTCTGTTCCTGCTAGAATGTACCCTCTATGAGCAAGAGCCTACCTTTACTTAGGCAAATGCCCCAATGAAGACAGGCACTGTCTTTTGCCCTCCTTAGCTGGTAAGTGATATAACTGGAGTAAGAAGAGCAACTGAAGTCTAAAGAGGGTTGGAAAAAGCCTAGATAATGTCTTAGGGCCCATCACCCTCTAGTCTCTCCGGGAGATCCTAAGAGCAAGCATCCACTGGAGCCAAAAGGATATTGATTAATCACTTTATCAGCTTAAAACCTTCCAGGGGCTTACCATTGCTTTTCAGATTAAGACCAAACTGCCTACAGCAGGGCTCCAACCAGCACCACCACACCCCTTCCCACCCCCAAGGGACCTCTATCACCCCTGTACTTGACATTTCAGCCACAATGGACTTTCCCAAGGCCAACAGTCAGCAACAAGTTCCATCCCACCACAGGGCATTTGCACCTCTGCCTGGAATATAGACCTCCCTTCTGACAGATGTCAGATCAACACCACTTCCTCAGGTAAACAGTCCTGCATACCTCTGACAAGGGCAACCTGCCATCCCTGCTTAGCACTCGATGCCTCTCATTCTTGGCATTTAACATAAGTGTTGAGTGTACATTTTTATGATTTATATCTACCTTCCCTACCACATTTAAAAAAATATATATTTTTATTGATTTCAGAGAGGAAGAGAGAGACAGAAACATCAATGATGAGAGAGAATCATTGATCAGCTGCCTCCTGCATGCCCCACACTGGGGATTGAGCCCGAAACCTGGCCATGTGCCCTTGTCCAGAATCGAACCTGGGACCCTTCAGTCCGCAGGCTGACGCTCTATCCACTGAGCCAAACCAGCCAGGGCTTCTCCACCACATTTAGATCTTAAGCTCTAGGAAGGCTGGGGGCCGTGCTCATCATTTTGTCACCAGCACCCAGAGCGCCAGATTAACAGTTGCTGAATGAATGAAGAAATGACTACTACACCAGAAGTTGAAATCCCAAAGCTGTTTGACTCAGTACAGAAGGGGTGTTAAGGGCCCGAGCTCCGGCTCAGATAAGGGGTCACAGGCCCCTTTTCTGGACGCTCTCTTTCAGGGCTGGTGGGCAATCCACCCCTCAAACATGCAGCTACCTTCTCCACCCTAGGGGGCCGGACCGAGCCACGTGGCCCGGCACGTAGGAAACTTTAAAACGCCGCTACCAGGAAGGAAGAGAGGGTGGAAGTACGGGACGCGGCAATTACAGAGCCCTGCGTGTGGATCACACGTCCGGGCCCGCCCACTGCAAGCGATCGGGAAACTGAGGCCCAGAGGGGCTGGGAACCGCAGGGAGGCCAGAGGCGGCGGATCCTTCGTACCCCTGGTCGCGTCCTCGAGCACCGAGGGGCCTGGCTGTGGGAAGGGGCGTGGGGAGCCGCTCTCCAGATCTCACACGCGGCCCTCACACACGGTCCGCACCCGCTTACCTGGCAGCTCTGCTCCTTCACTTCCCGCGCCGCGCGCACAAAGCCTGCCTGCAACAGATGCTGGTAGATCAGGGGAAGCAGCTCCCGCCGCTTCCTGGCCTCGGCCATGCCCGCGACCTGCCACCGGTTGGCTCACCTGCACGCCCCCCTCAATCCCCGCCCGCCACTTCCCTCGTGCCCTAAGACCTCCCGCGCCCCACTTCCGGCTCGTTAGCCCGGGCCGCGCGGCACGCCGGGAATTGTAGTCTTATCTCCCGGAGTGGCCCGCCTGGTCCCAGCAAGGAGAAGGGGTGGAGGCTCGGAAGGATATGAGACCTCCCATTGGCTGGGAGGGGGCGTGATTATACTTGAACCCGCCCCCTGGGCCAGGCAGGATAAGTATGACTCTCTTACATCCTTCAGTCTTGACCCTTGAAGGAGTTGTCTGCTATCTTGGCTCCCTGAGTGATGCGATTGGGTTTATTCATCTCTGAACATCCTAATCTGAATGTTTTCTAGACTCGAATTTCCAGTTACAAACTCAGTTATTTACATCGCACTTCTTCGGACCCGTGAACTAGAAACCTGTGGATGAAAAGGGGGCCAATATTAAACCTGAGAGGCTCAGGAGAGATCTACATGGTGGGCCTTACAAACTCAGAGTCAGAAAGTGGCCTGAAATTAAAACTTCCTAACTAAAATCGAGTCATGGTGGGTAGTCACGTCCTAGACCTTCCTGGACAAAGGTCAATCTTTACCTTAATTGCGCTGTTGTCTTTTTCTGCACCTATGATAACATACCTTTGGAATATCAAAGTAATTTTCTTTTTTTCTGAACCCCTCAAAGTACAACCACCGTCCCAGAGCAGAGACCACAAATCCCCTCATTGTTATATCATGATTTATGTTAACTGTTAGCTATCCTATACCCACCAAAGGAAAAGAAGTATGTGTCTATTCGTTTTAAAAATATGTTTTTAGCCGAAACCGGTTTGGCTCAGTGGATAGAGCGTCGGTCTGCAGACTGAAAGGTCCCAGGTTCGATTCTGGTCAAGGGCATGTACATTGGTTGCGGGCACAGGGGGTGTGCAGGAGGCAGCTGGTCGATGTTTCTCTCTCATCGATGTTTCTAGCTCTCGATCCCTCTCCTTTCCTCTCTGTAAAAAATCAATAAAATATATTTTTAAAAAATAAAAATATGTTTTTATTGATTTTTAGAGAGAGAGGAAAGGAGAGGAAGAGATAGAAACATCTATGAGAGAGAAACATCAACAATGATCGACTGCATCCTGCATGCCCCTTGCTGGGAATGGAGCACATAACCTGGACATGTGTCCTGGCCAGAATCGGTGTATGCTCAACCACTGAGCAACACCAGCAGGCAATTCATTTTACTCTTTATACAATCTCATAGATTCCCCTGCCTTTGCTTTGCTTTCTCCTGCCTCCCTAACCTATCACCAATGGATTTTATATAACCCCTTTACACCTCCTCCTTTTATTGTAATTTACAAAATAAGATGCAAAACTGCCATTCTCTGGCACATGTTCTCAATCCATTGAGATTTTGCTTCCCAACAATCGTCAGTTAGGCTCAAATAAATTCATAACATTTTTTACAGGTTTGGATATTTCTTATATTGGCAAACTATTTGTCCTTATCATTCATTCGCTGAGCAAATAGTTAATGAGCACCATATCTTGAGTAGCATGGGCTAGTGAAATGAGGGGGTGGATAAAAAAGACCAATAAGGCATGGCGGCTGCCCACAAAACTCACAGGGACGAGAGACACGGTAACCAAGCAACTATGATTCAATTCCTTATGTGCATTGTCGGGGACAGGCAGAGCCAGTGGGAGCAGGGATGCGGGGCACCCAAGGAGACATCTGAACTGAAGCTTAAAGATGGAGTAGGAAATTTTAGATGCAGAGGAAAGGCCTGGCATCCCAGGCAGAGGCACCACCTGAGTAAAGACAGGAAAAGCCATAGGCTGGTATAGGTTGGTAAACCCAAACATAGAACCCAGCCCGTGCTGCTGGGCTGTAGGGTCGGGGGTGGGGGTAGGAAGAGGGAACGCGAGAATGAAGAAGTAGACAGTGCCTACAGCACCCCCTCACCTACCAGCAGAGTTTGCCCTTCAAAAACAATAGGCAGTCTCTCACTGGTGTTATTCAGGAGGGTGGCCTGCGTTTGTGTTTTTAAAAGATTGCTATGACCCAAGTGTGGAGGATGGATTCGCAGAGAAAAAAGAACTAGAGGCTGTGGGGTTGTTGAGAGGAAGTTGAGAGGAAGTTGGCGGGGACAGGATGAGCTAGGCTGGGGACTATTTTAATGAGCTGTTTTATAACTTCACGGACCTGTTAAGAATCTGAAGACAGCACGAACCACCTCGTCTTCGCTCTAGAAAACGTTGAATGTGTACAGACACTTAACATTTCCCATCAAATATCAGGACATACAGTAGAGAAGCACATACTGAACCTCCTAGGAATGCACCAGGAAGAAACGGGGAGGGGAGGGACAGGACCATGTGACTGACTGAGTGCAGTGAAGGAAGAAGAGGGAAGAGACAAATCTGCATATAGCTAGTTAGCCAATGTTTACCCACTATTGAGGATGAAATGGTCTCTATCCCAATAGAGCTTACAGCCTAATGGGGGAGACACGCGCTAAACAAACAGTCATGCCAATTCGTTGTTAGAGAAAGTGCAGAAAGGAAAAGTCAGTGTTTTCTACCCTGGAGTCACACTGCGCCGGCTCAAATTCTGGCTTTGCCTCTTATTAAGGATGTGACCTTGGTAAGTTACATAACTTCTCTGTGCCTCAATTTCTTCACCCATAAAATAATTATACTAGTAATTTCTACCTCATAAGGTCATCATGAGGCGTACATGAGTTCTAAGTGGAAATGCTCAGAAGAGCTGCTAACGTAGTGCCGTGTGTATATCTATGTTAGCCATTACCGTGAAAACATTCAACAGGAAGGAGGGCTCTATCTTTCCTTGGGCATTAGGGACGGATTCTCCGAGGCAGTGGTGTTTGTGAGGAAAGCTTAACTATGTGCAGGGGAGGATGGGGGGAGAGTCCTGGGGGAAGAAGCTGTGCAAAGGGCCTGAGGCAGAAGATACAGCGGAGAGCAGAGGTAGTCAAGTCCTTTGTTAGCAGGGCCCCGAGGGAAAGCAGAGGGACTGGTGAGTAAAGAAGGTGGGTGGAGGATAGATTCCACATTAAGGATCTAATTTCCATCCTGCGAGTGATTGGAAGCCACTGACAGAATAGCCTGAGAGTGACAGGATGACATTGGAATGTTAACGTGACCTGTGTGGATGCCCAGTGGAGAATGGAGTAGGGCAGGAAGACAAGTTAGGGTTAGGAGTGCAGGCAGGCATCCAGAGAGAATGGAGGTGGTGCTGGCGTCAGTGGAGTTGGGGAGCTGTGGAAGCTTCCAGAGTTATTGGGTAGTAAAATCATCACAGAGATGTGTTGGAAAGGAAGGTAAGAATGGACTCGGAGGTCTCTGTGCAAACAGGCAGACAGTGACTTTCACCGAGACAGGGGAAACCAGAGAGCACTGGCATGGGGAAGGAGCGAGGAGGGTGGAGGGTGGGGAGAGGACATGAAAGTGAAAGCTCCACGTTAGACATGTTGAGATCGAGATGCAGATGTTGGGTAAGCACTTGAAAGCCCGGGTTTGACTCACATGGAGACGGGAAGTGGTCTGTGGAGAGATGATCATGGAGACTGTGGATGAGGGCAGGACTGCCCAGGGAGAGAGAGCAGGAAGAGAGAAGAGGAGTGGCCCAGGATGGAACTCCAAGGCACAGCCACAGCGTAGGGCCGCATAAAGACAGACGTGTCTGCACAGGATGAAGAGGGAGGAGAAAACCCAGGGGAGTGGCTGTAGGGAAGGAAGGCAAGGGAGAGTTTCAGGAAGGTGGGGAGAGTCCAAGGGGAATGCTCTGAGAGGTGGGACAGGACGAGAGTGGAACTACTGGTTTTGGTTTAATGACAGGCGGGGGGATTTGGGTGGCTTTAGGAAGAGTGCTACTTCTGTGGAATGATAGAGAAGGTCAGATGGCAGTGGTCACTGAGTGAAGGAGGGCTGAGGGAGGCTGTGGGTCCTTTGAGAGGTTTTTGTGTGAAGGGGAGGAGAGAGCTTCTGTGAGTCAGGGTCCATGTGTGTTGTGAGGTGAAAGAAACTTGAATGTGTTTAAAGGCTGATAGGAGATCAAAGGGAGAGAGATCAATGAGGGGTGCAGGAAACAGGGGAGACAATCAGCAAGGATGTTCACAAGCACATGTGAGGGGTGGGATCAGGCAAGTAGGTGGGGGTTGGTCTGGGAGAGGAGGAGGGATGGCTTCTCCAGAACCCAAAGAAGGAACAAAGAGAGGACGGGTGCAGATGTAGATGTAGGTTTGCAGTGGGATGTTAAGGGAGATTTCATCTCGAACTTCTATTTTTTCTGCCAAGTGGGAGGCAAGGTCTGCTGTGAGCGAGGAAGAGGTGGGGAGGAGTTGGAAGGAAGGAGGACAATGAGCATTCAGAGAGTTGAAGAGCAAATTTGCCTACAGAATCCCTAATTGCTGGATACTGTTGCCAACCTAGTTGAGGGCGGTGGTCATTCATTTACGTGTGTCCTGTCCTGTTCTGCTGGGTGATTTGCCTTCATAGTTCACCTACCTGGATATAGGCAGGGGGAAAGCGCTTGGTGGGATTTATCCAGGCCTAGGGCTTTGCCAGATTGGGGGGAGGGGAAGGGCACAGGGGTTTAAGTGTTGGCCAAAGAGATGCCCAGGCTCTGGGCCCTGGGATCTGGGCAGGGAGGACAGTGGAGACAGACAGGGACAGACAGGGTTAATTTTCAGGGAGACAGGAAGCCTTCGTGGGCTCGTCTGCTGTGAGGCTGGTAATCAGGAGCCTGAGCTGGGAGAGGGTTGGCAACTTGAATTGATGGTGATGCCCGGGTTACTGACTGGATGGCTAGATGGGCTACTCACTGAGATAGTGAACAGGTGATGAGCATACAAAACAGTGCATTAAATGAGAAGGTCAAAGATATTTTCACCCTTCCAAGAACCAATTTCACCTCCTTGGGGGCATTATCGCCCCAGGAGAATGCACACCTTAATAGAACGTAAATTCTCTAGAGGCTGCATCCCAATCAATAAGGATTGGCAAATGCAAGGGTGGCTACAGTCCGTCTCCCGCAGAGGAGAGGAAGGCAATGGAGAAGGGGCTGAGTCCTTGGCTGACCTTGGAAGAAATGGAGGACTGGTATTAAATTAAAAAAAAAAACCCAAACACAAAACAAAACCAACCAGGACTGTCTAATTCCTTCTGTCTGGCAACAGGTTGTTTGTTTTTGTTTTGTTCCTAATAAAATTCATTTGAGGCACTTAGGCCTTGTCCTCGGCTCCTGGGAGGCTGGCTCTTTTGTGGACAATTTCTTTATTTCCTTGATTTTCCAAATCATACCCTTCACTGAATTGCCTCAGGGCCCAAGCACAAAATTAAAACATTAAACTGGTAGAATATAACATGGCAACAATTAAGACAGCAGCAAACAAAACAGTGCATTAAAAAAAAAAAATTAGCTTCAGAGCATTTGCCTACCCGTTAGAAAAAGATGTCTTTGTTAGTCGTGGAAGCCAGAAGCTTCCAAACCACTCGACTGGGAGCGCCTCTCCGGCAAGCAGCGTGCCCTAGTCATCTTGAATTCTCCAGCAGGGCACAGTGAGGGCACTCAGAAATGAGTGAAGAAAGGACTGTCAGCAGAAAGGGAAGCTAAGCAGGTGGGGCATTATCCCCTTCCTTTCCCAGCAGGAGTGCCTCCTGCACCGAGGTGGGAGGTAGGAACCGTGATACGGGGAGGGTGCTGGGCCAGGAGTGAGGAAATTACCCTTTGGGGCCTGGCTCTGCTGCGTGACCTTGGCCATTCTCTTGGCCTCTCTGATCCTCAACATTTCTTTCGGTTGGAGAGGCTGGAAAAGGATCCTTCCAATATTGGAACTGTCAAGTGAGGGGCTCATCTGGGGAGGTTGCCCTCGACCCCAGGACCCAGAGATAGTCTCTTCATCCACTGTAACAACGGGTTCTCTCTAGACCAAGTCACTTGGGCCAGTAAGATTCCCATGGCCTCCTTTTCTCTCATGGGATGACAATTTCTCTCTTTCTCTTCCTTTAATCTCACTGGAGATTTTGAAGGCTTATAAAAGGTTGCCAAGTTATTACCGAAGTAACAAGTCAAACAATTCACCGGTGTACAGAGACAAAGTTAATCTTTCCTCTCATCCATTCCCAGCCCACCACCCATATTCCAGGCCTTCCCTCCACAACCAAGCTGGGGGAAAGGGAGGCCTGGAGCTGGTGTCAGATTCCTCCACATCCTGCCTCTGCAGGGACACACACACACCTCCTTCATAAGGCTTTAATCCTCCTTTTCTTTTTTTTTTTGACAAAAGGGGATCATACTAAACGCACAACTCTGCAACTAGCTTTTTCCACTTAATAACATATCAGAGCCATTTCTCCAGGCATTTGGATCCGAAATAGCCTTTTGAGTAACAGTGAGTGACAGCTCACATCTGTAGAGCGGGTACTCTGAGCCAGCGCTGTGCTGTGAGGTGTACGAGCACTAACCAGTTTAACCCTCAGAGCATCCTAGGAGGCTTGTAACTGGGTCCCAGCCCGGTTTATAGATGAGGAAACCGAAGCGCAGAGAGGCCAAGGCGCGGGCCATGCATCCCGTAAGTGGCAGGCAGGGTTTGGACATGCTCCAGCTGCCGAGTGCTCGGTCCCTGGGCAAGATGAATGACAGACAGAGGTGGGAGACAGCATGGCATAGATTACTCACTTCTAGTTTTCTGGCTGATACAATGGTGCTGCTCTAAATAAATCCTTAGAGCCCCGAGCTTTCATCATGGCAGGATAGAATCAAATGTAGGCCAAAGGGGATGCCGGTCTTACTTTAATAGCTAAAAGCCAGATCAACTATCAAAAGGATTGTAACAATTCACAGTCCCTGCAGCATAATTTCTTATTTATGTGGTTTTATCTCCCAGAGCTGGAAGGATCCTTGGAGAGCATCAAGCCCGGCTCTCTCCGCTTACTGATAAGAAGCAGGCCCAGAGGTAGGAATGGACGCGGCGAGGTCCCCAGTAGGGTGGGGGCAGAGACGGGCCCTGTCCCTCTTCACCTGGACCTTCTCCTTCATGCTGCCTCTGCCACTGCTCTCTTCTCTCCTGTCTGTTCTCCACGCCAACATTTCGGACCTCACGGGCCACCGGTGGTCCGCAGACCACCGGTTGGCGACCGCTGCTCCACACTGTACTTGGCATTGCATCACTGCCCTGCTTATCAAACCTCCCAGGGGTGAACCACTGGCCACGGGATCAAGTCACAGCTTCTTTTTTAAAATATATTTTATTGATTTTTTACAGAGAGGAAGGGAGAGGGATAGAGAGCCAGAAACATCGATGAGAGAGAAACATCGATCAGCTGCCTCCTGCACACCCCCTACTGGGGATGTGCCCGCAACCAAGGTACATGCCCTTGACCGGAATCGAACCTGGGACCTTTCAGTCCGCAGGCCGACGCTCTATCCACTGAGCCAAACTGGTTTTGGCAAGTCACAGCTTCTTAACAGGCATTCCAGCCCATCCAAGCCTGTTCCTCCTTCAAAGCCAAGTCCAAATGCCATCTCCTCAACGATGTCTTCTTCCCTGACTGTCCCGACTTCTCTCCTCAGGCAGGGTCATCACTGTTCCATAACGAGGCCCCTCTTCTGGCTGCTCTTTCTAGGAAGAGCCATATTGCAGAAGGACCTGCCAGGAGGGGGCAGTACACAACCAAAGAAAGGTCTCCCAAAGGTCAAGGTCACCAGGGTGCCTGCAGCCCCTCACAGGCCCGTAGGTGTGCACCCCTCCAGTGTGGCTGTCTGTGGGAATACGGGGTTCCACCTTGGCAAGCCCCCCTCCCTGTGCCTCCTTTGCATCACTGTAAAATCAGAGGGTTGGACCCGTTCAGTGTTTCTGGAAGTGTGGTGACGCACAAAGTAACATCAGGAGATAAATAGATGGACCCTAAAAATGGAAATCATTATGTGTTTATCTTAATGTGTATTAACAAAAAAAATAACTAGCACATGAAACCTGTTATTTCACAAATATTATTGCTTAGAATGAGGCGAAAGTAGGCATTCAAGTAAAAAAAGACAGTGAGTCAATATAAAAGAAAGTGCCAATTAAGGAACAGTACAAGTGGTAAGACGGTGGTGAATGGCTGTGATGGAGAAAACCTTGTCTGCCTTTGATTTCCCAGGATTCTGTGATTTGTGGTGACTCCTGCCCTTGCCAGGGGAGGAGCAGAGAGGAAGGGAGCCCTGGGCCTTGGGGCAAAGGGGCAGGCATTCAGCAGGCGGGCCTGTCCCTACCACCTGGCCCTCCTCCACCTGTGGAAGGGGGAGTGCTTGCCCCCTCCCCTCTTCCCCGGCTTCCCTGCAGTTACTAAGGAGTGGGAGGCTGAGAGGGGCTGCATTCTGGAAGCTCATCTGCTCCCTCTTTCTCACCCAGCACCCCGCTTGGCATAGACTATTCAGGGTGATGATTAACAAGGACTCAGGAAGGCACTGGGGGTGGGGGGAGAAAATAAGGCCGTGCGGACCGAGTTTTCTCACACACATGGATGTCCAACTTGGAATGACCGTCACATGGTGCCCAAACGTGGTCATGCATTGGAATCGCCTAGCGAGTCAATAGAAACACAATTCCAGGGCCCACCCCAGGCAATTCTAATTAAGGGGCCCCTGTGATTTATGTTTTTAACCCCCCCCCCCCCCCCACACACACACACCCTTGACTCTGATGCTTCTGGGCTTGGAATCACCACATGAGACCGTATATCCTCTCGGTGTACCTGTGGCGACACCGAGGCTCAGAGAGGTTGTGTCACTGACCCAGAGTCAGTCAGCCAATGACCCGATGTCTTGACTCCCAGCTCACTTCTCCCCACTGAGCATCCCTTGTTGAGCCTAGTCTGTGGTTAGCAGAGAACTCCACTGACAAATGGGTGGGGTTTCTTTGAACCTCCTTTGTCTCTGGGCTTGTCAAGGATTTCCCACAGGAGGGAACCTGCTGAGTGAGCAGCCAGCCATCTGCTGAGCAGCCAGAAAAGGTGGCCAGGGGGGGAGTAGATGGCCAGGGCGGGCGTGGCTGGGAGACGCAGCCTCCTCCCAGCCGTTGCCGGCCTGCACGTTAGCTTGCTGAGGGCAGGGGCCGATTCAGAATGTAGGCCACCAGTAGCTGTGTTTCCAAGCGGGATCCTTAGGCAAGAGAATTAGGAGGAAGGACTAGGAGGAAACTTCCAGATGGCATTTTCTAACAGTGATCAGTGACCTGGGACACAATTGACTTTGGAGCAGTTGCCTGGCTCCCTGCTGTTTTTAAATTGTAAAATACTTAACACATGAGAACTATGGGGACAGCCCTAGTCGGTTTGGCTCAGTGGATAGAGCGTCGGCCTGCAGACTGAAGGGTTCCTGGTTCGATTCCGGCCAAGGGCACATGCCTGGGTTGTGGGCTCGATCCCCAGTAGGGGGCGTGCAGGAGGCAGCGGATCAATGATTCCCTCTCATCATTGATGTTTCTATCTCTCTCTCCCTCTCCCTTCCTCTCTGAAATCAATGAAGAAATATATATATATATTTTTTTTTAAAAAAAAGAAAAATATGGGGACAAATACATACAGCTCCCATGCTCCCAGAACCTGGACTGTGAAACAAATAAATAGATGCTTGTTGGCCCACGCCCCTCCCTCCAGCCCAGAGCGTCAAATACCCCAATTCCTGAGGTTGGTGTGATTCATTCCTGTACATGTTTTCATATTTATGCTCCACATGTAAAACACATACTAAAGCAATGCTTTGCAGATTTTTAAAGCTTTTGTAAATGATCTAATATTGTACATAGCCTCCTATACAAGCAATTTGCTTGTTTTTGTTCAACAACTTTTTTGAAATTTATCTGTGTTGCTGGGCAGAGCTCTGCATATACAGTATGTTGCCACTATCCTAATTATTTCATTAAGTACTAGATGTACCACAATTTGTGAATCCACTTCCTGCGGATGGGCATTTGAGTTACTTCCAGTTTTCCACCATACAAATGACCCTGCCGTGAACATCCTGGCACGTGTCACCGTGTGTGCCTAGGGAGGGGGTCCCTGTGGCGGGGAATGGTTCACCTTGCCCACCATTGCCACCATCGCCCGACCGCACCTGAGGGGCTGGCCAGTTTCTGTAGTTTCCAATCGAGAGTCTCGCAGGCAATTGTCAGACTTTGGGATTCATGCCACTCTGATGGGGGCCACCAAGTGTCTCTCGTCTGAGTTTTTAATTTGTGTGTCCCTGATCAGTGGGGCTGAAACGTTTCTTCACTTGATTGGTCGTTTGGATTTCTTCTCCTGCTGCATTTCCTTGTTTTTGTTTTGTTTTTGGCGTGGTTCTTATCGATTCGTGGGAATTCTGATCCCGGGTCTGTCGCTACTGTCTTCTGCCAGTTGATGGCCTGTCTTTTCACCTTACTCACGGAGTCTTTTGAGGCACAAGGGTTTGACATTTTAGTGTGACCAACAGCGGCCTTCTTGTCCTCTATAGTCAGGTCTGCAGGAAGCTGAGGCCACTGTGCCGGCGTAGGACCCTTCGCAGGAGGCCCGTGGCAGGCAGAGTGAGAGGGGAGTGGGCTCTGAGCCCAGCCAGGATTGACAGGCGAGGTGAACTTGAGAGTAAGTTATTTCACTCTGGGCTCCAGCTTCCTCACTTACAAAATAGAGTCAAGCTCAGTCTCTAGCTCTCAGGGATGCTGGAAGGAGGGCGGCAATGGCAGAAGTCCCGCGACCCCAAGCGGGGGCGGGGGGGGGGGGGGGGCGGGGCGGGCAGGCAGACTCACTGAGAAAAGTCTCGGGAGAAGCTGTCACCTGAGATGTCCCCATCTTGCCGGGCCCAAAGGGATCAGCACGGTCTCTCAGATCTAACCATGTCTCAGAGTGGGTTGGGTCTCTGGAGGAACTGGGATGCGTGAAACCCAGCTCTATGACCCCCTCCCTTCCACCATGGCCCAGGGTCCTGAGCCAGTGTCTGGGGACTCCAGAGGCAGGGACACATGTGGAATGGCACTCCTGGTCTTGCAGGGAAGGGAGGGCATACAGCCTGGCCGTTGAAAGCTGCACCGTTCACCCGTGGCAGCAGGCTGGGGAGAGCATTTGACGGCTCCAAGGAAAATATTTGGGGAAAGAAAAGGACGCACGTGCCTGGTCACTTTCACTCATCTGTGGCCACATGCCCGCCCCCACACACAGGTCTCCTAAGGCCACAGCAGGGGGGCTACCCCTATTGCCCTCAAGCAATTCGTCCCAGGCACAGCACCCTGTTGGGGCATGGTGGGGTGGGGTGGGCAGCCTTTTGGACAAGGTCACAGAACCCATGATCAGCATGGCCAAAAGCTGCCTCCTTATTCACACCATTTACTGACCCCCAAACCCCTCTACCATCACGACCACAGAAGGGTCAGGCTGCTCAAGTGGCCCAAGCACTGGATGGCAGTCAGGGATACTGTTTACAATGGAAACTTATTTCTGGAGTAGGCGATTATATATTCAAGATGCAAATCATAGAGGTACAAAGAGGATACAGAGAAAAGTGAGCCCCCCATCTTCCCAGGAGGAGGCCATGTTATCGGAGAGTATGTACTTATATGTATGTATGGAACAGTGATCGTAGCATATTAGGCCAACTACGGTAAACCTTGCTTATTATTTTTGTAACCCCATCCTCTCTCTCCCAAATTTAGGACCTCGAATATAACAGGCAGAAGCAAATGTTGATGGATGGACAGATTAGCAAGTGGGGCGGTGGGTGAATGAATGATGTTCATCCAGGCTTAGGCTTTTCCCACTCTGTATTTCGAGACTCATCCCTGACCTCAGGAGGGTCCCTCTTCCGTTGGCATGTCGCTGCAGGTGGGCACATTCGGGCCTTCCTGACCCTGGCACAGAGCCATATGGGGGAACTAAGTGAACCAGGCAGCTGAACAACTTAATTGTCATTTCCACCAGCAGATGGTTACCAGGGAAACCCAAAGAATGTTAGAACTGGGAGGGGTTTTCAGGCAATGTGGAGGCAGCCTGACAGAATCTCAGATGGTGGGGGGGGGGGGGGTGGTGGTGGTGGTGTTGTTCTACAAGTTCTTTAAGACTTTAATTTTTTAAAAAAATATATTTTATTAATGTGTTTGTTTTTTACAGAGAGGAAGGGAGAGGGATAGAGAGTTAGAAACATCGATGAGAGAGAAACATCGATCAGCTGCCTCCTGCACACCCCCTCCTGGGGATGTGCCCACAACCAAGGTACACGCCGTTGACTGGAATCGAACCTGGGATCCTTCAGTCTGCAGGCTGACGCTCTATCCACTGAGCCAAACCGGTCAGGGCAAGACTTTAATTTTTTAACGTTCATTTCAATGATAATGTAAAGCTGTGTTTTGGGATCATCTGGATGTCTGCCTGATAGCACGGAGTAGCCATGTGACCACACCCGTGTTGGAGTGTGTATTTGTGATCCCATTGGCCCTGGGATAATCAATTCTCCACAGCCCCCTGAAATCACCAAGATTTTCATGTAGACCAAACTGGGAAGCTTCTTATATTTTGTGTCTGCAGGCCCCTAAGATCCCTGGATGCATTCTTAGGATCGGTGAGAATATTTTAAAGGCATCCGTATGTTATTCAAGTATGAGAAACCCCAGCGAGGACAAAAGGGTACCAGGTCAGGATTGGGAACCTGGATTTAGGTCTCATCCCTGCCTCTTACTGGCTTGGTCACCTGGACTCTTCTGTCTCTTTGGCTTTAATTTCCTCATCAATAAAATAAGGATCAAAGTGCCTTCCTCGCAGGATATTGTGAAGGCAACATGAGATAGTGACTGTGGAAGCGCTGTCCATAAGCGTGTTCCACCCTCTCATTTTGCAAGGTAGGGCAACGAGGCCTTGGAGAGGTGATACGGCTTTTCCACGTTGGTTATTGGCAGAGCTGGGCTGGAAGTCAAGCTCCGAACCCCACCTGGCACTTCCTCCACTGGCGGGGTCACCTAGGCCACGAGCAGGGGTGGTGTGATTCTAATTCCGGAAAGTGTAATAATAACATCTCAGGTGGGGCCTGTCACTGTTTGGGCAAACATACTACCTTTATTTTTATTTGTTAAAGAGATTAAATTAAGGAAACCAACCAAACAAACGAACACACTGAACTGCCCACAGCTATACCTCTCTTCCTGGAGCAAAAATAAATTCTTCCTCAGGCAAAAGGTCAGAGAGGAGGCATGTGGGGACAGGACACCCAACCAAGGGCTGCAGTGCTCGGCACTTTGACTTACCACTTTGCCTGGCCCCTGGGCTTCATTTCAGCAGCTGCTGCTCTGGGGGGACATGGTTTCAGGGTTGGGGTCACCGGCCCAGCTGTGAGCTCCAGAGAGCAGGGACCAAATGTGGTCCCTGCTGCTTGTCCTAAGCTCAGCTCAGGGTCTTGCACATAGCAGGTGCTCAATCAGCATTTAGAGAGAATGAAGAAATGAGTGACGAGAGTCATGTTGTTGTGTGTTTAAAGATTTGGAGGGGCCTCTCAGAGAAGATGTCTCACAAATCTGGGTTCAAAATCAGGAGACCAGAAAGCAAGGGACCTCAGGGCAGAAATGGCTTTCTGGCCAGGACTTCAGGGACCAGGCAGCAGATAAGCAGGGAGTGATGCCTGGTCCAGAGGCTGAGGTCAGACACAACCGCTGGATCGATGGCTTGTATCCAGTCTCTGGGCCAAGCATCTTTCATATGTCAGGCTCTGGGCTGGATGCTGGGGATCCTGAGTGGAGAAAGTCCCGTACCCCAGGAGCCTCCCGTCTGTGGTAATGAGCTCACAGTGGTGAAGAAGAGTTTGGTCTTTGGAGTCAGACAGACAGTGAGCTCAAACCCCAGCGGCACAATATGTGACCTTGGGTGAGCCGTTGACTTCTCTACCTCTCTGTTTCCTTTCCTGGAAAATGGGATGAAGAGTAATGACTGCCTCTCTGGCTGGCAAATCAGATGCAATACTAAGGCCTCCAGCGCCCGGCCCAGCGTGAGTGCTTAGGACCTGCCATCCAGCATGACCCTGCCTGGGCCTGGGCCCTGCTAGAAGACAGGCCCGCCTCCTCCATCTGCCCTGAGCCCTGAGTAGCTTCTCTGACCCAAGAGGATGGGCATCGCCCTTTCACACACATCCAGTTATTTATAGTTTATTTGTTATTGTGGTTGTTGGTGTGGTTGTTGTTTTCACGGAGAACATCGATGCTATGAATAAACTTGTACACTTCCCCCCAGTGCACGAGAGCAAGAGTTTCTCTAGGGTATACATAATAATGACAAACTGGAAAGGTAAGGACACTGAGCAATCAGAATGAATGCTACGGAGCTGGAGCTGGGTGCTCAAGGTATTCTGAAAGGCCCTGGATTTGGGGGAATGTTGGGAGGGTCCCCAGGGGAGCAGCGGGGGCAGCCAGAGCACAGGAGGTCACGTGACAAAGGGATAGTGGGGAGAAACCCAGAGTAGTAGCTATTTGCCAACTGTCGTGGAATTATTTCAAAATTTTAACCGTCAGTGTGGTCAAAATGGTAAGCACAGGTGTACATGTGCCCGGGAGTATATATTTCCAGGAGTGGAATAGCTAGGTGGTAGGGAAAGTGAATGATCAACTTTATAAAACAATGCCAGCTTGTTCTCCAAATCTCTTATCCCCATAGACATTCCCTCTAGCAGTAAGCATCCAATTGGTCCACATCCTTGTCAACACTTGGTAGGGCAGGTTCCTTATTTTTTGCCAGTCTAGTAGATAAAAAATGATATCTCATAATGGTCTTAATTTGCATTTCTCTGAATCCTAATGAGGATGAACATCTTTTCATGCTTATGGGCAGAGAGCTATTTGCTTAAGGGATGAGGCCCGACACTATAGAGAACATTGTACTACCCGCCTCAAACAACAGCCAGGTTGAGTGGTAAGGGAGCTAGGAGACCTGGGATCCAGCATCAGCTGGTCACACCCCCACTCTGTCACCTTAGGCAAGTCATCTGCCTTTTCTGCACCTCAGTTTGACCAGCAGTCAAGTTGGGGAGAGCCTTACTTGGCTTACAGGAGAGAAGCTAAGAGATCAAATGAGATCATGAAAGTAAATGTGCTCTGTGGACTGAAAAGACCTGTACCGGCAGGGATGAGTAGTCCCTCCTTGGAGACAATTGTTTTTTGTTTTTGTTTTTTCATACTACTTTATTTAGGGGGAGGTTCCATTTTTCACTCCTCAATAGATTTTATGTATTTCTCATATGCTTCTTTACGCATTAGTTCATCTAGTTCTGAAGAGTTACTCAGTGTCATCTTGATCAGCCAACCATCTTCATAAGATTTGTTCACAAGTCCTGGATTTTCTATGAGAGCTGTATTAATTTCAGGTACTTCTCCTGACGGAGGAGAATAGAGTTCACTATCAGCTTTCACACTTTCCAAAGCACCAAACTCATCTAGCTTGTTCATTTTTGTCCCAATTTCAGGCAGACTACAGTAAACAACATCTCCCAAAGCTTCCTGTGCAAAATTGCTGATTCCCACGGTTCCAATACCATTTTCTGTTGTTCTCCATTCATGTTTCTCAGTGAATTTACCCACCAACACCAGATTGGGGCCGGTGTGCAGGGTCCGGATGGCGCCTGTCCTCAGGGCCGAGGCCAGGAGGGCGGAGCGGGCGGCCCTTGCGGGGCTCAGGCTGCCTCGGAGAGCCATGTTCGCTGGAGTGGTTATGGTACAGCTCCAAGACCGCCCTGGCGAGTTGAGCAGAGTAGGGGCAGCCTTGGAGCTCTAAAATTTTTTTAAAAACATTGATTTTAGAGAGAGAGGAAGGGAGAAGGAGAGAATGATAGAAACATGGATGGGAGAGAAACATCAACATTGATTGGCTGCCTCCTGTACAACCCCTGCTGGGGATCAAGCCTGAAATCTGGGCGTTGGCCCTGACTGGGAATCAAACGGGTGACCTCTTAGTGCATGGGTCAACGCTCAACCACTGAGCAACACCAGCCAGGCTTGAAGACAATTTTAAAAGGTTTGAAGCCAGAGGGAACAAGAGCAGCCAGCCAACCTCCTGCATGCAGAGAGCACCAGCTCTAAGGCTTGAATGGAAGTCTCCTTCCTTCCTCCTACCCTTACCTCCTACCCTAACCTTAACTCCTGGCCTTAGGTACCCTGAGGGCTTTGGGAACCAAAACTCATGTCCAGGCTGTTCTAATGTGAAGCTGGCTGGCCCCCTCGGGCCTGGTCCTTCCCTGGGAAACCTGCCCTTTGGGGCTGCTGGGCCAGCAGGTGGCTATGGACTTAGCTGCTCAGGCCAAGACACAGAGATGTGGCCACGTGACAGTGCCTAACCCTTAGGCTCATGGCTCTTTCCTCTCTTCCTTCTGGGCTCACATTCCTCACCTGTTCGATAGGAAGGTTAGCCTAGATCAGTGGTCGGCAAACTGCGGCTCGCGAGCCGCGGTTTGCCGCTCTGTTGACTAATGAGTTTGCCAACCACTGGGATAAGGGCTTAATCACAAGGAACAACAACAGCCTGTAATTATTGGAATCGAGAGTCTAGGTCAGTGGTCGGCAAACTCATTAGTCAACAGAGCGGCAAACTGCGGCTCGAGCCGCAGTTTGCCGACCACTGGCCTAGATGAGCCTTTCTCAAAGCATGTGCTGTGGAGCATTAACCATCATGGATGGTGCTTATTGAGGGGAGGAAAGGTGCTGTGGTGAATGAAACGTTGAGTTCAATTATTTTTGCAGCTAACATTTGCTCCATGTGTCAGGCACTGGGCTAGGCTAGGCATTTTACAAGCATTATCTCACTGGCTTCTTACCACATGGGAAGAGGGCAGGCAAAGGGAGCCCCAGGCAGAGGGAATAAGATGTGCAAAGTCCAGGAGCAAAGGGAGCACATATAGAGTCACATACACATGGACTGAAGCGGGAGGGGCTAAGAAATGAGGCCAGGACATCACCAGAGGGCAGTCACCCAGGACCTTGACTTTGAGGCTTCTGCACTGGGACTGGGACAAAGGAGGGGTGAGAATGTTGAGGAAGTACAGGGGAACAGTGGGCTGTTGGCTAAAGCTGGGAACGTGGGAGGAGGAGTGAGGGACAGGGCAGAGGGGATGGTGACAATGAGCTTGGCTTTGGCCTCCCCAGTGTCTTGTCTAGCGCTGACCTTCTCAACTTCCCTGGAAGGAAGGAACATCTCCCTCCACCCCCAAATGTTTCAGGCAGGAAGGAGCAGGATCTGTTTTGTCAATGCAGCTTGCAATAAAGAGTCTCATTCAGGGAGGCAAACAGCTGCTTGACTATTAATAGGCAGGGCCTCAGCCACAGCCTGCTGGGAGGGCCTCGGCGTGCCGCTCTGGAAAGGTGACTCGGTTCCTCTGCCTGTCTGCATTTTGTACCCCGTGGTGGGACAATTGGCTGGGTGCTTATTTCTCAGAAGGTCAGTAGCCCCGAGCCTTCGTTGGGGCAGTTAGGAAAGTGTGTGGCATGGCCCTGGTGGATGCTGGCCCTCCCACTTCATGGGGACCCGGCCAGAGGGAGAGGGAGCCCAGAGCACCCCGAGCTGGCCAGAGGAGCACACCTCCGTGTGGATGGGAGATGTCTCTGGAGACAACAGTCTCCACAGCTGTTCTCATGGCAGAGAGGCACCCGCCCTTAAAGGGCTCACAGCGAGATCAGAAGCTGGTGCCTGGAAGGGAATGGGGGTTAGTCTAGAAACAGGACCGATGAAGAGAACTGGGGGACGGAGAGGGTGGAGGTTGAGCCTGGGGTAAGGGAGACCCCATGCATGGGGCATTTCCGGTCATGAGCCAGGCCAAGGCTGAGGGGAGCCTGGAAGTCCGGGCCACAGGCTCCTCCTGGCCACCACCGTCACGATGGATGATCTCATTTGCGGCCAGCCAGCTCGCCCATCTGAACCGGCCCGCGGAGAAGACGGCTGGGAGCGAGCTAATGGAAACCCGACGGGCGCCCTGGGCCACAGCGAGGCCAAGCCCTGCGTGCTGGAAGGCCCGTGGCGCCTGCCCAAGCGGGCGCGGGGCTCAAGGCTGGCTTTGTTCTCCGCCCTCTCAGGTGGCTGCTTCAGGTGGTGGCCACTTCAAAGAAGCCCCATTTACAGCAGGGCCTCGCCTCAAGTTTCCTAAGGGCCCTGTCCGGGCTAATGAGATCATTAAGAGGCTCCTTGTTAAATGGGTTTAAATAGAGTTTGCCTGTGCAGCCTCTGGCTGAGCCCTGCACCCTGGTACAGTTTCCTTTTTATAAAATGTTAACGTACGTGTGTTTGTATCTGTGTATGTACATGCGTGAGAGTGTAGGCTCTGGCCTCAGCCTGCCCAGACTGAATCCTGCCACCCCCGCCCCCGACTTTCTGGTAGTGTGACCTCGGGACAGTCACCTGCCACTCCTCAGCGGTCTGTGCAGTTGTCCTGCTGGATTATACTGCAGAACTCTCCCCAGGGACTGCCCGTCACCCTCAGGAGAGTGTCTACGCTCCTCAGGATGGTCAGCCTTCCGGGCCTGCCCTTGGCCTGCCCTTGGCCTCGTTCCTCACCAGGCCCATTTCCCACACTTGTCACTTTGACAATACAGACCAGCCCTCTCCATTCAGCCTTTACGCGTGCTGTTTATTCACCTTGGAGCGCTCTTTCCCCGCCTGCCCTTCCTTTCTTCAGGTCTCCACGGAAGTTCCTCTTCCTGGGAAGGCTCTGCCCGTCGCTCACGCCAGTTCCGTGTGTTCCCTCCTGACAGCACCCACCACATTGTACTGAAATGCTCTGCCCACTTGTTGGCTCCCTGAGCTAGACTGTGAGCTCCGTGAGGGCAGGGACTCACCCCGCTCCTCTGTGTCTCCAGGGCCCAGCACTGCACAGCACAGTTTGTTAATAAGCCTCGGTCCTTTACCTGCATTTGAAGGTTAAGGCTGCCTCCGGGTCTCTAGTCATTGGCTGTTCCTTGAAGCCGCCCTGCGTCTCCTCACTGGCCTTGACACAGAAGCCCGCTGCAGCGAAGTCTGGACCAGGAAGGAAGCACAGGGAGGCCCAGACCCAGGCACTGAAGCTGAGCCCACCTGGAAGCAAGCTGTCATTACACCCGGAGCTCCAGCCTCTTGGTTAGGCCTATCCTGGCTCACCGGGCCTTTGCCTGGGGATGGTATGCAGATTTGCCGTCTGTTCCAGCCAAGTCTTTGTGATTTCCCCCAGAACCCCATCATATTGGTGTCTACACTGATGGATGGGTGGGGGCCTGGTGGGCAGGAAGGTAGGGAGGCCGGGGGCGGCGCCCAGCTCCGAGTGGGAGGTCTAAGGCCATGTGGCTGGCAGCAGTGAGATGAGAATCACTGCAGAGGGGGAGCAGCACCTTTCAAGTCACAGTGGGGAGGAAAGGGCAGACCAATGGGCGGCGAGTCAGAGAACTGAAGTTGGGGGTGAGACAATCCAGAGAAGACCCAGGTCAGCTTCGAGGAGGGAGCGGAGGCCAGTCGCCAAGTGTGTGAACAGAGTGAACCCCTGTCTAACTTGTGCTGTTGGGGGGAGCTGGGTGGCTCCCAGGGGCCACTCAGACTAAATATGCATCTCCCCACTGAACCCGGAGCCCCTCAAGGAGAGGGACTGTACGCTTTTCACATCTGTGTCCCTGGATTACAGAATGAATCCCACATCCGTTTGTGCAGTCAGTGTTTAAGGGAAGCGTTCTCTCCCCTGGGCACTTGAAAGTGATGATACTCCTCCTCCTAATAAAAATAGGTATCATTTGTGGAGCTTT
The DNA here is from genome assembly GCF_951640355.1 of Cnephaeus nilssonii. Taxonomy (NCBI): domain Eukaryota; kingdom Metazoa; phylum Chordata; class Mammalia; order Chiroptera; family Vespertilionidae; genus Cnephaeus; species Cnephaeus nilssonii. The sequence goes on along the minus strand of NC_137076.1, from coordinate 88,439,022 downwards.
TACCATGTACCAGGCACTGTGCTAACACTCCCCTTCCATCATCCCTAGGATGTAGGCCCACGAGAGCAGAAGCAGGGCCTGCTCTGACTCAGCATTGCATCCCCAGGGCCTAGCAACAGCCTGACACAGAGAGGATGCAAATACGTATTTGTTGAATGGACCCATTACCCTGCTGAGATAAGAAGCGGTCTCAAAATAACCAAGTTATTTAACTAGTGGGATAGGGAAGCTAGGATTCGAACCCAGGTCTGTCTGACTCCCAAGGTCACAGGCTTGGCCATGCTCTGCTGTCATGGCCATCATCTCTGAGCTCCCTGTCCAAGTGTGGCCTGAGAACCAGTGTTGTCAGTGTCACCTGGGAGCTTGTTGGAAATCCAGAATCTCAGCTGCACCCCAAAACTATTGAATCGGCATCTGAGTTGTAACAAGATGCCCCAGTGGTTCAGATACAGTGCATTAAAATGTGAGAAGCTGCCCTGACCGGTTTGGCTCAGTGGATAGAGCGTCGGCCTGCGGACTGAAGGGTCCCAGGTATGATTCCGGTTAAGGGCAAGTACCTTGGTTGCGGGCACATCCCCAGTAGGAGGTGGGCAGGAGGCAGCTGATCGATGTTTGAGGTGTTTCTAACTCTCTATCCCTCTCCCTTCCTCTCTGTAAAAAAAAAAAAAAAAAAAAAAAAAAATCAATAAAATATATTTAAAAAATAAAAATTTATAATAAACTTAAAAAAATGTGAGAAGCTGGTTTTCCATGGCACACACTTCCTCCCCCACAGTCCACCCCCACAGCCACTCAGGGGGTCTATGCCCTTGGCTGACAATCAGCCTCAATCAAAATGCACTTGGCCTTTGGGTCCTTTGTCCTTTGCCATGAGACTGCTGGGTGTAATTGTAGTGCTGGCAGCTTTGGCTGTGACTTAAAATTATTGCCACCCTGAGACCAGAAGCATATTTTCACCTTTTAAATCTTGCATGTCCAGCAGGGTTCTAGCGCCGCAAGGAACATGGTCATGAGAACGGAGACCGTTATCTAACCGGTGGTCTTGCCGTTGAACAGGAGCATCTGGATGGGGCCTCATCCCAGCCGGGGCTCTTCTGTATCCAATCACGGAGGTTGTGGACTCTCGGCTCAGTCTGTTTATTATGTACAGACAATTTAATCCAATAATTATATTCATAAACAATTCCCTAATGATGGAAAAGGCTCTGCTTGTTTATGTCTTGAAGCTTATGAGTTTGGTCTTTCGAAATAGCTTAAAGAATTGCTTTGTCTAGCAGAAGGAACACAGAAGATGGCTCATGGTTTATTTCACCGAAGTTTCCCCATCCCCCTTCTCTCTCTGATAGAGGCTCCCCAGGTCCCTAGGCCATCGACCCCATGTGTCCCTGGCCTCTCCTAAGAACTGGTGCTCAAGAAGTCAAGTGAGGGGTTTGCTCCAGACCCACCTGACTTGTTTATGGGTTTATCTAAATCAACAGTTCTTTTTAAAAATAAATGTTTTTATTTTATTTTATTGATTTCAGAGAGGAAGGGAGAGGGAGAGAGAGATAGAAACATCATTGCTGAGAGAGAATCATTGATTGGCTGCCTCCTGCATGCTCCCAGTGGGATCGAGCCTGCAACCCTGGCATGTGCCCTGACTGGGAATCGAACCATGACCTCCTGGTTCATAGGTCGATGCTCAACCACTGGGCCATTCTGGCCAGGCTGAATCAACAGTTCTTAACCTGAGCTGTGTGCGATGAACTAGGAGGCCTGTGGTCACCAAGAAATTGTATGTGAAGTTTGGTTCATGTGTGCATTTTTACGGGGGAGAGTCAGTCATTTTCTCAGATTCTCAGTGGGGTCTGTGACCCCGAAAAGGTCACTGGTTTCTCCTGCCTCTGAACTTTCAAGACCCACATTTGTCTCTTATGTTTCAGTTACTAGGATTCTATCTTCTTTGCAAATCTGGACGCTCCATGCCAGTGCCATTCACGTCAGAGGTTCTGCATTCTGAAATACAAGACCCCTTTGCAAAGTGCAATAGCCTCCTCACTCCAACACACAGGAGAGGAGTTGTAATTTCATGTGTTAGTTTACAGTTAATGCTTGATGCACCCACAGCTTCCCAGACCCCTTAAAAACCCCGCCCCTCTCCAGGAATCTATAGCTCACAGGGTGAGACTGATCATGGATAATAAGAAATGAAAAGTCCTCAGATATTATCAAGTCCAACGCCCCCATTTTACAGACGAGGACACTACAGCCACTAAGAAGAGGAGGGGCTTGCCCGAGGTCATACACACAGTGTCTGTCCCAGCTGGGGCTAGGAACCAAGTGTGCTGACTGCGCGGATTCCATTGCCGACACCCACACCCTCTCTAGTTTTAGCCACACAGATGTTTTCAAGAAATATTTGTGAAATAAATGAATGAGTATTGGGCAGGGTAAGGATGCCTGTAGAGTTGAAGTTTTCTCTAGTTAGCTAAAATAAGTGGATAGTCTTGTTTCTCTCTCTCTCTGTCTCCCTCCCTTCCTTCCTCCCTTCTTTCCTCCCTCTCTCCCTCTCTCTCCCTCCCTCTCTTCCTCTCTCTCTCTCTCTCTCTCTCTCTCTCTCTCTCTCTCTCTCACACACACACACACACACACACACACACACACCTAGAATGGGCTGATGTAGCAGTTTGAGCCTGGAGGGAAAGATAGAGGGGGTTGAGGGGGATGAGGGGGTGAGGGGGGTGCGGGGGGTGAGGGGACTTCTTTCTCTGGAACTTAATGTTAAGAAGCCCTAACTTGCCTTTATTTAACTCCAACCTCAGTTTACATGGGTTAATTTAATCATTATTTATTGAGCAACTTTTATGTGTTGAGCACTGCGCTGAGGATGTGAGGGTCAGTAAGTCCGAGCATGGCCCTGTCTTCTGGTTGCCCACAGTCTATGAGGCGATGGCGACAAACCTTCGCAGGCCATACAGCCGATGGCTCCATCCTCCTGACTGCAGATCTGTCAGGTCTTCCCTGAGCCCAGGGAATCCAAGTGGCAGGATCACTTCCTTCCTGTGGTGGGCACCACTCTCTCTGCCATTCCCGGTGCCAGGACTGCAAGGAACTGGGGTCCTGCAGTTCAAGGCTTTGTTTCACGTGGAGAAACTGAGCTCCAGAGCAGCCATGCTGGGACTTACCCCAAGCAATCAGAGGATCGGGGGGCCCAACCAGGACCATCACGTGGATCTCAGAGGTTGGTCTTAAGGGCTGGGTCCAACAAGGGGAGGAGCAGAGGGCCCCTGGGGAGGAGGGAGCAGGGAGTAAGGCTGCCCTAGCTTTCCACAGATTGCTCTGGAGTCAGAGGAGCTGCCTTGGATGTGGGGCCAAGGTCAGTCCCTATCACGGAGAAGCTGTCACCTGGCCCAGGCCAGGGATCAACGCTGCCTTCAGGCACCAGAGGCCTGGCAGAAGGAAAAAAAGAAAAAAAGAATTGTTATCAAATTTACGAAGTCCTTCTATGTACCAAAACATGTATATGTGTTGACCCTGTCAACGAGAAAATTGCTGCTGGCCTTTCTCAAAGAATCGTGAGGATCAAATAATAATAATTATTGTTATAACAATAATAGCAGCAGCTATTTATTTGCATTTATTTGCGTGTGAACGTGTGCTGAAGACAGAGTTGTGAGCCAGCAAGCAGCCAGACGCGAGAGCCTGAGCCAGTGTATCCATCCCGGCTCTCCGGTGAGGAAGTGGCTCCATGGAGAAGGGACATGCCCAAGGTCCCTCCGCGGGCTGGCAGTGCGTGGATTAGGACTTGGTTCCTCCTGCCCACAGTCCAGGGCCTTTTCTGATGCCCCTTGGCTCTGTAGCCAGCCCCAAAGCGGGCGAGCACAGCCTCGAGCCTCCAGGGGTGTGCTGGGCCATGCAAGGCTCTTCCCACAGCCTCCACCCTCTCTGACTCTAGGGGTGCAGCACCCCCAGGCTGTGCATGCGCTCTCTGCCCCACAGGCCAAGGTAGCACCCTCAGGCCTGGATGTCACCGGACCTGCACTGATGCCAGTGCATCTCTGCCTGGCTGAGTCCCGCTGACAGCCCCGGGACCAGCGATGTCCCCAACGCTCCTGAGATGAACGTGGGCGATATCCAGGGACGGCACTGAATACGGAATCACTTAATGAGAAAGAGATGAAAAGTCCAGTTATATTTTCAGTCCTTCACATCATATCATTTTAATTTGCTGCTAGCGTGTCTTTAATACCATGCTAATCCTTGCTTGTGTGTGTGTATTAAAAAAAGATGTGTGTTTTGTTGTGTGTGTTTTTTTTAAAGCAGGCCTTGGGCTTGGAGCCTTTGGCAGGCAACAGTATCTAGTTAGAATTTAATAACATTGTTTTTATTGTATTTATTTTTACTTTTAGCTCCTATTTATGGCAGGTGAGACTGGTTTTCCATTTGCAGGAGTGATATAAAGTTTCCATTCTAAAGACATTTATTTAGGTTAAAAAGAGTCTATTTAAAGAAAAATACTAAATGAATAATAATAATACAGGTGGCAGGCAGACATAGCCTCGGTGGTTCAGCGACTCCTGAAATTTGGGAAACACTGATATATGCAGCCGTGGAACAAAAAAAGTCACGTATTCTCAGAATCAGACACCATTGCATTTTGGAAGCCCAGGATTCTAGAATCCCAGAACAGAATCTTAGCACCATCAATCCTAAAATGAATAATGTGACATGTGAGATGCTATGAAACATTGTCTCTCGGAAAATATTAGCATGTGGGGGGAAAGCCTGGGAGCCATCTGCGTGTTCAATCCCCTCATTTTGACGTGGGGAAACTGAGGCTCCAAGAGACTAAGGATAGAATGAAATAACATGTGAAAGAGCCTTGTGAAATGTAATGTGTTCTTCAAATATGAAGGGTATTTGTAAAAGGCCCCCCCCCCCACCCCCCAAAGTTACTGGGTTTTCTAGGAGAGAACTGGGACCAAAATCAGCTTTCTTGACCCCTGTCCCTGCAGCTGTTGCTTTCTTGGCGCCCCACCCCCACCCCACCCTCAGCTATGACGAGGCCCTTGAGGCTCCGCTGGCCCAGGCCCAGCCTCTGCCAGGAGTTGTGGGGACATCTGCGGAGGGAGGGGAGGCTGGAGGGTCCCACCTGCAAAACCAGCATGTTGCCAGAAGGCCTCCAAGGGAAACTCCATTTTAAGATTCTAACTCTCCGTTTTTCTCTGGGGCCTCAGCTTCTTGTTCCGTTCAATAGTCGGGGACCTAACCAATGCTCTTCCTGACCCCCAGGGCTGTCAGCATAGTTCCTGGGTCTTAGGGGTAAAGAGAGTCAGGCTCCATCCCTGGGGCATCTTGGAGACTCTCCGTGGGGACAAGACATTAGGCAAGACGAGGTCTCGAGAGCTGTTGAGGTGACGAAGGGAAAGGGACCCATCACCCTGTCGGGAAAGACCCCGACGCCCCAGCTTCACGTCTCCACGTACCTGGAATTGACGGGGTTGCCCCGGCCAGGGGCCCACTGCCCTGAAAGTTGGGGCTACAAGGTATGGCGCAGGCTGGACCATCTGGGAAGGTCAGTGATGCTGCTCTGACCTGGTACCTCTGGGTACCGTACCCAACTTTTAGAATGGCTACCTAGCCACTGGCACCAAGTGTGGCCCATCCAGGGCCCGGTCCTTCTTCACACAGCAGGGAGAAGGGGTCTCTGGCAGGGGCGGGGTGGGCCGCAGTCTCCTCCAACCACACAGCCAATGGCCCCTTTCTCCGGACGCCCAGACCTGAGGGAACTCCGTGGATGACCAGAGTTGCCCCTTCTCGTGGAAGGCACCTCATTCATCTGCCAGGCCCAAATTTTCACACCCACTTCTGAAGTGCGCTCTCTCTCCCGCTGCCCCAAGCACCGTTTCATGTGGCTCATGGGAGGGGAAATACCGTGGGCAGTTGCTCCTCTGTAGTTGGCCGGCTGGGGGGGCGGGGGGAGTAGCCCCCTCTTCCTGAGGTGGCCCGCAGTCCACCTCCCGGGTGCCCGGGGCCCTGGGTGTGCAGTCATGTGGGTTCCTGAGTACGTTCCCGGCGGCCCGGCGGCAGCCCCCACCAACACGGCTGACCCTTCCCGGCCCACCATGCTCCAGGCAGGCGCCGCAGGAGGAGGAAAAAAGGACCACTTCTCTCGCAGCCGGCCCTCCGAAGCATCTAAGCCATTCCCTCCACATTAATCATGGAAAAGACAGCATGCTCCGGCCTGGGAGGGAGAAAGCGGCTTATTGCATCCGTCTGGCTACGCGGGTCTCCACACAAAAGTTCAGTCCTGGCTAAGCTCTCGCTCTTGACAGCTGTCCCGCCGCCTCCCACCCATCTCAGCCTCTTCCACCCACACCCGCCACGGATAACAGGATTAAGTCAATTTCGCTTTTCTGAGAAAACGCTCGACAGCCTGTCCCGTCCGCCGTGCCGTGGAGGCCAGCTCACGGCTCCTTGGCACCCGCCCGCGGCCTCCCGTCCTCCCTGGCCATTACCCTGGGCTGGGACTGTTAAGTATTTCCTCATTAAAGCCCTGGCAGCTCGGCTCAGGTCTGCGAGCCAACAGCAATAGTTACAACGGCCCTGGAATGTTTGGACAGATTTCTGCAGTTACGAGTTTATGATGTTGAAAGGTTTTATAGACAGGGGACTGTGTTGGTGTTAAGGGAGTCCATGTCTCTGGGGGCCCCAAGTCTGCTGTCTTAAGATCCTAGCGGCAGGAAGAGGAGGGGAGGGGGCCAGAGGAACCAGGGCGGCCAACCCCGGAGCAAGAAGAAAGAGCCAGGCCGCCGAGGGATCTGCCGAGGGAGGGACGTGACAGGGGCACCCAGAGTCACTTTTGCCTCCAAAGGAGGCAACGCAAACTCCGCAGAAGGAGAGCATCGAAGCCTGAGCACCGTTGGCAGCCAAAGGAACCGCCGTCAGATCTTCGCTGTCTTCTGTTCCCAAATCCGCAAACCTCAGAGAGGCGTCCAGCGTGGGCTTCGAAGGGGAAGGGAGGACCTCCTCTCCAAACTGCATGCAGATTGCTGTGGGTCTGTGCTTTTTTGGGGGAGAGGATCCCTAAATTGCATCGTATTGAAAAGGCATCTGTGACCAGGACTACTGAGTTATACCTACCCTCTCATTGGGTTGTGAGACAAATTGAGGCCCATTCTAGTCATTCATTCGCTCACTCACCAAGTATTTTTCCAACTTAGAATTCCTAAGGGCAGGCCCCGCACACTTCTCACTATGCCACACTGCCTCTCCCCAGGCTGTCCGGCGTCACTCCCTCTCTGCTCTCTCGTGTGGAAAAGGAGGAAATGCAAGAAAGATCTTGGTGGGAGGGGTTGTCTCCTTGACCATTGCAGCAATTGAGATGTAGGTCATTCTACAGGAAAAGACCCTGCTGTAACCAGCACAGAGAGGGAAAGGAGTTTGCTCAAGGCCACACAGCATGGCAGTGAAGGAAGTAGACTTAGTATCCCTCCAGGGTCTCGCCACTGATTCACATGCTATGCTTTATCACACACACTCTGGCCCTGACAGTTAGCTATAGGCCAGGGCCAGGCCGGTGCCCCAAAGGGGGGTGGGTAGGGGTCTAGAGTCAGAGAGCATGACAGACAAAGAGGAACCAAGTGGAAGGGAAGAGAACCTCGGAGAATGGCCAGGAAACTCCACGATCCTTCCCTGTGGTACAGGTAAAACCACCAGAACACCACACAGCAAAGCATCGACTTCTCCTCTATTTTAAAGAAATGCATGCTCATGTTAAAATTAGTTATACATAACAGTAGAAAAAGTTCATCTATGATCTCACCCCCCAAACATAGCCATGGATGAGGAATCCGGTATGTTGTAGACTGTGGCTGTGCTTTTTCTGTTTAACTGAACTGCACCGTCTAAAAGGAAAGCGGCCGCACAGAAAGGTGAGGCGGCAGGGCAGGGTCGTGGGTGTGTGACCTGGGCAGGGGCACAGGGCCCTGAGCTTCGAGGGGCCCATGCTTGGTTGAATGCTCGGTGGTCACCGCTTTGAAATGCTTAATGATGCTTGAACCAGGGGTTCCAACATTGTCACTGTGCACGGGGCCTGCCAATCATGCGGCCAGTCATGGCCGGTGGTCCGGGTGAGCACTCAGCCCTGTGTCGGCTCCTGTGTGACCTTGCGCATGACTTCGACCTTGCGTGCCTCTGTCTCCTGGGGTGTCAGAGGGGATAACTGGAGTACCTTCCTTGCAGGGTTGTCCTGAGCAGTAACTGAGGTCGGCTTCTGGGGGAGCCTGTGGGCAAGCGGTGTCCTCAGGGCTGTGCGACTCTGCTCGGGTCCTGCCTTCTCCGTGGAGCGGTCCCTTGGCCCCGGGGTGTAGTGGTCCCTGCCCTTCCCAGTCTAGGCCGGTGCCCCCTCCTCCGAGAAGCTTTCCCCAGGATCTGCATCTGCAGAGACCTCCCCTGAACCTCCAGGGCACTGGGCGGTGTTTCTACTTCGGGTTGTGATAACAGTGTTCTGTCCGGCTCTTTCTTCCTCCTCAACTGTACGCTCAGACCTGGGGTTCCATAGGCCAGACATTCCCCAAAATTAAAACCTGGAAGACTGAGCGAGGATTGCCAACTCTTTTCTTTTGCCGAAGACATGTTTAAAAGATTCTTGTTTAATATAGCCACGGCCTCCTCAAAGAAAGGGCTTTGGACATCCAACAAAGCAGGAAGGACCTAGCCACCGAGCAAGAGGCAATCTTTTAAAGGGAATGAAGGGAACTTAGGACAAACTCCATTGTTCGTCCTCTCCCGTCGCTATTGATCTACGCAATCTTCCCCTTGGACCAGCATCTGGGCCCGTTCCTCATCAGACTCTGCCTCTTTCTGCCAAAGAGAACCTTGGCGCTGCTCCCTGCCCCAGCTATGATATTCAAGGGGTTATTTTTTTTTTCACCTTGAAAGAGCAGCAGGGTCCGTGGATTCCAAAAACTGTTATTAATCCTTAAAAAAAAATCCCATGTTCCAACCAAAATGTGGACATGCTTTGAAATGTTTGTAGTGCCTCCCTCTCCCTCTCAGCTTTCAAGAAGTGAGGACTTCAAAGGCCCTTCCCTTGCCGAAATAAACACTGGGGCTGGAGGTAGGAGAGAGAAACATGGGCGCATTGAGTGGAAAAGAAAATGGTATTTTTCTTCTAAAAGGCATCCGGACCCATCACCATGAACGTGGCCTCAGGTCTGGAGGACAAACGTTCAGGGGTTGAGGACAAGGGCTGGGGTGCTTGTGGGCTGTGACGACCAGTCCCTTTGTCCGTGTGTGTTCCAAGCGGGGCGACAGTTCTGTGCACAAGGGCTGTTCTCGACTGAGGATCGCTGTGTCAGTCAAGCTTAGGCGCTCCACTCCGGAGCCCACTGGCTCCAGACCCAGCACCGTCGCTGTGTAGCCGTGTGGATGGAACTGCTCCTTGCCTCCGCTGTGAGGTGTAGATTATGGTTTCACACAAGCCAGTTAATGCTTGCGTGCTGTGCACAGTGCCTGGGACGTGTCAGCACTGGATACGGGGCAGCCATGGGAATCATTATTGTTCACAAACGTGTCTAGAGGGCAGGGTGGCTGTCTCATTCCCTTCTCCGAGGTCTTGCCCAAGCTTGGAAAGTTCTATGGTCCTGGTTCCTAGCGTCCCTATCCCACTCTCTCAGGACAGGAAATGGCTGCACTTCCGGAAAAGGAGCTGGTGCTTGGCTCAGCCACCTGCTAGGGCCTGTGAAACAGACCTAGCGGGAGAGTCCTCGCTGAGGATGCAGGAAGAAGTACTTGTACGGGGCGTGGCCTCCTCCTCCTCATTATTATTACTATTATTATTACTAAGTGGAGCCTGCCTGAAAATGGCCTCCTGGGTGTCCTCCAATATCGCCTGTGGGCAGCAAGGTGCTGACTCCGGGAGAGACATAGGGTTGCACCCAAGCCACCGGGGAAGGCAAAGGATAAGTAAGGAGAGAAAAGCGTGGAGGGAGTCAGGCAGATGATGCCCCGGAGGTGAGCCTGGAGGTAAAGAGCCTGGTCTGGAATCTGCAGCAGGACCGAGGCCAGGGAGGGCGTCCAGAGCCGGGCCCAGTGTGAGTGCTCGGTGGGGTGGGGGAGTGTCAGGCAGCTGGAAGGCCAGGCAAGGCAGGGGCAGCTCAGAGAGCCAGGAGCTGGCCACCTCTGTGTGCAGAGACTAAAGAGAGGAGCCTGGGTTGGCTGGAGGGGGCAGCTCGGGAGAAAGGGTTCTCAGGGAAACAGGCAGAGGAGGCGCAGGTGGGCACAGCGGAGCCCTGCCCCTGGACTGCCCTGCTCCATGCCGGGGAGCCAGCCCAGGTCCACCAGCCTCCCTCCCCAGCCCCTGACGGACCACTGCCTCTGAGAAGCCTTCCTCTAACTCCTCCCCATCCCCAGCCTGGCCCCAGTCCCATTGTCACACGGGGCCTGTTCTCCGTCGTGGCATGGACGGCAAGCCTGGTTTATTGTACGAGTTAAGTGTTAACTTGTCTCTTCTTCAGAAGATATAAGAGCCAGGAGGTCAGGGCATCAGGTTCACCTCCATCTCCCTCGGGCTCAGCTCTGTGCTGTTGAGCAGAGCCAGCGGACAATAAATATTGATCAAATAGACAAATACAAGCTAAAAAGACATAGCTTAGCAACAGCAATGGTGAGAAGGAAAAGGATTTTAGGCTAAATTCATGAATGTAGGTAACATTTCCTCCCTCCCTTCCTTCCTTCCTTCCTTCCTTCCTTCCTTCCTTCCTTCCTTCCTTCCTCCTCCCTCCCTTCCTTCCCTCTCTCACTTCCTTCCATAATATATCAAGCACCTACTATGTGCCCAGTGCTATGTTAGACCCTGGGGTACCATGTTGAACAAGAGAGACAAGGTCCCTGATATTACGGGGCTTATAATTTGGTGGGGGAGCAGGGAGGAAGTAGGCTGACATCAGGTAATGATGATTGTTTTAGGGAAGAACAGTGTCCGGGCTGCATCTGCATGTGGTTCTAGGTGGGGCGGGAGGGGAAGGCCCTGCTGAATGCTGAAGGCCTGAGTGGAGTGGGGAGTGCACCACATGGACACGGGGGAGCGGTGCTCCTGGTGGAGGGCACAGCAGATGTTAAGGCCAGGTGGTGAGGGGGCATGTTCCAGACGGGGGCTGTTGGTTGAACTAGAGAAACGCAGCCTGGGAGGGCTTTGCTTCGCACCAGCTTCTTCTGCGATGAAGGAGGAAAGAGACCCAAGGAGGGGAAGGAATTGCCCAAGCATGTTGGTGGCAGAGCAGGAAGCAGAACCAGGAGTCCTGGCCTTTGTCTGAACTCCTGCCCACTGTGCCTGCCCTCTGCCCATCCTGTCTGAAGCCCGAGTGCCCTAAAGGACACGGCAGGCTGGAACCACACAGCAGGAAGGCTGGTGGGCCTCTCAGATGTTGCCTAGCCTAACGCCCCCTTGTGCAGATGAGAAGTGTAGGGACCAGAGACAGAGGGGCCATTCCGCCAGCCACACAGCCATCCTAACCAGCAGGGTTTTACAGGAAACCAGGTCCTTCCTCCTTGAAGCCTGGCAGGGCACGGAGTAGGGAACGGAATCAAAGGCTGCTGGGTGAATGCATGCATGCAGGCCACCGGCTGAGGGGATACGGTGGCCACAATGCACTGCCTGTCCACATGCTGTGTGTGCGACTTCCCGATGGTGTTGATCAAATCAAGATCAACAAATACCTATTCATGTCCACCATGTGTCAGGCTCCGTGCTTACTGAACTGCCTTGCCATGACCATACAGAATGGCCACCACTCTTCCCACTTTACAGAGAAGAAAACTAATCCTTGGAGAGCCAAGTAAATGAACTAAAGACACAGAGAGAAAGGATGGACTCACAGAGAGGACCCTGGGGGTGGTCAGGGTGGGGCACCGAGGGCCCAGCCTCCAGTGTATCTAATTAGGGGTGCGTAGAAAACCTAGCCCTGCAGTAATGCCCAGCTCCTGTGTCAGAGGCACGAGAGAACGAGGCCCGAGAGCAAGCCTCCTCGTCTGTGTTTGGGATTTCGGGCTGCGAAGCGCCTTCACATCCCGTGCCTTGTGTGGGTCTCACAAGAACCTGGCTGCGGGTGGGAGTGCTTTACCTCATCTTACCATGAAGAAGAATAAGGCATAGAAAAAGGGGAGTGCCCAAGATCGCGCTGGGAGCTGAAGGCAGAGCCCAGATGTCCCGGTGCCCAGGCCAGGCCTTCCTGATTCCCTTCTCCTGCCCTGTGCCCCTGGCCCTGTGGGGAAAGCCAGAGGTCAAGGGCCATGTCTCCTGACTCCTGGTGTTTTGGGTTGACTCCTGTCCCCCCAAAAGGTATGTTGAAGTCCTAAGCCCGGTACCTGGAACTGTGACCTTATTTGGAAATAGAGTCTTGCAGATGGAATCAAGTTAAAATGAGGTCAGCCCGGAGAGAGGTGGGGAGCTAATCCAATAAGACTGCCAGCCTTATAAGAAGAGAAGACACACACGGAGAATGCCATGTGAAGACACGGACACACACACAGAGAACACCTTGGAGGCAGGTAGTGGAGTGATGCGCCTGCAAGCCAAGGACCTACGGCCACCACCAGAAGCCAGGAAGAGTCAAGGAAGGATTCTCCCAGGGCCTGAGACGGAGCAGGGCCCTAGGGACACCTTGATTGTGGATATCAAGTCTCCAGAACTGTGACAGAATGAACTTCTATTGCTTTAACCCGCACAGTTATGGTACTTTGTTATGGAAGTCCCGGCAAACTAATATACGTGGTATCCAATCTTTCCGCTTATACCCAAAGTAAGCCTCAGGAATAAGGGGGAGGGTCCCAGACCTTCCATGCACAGGCCAGAGGCAAGGCCAAGGCAGAATTCCAAGGAGCAGGGATAATACCGATAGTTGAATGCTTATAAAGCACACGGTTCTATGTGCTTCCCAGACATTGACACACTGAATCCTCACAACAGCTCTGTGAGTCGTAGAGTCTGATTGCTACATCGATTTCAGTGCTGCACTTCATAGTCCGGCTGCTCTCCCAGTTATAGAAGAGGAAACTGATTCTCGGAGGGGTGAAGTGACCAGCCGAGGACCACACGGCTGGGAAGAGCAGAGCCCGGGTCCAAACACAGGCCGCTGCCTCTCCACCACGGCACTGGTCTTTCCTGCCTGAGATAAATGCTTAAGCAAAGCCCCAGGACGGGGCACCGTGGGGAAATAGGTTTCTAAGGTCATGAACTCAGGGAAGGCGACACGGTAAAGCATTCTACAGGAACATGAAGGCCTGGGCTTGGCCAGTGTCTGCGCAGCCCAGGAATTAAGGCTGTGGGCTCTGAAAAGGGGGCTGCGTCTCCAGCACGATTCTGGACGACACGCTGTACCAGTCAGAATAGCCAGGTTATGCTACGGTAAATAAGCAAACTGGAAGTCGTGATGGCGTTGACATCAAGGCTTATTTCTTGCTCGCGTTACATATTCGCTGTGGCTCTGCCGCAGCCTCTCTCTCTTCTGCACTGTCATCGCTCTAGAACCCAGGCTACGAGGAAGCCACTCTCTGGAAAAGAGTGTGGAGGGCCTCACACCAGCCACGAAAGGCCCCAGGCCGTGACAGTGGACAGTTCAGACCCAGAACCGGTGCTGTGGCCCCACCCAACCACAGAGGGGCCAGGTGGTGTCATGCTTCCTCCGGCCGGGAGGCAGACAACCACAGACGCGTGGTGGACAGCACTAATGAGGACCGCCGAGCTAAGCCGCACTGCAGGACAGGGAAGCCCACAGTGCAAAACTGAGCTCCCTTTCAATCTCATCTTAGCGCCCATATTCTTTCGAGGAGAAAGCCTCAGTTCAGTAGCACGGACACCTCTCCACACACGGTAATCTCTCTTGCGGATCCGTTGAGAACACCTCGCAGGCTCAGGTCTTTGAACAGCAACAGCATTTAGTGAGACTTTAGTTCGAATTTACTAACATTATTTGTTTTTTGTTGCATTATGATTTTACCTTTGTTCAACATGGGCTTTTTATTAATAGTAGCAATAAGACGTTACCTTTCAGAAGAGAATTAATTTAAGTAAATAAAACACATTAATAATAAAAACAATAACAACAATAACTCAGAGTGAACTTTAGAGTCCAAAGTCCTGGGTTCAGATACAAATTCCTCCATTTAGTCGTTAGTTCCTTGACCATGGGCATGGCCTCAGTTTCCCCATCTGTAAAATGGTGGTAATATGAGTAACCACATCACAGGGTTGTTGGGGAGTGTTGGTCGAGCTCCTACCACGCTGCCATAACATGTTCTCAATGCTGGCAATGATCCCTGTCTAGCTGGGGGTCCCTTCCCCTAAATGACCTCAGTTTCCCTGTCTCTGAAGTGGGTTCAGGGATGATCTATGGCAGGCTGTCATCTCTACTTAGGACAGTCAAGCTGCAGGTCCTTGAATGCCAGTGTGACTGAATGTGGTAGGCAGGGAGAGGACCCCAGTGAGTCTGGCAGCCCCCTGCCCCCCCTGCTTGGTCCCTCCCTGCAGATGTTGAGCTGGGCCTCTGGCTGCCCTTTCCCCTGTGTTTTCTCTGCTTGGTAAAGGCCTTCACCATTGCCCTGGCTGGTTTGGCTCAGTGGATAGAGCATCGGCCTGCGGACTGAAGGGTCCCAGGTTCGATTCGGGCCAAGGGCACATGCCTAGGTTGCGGGCACATCCCCAGTGGAGGTGTGCAGGAGGCAGCTGGTCGATGTTTCTCTCTCATCGATGTTTCTAACTCTCTATCCCTCTCCCTTCCTCTCTGTAAAAAAAATCAATAAAATATATTTAAAAAAAAAAAAAAAAAAGGCCTTCACCATCCACAGCAGAAATCGGGTGACCTCCAGCCCCCCGAAAGCCTCACCCTTGGGGCCTGGGTGAGAAAAGGCTCCTTGTGTCTGGGATAGGGGTGGGCTCTGCATTCCTCAGGTCCAACCATTTGGGCAGGTTTGCTCCCGGAATGCCGCTGGAGGGCCCGGGCCCCTGCCAGAAATAGCGGTGGGGTGGCTTTGCTGTGGTCTCCCCGCTCCAGGGAGGTGCTCACCTCCAGGGGCCCGGCTGGTGTTGGGAGAGCTGAGGGTCACAGCAGTCTGGACAGGACACAGGCTGCCCCCTTGGGAAAATGGTTAAGCTCTTCCCAGCTTAGTTCTGATTCAGGCATTCGGGGTGTGTGTGGTGGGGGTGGTGTTGCCCTGGAACCCCAGCCTACAGGGGCATGGGATTGCATTTAGAGAGAAATGAACATGTTTTAACAGGGCATTCCCAGTCTTCATCCTGCATCGCTTCCCTTCTCCCTGTAGTCACCGTGTTCATGGCAGCCCCACCTATCCCCTTGCCGTTCCCTCCGCAGCAGACCTTCTCCTGGCTCTGTACCTGACCGTGCTCTGGCCCTGGGGGAGGATGCCTCCTGCCTCTTAGAAGGCTGGCTTCTTCTCATGCTTCAGCCCTCACCTCTCAGTAGAAAACATCAGCCCCTTAGAGAGGCCACCCCTGGCCACTCCATCTAAGTCGCCTCCTCCATCACCCTGAACATATCTGTAATTTTCTTGCTTGTTATCCATTTGCCTTTTCCTGGTCTCACTTTTCTCCACTAGAATCTAAGTCCCATGACGCAGAAACCATGACTGTCAACATCTGTGTTTTCTCTGCTCAGCTGAGGTCTTAACCATGGACATCAGCAATTGGGTGACCTCCAGTCCCTGGAGAGCCCCGCCCCAGCTCTGAGCCCACCTGGTAGACACTCAATAAATACTGGTTCCATGAATGCATGAGTGAATGGTGAATGAGTAAAAGGAGGATGCCCGAAGAGACCTGGATAATACCTACTATTATCGTAGGAATAGCTACCAATTCCTAAGAGTTTTCTCTTCACCGGGCAAGTGCATTACATTATCTCATTTACACAGACACAGGTTTTCCCATTTATAGAAGCCCAGAGAGGTCAAGTCATTTGCCAAGGTCACATGCGAGTAACAGACAAAGCTGGGACTCCAACCCCAACCCGGGTTTGTCTTGTGGCAAAGCCTGTGCTCTTCACATCCCCCTGCACCCAAAGGTGGGGAGTGACTTGCCCAAAGAGGGGTGGCGGGAGTGTCACAGAACTTTCTCACTGCCTCCCCCACTCTCTCCCAGCCCAGACAGTTGCTAATGCCTTCTGCCTCGGGCTCCTTCCCAGAAAGCACGCAGGGCCAGCGTGCAACTTCCCCGCAGCACAGACGCAGCTGGGGTTTCTCTGAGTCATCTGAATCCCGAGGCCCCCCCAGGTCAGCTCCCAGGCTCACTGAGGTACCGGAGGGCCTTGTGGCCACGCTGTGGTGCTCTCAGCCCCAAAGAACGCTGCTGACTCACAGCAGGCAGGCGGGTGAGCTGTGACTCAGGGGTGGTGGAGGCACGGCCCGTGGGAGAGGCAGAGAGGGTCTCGAGGTGGAATGCAGGCCAGCCCCGGCTCGTGGCCTGACACCTGTGAGGACCCTCTCCACACATGCTATTGTTAACCTCTAGCTCAGTGAACTGAGACAGCCCTTCCCTCCAGGGGCCCCATTTCCCTGCCTGTGCACTAAGCAGAGGCAGAGAGTGGAAGTGGATGAGAACCAGCTGATGCAGGTCCTCGAGGGCCAATGTGAAGACTCTGGACAGGACTTCGTGGAGGCCAAAGCCCTGGACTGGGAGGTGTGTGTCCTGGGTTCAAGTCTCACCCTTAACACCAACTCACTGTGTGACCTCGGTAAAATTACCTCCCCTCTCTGGTCCCCAGTTCTCTCCTCTATCAAAGGCCAGCTACTAGTGGGCAGAGTGGACTATCGCTGACTTGACTTTTGTCCACACTGTTCCCTCTGCTGAGAACCCCCTGGCCACCATCTCTGCCTCCTAATCTGTGAAAGGCCTGTTCAAATGCCACTTCATTAAAGGAGCCTCTTGGAACCTTCCATTCAAAGTTCATCTCACACTGCCCTAGTCGGTTTGGCTCAGCGGACAGAGCGTTGGCCTGTGGACTGAAGGGTCCCGGGCTCAATTCCGGTCAAGGGCACATGCCTGGATTTCGGGTTCGATTCCCAGTAGGGGGCATGCAGGAGGCAGCCCATCAATAATTCTCATCATTGATGTTTCTATTTCTCTCTCCCTCTCCCTTTTTCTCTGAAATCAATAAAAATATATTAAAAAACAAACAAAAAAACAAAACCAAGTTCATCTCACACAGATATTAAAATGACAGCATGAATCTACATTTGATGACATAAAAAATGTCCGAAATATATTAAGCAGGAAAAAAAAATCGAGAGAGGATAAGATGCATTTTTATCCATAGATGTGTGTCTATAATTGGAAATGCATAGAAGAAAAAAAAAAGGCCTAGTAGGATATATATAAAAATGTTAACTACAGTCTCTAAGTCATGAAAATTATGGTGATACTGATTTTTTCTTAATATTTTTTGAGGTTTTTTAAACTGCATGCAATAAGCATGTTGCCTTTATAAAGAGAAAAATTAGAGCTTCTTTCCAATGAGAAGCTTCATTTCCACTTCTCCCATATTTGTATGGCCTATGGCCATCACCCTCTGTGGCATACACTGGTTTTCCCAGTATGGTTGGGTGCTTGGCCCACTACAGGCTATCAATTCCATTTGTGAATGGAATTGAGGGGGCTGCCTTATCCTTCTTGTGGGCATGTCTGTTCTCTAGTGAAACGGAGAGCCCCCTGCAGAGAGACAGCACCCTACAGGCTATGCTAACATAGGGAAAAAGGACGGAGGGAATGAGAGTTAAGGGGCCTGAGTGTTGGTTCTGGCTGTGGCCCTAATTCTTGTGTGTGTTTATGTAAGTCCCTTCCTCTCTCTAGGCCTCATTGTCCTCACCTCTAAAGTGAAGGGTTTGGGCTCTACAGTTGTCCAATATGGTAGCCGCTAGCTCTTCAAAGGAGCTAATGCTATTTAGAAACTGGATTCATTTAAATCGAAATAGTCATACTTAACCAGGGGCCACCAAATGGATGGTGTAGTTCTAAATTTCCTTTGGGCTCTGATGTTTGATGGTTCTTTTGTTTATTAAACTAGAATTTCATTTTCTCCAAAGAGCACCCTGTCTCCTACCTCTTCAGGAAATGTAACTCCCCTGACTGCAACCAGGTGACTCAAATGGGAGGTGCCATCTCTTAGCAGATCCTACCCTAGTGCCTGTTGATTGGCCAGGGCGGGCACCTGACCCAAGCAAGGCCAATCAGAGTTCTTCTCTGGGACTTCTAAATTTATTGTGGTGAAATTCACATGACCTAAAAGTAACCTTTTAAAAGCAAATGAGTAATTCAAGTCAATGTTGTACAACCACCACCTCTATGTAGTTCTAAATCTTTTCATCGCCTCCAAAGGAAATCTCATACCAATTAAGCAGTTGCGCCCGGTATCTAACTTTCCAGTTTCCTTAGCAACTACCAATCTGCATTCTGTCTCTATGGATTTACCTATTCTAGACATTTCACATTGATGGAATCATGTAATATATGAGCTTTTGTGTCTGGCTTCTTTTTTTTAAAATATATGTTTTTATTTATTTCACAGAGAGGAAGGAAGAGGGAGAGATAGAAACATCAATGATGAGAGAGGATCATCGATCAGCTGCCTCCTACACATCCCCAACTGGGGATCAAGGCCACAACTGGGGCATGTGCCTCAACTTGGAATCAACCATGACCTTCTGGTTCATGGGTCGATGCTCAACCATTGAACCACACCATTCAGGCTGGCTTCTTTCACTTAGCATACTAGTTTTAAGGTTCCTCCACATTGTAGCATGTGTCAGTAGTTATTCTTTTGTATGGAGGATGAATATTCCATTGTATGTATTTTCTACAATTAGTTTATCCATTTATCTGTTGAAGAACTTTAGGGCTGATTCTACCTTTGAGCTATTGTAAATAGTGTTGCTGTGAACATTCATGCACAGATATATGTTTGAGTCCCTGTTTTCAATTCTTTTGGGTGCATAGCAAGGAGTGGAATTGCTGGGTCATATGGTAATTCTATGTTTAACTACTTGTTTTCCACGGTGACTGCACCATTTTATATGCTTATCAGCAATGTATGAGCTCTCTGGGACTTTGTAACTTAGACCCAAAAAAGAGTATCTCTGAATCTCTTCCTGGTGACTCTGGGTGATACTTGTCTGGAAGAATGCAAATGACACCCAAAGAGGGAAAAGGTGAAAAATGGGAGGAGTTCAAGTCATCCCTGAAGCTCTGCTCTAGCTCCTCTTCTTCCTTGTGGTTACACAAGTCAGAAAACTCCCCCTCCTTGCCTAAGCTGGCAAGTTGGGTTTCTGTCCCCCCAAGAGTTCTGGGTTCAGAATCTTGATGGCTCAGGTTGTGTCTGAGGTGCTCTAGGCAGAACCCTCTACATTATGAGCCACCGAATCCATACCTGAATCCTGCAGATGAACCACTCTTTAGTTCCCAGATTCTTAGCTAAGACGCCCAGACATATCCCTGAGAAAGACTGGACCCTGGCTGGTCATCTGATAAGAGAATCAGTCAAAGAGGCTGTTGGTGAGGGCAGGTGGGAAGTAGATCGCAGAAGAGAAGAGGGCAGGGGTTCCCCTGAGGACACTGGAGCGGGGAAATTGGAAGGGAGGCTGGAGGCCAGGCCGGCGGGAGGAGGGAAAGGTGGAAAGAAAAACCCAGCAGAATTGCCAATGTTTAGATGGCCTTTCCAGGGTAATTGAGAAAGCTCGTTCAGGCCAAACATGAAGGCAATGTTCCTTCAGATTCTGGAAGGAAAAAGAAACTCCGATTTTGTTTTCTGGGTGGGGGAAAGGAATGGAAACTGATGGGGATGGGGAGTTTTGGACATAACCATTCTGATCCCTTAATTCTCGAGGATCTCCAATCTGGGATCTGGACCCTTCAGAGCAGAGCCCAGCCAGTTGTTTTTCTAAATAGGATCTGGGGAACACACTCAGGCACCGGACGAGGGCCCTAGGGGTGGAGGTAGGGAGGTCCTAGTTGTGGACAATGAAAGAAAGTTCTGGATGGCAGGAGCAGTGTAGTATTTGAAGGATGAGGGCAGGCCACAGGTGTCACCTTAGGCATACTCTTGGTAGGAAAATGATTTTGTAATCATTTTCTATAGAGAAAGTGGAAAGATAAGCCACTCTTCCCTCTTACACAGTTCACTGAATTTTTCTTAATTTCTGATAGTCCGAATGCGTAAGTTCACACATGGATGCGCTCACTGTTCGTGGTCCTGTTCTTAGTTTGTGGCCTAAAGACACTGTGGGGGAGCACGGGACTTGGTTGGAAAGTCCCAAATTCCAAAAGGTTGGAACTTTGGAACGTTGTTCCTTGACCTTTCCAAACAAGTCTGTGTATGTGCGGACCCTTGGGTGTTTACTAGAATCTTTATGCTTCATCTTTATGTTTCCTTGCTTAAACTGCTGATGCCTGTGTCCTCCCAAGAATGCTTACCTTATTGATTGTATATAAAAGTTAAATTTTAGCTCAAACTGCTGTTACAATAAAAGCCTGAAGAGACAGGTGAACGAGGCTCACTGGTTCATATATAGCCAGGCAGTCCCTTAGCCCTCTCTTTCACAGCAGTTGTGTGTCAGAGTAATCATTCATCAGTCGCTCAGGGTCTGCTGGTCAGCCCCTGCAGACACAGGTCTTCTGAAAAATTCTACTTCACGTGTGTATTTGTTTTCTAGGGCTGCCATAACCAAGTGCCACAGGCTGGGTGGCTTAAACGGCAGGAATGTATTGCCGTCCATTTCTGGAGGCCAGAAGTCTGAGATCGGCAGGGCTGGCTCCTTCTGGGGGGTGTGGGGGAGACTCTGTCCCAGGCCTCTCTCCCAGCTTCTGGTGTTTTGCTGACTATCTTGGGTGTTCCCTGGCTTATAGCTGTGTCACCCTGATCTCTGCCTTCGTCTTTACAAGGAGTTTTCCCCATGTATGTGTGTAGCTGTGTCCAAACTTCCCCTTTTTATAAGGACACCAGTCACATTGGAGTAGAGCCCTCCCTAATGACCTCACTTTAACCTGATTACCTCTGTAAAGACCCTATTTCCAAAGAAGGTCCCATTTTGAGGTAGTGGTGGGGTAGGGCTTCACATATCTCTTTGGAGGAATACGATTCAACTCATTAACAACGTGATACCCATCAAAAAGCGGGGGAAAGTTTACAGTGCATTTATAATTGTATCCATTGTATTACCGAGACTATTCCTGACAGGAAATAACTTCCATCTAGTCTAAGCATCTCTGAGCAGCAAGTCCTCTGCTTACAATTGTGGAGGGCTCATAATTGGAAGAATTTTCCACAGCCTAGCTGCCGGCTCCTTAGATTTCCAACACACACAGTCCTGTTGCCAGGTACCGGAGGGCACGTTCACATCACCACGAAGCTCTGAGCCTGCACCTTTGTGTCATTATGCCAGGTGAGTCAGCTCAGCGGACAGCAAGATGCTTCCATACCAAGACAGCCGACCTAACTATGCATGGAACCCTGACAGCCACCAAATGCAAACTAAATGTATCCTGAATTCAACTTCCCCTTAGCCCCAAAATGCCTCTGCTATTCCAAAGCCAGCTGACACGAGGAAAATATGACAGTGAGAAAGAAGGTCAGAGTGGGAAGAGTCAGTGATCTCAACTGCTTTTAATTAAAATGACTCGTGCAAATTTCACAGAAGCGCGTGACCATGTGAACATACTGTTGGGGCCTCTCCTGGGATTGAGAGAGGGGCCCGTGCCAGGGAGAGGACCTGAAGCTTAAGCTGTACTAGTTTCATGGTCAGTCTGCCTTGGGATGGTGCCCGACACTAATTCATCTCCTACATATCAGATGCTGTGCTAGATATGGATGAGGCAGAGACAGACATGCAAGCCGAGTGCAAATCCAACTTCTAGACATCACAGCCTCCCCGAGGGGCTCGCCCCGGAGAGCCTGTGCTTTCCCAGGGGCGAGTCACTGGATAAAGGAGAAGAACTAGCCTCAGCGAGGCTGCAAAGCGGGGCCTTTCCCTTTGAGAAATGTAGTGAAAGCTCCTGCGAGAAGAAGCCTCCTCCCGGGATACTCTCGAGGCTGCAGAGCCTTTAACAATCAGAATTCCAGCCCCAAAGGAAGGGTGATCCATGAAGCCAGGAGCATGGGAGTCAAATCCCTGAACTCAGACGTTGGAACCATGCTGCTCCCAGGAACCTTCCCTTGCCCGGAGTCCTGGACCTGGAGGACTAGAGCCTCAGCCTTCAGGTCCAACCTCTGACCTTGGCCTAGAACCTTCCTGCTTTGACCTGGGATGAGCAGATACTCATGAATGTCTCAAGCCTTCTTCCCTGCCAGTGACCAACCAGTCCCAGCTGCCGGCCTCAACTCCTGCCCAGCCTCAGTGAAGACCGTGGCAATGGAAGGACATTCCCCTGTCTGAGCCTCAGTCTCTTCATGTCAAGGGGAATGACAATGGACTGTCAACTCCAGAAGGGCCAGACAAGTTTGTCTTTCCCACCCCCCTAGTCTCAGCCCAGGTGAGTGAAAGTCACATAGTAGGTGCTCAAGAAGTGTTTGCTGAGTGAATGACTGGAACAAAGAGATCCTTGACTTCTGTATGGAGGAGACAGCATACTTGTAATAGTTGGTACTTGCTTAATTGCAAGTGTTAGACACCAATGCAAATTGGCAAGAGAAGGAGACTATTATCAGTTCATATCACTAAAGTCCAGGGGTAGTTCTAGCTCTAGGATTCATGTGTTCAACTAATATTATGAAACTGTCTCCACCTTTGTGCTTTGCTTTTCCTCTCTGTTAGAGTGAGCCCCAGGCAGGTCCAGGCTTAGAATGCAGCAGAAAAGAGGCAATTTTGCTCTCAAAAATTCTAACGAAATCTCAGAATTGAGTCTCATTGGACAGATTTGGGTCACTTGCCCATCCCCGAATGAATCATGGTGTCCGGGGACACGTGATGCTCGAATATCCAAGCCTGCTCCTGGCAGACCCACCACAGCATTCGACTCAAGTCTGAACACTTCGGCAAACCTTTGGGTCCCCGAGCTTCATCTCTTCATATGTCATCGATGATGATGACACTAACAAAAGCTCTGCCCTTCTTCACATCCTAGAGCTTTTGTGAGGTCCAAACGAGGCCATGACTCATAATAATAGCTAACATTTGTCGAGGCATCACTAGGCATCTGGCCCTGAGCTAAGCAAACTCTTTACACGTTTATTTTTATATTTACAACAATCCATTACTGATGAGAAGCAGGTTATGAGCGGTTACAAGGCTTGTACACTGTCACACAGCTAACAAGGGTGGAGCTGGGGTTTAAAGCAGTGCCCTCAAGCATGAAGCTATATATAAACTGTAAATAATTTTACAAGCATAAGGGATTATTAGTAATGGCCTGTACTGTTCATAATAGTTATTTAAAAAAAAAAAAACTCTGAACGGGAAATTCAAATAAATGTTTGTTTAGCACCTACTATGGGCTGATCACTCACCAGGGGCTCAGAAGGAGACACATAAATAACTGTGAAACAGGCAGGCTGTGATCTAATAGAGCCATAAACACTCCCCAAGGGAGTGTGGGGAGCAAGAGATTGACTCCACGAGGGGAGGGGGAGGGGGAGGGGGGTCTGGAAAAGGTCTCTTAGAAGAGGTGGGATTTGAGCTGAGCTTTAAAGATGAAAGGAATTCCACAAAGGGAGGAAAGAGAAAATCAACTTTATAAGGAACCTGGAAGGATCTAAAGACCCCAGAGTAGAGTTCCTGGATAAGAGTTAAGCACTTCTATGCAAAACAACTTTCACACCAGCAAGAGCTTCAAAAAGTGGTCGACTAAGTGGAGCACAGCAGTTACCATGGGAACAGAAGCACGCCTCAGTCCCTGTCATTAGTGAGTCTCCCTGGCTTCAAGCTGTCTAGTCAAGGCCAGGAACAGTGGGGAAGGGGGTGGAGGGTTGTGCTATATCCCTTACAAAAAAAGCCCAGCAGGATTGCTGCTCTGGGAGGCTGACTCTTGTTTCGCAGGGAGGCTGAACTGACAGGTGACCTCTGGGTCTGAGAAGATAGACAGCTAGGGGAAGCCTCTGCCTTGCAGGGCTCTGGGACATACAGAAGCTACGAGAAGGAAGCACTGGGGGGCTCAGGGAGGGAATGTGAAGGGCAGGGAACAGGCCTGAGAGCAGGCTTGCAAGGTGGCTCCATTCCAACTTGGGTCTCGAGGGGTGGAGCAATGCAAAAGTCACTGGATGGCCCTGACCGGTTTGGCTCAGTGGATAGAGCATCAGCCTGTGGACTCAAGGGTCCCAGGTTCGATTCCGGTCAAGGGCATGTACCTTGGTTGCGGGCTCATCCCCAGTCGGGGGTGTGCAAGAGGCAGCTGATTGATGTTTCTCTCTCATCGATGTTTCTAACTCTCCCTCTCCCTTCCTCTCTGTAAAAAATCAATTAAAAAATATATAAAAGTCACTGGATGTCAGAGAGGAAGGGAGCCTCCCAAACCATGTATCTGTGTCGTTTTTAGGCCCACTCAGACCTCCCGGGGCCCCTGGGGACTTCCAGGCTATTCCAATGCACTGGGAACAGAGTTAGTATCTAACCACTCAAGTGCCGAGGGGAAGCTGTAAGTGAAGAGCCCCTGACAGGCTGGCTGTGTCTAACAGGAGAATGAAAGGTTGGGTATTAGATTTCAGACCTGGGTTCAAATCCATCTCGGACACTTTCTAGCTGTGTGACTTTGGGCGAATTACTTACCCTTTCTTGGCTTCTTGGTTTCTCCATCTGTAAGATTCAGGTAGGGATAATAATTTTACCCACGCCACTGGATGGTGTGAGAATTAAGCAGAGTCCTGCATGGTGCCTAACACGTAGTGGATGTTCAACCAATACAAGCTATTATATTCTTATTATTACTTTCAAATTTCAATTCGGTATTGATTCAGGGTTTTGTGCCTAGGCAGGGTCTTTTTATAGCTGTGCTACTAGACAGTTTCTCCAAAAACAGTAGAAGACATTAACAACAGTAATAGTAGTGATGGGACCATTTATCTTCCATATAGCCAGTGGCTATCTATATCATAAAAGGCCTGTGGTCGTGACGCCATTATGGCGTCACTACCAAACAAGCAGAGGCTCTCACAGTGGGTGGGGCGGGGTGCCCACAGTGCCCATGGAGCATGTAAGGCGTCGCAGGGTGGCGGACATGGCCCTGGTGGCAGGCTAGGCCTAGGGGACCCTACACATGCACGATTTAATCGTGCGCTGGGCCTCTAGTTATAAAGAAGGAAGTTAAAGTTCTATCTCTGAATGCCAAGCCAAGATGCTTGAGCTTGCTACTGCAGGCAGTTAGTAGCCACCGGAGATTTTGGAGGAGAGGATTGACTTGATGAGGGGAATACAGACTTTTGTTTCCGAGGAAGCTATATATTTGCAGGAACAGACTCCGAGGGCAATGACAATAGAATCTAAATATAGAACAATAACAATAGTGATCATTTCTTGAGAGCCTATTATGCACCAGGCACTGAGCTAGAAGCTTTACATGCCTTGTCTGTTGTAATCCTCACAACAACCTCATGAGGCAGGTACTGTTATTATTCCCATTTTACAGAGAGGGTACTGAGAGGCTAACTCAGGTAGCTAAGTCACACAGCTAGCAAACGGCGGAGCTGGGCTGGAACACAGGCAGTCTGGCTCCCGGCGTCTCACATTTGACCAGGACACTCTTTTGCCTTCTCTGAATCTGGAAGGAACCACTTTTGCCTTCTCTGAATCTGGAAGGAGGGGGTGCTGGTGGGCAGCCTGTCATTCTCACTTTTAGGAGCCCCTCCATTTACCTTGATCTCAGCACCCCCACTCCATGTGTGTGTGTTCGTGAGTGCATGTGTGTATGAGAGAGAGAGAAATGTCAGCCGACCAGCAAGGAAGGAAGCCTCTAGACATTAAAGTGGGCAGAGCCCCGGATGGATGGGCTGGAGGCAGATCTGGGTCCCATTAGGCTAATTCCTTCCAAGGCTGGCAGAGCCACGGCGGGAACTTCTGAGAAGACGGAGAACAAGTCCTTTCAGACGGCCTCCCTTTGAGCTGGCCTCGAGATGGGGCGTGGGGCCGGGGTCGGGTGGGTGGAGGGTGGGGAGTGTGCGGAGAGGCGAGGCCGCAGTCAGGCTGGGCAAACAGATTGGGCAGCGGCTGTGAGCACAGAGCACCCATTGTGTACTCAGAGCTCTGCTTTCAATAATCTACTTGGAAGAATGTTTCATTGAGCGCCAGAGAAAGGAGCCATTGAAATGCTCCGGCCGGGGCCCCGTGAAGGGTTAAAGGCAAGGGGCTGCGGGTGCCTGGGCTCTTGCCACTCCTGGCTCCGATGTCTGATATGGGGATTTTGACACCAAGGGACACTCAATGAGACCACAGAGAGGACCAGGAGCAAGGGTCAGGGGGCATGTGTGTCTCTCCCGGAAATGTTAACGGGGGTGCCCCAGCATCAAAGAAAACACTTTTCCTCTAAGAACCATTTTTCCCAAGTAATATCCAGGAAGAACTGGGCCTCAGATGCCCTGCAGCTTGCCCACTGGGAGAACAGCTCATCTGGGCAGGCATGTCTCCACCTGGCCTTCCTACATGGACCCTTAATGGGGGCCTTTGCAATACATTCTCCATAATGCAGCCAGCATGGCTTTCTTAAACACCCCCAACCTTCCCATGAATCATAAATAATTCTAATTAATGATGCCTTCGTCGAGAGCATGGGAGCTAAAGTGAGGACCAGCGGTCACTAGACTACGTGTCCTAGGGAACCTGTGGAATTTCCCCTGTGGAGGTCTTTTTCAGAGAGAGAAGCTGCTCGTTAGGAGGATATGGCCTAACTGTCGGGAAGGGCACCGGAGCTGGAATTCTGTGCGCTACTCAGTTACTTCTTACCCAAGGGCCACTCGCCCTTTCCAGATACAGAGGCTTTGGGGCTTGAAGTGCAGGGAACATCGTGCTGGCATCTGAGGGCTGCAAAGAGGAGGCAGGAGGTGGACGAGCCAGGCCTGCCACTGGGGAGGAGCATGCTGCTGGGTTTCTGAGCCTGACCTCTAGCATCCTCGTCACCATGGAACCCACTGCAGACGTGGCTGCCTCCTAAGCCTGCATCTTCAGGGAGGATGCTCTAGAACGGAAGCTGAGCTTATACCATGAGTTTGTCATAGTAACCACTTTTGGATGGAAAACTTAAAGAAATAGCCCATGCCCTCCCCGTCTTCCTTAGAGAGAGAGGATCCTGAACTAAATTTAAACTCTGGAGGGCAGCCCATCATTCACTTCTGTGCTGGGGCGTGATTTGGGGATGCCCTTGGGTCTGTTCAGGTAGATAGGGCTCTTTTCTCCTGTATAAATGCCCCCCAACTCCCAGCCTTTTGACATTCGTCAGTCTGATTTTTATGTTTATTCTTTTGTTTCTCCCTAATGTTTCACTTTGAAACTGTATTAGTATAAAACCGACGGATTCCTCAAGCCCCCCTTATATATATTTTTTTCTGAGCTGCTTCCAATATTCTTGGGCTAGGAAATGAAATCATAGGCCTCATAAGAACTGTGCACAAAGTCAGAGTCTATGGGCGTGGAGTGGAGGAAGCCTGAGGAGCTCTCCTCTGAGTGAAGGGACTGAGCTCTGACATTTTTGACTGCTCAGAGGCCTTCTATGTCTTCTTTCAGGTCCTTGATTTGGCCCAGCCTAAGACAAATGGACCTCCAGAGGGTGGCAGCATGCACAATCTGGACATAAGGTCTTTGCCAAGGTCAGTGAAGTCAGAAGGAAATAATATCTGCACTGAAATAATTTCAGTTTAAAGGTGGTCCAACATACCTACACACACACACACACACACACACACACACAAAACTACACACACACACACACACACACACACACACACACACACACACACACATACATGCCATGCCTAGCAATGAAAGACGAAGCCACAAAACAGACGCACCCAGTTTTTCACTTTTATATCTCTGTGCCCTAAAAAGCTTTCTGAGGATAAATAATTAGAATCCTAACATTTTCAAGTTGGAAAGAACTTTTAAAGTCCTTGAGTTTTGCTCCCCTTTTTAGTTCGGGAATCTTTCCTGTTACTTCCTGGACAGATGGGCACTTTATCCCCTTCTTGCATAATACCAGTAAGGAGGAGCTCAGTGCTTTTTGGAGCCTGATTTCATCAATGGAAATTTCTGTCAGGAAGTAACCACACTGCAGCCCTCCCACATCTGGGCTGCATTTCGTGTGCAGATGTGAGGCTTCTCCCAGAGTTTTAACACAGCTGTCCTTTGGGGGCTATGGGGTGAGCGCTCACCCAAGTGAAGGGATGGGCAGATCTTACCTGCATGGGGTAGATATTCCTGCTGTTGATCATCTTGGAAGCTGGTAGGCCCCGAGATAGAAACTGCAAAGGCTAGCTTCTGTTTCTCTGAGACTTACTTCTTGGGCCTGTCACCGATACACCTTGGAGTTGTTGAGAGTCTACCTACGTGGAAGTAGGGCTGGTGGTCATTGACCCAGAAAAGGAGGCAGGCAGGCATCCTGTAGAGGACACAAAGGGAAGATGAGTGAGTCACACCTTGAAAGAGATATGACCTGAATTCACATTACTCTTTGCAGTTATTTCCCCCTTGTCAACTCTGAGCCTTTGAAAATGTCTGGTTTAAACGTCCCAGCCTGGTCCCATTGTGTAATGGCACTAAAAGAAGAACTGAGGTTCAGTATTTATCCCTCTAGAACATTAGAGGGGGAATGGTGTCCTCGGAGGCTACTGTGGGTTTGGGTGATTACTGAGGGGCTCTTAAAAGAAATGTGACTCTTAGGGAACAAGAGTTAGGCCCAAGAGCTCCTCCCACTCTTCTCCACACGGTGATTCATCCATCACTGTCATCCTTTTATTAAGCAAGCTGCCAGATTACTTACAAAAGTAATTCCCTAAATTGGCCTGAAATCTGTTTTCCAGTTCCTTTCACTCACAAGACTTAGGTTTTTTTCTCTCAGAATCCCGGAGGACAACCATGAAAAACACTCACATTCACTGAGTGCTTACTAGGTGCCGGCCACTTTACTGAGCACTGTACTGTATCTCATTAATATTATCATCCCATTTTACAGATGGAGAAACTGAGGCTGATGGAAGTAAAACAATTTGCCCAAGGCCTGACCCGAATTAAGCGGCAAAATGTGAACTCGCGCAGTCTGATGTCAGAGGCCACGGTCACGAACTCTCAGAAATTCTGCTTGTCCTGCCTTGTCTTGTCCTTGTGACAGCCTCATAGAGATCTGTAGCCTGTGAGCCTCCTAGACCGCTTTTCTTTTAGGCTGAGTCCTCACCCCCGCCCCCTTGCCATTTATCCTTGCGCCATTTCTCCAGTTCCTCCTGACCAAGGTCTGGGACAATGCAAAGAATGCAAAACCCAAGTCCATCTGACCCCCCTGTGACTTGCCCCACTTTGACCTCCAGGATTGCCTCTGCCAAAGCCCCGTTTTAGCAGCCTTCTCCTCACAGGCTGCATTTTTCCTGTCTGTCCTCAACATTTCTTGTGCCAGAACAGGCGCAGTTTTCCCTTTTGATACATCTGGTCACCCTAAATATGGGCCTTGGAGCAAACAGGAGCAGCGGCCCCACGCAGCCCTCATTTCCAAATGCAGATCGACCACGTTGGAGGAATGCTGTCTTTCCCCACACACCGTGGTTTTAAGGAAGTGGGAGGGATCCCGACAGAACTCTGTCAGGGGGAAGGCGCTAGAAGAGAAGACACACACCTGGACAGTCTTTGTTTCCCAAAGTTCACAAAACACTGGCTCTTTGAGAGGCTCTGTGAAAAAGGGGGTCCTCGGTCACATGAAATTGAGAAATACAGCTTCACCAACCTCCCTCCTGGAGATTAGCATATTAAACATTTGAAGTCCTGGTAGTAAAGAAACCTAACTGGTTTTGTTTAATTCAGTCCTCTCATTTAAAAATGTAGTCGAGTAAAAATTTGGACAATAAAAAAGTTGCAATCGGGCACCCAATGGCCTAAAGTAGTCCTCAGATAGGTTTGATTTGGCCTGCGTGGTGTTTAAATTTTGCTTTAAATTAGGTGCTAGCACGTAACACCTGGAATATTTCTCATAATAGACTACATTTGGGTTTTCTTAAAAAAAAAAAAAAATCAGAAGACCCAGACGCTCTGATGCACATTCTTCCACTGCCTTCCTTGGCAATACAGTGGGCCCCCTGCTCTCCATGCAGTGGAGATTTTCTTGGGTGGGAGTTGGCATGGATGACCCTTGAGGCCCGTTCATCCATTCATTCATGCATGTTACATATACTGATGGAGCGTCTAGATCCTGTGGGTACAAGATGTATACCACAACCCCTGCCCTCCGGATTCTAGCGCCGGCATTCTAAGATTCCAGTTGTGAGTTGCAGAGTGAGGAGGGGGAGGGGTTGAGGAGAGGGAAGCTGGCAAGGCCAGAACCTAGTTTCCTGATTTCCAGCCCCTGGTGCTTGCCAAAGTCATCTCCTGTTTTCCACTGCTCTCTCTGCTGCCACTCAAGCAGCCACGGTGAGCCCCAGGGAAGAAGCCACTAACTTGTTTGTGACTTAGAAGTTCCCACCCATCGCAAGGCCTCAGTTTCTCTCACTGTAGATGACCCGGTTGGAACAGAAAATTAGGCGCGTCCTTCTAGGGCTGGCATTCAGAGATGCTAAGACTCCATAATCGAGCAATGTCAGACCGGGCCATTCCGGAGCGGTTCCATCGAATTCCAAGAAGCCCCCTCCCTCCTTTCCCCAGCCCCGGGGCCAGGGCGGGCGCTGAAGCTAGAGGGCCGCGCGGGCCGGGCTTCCCGCCCGGGGGCGGAGCCGCCTCCCAGCGTCCGCCCCTCCACCTGGGGCTCCGCCGGCAGATGTTACAACTTTTTCTCATTCTCTCTGGCGGTGTCAACCCCAGACCCGCCCTACCCGTGCCTCCCTCCCCTTCCCCGCTGGGGTCCTGCCCACCTTCCTGCGGGGAGGCCAACAGTTCTCAAGACTCCGGGCGGGGCGAGAGGCCGGGCCTGGGGCTGGAGGGTCGGGGGGAGGAGAAAGGGAAAGCAGAGGCGAGAGAAATTAGGAGGCGGGAGAAATAGAGGGCTAGAAGGAGAGGAGAGTCCGAGGATGGTGGAGAGCACATTTTGGAAGTCACCACGCCGCGTCTCAGGCTGGCCTGGCTGAGCTGGGGGAGAGGGAACGAGGGCGGCACAGGGCGGGCGAGAGGACGGCAGGAGACAGCTGGGCGCGGGTCTGACCTCCCCAGGCTGCCCGGCTGCGGCCGCGCAGGTCCGGCCTCGCCGTCCGGTCTCCAGTTCCAGACCATTCGCTGGGCCGCCCCCGGGGGCGCTAAGGGCTCTCTCAACGTCCGGGCCGGCGGGCGTGCGGTCCGTGCGCCCTGGGCGCGCTTGGCGGTGAGGCCTGGGGAGCCCTGCGCGCCGGGACGCACGGGCCGGCCTGGCGATGCACGCCCTTACCGGCTTCTCGCTGGTCAGCCTGCTCAGCTTCGGCTACCTGTCCTGGGACTGGGCCAAGCCGAGTCTGGTGGCTGACGGCCCCACTGAGGCTAGCGAGCAGCCCTCCGTCGCTCCACCCCAGCCTCCCCACATTATCTTCATCCTTACCGACGACCAGGGCTACCACGACGTGGGCTACCATGGCTCAGATATTGAAACCCCTACACTGGACCGTCTGGCCGCCGAGGGTGTCAAGTTGGAGAACTATTATATCCAGCCCATCTGCACGCCTTCGCGGAGCCAACTTCTCACGGGCAGGTAGGCATGGCCCAGGCCGCTGGCCATCCAAGTCCCAAATAAACCCAGTCGTAGATTTCCCCAGCATTTACAATCGGCCCTCTGGGACCCGAGAAACCAGGACTCCTGGCCAATTCTGTCTCCAACTAGCTGTGTGATCATTAGTAAATCCTTTGCCTTCTCTGAGCCTCAGTTTCCCTGCCTGTACACTGAGGGGGTTGACTCATCTTTGAGGTCTTCTCCCTCTGGTGTTCTAGGACACTCACACTCCACACCATGTGAAGGGGACACTTAGGTATGAATGGCGCTTCTGTTTACATACCCTGAGGCCTTGAACAAATTACTTAATATCTCGAAGCCTCAGTTTTCTTGTCCATAAAATGGGGTGAAGAACAGTTTTTATCTTGAGAAACAGTGGTAAGGATGGAATGAATTTCGTGTAACCTGCTTGGCTGTCAGTGCATGGCAGCCTCTGTGTCACTGGAGGGATTCGAACCCCCAAACTGATGACTATACTGGGAAGAAACCAAAGATTTGATAGATGGAGGTGAAAGACACACACAATGCCAGGACCTAAGTAGCCTTAGGCTAGTGACTTCATTTCTCAGAGCATCTGTTTTTTCATATGCAAAAGCCTCCCACATTGGCTGGGGGTCCCAAGGAGACGTGCTGCTTTCTCCTAAGGAGTTGTCCACAGGCAAGGTAGCAGGACTACAGGATTAAGAGCAGGGGAACAGGACGTGGGGGTGTGGAAAGCAAACTTTGGCCACTTAAGAGAAAATCCTTTGGCAAGGCTGAAGCTAATCCTCCTGGATGGGGTCCAAGGCCTGCTTTCTCCCAAGTTCCCACCCAAAAGCCACTAGCGTGAACTCGGGAACCAGAGCAGTAATCTCCCTGATTCCTGGATGGGGGAAATTGAGGCGTTGGAGTCAGGCAAGACCCGACTCATTCATGCCCATACGGACTTCGGGGTCTGTATGAGAGGGGGCTGAGAGGCCAGGTACTTGACAGGGGTCCTGGAGCTGGGTCCAATAGCTGCCTTTTTTTCCTGGCACTCAGCATTTCCACCCAAAAACAGAGAGAGAGAGAACCGGAGGAAGAGGAAGAGGGGCCAGTGTACCAGCATGTGGTGTGCGTGGCAGTGGTGGTGAAGACCGAATGGTGACTAACCTCCAGGAGAGGGAGGAGGAATCTGTGTTCTCGGGAGTTGTGCACAAGTTAGCATTTCTGTCCCAAGAGGTGACGTTTGGTGTAAGCAGGGGAATGAGCAGCCAGCAGGGCAGCGTTCCAGCCCCCTGATCGGTGAAGTTAGCTGAGCGTGGCTGGGCAGCGACCCCGCCCCTTGCAGCTGGCTCCATCTCACTGATGCTGACGACTCTCATTAGTGTTTGTTAATAAGTCCAGTCGTGTTTGGTGAAGCTGGGGAGAGCCAAGGTTTCTCATGTTACTCACTTGCACACGGGCTTCAGGGACTCTGAGCCGGCCCACCCACTTTATACAACAGTGCTCCATGGTGCTCAGCCCCCAGAAAGAGAGGCTTGGCCTCTAATCCACTCTCATCGTTCATTAGCTCCACCGAGGTCTGCAGAGGCTGCATCACCGGGAAATTCTGAGCATGAGTTGCATACACTGGGTTCAAAGCTCAGCTCCACTGCCAGCTGTCTGGGCCTCTGGCTGCACTTTTGGGAGCTTCAGTTTTATTATTTGTAGAATGAAGGTCTAACACCCTGAGTGGTCATAATAGTCTTTCCTGTAGGATTTTTTTGAGGATTAAGTGAAATAATGTATGTGGTATATAGTATTAAAAATGGCAGTAGGCCTGGCTGGTGTGGCTTGGTGGGTTGGAGCGCCATCCCATAAACAGAAAGGTCACAGGTTTGATCCCCAGTTGGGGTGCGTACTGGAGGCAGCTGATCGGTGTTTCTCTCTCACATCAATGTTTCTCTCTCTTTCTCTCCCTCTTCCTTTCTCTTTAAAATAAAAAATAAAAAAATGGCAGTAGTAGCTAATGATAGCTAATAATAACAGCTATAAGACAAGGAAACCAAAACAGACCCCTCCCCACACCCCCCCTCAGGTACCTAGGTTAAAGGTGTCCGTTATTCAGGTCTTGACTTAGTTTGGATACCCCAGGGAAGTGGGGAGAGGTGTGGGCTTCTAATACTCCTGTGAAGTTCCAGGCTTCTTATTTACTCTGGACTTTTAAGACTTGAGTAAAGGCAAGACCCCATAAGCAGATCACATGAGGGCCTTTACCACATAAGGGGGAATGGGATTTGAATGAATGAATGAGCAATGAGGAATGCAGGCTAACCATTTGCTTTTGCCTCAGGGTGTTAGCCTCTGTAAGTGACCCAGATCCAGGGGCCACATGAATTTACAGGCAGGCACAGAAGAACTAGTCTCATAGAGTTTGGGAACTGAAATGTTTTTATTTATTTATTTTTTAAAAAAATATATATTTTATTGATTTTTTTACAGAGAGGAAGGGAGAGGGATAGAGAGTTAGAAACGTCGATGAGAGAGAAACATCGATCAGCTGCCTCCTGCACATCCCCCACTGGGGACGTGCGCGCAACCAATGTACATGCCCTTGACCGGAATCGAACCTGGGACCCTTCAGTCCGCAGACCGACGCTCTATCCACTGAGCCAAACCGGTTTTGGCGCTATTTATTGATTTTTTAAAATTGATTTTAAAAGAGGGAGGAAGGGAGAGAGAGGGAATGAGGCATGGGTTTGTTGTTCCACTGATTTATCCATTCATTGTTTGATTCTTGTATGTGCCTGACCTTGGGAGGAAACCCACGACCTTGGCATATCAGGATGATGCTCTAACCAACTGAGCTACCTGGCCAGGGCTAGAAAGATTTGTAAAGATCTCCCAGGTCAACCAACTCACTCCTGCACATGAGCAAACAGAGCAGGGAAGTGGCAGCCTAGTTTGCTGGCAAAGGGTCTGTGCTTGGACTCTGTATTTATGTTAAGTCCTGGCTCTGCCCCTGACCAATGAACGACCTTGGGAAGGCCCTTCCCCTATTCTAGATCTTAGTTCCTTTTAAAGACAAGGTGAATAAGCTAGAAGATGACTTAGGTACCTTCTGACTCTAAATCCTGTGAGTATCATTCTGTTATTCCATAAGTAATTGAGTGTTTTTTTAAATACCACCTGAGTGCTAGGAATACAAAGCTGAGTATGTACACGGAGTAGAATCTTGGGCTCTCTGGGCCTGAGAGCATGTACACTGAGTAGAATCTCATGGCCAAGTGTGACAATGATCATGGGTACTAAATGCTGAGGGAACTCAGAAGCAAAATTGACTCATTTTTTGAAAAATTTGTGAGAGACTTTACAGTGGGAGACTTTTGGCTGGGCTTTGAAGAGTGAGTAGGAGTTTGCCCAAGAGAGCAGGACTTCTCTAGGCCCCATAGCAAGTTAGTGGCTTAGAACTTAGGGACTCAGAAGTCTCTAAAGACTGCCAGGGATACAAATCCCAACTCCAGTTACTAATTGTATGAATCACTGGGTAAGTGATTTATTTTACTGAGCCTCAGTTTCCTTATTTGGGAAATGGGAAAATAATATGTACCTCCTAAGTTGCTGTTAGGATTTTGTGAGATAATTCATATAGGGGTTTAGTTCAATACTGAGTACATAGTGAGTACTTGTGTTAGCTATTATTATTTTGTTGTTAAGATGAACCTGGGTTTGACGCTTAACTCCCCAGCTCCCTAGCTGTGTTATCTTGGGTGAGTGGCTTAACTATTCTGAGCTTCAATCTCCTCAAATGGTAATAATATCTGCTTCAGTTGATTTTGATGATTCAAAGAGATAATGCATTTGAAGTGCTCAGCACATTTGATAATACCTGCTGGTTACTATTACTATGTATGCTTGTAACGCTGGGACCAGGGCCCACTTCAGGGTGAGTACTGGGGGTTGGGTGGCCAGGGCAGTGGTTTGTAGCTCACTTTGTGCCTTCTGTGCCCTCTGCTCTTTTCACCAGGTACCAGATCCACACGGGACTTCAGCACTCCATCATCCGCCCTCGGCAGCCCAACTGCCTGCCCTTGGACCAGGTGACACTGCCCCAGAAGCTGCAGGAGGCAGGTTACTCTACCCACATGGTGGGCAAGTGGCACCTGGGCTTCTACCGGAAGGAGTGCCTGCCCACCCGCCGGGGCTTTGACACCTTCCTGGGCTCGCTCACGGGCAATGTGGACTACTAT
Source organism: Cnephaeus nilssonii (assembly GCF_951640355.1). NCBI lineage: Eukaryota > Metazoa > Chordata > Mammalia > Chiroptera > Vespertilionidae > Cnephaeus > Cnephaeus nilssonii. The sequence goes on along the minus strand of NC_137076.1, from coordinate 88,403,010 downwards.
ACCTATGACAACTGCGATGGCCCTGGGGTGTGTGGCTTTGACCTGCACGAGGGCGAGAGTGTGGCCTGGGGGCTCAGCGGCCAGTATTCCACCATGCTCTATGCCCAGCGTGTCAGCCACATCCTAGCCAGCCACAGCCCCCGGCAGCCCCTCTTCCTCTACGTGGCCTTCCAGGCAGTACACACGCCCCTGCAGTCCCCTCGTGAGTACCTGTACCGCTACCGCACCATGGGCAACGTGGCCCGGCGGAAATATGCAGCCATGGTGACCTGCATGGACGAGGCCGTGCGCAATATCACCTGGGCCCTTAAGCGCTATGGTTTCTACAACAACAGTGTCATCATCTTCTCCAGTGACAACGGCGGCCAGACCTTCTCGGGGGGCAGCAACTGGCCGCTGCGAGGACGTAAGGGCACTTACTGGGAAGGTGGTGTGCGGGGCCTGGGCTTCGTCCATAGCCCTCTGCTCAGGCGGAAGCGACGGACCAGCCGGGCACTGGTGCACATCACTGACTGGTACCCGACCCTGGTGGGTCTGGCAGGTGGCACTGTCTCTGCGGCCGATGGGCTAGATGGCTATGACGTGTGGCCGGCCATCAGCGAGGGCCGGGCCTCGCCACGCACGGAGATCCTGCACAACATTGACCCGCTCTACAACCACGCCCGGCACGGCTCCCTTGAGGGCGGCTTCGGCATCTGGAACACTGCTGTGCAGGCTGCCATCCGTGTGGGCGAGTGGAAGCTGCTGACGGGAGACCCGGGCTATGGCGACTGGATCCCACCGCAGACACTGGCCGCCTTCCCAGGCAGCTGGTGGAACCTGGAGCGGATGGCCAGTGCCCGCCAGGCTGTGTGGCTCTTCAACATCAGTGCTGACCCCTACGAACGGGAGGACCTCGCTGGCCAGCGGCCAGACGTGGTCCGCGCCCTGCTGGCCCGCCTGGTGGACTATAACCGCACAGCCATCCCTGTGCGCTACCCGGCTGAGAATCCCCGGGCCCATCCTGACTTTAATGGGGGTGCTTGGGGGCCTTGGGCCAGTGATGAGGAAGAAGAGGAGGAGGAGGAGGAAGCCAGGTCTCGAAGCCTCTCCCGGGGGCGCCGCAAGAAAAAATGCAAGATTTGCAAGCTGCGATCCTTTTTCCGGAAACTCAACACCAGGCTGATGTCCCACCGGATCTGATGTGGGGGGGAGGGGGGGAGGACCTCTGTCCTCCTAAATGTCTTCCTCCACTCAAGCCTGGTCCTGCTCCTTAACCAGGGAGGGGCCTGAGGTCACAGCCCCATCTGCAGGGAAATGTAGGGCATACAGCCGCTCCGTTGAAGGGTGGGGAGTTTGGCTTGGGCGTAGGGGTAGAATAAACTAGACGGGCTGCCCGAGTCCCAGTCCTGCCTCTCCATTGACTTACTCTGTGACCTCGGGTGACCTGCACAAGCTCTCCGGGCCTCACTTTCCTCATCTGTGAAACGAGCTCTGATGATGTTGTGGCTCTGTGGTGTGGACCTGGTGCCGGTGCCACGGTGCAGTTCCTGGGACCTCACCACCTCCCAGCTCATTTAAGGTCTCATCCTCGAACCCTGCCCTCTGCGGTACTGCTTGGGCGAGGGGCCACATGAAGGCAAGTCCAGGCCTGGATCCCAGCCAAGGCATGGCAATCTGGCCATTCTCCAAAGAGATCCCTGAGTGCTGGGTGCAAGTGCAGGGGTCCAGGGAGGTGACCCTCCTGATTCTTCACATGGCCTGGGGCCGGACTGTTGGGTGGGGGGGTGGCTGTGGTAGAGAGTTCTCCTTCCTGTCCCCAGCACCCAGAGGAATTGGCCCGGCTATTAGCTGCTGCAGGACCAACAGTCAGGACATCTGGGTTCTGCTTTGACCTTGGGCCCAGTCCTTTCGATTTCCCCACTTGCAAATGGGATGCTATCTCTGGCTCTGCCTACCTCACAGGGCTGTGGAGGACTGGCCCGGCTAGTGGTTGTGGAGGAGCCCGTGAACTTGATTAAAATGCAGTCACACAGAAGCAAGGGCTGTAGTGCTGTTTGTAAGCACAGGTGGGTGTGTGCACGTGCATCCAGGTGTGAGCTCCAAGTGAATGGGAGAGGAGGTGGGCAGCTGGCCTGGAGGTGGAACGTGTGGGTTCTGGTCACATCCAGGCACAAATCCACTGTGTAACCTCAGGTAAATCCCAGACCCTCTCTGGGCCTCAGTGCCCCCTGTGTATAGTAGATGATCTAAGCGCCCTTCCTACCTGGCCTTTCTGGGTTCCCCTGTGTGTGTGTGTGTGTGTGTGTGTGTGTGTGTGTGTGTGTGTGTGTTGGGGGACAGGCTGAGTGGTGGGAGGAGGGACATGGGGGTTTCAGAGCCTCCTTGCTGCACAGCGTGCCTCATCCGCACACTGCGTTCTGCAGATCTCCCTTCAGGTTCCAGTCGGCACAGCGTGTGTAGGCGAAAGCCCTGCTGTGAATTTTGAAAATAGTTATTTTTGTCACTGGCAAAGGAGGCCTGTTAGGACTCGTCAGCTTGCGGATGGGGTGGGGTGCGGTGGGTGCGGTGCAGTGGAGGGGGTTTGGGTTTTAAGAGCTGCATCCCCACTGCAGAGGTGGCTCAACCCAGGAGTGAAGGTCTGTCCTGGGGCTGCAGGGCGGAGGTGACCACTCATGTCCTGGGTTCCTTACTCCCAACCCTGGCCCCCCAACTGAAACCTTTCCCTTTTCCCAGGGTGTTGGTGCCAGGGCCATGGTGGACAGGGACCAGGAGTGGCTGAGGCCTCTGATTCCAGCCAGCCCCAGCTTCTGCCTGCTCAGGAGGGAGACTTGGAAGAAGTTTCCCATTGGGATGGTGTCCCAGGCCCAGTGTACCCCAGGGAGGCGTTGTCCACAGTCTGCCCATTACCCAGGATACCCCTGCTCTGTTGGAGGCGTGTCCCAGCTGTGTGGGCTGGGCCCTTCCAGAGTGACGTGGAGCTGGCTCCCCTGTGGCTCTAGGCTTGTGCCAGTTGAGTGATAGGCTTGCCCATGCCTGCTGAGTTGGCTCTGCCTGAAGTTGCCAGCCTCAATCTCCAGCCCTGCTTCTCTGCACAAGTGCAGAGCCATAAAAAGTCCTTTCTGCTCTTTCCTACACACCAAGGCCCACCCTTTGGCCAACGTGGCCCCACACAGGGAGCCCAGGTGGGGTTGGGTTGGGGGCTGGCTCCATTCCTGATTCCTGAGAAGGTGGCTCGGTCTAATCTCCAGCTCAGCTGGGAGCTCACCTGGCTGAGTCCTACCTAACTCAGAGCCCAGCAACAGCCCAGAAGCCCCCCTCAAGCTTCAGCCTGCCATCTGATCCACAGCCCAGCAGCCCCCAAGCCTGACTAACAGGGGTGTGGCAGCTGGCCCTGACCTGAGATTGAGGGAGGGTGTGAGATGAGACGTGACCAGGACTTAGGACATTGTGACAAGAGGCTCAGCCTGCTTGCGGTGGCTTCTGCTCTGCCCAGCCATCAGCATGCTCCCTCTGCCCCCTGTCTTGCCTCTCATGCCCCTGCATTCCCTCCAGCCAGGGCACCTTGGTCTGGACTCTGTGTCAAGCCTCTGACTGGTATCAGCAGGCAGATGCTTGCACCACGGGAGGTATGGGCGGCAGGCAGACCAGAGGCAGCTCTGACCTCTTGGGTCATTGATCTGGGGGAGTGGAGTCCAGGGATGCCAGACAAGCCCCGTTTCCCCCTTGGCTGAACCAGATGGCAGCAGGTCTGCCAGCCTGATGGGTTTGAGCCAGGGGCGGCCCTATCTGAGCTGGGGCCCGCTTATAGAATCCTGAACAGCGACGGCCTGTCTCCTAGAAGCCAGGAGAGATCCCCAGACCCAGCTGGAGGGGCTTGAGCCCCACCCTGGACCTTGGCACCATTTCCTCCTCTCCTCAGTGCCTATTGGCTATCTTGGGACCTGGGCAAGCAGCCCTGCAGTGTCAGAAAGGGGAAAGGCAGAGCAGGGTAAGAGAAGGAGCTGGGAGTCAGGGGTTCAGATTGTGGCCCTGGCTCTGCCCCTGACTTGTGTGACTGCGGGAGGGCAGCTTCCTTTCTCTGTGCCTCGGCCATCGATCTGTAGGGGGCATGGGCTCCCTCAGGGCCCTTCCAACCCTAGTGGAGGCCAAAGAGCTCAGGGCAGGGTGCTGAAGTCACACAAACCCTGGATGGGTAAATCACGTCTCATCTCTGCAAAACGGACCATGACTGTACCTGTCTCATGGACATTCATTGCGAGGTACAAATAGTGCAATATGTCAAGTGCTTAGCACAGGGCCTGGCTCTAAAGTGGAAAAACTGTTTTTCATATCCTTGGAGTCTGTGAAGGAACATCTTGTCCCCATATTGCTCAGGAGGAAGTGAAGGCCTCAATGGGGAAGAGATGTGCCACGAGTACCCACAGCCAACAGGAGGACTTGAACTTGGGTCATCTAACTGCAGGTCGTGCTGTGCAGACATTGGCCCAGCAGCTGTTGTCCTCTGTCCCGTGGCTCCCTGCTCCCTCTCCCCTGCAGGGATGCCTCCTGTGGGGAACATCTCAGAGGACAGTGCTGCTCCCTGACCCCCCCACTTCTCTCCCTTCCGAGCCAAGCCTGGCATTACTACAGTGAATTCACCACATCACCCTCTGCCTCGACCCTCTGCAGGAGCACTTCTCTCTTGGCCCACTTTCCACCGATTCTGCCCCTTACGCTCACTGCCCTTAGTGGGACAGGCCTCGTGGGGACCCTTTGGCTGGCACGTTTCCCGTGGTGCCTGTCCAGGCCCTGCAGGACCCCGAGGCACTTGGGCATGTGCACATGAGCACCCGAGAGGGCTGTGGAAGGTGGACTTAGAGTCAGCTGCCACGGTGCTACTGGGACTCTAATCTCCCCCACCCCCCATCCTTACCATGGCCCAGGAACTTGGCCCCGATCCCCAGTTGTCCCTCCCCATATACAAGGGGTACAGCCTGTATTCATGTTCACATTCCCTATCCTAGCATGTCAGAGCTGTGCTCAGAGCCCTGGAGGGCTCCTATCGCTGGCCATCAGCCCGCAGCATGCAGTCCTGCTCTTGTGTACCGCACACATGTTGCGGATGGGGGCACACGTGCCGGCTCGCATGCCTGCCTTGGCCCTGGGGAGTGGAGAGTCTGGTAGGAACAGTCTCCCCTGATGCAATCATCAACTCATTCTCTCAGCGCCACGGAGGCAGGGCCGGCTCCTTGCTCCCCGCAACCACTGGGCACAGCTGGCAGCCTTTCTGGCACTTGGGAGGCAGTGAATTAGCGGTGCATCTTTAGCAGGGTGGCAGTTACACTCTGGATGGGGGTGATCGTCCAAGGCAGTGTCCACACACCTGTGCTAGGTTCTCAAAGGTTCAGAGGTGTGTGTGTGTGTGTGTGTGTGTATGTGTGAAAGAGTTGCCAAGGAGACCTTTTTAGCTTCTTCCCCTTCTTCTCCCCCACCTCCTCTCCAGCCATCTCTCTACCATCAGGATCCTGCAGTCTGGGTCCTGCCCATCCCCCAGGATCCTGTGCCCTGGGTACGGCCAGCGCTGGGACGGAGAGAAGAGTGATGGAGACTGACAGAAGGAAAGGAAGGTAGCGACAAGAAGGGAGGTGAAGAGGAATGGGAGGGGAGATAGGAAGCACTGAGGAAGAAGGGCTGTAGGGAGGGAAGGAAGAAAATGGGGGAAAGGCAAGAAGGAAAAAAGGAGAGCTGAAAAGAGAAATGGAAGTGGAAGAACAGGTGGGTATGGTGATAGTGGTGATGGGCTGGAGTGGGCTGGATTGGCCCTGCCCCCTGAAGCCATCTCCATGGTCCCTGCAGAGTCAGGGTGAAAGCTGGTCATCTATGCCTTCCTCCCTCATGTCCTCTGAGTCACTGCTAGCTCTTCCTGGCTCTTCATGGGACCTTCCCCATGGGCTCTGCTCTCTTCTGACATGCTCCATTTCCTGGGGGAAGGCAGGAGGAGGCACAGGGTGGTCAGGCCAAGCCATCACCTCCTTTGTTCAGAACATTAGATTCCCATGAATATAGCCTCAGGCCTGTGAGCCCTCTCCCTCTAGCTCCAGTCCTTCATTCTACAGGAACTGCTGCAAACCAGGCCTGGGCAAGGCGATGTTCAAATCATGAGCTCTACTCCAGTGGGGCCTCAGAGAATGACACCCCAAAGTGCTGGGACTCGAAGATGGTGGGGCTTCCATAGTGCAGAGAGAGCAGTGCGTAGGGAAGTCTTTGGAGTCCCTCAGTAATAACAATTCCTATCTATTGAGTACGTACAGTGTCAGCCACTGGGCTCATCTCATTTCAGCCACAGAATAGCCCTGGAGGGAGGGAACATTTTTAACTCTGCAGACAAAGAAACTGAGGCACAGAGAAGTTAGGATACCTGTCCAAAACCACACAGCCTGTAGGGCGTGGAGTTGCTCTAACCACTGCACACTTTCCTCTCCGGGACAATAACTGGGGTGTCCTCCGTGGTCGCTAAGGGCTGTTCCAGCATTTTCCTGTGTGGAAGCGATCCCTCCTGGGAACCAGTTCCAAGGTTGGGCAGGGAGAGGTGCGGCCCTTCCCCCACGCTCCCATTTATATATCTAGCCTCTCGAGGGTGTTCCGTGCAGGCCTGCTGCCCACCGGCTGTGAGCCCAGAGCACAGGCTTCTCTTCTTTGCCTCTGAATTGCAACGTTGGCGGCAGAAGCGGGAAGCATATTGTGCACAGAAACAAAACTGAGTGGTTTTTCCTTTTTCTGAAGGTGGTAATGGTACAATTAGTGGCTAAGCCATCACCCCTCCTCCCTTACTTGCTTCTCCTCCTTCCCCTCTGCCTCCCTCCTATTTCTCTCCTGGGAAGAAGTGGTTGCATCATCCCCACCCTGGACTTCCAGGAATAGGGGTAGAATTTGGGAGATGGGGTACCTGATGTCTCCAGGGACCCCTGGACCTAGGGATGTGAGTTGGGGACCTGCTGGGGTTGGGGATTACCAACAAGCAGACACCATGTCCAGCAAATGAGGTGACCAGTAAGGCAATTTAGAGGTTCTCAGGGGGTGGGCTAGAAACCCAGAGGGTTTGGATCCCATTATCCAACCTGTGTCCATTACAGGCACATGCTGGCATGAGACCTCAGCCTGGTGGGCTGTAAAATGGGCTTGAATGGAGGGAGAGGGTGCGAAGGGTCTGAGATTCTAAGTTCAAGCTGGAGTGATACAGGTGGTCATGGTCCTGCTTTAGACCTTCCCTTTTCTCTTCTAGAAACTAACAAGAGGCCTCCGCAGCCATGAGCCCGCCCCATCTTCACAGCCTTCCTCTGAGAGCAGCTTTGTTCTGTTTTGCAGAAAAGGGGCTGAAGGCTCAGAGGGGAGCATTGACTTTCCAAGGGTCACACAGCCAACAAATGTCAGCGCTCAAAGGGATCTCAGATCCTTAGACTCCAGTCTTCTTCCTCCTTAACCCTCCAGGCCTTGGGGTGAGATTTTCGGGCCACAGATATGGCTCCTGCCCTGAAGAGTTGCAGTTGGCAGGGAAAGTACCCACAGGACTTGGTAATGAGGGCTTCAGGGCAGGTCTGTGGCCGCTTCTCTCCATGCCAGGCCGTGCTCCCCTCCCCACTGCCTCCTCCACCTCTTTCACCTTGACTTGAAGCGCCAGCAGAAACTGGGACACGAGCCCCAGGAGACCAGCTCTCCATGGTCCTCCGGGGCATGGGCCGGGGGAGAGGTTATGGAAGAGCCTCAGGAGGGACCAACTGTTACAGCTGTGAAAGGGGGACTTCTTCCCCAAGCTAGAGCACCAGTGTGATGGGCAAAGTGGCAAAGAGCAGAGATAAGAAAAAAGGGCAGAAAAAAAAATACAGAGGGGAGCAGACAGTTATAGAGACTACAGTGAGAGAGAGAGAGAGAGAGAGAGAGAGAGAGAGAGAGAGAGAGATCCCAATGAATTAGCCATCATTTCCCTATAAACCTTAGAACCCCGCTGTTGCCAGGACAACGGGGCAATACCTGTCTCTCCAGAGGAGCTGAAGTTGCCAGGGTAACTGCATCCTGTCTTTCCTGGGGACCATCCTGGAATGTGGCACCCACCATTACCATGGCAACTGCCTTTTTGCCCCATTTAATCCCATCTGAGGGCCCCACAGTTGGAGGTGGGGGAGGTGGGAAGAGAGCAGATCACTTGTGGATGAAGTTTGTTCTCCTCCCCCTCCTGCAGTCCTCCCCCTCCCCCGGCCCCCCCATCGGCTCCTCCCCGCCCCAGCACCTACGGGGTGCTTTGTCCACCTGCCCCCAGCCCACACATGCCTGCAGTATTGTGTACAGGTCAGGCCAGGGCGTCCTGGAGCAGGTTTCGCAGTGGAAGGCAGGCAGGTGTTGGGGAGGCAGTTACCGGGGCAACGGGAACAGGGCGTTTCCGAGTTGGTTGCCATGGGGACCTGGATGCTGACGAAGGCTCGCGAGGCTGTGAGCAGCCACAGTGCCCTGCTCAGAAGCTGGGGGCTCCTCAGTTAAGCCGGTTCTCACTCGGCAGCACGGGCAGGCGAGTGGCTCCTGGTTCCGGGAGCAGAACAGCAGTGCCCCAGCCCTGGTCCTCCAGCCCCGAGCCTCGCCTGCCCGCACGGCACCAGGATGGCCACCATCACCTGCACCCGCTTCACGGAAGAGTACCAGCTCTTCGAGGAATTGGGAAAGTGAGTTACACCTTAGAGAGTCCTGGAGGGCCCAGGGGCGCTGTGCCTTGGGCGGGGGTGTGCACCCGCGGTGTTTCCGGTGCTCACAGAGGGAGGGGAGGCTGTATGTGTTCGGGGGCACTTGCATGTGCAGAGTGTCCAGAACTGGCACGGGCATGTTTGTGGGTACACAGATGTGCCAAAGCCAGCTGGGCGAGTGTGTGTATAGAGGTGAAGGGTTGATGATGCAGGCCAGTGAGTGCACACACATGTACGCGCACACACACATCCCATGACCTGGGCGCCCACGGATTCTTAGAAACTCGGGGTTAAAAAGGGATTTTCCTGTCAGCTGAGTCCAAGGCTGGAATTCCCTGTGAGTTTCTCTTGAGGTGGCCAACTGGCATCCATTTGGGTACCTCTGGTGACAGAGTTCAGCACCTGCCGGGTAGTCCTTCCTGACTTTAGACAGCTTCCACGACTGCAGAACAGCCAACTTCTCCCTGGAAGCACATCCTTCCCCCACTCTCCCCTCCCAGCTCCGTCAGGAGCAAGGGCATCGGCACAGCAGGGGTTAATAACTGAGCCAAGGGTGAGGCTCTCTGGGTGTTGGGAGGAGGGGAAGGGCAGCCAGGCAAGTTGGGAGGGGGCACTGCAGCTGCAGGGGCTAGTGGTGTGAGGGGCACCAGTGCTGGTCCTCGGCAAAGTTGTCCAGCCCCAGAGCTCATTTTCTGCCTCTGATGACTGGTGTGGAGAGAAGGGTAGGAAGATGGGGGACAGAAGAGCCCCTTGGGGTAGCTCTAAGGTTATGGAGTGTTAGGGAAGCATTCCTGGATGCCCCCAGTAGAATTTGTGGAAGATGCAGGAATAGATCCAGGGTAAGGGTACAGTTTGGAGACAGTTTTTCCTTTGGGCAGAACAACTCCAGTGCCCTGGGTGTAGCGGCAGGAGTGCAGGGAGAGGGGCTCTGTGAGCATGGCTGGGCTGCTGTGAGGTCTGGGAGTGCACACACAAGTGTTCATTTGGATGTGTGTCGTATAAGGACCGACTCTGGCATACACTCTGTGCACCGAAAGGGTGTGCGAGTGTTCAAGTGTGTGCACCAGGAGGAGGGGCTGGTGTGTGAAGCCTGAAAATGCAAGTGTGCCCTGCAAGTGTGGATGTGTGCAAGTGGCACAGGGAGTGAAGGTGTGAGTGTGCGTCACATGTATGGCAAGTCAGCTGTGAGCACATCAGCAGGCAAATGTGTGTGAGGTCTGGGCATGTGCAAACATATGTTTGTGTAAGGATGCACATCTGAGACGTAGGCACAGTGGTGTCCCTATGAGGTCTGGACATGCATTTCCATGTGAGGACCTGGGAACACGCACACAGGAAGGTTTATGTGTGTGCGTGTGCGGCCTGAGCCCACAGGCTAGGGTGGGAGTGTGGGTGTTTTGAGCTCTTGCTGGTGTCTGCATATGTGTAGGAGGTGGGCCTGTGGCTGTGCACAAGTAGGCTGCCTGCGCACACACATTTGCACACTGGGCAAGCCTGACACCTACAGGCACACGCCAGTTCCTTCGTACAGACACCCCTGTGCAGACGTGTGCTCACGCTTGTCTGCAGACTACCTGTCGTTCTGAGTGTGTTTTTGTGCTGGGGGAGGCAGCAGGAACAAAATGTTTAGGGCTGCCCTGGAGGACTGAGGCTGTCTGCCAAACTTGCGCGGGGACCCCCTTCTCAGCTGGTTTCCAGTGCCCACTGGAAGCCGGGATTCCCTGGTTAGCTGGGAGCTGCCTTTCAGGGGGCGCTGGGAAGACTGCGTCGCAGAGTGCAGTGAAATGGAGTTAAAATGTGACTCAGGTGCTCAAAATGACAGTAAAAGTGATGTTTTGCCCCACGGGGAGATGGAGACCATGAAGCCTGGGTGCTGTGGGGGCGACTTGGCAGAGAGCCTTCTCAGCCCCGCTGCCTGCCAGGGTGCTTGGAGGGGCCGGGGCCATGGCAGCACTTCAGGGGAAGGGAGCCCTGGTGTGTCCATGGCAGGAGCGCTGAGGGTGGCAGGCGTGGCCAGGCCTTGTCTAATCAATTTCAGACCTCTTCCTTCCAGAATCATCGGTGCTCTTAACCTTTTCTAGGTCACATATTCCTCCAGGAATCTGACGAAAGGCTAAGTCCACATTCCTCAGGAAAATGCGCAAAACTAAGATATGTTGCATGCAATGTCAGGAGCTTGCAGGACATCAGGAAGGCTGTGGCTGGGCCTCATGTTAAGGATGCTTGTATTAGAAAAAAGGGGACGAGGACCCACACCTCTGATGCCTGGCTTAAAAAGGCCAGGGTACCACGGGGAGGGGGGGGTCTTCTGCTCTGCATGACAGCTTCAGCCCAAGAGGCCAGGAGGGGACGTGTCCAGCACAGGGTACAGGCTCTGGACCTCACCACCCACAGCTCAGTGACGCTGGGCAGGCTGTGGCACTTCTTCTCCCCCCACCCCCACCTATAATCTGGAGATAAAAAAGGGCTGTGAGGATGAGACGAGATGGTGCGTGTGAAGACGTAGTGACGAGCCGGGCACACAGTGGGCCTTCCAGACAGCGTTGCTTCTGGGGACTGGAGCACCAAGGATGCGTGCAGGGCCCATCCTTCAGTTTGGTGACTCAAGGTCCCCGCCAGCCGGGACACTGCAGTCACGACCCAAAGCTGAGCCCCTGTTCCAGGAGCCCACTTCCGATGCCTGGCAGGGTGACTGGCAGAGACAGCTGGGAGGGCCCTACAAGGGGACCTGGGAGCCTTTAGACCTCCTTCGGCAGGGCCCTGGGCTGCCCAGCTGGAGAGGAGGGCACGTGCCTCTTGAGGGCTTCCTGGTGTCCTGCCCGATGCGGTCTGGCTCGTGACTGCAGGCCTTCCTTCGAGGAGCTCAGGGGTAGGGCTGGCTGTGGATGGAACAGAAGCTGCCCCTCTCCAGCTGGGGGTGTGGGCTGGAGTCAGTGCCCTGGGCAGGGGCTTCTCAGGGCCTCTCGATGCCACTGGAGGCAGGTCCCACTGCAGCGTGTGAGTCAGATAAACCAGGAATTGATTCCAGGTCGCTGAGAGGGGTGAGGTGGGGCTGTCTCTTGGACCCAGAGCCTCACTCACTCTCCCCTCCCTTGACCCCAATCCTCCTCCCTCCCAGGGAATGAGGGAAATGAAAGCCGGACCTTAGGAGCACAGAAGCTTGTTGGGAGGCGGGCTGCAGCGATGCCAGCTCAGGGTCAGGGGAAGGGGTTAGTTTCCAGGAGGTGGGGCAGGGGGATGCCTCCTCCAGCCTCTGACATTCTCTGGGCTTTGGATCCCACTGCCAGGGGAGGTGAGGGAGGCCAAGAATTGCCCTGCAGCCTGTGTAATCAGCAGGCAGTACAGAAAGAGCCTCTGAAGGAGACAGTGCTTGAGAGAAGGAGAGGGAGGGAGACTGGAGAGCGGGTGCAACCCACTCTTTTCTCTCTAGACACAGAGATCTGAAATTGTCTCACGGGCGTGTTGGGGTGGGGGAGGGCTTCCGAGGGCCAGCAAGGTTGGCAGAGGGAGGGCAGAGAGCTGGCTCTGGAACCGCTGCCCCCTCTGCTTTGTATTGTGAGCCGGACGTGGGCTGGGCTGATCAGGGGTCCACACTGGGGCCCAGAGGCAGCTCCCTGCACTTGGGTGTCCAGGGTCCTGGGTTCCCCTCTGGGGACCCACACTCTGATGTCTGCACAATGTGTTTAGCTCTCTGGTCCTTCCCGAGCTGTCAGGAGGATCGATGACGTAACACCGGAGAGAGAGGGCACCTGGGCATGGATGCGCCACCCAAAGATGGGCGTGTGCTTTTATTTTGCTCCTAATAACCTATTACACTCACAGCACTTGGGGGCCGGTGAGGCTGTTCTCCACCGATGAGCTCATCTGGGCGGGAGGCAGGGGGCTTACTGATCCATCTCACGGATGAGCAGACTGACGCTTGAGCAGGTGGGATGACTGGCTCGGGGGACTGGGGACAGGGCTTAGACTTGCATGTAGGTCTCCAGCACCTGCATTCGGGGGAAGGTCGATGAGAGGGTCCCCTCCTGGTGCTGTGTCTGGGGAACACTACTAGGAAGAGGGGTGGTGGCCTGGTGGGTGAGGGGACTCTGAGCTGTGGCTTGTTTTCCAATCAGGATTCTGCCTCTCATTTACTGGGCCATCCTGGATGGATCCCTTGTCCTCGGTGTCCCTCAACTTTGCCACCTGTATAATGGGATCGGAATAACTTTGCAGATGCTAAAACGCCCCCATTAGAGTTGCTGTCCTCTTTCGGCTCCCTCTGTGGGAGGCGCACACGGGCAATTTCAGACTCCCAGAACCTCGGGACTGGAAGGACCATGGCACAGATGGTGAAGTCAATACCCACAGAGAAATGGTTTGCCCAAGGCCACAGGGCGAGGCCGTGGCAAAGCCAGGGGAGGGGGTCCGATGATGTGCAGGGGCCAGAGGCCAAGAATGGAAAGTTGGGGCGCAGCTCCTCAGGAGGGGGTGGCAGGGACAGGGGAGGGTACAGCCTTTCCTCCCCCGCTGCAAGCCATCAGAGCGGCAGGCACGCACATGTTCTGGTGCATGCGGCAGCCCTCCGCCCCCACGCAACCGCCCCCACACAGGCTGAGACACACTGACACTCTGCCGAGCCGCCCGCCTGCCCGCCTCCCTGCACAGGCACACAGTGACACTGCTGCCAGCACCCCTGCAGGCTGGGGCCCTGGCTCTCTCAGCGGGCGAGGGCAGAGCCCCGGGATGCAACACCAGCATCCTTTCGCTAGTGCGCGCGCACACATGCACATACACACACATGCGTACATATGCATGAGGGCACACACACACTGGCTCCAACTGGGCTTTAAGTACGAGTTTACCTCCCAGTGCAGAGAGAGCAAGATGATACTTGGCCGGGCTTCTGGGCTCTCTCTCTCTTTTTCTCATCTCTATCTCTATATCTCTATCTCCCCTTCCCTCTCTCCCTTTCTCTGTGTCTCTCTGGTCTCTGTCTCTTCTATCTCTTTTTCTTTCTCTCCCCAGCCCTGTCTTTGTGTGGGTCTCTTGGCCACAGTTCACCCTCTCCTGTGTGCGTGTTGCCCATGTCACGTTCTCCTCGGAGCTTCTCTGTGGCACGGTAGGAAACCCCCTATCCCAGGCCAGCCTGGGGCAGCCCCCTGAGCATGTCGAAACCGGCTGAAGCACAGCCCAGGCTCTCTGGGTGCTGGTGGGGCGTGGCTGCCCCCCAAGACGTCAGGTGGGGCTGTAAGGCCAGTGGGATTTTCTGTACTGGAGAAGGTTGAAGGCCTTGGTGTCTTGGGGATCGCGTAAAAGGCGGAGCGTCTATGACTCTGGCATCTATTCAACAAGTGCTTCCTGAGCCCATACTCTGTTCCCAGCAGGCGCCACATGCAAGACTTGCGATTTAATGGGAAGCTGACATGAATTAAATCACCCCAGAAATTATTTAAATGCAACCGGACAAGGACTATGAGTGCAAACATGGAGCTATGAGCTACAGAGACCCCAAGTAGTTGGGGTAAGGAAGGTATCAGGGAAGGCTCCCTTGAGGAGGTGACATTGGGAAGCTGGAGGCTGAATAAGAGTTAATCAGAGGGCAGAGGTGGAAGAGTGTTCCTCAGAGTGGGAACAGCACAGGCAAAGGCTCTGAGGTGTGTATTTTGATGGAACATGTCAGTCCTGGGGAAATGGAGGGCCTCACTCGTCTTAGACCTGCTCAGCCTGCCCCCAACTTTTGGATTCCTGGAGCCTAAGAAGGAATATTAAAAACCTGCTGATTGTCTAGAAGACAGGACCAGGCAGGGTGTCGGAGGTCTGGAAGCCACGTCAAGTGAGAGAGGGCTAAGGGGCTGGGGGACTTTAGCAGGAAGAAGGGACCCCTGAGGTGGGGGGTGTCCTCTCCCCTCATCTCTGCAGGGATGTCCTGGGGCCCTGGGGCAGAGAGCAGACTGCTCTGTGTGGCCCCGGGAGGCAGAGCGGGACCCAATGTGTAGAGTAACGGGGAGGTGGATTTCACCTCAATGAAATGAAGAACCTTCTAACGGTCAGAACTGCTCCTCTGTCCCCTACATGGACATGCCCTCTGGAGACAGTGGGCACTCACAGCCCTGTCCCACCCCTGCGCCTCTGTGCCCCTCCTGCCCACATCCCGGCCCTCGCCCGGTGAGATGCTTTGCTGCGTGTGTGAAGTGGGAGATGGTTTAGGGGCCAGAATATCCCCGGTCCCACTCAGAATAGTGGAGTGAGGCGTGCGCCCTGACGTACAGATGGAAAACTGAGGCCCAGAGAGGGCCAGAGACTTGCCTGAGGTCACAAAGCCAGTGACACAGGGGACTTGGGCACATTATTCGCCTCTTTCCAGTCCGGTGTTTGGCCCTTGGAGCGCCGCTCTCTGAACCCCTGGGAGCCTTTGGGGTGTGCAGGCGGACGGAGCCAGCCAGAAGGCCCTCTGAGGCTGGGGAGGAGCAGCCCCTCAGCACCCCCTGCTCTGCCTGCTCTGGTCCTGTCTCCAAGTCCCGTGAATATTTCTTTCAGTTCCCTTTTTGTAACCCATTCAAGAAAACCCAGGCACAGCCCAAACAAGGAACTTCTGTTGGTTCAATGTTCCCTGCAGCAAACAGAATCTTCCGGTCCCCAGGCCTTCTGTGTCCCCCACAAGACTTCTGCTGGGTTGGCGTGGGGCAGGCCCGGGGGTGCGGGACCGCTCCAACACACAATGTCCCTGCGGCATCTTCTGGAGCCTGAGAGTGGGCGGCTGCAGCCGGGCCGGGAGGAGGGACGCGGTTTCTGTAATAGGGCCTAGGATTTCCTGGCTGTAAAATGCTGTCATTTGTGGAGTTCTGGGCAGAGCTGCTGTGGCGAGCTGGGGAGAAGGGAGAGAAAACCAAGCAGAGGGGGTCCTGAGCCCCCAACCCCTATCTCCTCTGCTCTGTTGGCCATTCGGGGACTTGCATAGCTCGGTTTTGTTTGTTCGTTATCAAGAAAGGGTACTGTTGCTTAAAAAGAAATAAAGAAAAAGAGAGAGAGGGGGAACTTAAAAGTGATCAACAGGTGATTTCACAGATGAGTAAACTGAGGCCCACAAAGGTGAAGGGATCTGCTTAAAGTACATAGAGGTTGATGCTGTGGGAACAGGGCAATCCTTTTGTTTCCGAGCAAATCTGACACCAGTTTTTTAACTGTTTTGGGGCATCTAGGAGCCCTCACAGACTCTCCTATGAGCCACGGCCACTCTCCCCAGAAAAACGCACCTCCCTGGGACTCACACAGAATGTTGTCTATTACTTCCCACAGGTCCCCCTGCTCTAAAGCCTACCTGTGGACCCCCAAGTGAGGGGCCCCTCTGATCTGAGAGTATGGGTATTGGAAAGAGCACTGGAAGAGGAAGCAGGAATACTGGGTCCAAGGTCTTGGCCTCAGTTTCTCCATCTATGGAATGGGGAGATGGTAGACCTCTGTGGTAAGATATTACAAGGCACCCAAGCTTCGGATGCAGCCACCTGTGGCCCACACTGGCCCCTTGTGGAGCTGCCCCCACGGCCTACCCCAGCTCTGTCCCTGTCCGCAGACATTCCAACCCTGTCTGCTCTGGGTTCCACGGGCCCAGGCCTTGCTCTGTGCTGAGTGATCAGATCCGCTGACCTGGGCCGTGCGTTACTGGCCACCAAGAGGTTTTGGATGCGAATCCTCCCACAGATAGCAGGTCTGTCTGCATTTGACCAGGCACTGCTGAAACCACCCTCCTCTCGGAGAGGTGGAATGCTTAGGTGTCTTCACTGACGGTGGGGAGGCCTTTGGGGAGAAGACTGGACTTTGGTTGTGGGTGCCTGTCACCAACATCCAGACAAGATGGAGTAGCTAGGAATCTGGGGCTAGAATTCTGGAGAGAGGGGGGCTAGCTAGAAGCAACTTTCCATCTTGAATGATGGCCAATGGCTTCCACCATTTTTTTGGGGGGGAGGGAAGGGGGACTTACCGAACCCTTTGTGAAACTGACGAAAAAGATGCATCCTCTGCTCAGAACAATGCACAGACACAGAATAATGTTATTAAAATTGCACGTGTGTTCACGAATGCCCAGAGCCTCCCCAGAGATCCCAGCTAATGGCCTGGGAAGATGGGATGAAGGGGAAATGGTAAGAGAATGATGGAGAGAGAACGGGGAACAGCGGTGCTGGGAGGAAGAGGACAAAGTGAACACAATGCCAGCGAGGGGGTGGGGGTGCCAGGGAGATGCCGTCACCCAGAAACCAAAACTAGAGGGGGGCTCGAATCTGGGTGGTGAGTGGGGCCAAATGCCACCTGATATGGGCAGGCAAGGCCGATCAGCAGCAGTGGGGCCGAGGCTGGGGGGGGGGGGGGCACTGGGTGGGCGGGCCTGGCACAGCTTTTCTCCCAGGGAGCCCGGGGGTGGGAGCCAGATTGTGGTGGGTTCACGGAGTGTGGGAGGTGGGAAGAGGAGGCGGCGGATGTCGGACACTTGTTCTGGAAGTTTGGCAGCAAGGAAGGGAGGAAGGAAGTGGCCCAGTCGAGAGAAAGGTTCTTAGTTTTAAATTTATTTGTTTTTAAATATTGGGGGCAGGGTGGCTGTTTATTTTTCCAGAATGAGGGAGACCTGAGTGTGTTGGAGGAAGCAGCCAGTGAAGTGAAGACCCTAAAGGCTGTCAGGACCCCTGGCAACCAGACCTCCAAGGAGTACAGAGTGGAGTGGGGGCGGGGGGGGGGGGGTTGTGACTGTGCGGTCTCCACAGGCCCATTAACAGTGTCCCTGTCTGCTGAGACCCGCAGGCTCTGAGTACTCGGGGGAAGGTTGGGGGGTTCCTCTAGAGGGTGTTGGCAGTGACAGTCATGGGTAGCAGGCATCTCTCCCCATCCCTACGGAGTAGAGGCTCCCACAAATGGCTCAGAAGGAAGTAGGATTGGGGCTCCTCGTCTCCATCTTTCAAATAGGGAAACTGAGGCCCAGAAGGATAAGCGAGCTGGTAACCGAGCTGGGTGAGGACCCAGGTCTTCCCACTCCCCATGAAATGCTCCCGGTGCTGCACCTAACTGCCATGTCAGCATTTTAGGGTGTTTCAGGCCAGAGAGGGTGATGAACCCCTGTGGGCTGGCAGCCAGCAATTCCCAGGACACACGCCTGCCAGGCAGCCAGAGAGCAATTTCCCCGTGTGATTCCTGCTTTTCACAGCCCATTAGCACGTTCCCACATTCTCAGCCATGCTGGACCCACTCTTACCGTGCGCCCTCTCCATCTGTCAGTTGGAGAGGTTGGACAGCCTGGCATGGCCTCCTTCCCGCTCACATTCATGCCCGCACACCCCCCGGGGCAGGCTGCTGTGTTTGGGGGAGCAGCCCCTCCTCACCACGGCCCCCTCCCCCTCTCCTAGCTTGCTTCTTCCCTGAGCTTGGCAAACAAGGTCCATTTTGTTTCTGATGATGCCAGCTGTTCGCATCACCTCGTAGGTAATGATGCCTATAAAAGGCGTTGTTCCCCGAGCATTGACTGTACTCCGGGGACGGTGCTAACCCATCGCATACCTTATTATCATCGAGTCACTGGAGAGAGCTGCACGGGGTGGGCACTGCTCTTACCGGATTTCACAGGGCACAGAGGGGCTCCCCAAGGTTAAGGCACCTGCTAGTAAGCGGCTGAACCACGATTTGAACGCCGCTTGCTCTGGTTCTGAGGAACCTGTCATCCACATAGAACTTCACTACCCAGCGCGGGATCACTCGCCACATACAGTTATTTCAGTGAGAGAGAATGAAACGTTCAGCCCTGCAGTCCTACTAGCCACATGGCGAGGGCCACAGCCACAGGAAGCTAGCGACGGCCCGTTGGACAACGCAGACTCACTCCATCGTCACACACAGCAAGTTCTGCGGGGCGGCGCTGGTGTAGAATATTAAAGACGGAAAGGCCTCTGCTAGTTAGCCTCCTCCAGACCCCACCCCGTGCTGCAGATGAAGAAACTGAGGCCCATTGATGCCACCCCCTGCCCGAGACCTCCCAGCACGACTGAGGCCTGAGATTCTGACCCCCAGTGTCTCTCTGTCTCACACTCACCCCTCCCTGCCCACATTCTGTGACCCTCCTGATAACGCGGGTACACACTTCAAACCCCAGGGTGACGCATCTGTGCTTGGTCCCACCCAGAGCCACAGGGCATCACGGACACCAGGGCGCTGACAGGGCTGCCGACACACACCTGTGAGCAGACACGTTCCCTTGACCCCTGTGCAACCAGGACGCTTTCCCAGGCACTCCCAGGACCCTCCCATGACACCCTGCTCCCACACAGAGCCCTCACAGGCAGGCCTCATCCCTTCCTCTTGGGAGCCCTGGTCACTTCCTCCGCCCTGCCCTCCCCACCTGGGCCTCCTCCCCTCTCCCGCTCTGTCCTGTTTCCAAGCTCCTGCCTACCCGCTTGCTGGCCACCTGCTCAGCTCAGGGCCGGGGGAGGAGTGGGCTGGCTCTTCTGTTTGCCAAGGCAGCTGCCTGTGGCCATCGCTCACGCTGGACCAGAATGCAGAAACATGCCCTTCTGCAGCAGCAGATAACAGAGGAGGGAGTTAGGGCAGCAGGCTCGCTGAACCCGCTCTCATGTTTCCTACAGATTTCCCCCTGCCCCTCCTCCCCCTGATCCCAGCACCTGGACAGGCAGGGAGGAGCCTTCCCACTCTGGACACAGGTCCGAGGCTGCCCAGGTAGAAAGAGGGGCTCAGGTCCTTCTTCGCCCCGTTTGCAGCTTTCTGTGCCTGGCACTGTGCCCAGAGTTTTGTATTTGTCTCCCTTAATCTCCCCAACATAGCCAGGAGGCACATGCTGTTATTGTCCCCATTTTATAGGAGGAGACAGAGAGGTGCGGCACCAAGTTCAATATCACACAGTCAGGTGGGGGTGAGTCATGAGCAGACCACAGGGCTTTGTGAGCCCAGAGCCCCTGCTCTTGAGTCACGTTCTCTTGCCGTCGGTGAAGTTGGAAGAGCATATGCAGGTGACCTGGGTTCTCTCCACAGCTTTACTAGGAATATGCCTGCTCCCTGAGGCCTTAGTTTCCCGATCTGTTAAATGGGAGACCAGAATTCCAACGGAGGGTCCAGAAGGAGGTTAGCAATGGACGTGCATTGAAGGGAGGATGCCTCCCGGGTGTGTGAGGCTCGGGTGCTCTGGATCAGTAGCGCTGCCCTGGTTTTGATAAACTCTGAGCATCTGCTGAAAGCCATGCACCTTTGCCCCAGAAAAACAAAAAAGATGCACAGGCTGTCCCTTGGGGGTACAGGACCCTCACAGCAGCCCCATCCACGGCCTGGACCCTTAGTCAGAACCTGGGGTTTACTCCAAAGCTGTGTTCTGAGGAGGAAGTCGAGCCCTTCTCCTGTTTTATAGGCGGTACTCTCGGACCTCAGCTCCTGGAACAGAGCCAGGTTCATGGGGCCTCCGTGCTCAGAGCCCCATGTGACACCCATCAATGCTGATTTCTAGGACAGGGCGGGCATCAGGCAGGACTTCCCCAGAAGGTGGGCAAGACAGTGCCAAGCTGGCTGGGACAACATGTTGGATTCAAATAGATTTCCCTGGGCCCCACTCAGAGGTCTGAACAGGGCCTTAGAATACACATTTTTAAAACACCCCCAAGGGCTTCTGAAGCAGCCCGTTGGAGAACCACTGGTTTAAGGTCTTTACCTAGAATGGGGCTTTATTTCTCTGGTGGGGAAACTCTCTCCCTCCCTCCCATAGGAATGGAACTCCAGCTCGGACCACGCAGGGCCTGGATGCTGGTGAGCAGCACTGGACCCGGCCCTGCACTCGGGAGCTTAGAGCCTCCTCCTTCGCGGCCCTGTCTCTGCCTGGAGATCTCGGAACCTTTCCCGGAAGTGGCCACTTGCCCCAGTCTCTCTCCTGGGGCCTTTGAAAATGGTGGCTGAGCAGGGGACCGAGCAGGGACCTGAAGGTCTATGGGTCCATCCCCTGCCTGGGGAGCAGGGGTACCTTTGAGAGGCACGTTGGGCCCTATGTTCCTCAGATGCCTGTTCCTGTTCCTGACGCCCCTGACTGAAAATCCTCTCCCTAGCTCATTCCAGTCCGTCTCACTGTTGCTCAAATCTACCTCCTGTTCCTGCAAATGACATCTATGGGTAGCAGCCACTGGGTACCTGGGCACGGGGGAGGGGGGGGGGTAGAAAAGCTACTTCGGGCCCTGGCCCTCGGGAGCTCACTGTCAGCTGGGGAAGACCACCTGACCAGCAGCCACACACCTGAGCTAGAGTGGGGGGGTCTCGGCGTCTGGGAGAGCAAACCAGAGGCTCCGTCACGGGAGGCTTCCCAGGGAGGGTGATGGGGTCCTGCTGCTTTACTCTGGGTGCAGGACGGGCAGGGGCTGCACACCCCGGGGAGGGCCTGTTGCTGTGCGAGACTCTCCATCTGCCCGTGAGTTCTGGCTTTCTCCAGCTTCCTCCCAGGTCATGTGTCCTAGTCTCCAGCTTCCTCCCAGCTCTTTCTTCTCATCTTTCTCCACAGTGTCCCACCACTCCCTGCAGGCTCCCTCATGCTGCCCCGACACAAAGCCAGGGACACGATGCCCAGGGTCTGTGCAGAGAGGGCATCTGTGCCGGCCTGCTGGCTTCCTCGGTGCCTGCCAGCGTCCTTCTCTGTCCACACCAGCCTTATCTTGGTGGCTGGGATCTGCTCATATGCTTAGGAGGAGACCAACATTTGGAGGATACGATGGAGTGCGCCCACGGCTGGAGCCTGGATGTGCAGGCCAGGAAGCGGCAGGCTCAGTGGTGGGGGAAAAGCCAAAAACCTGGGAATGCAAATAGCTGAGTTCTTGGTGCGGCCCTGCCTGGAACTCGCTGTGTGACCTCGTGCAATCTACACTGAGCTACACGGAAGCTGAAGTCCTGCGTCCCACTCCATACTTGACGCATCAGAATTTGCATTTTAGCAAGACACCGGGTCCTTTGTATGAACCTTAAAAACGGGGAAGCCTGCCCCACAGACTTGCTTCTTGCCATTAGTTAGCCTGGGTCCAGGGTGGTAATGTTGGCAACCATGGCCAGTTCCAGCCCCCCGGCCGCCGCCTCTGTGATAGGAAGGGGTTGGACCAGATGACCTTTGTGGTGGAGGTGTCAGCTCTGGCCTCAAACCAGTTTTGTTTGGCCAGAGACTATGTTTATACTTAAAAAGAATAAGGTGCCAGTATTTAAAAACTGAGACATTTCACAAAAACACTTCAAATTCTCTTCTAACCACCAATACTTAGACGATAAAATCCCAGGAACCTCCTAAAACATAAAAAGATGCCCAGCCTTACTCTTACTATGAGAATTACAAATCAGATCTACTTGGAGTTGCCATTTGTTACCAGTCTCGCGAACCAAGATAAGAAAGTTTGATAGCATACCACGTGGGCAAGAGTGGAGGAAAATGGGCCATAAGTTGGTACAATCTCTAAGACGGAAAATCTCTCATTATCTATCAAAATTATCAAACAACACCTACTCTTTGACCAAACAACACAGGTTTTAGAAATTTATCCACAAACACTTGCAGACATGGGAAACGTAATGATAACACACACATGGAAGGTTAGTGGTTGCAGCGGTGTTTGTAATAGCTACAGGTTGGAGCTAACCTAATGGCCCATTAACAGAGATTGGCTAGGTACATTGCAGCCATATGATTAAATACAGTATCGTGAGGAGCTCTTGGTGTAATGGAAGGAGGCTCACCTAAATATCTAATGAAAACTAGAGGATGCAGAACAGCTTGCAAGATCCAGTAGCATTTGCATGGGGGAGAGTGTTTGCAAAGATGCTCTGGTAAGACTGGCCGTCTCTGGGGAGGGGACCTTGGAGACTGGGTCCATGGGTGAGAGGGAGTCTTTTCACTATCTATGCTTTTGTATTTTTTTGAGCTTTTGTATTTTTTTGAACCATGTCAATGTGTTACCTATTCAAAGGACAAAAAACTAAACACTTTCCGGGACCTAGATTCTGTGATTCTAACACTACGTGATTCTAATGTTTTATAATTTGGTGAGCCTAACTTGCTAGGCCTCTAGAGGGCTCATCATCCATGGTTCTCCTGGGTCTCTGTCCCTGCTATGTCCCTGGGCGGCCACAGCATTCCCTCTGAGCTCCAGCAGCCCCGAAGGAGGGCTCCCTACCCACCACGGCGAAGCTGCATCAACACCAGCATCTCCTGGGCCTTCCCTCACCCCTTTGACTTCTCTGTCCTCCTAGGGGAGCCTTCTCGGTGGTGCGCAGGTGTGTGAAGGTGCTGGCTGGCCAGGAGTATGCTGCCAAGATCATCAACACCAAGAAACTCTCAGCCAGAGGTAGGTGGGGGATCCATGCCTTCCCACCTTTGGGGGTCTCCTTCCCTTCACCCCTCCCTCTACCCCTTGGCTTAGAACCAGGACCGGAGCCTGTCCCCAGGGGCGATGCTGCAGGCAGGGGTGAGAGCTCTTCTTGTGGGTGTTATGAAAACAGACCCCTCCCTCCATTTCCCATCCTGACGGGATCTAGGCCGTAGGTCACAGCCTTTCTGATAGGCCAAGCTCTCTGCCTGGACATCCAGGTGAAGGCTAGGATGCCAAGTGGGACTTCCTTTCCCTTCTTTTCTGCCTCTCGCCCCCATTCTCACCTCCGGACCTCTGCACCTGCTGTTTCCTCTGCCCGGATGCCCTTACGTGGCTCCTTACAAGGCTGGCTTCAGGTCACATACTTTGAGAGACTTCCTTGACCCCCAAATCTGAGGGCGTCTCCCCCATTTGATATCTCTCGTTACTGTTTACTTTCCTGTGGCTTCCCCCAACCTGGACTTAATCCATTTACTGGCTTGGTTCCTTGTTTAACATTCATCTTTCCTCCTGACTTTAAGTTCTAAGAGGGTAAGGAGGCGTCTCATTCCCTGTGACATGCTCAGTACCTAGGACAGCGCCCTGTACAGCCTAGGTGCTCAGCTAGTGTCCATCAAACTCCAGGTGCTCGGGGTCAACCACACCAGTCTGATCTCTGGTCCCTGATGCCCCCTGGGACAGTGGCTTCCAAACCTGTCCTCACCATGGAATCTCCTGGAGAGTTTCAAACACTCCTGACCCCTGGGCTCCACTCCCAGGGGTCGTGATTTAATTAGCTTGGGATATGTGACCTGGGAAAGATCCACAGGTAATTCTAATTTGAAAGTGATCCTAGACCAGCAGCATCATCGTCACTAGGAGATTGTTAAACATGCAAATTCTTGACTCCAGACTTAAGCAATCAGAGTCTGCATTTTAACAGCACATCCGGGCAATTCACGTGGACGGTAAAACTTGGGGAGCCTGCCTAGAAGTCTTGCTTCTTCACTGTAGCAGTAATGACTCGGGCAGTAATGGTGGTGGCCACGGTCAGGGTGTTGGGCGTTGGTGAGGGTTACCTTCAAAGATTCAATCCCTGGTCTGAACAGTGTCTAAGCTACCTTGGGAGGATCACCGGGTGGTGGAGGGAATTCTGGCGGGTGGCATGGTGCAGGTGTGGGCTGTGCAGCCCAGGGCTTGTGTGGTGTGGGAGACACCGTGTGCAGGGCTGGCATAGTCCAGGTGTTTGCCTGGCGCAGGTGGCAGCTGTGTCTGGGCTAGGGCCCAGCAGGTGTGGGGATCACGGAGGCTGGATCAGGATGTTCACGCTGTCCCCCGCAGGCCTTCCAGCAGGCCCCGTGTTAGACCTGGTGTTGCTGCTTTTCATCTCTCTGACTCAGTGTGGTTGGGCGCCCAGCACTTTCTCCTAGTTACCAAGCTCCCCTATAGGCCAACCAGTGTCCTGCAGGGAGAAGAGGCTGGGGTTGGGGTGGGCGGCATTCTTTGAAAGCCCAGGGCCCCAGTGGCACGTGGCCAGCATGAAAGCCCATGTGTAAGGAAGGGAGAGACCTGTCCTGCGAAAGGTCTGGAACCAGAGCCAAGGGGCGGGGCCAGGACAGGCAGGAGGGCCAGCCAGAACGCTGCCTCCTGTCCAGATGGTGGAACTGGCCTTGCCGTTGCTGTGTGACTAGTGGCAGCCTGGTGCCCTCTGTGTTTCGTGTCTCGGACAATCGAGGGAGATGTCCCAATCCCTGAAAAATAGTAGGGGCAGGACCAGAGTTACGTCTTGGGGTGATGGGTTGATGTTGCCTCGAAACAAGGGAGGAACAGGAACCAAGGTCCTTCCTGGATGCTGGGGGTCTTGAGTGGGTTCAACACACACACACGCGCACACACACACACACACACACACACACACACACACACGAATGGGGGAGAATGGAGAGAAATTGCCTCTTTTTTAGAAGGTGACTAAGCATTCCTGGGCAGTGTGTGCAATGGGCTGTGCCAGGCAGTAACTGCCATGCCCCCTCTTTTGATTTCTTGACCCTTTGACCTCCTGGGAGGAAGGTGGGCCAGGCCTGGGTGAGCATGGAGGGTGGGAGTGGGGATGTTCTTGGAGGAACCTTTCCAAAGGAGCCTGCCAGCTGCCAATGCTTTCTCCCCAGCGAGAGGAGAGCTGGGCTCCTTTTTAGCCGGTTTCTTTGTTTGCTACTCAAGGTGCCTGGGGCGGGCAAAGGGTTGAGGCTGAATATTTGCGAAGCTTCTCCTGCTGGCACTTCCAAGTGCCTTTGGCAGCTCCCGGTGGGGGGCTGTGCCCACCTGGGGTGTCTGTCCAACCGCCAGGGAGCTATGGCTTCCCCTTCACCGGGGCAGCCTCTTCTATCCAGCGGTTCCGAAACTTGTTGTATGTATTTTTAAACCAGGCTTTTCAATAAAATGCTCATAGGATAGACAATTCCAAGAAACCAGATAGACATGAAATGAGAAGTAAAAGTGTTGCCTGTCCGGATCCCTGCCAAATGCCCCGGGAGCCTTTATAAAACTGCAGCTGCCCTGGGCGGTTCCACCCCGGACTTGGATTCAGTAGGTGAGGCCCGGGCTCCGCGTTGACAAAACCCTGTCAGCGAGTGTCTGCTCGGTGAAGTCCCTGCCAGGGCTCTGTGTGCTTTCCAGCCCCAGCTCCCCAGGCACACCCAGAAAGAGTTCTTTACCGTGCTGGGCGCGTGGGCCCGGCTGGTGCAGCCAGAGGTGACTGGCCTGGGTACCGCGACCTCCATAGGCCTCACTGTCCACCCTGGCACTGAGGGGCCACTTCTCGGCTCCCTGGTGACCAGCCTCAGGACACGGCGTGGGAAGCAGGGCCTGCGCTCATTCAGCTGCCCCAGAGCTGCAGGCCCACGTGAGGGAGCATCTCTCCTGTCCTCCTCCTCTTCCTCAGGATTATTTATCCAACCTCCCAGGAGTGGGACCCCTGCTGAGGCCGTGGAGGGTGGGGCATTTCCTGTCCCAGACTCGGAGGCCTATTTTCTCTCCTGGTGCCCGCGCCTCTGGTCCCAATCCCACCACCCATCTGCCTCTGGAGCCCATCTACCCCTGGAGCCCACCTCGGCAGGAACCTGCCCCTCTGCAGGCAGAGAGCCCTGGAGCTGCCTGATTGTACCCCCTCTACTCCCCCCACCTCTGCTCTGTCCCACCGCACCTTGCTGGCCCCCGTAATCTACCCACAGAGTATCCACCCACCCCTGCCTGCTGAGCTCTGAGCAGGGCTGGTCCCCACAACCCCAACATCTGGGGGCCTGCCCCCAAGGAGGGAGGGGGAACGTTCACAAGGCATGTTGTGGGCACTGGGGGGCGGCCCTTCCAGGGCTGTAGACTTGCTTCCCGCAGACCTCTCACCATCGTGGGGCTCTACTGAGCTGGATGGGTTGGATTAGCAACGAATTAATTATTAGAATGGGAGGCAAGATGGTGTAGTCTTTGTGAACATGGATTGAGGTCCGAGCTCGGCCCATTCTTAGCTATGGGATCTTTGGCCAGCTGGGCTCTAAGGCCTGGGAACATGGTAGTGACTGGTGGACAGCCCCGTGCTCTCATGGCACCTGTTTTCAGGAAGGGGGACCGGAAAGAGCATTCAACACAGACAAGCTGGGCAATCTCAGGAAGCGATGAGTGTTGTGAAGAAGATAAGACAAGGTAATGGGGAAGTGATGGGGCAGAAAAAAAGAAGGCCGCAGCCACGAGAAGGCCCAGGATAAGAGCATTCCAGGCAGAGGGCACAGCAAGTGCAAAGGCCCCGAGGTGGGAAGGGTTTGGTGTGTTTGAGGCTCAAAAGGAGACCAAGGTGGCTGGAACGTCAAGGCCAAGATGAGGCAGGGTCTTGTTGGCTGTAGTGAGGAGTTTGGATTGTATTATAAGGACATTAGGAAGCTGTCGGGGAGTTTGAAGCCTGGGGATGACAGGATCTATTTTATATTTTAACTAGAGGCTCGGTGCACGAATTTGTGCACAGGTGGGGTCCGGCTGGCCTGCCCTGATTGAGGCCGTTTGGGGCCGAGCTGGTGGGGGGAGGGGCCACAGGAGGTTGGCCGGCTGGGCCCAGCCCTGATGGGGCCAGTTGGCCGGCCACAGTGGGCATCATAGCAACCAGTTATTCCGGTTGTTCTGGTTGTTCCGGTCATTCCAGTCTTCTGGTCATTCCAGTTGCTTGGCTTTAATATATATGGATAAGAGCTCCTTGGCTGCTGAGGACTTTTGACAGATTAGGAATAGGGGTGTGTGTCCAGGAGTGGATTCTCAGAGCTCTGAGTTCTAATAAGGCTGGACCATCTAGCTGAGTGAGTTTGATAAAGTGACTGCTTCTTTATCACTGTGCCTCAGTTTCCCCATCTACACAACAGAATGAGGCCTCAGAGGTCAAGAGAAATACAATCCCTACATTTCTTTTATTTATTTATTTATTTATTTATTTATTTATTTATTTATTTTTATTGATTTTTTTTACAGAGAGGAAGGGAGAGAGATAGAGAGCTAGAAACATCGATGAGAGAGAAACATCGACCAGCTGCCTCCTGCACCCCCCCCCCCACTGGGGACGTGCCTGCAACCAATGTACATGCCCCTGACCGGAATCGAACCTGGGACCTTTCAGTCCGCAGGCCGACGCTCTATCCACTGAGCCAAACCGGTTTCGGCATCCCTACATTTCTTAAGGTTTCCTGCATAGTATTAGAAAATGAGAACATTTTCAAACAGAGTTATAAAAATTATTGTGTAACATGTATGTTTCTATTCAAGTTAATGCTTTTAGCAAGTTGCAATGCAGTGTAACTGTACTACACACAAGATGATTACAAGATTTATAAAAACAATGAGTCCCTAGCATTTCCAGCACTGAGGTCTGGTAACCAGGCACAAGTTAGCTGCATGACCAACAGTTTCTTCTTTCAATCCTGGGTATAATTCTGTTCCTGGCTAAGCTCACATGGAAGAAACACCAGAATTCTGAATTTGCCCCTCCCCCGCCCTCTGGTAGGCCCAACTTTGACCTGCCTGATTTCTGGTTCTGCTGGAGATGGAGGGTTGAAGGGACAGTGTATGGAGCAGGGGTTGGGCCCAGCCTTTCTCAGTAGATGGGGATTCCCCTCCTTTGCCTTGGAATTGCCCTTCCCCCACCCTAAAGGGTAAAGAAGGAGGCTGGGAGGGAAGGGGAGTTAGGGGGATGCCCCTGGGTCCACCTCCCCTCCTTAGCCTGCAGCTGGTCGTTAGCTGGGGAGTTGAGCTTACACTCTATGAAAACTTGATTGGATTTAATTGCTTTGCTGATGGAAAAGCCACATTTCAGTATTGATCTTGGCTTCTGCAGCCCTTGGAGGATGGCCAGTGATTGTTCTCATGGAGGGGGTGGGGAAAGGGGAGCTGGCTGCCAGGGGCAAGGGCTAGGACTCCATCCTCATCACCCTCCCTGGTGCTTACCTCCTCTGAAGAGGCCCTTGGGAGACCAGGGTTCTAGTCCTAGCTCCACCTCTGAGTGTCTTTGTGAGAACCCTCCCGTGAGGCTCGATTTTCCCCTTTGAGAATGGGGGGGCAGGCAGAGGTGGTGGAGATTTGTCAGGGCGTGGAGGACAGTACAGCACAGGGCTTTAAAGCTCACTCCTGGAGACCGGCTGCCTGGGTACAACACATGGCTCCACTGCTCACGACGGGTGTGACTTTGGACAGGTACTTAACCTCTCTGAACCTCTGTTTTTTCCTCTTAAAAGGCAGAATAGTAATTACACCTCCCTCAAAGGGTTGTAGTGAGGGCTTGAAATGCATATAAAGCTCTCTGCACAGTGCCTAGCACTTGGTAAATATTCTATGTTTGTACATGGCTCCCATTTTATTGGTGTTGTTTTTTTTAATTAAGGCATTAACGACCGAATGGTGCGTAAAGCACCAGGAAGGGAATTAGAAAATACATTTCCAGTCCCAGTTCTGCCACTGATGAGGCCTCGGCTTCTCAGGCTACAGTTTTCTCATCTGTAAAGTGGGGGCAGTGATGCCCAGGGCCAGGGTGTTGGGAGGACTGAATGGGGTATGACTTGCCCAGCAGCCTCAGGTGGCAGATCCTGAACCAGGCCTCTCTCCCAGGTGAGTGGGGAGATGCAGGGGGTTTGGACAAAAGTCCTGGAAGGCAGGTGTGAGAGCTCTGGCTCAGCCACATACAAGTTCTACCCTGCATTTTTTGGGGGGGCTCTCTGTGTCCTCTGCACAGGAGGTGTCTTCTGCAAATTAATACAGCTCTTCCGCAGAGAATACCCACTCCTTCAGAGAGGTTCACTCATTTAATCATTTGTTTTCTCATTCAGTTATTTTTTGAGCACCTACTATGTGCCAGGCATTTGGGTAGATGCCAGGGGTACAACAGACCAAGTCCCCGTACTCAAGGGTAGAGATATCAACAGGACAGAGTGAGATGTGCTATCCAGGGGCCCTGAGAGCACAGAGCAGGGGCCCACCAGCCTGGCAATCAGGGCAGGCTGCCTGGAGAGGGCGACATTAAGAATGGGTAGGAGTGAGTGATGGCCAGAGAAGGACCAGTGGGAGGTTGAGGGGGAGTATTCCAAGCTGAGAGAACCGGTGTGTGAGGACCCCAAAGGGAGAGGACTGAGCAGGGTGTGCCCAGAGAAGTGAATTTCAGCGGTTCCTCTGGCGGGAGTGTAGTGTGAGGGGCAGCGCTGGAGGAGGGGCAGCAGGAGCCTGGCCTGGCTTCATGGAGTTTGGGTCTCATACAGGGAGGGGCTCAAGGATGCTCTTCCTTTGAGAGCCCTGGAGCCAGAGGCCCACAGAGGGGAAGGGACTTCTGCGTCATTGCAACCCGGCCTCTCCGTCTTCTGCTGCCTCTCCGTCTTCTGCTGCCTCTCACTGCCCTGAGAACCCAGAGCTCTGCCTGAAAGGGCCAGGGGCTGCCCTGGGAGATGGTTATCCTAAGAGGCTGTAGGAGGGAGACATGGAGTGGGTGGAGGTTACGCCTCACCTGGGACTCACCTGGGATCTATCTATTCCTGTTTCAGACCATCAGAAGCTGGAGCGTGAAGCCCGCATTTGCCGCCTGCTGAAGCACCCCAACATCGGTAAGTTCTTGGGGAACAAGTGAGGGGTGCAGGGTGAGGCTTGGCCCTGCTCCCCTGCCCATCCTGGTGTTTTTTTGCTGATGGGGTGGGGAGGCAGCTGCTCTCTTTTCTGGGGATGGTGGTAAGAGAGATGGGAAAAGGGGGTGTCTTTGATGGTTTCCACATTCCTCAGAGACCAGCTTGGTTGGGTGGGGGGGAGGTGAAGAAGGGGCCCTTCCTCGCAGCCCACGCTGCCGGCAGCCTCCTTCAGAAAAGCTGTTTCAGGAAAACTCCCGGAGCCTTTCATCTCTCTCGAGAGACAAAAATAGGCCAAGCTTGGCCTGGGCCAGTGCAGCCCACTTCCCTAACTCACCCCCATGCTGAGTCAGCCGGGCACGGTGGTCCTGCCCACCTGCCCAGCCCTGTGGCTGGCCTGCCCCTTCAAGGCAAGCAGCAAGGTGGCCCCTGCCCAGGGATAGAATGCATGCAGGCTGTGTGGAGGGGCGGGGCCCAGGGCAGGCCCGACTCCCCTCCCCACCCCTGCACCCGCTGAGCGGCTGTTTCCCTGCCCATCCGAGTTCTGAGTCCTGAGGGAAAGAAGTACAGATTCTAGGTATAGTTCTGCAGGAAATGGCTGTGTGACCTTGGGTAGGAGCACTCCCCTCTCTGAGCCACTTTCTCCCATCTTCACAAGGAGAGTGCTATCGGAACCACCTGAGCATCGTGTTGACAAGTAGATTCTGGTTCGGCAGATCTGGGTCTGGGTGGGGCCCAAGATTTAGCATTTCTAACATGTGCTGAGGCAGTGCCAAGGCTGCTGGTTCACAGACCACACTCTGAGGAGCAAGGCCTAGGTGCCCCCTAAGGAATATTCCAACTCTGACAGCCACCACACCTTCTCCCTCCAGGGAAGCATTTCTCGGTGCCCAGGGCCCCAAGGGTTAACTCTTCTGCTGGAGAGAAGCATCTCCATCTGCTATTTATACCCAGAAAGCACCTCCCCTTCCCTGGGCCTGGGAAGGGGAGCAGGGCCGCACAAACAGCAGCAGCAGCAGCGGAGGCTCCAGCGCCAGAACCAAAGAAGGGGCAGCTGGCGGCTGGTGGGGAGGCACTCTGACTGGACTCTGGTCCCTGATCTGCTCCTGGCCTCACTGGGTGGCGCCCTCCGTGCTCCAACGCCCCAACGGTATCACGGAGGAGGTTGTGAGTGATGTCTGACTACAAAATCCCACAGTTCCTATAAAGGAGGTGTGCGTGCGTGTGTGAGTGTGTGCGCACGCGCGTATGTGTTTTGCTACTTCCTTGCAGCCGCCTCAGGTCAATGCTGCCTCCTCCGATTTGCACCCCCATCTCCCTCTCATTCCCAGCTATAATGGGGAGCAGTACGTATGGGCTCTGGGGCTGACAGACTGTAGCTCTCTGTATCATCACCACCTGCTGATGGGGCAGACCCCAGAAGGCCACCCCAAGGAGCAGGGGACAACCTGAGGGTTCAGCAGGTCATTTGGGATGCCAGGCACTGTGTTGAGTACCTTGCCAGCACCCTTGCTGTTAGGAGAAGAGGCTCAGAGAGGTTACGGAATTCACCGGAAGTTACACAGCTTGTAAGAGGTGTCGCTGGGAGGGGAACCCAGCAAGTCCGACTCCAGAGCCCGTTCTCATTCTATTCAGCTTCCCACGTG
Source organism: Cnephaeus nilssonii (assembly GCF_951640355.1). Taxonomy (NCBI): domain Eukaryota; kingdom Metazoa; phylum Chordata; class Mammalia; order Chiroptera; family Vespertilionidae; genus Cnephaeus; species Cnephaeus nilssonii. The sequence continues at coordinate 88,371,214 of NC_137076.1, read as the reverse complement.
GACCGCAGGGGTATGCTGTCAGGGACGGCATGGGGATCAGGGGAAAAGTACTTCCCTCCAACTTCTAAGAGAAAAATGATAACTGTTAGAACTATGACAGGAATGTCAGAGATTCGTGAGTTCAGCTACATACATGAAAACTAGGTTACAGAATTTTTGTTCTATGACAACGTTTTAAAAATTCAGAAAAGTGACAGCATAATTCAGTGGGCACAGACAGGCCGATCTCTGCCCCGGGGGTGGGACTGTCATGTAGCCTGTGGTCCTTGGATTCCGCTTTCCCCCTGGGCGCTGGGCTGAGTTTGTCGTCAGGGAGGCCTCTACCGATGGGCGGGGAGGTTGTGTGTGTGAGAACAGCAGTGAGAGAAGAGGCCCTGTCTGCTGGGCTCGGAGCGGTGTCGGCCACCCCCCAGGGATGGAAACTGACGCCAGTGTTCTGTGCCTTGGATGGAGGCTGGAGTCCTGCCCGTGTCGCTCGCCTGGCTGCTCAGAGGGGCAGCCTTTGACAATCAGCACAAAGGCACCGTCTGAGCTGAAGTCAGCTCTTCAGAAACAACACCCCCATCCGGTTCTGTCCATTCCCCTGAACCCCGAGGACGCTCTCTCAAGGGGCTGGGGCTCCTAGTGAGAGGGTGGACCTGGAACCCCAGTCCCTTTGGAGCGCCCCGCAAATGGCTGCTGGGGCAGACCCCAGAAGGCCTTTCTGAGATGGTTCCGGCTGCAACTTGGCTTCTTAGAGCTTCTCACGCTCAGGAAAGGGAAGTCAAAACCTCTCACACCCGCTGGAGCAGAGGGGATAGGAAGGAGTCTGTCGCCGAGAGTCTACCTGGAGGAAGATGGGAGAGAAAAGGGTCTTTTTTTGGTTGTTAATCCTCACCTGAGGATATTTTTTTCCATTGATTTTTTTAGAGAGAGTGGAGAGGAGTGGGGGAGGAAGAAAGGGGGAGAGAGAGAAAAAGAGAAACATTGATGTGAGAAAGGCACATCAATTGGTTTCCTCGTGCCCTGACAGGGCCAGGGATGGAACCCGCAACTTAGGTACATGCCCTTGACTGGGAATCAAACCTGAAACCCTTTGGTGTGCGAGCTGATGCTCTAATCACTGAGCGCACTGGCCAGGGTGAAAAGGGTCTTTTCCCACACTTGGCCTTGATACACTAACAATGCAAGCTTATTGTCCATAAATGAGAAGACAAATAATTTTTAAAGTATCTCCTATAACCTCAGCATCGAGAGCTGACACTGTATGATCATGCTTCCATTTGATAACTAATGCCTGTGCCTCTCAAGGACACCTCTACATCTCTTCTTGCATCAGGTTTCCTTGAAGCAGAGCCCCAGGCAAGGATTTAGGTACTTGTACTCCCAGCAGAGACCTGTAAGGGATGGGGATGGGGGTGCAGGAAGGAGAAGGGGAAGGAATGGCCTGAGGTCAAGTCTAATCCCAGATGGGGGGTGCAGTGGGGAGGCCTCTGGAGCATAAGTTCCATCTTGGAGTTGTCCCTCCTTAAGGCAAGGAGACTGGACCTTTGCAGCGACCTTGCCTCCTCACGTTCCTCAGTCATTGGCTGGAAGCTGCAGGTCACCTGCTGGGCAAGGTGGCTCCATCCGCAGCGGGCAGCTCTCCAGAAAGGAAAGGCAGCTGTGCGCTGTGAGCAGGCCGCCTTCCCAGCAGCGGCAGGTGGCTGCCCCGTCTTCCCGAGGGGGGCCGGGCAGAGCCCCCGTGCAGGGCTGCTACAGTCTGCACGCAAAACATGCAGAATGCTTAGTTCAAAACACACCTACCTTTTAAAAATGAAGCCTGCGTTTGCTTTGACATGCATTCAAAAATCAAAACCAGTGAATGGATGGAGGAAGGGATATAAATGTAGTTAGGCAAGTATAAGGAAGCATTAATGGTAGAACCCAGGCGGTGGGCACATGGGTGTCCACTTGACTATACATTTAAAATTTTTATAACAAAATGTTGATTAAAAAATCAAAACAGGATTATATTATATGTCCTTGGAGGCAACCTGCTTCTTAGCTTTGCTTTAAAATAGATTTAAAACATCTTTCAGGCATTATTTATAAATATATATCATCACTTAAGAATGAAACACTTTTAAAATTTAAGCCTGTGTCCCTTTCCTCCTCCTCCATCTCTGGTCCCCAGCTCCCCTTTCCCCGGAGTAGGCACCCCGTCCGGGGTATTTGATACCTGTTTCTCTAAGCTTTATGTGCAGATACGAGAGCCATAAAGAATTTAGGGGAGTCGGTATTGAGTCAGAAATCCATGCACATGGCAAAAATTCCAATGGCATTAGGCTTCACCGTGAACAGTAAGTCTCACCTCTCCATGACCCCCGTTCCTCCAATTCCCCCCCCCCCCAAGGCACCCCAGTGCCCACATCTCCATCTCCTCCGGGGAGACTTACGACACACAAGCTTAAATGCATCCTTGGAAAAAGGACAACGCACACTGCTTTGCATTTTGCCTTTCACCAAACAACATAATTGAGAGCTGATTCCGAACGAGTGAATAGATAACCGCCGCGTGATCTTCACAGCTGTGTAATTTCCCAACGTGCGATACATCGTAATCCTCCGGGCCCGCACCCGCTCTGTGCGCATTTCCAGGTTGTGGCGCAGGGGAGGGTGTGAACCTGTCCGGGGAGAACCTGCGCTTGGCTGGCAGGGTGCAGGCCCCTGAGTCAGCCCCAGGCCTTGGGGCCCCTTGTTTCAGAAGCTCGGGGGTTAATTTCGGGAGCTCTGGGCTCCTGGGAGCCTGGCTCTGTTCTTGGTAAATGAGGAATGAAGGGAGGACAGTTTTTCAGCATGCCAGAACTCGGGGACTGCTGTCACTCCCGCCTCCACATACTCTATTCTCTGCTCAGACCTGGAAGCAGATCGGGGATATTCGCTTGGCCAGGGCCAGCACCGAGTGAGCACCAACTGTGTGCTTCCAAGAGTCTCATTCTCATCGTCCAGGCAAGGAACGAGAGGCTCAGAAAGGTGTAGCAACTTGCCCAAAGGCACACAGCTAGCAAATGGCAGAGATTTGAGCTAAAGGATCATTCCATGATGCTTGTTTGCTCAGAAAGGAAATGGAGAGGTAGAGCGGGGAGGAAACCAAACTTTGACCCAAAAAAGGGGTCTGGCCCAGCCAGTGTGGCTCAGCAGTTGAGTGTTGACCTATGAACCAGGAGGTCACGATTCGATTCCCAGTCAGGGTACATGCAGGGTGTGGGCTTGATCCCCCATTTGGGGTGTGCAGGAGGCAGCCAATCAATGATTCTCTTTCATCATTGATGTTTCTATCTCCCTCTCTCTTTCTCTCTGAAATCAATAAAAATATATTATTAAAAAAAGGGGGGGGGTCTGTTGTCTTTAAGCCCAGGCCCTCTTGGCAGTGCGTGAAGTGAGTGGGCCCCTGCTCACCTGCATTTGTCAGAGCACCTGGCACCTCACTGCGCTCAGTGACTGAGAAACTGCAGTGCTGCTGCCAGAGGGACGAGGGAGGGCAGTGTGCCCTCCTGTAACTGGCTGCCTTGGCTCCTCCCACAGTGCGGCTCCACGACAGCATCTCCGAGGAGGGGCACCATTACCTGATCTTCGACCTGTGAGTCTGGGCCCACCCTGGGATGTACAGGGCACATCAGGGCGGCCCGAGCAGGGAGGGCCTCTCTGGGTCCCAAATGGCCCCAGACTGGGCTGTACTCCCTCTTCTGATAGAGTTTCCTAGAAGTGATTGCAAGTGGGTGATCCTGAAACACCAGCACATTAGCTTTGTCTCTATCTGTGGCTTCCGGTGATATAAAGCTTCCTTTTGGAATAATGTTAAAGTTTTGAATGCCAGTCGCTTGAGTGAAAAACCATAATTAAATGAGAGGCCTGGTGGTTCCCGGGCTGGCAGAGGCTCTGTGATGACACTGGTCTCATCCGTGAAAAACCCAACAGCGCTTGAGGTGTTGGTAATGGGGGAGACTAGGCGTGTGGCAGGCACAGCGGTGTGTGGGAAATCTCTGTGCCTTCCTCTCAGCTTTGCTGCGAACCTAAGTCAACGCTAAAAATAAAGTCTATTAAACAACAAAACCAAGGCCCGGCCCTTGGGCTTCTAGGAACCTAATGAATCCTAGTGACGTGTTCTGAGGGTCCCACCCTAGCTCCCACCTGGGCTTGGTCGGGGAAGAGCCAGGGCTGGAGGGAGGGAAGTTAGTGGAAGGGTGGGCTGGAAGCCCGGAAGGGAGTCCCTCCCTTTGGGGCTGAGGTTCTGAGGTGCCCAGGCCCCGCCCTTAGCTCCCTGGAGACTCTTCCAGCAGAGGCGGCACCTGGGGCCTCTGTGGGAGAGTGACTGTGCCTGTGTCCCCAGGGTCACCGGCGGGGAGCTGTTTGAGGACATCGTGGCCCGGGAGTACTACAGTGAGGCCGATGCCAGGTGAGTTCCCCAGGTGGCCTGGCAGGGCATCTCGCCTGCCAGCTTCCCAGGGGAGGCCCGTCTTCCCAGGGTGACGCCTGCCTTTCTCTCCCCAGTCACTGTATCCAGCAGATCCTGGAGGCCGTGCTGCACTGCCACCAGATGGGGGTGGTGCACCGGGACCTGAAGGTGAGCCGCCAGCCCGAGGGTGCAGCTCCTCCGCCCCCGGTCCTTCCCTCCACCTGCAGAGCCACCCGTGGTGTCAGATCCCCTTTAATTTCCCCTTGTTGGGCTGGAGGGAGAATATTCCCCTCACTGTTCAGATAAGGAAACTGGGCTTAGGGAGGGGGAGCATCTGGGCTCGGGACCCAGGCCGTCCGACCCGCAGCCCCACGTGCTTTGTGCCAAGCAGGTGAGACACGGATAGAATGCCAAGCCTGGCTATGGTCTGGTCCAAATCCCAGCTGGGCCACTTTCTAGCTTCACAGTGTCAGCTTCTTAATAGTGGGTGTTGCCATAGCAACCTCTGCACAGGTTGGCGAGAATGTCAAAGGAGACAGCACAGTGCCTGGTACATAGATGCGGTCGGTTACTCTTGTTTCCAGGTCTCTGGCGGCTGGGGGCAGGGGGAGAATGAAAAAAGGTCCTGGGGCCCTTGGGTCCTCTCTCCCCGCCTGAAGAAGGAGATGGGCAGGACAAGCAGATGCGGAGTCCAGGGGTGGCATCAGCGCACGGTCTGGCTGGGTCAGCACAGACTTCACAGCGCTCCTCTGGGCCTCGTGGCCTCAGCGGCTGGTAGCTCATAACATCACTCCTTTTTTGCAGAGCAGGAAACTAGGCCTAAAGCATCCCAGGGATTTGCCTGAGAACATGCGGTTCAGTCGTGTCTGAGCTAAGACGGGGGGAACCCTGGCCTCAGATCCCAGGCCCTAGGTGGTCTGAGGCCCAAAACCACTCAATCCAGCTCCTGCTTCTGCAGTAGCCCCTTGTAGGCGACCCTCTGGGTACCCATCAAACTTCTGCTTTTTGGTCTTCAGTGACCACACATTCACTTCTTACAGGGTAGCCCCTGTACCGTTGGGAAATGCTCCTTCATTCTTCCCTGCTATGGGGGTTTCCCCAGTTCTACCCTTTGGGGCCACACAGATCAAGCCTCCAGCTCAGAGCAGCCCTGGAGGCACTTGGGTGGCTGTGTGGTAGCTCCTGAGTTATCCACAGGCTGTTCCCCATTCCCACTCAGGATAGGACTTCCAGGCCCTTCCTTCTCACCCAGGGCACCCTCCTGGGGCACCCTCTAGTCAGGCCTGGTTCCTCTTTGGGCTGAAATGCTCTGAGCAGAACCCCTGCCCACCTCTGACTGCCATGAGTAGTCCATGGCTCCTCATCTGAACGCAGGTGAGCTCCCTACGGCTCAGTCTAGACTCATAGGCAGGAAGGTCTCTGGCCAGACTGCAGGGTGGCTCTCCCCGAAGGCCTGTTCCCATTATAGCTACGGCCCCTGCACGGGAGGAGGGGGGAGGAGAGGCAGCACAAATTTAGGCCGCTCTGGATGGAATAATTAGTGGCACATTCATCAAATCAGGGCAGGACGGCTACTGAGACCCAGGACACGTTGGGAACACAGTCCCCAGAGGACAAAAGGGGCCGTAATGAGCTGTATTTGTTTGTGGCCCATCTAGCTTTGGGCAGTGAAAGGTCAGATGTGGGACCCTCTTGGAAATCCAAGTGGGGAAGTGGTCAGAGGGAGCCAGCTGTCCCCAGAGACTTGGAGCCCCAGCCCCTCCCCATGCAGAAAATGAGTACGGATGCTTATCAGGCACTTGCTGTTGCCACTGTGAAGTACTTTACATGAATGATTGAAATTAATTCATCTGCCACCCAATGACAGGCACTATCCCCATGTTCTGGGAGGTAACTAAAGCTTAGAGAGGTGAAATAATTTATCCAAATCCCACAGCTGGGGTCAGAAGCTAGGGCTATCTAACTGGGAAATCCACACTCTTAACTCCTCTCCATCCTAACTAGGGCAATTTCCTGTCTTCTAGACCCAGCAGGAGACAGCAGCCTCAACACCCCAGAGGCCAGGAGGCATGTCTGAGGCCCCCATGACCTCCGTTCCCCATCCCTGTCTCTCAGCTTAGAGTGGCTAAGAGCATGGCTTGGGAGCCAGACTGTGCCATGATTCTGGATCTGTCTCTTATCAGCTCTGTGATCTTTGTCAAGTCACGTTACCTCTCCGAGCCTCAGTTTCCTCCTCTTTCTACATATGACAAATGCTTACTAAGTGCCTGATATGTGCGGGCCTCTGTCTTGGTGCTGGCGATGCAGTGGTGGACAAGACAGATAATTCACATACTACAGGGCGACAGATCATGTACAAGCACATAGACAGATGGGGGAAACATTACAAATCACAATGAGATCTATGAAGGTAACAACAAGAAGCTAAGCTAGGAGATACCTGGGGGCTCTTCATAGAGTAGGCATGGAGGGCTTCTTGGAAGGGGTGACATGAGGGTGAGAGCCAGATGAAGAGAAGAGGCCAGCACTGTGAAGCTCATAAGGAGAACAAATTAGGCAGGGGGAACAGGAAGTGCAAAGGCCCTGAGGTGAGAACTAGCATGACTGTTTCAGGGGCTATAAGAATGGGGATAATTATGCCTACCCCAAAGAGTTGTTGAGATGATAAATGAGGTTATGTGTACAAAGCCCTTAACCTAGTGGCTGGCACATTGTAGGAACACAGTAGATGTTGCTTCTTTTTTCTTTTTGTGGTGATGCCTGTCCCCTCACCTCAGCCCCAGATCCAGACCCTGAGGGGAGGGGAGAGGAGGGGATGGCTGGTGGAGGAAGGTTCTTTCTGTTGCAGAAGACCTGCAGTGGAGTAGTCCTCTCTCTGGGGACTAAACTCAGGGTCCTGGGGTTGGAGCTGGAGGTGGGGGCAGCGTGCCTCTGGATTATCCAGCTGCTCCACCTGTAAGCCTAGGTAGGCCCCTGGAGATGAGGCTCTGGACCTGCTCACTGTCCTCTGGCCCTTTCCTCCCCACCTTTCCCTCTTCTCTCTGGACCTGGGAAGCCGGAGAATCTGCTGCTGGCCTCCAAGCTCAAGGGCGCTGCGGTGAAACTGGCAGACTTTGGCCTGGCCATAGAGGTGGAGGGGGAGCAGCAGGCATGGTTTGGTGAGTGGGGGCAGGGGGTGTTGGGGGTCAGCCTTGTGTTGATATGTTGGCCTCTAGGAACCTCCGCCTGAACAGGGGCAGGTTGGAGAAGGTGTTGGACCAGCCAGGGCTCAGGTAGCAGAGTGAGAGTTCCCTCCCCACGCAGCCTCTGGGTCAGTGGGTAGGGCTGGGCGCAGGGACATGGTTATCAATCAAACAGAACATAGCTTCTTCACATGCACATAGACCTACACTGTTGGCTGGAGGCTTCTATGGGTTTCCCCCACATCCTGAGTGCTGGAGATTATTATCCCGACGTTACAGATGAGGAACAGAGGCTAAGAAACCTGGAAAAGGTCAAAGGTGATTAAAAGGGGCAGAGCAAGGTTTTAAGCTCAGATGATCCAGCATGCTCTGAGATTTGGGCATAATTGAGTCTTTCCCGCTATCTGGGGACACGTTTTAGTGGGCAATATTGACCAGTGATTAAGAGCCAGAGCTCTGGGTTCCAGTTCCGCCTCTGCTACATATGGGGTGTGTGATTGGGCCTCATTGCACCTCTCCCAGCCTGTTTTCTCGTCTGTAAAATGGGGACAATAATAGAATGTTCCCCAGGGTTGTGTGAGGGTTAAATGTGATCAGGCATAGAAAGTGCTCAGCCCTGCTTAGCACACATACTCAATAAATAGGAACCATTCTTATGATCACTGTTGAAGTCCTTGGGGTGTCCATTATTTCAATTGATCCTCCCAACAATGCTGGAAGGTATTTAAAATAGGAATCCCTAAGCCCTCATTTGACAGATGAGGAAAATGAAGCCTAAAAAGAGACCTCCCCAAGGGATTTGAGGGTAAAGCCAGCGTGAGGGACAGCCTCCTGCCATCCCAGGACCAGCTCCTCAAAGGGGTAGACGTGGGCCAGGGTTCATTCAGCTCAGCGTGGGGCTGGCTGGCAAGGACATTTTGTCTTGAGTGCCCCCAGGAATTGATTGGTAGTGGCTGCTGGGGGCGTTGCTAGAAGTTCATGGAGCTGAGTTGGGACCCCATGGGAAGGGCACTGGGGTTGATCAAAGACTTCTGCCGTAGGCTCTGGAGTGGGGGTGGTGCCCAGTGTACTTTGTACTTGTCCCCCCTGGTCTAGAGGCATTGTTGGCCCCATCTGAGGGCAGGAGGTGCTTTTGCCATCTCCAGGGCAACTCTCATCCCTCCTCCAGCAGGACCTTGCTTTGGTTTACTTATGTGCCACCCTCGGTGTGTGTCTGCCTGTCTGTGTGTCTGGGGAGCAGGGTTTGCCGGGACGCCTGGATACCTCTCTCCAGAAGTGCTGCGGAAGGACCCGTACGGGAAGCCCGTGGACCTGTGGGCCTGCGGTGAGTCCTTCCAAAGGCCCCTCTATCCCCCTGGCCACCGGCACCTCTGGTGCCCTCTCTCCTCTTTCCCATCACTCCCCTCCCCATTGCTTCTCCTCACAAGGGGCTGAAGTTCCTCCTGGCGCTCTCCCCAGGAGTCATCCTGTACATCCTGCTCGTGGGCTACCCCCCGTTCTGGGATGAGGACCAGCACCGCCTGTACCAGCAGATCAAAGCCGGCGCCTATGATGTGAGTCTCACTCTTCTCTCCAGCCTCCCTGCCATCCCCTGAGCTCCTTCCAGAGAAAGCCAATGGCCAGTGAGGTCAGGACCCGAGGATGCCCCCCTCTTGTCCTCCCAGTCCATGTAGGTCTCCTTGCCACTCTCTAGTTGTGGGCCAGAGGGTGAATGTCAGGCAGAGTCGAGGGCTGACTGAGGCCAGGCGATGAGCTGCCTGTGTCTAATGACCGGGGGCCTCTAAGGGATGGGGTCTAGCCCATGGGGCTTCAGAAGGCAGAAGCAGCAGCAAAGTGAGGCAAGAGGTTGGGGCGGGGGGGAGTGGGAGCCGGGGCAGGTCCTAGAGCCAAGTTCTCTTTCTCTCTCTAGATAGAGATTTAGATAGGTAGATAGATATATAGATCTATATACACACAAATAATAATAGCTGACACTTATATAGCACTCTTCTAATGCTTTCTATATGTTATTATAGTTAGTCCTCACACCAATCTATGGCATAGGCACTGTTATTGTCTTCGTTTTACAGGTGAGGCACTGAGAGGTTCAATAACTGCTCAGCTCATATAGCTAAGAAATGGTAGAGCTGGGATTTGAACTCAGGCGGTCCGGCTCTAGTGTCTAAGCTTCTAACTACAAACTATACTGCTTTTTTACATGGCTGGTTTCTATCAAGCTATGTGCCATGTGTTTTATACCATACTTAACCCTCACAGCACCTCTAGGTCACATGACTCGCCCAAGGTCACTCAGCCCAGGCAGCAGACTTGAACCCAGCCTTGTGATCCTGAAGTCTGGGCTCTCACCACAGGCCTGCTGCTTTCCAGATAAGGCACATCCTCAGAACAGCAGAGGAAGGCCCCCTTTTCGCATGCCCCTCGTTCTGATTTTTCCTGGGTCAGGGCACCCTGCCCCAACTCCTCCTGGTTATGGATGCCCAAGTGGATGGTCAGTAGGACCCCTGCCTGCTCCCCTGCCAGTCAGGGGCTGGGGGATCGCAGGGGTGGCCTGGGGTAGGCTGGGCAAACCTGGCCCCTCTGCCCCTTTCAGTTCCCATCACCAGAATGGGACACCGTCACCCCAGAAGCCAAGGATCTCATCAATAAGATGTTGACCATCAACCCGTCCAAACGCATCACGGCGGCCGAGGCCCTCAAGCACCCCTGGATCTCGGTGAGCCTTCCTCAGCAAGACCCTTCCCAGGACACCCCCCCCCCCCCGCCCCCGAGACCTCAGGGTTAAGGCCTTCACGGAGTCCTGTCCCTGTCCCTGGGGTGAGGGGGTTTATCCAAGAGACACTGACCCTGCTGTGGTTCCCAGGGGAAAGTGCAAATGGGAGGTTGGCATCAGGACGGGGGTGTATTGGCATTGAATGTCTAGTGCACCAAATGCTAAGTACCTGAAATGTTTACAACATCCCCTAGAACAGTGGTCGGCAAACTGCGGCTCGCGAGCCACATGCGGCTCTTTGGCCCCTTGAGTGTGGCTCTTCCACAAAATACCACGGCCTGGGCGAGTCTATTTTGAAGAAGTGGCATTAGAAGAAGTTTAAGTTTAAAAATTTTGGCCCTCAAAAGAAATTTTAATCGTTGTACTGTTGATATTTGGCTCTGTTGACTAGTGAGTTTGCCGACCACTGCCCTAGAACAAAGAGTTATTCCCCCAAGATGCCAACCACAACCATAAGACGCCCTGCTGAGGGGCCCTTGGGTAGGTCTGCCTTCTACTCACAGACCTCTTCCCTACTCCCTCCAGCACCGGTCCACCGTGGCCTCCTGCATGCACAGACAGGAGACCGTGGACTGCCTGAAGAAGTTCAACGCCAGGAGAAAACTGAAGGTAACAGGTCCTCACCCTCCATGCCCCCAGACATGGGAGTAGCGTGGCCTGGGTCTCCACAGTGTCCAGGAGACCACTCACTGTTCTTTCCTTCACTGAGTCAACAAACGTTTATTGAACACCTGCTGTCTGGGCAGGGCGGTGAGCAGTGGACACAGACACGTAACCAGGACATGATGGGGCCGTGGTGAGTGCTGTGATTCCACGCCCCCAGACTGTGGGTGTACACAGCAGGGCCATGAGCCAGGTCTAGAAGGACCAGGGAAGGATCCAGGAGGCTGCCCTGGGCAAGTAGCATACAAGCTGAGGCCCCAAAGGAGAAGCAGGCATTCGCAGGGTAGCGTCAGAGTGGGCAGATGCTTCGGACAGAGAGAAAAGCCTGTGGAAAAAGGGATCAAGAAGCGAGCTTGATCCCTTAGGGGGACTGCAGTGTTTCAGCAGAGGTTTCAGAAGTGACATGTGACTAGGCAGGAGGCCATGATGGGGGTGAGGCCCCAGCTGCCAAACACGGGTGAGGAATGGCCCGGAGACTTGGGTAGGGGCCGTGACCCCAAGGAAATTACATGGAGACCCAGGTGGGCCCTGAGCTGCGGCCTCTCAGCAGGTCCTGTGTGTTCTCGGGGCCATGACAACTCCTGGCCTAGACCTTGCCAGGGACCCCATGAGCAGGTAGGAAGAGCGACTGTGGGGTCCCCATCTGGTCAGAAGAGAGAAGCCATCAGCATGCTGAGTGACAGATACTGAGGCCCCGGCTCATTGGGAACCTTCTCACCAACTGCTCCCAAGCTTGGCACGGCGGCTCAGGATGGGGACCTGGGCCAAGGGCGGCGGCCAGCATGATGCCGGGAAAACGGAGTATCATCCCCAGCCCCTAGTGGGAGCTTCACAGAAGAAGTCTCAAAGTGTCAGAATCAGGGGAAACACCCTGGGCTGCCGGACTCAGAGAGTGTCCAAATCAGAGAGCGTCAGACTAGAAGAGCCACTGCTCCCCAGCCCCCTTGTTGACAGAAAGGGCTTTTCTGCATTAACCTTCCAGGGTCTCAAGCCCAGGGATGTGCTAGTACCTGAGTGAGGTGCTGAGTGCCCCGGGCGGAGGGTAGACACGGGAGGGGCCCTGGGATGCAGGGTCTACTGTCCTTGCCCAGGCAGGACACCTCCTTGGCCTTTAGCAGCCCCCGGACAGGTGTCCCCGGGCCCATCCACCAGCTCTGGCCAGGCCGGTGGAACCTATTAATATCTGCGTCTAGAATGGCCCTGTCCCTGGAGCGGTGCCAGCTAAGGTTGAGTTCACCCTGATTTCTCCAGTGAGGCGGGGGTTGGTCCCTGGGCTGTGGCATGGGGGACTAATGAGGGGCAGAGGCTTTGGCTTTGTGTATGAGTGGAGCACCTGTCTCTCCTTCCCCACTCATCACCCATTTCTCTGTCTCTCCTCTCCCCACTCAACTCCGGCTTCTCTCCCCACCACACCCTCTCCTCTCACCTGTGCAGGGAGCCATCCTCACCACGATGCTGGCCACCAGGAACTTCTCTGGTAGGTGGTAGGACCTCAAAGCCCCAAACACATCCTGCAGGAGGTGGGGACATTGCCATGTCGGATACCTGGGTACCCTCCGGCCCGGGGGTCTGGGAGAGCGGGGGCTGCAGAGGACCCCGTGACTGGGGGCTTTGCTCACGTGAGGCACACCTGCACCCAGAAGTGGAGAAGGGTCAGAGGTTGGCAAGCTACGGGCCCACGAGGAAGGGAAGGGTCCGAGGTTCAGTCTGTGTCCCCTGCCTCACAGGAGTGCTGGGGTTCTCAGCCTGGGCCAGCCAGAGGGAAGGCCTCTCAAATGTGGGTCCAGGTCCAGGCGGGACTGAGCAGTATTCCTGTTCCCCGTGGTTACAGAGCCCAGTGGGGGCCATCGCCATCCCTGCTTTCTAAAGGAGGAAGCTGAAGCTCGGGGCGGGGGGGGGGGGGGGGCGGGGGAGGAGACGTGGTAGGCCCAAGTGGCATCGCTAGGGGGAGGCAGAGCCTGTGATCAGCGCAGGTTTGACCAACCTCAGTGCAAGTGCCCTTAGCCAGGGCAGGAGCCTTCGGCCTTGGCCAGAGCCAGGCTGGTCAGGGCAGGGAGTGCCCAATGACCTGTGGCATGTGGCCCCCGAAGAGAGAAGGGGAAGGGATTAGTGTCAGGGTTTAACAAGAGGCTCCCCCTGGCACACTGGAGAGTGCCAGGACCAGCGCTGCCAGAGGCTTCTCTCCGGGGAGCCCGGAGGCTGAGTGGGCAGCTGAGCTGATATGGCAAAGCTCACCCGAGGGGCCCTCTGCCTGGGGCTGGAGCCAGCCTGAGACAGTGGCTGTGGTCACGTGGCTGGCCCCGCAGCAAGGGGCCGACTTTGGGCGGCGACAGCCCAGGCCTCGTGAGAGGGTCCCCCTGCCCCTTTAACGAGCTGCGAGAATGAGACCCAGCGTGGGAAAACCTTGGAACTTCAGATCTGAGCTTTCGCCGCTGCCTGAACTGCCTTCCCAGTCTCTCCCCAGACAAGGATCCTGCAACTCCTCAAACTGAAACATGAGCCACCCAGACAGAGTCTTTTTTTAACAACTGAAGTGCCCCTAGAGAACTCTAATCCAGAACTAAAAGATGGTGCCCCTGGGGTTACTTCCAATCTCTAGATGTGCTGGGGGGGGGGGGGGGCGCAGTGGTGTTTAAAAAAAATTTTAGAAAGTGTTTCCAGCACTTAAACATCAGGAGATTTCATGGAAAAGCCCAGATCTCTGTCTTCTCTTGAAAATAGAATATGTGGCCTCACAGATCCCCCCAGTCTTGCGATAGTGGCTGGAGCTGAGAGGGCCCCCTGGAGGCTGGAGGGGCAAGCACTCCGGCCCGCTCAGCCTGGTTCAGCCCACAAGGCCTGTGGGGGAGGGACAGCCATTCCTTTTGGCTTTGGATCCAGAGGTACCCACTTGCTTACAAGAGGGGAACTTTGGACGAGAGCCAGGTAGGGGTCATTGGAAATGTGAGGGTGATTGGAAGGCTGGACAAACCAGGAGCCCCATCCTTCAAAGCCTCTGGGGCTGCCACATCTTGTACGCCCCTTGTCGCCAGCTCACTCTGCAGGCCACCAGGGGAAGTGCAAGGGGCACCATTTATTGAGCATCTACTGCACAGAGGCCAAGCGCTGTGCCAAGTAAGCACTTTATAGACACCCCATCCCGTTTAACGCAAAGCATTTGCTTGAGGTCTGAGCAGCCGGATGTCAGGCTGGGCAAGGCTGGGCACGCGTGCCACTTCCTGGCTGATGCCCTCCCTCTCCACGGGCTCTGGCCGGGAGGTGAGGGGTAGGGAAAGGGGGATGACAGAAGTGGAGCCTCCCTGAGATCTGTTGCTCTGCTTTTCCTGGCTACCGGGGGCAGAGCCAACCCCAGCCTGGAGCTCTGGAGTTTGAGGGTGGGGAGGCCTCCGCCAGGATGGGTGCTCTGGCAGGGTTGGGCCCCACAAGGGGGCATCTGCTTCTTGTCACTGGCAAAACACGGCTCGCAGCTGTCCAGCGTGAGTAGGCAGGGCTGACACATGACCTCTGCAGCAGCATGGGGCTAAAATTAGAGCAGGCCGGGTTGGGGAGGGCGCATCCTGCCCCGGCCGGGCAGCCGGGCCTCCGGGTTGGCCACACCAGCACGGGTGGTGACCGGGATCCAGAGGGAATCCCCGGGCTCAAACAGTAACTCACAGTCCTGGGACGCACTGGATACCTTCCTCAACCTCAACCCATGGGGCTGGGGGGTCACACTTGCGATCGCTGAGAACTGTGGGAGCCCGGGCCCACCTAGTGGGCCACTGGCAGTCCCAGGCTCCAGAGGAGGGAGGAGAAGCAGGAGGAGGTCTCCCCAGATCGCTGAGCCGGCTCCCTGCCCTCCGGCTGCCCGTGGATGCTGCTCTTCCTTGCACTCTGGGCCCTGGTGCCCTGCCTGGTGTTGGTAACCCTCTACTTTCTCTCCTCCGTAGGAGGGAAGAGTGGAGGAAACAAGAAGAATGATGGTGTGAAGGTAAGCCCCCTGGGAGCCACCAGGGCCTGCTCTGGCAGCGTTTCCTTCAAGAAGGCCCGGCTTTCAGGCCTGGCGAAGACCCAGGCCTTGCTGGTGGTGTTCTGGGCAGATGGGGTCTCTCCGGCAGCCGGGCCATCCCCAGACCCAGAGACCTGGGCTTCGGGGCCCACCTCTCAGCAGGATCAGGGGAGGAAGCTGGGGAGGAAGCGGGGGAGGGGGAGGGTTGAAAGCTGGTGGGAGACTCAGATGGCCTGGGGTTGGCGTGGGCACAAGGAAAGGGGCGGTCAGAAGGAGGTTTCTGGGGTTCTCTGGGGCGGGAGGACTGGTAAGCAGAGGGTACAAGGAAGGGATAGAGGAGTAACTTCCCTTTTCCCGAGTGTGGGCTGGCAGGAATGGATCCCTGGCCCAATACACCCCAAGTCCAAGAGGATGGACAGCAATTCCTCTCCACTTTGGGGTGCAGAGGTGCTCTCTCCCCGTGAAGACCTGCTTGTTCAATGCTAAGCATCCCCGCCTCCCCCAACCTAGGCCTGCCCTCTGTCCTCCTTCCCAGTCCTGAAGCCCGAGCTACTTCCACACACACACACACACCCCTGACCCCGCTCCCCTCCTCTCTCTTCTCCCTCTGCTCTCTGGGGCCTGGTCCCACTCTCTGCAGCCCCCTTCTCCCTGCCACTGGCTCGCCTTGTGGGTTCTCCTTTCCCGAGACCCTGCCTTTCTCTGGGCTCAGAGCCCTGCCTGGCCAGGGCCCCAGGGCTGGGCTGCGCCCAGGACACTGGAAAGTGTGGGACGTTGTCCAAACACAGCCACCAGGTGGGCTGGTGGCTCCGTGGCTTCATTTGCAGTGGCATTTACAGTCTCAGGTCGCGGGCTTTGGTCTGTCACGGTTACATGGGAGGGATCTGGGCTGGCTCTCGGAGGCCAGGGTTCGGGCCTCCCCTCTGCTCTTAGCCCTCTGCAGGCTTGAGTTTTCCTGTAGGTACAATGGGCAGGTGGAAGGGTGTGGACTCCATGATTTCTAGGGTTTCAGCTTTAAAAACATACCAGCAAACAAACCCGACAAAACCCTGTCTAATCACTCTCCCTCTTGTCTTGGGTGCTTGAGGAATACCTAAGTATTTGGTTATCAGCTGAAGTCTGTGGTTTTCAAACTGAAGTCCTTGGAGCCCAAAGGTTCTGGGGAAGCACCTCCAGCAGCAGATGGGGTGGGGTGAGATTAGAAGCGGCAAGCAGAGAAGGTTCTGGGCTTCCCATGCCCACTTCAGCCAGAACGGCTCCGTGTCACAGCCAGCACCGTGGTTAAGAGAGCCTGGGCGGGCTTAGCAGCCACAGACCTTGGCTAGTTATTTGAATCCCCTGAGCCTGTGTTTCCTCGTTCAAGCAAAGAGGGTCAAGGGGTGTCCACCTGGCAGGGCTGTTTATGAGGATGAGCCAAGATCACGTGTGTCGAGGGCTTAGCATGGTGCAGGGTGTGCGACACATGTTCATGAGGTGCCTGCCGGTGTTATTATCTTTTCTCTTTTATATATTGGACTTCTGGGTTAAGATTTGTCTTGAAAACAAAGTTTGCTCAAGAGAGTATTTGGGAATCCACAGATCTAAAGCCGACACAATTTCTAAAGTTGACATGCACGCATCCCGAGTCCTGCAGTGGAGCTCAGAATTGAGTTTTGGCTCACCTGCTGTTTGGCTCGCCATTTGAAAGGGTAATGGTGGGGGGGGGATGTACAATGTGGGATGGCCGGTTTGGAGGCGCTGGAGCTCTCTCTGGCCCTGGTTGGTAGACACTGGGGCACGGGGTTCCCTGGGGAAAATTGTATTTGGGAGATATGGGGCAGAGGCCACAGGTGCTGGTGTGCTGTGGCCCAGGTCAGTGGAGGAGGAGGCGGCAGAGGGAGGGCTGTCCCGGTCTGCTTGGCTTGTGGTGTGGCCCTGGCAAAGGCTAACTCAGAGCCACTGCTGTGAGGTCAAGGCCTCCCTCAGGCAGGGTCTTGGGACAAAGCTCTGGTCTGGCTCTTCTCCGGCAAGGCCAGGAGGTGGAGCCTGAGGGCAAGGCCAGGGCGTAGTGGGGCTCTCGCTCACTAGTCACAGTGGGCGCAGCTGAGGAAAGTGCCCCTCCTTTCGGCAGCTACGACAGAGACTTCTCAGGGCGGCCTGGGTGGATGAACAGAAGCTCCAAGGCTATTACTGGCCCGACTGTCTCTCTGTAGTGCAGCCTCCTTCCCCTCCTGGGGGTTGGCTGAGGGGGAAGTCCAGCTGGAAGACAAGTCACCCGGGGCCTCGCCCAGGATTCAGGGCCCCCTGCCTGCCATCTGTCACTCCGGGGTCCAGTCATGTTTTCACCGTGAGTGAAACTGGCTCTAGTCAAGAAGCCAAGGGTTTGAATCTGGCCCCCGCCGTCCCTCCCTTGGGGACCAGGGTCATCGCTTCTGTCATCTGTGCAGAGGAAGAATGGCAGTGGCTGGCAAGCCTGGTAGAGTCATCCTGTGCTTCTTTAACTGACACACGTTCAGCCAAAGTGAGGAAATACAGATTCTTCCTACAACACTGTTCTAGAGACAAACCACCGATTCCATCCGGGGCTTTGCTGAGGAAGCAGGGATTGGTCCTGCCACTGGAGGACAGCGGGCCAGTTGGAGTTAGAGATATGGGACAGTACTGCACTGTAAGGGCTTTTAATGGCTTTTGAGGCTAATTTTGAACATACTTCTCATTTCCATCATCCTTGCTAACCTTAGAACCATGCTTTTTTCCAGGTGGTTCTAAGAGATGTGACTCTACTTTTGGTGAAAGACTCTTGTAAATTAAATGCTAACATGCCGGTCAGTGTGGGATTATTGTTAGTATCATCATTTGTGACTCAGGGAAATTGAGTCTTCCTATTATCAAGAAGCGATGCCCGCGCCCCCCCCCCCCCACCCGCAACCACCCCAAGGTCTCCACTGCTATAAGAAGGGGCCGCCTGCTCCCACTCTCAGTCCCACTCACTGCCCCTGTTGGTGTCCCATCCGTGCCGTTGTGACTTCTCTCTCCCATGTCCCATCCTGTCACTGTACGTCCGAATCTGATGCAGTCTCTGCTCTGTGTTCCCTCTTCGTGTCCTGCCTGGAACCTCCTGGCCCCCCGGGCCAGTCCTCAGGTTTCTGCTGTCAGCCAAGCTGAGCGGGCCTGTCCCCTCCTACAAACACTGTGCCTGGCTTGGCTCCATCCAGGAGTGAGGCTGACTCTAGGAGAAGAGGAGAGGAGATGAGAGGAGAGGAGAGGAGAGGAGAGGAGAGGAGAGGAGAGGAGAGGAGAGGAGAGGAGAGGAGAGAGGAGGGGAGGAGAAGAGAGGAGAGGAGAGGAGAGGAGAGGAGAGGAGAGGAGAGGAGAGGAGAGGAGAGGAGAGGAGAGGAGAGGAGAGGAGAGGAGAGGGCTGTCTGAAGGCTGCTGGCTTTGGAAGTCACACTGTCCGGCCCAGCGGGAGCAGGTGCAGGGGCTGTGCCCGGTGAGCCACCCCTGCCATGTCTGCAGAGGCCCTGGAGAGAGAGCACAGGATCTCAGCCCAGAATTAGACCTGAAGACCCTCAGAATATTGTGCTTCTCCCTGGTGGACCCACCCTAAGGGCATCTCCAATCCCTCCTCTGCTCCCCCTCCCACCCCCCTGCAGTGCAGCAAGGAGAGCAGCCTCCTGGCCGCAGATGTGAATGGTTTGGGAAGGATAAACCTTTGAAGAGCGGCCAGGCTGTGGGTGCCTGAGGCCTGGACAGAGGAGAGAGCAGCACTCAGGGGTTCTGGCCTCTGCTCTGCTAGCGGCAGCTGAGAGACCTCGGGCAGATCACTGCCCATCTTTGGGCCCCAGTTTCTCATCTGTGCAATTCAAGTGTCAGTCTTGAGCTGCAACCCTCTTTATGAGTCTTTAAGACTCTTGGCTTAGAGCTGAGAGAAGAAGAAGATAATCCACCTCTGTCCTTTCTCTTTCCTTCCCTTGGTTCCGAAGCCAGTAATACAGGGAAAGCTACAAACGCCCCCAAAGCTAGAGCAGGCTGAATGGCAGGGCCCGACGGCTCAGATTCTGGGCTCTGCTGTATGTCTGGCTGTGCCTTGGGTTCTCTCTCAGCATAAAGGAGTTGGCTAGGCCGGGCACTGGGAAGCTGTGAACGCAAGTGGAAGTTCAAAGGCCATTTAGAGGACTGGTTCCCGCACTTGGCCCTGCTCTGGAACCTCCTGGAGATACTGTTTTAAACGGAGATCCCTAGACCCCACCCTAGACTGAGTTCCCAGACTCCTCGAAGGGGCCTGGTTATTTGTGACTAGGACACTTAGGGTCCTTTCAGCCGGGATGCATGGGAGTCTAGGAGGAGAGATTGGGCCTCACCCCAGACCCGAGCACCCCTTTGTCCTTCAAGAGCTTTGGATTCTGGAGGCCTTAGGCAACTGGCATCCGAGACCCAGGGTTGACTTCCCCCAGCAGAGCTTGGCGTAGAGGGAGCCCTGGTCCAGGGGAGGCTTGACCTGGAGCTTGGTGATTAGTCTGTAGACCCAGCAGCTGTGCATGAGGCCCCAGAACTTCAGGCCAAGAGAGGACTGGTCCCACCAGGTCAGCTGTTGCTGGTGGCCCTGACTCCTCGCCCCCATGCCCTGCCGGCACAGGCCCACAGAGGATGATCCTGAGGCCCATCCTCCTTCCGAACCTCCCCTGTCGTCCATTCCTCTGCTCTCTGCCGTTTTCACGCTGTGTCTTTTCCTGTCCCATCTCTTCTCCTTGTTTTTCCAGAAAAGAAAGTCCAGTTCCAGCGTTCAGTTAATGGTGAGTGTCTGCCGTCTCCCAAACGCCGGTAAATGCTGGGCCTCGACCCCTCGCTCCTGCCTCCCTCCTGCAGGCTGCACGGGGAACCCGGGGCGGGGAGAGGGTGCTCAGGGCGTGCTTGGTACGTGTGCCTCGTGTGACAATATGTGTGTTGCGTGTGCGTGTTGTTGGCGTGTTTCTGTTGACACCTCCAACTCCATGGCCCAGACCAGCAGCCTGACAGTAGACCTGAGAACTCTGTTGGGTATGAAGGTTGATTTGAACCCCATCCCACATCCAGCCCTTGGCTTCTCGCTTCTCCCCACCCTCTGCTCTGGAACTCATCTCAGGGCTTGGTTTGTGCCAGTTGTGCCGAAGGGTGGAGGGGCTTGGTTTGGCCAATGTAGTGGGCGCCGTAGAGGCCCTTCTTGAGCAAGGCTGTACAGGGCCCGCCGGTGGCAGAGGAGCCACCAGCCCTGCCTCTGTCTAAACGTTCCAGGGGTGGCGTGGTGGCCCATGTCCCTCTTCTTCTGATTCCAATGCTATCTCCCTCAGGTGTGTGGTTTTTCTCTCCCCGAAAAGCCCAGCTCTCTCACACTGGGCCTCCCGCTCTCTCTCTCTCTTCCTCTCCTGCCAATGTGTGTATTCCTTCCCCATTCTGTGGCCACCATGTGCCTCCCTGCCCCTCTACACTCCCTCTATGATCCCTCAAGCAGAAAGGGCCCAGGATCCCCTCCCAGCCCTTCCAGAAAGGCCAGGGTTCTCCTTGCATCCATCCCTCCATCCACGCCCCCACCACCAGCCACCTGCTTAGCTGGGCCCTTCCCCTCCGTAGGTTCAGAAGTCTGACAGGTTTTCAGGGGAGCATCCGGATGGCAGAGCCAATGAGGCTTACAGAAACCGGGCCGCAGCGTCAGGCAGCTGGGGCAGCCCCCCACTGGCCGCGCCCCCTCCTGCTGGCCAGGCCGGCCTCAATGCCTCCCTGTTCTCTCTGGCAGGAATCTTCGGAGAGCACCAACACCACCATTGAGGATGAAGACACCAAAGGTAGGGGGGGGCCTTGCCTTTGGCGTCTGGGCCCCAAGGCCTCCTCAGGCCCCCTTCACTGACAGCCCCTGGTTTGAAAGGGCCCCAGTGCCAACCTTGTGTCCTGCTGCTCTGCACAGAACCTCACTTTGGTTCCTTCCAGACCGAGTACACTGTCCCCGGCGTGGGATACTCAGCCCACTCGTGGTACATAGCTGGACTTCTATTGTGGAGGTTATGCATGAACTTTCGTATGTGTTAGGAAAAATTAATGTAACACATTCATGTCATAAATGTATCACAGTGGTATGCATTTTCCTTTTGAAATAAGCATTTTTGAATTTTTTTTAAGTGTGCTGATTTTTAAAACATGAAATAATAATTGTAAGGAAAGGGAAAACAAAAATGCAGGATGTTCAGTTGTATGGGAAGCATGGGAAACCCTGCCTAGGAGCAACCTGGAATGCAGGAGCGACTAGCAGTCCTCAACCTCAGAGGGAGCAAGCCGCACATACTTGTGATCGGATAGTGAGAGAGGAAGTAATGAGGACCGTAATAGAAATAATGGCTGTGCTGTGGGCTAACCTGGAAGTGCTTTATGTTGACCTGAACTTCATCACAACCCTCTGGGGAGATTGCAATTAACCCCATGCATCCCACAGCCCCGGAAACAGAGGAGTCGAGTCAAGTGTCCCCAGGCCCTATAGCTCACAAGGGTGGAGTCAGGATTTGAATCCAGGCAGTGTGACTCCAGGGCCTGGCTCGTAACCACCACGCTGGGGGCCTTGGTGTGTGGAAAGCATGCGTCTTCAGGCAAGGGGACACCAAATTGTTGGATGCGTTGGTGACATTCTGTGCTCTGTCTGCACCCAGCCCTCCTCATCCCCCTGGGACAGGGACATCAGAGAGCTCAGGGTTCCCACACTTGGGCACGTGTCAGAGACGCCTGGGAGCCTCTGAAATCTAGGAAGACACCGTTGACCCGGAGAGATCGCAGCTGGACCAGTTTAGACATTTTTCAGTAGTTTAGATAATTTTCCCCTAAAAGAACATAATGATGGGGGAAAGAGCATTTTATTATGCAATAAGTATTTTTGCACAATTGCAATTCAGGTTTTAAGACAGCTTTGATACAATAAATGCCATGACTACCTCTTGCCTCTGCCAGGATACCCTGGAAGATCAGCCGCACCTGTGTATGGCCCTCTCTGATCAGTCCCAGTTGTGGGAGCGCAGGTTGGGGGACTCACTAATGCCATAGCCTGGCACTAGAGCAAATCCGTTTTCCATGATGGCACTAGTGCCAACCTTTAAAAATACATGGTCTTGAAGAAGAATCCCTTGTTAGGGTCAAATCAGCATTCTAAGTCCCTCAAGTATAATTCTCCACCCACCCCTGGCCCTGCCCCTGTGGATTCCGATTCTATGGTTTTGCGTTGGGCTGAGACATGGTGTTTCTGTGACCGGCCCCATAGTTGAGGCTCACTGTCCTGATGGTAAGATTGGGATTTTGAGGAGACTCGCTGTGGCCTCATAATTCTGGTCTCAGAGCAGTTGGGGACCATGGAGGCGAGCTAGCTCTGTGCTTCTTCACTGGGGTCCATTTGCTGGTTGACCTTGGACAACTTACTCAACCTCTCTGAGCCTCAGTTTCCTTAACAATAAAGAGTTGATGATAATAGTTCCAACCTCAGAGGATGGCTGTAAAGATGAAATGAGAGGCTGCATATAAAGTGCTTACACGGTGTTTGGCACATGGAAATTGTTTAATAAATCTTACATTTTTTTTGAAGCTAGAGCTTGTGGTTGACAGGAAGCCACATGCCATTTTTGGAACATCCATTTTACTGAAAGATTATTTTAAGACAAATATTTATATATTAAACAGACAGAGAAATATTTGGAAGAGAATGCAAAATTTGTGTGTGCTATAAATGTAAAATATGAGCTGCCAAAGACATTTTCCACCTGGGGGAATGGCTCTGGGTTGCATCCCCGAGGCCCCACATTTACAGTCATCATTCTCTGCTTTAGAACAACACCATGGGAACATTTGTGAAGCCTTGAATTTTATTTAGTTCATCTAGTCCCCCCTTTGTTTACCCTTCTTTTTTACTTCTTAAAAAATGTTATTGATTTTAGAGAGGGAGGAAGGGGGAGAGAAAAAAACATCAATGTGAGAGAGAGATGTTGATTGGTTGCCTCCCTGACAGAGGATCGAACCTGCAACGTAGGTATGTGCCCTGACCAGGAATCGAACCCGTGACCTTCCAGTGCACCCGGCAGTGCTCCATCCAACTGAGCAACACCAGCCAGGGCTAGGCCCCTTTACAGGAGGAAGTCTGAGCTCAAGGAGGAGGAAGGGCACATCGGGTTATTAATGGCAGAACGGGGAGCCGTTCCCTGCCTCATTCCCCCACATGCAGAAGGCCACGATGGGAGAGACACCGGCTCAGCCAGGAGCGTCTCCCGTGTTTGGCAGGAAAGAGGAGCCCTGTGCCTCCCACAGCTTCTCCAGGCCTCAGAGAAACTTTCCAGAGAACCATTTTCTGGTGTTGATCTGCTAAGTCTTCTTCCTAAGTGAGAATAGCAGCTGGTGGGGTGGATTCTGACCTACCATTAAAATTAATTAGAAATGTCATCCTCCAGGGAACATTTTCCCATGAGCAAAGGGAGGGACATTAATATTTCAGAGCACCTCGGGCCTTATGCACAGGCCTCTCCCCCTCCAAATTTCACTGGGCTCCGCCAGGCGTTCTCCCCACTCCCCTACCTCCTCCTGGTCAGCTCCATGAAATATTAATTTCCTCCACAGCCCCAAGAGCTGCCTCAGAATCTCAGCAGAGACATTCTGGGAAATATCAGCCAGGAATGCTGATCCCATCGCAGCCTGGGCATGCTGTGTGACCTTGAGGGAGTGCCTTAACCTCTCTGGGGCCTCAGCTTTTCCATCTGTGTGTGTGTGTGGGGGGGGGGCACTCCTGGACTGTCTGGGTGAATACCTGGCAGGTGGAAGTGCACAGCTTGCTCCTGAGCAGCTGCTGAATGAACCCCTCACACAGCAATGGGATTGCTGAGGGCATGCGAGGGGCCCAGAACCAGAGTGAATTTATCCAGATTTAAGGAACACTAGACTCCCAGATATTTTTTTTTTGTCCCAGAGAATGAAGCTAGGGAGATTCCTGCCCATTAGGCACCGACTGTTGGCACAATTGGTGTCCTGAGTGGCTGGAGGCAAAACCAAGTTAGGTGCTATCTCAGGCTACATTAATAGAGGTAGAGTGTCCAAAATGGGGAGGGGATAGGGAATGCTACTCCAGACTTGATATTGTGTAAAATCCAAGCCACACCTGGGATTATATGCTTACACTCAGTGAGGACTTCGAAGAGTAGATGGCCCGCTTGAGTCAGATCCTGCAAACCACATCCTGGAGGCCTTCAGCCCTGAGGAGAGAAGACTGGCAGGGGGAAAGGCATAAATCCAGGGAGCAGACAACTCAGTGCAGGGCCCTGGAAGGCAGAAAGGAACCAGAACTATAGCTAGGGGCTTCAGGGCGACAGATTTCAACTTGGAAGAAGAAGGAGGCTGGCACCCATGGTGAGAGCTGTCCCATAGGCAGCGGGCTGCCCAGTGGGCTGCAAGCCCCCAAATGAGTCCAAGACGAAAGCTTCACATATGAGGCTGCTGGGAGGCAGGCTGAGGTTAGAGGCTATCCTCAGGAGGAACTTCCAATTCAGAGACGTGCACACGATAATAACCACAGGCCCGGCTGCTGTGGCTCGGTAGTTGAGCATCGACCGATGAACCGGGAGGTCACAGTTCAATTCCCGGTCAGGGCACATTCCTGGGTTGTGGGCTCGATCCCCAGTGGGGGGCGTGGAGGAGGCAGACAATCAATGATTCTCTCTCATCATTGATGTCCCAATCTCTCTCCCTCTCCCTTCTTCTCTGAAATCAATAAAAATATATTTATTTTTTTTAAAAGATAGTAACCACAGCTCTCATGTAGGGAGTGCCAGGTTCTGCTCTAAGTGCTTTACATATTGCATCATTATTGACATAAAGAAGTTGATATAAAGGGCTGGGAACAGTACTTGGTTCCTAGTGAGGACCACATATGTATCAGCTATTTCTTTTGATATATTCTTCACTCACATAATCCTTAGAACAACCCTATGAGGTAAGTGCTATTGGTAGCTCCATGATACATATGGGGAAACTGAGGCACGGGGAAGTCCCTTGCTCAAGGTCCCAGAGCCAGGATCCAAACGCAGGGAGTCTGGCTATAAAAATCATGGCTTTAACCACTTTGCTAGCCTCTCTGAGATGGCATGAGAAGCAGCGCACAGGGGACAGGGCATTAAGCACAGGCTCATGGGATGTTAAGCTGGAAGCATTCTTAAAATCCAGATGGAGAAGGCAAGGAAGGTGGCACTGGCCCCATGCCTGCCGTGAGCACATGGACTTGCTCTGGGTCATCACCTTGGTTCTGCGTGGGAGAGGCTGGGATGAGCTGTCTCCTGGCAGCGGTGTCTTTTTTCCATCCTCAGTCTCCAGCATCTATGCAGGAGGGCAGAGTTGACCAGGAGGCCAGACTCTTGGGCTCCCAGGGACAGGCCACTAAGGCGACTTGGACAATTCCAGGAAACAGGGCAAAAACAGCAGCCCTGGTTTGCTGCCATCCACTCATTCATTCATTCTTGCTGCCTCTGCCCCAACCCCAGGCAAGGCCCCAGAGTGATCTGGCAGAGCTCATGGTCTCAGATGGACTCATCCCCAGCCCTGGTGATTATTCAAAAATAATTTGTTGTTCACGGTGGTAACGGACATTGAAGATGAACATTGCTATATCTGCTGAGCACCCACCATGTGTCAAGAGCTGTGCTGGGGATGAGTTGTGGGGGAGAGTGTGATGGGCTTTGGAGCTGCAAATGCTGGGCAGTTGGTCCACGGTGCAGACAATTTAACTTCTCTCACCTCCAGACTGCTTACCTGTGATGTGGAAGTGATAGCCACGTGAAGTTGTGCTGTGAGCTTTCAAGATCCTGCAGGTTGAGCACACAGCACAAGGCCTGGTGCGCTCATTTACTTAATAATGAGTTCCCCTGGGGGCAGGCCTGTTCTAGGCTCCTGGGAATCTAGCAGCCAAGGGCAGCCACAGCCCAGCCTCCATGGAACTTGTATTCGAGTTGGGGGATAGACGGCATACAGGCTCCGAGTGTCAGGAAACATGGTGGGGTGCCGGGGCCCTGTGGAAAGGTCCTGGGCTGGGAGCCAGACTCTGCACCTTGTCTGCTCCATGTCCCTGGGCAAGTCACAACCCCTCCTGGGCCTCCGTTTCCCCAGTAGTGTGATAAGAAGGCTGAGTCCCAGTCTCCAGGGGTTCCTCCAGCCTGGCTGTTCTGTGACTCTGTGTCCTCTGGGTCTGAGGTGAGCTCCGGTGTGAGATGGGGTGGGGTGACTTGGGCAGTGATGAGGAAAAGGGCAGGGACGGCCTCAGCCAGCATGGTCTCTCTCTCTCTCCCACATTCCAAACTGAGAAATGGGCTGCGTGTCCATCTACCTCACCCGAAGCTGCTCCACAAGCCAATGAACTGACCGGATTTGGAGCTGAGCTTGAACCTGGGGGAGGAAGGGAGGAGAGGAGGGGAGAAGGAGGGCGTACCCTCGGGAAACCATGTGAAGCTTCTGGTAGAACTGTCCTGCTGGGACCAGGAGACCTGGCCTCAGAGTCCTTCATTACTGAGGCTTAGTGTCCTCAGGTGTAGCTGAGGGAAACTGGCCCCGCCCAGCTCCCAGGGTGTCTGTGAGGCGCAGATGTGGCAATCATGTGGGAGGATGCAGGAAATGGTACCTACACCGTGTACCGACTGTGTGCCAGGCTTTGGTTCGAGTGCTTCGTGCTCATCTCCTCATCCCAGCTTCATGCCAAGGAGGGGAGCACTACCATCTCATCAGGACCCGCCTTGTGGCCCACAGTCGCACACCTTGTAAGGGCCTTGGTTGGAATTTATTTATTTTCTTTTTTTAAAGAGTACAGCCTAGAATGAAAGGTCCTTCTACATATAATTGCTCCCAAGCTTTTTTTTTTTTTTTTCCTTTATCAATTTTTGGAGAGAGAGGAAGGGAGAAGGAGAGAGAGCGAAACATCGATTGGCGGCCTCCCTCACACACCCGACCGGGGATCGAGCCCAGAACCCGTGCATGTGCCCTGACAGGGAATCGAACAGGCAACCTTTCAGTGCACGGGACAATGCCCAATCAACTGACCCACACTGGCCAGGGCCTGGGTTGGAATTTAGATGAAGCCTGTCTGGTACTGAAGCCTGGGTTCTTTCCACGATACTTTGGCACTGGATGAATGAGAGGTGATGTTGTCCCCATTTTACAGATGGGAAAACTGGAGCTCAGAAATCACACATATAAGAAAAGTGACGTCTAACCCTCTACCAGAAAGACAGCAGCTGTTTGTATTGTTTCGGTCGTGGCAGGGGAGGCCAGGTCTCAGCCACTGGGACTCATTATGCCTAGAAATTTCTGGAAAGCTCAGAGCCTGATTCCTACAGGCACCCAAATGGAGCATAAAGCTCCCCATACCTAAGGGGTGAATAAGCCCTGAGACCTTTGTTAGCGGCCCCCGTTTGGGCATGGCTGCTAGGGACAACCACGACAGTTGACCTCGTTTTGATAGGAAATTGTATTTGAAGTCAAAACAGGCCTAGGGCGGGAATGCCCTCCATGGCTGCTTTTAGGAGGCAAAGGCTGCCAGCTAAGACACTGGCTCTGTCCTTTGTAGCTGAGGGAACTTTCATACCATTCTCACCTTTCTGGGCCTCAGTTTCTTCCTCTGTGAAATGGGAGTAATGATACCTACCTGTCATGGCTACTGTGAGGATAACTGAGACAACGTATATGAGGCCCTCAGGTCCCAGGACAGGGTCTGGCACATGACGAGGACTCAGGAAATGGTAGTTGGTGCTTCGTTGCTGTCACGATTGCTACTATTTCTGTGTCCCCTCCTGCCTTACAGTGCGGAAACAGGAAATTATAAAAGTGACAGAGCAGCTGATTGAAGCCATAAGCAATGGAGATTTTGAGTCCTACACGTGAGTCGGCTGGGCCCATCCTGCATGTCCTGCCTGGATTGTTGTTCGGGGGGCTGATGGCTAACTTTGGGGTCCTCGTCTTTGACCCTCAGTCACTCACTCTGCATGTGCTGTGAATCAGAATGAACTCGAGTTCCCGTTTTGCGTTCAGACTTTATGCTTTTATTAAGCTTTCTGTTCAAAATGCTTCTCTATACCTTAGTCCTGCTCCTCCTGCTCCTCATTCTCGTTCCCCAGGACTCTTTTGCTTCCCTGAGGAAAGGGGGTGATCTCCATCGCAGCACGGGCCTCCTCAGGAAATGAGCTGGGAAGGAGGAGAGGGAGGCAGGTCCCTCCTTAGTCTTGCCTTGTGGGCCTGGGTCTTCACCCTGGACCTTCTCAGACCTCTGACCTCAGCTGGGCAGGAGTGGTCAGGAATCCACAGGGTGTGTACCTCCAGTGAGCAAGGGTGAGCAAAAGAACCTCAAAATGGAACCTAAAATTCTCTAGGGAATAAGGCAGTGTGCAAAAATAACATAAGAGGAAACAGGTGGTATAAGATGTTCTCTGCACACCTGGGCCAGCCCTCCGAGGTGCAGCTGTGTGCAAAGGCTGAGCTGGAGCGCCCCCTGGCGGTCACCCAGACACCCTTCCTGGTCTGGCCCAGAAGCAGGCCCTGAGCCTGTCTTCAGCTGCTCCAGGGAGAGCCGGGATTCCAGGCTGAGGCCTCAGTCTCTTGGCTAGGATTGTTAAGGTCTGGGCCCGGAGACCCCCACATATGCTTTCAGTGGACAGAAACTGCCAACTGAGGCAGAATAACCCTTGCCTGCTGGGTTCAGGTGAGGGGAGACCAACCTGGCTAGGTTTGCTCCTTGGGCAGCCTGTTCCTGGTTTCCACTGTGCCCAGGAGCTGAAGTAGGTTTCCCACGGCCTGGCAGTCACTGTGGGAGGGTTTCCACAGCGACGGGTGGCAAAGCCCCAGAAGTCTATTGGTTATCTCTGGAGGAACAGGACCTTGGAAGGTGCCGGTGTTAGACTGAGGCCACAGGTACATGTGTGTGCATGCACTTGTCCATGCATGCAGGTTTGCGATTGTGTGCACAGGGGTGTGTGCACTGGGTGTTGCATAAAAGCATGGAAATGCGCGGTTAAATCGGTTTTGCAGCGGCCCTAGAAAGGGTTCAGTCCGCCATGGGAGAGCCAGAGAGTGGCGCTGGTAGGACACAGCCAGGAAAGGGGGGAAAGAGAGGTGGCGCCTGTGGACCCCAAGTCTCTCAGTGCCATTTCTGGGGACTCCCCCACTCTGTGATGTCACTTTCTCTGGCATCTGTAGGGTACTCTAGGTTTTGACCCCTTGCCATGCCCTCTGGGGGCCATGGGGCCCTGAGTCTGGCCCTGTGTACCCCTGGATAAGTCCCTTCATGTCAGGAGCCTTGGTTTCTCTACATGTACAGTGAGGTTGAAGCAGATGGTCTCCTTCAGAGGCAGGGATGCCCAGAGACCTCCTGGAGAGGGGCTTCCCCAGTGGTGCTCAGTCTCCCCGATGTTTACAGCTCAGACTCCCATGTGGTCTGAGCACAGCCCCCGGCCCCTAGTTAATCCACCTGGAGAATTTGAGGTTCTGAGTGGAAAAGCCAGTTGCCTGGAGTCACAGCAACAGAACAGTCAGGGCATCACAGGGACAGAGCGCCCTGCACTTGCCAGAAAATGCTGGGCCTGACACCCTCCTCCAGTGGTCTTCCGTTCCTCCCCAGATCGGGACCTCTGCCTTTCCTGGGATGCTTTCTGTCCCTGGCTTCATTGTCACTGTCACAGGAGTCCATGTTGTGCCACAGAGACCTGGGGGTGGGGGAGTCCATTTTCCTTTCCCCCCACCCGGCTATCAGGGTCTCTCGGAAGACTGAGACCCGGAAGGGAGCATTGCCCTGAAAATACACAGCGAGGGCCTCCCTGGCCACGCCCCGGCCGCCCTCCTCCCAGGCATTGCTTTGTGGAATGCTGTTTTCCTCATCTCATGGTGAGGGCTGCTGTTCACATTAGGGCATCTTTGTTTAAAGTAGCAAAACACACCCTCTCCAGGGACAGACCTTCTTGGTGAGCGCAAGTCACTTTAATGTGAGTGAAAAGGCCCCCTCCCCAGGAACCCAGGATGAATGAGGAACTCCCCACCCTGTGGATCTGCTGCCTGGGCAGGAATGGGGTGCGATTTGGAGAGTAGCCTCCAGGCTGGACTGTGCAGGGCACAGCTCTGCACGCATTCCTGGTGCTCTTGCTTGGAGAGGTTAAGCCGCCTGCTGGTAAAATGGCAGAGCCACGACCTGAACCCAGGCCTCCCAGTTCTAAATGGCACCAGCCAGTCAGCGATGCCCCACACTACACAGTTCGCAAGCCCCTTCCCCACCCATCAGCCTCATTGATCTTGTGAGGTGGGTGCAATTACTCCAATTTTACAGGCTCACCCTCTGTGGGTCCAGGCCCCTGG
Source organism: Cnephaeus nilssonii (assembly GCF_951640355.1). Lineage (NCBI taxonomy): Eukaryota > Metazoa > Chordata > Mammalia > Chiroptera > Vespertilionidae > Cnephaeus > Cnephaeus nilssonii. Next base: position 88,340,849 of record NC_137076.1, on the reverse strand, counting down.
ATGAGAGGGTGGCTCTGCGAGGCCGCCCCAGCCCCTCTTTCCTCTGACTTCCTCCCCCCAGGAAGATGTGTGACCCCGGGATGACAGCCTTCGAACCCGAGGCCCTGGGGAACCTGGTCGAGGGCCTGGACTTCCATCGATTCTATTTTGAAAACCGTGAGCAATTCCTTCTGTCTGGGGTGCCTGTTGTCTGCTCTCGTTCCGTGTCCTGCCGGATGGCACAGCAGGGTGACGGGCAGGGCCCCCGGGGCGGCTCAGGAGCCAGCGAAGAGGAAGATCCCGTGTGGACAGGGGTTGGTACCACCTTGGTTCCCTCTCCTAACCCTGGTCCGCCCGACTGCCAGCTGCCCCTCCTGTGGCTGAGGATGGGGACCTGGGATAAGCGTGACAAGCCCTCCCAGCCCCCTCCTGCCCGTGACCCTTCCCGTGAGGGCACACATCCAATTTATAGTCATCTTGACACCTGGGACCACCCCAGCTGCCCAGCTGGTCACAAGCTGGCTTGTGGGTTGTTATGCAAGTGCCCCCTCTGGGTGGACAGCGTGGGGAAGAGGAGAGGCCCCGAGCTCACACTGCTGTGCCCTGCCTGTTTGTCTAGGTCTCTGTCCGCATGTCTGTCCTCTCTGGGCCTCTCCTCTGCAGGAGAGACCCCGCCGCTTGGCAACCAGGGGCTGTCGGGGCTGAGGCTGGGCCTGACCGAGGGTGCTTTCTGCCTGTGTCCCTGTCTCACCTTGGCCAGGGGTCAGACAGGGAAGAACCACAGCGCATGCAGGTTAGGATCACGCAGCTCGGGACTCGGAGGAAGGCCTTGGGAGGTGACAAGTCCACGGTCTTCCAAGGGAAGGCATGTTCCACTGAGGCTTCACCAGATGATTTCCGGGGCACGTGGGCACCGCCCAAAACTACAGTGGTTCTCACAGTGAGAAAGTCGGTCCCTTTCTAAATTCTCCTTCAATACATCCGGCTCCATCAAGCGGAAAGGCCCAGTTGGGTGCTAGTCTGTCTTGAACACCCCGTAACACTTTCTAATTTCCCTCTTCAACAGAGAGAGTGGTCTCCGGCTCAGATCTCTTGCAGGCAGGCGTGCGGAGCTAGGATTACGTAACTTCATTTCATTAAAATTGTGTTCTGTGATACTGGTTGTCACTGATGATTGCGCTAGAAAGTTTTCTTTTAAAATGTCAAATAATAAAGTGAATCGGTTTAAGGAGATATTTTAATGAAGTGTAGGTGGCAGTTGTAGGTTAAAATGAAGGAGGTATTTAAGTGGCTGACGTAGGATCTAGTCCAATTCTTCATCACACAGAGGGGGGGAAACTGAGGCTCAGAGAGGGGAAGTGACTTGTCCAAAGGAACCCAGAAAGTCAGTGGCAGACCCCAGTCCTGACTCACTGCAGCGCCCTGCCCTTCCCTTCCTTTCCCTTCCCTTCCCTCCCCTCCCCTCCCCTCCCCTCCCCTCCCCTCCCCTTCCCTTCCCTTCCCTTCCCTTCCCTTCCCTTCCCTTCCCTTCCCTTCCTTTCCTTTCCCTTCCACGTGCTGCCCCTCTCCTCTGTGCACCAGCGGCCATCAGCTGGACACTGCTACCTGCACCCAATCTGACCGAGTCTTATAGGGTACAGGGGCTCAAGAGCACCCCAAAAAGCTGTGAAGAAGAACATTGCATTTTTCCTTGATCAGTCAAACTCTGATTCTTTAAGGCTAGCAATGGCAGTTTAATTTTCATGTGAAGAGAGGTGGCTGGACTCCCCCCTCTCCCCCATCGGTCCCCATCACCCTAGAGCTGCCAGGCTCACTGAGGCCATCTCTCTACTGGTTTGTCCTCTGGGGGTGCTGGTTCCCCATGGTGTACTCCAGCCTTCACAGAGCAGAGACTAGGCTGAGCTGACTAAGGGATTGGGGATGGCCAAAGGGAAAAGAACACAGAGAGAAGCTCGTGCTAGCCCTTGGCCTGCGTCATCGTCCCAGCCCCCTAAACTCTAAGCTTGACCATCTGGTCACATCACAGGACCCCTGAGAGCAAGACCCAGAGTATCTGCCTGCTTCTGGCCCAGTCCTACCCTACTCCCTGCCTTTTCCTGCTGGAGGACCGGCGGCTTTCTCCCATGCTATCCACCACGGCGGATGTTGAAAGCCTCCAGTCTATTCAAGAGATACCACATCAGGGTGGTTGCTGCTTCGAAAAGGCCCCTCAGGACCCCCACCCTCGTCAACAACAGCAAGGCCCAGTGCCCTCAGCAATGCGAAGCTCTGTCTGTCCCTCTGGGATTGTTCTGGATTGCTCTAATTCAGTCCCACAGAGACACTGACTTCTTTCAGGTTCTACTGCTTTTCTTTCAAAAGCTGGCCCAGCTTAGAACAAGCCAGGTTGCTTCTCTGGACCTCAGTTTCCAGATCTGCTAAATGGATGCATTAAACTAGACCATCTTGACTGCCTTCAGCCCTGGATGCTGTCAAGGATGCTTATGGAGGCTTCCTTGCCGTTGGAGGAGGGCCACTGGTGACCTCTGACCTCTGAGGTCACTTCCAAGCCTACAACACAAAAGCTGTACATTCTCTCTACAAGCCCAGAATTGTAAAACTGCATTAGTCTACAGACCTAAGACTCAGTGATTTTGAGTCCTTTATCCAAAGCCTGGGTAGAGTGTGATTATAATATTAGGGGTGTGATTATAATATTAGGGGAGGCTTTCTATAGTCACGGGGGAACAAAAAGACATTTTAGATTTTTCAGGAAATCAGTGACTCACAAACCTGGCTGGGCATTAGAATCAGAGAGGGTGGGGAAGGGGACAGGGGCTTCTTAATACTACAGATTCTTGAACTGGTATCTCCAAGGGTGGACGTGTGCTTTCTGTGGGGTTTGGACCTACCTTTGGTCTATACTAAGGAAAAGCAAAAGGGTTACTCCTGTGACCCTGTCCAGTCCCTCCCTGGCTCACCATCATCTTTCTGTGCTTTGTTTTCTATCTTGCTGGGAAAAATAAGAATTCCTAGAATCAAAATAAGTAGTAGTAATAATAATAATACTAATAATGGCTAATATTTTCCATAGAGAAAGATGTTTCAGATCTTTCAAAAGACGCGTCTGTCAGGTCTATGATTATAAGAGCTATGCATTTCTCTCTAACTCTGCAAAGCTCCGTGACCTTACCAGATGAACCGCAAATACCATCCTTACAATCCCAAGAGTCTAAGGTTCTACAATCTTAATATTCCCCAAGTTTCCTTCATTCTACATGTTGAGAACAGTGGTGCCCAACGTGGGGCCCACAAGCCATATCTGGACTGCACATGTGTTTTATGTGGCCTGCATGATGTTTTAAACTTGAATTAGATGCCAATATTTAAAAATGAGACATTTCCACATAAAAATCCAGATTTCCTGATTCTCTTGAGAAGTCAGAAAGCATGGCACTAGCAGGTCCCAGTTACTCAGATAGCAAACACTAGGGGAGCTGTGTACAGGGCGCCCCCTGTGGATGGAATGTGGTCAGCTATTCAACAGTGTCCACCACTCCCTATTGTCTCCCTCACCCAGAGGCAAGTGGCCAGTTGTCATTTAGCATTTTGCACCCAGCTCAGCCCCTCATGTATGTACTTGCCTGGCCTCTGTAGGCATCTGGGTTCAAGACTCTGGTCTCAACTGATTTGATTCTATAATCATCTAAGTTCTGTTTTTCTGTGTCTGAGACACTATGATTCTAAAATTCCATTTCCCTGTGCTTGAAGACGTCGGGGTGTCTGAGATCCATCATCCCTAAGCTGGGATGTGACCTAGTCATCTAGGATTCTGCCTTGACACCCGGGTGGCTGAGCCCTGTCACGGAGACTGCTCCTCGGGAAATGAGGCAGGCAGAGGGGCTCCCCTGGGAATGTGCTGGGAGTTGGGGGAGTGAAGGACATGAGGCAGGAAGTCCCTCAGTTGCATCTGCTCTGCTCACTCCCGTCCCCGCCTGCAGTGTGGTCCCGGAACAGCAAGCCTGTGCACACGACCATTTTGAACCCCCACATCCATCTGATGGGCGACGAGTCAGCCTGCATCGCCTATATCCGTATCACTCAGTACCTGGACGCCGGCGGCATCCCCCGCACGGCCCAGTCGGAGGAGACCCGCGTCTGGCACCGCCGGGATGGCAAATGGCAGATCGTCCACTTCCACAGATCTGGGGCGCCCTCTGTCCTGCCCCAGTAAGAGCCCCTCCTTCCTGCCTTGTCATTAGGACCATCTAAAGGGAGGCCATGGGGTGGGGGCGGGTGGACCATGGGAGGAGACCAGGCCTGCAGGTCCCAGGGGAAGAGCTGGGCAGGTCCCTTAGGTGGTAGCTACCTCCATCTAAGGAGGTAGGCCAGGGTGGGTGCCCTAGGAAACTGGGGCACCTCGGATGCACCTGCATGACCCATGGCATTATTGTGTCTTACAGTTGAAGGACCAGGCGGGGGCGCTGTACTGCAGAGAGCTACTCGTGTCCGTCCGTCCGTGGAATGTCGCTGCTGGTTCTCCCACCTTGGATTTTGCTGGAATTCCCCCACTCACATTCTCCCATCACCACCATCACTGTCACTTTCATACCTGCATCAAGAAAACCTACCCACAAAGCCTTCACGTCTTCAGAGCAAATGGCCACATCTCCCTGCCACCCACCAGTCTCAGTCTCTGTCCCCAGCCAGGGCGGAGCTTCCTCAGGCCTGGGTGCCCTGGGTGCTGGCCCTGAGGACCCCCCGCCTGGCTGCCATTGGCCTGACTTGCCTTGGCTGCAGAATGCCCAGCTGTGCGTGCACCCAGGGGCTGGGGAGAAGAAGAGGTGGAGTCAGGAGATCCCTGATCTCTCCTCTTCCAGGATTCCTCTGGGGAAGGCAGATGAACCTGCAACCCCTGACCCCACCTCCCCCGTGGGAGAGAGTGAGAGAAGAGCAGATGCCAGGAGCCTCCTGCCTCAGACTGCCTCCCTACCTCTTCTCCCGTCCCGTCCTGGCCTCTAGGCCCCCGCCTGACACTTCTCCCTCAGTGTGGGGAGCGCGATCCTCTCAGGGTGCCCCCACTCTCCTCCTCCTTCCTTCTCTGATGTTTACCTCCATCGCTAACCACCCATTCCACCCTCCATTGGCCCGGGGAATTCCAGCTTCATCATAGCTGAGGGAGAAAACCTGATTGCTTTTGGGGGGGCAAAAGAAAGCAACGTCTAGGTTATCCCTTCTACTTGGACCGCATGCCTTTTTATAGCCAAACTCCTGTGTGTTTCGTAAATGGGTTTCACGTTCATTGATATTTATGTAATAACTAGACCTCTCAGTGATGGTAAGGAGGGTTGGGCTGGGTTGGGAAGGGAGGAGGGAAGAGGACAGAGGGGTAGCTCTTTTTTTCTGTCTGTTTATTTATTTATTTTTTAATGTCATCTCTGAGATGGACGTTGTCACCAGTGGTTCCCCAGCCTCAGCGAGAAGCACCTCACCGAAATTTTGGTCCCCAGGTTCTCTTCAGGACGGAATCAGATGTTAGTGCTGATAAGAAACAGTCAATGGGGGCAGAGAGCCTGGGGGAGGTTCGCAGGATGGAAGTATCTGGACTTTTCTTTGCTTGCCTCCCACACGGGAGTCCTCACGACCACGATTCCCAAGCGTTCATCCCAGCTCATCTGTGTGCCACCCCAGCGGCCTCCCCCGTCTCTGGCGGAGGGCCGTGAGCGTGTGTCTTCCTCACCCACCCCCTCGGGATCTGCTGGTCGAAGCAGAGCACCCGAATGTCTCCTCTCCACGCCTCGTCCTGCCGCCGTGGGTCCGCATCGCTCCCTCCTTTTTTCTTTTCCTTCCTCTTGCCCTCTTCCCTGGGACTGACTCTGATGTGGAAGGCCTTGGCACATCCACTAGGACCTACTGTCTGCACTATTTTCTTTGCATGACTTTATATGCAGTAAGTATGTTTAAAAAAAAACAGAAAAGAAGAAAAATCACAGCAAAACCAATTTACATGTTTTGGACAAAAAAAAAAAAATAGAGGCTGTATTCTCAGTGTCCGACTCGGAAATATGTTGCTGCCTCTCTGTGCTTCTGGCCTCTGTGTGGCCATGTGTTGCCAGCATGAGATATCGTCCCCTCTGGAGGATTTTAGGGGAGGAAGAGCCACATCCCCAAGGCTTTGGAGGAGGCACTGGTTCCCCCAAACCTCCCAGGAGTCCTGGGTGGTGGGTGGAGCAGGACTGATGGGGATATTTGATCCAGACCTTTCTGAGTTTTCCCCCATTGTGGGCTCTTCTCTCAATGGCTGATGTCCTGGGGACAGGTGAGGCGGGCAGGCTGGGGCCACAGGCCAGTAAAGAGGCTGCCCAGGCCTCCTGGTCTCCAAACTGGTCGATCAGTAGCCTCTGTTCTTGGTAGAGACCCTGCTGCCTGGCTTGCCCCAGGCCCAGAGGGTTTCCCAGTAAGGCCCACTGATCTCAGCATCCCAGCCGCAAAGATGCCTGCCTCCCTGTGAGCTGCCAGCTCCCACGCCATCCCCAAGCCAGAGGTGTGGCCTTCACCAGGGATGCTGCAACCCTCAAGGTCAAGTCTGGTCCCTGCTTCAGCCTTGGTTTCCCCATCAGTTATAGGGGTTACATATTCCTGCCCGGCCTGTGTTGCAGGGCTGATGGGAGAATGCAATGGGGTGGTACAATTGACGGGGTTAGTCACTGGCTGGACTCCCGTTCCATTCTGAGCCTGGCCGGTCCCCTCCCCCGCCTGCCCTCTCATTCTCCTCGTTGGTGCCTGTCAACTGCTTATCAGCAGTGGACTGCGGGGGGGGGGGCAAGAGCTGCGGTTTGGGGGTCATTGGGATTCCAGTCCCAGCTCTGAGCAGACTTGCTGTGTGGCCCTGGGCACATCCTTTCCCCACTCTGGTCCTCACTTTCCCACCGGAGGAAACTGAGCTGGAGGACACCAAGGTCCTGCCTCCCATTTGCTGACACACCTCCTGCCCACCATGTCCCACTCTAAGTATCAGGGAAGTGGAGGCAGCCCCCGCCCCCCCAGGCTGAGATGGCCCCAGTGTGAAGGCCTCGCCTGCGGGTGGGCAGCCAGCCGGTGTGGACCGCAGGCACCGGCGCTGGCCCCAGTGTGATCCTGAGGCAGCAGGCAGGGGAGACGGACAGACAAAGCAGCCCAGAGTCCATGCCCCCCACCTCCCCCCAAACACAGTCAACTCTGTGCTCCTTCCAAACATCCTATAGATGCAAAAAATCCAGACCTAAGACACGGCCTAGGCTCCAGCATGCAAACACGTTTACAGGAAAGTATTCTCCCGGGTTCATGCCCACGTGGCGCTAACCCTGACCGTGGCCTCCCGTCTCCCTTCACGGGAAGACCCTCTGGGGGGGATGTGTTTGCCAGACTCCCCATGCTGGTTTCTTTGTTACTATTTGTTTGGGGTTTTGTTTCAGTTCTTTCTTTCTTTTTTTTTCTTTTCTGTTTTTAAAAATATGTGGCTGTGAACTTGAATGACCACTGCTCAAACTTTCTGCTATTGGGGGGGAGGGGGGAAGGAGGGGCGTCTGTTTTATTCTTGGTGTTTTCAGTGCAATAAATAGCTACAAACTTCTGTGCAGGCTGTCTCCCTGTCTGAGTCAAGCACACACTGGGAGGTTGCTTCCCGTTCTAGACCTTCCCAGATGCAAAATAAAAACCCAGGCCTTCATTTTGATTGGACCAACTTGGTCACATACTCAAGGCTGAGCCAATCACTGTGAGATTTTGCCTAGACCACCTGCCACAACCTCAGAGACAGGGATGGGGCTCTCAGGCACCTGGGGGCCCTTGACAAAAGCAAAGGGGTGGCTCTTTAGAGCAAAGTCTCCCTCAGGGGCCTGGGGCAAGGCTCTTCTCCTCCAGGCCTGGGGTCCTTGGTTCCTTGTATAAGGAGGAGGTTGTTCCAGAAGTCCCTCCCCACCCATTCTTTTCCCTCAGCCCAACCTCACAGACAAGGCCCAGGCCTCAGAGCCCCTGGAGACCGAATTGCACAAGGGTTTTTTTTTTACCCACAAACTACCTGTGGACAGAGTGCCTGGGGACAGGGGCCTTGGGGCTGGAGAGAGGGCAGGCGTGAGAGGTTCCACTGGCCCATTGGAGGCCACATTTGAGGCCAGTTTGGTTCCTTGAGCCCAAGATACTCAGGCTGAGCCAGGGGGTAACGCAGAGGCTTTGGTGACCCGCCATCCTGGTTTGGGGCAGGGGACTTTCAGTGCTAAGCCTGGGACAGTCTTGGGCAAACCAGATGGGTTGGTTGCTCTAAGCCACGTCTCCTAAGAGGTGTAGATTCCACAGGACCAGGGGACATGCCTTCTGGAGCCCACAGTCGCCCCTTGACCATGCTCCCGGTGTCCCGGGGTTCCGGAATTTTTGCACCAGCCACTTTCTGGGTCTATCCTCACTGCTGCTATGTGGGTGGCCAGGGGGCGTGTCATGGGCATGTACCCCTAGCACACACGTGAGGACCTTCTCAGTGAGAGCAGAGGCCAAGGCTGATGGCAGAGGGGCCTGGGGGCTTCCATGGACACTCTTGCCCTGGAGTCTGCCAATCTTAGTGCCAGGCCGCCCAGCTCTGCCTTCACGAGCCCTGGATCTGCCACCTGGGCAGAAGGCAGGGCTTGAGGCTTGGGGTGCCATTGCAGACATTTGCCAGCAGGTGGCAGCACAGGAGCAGGTTACAGGATGCCCTGGGCCCCGTGGGGCTACTGTGCTCTGGGTGCTCCCAGTTGACCTTTAACTCTCCGACAGTGCCAGCTCCACTTAAAACGCTATTATTAGCTAATGGAGCATGGCCTTTTATAGTTCACAGGCCTCTCACCACACCTCTTGTCCCAGTCACAGCAGCCCCGTTCTGAAGATGAAGACAATGAGACTCAGACGCAGAGGCTTCTTGCAAGACAGTCAGGGCTCCAGGGCAGGGTTCCGCTTCCTCCAGGATCTCCCTGCCCTGGCCCGTTTCCGTCTCCGGGCAGCCAGCACATAGTGACTGGGGTTCTTAGGAACTCATTTGTCCCTTCCAGCTATTGCCTCATGTCTCAGTTGTCTACACCCGCCGTCTCCGCCTCCTCACTGCCCATGTACTCCAAAACCCACTGTAGATGGCTGGCTCCCCCTCATTCTCCTGCTCAGCCCAACACCTCCTGGCCCTCAGGACACAGCTCTGGTATCTTCTTGGGGACGTCTCCTCTTCTCTCCCAACACACACCGGGGGAGGTCCTTCTAGGGGCTTCCATGGCTCCTCTACCACCTCACACAGCCCTCTGGCTCGAAGTCACCTTAGCAAGCATCTGCAAACCGATGCACTCCTTGAAGTTGCGACCGCATCTTATCCAGGCTCAGGCCACATGCAGCAGGGGTCGTCACTCTTGCACGGAGGAGACCCCTGGCAGATCTCTGCTGCTGGAATGAAGAACTGGGTGCTGTGGGGGCTTGAGCGTTACACCCACCTCTGCAATAACGTCTGCACACCCCACCTCCTTTAGTGAGCTCTGGGCATGACTTTTCTCTTCACCCCATGAAGGAGGAGCCTGTGGTGCAGATGGCGAAGGAACCAGCCCAAGATGGCCCCACATGTGAGGGAGAGAAGTGAGATTCTGAATCTTGGCCACTCTAAGTTCCAGGCTCCAGCCAACTGGGCTCCTGTCCCAGAAATCCCTGACACCACCCCAGTAAGCACGAGCCATGCAGAGTCCCAGAACTCAGGGCAGGCAGGGATGGGGGCTGGACCTGGAGGTGCAAAGTGTGTGGAAGCCAGAAGAAGCAGGAAGCGTGTGGCAGCAGCTGGGGGGTCTGGGGGGCTTTGTGCAGGTCCCCATAGGTTGACATGTGGGGGAGAGTGGAGGCAAAAGCTGAGGGGTCAGGGCTGGGGAGGAGGCCGAGGAAGGCCAGAAGTGTGCCCCAACCTACTGTGCTGCGGGCATGCCTTTCCAGGGCACGGGTGGGTCCCCAGCAATGGAGATGGCCTTTCTCACCCTGGGGCCCTAGTAACTCTTTTAGGAAACACCCCCCAGCAGGTTCTGGGAGTGTTTGCACAGGGCAAGGCCCAGCAGGTCCAGTCCAGTGGGAATGGCCTCCTCTCCTGTCCTTCCCCGGGACGAGCCCCACCCTCCCTTCTCCACCTGGGCCTGCCAAGGTCTCAGGGGCCACTTCCCTCTGGGCAGCCTGCCCCCCCCCCCATCCCTTCCCGGGCCCTGCGCCACAGCTGGGGTGGATGGAGCTATCTGAGGTAGATATTCCTTCCCCTCAAGAAAAGGGGAGAATTATCATCAACCCCCGCCCCACACCGTGTGACCTTGGGTGAGTTATGTTCCCTCTCTGGATCTCAGTTTCCTCATTATTACTACAATGGGGTTGAACCTGTGTCCCCAAATATGGGAACTGGGATGGCTGCCACAGAGTCGTCCTGGGAGTTTGCTAAAAATACAGATGTTTTAGGCCCTACCCTTAGAGAGTAGGCTATGTTACGGCTGGGCAGGGCTCCAGGCAGCTGTAGTTTTAGCAAGCACCCTGTTTGGGAATTCTAAGCACCCCCTTCCCCAGTTCCCACAGTCACCCTGGAGCTGGGAGATCCAGTTATCGGCAAGCCCCACCCCAGCCTTCCCGCTTCCCCATCGCGCTCTCCTGACTCAGCTAGGTCAATATTGACCATAGGCCCCTCCCCTGCCTCTGACTCCCGAGCCACCCCAAAGCCCCATAGCTGAGACCCTGACCTTGGGTCAGCAGAGTCAAGGTCAAAGCAACGCGTGGGGCCCAGAGGGTTTTATTGCTGTCCCACTGCCATCTCCTCCTGGTTTGGCAGGGCATCCAGGCTCCCTGGAGAAACCACAGGGCCCCTAACCATTAACTCCATCTGGCAAGAGGAGCCAATCCCCGAGTCCAGCTTCAGAGAAGGGGCTCAGCTCCCCCTGCGGCCCTCCATGGTGGTCTCTAGCGGAAGGCTGGATTGGGCAGGTGGCTCCCTTCTGTCCACGGCTCTTCCCCCAGGCACCTCTATGGGGCACACTCTTTCTGTCCAACCCATTCATTACAGATGGACACACTGAGGCCCCGCTTCTAAGGCTCCTTGTCATGGAACCGAAAGGTGCCGGCGAGCCCTGCGCCTCTATCTTGGCTGTTTCCGGCTCAAAGCAACACCACTCCTGCCCTCCTTCTGCTGGGTTGGCTGGAGGCAGGAGATGGGCCTCAGTTTTTTTCTTTTTTTTTTTTATTGTTGTTGTTAATCCTCACCCGAAGATATATATTTTTTTTTCCCCATTGATTTTTAGAGAAAGTGGAAGGGAGGGGAAGAGACAGAGAGCGAGAAACATTGATGTGAGAGAGACACATCGACTGGCTGCCTGTAGCACACACCCCGATAGGAGCCGGGGATCGAGCCTGCAACTGAGGTATGGACCCTCAGCCGGCATGGAACCCTTGACCCTTCAGTCTGAGGATTGCCACTCCAACCACTGAGCAAAATGAGCTAGGACAGTTTCTTTATCTAAACAAGGGCTCCTGAGAAACCCTCCTGGAGGGTTGTTACATGCCGTGTTTTTCTCTGATCACTTTTTGAGCCGTGGATCCCAGACAGGCTCTGACCAGCGATGTCCAAGGTGGCCTGGGCACCTACCTGCCACAACTCTCGAAGGGATGCAGCTCAGAGATGCTGTGGACTTTACCGGGAAAAGGCATCCTTTCCCCCAAATAAAAGTAATCTTGGAGAGGGTGCTGGGAGGAGGCCTCCGTGTGGCCAGAGAGGTCAGGCTGCAGCTCTGTCCTGGGGGAGAAGGTCAGGCGGAGATGAGCAAGGGGGTGCTGAAGGGAGGGAGGGCGGCCGTGGACGCCCTCCCAGGGCAGGGCCAGCGTCAGCGAGGCCTCAGCCCCAGCCCCAGAGGGAGTGGCCTGAAGCTCAAAGAGCCAAACTTTCCATGAGCCACCAGCAAAAAATGAGTCTGGAGAAGAGCGTCCACCGCAGACCTGAAGGCTCAGCAACCCGGGGTCACGTGGAATTTGGAGGGACTGGGAACATCTTAACTCTTTGCTGGCTGTCTCTAGAGCCACCGCCACCAAGCTTTCAGCGTGATGCGGCTTTGTGCAAAGCTGTGACCTGGCACTGTGGGTCCCCAAGGACACACAGGCAGGGAGGGGCAGAGCAGGGAATGAACCCGGGTGTGTGGCTGAGCAGCCTGCGCTCCCTGCCCCCAAGCCCTGTGGGGTCCAAGGAGCGTGATAAGGGCCTTAACTGCCCGGAAAGAAAATGGGTTGTCTCAGAAGGTGGTGCGTTCCAGCGGCCTGTGCAGGCTGGCTGGGCTGTCTGGGCGCACCAGAGGTAGGACTGAGCCAGCCCGCTCCCCCTGGCCCCAGCCCAAGACTCTAGAGGTCCACGTTCACAACTGGTGGGAATGGAGGGTATATGGACTCAAGACCTACAAGAACGGCAGGATTCCCACGGGTGGATGGGGAAGACACTGGATCAGGAGCCTAGGCCTGCTCAGGATATCATGCAAGGATGAACTTGGCCGGGCCATGGGGAGGAACACCTGGGGCAGAGCCTACTGAGGATCAAACACTAACCCTTGTGACCCCACGTTTTGTCTGTTGACCCTCCCTTGACCTTGGGAATGTGGCAGGCCCTCATGATAAGGTTCTCCTCCCCTCCCTCCCCTCCCCCCATGTTTGCTCTCAGATCATGGGTTGGAAGTGACAGCGGATCTCAGCGCATTCCAGCACCCAGCACCGCCCAAGAGACCACCCTCTCTGACGAGTCCCAGAACAGGAATGCAGGGCCCAGGGCACCCTCCACCACACCCAGCAGGCCCAGATGCTGCCTCTCAAGGTCAAGGGACTGTGATCACAGAGATGAGCTGAGGGGACCAGAGCACTGAATTGGGTGGGAGCCCTGGGACAAGCCCTGCCCCGCTGGCTGCTGACCCCCTAAGGCTGCAAGAGGCCGACCGGAGGCCCTCACTGAGCCGTGCTGCTGTACATCTTTTGAATCAGTTGCTCATGTTTAAAAATGGGAAATTTCTCATAAGACTTCAGACATCCAACTTCTCCTTAAAAGCCTTGATTTCTTACAACCTGGGCCCACACGTCTGGGGGTAACCTCTCTCTTAAGAGAGGCAGGCATCCTTCACTAGTTCGCCACAGTCCCCACCACTCCCTCTTGTCTCTCCAGTCAATACTCACTAACAGTCAGCTGCCACTTATTCTTCTGCTCACACCCAGCCTTGCTCCCCTGGGCTCCCCGCCTGGCCCGGAAGGCACTGGGTTTCATCGCCTGTCAGGACCGTCCAGGATTCCTGGCTGAGCTTCCACTCCAGACAGGGCTGTGTTTCCTTTCAGGTGCCCACTATGCTGGCATGGAGTCCTCTAGCTGAGGGTCCCTGGTCCCTACTCAGCTCCCACTGAGGACTAGGATGGGCGCGGCGGGGAGAAGGTGCGGGCGGCGGAAGGAGGGAAGGGTAGTGCGGTAGGCCAGGCTGTCTGGGAGCAGCGGAAATGGGAAAAGCAGGACAGCCTGGAGGACTGGGCCAGGGAGGGCCGTCCAGGAACCACAGGCCCAGCACAGGGTAGTGAGCAGGGGGAAGGGAGGCAGGAGGAAGCATGTCAGGGAGATGAGGCAGGGGGAGGTGAAGCTGGGAGTGGTCCAGATGCCTAGGATCCTCCAATTGCAGACTCAGAATCCAGGGAGAAGCCTAGACTTCTAGGATCTTCCGTTCCTGACTCCCAATATGCATCTGTGTAAGGAGTACAAGCAAGGCCATGGCGGCCTAGAGTCTGTCTGAGAGCTGGTGGGGAGGGCCAGGGACAGGGTCAGCGTCACTGAGGGTCAGGGTCAGCAAGGCCAGAGCCTACCCCCTGGGTGTGGGAAGAAGCCCCCTGAATTGTGAAGTCCATTCTTACATCCTCTGCAAATTAGCAAACCCATCTCTCTTCCCCCACCTAAAGCCCCAAACAAAGAGGAGTGGGAGGGGGGCCTGGCCCTTTGTTAGGGGAAATTTATTAATATCCGAAATATGCGGCATGCAGGCCCTTCCTTTCCACCCCCAATCAAAGTCTTTGCGAACACCTGGGCCTCGCATTTGAAAGGCCCTGGGCTCTTTTATATGGCAGGTCCCGCCAGGAGGGGGTGGGGAGAGCCCGGACATTCTTCCAGCCTGGGAAACGCTTGGCTCCTCCCAACCCTGGTCTCCCAGCTCCAGCTTCCCCTGCAGGGAAGGAGGAACAGCTGCAGGGAGAGGGCAAGCTGCAGGCCCTGGTTCGGCCCCAGCTCTGCCGGCCTCAGCTGAGTAACCCTGACCGGGTCTCTTCCTCTCGGAGGGCCTGGGCTTGTATAATGGGGAACCAAGTGGTCTTCCGGGGCTTTCCTCATCTTCTTCATCCTCCTCCTTCAGCCCCACCCACCCACCACTGCCAGAGAGAAACAGTGTGTCAGGAGAGAAGCCAGGAGAGCCAGGACGGGAGGCCGCTGAGTCTCAGTCTCCTTATCTGAGCAATGGGAGCTGGGAGGCCGGTGCTGCCCACCTCCTGGCTCTCTGCATAAGGAGACAGGGTAAGGAGGGTGACCTCATTGGGTTTTATTAACAAGTAACCAACAGAACACAGATGGGTTGGGGAGACACCAGGAGAGAGACGGGCGCGGAGGCTGGCATAGCTGCCCGTGGGGGCCGGGCCCCACTGGCGGGGAGATCGCCGCGTGCAGGAGACCTGCTCAGGCATTTTCACCCCCACCCTCATCTCTCAGGGAAGGAGGGACCAGGGCAGCCCCTCCGTGCCTGGGGATTGAAGATACCAAGGCTTCTGGCCCCAGGCTTGGGGTGTCAGCTGCCTTCTGCTATCTCCACCCTCAAGCTCGGGTGACCTCCATCACGCTTGCCTGGGCCACCAGCCCCTCTTGCCTGTCCTCCACGGGCCTCTCCCTCTACCCCGTCCCCTCTAACCACTCTGCACACTGACCCAGAACAACATTCTTTCTAAAGCACACTCAGAGCATGCCAATCCCCTGCCCACCCCCTGTCCCCTCCCCAGTATTCCTCATCCTTACTTGGACCTTGTTGTTACCTAGTACCTTCTTCTCCTGCCACTCTTCCTGCTCCTCAGCCCTTGGTCTCCGCCCCAGGCAGTCAGCCTCCTCCTGGACCCGGGGCAGGAGGAAGAGGCTACCTGCTGATCCCCACACTGGCAGGGTCAGCCCCTTGCCCAGAGGCCTTCCCCATCCTGCCTTCCTCTTCCTCCCTTTCCAACTTGCCCACCCTCCAGCAAACCTGCCTGCGCACACGAACCAGGAGGGATCTTGCTCCCACTCGACTTGTTAACCCTCGATGCCCGGGGCCCGGTGGGCCTGGAGACACCCTGAGTGTCTGCCTGCTCAAGATTCTGGCTGTGTGGAAGGCTTGGGCCAGGCTTCCTGAGAAAAGGGAGGGGCCTGTGCTCTGGACACAGATGAGAGGGTAGTGCCAGCTGCCACAAGAGAAAGGGAGCTGGCTGGTCAGGAGGCCTGGGGTTCAGTCCCCTCTGCCATGAGACCTCAGGCAAGTCCTCCTCCCTGGCCTCGGTTTATCCATCAGTGAAGTGAGGGCCAAGCTAGATCATTCTCAGCTTGGAGTGTGTGTGTGTGTGTGTGTGTGTGTGTGTGTGTGTGTGTGTGTGTGTAGGGGGTAGATAGAGGTTTCAGGAGAGGCAGAGACCACAAAGAAGGACTTGCATTGAGGACTGGCATCACCATGGCAACCTCCCACAGCCTCAGGCCTCCCAGAACCCCAGAGGTCGCAGCTGCCTTTGCACTGGGGCAGGACCTCCTGTCCACCCGCTTCCTGCCTCACATCATAGACTCCTCCTCCTCGGCAATCTCTCGGTCCACCTCGATGGCGGTGTTCTCGAAGCTGGTGATGCCCCCGTACTTGCGCATGTGCACCATCAGCGGCTTGGGCGACTGGCTACCTGCCAGCGTGGCCACGTACATGCCTGTCCGGTTCTCCTCCAACGATGGGCCCCAGTCCATGGCGGGCCGGCTGGCCTGCTGGAGCCTCTGCAGCAGAGCAAAGACAGCTGTGGAAATAGCCTGAGCTCAAGCAGTGCTTCTTGGGGCCCAGCACCCAGCACCCGGCACCCAGCACCCAGCACCCAGAAAAGACCTTCCACATCACCTGGGTTAGTCCTTGCAACTTGGAGAACTGAGGCAGGAATTAGCTCTGACCTTCCAAGTATCGGGCATTCGGCCTCATTCTGACTCTGATGTCTGACCTTTCCCTCTCCGAGGCCCCGTTTCCATGGAAGGAGGAAGCTGACTAAGAGGATGAGTAAGCTTGGACATTCTAGGTTCCTTCTTCCTCAAACCACATTTCTGAAGCCCTCTGCCCTGCCAGGAAAAAGGGACCCAGACTCTCTAAGGAGGAAAGACAACCGACAGTAGGTGGAGCCCAGGGGGTGCAGGTTCAGGGGCGAGAATGTATGCCATGCCCTTAGCCCAGGGCCTAGCACGGCTCTGCACTCAAACATGGCGACCCTTATTAAAATCTATGGAGAGCATGTCACCCCGCTGCTCAGAAACCTGTCACTGGCTTGGCACCTCACTTGGAATGAAATCCTAAGTGCTCATCACGGCCTCCGTGTCCTGGCCCTGGTCTTCCTCCCTGACTTGGCTCCTGCCACTCTCCCTCTCCCCTCTCTGATCCAGTCACACTGACCTCCTTGCTGTCCCCAAACATGCCAGCCCCTCCTGCCTCTGGGCCTTTGCACTAATTGTTTTTCTGCCTGGAACGCTCTCCCCTTTCCATACCGATCACCTTGTCAAGTTAGTCAGGTGTCTGTCAGGGCTAGAAGCCCTGGTCTCTGAAGGTGTCACTCTGGAGCTGGACAATGACTCCTCTGCAGTGCCCCCCGCCCCCCCACCCCACCCCCAAGACATGCCTCTCCCACCGGCTGTGAGCAGGGCAGCAGAGCAAGGCTTGGGAACCATAACCTTCCAGGGGGACTGGAGCCCTTCACCTGAGCAACCCCTCTTCCTCCTTCCCTTTACAGACACCCTGGCTCTCAAGCAAGAAGACGCGTTTTCTGTAGTAGCACGAGTGGGGCTCCCGAGGTTCAGAGAAGGCAAGGGGTTTGCCCCCAGTCACACAGCAGCTGGACTCCAGGACCCCTGTGGTCTGGGCAGAGTGGCCACAACCCACTCCTGCCAGGAAAGGGCTCTGAGCCCTCTGAGGACAGTGGAAGGGCAGTGCAGCTGTATGGGGAGTGGGGAGGAGTGTGCTGGTAAGCAGGCTGCGGAGGAGGGTGAAGGGTACAGGAGGCCTGATGGGTAGCCAGGTTCAGTGGTGCAAATATCCCCACCAGTGTCCTCAAGCTATCAATGGTTTGACAAGTGGCTAACGGCATTCCCGAGTATTTCACAACTGGCTCTCATGAGGCAGTGCTAGCTGGATCCACACATCTCTGATGCGGGTAGGAGGTGGGGTCCCCTGGCTCTCTCTGCTCGCCTGCAGGCTCGTTCAGCTCTGCTCCCTATGACAGCCTCTTGCCACCAGAGGACTCCATACCCATGGCCTCAGAGGTGAAGGGCTCAGTATAAAGAGGGCACCCTGAGGCTCAGAGAGGGGCAGGATCTCTCCGTGACCACACAGCGTCACAGCAAACCCACGTGCCTGCAAAGGGTCACTACTCCCCTCTTCTGAGGTTTGCAGATCCCCGTGGGTCTCTCCACTAAGCCCTGGCCATGAGGAGGGCTCCCGCCATCATCCCTTTCCCAGGAGCCCCACTGCAGGGCTCCTGGACACAGGAGGAGGGAGACAGTCCCTTCCCACCCCGGGGTCCTTCAATGTTGCCTTCTGCCCCTGAGTCCCATAGGGAAGCTCTGGGCTGGTGACCAGAGTTCAAGTCCTGACCCTGCCTGACTCACTGTGGGGCAAGGGTCTTGTCCTCTCCGCAAGACAAGCAGTCATTGGCTGACATTGGTGGTCTTTGGATTGTGGCCCCCAGAGTCCCTGTGTGATATGAGGGGCCACAGGGCAGGCCTGCAAGCCTACCTCAGCCCAAATAGGTTTGAGCTGATTCATAGCTCAGGGTACGGGTTAGAAAAACTGCTCTTAAAAGAAGCCTGCTTAAAAGAAGCCTGCAAAGCCCTGGATAAGCTATTGGTGCAAGTCTTTTCTGTTTTAGCTGGTGAGCCAGGGCCTGGCCACAGGTCGGGAAGGCTGGGGGTAGGCAAGGTTGCGGCCGACTCACCTCCCAAAGCGAGCCCTCCTCTCGAAGCACAGCCACCAGCATGCCGGCTGGGATCAGGAGGCAGGACAGCAGGCCCATCAGGATGCCCAGCAGCTCCGCCCAGGCTGGGAAGCGGTAGGTGCCGTACTCTGAGGGCTGGTACTTGACGATGCTATACACCAGCAGGGCCTGCAGGGAGGGGGCTCCCAGCATCACAGTGCGCCTTCTGGCCCCAGGACTTAGGATAGCCCAGGGCGGAGCTACCTTAAGGCCCCAGGAAGCCCAGCCCAGGGCCATCCCAAGGCCTGAGACAGCCCAGCCGAGACACCCAGTGTCTGAGATAGCCCAGGCCTAAGTGGTTCCAGAAACCGCGATCGTCCGTCTTTGTTCTGGAGCCGGAGCTAGCTCTGCTCAAGCTCACCCAATGGCCAGGCCTGAGACAGCCCAGCTCTGAAGAACCCTAATTTCTGAGATGGTCTGTCCCTGGCCTGCTCCCACCCCAAAGCTGAGAAAGGAGAGCCTCAAGGCCCAGCCGTGAGGCCCAGAGGCCTGAGAAAGCCGCATTCATTTTGCCAACCAAACTGAGGACGAGGCCCAGCACAGACTCAAAGGCTGGCGGCATCTCGGGGGAGGGGAGTAGACCTGATCCCGGTGCCCGGCCCACCCCTCGGCCCTACCAGACTGAATGCTCAGAGGGGCCCTGCTCTCAGCCCTGGGCCCCAGCCAGCAGCCCTCCCACCCACCCCAGTTACCAGGAGGGTGGCCGGGGTCAGGAACAGCCAGCAGGCCCTGAAGTAGAGGCCCGGCTTGAAGCCCAGCATCATATGGATGTCCCGGCAGAACCTCTGGATGCCTGCACCGGGAGGAGAGGAGCATGGCCTCACCCACAGGTCCCTCCCACAGGCCCCACAAGTGCCAGCAGCCCCTCCTCCACCCAATGGCCCCCACCCAACACCCTGGCCCTTGGGAACAGGGACCCAGTTCCCACAGGGGCCCAGTTCCAGGGGGCTCCCATCTCCCACAGGGGGAGCCTCAACTCCGCCTCTCCCGGCCCCTCTCACCGTACACCCGGGTGACAGCGAGGCATGTGGTGATCACCACCACCATGAGCCCGAAGCTGGCGCTGTAATCGTCTAGAAGGACCAGCCAGTACATGCCCCCCTGGAATACAAGTCACAGCTCTGGGGTCCCCTCACCATGGCCAGGCTCCCTGCTGCAGCCCCTTCTCCAGGCAGGAAGCAGCCAGGCTGGGGAGGGGGGCAACGGGGGTGGGGGAAAGCCAGCTGATGTCAGCATACCCCTGTCCACCCGCCACGCCTATTTGAGTCTGACAGCAGCCTTAGATGCAGGCCCCCGTTTAACTGATGGGAAAACAGACACAGGGAGGTGAAGCCACTTGTCCTGAGCTCACTCAGCAAGTGCAGGAGCGAGGCTTGAACCAGGTCATTCACACTCTAAAGCCAAGACTCTGGGTCATAGGCCAAGGTGCCCCTTGGGAGAGAGGGTCTGGGGTGGTCTAGGTTCCTCCCAAAGAGGTCAAGAAAGTGGGTGGTTCAGGGGGTGCACGGCTGGCCACAGACATTGCCAGCGGTGTCCTCCCAGCCTCGCCCACCAGCCACCCGCCCCCAAAGCCACTCACGTCAGTGGTGAGGACCAGCCCCATCAGGTACATGGCCACGCAGATGAGCCCTGAGAACACGACCTTCTTGGGTCGCAGGTAGTAGGGGAACTCATCTGTCACAGCTGTCACAATGGTCTCCAGAAAGGCAAACTGGGGGGAAGGAAGGGGGGTTTCAGAGTTCTGTCTCCACCACACACATACACTCACACAGATACGGACACACACCACACAGACACACACATATACTACACTCCAGACGCATTACACATAGACACACACAAACATCACACACATCACAGACACACAGAGAGACACAGACACACATATCACACCCATAGACATCACAGACACACACAGATACACACAGCGCACGTGCATGAGGCACCTATTGGAATGGACAAGGCTCACCTGACTGTCCAAACCGAGAGTCAGCAGCATGAAGAAGAAGAGAAAGGACCAGAAGGGCGACAGAGGCAGCATGGTCATGGCCTGCGGGTAGACGACAAAGGCCAGGCCGGGGCCTGGGCCAAGGGCACACGGGGTCAGCAGCCTGGGGCACGTGTCAGGCCCCCACATCCACACTCACACACTCATGGTCGCTTACACCCACCTGAGCAAACCCAAAGATGTCCACTAACTGCACACTTCTGATACTTTATTAACTCCTAGGACACATGCCAGCACATTGTCAGTGCTCAGTAAACATAAGTTGATAAAATAAATGAATTAGTAATGAATAATGAGTAAATTAGTAATACCTTGTTTGAACACACTTATGTACACAACCATTTGCACAAACAATCCCACTAACACACATGCTTAAACATGTCCCGTGGCACAAGACACGGATTCCCAAGATCACTCACAACATCAATTCACTTGCACACAGACATCTCAATACAGGATATGACTCATTTGGACAAGCAAAGAGAGTTACTAATGTGACAAATATAAGACAGCCTCATACAGAAGTTCCTTCATCTCCGGACACAGGTTAATGCACACTCACTTATACATGGCCACCCAGAGACCAGCCGAGACAGGTTCATCTGTGCGTACATGCATGCATGTGTGTACACACACTCAGCACGCCCATCCACAACCTTGCTGGTCCACACTCAGGCTCACTTTCCAGACCCAGCTGTGCCCAACACACACCCTTGTCTACCAGGGCCGGGCAGCCTGCCCACCTGCTTTGGCAACTTGGTCCACAGGCACATCCAGCTCCTGAGACATGTAGCCCAGCACGGAGAAGATGGCGAAGCCAGCCAGGATGCTGGTGATGGCGTTGCCCAGAGTGACGATGAAGGTGTCTCTGCCAGGAGAAGTCCAGGCGCAGGCCGGGTGAACCTCAGTGGAGAAGTCCTCCCCGCCCACCCCGTCCCGCCCCTCTCCTCCCAGCTCTGGCCCTGGGGTCCAGGAGGCTGCACTGACCGATAGATGTTCTGGTGAAACGTGTTGTAGGAGGCAAAGGTGAGGAGACCCCCGAAGCCCACACCCAGGGAGTAGAAGATCTGAAGGGCAGCTTCGATCCACACCTGTGGCGAGAAGGATGCGGACGGAGGACAAAGAGAAGCAGCTGGCACACCGTGGTGTCAGAGCGCCAAGGAAACAGGAGGAAGGAGGTGGGGAGAGAGCCAGTCAATAGGTCCAGGGATGGCGTGGGCAAGGGCCTGGCTCACAAGTGACTTGGGCTGGGAGCAAACTCAGCTTCAACACTTAGACTGTGCCTCTCAGGGCCTCAGTTTCCCCACTCAGGATCTAGAAGGCAATCTCCAAGTTTGGCCTGGTCTGAAGGAAGTAGTTCTTTATGTAAAATTTTCAGGAAATTCAGGTGGACAACAAGCCCATGTAACCCTTAATCTTCCTTCCTGGAGTCAGAGGGACCTGGGTTTGGACCCAGCTCTACCACTCTCTGGCTGTATAGTATGGGAAAGCCACATCACCTCTCCCCTCTGCAATAAGGGAATGGGAGTAGGGTGGTGATGAGGATTAAATGACTACATATATGCAAAGTGCTGAGAGTGTGGTTAGGCACAGTCATTTGTCAATAAGTAAGAAATGATAGCCATCATTGACTAATATTACTAATGCCCTCCGTGGGGTTTGGAATCAAACAGATCTAGGTTAGAATCCCAGCTTTGCCACTCCCTATGTAACCGTAAGCTGATCACTGACTCTTTCAGGCCTCAGTTTTTTCTTCCATGAAATGGGAGAATAATGTCTACTTCATAGAATTGTCGAGAACAATAAATGAAGAAGACAGGACTGAGCACAGTGCCTGGTACTGGAAGCTGACCTCGTGAGGGATTCCTACCCCCTGGCCACTCTTTTCTCCAGGGATCCCTATTTCCACTTCCCAGGTCAGGCCTGACCCCTCCCTCCGCACCCTAGTCCCAATGGCCTCACCTTGGAAGACAACAGGTAGTGGAACTGGGGGGTGAGATAGAACTGGATGCCCTTCCAGGCCCCTGGGAGAGTGACTCCGCGGATCAGCAGCATGACCAGAATGAGGTAGGGGAACGTGGCCGTGAAATACACCACCTGAGAGGCGGCAAGTGGGAATGGAAGGCAGGGTGACTTCTTCTGCCCTGCTCCTCTTCTAGAAACCCCCATCTTATTCCCAAGATGGGAAACAGCCATCAACCTATGATGCTTTTTCCCCCTCCCTCCCTCCCTCCCTCCCTCCCTCGCTCCCTCCCTCCCTCCCTTCCTCCCTCCCTCCTTCCCTCCCTCCCTCTTTTCCCCTCTCCCTTCCTCCCTCCCTCCTCACACCGATCCCATCAGCAAAGTCCTGTCACTGCTTCCCAAGGCTGTCCCAAATCCATCCACCCCCTCCGGCTCCACTGTGGCCCAGTCCAGGCCACCATCACCCCGCCCCTGAAGGTCAGAAGAGCCTCCTGCCCCACATGTCCCCTCCCCCCGCCAGCAAACCCACCCCATGTGGTCATCGGCCAGCATGATCACCAGACTGGACATTCCCAGACTCCCCGCTGCCCTGTCTCCGCCCTCAGCAGACACCATCGAGTCCCAGGCTCCCCGCGGTCTTGGCTTGCACCACGATGACCTCTCCTCTCTTTCTAAAGGCTTTCTCCTCTGGCTTCCTAGTCTTTCTTTTAATGGTTCTCTTCCAAATGGACATCACTTCTGAGTACTTTGCTGAGGGACAGTTCTGATTTATAAATGATTAAGTAAACCATTCAGGTTTCCAAGTCCTTCCAAACAGCTTTATGGCCTTCTCGCCCTTCATAACCTAAAGTGGACACCTGTGGCTTAGTCTGCCCAGCATCTCATTGACCTTCTTCAGATAACAACCCCCTGACTTTCCCCAGCTGGGGCTGACTCCATTCCTGGCTCCTGGGGTGGGCACGTGATCCAAGCCCAGCACTCTACCCTCCTGGCCACAGTGACTGGTTCAGGGATGGGTGTGGCGATCAGCTTACCCAGTAAGACTCACTTCTAGGATTCTGCAAACTGGGGAAAGGGGGAACCCTTCACTAAGCATGTAAAGTGTAGCCCAGAGCTGCTGGGCATCCGCATAAAGAATGAAGCCTGAGAACACGGCTGGGAGACGGGAGAACCACAGTCCTAATAACATTAATTGAACCCCTAGACCTCTTTTCTGCCGAGGCCCACTTGGCTACTTAAAACATCATTCGTAGGCCGTACAAGATTACCAACTTAAAATTAGCCTGCTCTATTTGGTCAAACACTTCATTAACTCACCCCTAATGCTTTGGCAGGGCCAGACCAAATGATTTCTCGGGCCTTATGCAGCCCGTGGGCGGGATGTTCCCTCCACTTGCCTCCTAGACCCAGTCATTCCTGAAGCACACACTCTGCATTTTCCAATCGGTGACAGCTGGGTTCTGGCCACTTGCATCTCAAAGGGCTCTGATTCACAGCCACCCTCCGAGCTTTCAAGAAACACTTCAGAGTGCCAGCACTGGGTCAGGACACAAACCTGAATAACAAATAGGTCCTGCCCTTGGCAAGTTCCTAGTCTAGTCAACCAGCCTAGCCACTGCCCGTCCTTACCTCCACATCTTCCCCAGCTCCATGCCCTTCCCCTTCCCCTCTTAGGTTCAGTCCATGCCCTGCCTCCTCCCAGAAGCCCTCACCCCTCCCAGCCCCTCGGGCCTCACCTTGCCTGAGGACTTCACACCCTTGAGGATACAGAGGAACACGATGACCCAGGCGAGCAGCAGGCAGAGGCAGAGGTTCCAGCGGATCCCCCCGGGGCTGCCGATGCCCTGGCTGCCTTGGATGTGGAGAACGTAGCGGCTGTGGGAGACGAAGGTCTGAGTGTCTGCTGGTCACGCTCCATTGACATGGAGGAAAGCCGTGGCCAGCCTGCGAGGCGATCCTGGCTAGCTTCCGCTTGATTTGGTCTGTCCTCAGACCAGCTCTGCACCTGGAGGCTGCCTCTACAGAGCACATCGCCCAGGCTGCCATCCCCTTTGATTTCCATTTGGATTTGGCTAGTGGGAGACTGGAGGGTGGGAGGAGTGAGGGGTTGGGGTATTTGCACACACACGTGTGCACATGCTTACGCATGCATGCACGCACACATGCATCAGAAGGCCTGGCTGTGACTGCCTTCTTCCATAGCAAGCTCTGGTTGGGCAGCCTTTCCCCCAAGGCTCCAGATCTCCCTGGCTCCAGTTCCCTGGGTCCCTCCGCTTGCTCCTTGGCTCAGGGGTGTTACAGCCACCCCCCTTGCTAGTTCCTGGTGCCTCACCATTCCATGTGGATTCCCTCACACTGTCGCCTCCCTCCACTGAACTCCCTTTGCTAAAGTCTTGGGAGAGTGCTGTCTGCTTTCTGCCTGCACGCCCCCTGACGCAGTGGGTCACGGTGCTTCCATGGAGACCCCAGCAGCTGCTGGACCCCCACGTCACACTTTGGCTTTAAGCTGCAGACCCAAGCTTCACCTTTCCCACTGGCCAGACATACTCCTCAGCAGGTGCACACGCTCTGGGCGGAATTGACACGGACAAACGGGGGAGCTGCATAATAAATCTAGGTTGGAGGCCAAAATATTTCAAGACGTGGGGTCCATCTGGGGGAAGAGTCCTAAGAGCAGCCCTTGGCAGATGAAGGGTAGGGGTACCTGGTCTGTGTCCTCTGGTCAGCCAATGGATGACATCCTATGGAGGAGGGACTATTCTCATCCCAAACCTTTACAGAGGCAGAAACTAAGGCCCCAAAAGGTTACTATCACTGTTAGTACCTTCACCGTCGTCAGTATTATCAGCTAGCATTTATTGAGCACTTGCTATCCACCAGACTGGATGGCAAAATTTATATACCTTCCTTCCTTCCTTTACTCCTCGTGGCAACCCTCTGAAATACTATTATCATGCCCACTTTAAAGCTACAGCATCAGGCCCTAGCCAGCTTTTCTCAGTGGATAGAGCATTGGCCTGTGGACTGAAGGGTCCTGGGTTTGATTTCTGGTCAAGGACACATGCCTGGATTGCGAGCTTGATCCCCAGTAGGAAGCGTGCAGGAGGCAGCCAATCAATGATTCTCTCTCATCATTGATGTTTCTGTCTCTCCCTCTCCCTTCCTCTCTGAAATCAATAATATATATATATATATATAATTTTTTTTAAAGATAAAGCATCAGAAGCCAAATAAGTTGTTTAAGGTCACATAGCTGGTCAGGTGAATAGCTGGGATTAGAACTCAGAGTCCACCAAATAATAGCATCTTTGAAGTGAACACTGGGCCCCTTGGGGACTCGGGCTCATTCCTGCCCTCCCCCGACCCCCCAGCGCGTGGGCCCTCCCAGACCTCCAGTACTCCTCGCTGGGGCTGACGGTGCTGGTGAGGTTGAGGGGCAGGGCCCCGTTGCCATCCTTGGAGCCTCTGTGCTCAAGGCAGAGGTCTGTGTTCCACCAGTTGCCACAGTGCTCCCAGGGCAGGTCGCTGGTGAGGGAGGCGAAGAGGTAGAAGAGGACGTAGGCGATGATCATATTGTAGTAGATGGCCACCAGGCCCACAATGAGCAGCATGGCCGCGCCGGCACCTGGCGTGGCGACAGGGGCTGCCCTTAGGCCATGCCCTCCTTGGGGCCGGCTGTGTTTCCTCCCAGAAGCCCTCCCTTTCTGGAGGTTAAAGGGAAGGGGGCAATCACCTGGCCTCCCCCAGGCCCAGACCACTCCGGGGACCCCTGAGGCCTCACCTTTGAAAAGGGGGCTGATTTTCCAGACGGCCAGGGGTCCCAGGCTGGAGAACTGGCCCAGAGAGAGCTCGAGGAAGAAGAGAGGGATGCCGCAGATGGCCAGCATGAGGAAGTAGGGCACGAGGAAGGCACCTGCGGGGAGGGGTGGGGGCAGGGTCTCAGGGGTCAGCTCCCCTAAAGCCCAGCTCTAGCCCCGCCCCACCCCTGACCAGTGGACACCACCTGTGACCTGAGGGAACACTTCTCCTGTGGCTTGGGACTGTCTTCTTTTCTACCATCAATCACTGAGGGCCAAGGGGTGGACAGAGATTCACTCACCTCTATAGCCCCAGTGCCTAGACCAGGGCTGGGCTCAGAGCAGACACTGAATGAACAAATACATGAATAAACGAGTGACTTCCCTGCTGAAGGAAGGGCAAACTCCTCAGGGCCGAAATCGAAATCGAGCCTCCCATCTACCTGCCCACCCCCCTCCCTTGCCACCTCAGATGCTCGTGGCTGCCACCTGTGGTCCCATGTGCCCAACATCTCTCCCCCATTTCTTCACATATTGGCAGCCAACTCCTTAGAGAACTTCCCACCACCATATGGCTCTGGAGGGGCTGCCAGTGACAGCAGCCAACCCCTGCCCACCTCCTCATGGGCACATATCCCAAGCCAGGCCAATTAGAGACCTTCTCTGCAATTCTATATAGATTCATTCGGATGGCACTTCTGAGGAGGAAGTCATTCCAGAGTTGTCTCTGGCCACCCAACTGCAAGGAGGAAGCCTGTCCCAGGAAAAAATGAGGCCAGCATACAGAGGGAAAAAGAGTCAGGAACTGGGGGATGGGGTGGGGGTAGGGGGGGGCATGCAGAGAGAACTGGGGATATTATGAAGTTCCTGGAGCTTCAGAGCCCAGCTCCAGACCTCCCCTTCCCAGTCATATCATTCATCTGTCGTTGCTTCGTGTACATTTATTTGGATTTCCGTCGCCCTGACAATACGAGCTTCTTTGACAGGTTTGGTACAGATGGGAGGAGATACGGATTGCTGGTGGGCGTGCACTGGCTCTGCAGAAGATAGTCCTGGGTGGGATGTTGGGTCGGCCACTGTGTGACCTTAGGCAAGGAACTGGCCTCTCCAAGCCCAGGCTTCCTCACCAGGACAAAGGTGCCCACCCAGGAGGGCTGTTGTCAGGGTTAAAGGAGACAGGCATGGAGAGCATCAAGCCCGGGGCTGGCAGATGGTGAGTGCTCAACCCCAGCTATTGTAATAAGACTTAGAACAGTCACTTGATGGAGAAGGAGGGACAACAGATAATTTGTTTAAGATGGCAGAGACTCTGTGTTCGCAGTCAGAATGGAAGGAACCAGGAGAGGAAGAGAGATAGAGGATTCACGAGCAGGAATTATTGATAGAGTAAGGATCTGGAGGAGGTGGGGGGGGGGGGGGGTGCCGATATTGAGAGTGCAGGGATCACTGACAGACAGATACAGCTCTTCCTCATGAAGTAGAGGCAGCCCTCTGGCCATCACTCAGGGCCCAGGAAATGCCAAGGCTTAGGGCTCACTGTGTCATACCCATGAGGGAGAGGGAAGAGGGGCCTGGGTGATGAAAGGGACAAGGCAGGCGACTCCCTCTTTCCAGTCCCAGGTTGCTATAAAACCACTTTCAACTAATTCTGCTCAAGGTCCAATAGGAGTCGGTAGCTAAGGCCATTTCAAACCTCAGTCCACCCGGAGCCTTGACCCATCACTCGGCCGCCCCTCAGGCAGACCTCAGGCCCATACCTCCTCCGTTGGTGTAGGCTCTATAGGGGAAACGCCAGACGTTCCCCAGGCCCACACAGTAGCCAATGCAGGACAGCAGGAAGTCCAGTTTGCCTGTCCAGTTCCCCCGGTCTGCGGCAAAGTCCACATCCAGGTCTACATCACCCTGGTCACTCGGGGTCATCAGCAGGTCTGGAGTGACGGGCTGCCAATAAGAGAAACCAAAAGGGTGAAAGAGAAAGGTGAGGCTAGATGGAACTGTGACCACCAATACAAGGATATACACTTGAATAGGGCTCCAAGAAAGACATTCTATTGGTTCAGATGATCAATTCCTCTCATCTGGGCTAACACGGCCCATAAGCAGGAGCCCCTCGAGGTTTCCGGTGACTGCAAACTTATGAGACCAGCAGGGTTACTCGGGCACTAAGAAAGCCACCTTGATCTTCGTTTGGCTACCGCAGAGGTCAAATCAAGGGATGGTTCTATTTTGAAGATGACAACAAGGATGATAATGATGGTGATCTTACAAGAGTCACCGTGCATTGAGCACTTACTATGATTATGCAATAAACATTTTACTCCCATTACTTGATTTCATTCTCAAAACAACCCTGTGAGCTAAGTATTCATCTAAGCTCCATTTCAATGACGGGGAAAACTGAAGGTCAAAGAGGAGTCCTGCCATATCTGAGGTTTTTACAAGGGGAGTGGGAGAGCTTCCTGAAGTCCAAGCCCCTGTCTTCAAACACAGCGCTGAAGTTTAGCTGCTCCATTCTGGGCACCATATTTTAGAAAGACACAGGCAGTTTGGAGCGTGTCCAAAGGGCGGGTGGCCAGACTGGAGGTTGCTCAGGAAAAGCGGTTACTTGAGGACAAGAGGAAGGAACTGGGAACGCTGAGCACAGAAAGGAGAGGGCTTGGAGGGACCCTGAGCTCCCCTGAGGAAGGGAGTAGACTTACGCTCAAGGGGGCCTACAGAGGACTGTGAATTTTAGTTCACCAGCAGGAAGTCGCTATTTAGGCACCGATCTGTCTCAGAAGTCATAATCTTCTTGTCACTGGAGGGCAGATGTATACAGAGGGAATGGAGGCCAGCTGTCCCTAAGGGCCCCCTTGTGATTCAAGGAGGGCGGGAAGTCCACCGCATTCTCCCTTCAGGCTGGGGCTAGGAGACGGATCAGCTGCTTGGAATCCTGGCCCCAAGGGATGTGAGCTAGCACGTCCACGGACTGCCTGGGCTTAGGGCCTGGCATTAAGCCCAAAGATACCAGGATGACCTCCTAAAACCCAGAGAGCAGCTTCCATACGTGACTCCAGGAATGGGCCAGAAGAGAGGGGCAATCCTACCTTTCCTGCTTGCCTCTGAAAGTCTCACCTTATGGCGGAAAAAGATGGAGCTGCAAAGAAGGCCAATTATGAAAGACATTCATGGTTTTCAGAGAGAAAGAAGCCCCTGCTCCCCACTGAGGAGTGGTTGTGGGGAAGCCGTGATGCCACTGAACTGGGAGTCAGGAGACCACAATTCTAGTCCGGGTCTGTGCCAATTCACCGTATGACTTTAGGGAAGAGTCTCCTGGGCCTCAGTTTCCCATCTGGACACTGCGGGGATTAGATAGGCGAGTGTTTCCAAAAACACATCCCTTGGTAGTCAGTGGAACAAATGACTCTTGACTCAAAGGACTTGGGAAAAGCTGGGTTAACACAGGTAAGACAGGCTTCTTTTCACGGACTTGTCAGATCCTTTAATGGACCAATAGGCACTGTGACTCTCCAAATAGGGACTGGAATAGACAGTATTTCCCAATCCTACTTAAGAAAAGGGTTTCAAGGAGCTGGCCTGCCATGATATACTTGGGGAAATACAGATCTAGACAATCTCTACCTAATAGTCTCTGGCTCTGATGTGTGAGGCAAGATTCTTCGCTGGAGACACCTGCAGTGGTCGAGGACCAGGCCAGATTCACACCGAGGGGCTCAGGAAAGAGCTACCAATCAGGGTTGTGTTTTGCCCTAACATCGCCCTTCCTGCCACCAGACCAAGTAGGTGTCTACACACAAATCAGCTGGCGACGGAGGAGGCTTTGCTGGGGATTTGTCACAGGAGCATTGCTGGGATGAGGAGTGCAGGTGTCAGAGGACTGGATGTGTCTGGCTGTGGTGACAGGGTTGGTGCAATAGGCTCGGGTGGCAGAAATGGGGTAACAGTGTTGGGTTGACTCTCAGTGATAGTGAGGAGCATGGGGGGTGATCCTGCCTGAGGAAGGGTAGTGGTGACCGGGACAGCCTGGCGTGATTATGGGTGATGGTGACAATCAAGAAGAACACGAAAAGCTGCTTTTTAAGAAAATGGGCTCCCAGGGTTGAAATATATGCCTGGCGGTTCTTTAGCTGTGACCTCGGCTGGGGTTAGGGTAGCAGCAGCTCTCAGACCTATCTGAAAACTGCCCCTTCCCCCTGATGCCTTTTCCCTCACCACCTGGGTAAGCATCAGCCCTCCGGAACCACGCACTCTTAGGTAAGCTCCAGGAGGGATGGGATAATGCCAGATGACACGGACGGTTACTGAGTGGTGAGGCAAGCCTGTCACCCTGAGAGCCCCCCCAACCCCATCCCGGCCAGCTGGCAGGAAGGCCCGATAATGAGGTTCCTCTGATCCCTTCTGAGAAGCTGCTGCCCTTTCTATGTTCACAGAGCGGCCCGGCTCTCTGTTTCCATGGTGACAAGAGTTCCAAGAGCTGGATGCTGCCAGCTCTCAATCCCTCTCTTCCCCCGATCAGAGGAAGCCTGTTTCTGCTCCAGGGGCAGGGAATGGGGTCCTCCATCGCTGGAGGAGCCCCCAACCCCACCATGGAGTGAATCCCAGGGGCTGGAACAGAGGATGGAACCAATTGGGAGACAGCGGGAAGCAACCACATCAATGGGGCAGGGCTAGAAGCTTAATGAGTCAGTTTACACTTCCGCTGGGTGTGAGGCTCCCACTCCAGATTACCCCTCCCCTCCATTCCCCACCCCGAGTCAGAAGGAACACACCTGAGTTTGGCAGACCTACACCTCCTCTTTTAGGGACCAGCAGATATAGGTCACCAGCAGCGCCAGGGGCTGGGAGAGGTAGGACCGCGTAAGCCAAGGCTCTCATACCTTTTTCAGGATGAGAGGCGATAGGAATCCTGAACCCACGTTCATCAGTGTGTGATGAGTTTCAGGGAGGAGGAGGGATGAGCCCAAGGTCAAACAGCAAGTTAAGGGCAGAGCAAGACCAGGACCCAGATCCCTGACTCTCAGCCCAGTACTCATTTCTGAACATTGTTGCTCCTTTGCGGATACCTGGCATTTCCTGCCTCCCTGCCCCCTTCTGCTTCAGACCAAGGGAGGGGACCCTGAGGCTAGGTGGCCCCACCCCTGCTCTGCTGGTCCCAGGTTGCTCAGCCCACCTTCAGGAAAGCAGTAAGCTACACCCCTCTCTGCCGTGGCTTCCTTGTCTATAAAGTGGGGATAATAAGCTGTAGCTCCCAGAATTGTTGGGGGATCACAGGAGATCAGGCTTCACAAAACATGGCTATTTACATAATGTGTGGCCCAACAGCAACGAGGGGAGGGATTCCTGTGGGGAGGGGAGGAAAAGGAAGAGAAGAGAAAATAGCCAGGCAGAACTCAAGACCCAAGAGACCCTCAAATGGCCCAAAGAAGTTACTCATGTCAGGAGGAAAAAGGACCCACTTATCACCGTGGTCCCACGCGGCTGACCAAGGGCAGAGAGCTTGAATAAATAGGGGAGAGCCTTGGAGGAAGGGAGTGGTCAATAACGCCAGCCCCGATGGACAATTGTCTGGCATCCACCAGCACCTGTGACAGGGGTCCTGCTTTGGTGCTGACACGGGGGGTGGACAGGCAATGGTCCAGGTTAGAGAATGGACTTGCCCAAAGCCACAGGGTAAGGAGCATCTGCAGAAATAGTGCCCTGGAGTTCTGACTCCTTGGCTGGGACTGGTAGTTTTAAGCCCAAAGCCAGAAAACATGGCCAATACTCTCCCGCCCCAGGCCTGTGCCACTTGGCTGGGAGGTCCAACCCCACAGGACAAGGTGGGGAGGGGCTGAGGGCTGGGCCCAGGGCCCAGGAACACACAGATTTGGCCGCCTCTCTCATGCCAGCTCTCACCCCCATATCCCTTGGGTCTCCAAGTTCCTCACTCCTTGCCTTTGCCTCCTTCTGCCCTGCTGAGGGGCAGCCTGGGTTCTTAGCAGGGACACTAAGCTGCCTGGGGAAGGAAGGGAGTGGGGAGGAAGCAGGTGGTGGGCCCCGGCAGGCAGGAGCAGGGGCTGGATGGCAGAATCTGCTTCAGCTCAGGGTGCACCGGCGGCGAGGACCAGGCCCATGTCGGCGCACCGCCCCCCCACCCCATCCCTCCGCCCCACCTCCCCTACCCCGAAATTAGTCCAGCTCAAGGCTGGTGCTCTGCAATTCTACCCACCCCCACCCCCACCGCCGTCCCCCGGGGGTTAGGGGGATTGGAGAGGGGTGGGTGCCTGGCCCTAGCCACCCCTACTTCCCGCCTCCTGGGCTGCAGACACCTGTTCCCAGGACCTGGCCCAGTGAACCCCAGGCCTAAACACACTACCTCCCGACCCTCAGACAGGGGTGGGGTGGTATGGGGTGGCACAGGCCGTGACCCGTCCCTCCCTGCTATCCAATTCAGCCCGGCCTTCCCCAGAGCTCGGAACTGGGTCCTGGTGCCCCCCTGCCTTCCCGGGGCCTCGCTGGGGGCGGGCCTCTGCACTCCCCTCTCAGGTGCGCCCCCAGCCCGCCCTGGTGCCCTACCTTTCGTAGTTGAGCTTCCTGGAGCTTCTTCATCTTGGAGGGCAGGTTGCCGGGGCTTCCCGGCTTGTCTTCCTTTCAGCGCAGAGCGCAGGGAGCGAGCGACAGAACGGGAGATGCGCCGCCGGCCAGCGCCGCGCCTGTGCCCCGGCGGCTCCGTGCACCGGCTTTGGGGGCGCGAGCGCAGGCGCTGCCGTCTGTCGGCTGCGGGTGTGGGGCGCAGAGCGGAGCTGCGAACGCCAGTCTTTCTCTACGCAGGGCCGGAGGCTGGGGAGGGGTGCACGGCTGCGCCCGCAAAGACACCCAAATGGACAGACAGCGGAGGGGTAGGGATGGGGGGATGCGCGTCCCCTCGCGCAGAGCTACGATTGGAGGGGCCAAGCGCGTAAGGTGGGGGTGTCTGCGATGGAAATCCTTGGAGGTCTGAAGGCCTCCGTCACAGTCTCCTGCGTGACCTTGGGCAAGTAACCTCCCCTCTCTGGGCCTCTCTTTCCTCAGCTGGGCACCAACAGTCCGCTGTGGGTTCCAGCATCCCAGTGCCTCCTCTTCTTGGCTGTGTGACCTTGCCCACATTGCTTAACTTCCCTGCACTGCCACGTCTTCATCTGGAAAATGGGAATAAGAATCTTACTTCCCTGCCCTAGCTGGTTTGGCTCAGTGGATAGAGCGTCAGCCTTCGGACTGAAGGGCACATGCCTGGATTGTGAGCTCCATCCCCAGGAGGGGGCATGCAGGAGGCAGTCAATCAATGATTCTCTCTCATCATTGATGGTTCTATCTCTCCCTTCCTCTCTTAAGTCAATAAAAATAAAAGAATCTTAGTTCCCTTATGAGGAGTTCAGGGAGATGGTGCATGGAAAACATTTAGCACGGGGCCAGGGACATAGTAGGGGCTCAACATTTGTTGCCCACTCCTGCCATTGGTCAGATACTTACCCAATCATCCAATCCACCAATATTTATTGAGCACCTAAAGTGTATCAGTTCCTAGGCTAGGTCTTAGTTCATCGACACAGTGACCTGGGGCGGCAGATGATAGTATCCCTATTTTACAAACGAGGAACCTGAAGCACAGAGAGGTTAAGTTTCTCACTCAAGGTCACACAGCTGGTGAATGACACCAGTGGCAGAGTCGGGCCTCACGGAGATTCCAGGCCAGTAGTGGTCCTGAACACCCCCTTTTCCCTTGGGATGGAAGTGAAACAGGGAGGTTTGGGCAAGAAGAAACAGCGCAAGCGCCACTGTGTCGTTGTGATGGTTTGTGACGTAGATCATGAGCACCTGGGCTCCTGTCCACCACCAGCAGTATGACCAGGGGAATGTTGTGATTGCACATCTGTCAAATGGGCCACCAACCAGCCCTCGCCTGGCTGACCTCATACAGCAGCGATTTTCAACCTTTCTTCATCTCATGGCACACATAAACTCATTACTGAAAGTCTGCGGCACACCAAAAAATACATTATTTTTTGCCAATCTGACAAAAAATAAGCATAATTTTGTCACATTCACATAAGATGGCTATTGTTGTGCTGGCTGTTGTCATTTTTTTATTTGACAATCTAAGGGAAAAGAGGTCAGTGCCCCTGACTAAATAGTCAGGTATTACATGTTTTAAAAATTCTTGCAGCACACCGGTTGGAGATTGCTGCCTTAGTGTTGTAAGGTTCCAGAGAGCCTGTGGCTAGGATGGGAAATTATTAGCTAGAGTGATTATATGCATTGGTTTTGTGGGACTGAACCAGTAGTGCTAGTGAACCTGGTATATGCATTA
This sequence comes from Cnephaeus nilssonii, assembly GCF_951640355.1. Taxonomy (NCBI): domain Eukaryota; kingdom Metazoa; phylum Chordata; class Mammalia; order Chiroptera; family Vespertilionidae; genus Cnephaeus; species Cnephaeus nilssonii. The sequence goes on along the minus strand of NC_137076.1, from coordinate 88,306,519 downwards.
AAAATTGTTCCCCTTTCACTCTTTAAATTTTTTTTTTTAAATTGATTTCAGAGACGAAGGGAGAGGGGGAGAGAGGGAATCATTGACCGGCTGCCTCCTGCACATGCCACACTGGGGATGGAGCCTGCAACCTGGGCATGTGCCCTGACCGGGAATGGAAACGTGACCTCCGGATTCATAGGTCGATGTTCAACCACTGAGCCTTGCTGCCTGGGCCCCTTTCACCCTTAAAAGTGTCCCAGCTCAGACACTATTTCATAGGGTCATCCTACCATCAGCCAACATGGGGAGGCCTTTGAGGAGAGTAAAGATAGGAGCTGCTATCTACACCCCTGGAGCCTGGCAGGAGGTGGGAAGGGTTAAATCAAAGCAAGAGCTTGGGAAAAGGCCTGGTCTGGTCCATCCCGGGCCCAGCTCCCCTCCCCAAGTTCCACCAGCTGCTCCTTCCTTGAACCTGGCCCCCCAGAGCAGGCCAGGGGCTCTCCGGACCCAGGAGGAAGGAGCCCCTGGGCCGTGAGTGTGAAGGGAAGGAGCATTCATCCAGCCCTACTGTGTGTACTGGATGAACTCGTATCCGATATCGATTTTCGACTCTTTCTAGCAGCCTGGGAGGACAGGTTTGTGCAGCCCCATTTGGCACCTGAGGACACCGTCTCAGAGGCGTGAGGTCACTGAGTCTCTGAGTTTTGAGATAAAACAAGAGGGTCATGGGCTGTGCCTGGGGCTCCCAAGGAGGCCCGGCCAGTACCCTCCTTCCTCCTCCCTCGACACAGCTTTACAGAACCACCCCCTCCCACTGGCACCCTGGTTTCGTTAGACCCCATGGAAGGCACAGAGAACCATAGGAACAGGGAACAGAAGCAAGGCATTAGCTCCAGAGCCTCTTGTGGGCCCTTCCCAGCAGCACCTGCTCTCCCTAGATCCAGCCCTGGAGGGAGCCAGCCCTAGGGGACCGGGAAGGAACAGGGCCGGGGCTTCAGCCTTCCTGAAGCAAACGCATCATGGGGTGACTACTGAGCGTCAGCCGAAGTCACGGGGCGCACCTGGTCCTGGGCCCACACCTTTCATGTGGGGAAACTGAGGCCCGGAAGAGGTAGGACTTTGCAAACTCACTCTGTGGAGTAGAGCAGGGTCAGGCCTGGAGTCTAGGGGTCCGGCCCCACCCAGGCTGTACCCTGAGATCACACCTTTCTGCTGTCCTCTCCCCACCACAGCCGCTCCGGGGGAAATCTGTACTTTATAAAACAAACAAAGCCCCAGCATTGGAAGACGTGGTCCATATAAGTCAATCTACCCACTGAAGCCCCAGTTTTATGATCATACAACTGACCACGCAGTCAGCTACCAAGCATGGGGGACCATTGCTAGCATCCCAGAGGAAGTCGGGGTCCTACTTGGCAGAGGAACTACTTAGGAAACCAAACCAGTGAGTGCTCAATCTACCTTCCTCTTCCCCTCCCCTCCTCTCTCTCTTCTGGTCTCACATCAAAAGTGAGATGGAGATGTGTGCTAATTTAAGGAGAGTGCCAGATGAAAATGTACTTCCTGTTATTATATAGGGAGATATTTTTAAATGCACATAAATAAACATTTTTAATTTGCTTTAATGTTCAGACTTTATAGCTGTAGAGCATGTGTTTTGTTATACCCGTGAGTGGCGACTGTGAAAAATGAGGATCCAGATTGCTAGCCCATCTGGTGTGATTCTGAGGAAGTGGTTCCGGAGCAGCCATGCTAGGCTAGGATTGCCCTCCACAGCTGCCCTGTCCGAGGCCTGCTGTGCCCCAGGCTCTGCATTCCACTCGCTGGGCCTCTCAGCCACCCAGAGCCAGGCTGGTTTTCTTGGAGCCCCACAGTCCTCTGTCCCCCCATTGTAACCTGTTACACACACACACACACACACACACACACACACACACACACACACACACGGGCTGCTGGAGACTTCCTGTGTGAGAACACGCCACTCCCAGCCCTGAGCTGGGTCCTTCCGAGAGCTGGGCTGTGACCCTCTCTGCTCAGCCCACACCAATCTCTGGCAATCAGTGATGGCCTCCGCTAGACTGATGTTCTCAGCATGGCATGAAGGGTCGAGAAGGGAAATCATGGTGCTGATGGGCATGTTTCTGGTTCAGTAGAAGCCGTGACCAGGCCCAGGGCCTTCAGGGGCCAGGCTAGGCCAGATCTGACTTTTGGCTGGACCCCGGGTCTCCAGGATCAATGCAGAGCCTGCCAACCGGCGGGAACATCCCTTAGCACGGGGGTCTATGAGGACATGAGAGGTCCCTTTCCTGAGTCTTACACCTGGTGGAACTCTCCAGGTGACGGGGAACGCACTACCTCACACGCCAGCCCGTGGCGCTGCATGGAAGTTGTTTTAGAGAAGTTTCCTTTTTCACAGCATTCACACTACTTGGCAGGTGATCGCCAACCCAACCTGCGGGCCCCACCCATCCCCTGGTCTCCCATGTCGGTAGCAGCTGCGGCTCACCCAGCCTGCCAGGCCTGGCCACTGACCTCCTGCCAGGAAGGTCTTCCGGTAGCTGGGGACAGGCTCGCCCTGCCTCAGATCTTCCCAGCCGCCATCTGTCCTCAGCATTGGGGGTGGGGTAGTCAAAACATCAGTCAGGCCTGGCAGCCTGTCACACGGGGATGCAACAGCTCTGAGCAGGTGGCAGAAACCCAGAACTTACTATGTGCGAGGCCCTGTTCGGAGGTAGGTTAGAGTATTTTTTTTTTTTTCCTTCCATTTGACAAATGAGGAGGCTGTGGCTCAGAGAGGCTAAGGAACGTGCCTGAACTCTCACAGCTTGGACGTAATTAGGCTGGAGCCCAGGCCACCTGACAAAGCCTGCTACTAAACACTGAGTCACAGCTGAAGTGTGGCCCTCCAGCCCACGGAACCCCCACACTCCAGAGCGTAGGGTGTCCAGTGGGGCGCTGGCAGGTGCTCGTAGGGGGCCCCTGGGTAGTGAAGCATGGGGAATGCCGGACTAAAGAAGATTCAAGGGGTGTCTTTGCTGCGGGACTTGTCAGAGCCTTTGCTGTGCTGGTGCAGCACCGTGACTCGCCCAGAAGTGTCGAGTATGCAGGACTTCCCAAACGTATTTGACCAGAGCCCCTTACTTTTGGTAAACCAGCTCCCCAGTTTTAGATGGGGCACAAGGCCCAGAGAAGGGAAGTGGTTACCTCAGGTCACACAGCAAATGTTTTTGATGATCGGAAAACCACAATCACTGCCAGCCCCCCTCCCACCAACCCTCTTCTGCTCCTAGGACCCTGGTCCTTCCCCTGGCACACCAGGTTCCTCTGCTTTAGGTGCCCAGCACCTTCAGTGAGGCCACCTCTCCCAGGCCACCACCAGGAGGAGAGAGGAGTGCCTGCTGCCTTGCAGGGGCTTGTGTGTGGGAGGGATCCGCCTCGTGCCTTGTTGTCATGTGCCCCGGAGCAAAGGGCAGGCTGTGCACACCTTTTATGGCTGGGCCACCTCCCAGAACAGTAAACAGAGGGGCAGGCAGCTGGCACTGGAGCCCTCCAGGTAGCAGACTCCTGGCCACCTCTGAAAGGGAGTTGAGAACAGCAGCTTTCCTCAGGGGTTTAAAAAATTATACGTTAAGTTCATACAGCTCAGACTCTTTATTACCATTCCTCCCTTCTTGGCCTGACAGCACCCACTAGTCCTTTAGGCACCTGCTCAGACCTCACCTCCTCCAGGAAGCCCTCCAGGAGAAACTCAGTCCCTGAATCATGCTCTGCTCTCCGAGGCCCAGAGCATAACTCAGGCTGGGGACTTCTGGGGGGCACAGCCATGCCTGGCACATGTGGGTGCCCAATGAATACTGTAAAATCCTGAGCTGAAAGTGTTTGAATAAATTCAGAAGACTGCTATATTGAGTCTGATGATTCTGCTTACAAAACAGACTTAAAATTTTACATGGTCTCATAGACTTACTCTAACAATGTCATGTTTTAATCGTTCAAATGCATTTTAAAGGTGACCTTGGTGTAGGCCGACGGAGACTGAAAGGGCTTATGCAAGTGTCAGGAAAGGGGGAGGATGACTTATACTTAACATGTCCTTTAATGCTACGTAAAATGATTTTGATGCATCTTTAAAAAGAGGAAAAAAGTTTATTCTTGAAGCTGTATCCAAGAGATTCCACTCTATGTACAACCCTTGCCCAGCCGTGAGCTCTGCTTGGTCCAGAGAAAGTCCTGCGAGGGCCCACTGCGGCCGGGGCCCTGAGGGACAGCCTGAGGGACAGCCTGGTGAGGTGGGGCTTGGCAGGGCGGGCTCTGACCTCTGTCCCCCTCCAAGGGCCGCCCCCACCCTGGAGCCCCATTGAAAGTACTAGTGAGGGGATCTGGCTCTGCAGCCCAGAGGGGACAATCAGCAGAGCCTCTCGGGCCCATTCCTGTGGGCTTTTGCTCTGCGTCAGCCTGGAGCGGTTCAGGGTGTGTTAGGATGGGGGCAGGTAGAGGCGAGGCTGCAGGACCAGGCAGGTAGGAGCTGGTCACATTCCTCCCCACAGGTCAACATTCCATCTTCCCTCAGCTCCATCTCCTTTCTCCAGGCTCAGTCTAGTCCCTATAGCAGCCTTCTGCCCTTGAACCTACGGAGAAGGAGATAGGGATGGGGACTTATCTTGACTCCCTCACCCAGCCCTCTAGGGATTGAGACCTCCCACCCTGGGTTCCTTTATCCCCCTGAGGCCTAGGAAAGGAAAATGTCCTTATCCAAAGAGCTCACTGCACAGATTGGCCAAGGGCACACAGGGGCTGGGTGGGTGACTCGTCCAAGGTGACGCAGAAGGTCAGTGGCAGGGCTGGGACTCAGACCAGGCCTCCTGAGCCCCCACGGGAGCCACATTCCCAGCATCTGAGTTCCCCGGGCCCCCAGCCCACAAGGGTGGGCAGGGGGCTAAGGCAGATACTCCTCCTTGACAGGCATTGGGGAGGAGGCGCCCAGGAGGCTAGCGGAGCTGGGACACAGGCCCCCCAGGGGCGGCCCCGCTGCAGTGGGGGTGACTTCGTGGGCTGGCAGTGGTGGCTGTGGGGGCTGCTGCTGCTGCTGCTGCTGCTGTTTCTTCTTGTTCACTTTGCGCTCCTTTGCCCGCCGGTTTTGGAACCAGATCTTCACCTGTGGTTGGAGAACAGAGGTGGGTGGTGCGGAGACCCAGGGACAGTGAGAGGAAGAGAGGGAGGACAGCTGAGCTCTCACTTCTTAATGTGGCGTTTGTGGCCTCCCTCCAGCTCCCGCCACCCAGACCATTCGTGGAACCCGAACACATTTCCTTTCTAAAACATGCTCCCCGACTCTAATGACAAGCTTTCCTGTAGCCTTCTTCTTCCCCATCTCCCAAGGCCATACTCTGACACCCCTCCTCCAGGAAGCCCTCCTTGTTCTGCCTGTGACGACTCCCTTGTCTGGATTTAAACAGCACCGATCGTAGCCGGCTTTGGTCTATAGCTAATCAGATCCCCTATTTCCCTACTGGGAGTTAGGGATATTGGGTCTTGTTGAGGCAGGAGAGGTTTTGGCAGTAGCTCAGTTTTTGCTGTGCTGTGTGACCATGGCCAGAGGCTCAACCTCTCTGTTCTCCTCCTTTGACTGAGCTCCGTAATCTGCCTGACAGCCTGGAGGCCAGACTCCCAGTGCTGCTCCTGTGGCTGAGGTGGGGGTCCCACACACCTGCCGTTCGGTTAGCCCCAGGTTGGCAGCCAGCTCCGATTTCCGCCGGATGGTGATGTAACGGCTGTAGTGGAACTCCTTTTCCAGCTCCAGGCGCTGGTGGTCGGTGTAGACCACGCGGTACTTGTCCTTGGTCCGGGTCTTTCCTGGGAAGCAGAGGGGCCAGGAGGAGAGGTGAGTGCGGAGGGGCAGCCTGCGAAAGGCACAGGCAGGGCCCCCAGCCCTTAGAAGAAGGACCCTGAGGTGGGGAGGGAGGTACACCCCAGCCCTGGGGGTGACAATCATGCCCCCCAGGCTCAGGCTTGGAGACTTCCTGAGAGGCAAGCACTTTGGGGAGGTGCTAAGGCACAGAGAGGGAAAACAACTTTCTCGGGGTTACCCAGCAAGCTGCTGGTGGGGTTGGGTTTCAATCCTGGTCTCCTGACCCAGAGCCCTCCTCTGATCACCAGCTCCCCCAGCTTTAACCCAGCCGCTTGTGGACGTGGCTGCGTGACAGAAAATCCGGGAGCCTGTGGAAAGCAGCTTCCAGGGCATCCCTGGCCATGTGAGTCAGAAAGCCTGGGCGTACAATCTGCATTTTTAATATGTTCCCCAGGTGGTTCCATTGCAGGTGCCCAGACCACAGGTGTGAACACCAGTGAGATGGAGGGACAGTTGGCAGGCAAGGGCAGGTGGAGACTAATGATGGCAGCTGTTCGTTTCTCCTGTGCAGAGGAGAGCAGGGAAGAGCCACTGTAGGCAGGGCGGACGCTTGCCGGACTGTCCTGGGGTGTATGGCACCTCGATTTCTGTTGAATGTGGCTGCTGGTGACCCTTGAGGACCTAGACGTTACCTTAAGAAGCCCTAGCCCTGAACACCAAGCCCTGAGCTAGGGGTGGATAGGGGCTGGTCTTCCTGAAGCCATCCACCCTTCTGCCTGTGCCTGGGCACAGAGCAGGAATGACTGCTCAGCTCACAAATACTTACTGAGCCCCTGCTGTGAGACAGGCACTGGGGTACATCAGTAAAAGCAAAACGGAAAGATTTAGGGCTCCAGGCAGAGTGAACAGCACGTGCAAAGGCCCTGAGGCAGAAACATGCCTGACATCTGACACGTGTGAGAAACAGTGAGGCGTGGCTGGAATGCACTGAGGAAGGGGGGAGGGGTGGCAGCCCAGAGCCTTACAGGCCATTGAAAGGACTCCAGGTTTTCCTCTGTCTGGGATGGGAACCATTGCAGCGTCCTGCGCAGAGGAGACACGAGGTCTGAAGTACGTGTCAATAGCTGCTGCATGGAGAACAGATTGGCAAGAAGAAGCAGGAAGCACAGAGAGACCTGCAATAACCCAGGAGGGAGAAGGCGGTGGGTTGGCTTCTACATGGGGCTCAGCCTGGGGCCAGGAACTGGATTGGAGGGCTGACTGGGGTTAATGTCAGGGCTTATTTTGGGGCTGGGATCAGAGGTCTGTCTGGAGAGAATATTAAGAGTCATGCTTGGCCTGGCTGGTGTGGAGGCCTGACTAAACATGAGTTTTCTTTGTAAAAAGCTGAGCACATGGCTATAAATAGGAGGCACATGCAAGCACTTTCAGACCCACACATGCGTCCCACCAGGGCATGGTGGGTCTCTGAATCCCCATCAACCCCCTCCTGCCTCACCCAAGTGCCCCCACAACACCCTAGCCTTTGCCTCTGTCTGGGTCACAGCACCCCTGTCCTAACTACCCCGTACCCCGATCCAGCCCCCACCCCCTCCACCAAGCCCATGCAACTTGGCAGGGCAGCACTGGGCTCCTCAAGAGCCAAATGGTTTTGTGGAGAATGGGAGACAACAGATATTACTGGGCTCTTTTCCCTGGTTTCCTGCCAGAGCAGCGGAACCGCACTGGACGCTCCCACATCCACGGCCCTCAGCTCCCTGCCCGACGCAGCACGGGACAGCCTCGGCTGGCCGCCAGGCCTGGCCCAGGAAAGGGACAAGGGAGTGGCTGCTAAGGCTTTGGTCCAGATGGAGCCCCTCCTTGGCCTAGAAAATTCAACGCCAGCGCAAAATCAGTTCTGCCTAATGCCACCACCGCCGGAGCCCAGAGCTCTGCCTCCTCAGCCCACTGGGCTCGCCGGGCTAAACCCAGAGGGGTCATGGGAGTTTAGTCTCCTCCCGTTTTATAAATGAAGAGACCGCGGTTCAGGATGGTTATACAGCTGCCAGGGATCCAAGTAAGAGAGGCCTGGTGCGTCCTTCCAGTCCAGCCTCCCTGTGCAGTCAGGGTCACTGAAGGCCCTGGCAGTCGAACTCGCCCAAGACCACGTCCCGTGGCCTAGAGCTCTGGCTCTCCGTTCTCATTCACGACTCCCCGCCCACCATGTTTAGGGGCTGCAGAACTCGCCATGGAGCCCACCTAAGCATTGGCAGCAGCAGCTCAAACAGCAGACCACCCATTTACTTGTACTTCTGGGAAGGGAGGAGCCCGTCCATAGTGAAGGCAGACCCCTGAGAGCCCTGGGCTGCAGCCGGAGGGTCTAAAGGCTGGGGGCCTTGGAAATGCCCAGAAGACCCACAGCCTGAGGCTCCCTGCCCACCCAAACCTCAGCCTGAGATTCCAAGCAGTGGTTATACCGTTACCTGTCCCCCAAGACACCCAGCTCTCACTCCCATCCTTTCTCGTGAGCAAGCAGGGATCCATCACACCCATTTCATGGATGGGGGAAATTGAGGCTTAGAAAGGGGCCCTTGCTTAGGGCTATTCTGCCTGGTAGTGGTATGAACCCCGGGCTCAGGTGTCCCGGGCTCAGGTGTCCCGACCTCTAGCCCAGCTCTCCCCAGAGTCCAGGTTGGGGGGAGGGGGTGGGACCAGTGGGGAGGTAGGACTCTATCTGGATAATTAGTCCTCTCTGTTCTAGCACGGCTGCCAGTGAAGACGCAGCCCATGGACCTGGTCTTCCCCGTCCCCCTTCCCCCTCTGGGCCCGGGAGAGGGGCTGGTGGGCTCAGGAACCTACTGACCAACTTCTATTGATAGAGCTGCTCCAAGCACAGAGTTTCATTGCTAAGAAAATGGCTCTGCTAAAGAACAAAATGTTTGCTGTCACACCGTGTGGCCCAGGAGCCAGTGAGTCCCACAGGAGCCCAGCTTGGCGATGTGTAGCCTCATTGAGCATCGCATACCCCTTAGCCAATCATCCCACCTCCAGGAGCTGATCCCACAGAGAAATGTCCAAAGCTGTAGCTGTGTGAAGCGACATAAGACTAAAATCACTGTGCATGCTACAAGTAGGGAACATGTTAAATAAAAGATGGCACATCCATGGAGACGAGCTTTATGCAATCATTCGAAAGAGACTGTAAAGCTCCATCTGTACCAATATGGAGCAATGCCGGAGATATTTTGTTGAGTAAAAATAAAAGCAAGATATTGAATGTTGTGAATAATGTTACTGGTTTTGTGTAAAAATGGGGATACACACTCACATATACCCCATCACATGTTTGTGCACCCGTAGGGTTCTTTCTGAAAGAATGTACAAGAAGCCATTAGCAGGAGCTGCCTCTGGAGAGAGAACTGGGGAGCCCCAGGCAGGAGGGAGTTTCAGGGGTGCTTACATTTTTACCATGTGCAGATGTGAACTTGTGTTTTTAATGACAGGATCCCTGGGCTCCAGTCACAGCTCTGGGCCAGACCTCCCGAATGCCTGAAGCTACCCTTACTCCCTCCCCCCTCCTGTGAGCACCTGTGCCACCCTGAAGCCCAGGAGGGAGGGAGCAGGGAGGTGCGTGAGAGTGGCGGGGCGGGGAGAGGGCCCAGGATCAATGATTTACAGGCCGCTGGGATACTGGGGCTGAGGGGGAAGTCCAGGCTCCAGTAACAGGTGTCTGATGGGGGCCTCCGCGCCCAGCCACCTAATAAATAACCCTCTGGGCCAGATGCCAGTGTGAGTGGGCAGGGGGAGGGTGGGGGGAGCCCCCAGATCTTCAGGGGTGAGCATGGCAGGGAGAGCCTTGGGTAACTCACCCAACTGAGAGGCTCTCTCTCTCTCTGCCCTGGCTTTGGGACTTGAGGAATGGCCACCCATGTGCACCAGACTGCCGTGGAGGTCAAGTTCCCCATCCCCTCAGTATGCATGGCAGAGGCCCTGGGAGCTACAGGCTAATGGCACAAACGCCTGAGCAGCAGCCTCAGCACTGGCTCGGGAGCTTTTTAAAAAAATAATTTTATTGATTTTTTTACAGAGAGGAAGGGAGTGGGATAGAGAGTTAGAAACCTCGATCAGCTGCCTCCTGCACACCCCCTACTGGGGATGTACCCGCAACCAAGGTACATGCCCTTGACTGGAATCGAACCTGGGACCCTTGAGTCCGCAGGCCGACGCTCTATCCACTGAGCCAAACCGGTCAGGGCTTGGGAGCTTTTGAGAAAGCACAGATTCTAGCCCAGAAATTCAGACTCAGTGGGGTTGAAACAGGGCTCAGGGATTTGATAGTTGAAGAGCTCTCTGGTGACCCTGCCACGTGGTTGTGCCGTACAGCTTCTCACTGGCTGGGTGATCCACAACAGTCACCCCACCTCTCTGAGCCTTACTTTCTTTATCTATAAAATGGGGATAACTATTATTCTAGTAAGGGCCAACATGTCCACGGGTCAGGCAGTCTGTATACGCCTCTCAACAACCTATGAAGTTGTGCAACTTTTATCCCTATTTTATAGATGGGGAAACTGAGGCTCAGAGAAGTCCTCACATCTGGCAGGTGGGATTTAAACGCAGGTCTGGCCCTAGCTGGTTTGGCTCCGTGGATAGAGCGTCGGCCTGCAGACTGAAAGGTCCCAGGTTCGATTCTGGTCAAGGGCACATGCCCGGGTTGCAGGCTCGATCCCCAGTAGGGGGCGTCCAGGAGGCGGCTGATCAATGATTCTCTCTCATCACTGATGTTTCTATCTCTCTCTCCCTTCCTCTCTGAAGTCAATAAAAGTATATTTAAACGCAGGTCTGTCCAGCCTCAGAGCAGCACTAGCACCTACCACAAAGTGTAAGTTCTCCTGTAGCCACCCAACCGTGGTATGTCCAGGGGATCACTTGAGATGGATGGAGGGTGCCTAGCACAGTCCCTGGCATGCAATGGGTGTGTGGGGAAGGACAGATCGCATTCATTTCCAATAGTGGCAGGACAACCATATGGCAGGAATGTTGGGGAATGATTTGTGCAATGGGTGGTGTGTTAGACGAGACTGTTTATTTATAAGGTCCCTTCCAACTTGGAAACGCGAAGCTCCCAATGTTTGTTGATTCTCTGATTGTGTTTGTTATTGTTGCTGAAAGAATTCTAAGACCGATTTCCCTGTCTGAGAGTCTAGATGCAGAGCCTCCCCAGCTGGAGGACAGGGGGCAGGAGCCGTACAGCCTTCAGCGGGGCCTCCGCATCCAGCCTGGGCCAGGGGAGGACAGAGTCCAGACTCTGCCTCAAGGGCGGGTGGGGAGCGCCAGGAAAACCAAGTGGACTCTGGGTCAGCACTTCCTTTGCCCTCTTGTGGCCCTGAGGGATGACACTGCCAGCTCGGGCTCTCAGAGCCTGGGACACAAATCCAGCCCTGGACCCTCTGTCACCCCTCCCTGTGTGGTCCAGCCCTGGCTGTGCACCCAAATTCCCCCCACACACAGGAGGTCCACCCCAGATCTCCTGCATCTGGACCATCAGCTGGAGTCAGCAGGGCCTCGTCCCAGTTCTGTGTCATCTGTATGGCCTTGAGTAAGTCCCTTTCGCTCTCTGGGCCTCAGTTTCTCTTGTGCATCAGAAGAGGGTTGGGGTGTCAGCTTTGAGGGCCCTGTAGTTTGAGGGCTCTGTGCAGCTCTGAGCCCTTTCATAAGAACCAGACACCCCTCCTCCCCCGCCCACCCCTCATGGGCAGCACCCACAGGGAGGGCATAGCCTGCACATCCTCCGGCCAAGTGCCTCAGACACATGAGGGGCAGGAGGCACCTGTCTGTAGTGCTCGTCTGGGGAGGACAAAGAGAAAGGCAAGCTTTGGGACCTTGGGCAGGAGGGAGCTCGGGGAAGGGGGAAGGACGGGGTGGCTGTGGAATCCCACTGCCAGGAGTCCTCAAACTGGAGTGGGGAAGGAGAGCCGTACTTCACTGAAAGGGTGGGCAGTTTTCAGTGTACTGAGGAGGAGGAATTACAAATATGCTGCACATGCAAATAACTTTAATATGAAACACGTGAGGTGCTATCCAGATAACATATATAAGAGGGCTGCAAAGGTGGCAGGGTAGCCCTGAGTGGTGGCGCTTCTGCAGAGGCCCTGATCCTAGCAGCTTTGCCACTGTCCTGAGATTTGGGGAAGGCTCGCTACACGGGGGTGGGTGAGGGGGGGATGTGGCGGGGGGGGGGGGGGGTGGTCCCCAGACCTGGCCCCTGTCTGACCACCCTTAGCTGAAGGAGTTGACAAGTGGCTGAACCTCTCTGGGCTTCCTTCCCCCTGGGGAACAGATGGATGTGGAAGCAGTTTGTAAAGGGCAAAGAGCTGTGGAGACGGCAAGGAGACCTGAGCTATTTGTGGAAGCGGATGTCGGAGGCTCCCCTGGGAGAGGGAGGAATGCCGCCTGATGGGGAGCAGCAGGGCAAAGAACACGCTGGCCTGGGTGTGGGGAGATCTGGCTGGGCCACCGGCTGCACATGTGATGTTCGGTTTGGGCCTGTTTCCTCATCTGTGCTGCCAGGGGTGGGACCTCTGTGGTGGCCGCCCTGACCCGGCCAGTTCCATGATGGATAGACATGTCTCGTTGGCCATGAAGCTTTCTTTTGGGCTCTTGACTGGGTCCTTGTTCCTGCTCATTTGTGAGTCCCGGGATGCTCTATCACAGTTCCTCATTCAAGCCCCGGAGCAGGGGTGAGGCTGGTATGGGGTGGGGAGAAATGGCCGGGCCAGCCACACCAGGATCCTTGCAGCCTCGGGCAAGGTTCTCCTCCCCACTGTCACCCTCCTCCTCCCAGGCCACCTGTGTGTCACCCCTGCCCTATCTTCTTCCTGGAGGCCCACAGCCTGACTTGGCTCTGGGGGGCAGCGAGGAGGACAGAGCCTTCAGAGCCAGACAGACCCGATGGCTCTCACCCCGCCCAGCCACGGGCCAGCGGTGTGAACCCAGGCAAGTCACCGGACCTCTTTGAATCCCAGTTTACTCATCTGTGAAGTGGGGACATGAATTCCTCCCTATACACCGTGGTTGCAGAGATTAGATGTGACAATCTACTTAACAGGTAATTATTGAAAGCTAGCTGTGACGAGGAAGATAACGATGAAGAGCACTTCGAGACGGAAGAGGCCGGAGAGATTCCACGATGGAGAGTAAGGAGCCCATCTGGAGTGGATTAGCACCCTCGGGACTTTCCCGCACTGTCCCCTGTGACAGCTACTAGCCACACGTGGCTATTTTATACTTAAATTAATAAAACAGAATTGAAATTCAGGTCTTTGGTCATATCAGTCATATTTCAAGTGCTGGAAAGACACACGCAGCGAGTGGCTAGCATTCTGGGCAGCACAGATAGACAGCATGTTCGTCACACAGCAAGTTCTATCGGACAACCCTGCCCTTTTCTAGCTTATTTGTGACCTTGGCAAACCCCCTCCCCCGGTGCCTGGCCCCTCCTATGCTCCATGAGGGCAGGCACCATGCCACCTTGCTCGCCCAGTCCGGTAACAGTGGCTGGCACACTGGGAGGACTTGCTGGATCTCGTTGAATACAGAACACAAACCCGCTGACCTGGCCTTCCTGATCTAAGTCAACAGCCCCATCCTTCAGCCACGCAGGCCAAAAGCCTTGCTGGCACTCCCCCACTCCCCACATCCAATCCATCAGCTGGTCAGCTCAACCTCCAAAGGACACCTGTCTGTCCACCTGCACTGCTCCCACAGCCGTCCTCAAAGCCACTAACCTAATGCACACACGCGCTGTTCTGGGGTCAGAAACACCTGCATTTGAAAAAATGCTGAGCAGTCAATAGATGCTAGTTCATATTATTACTGTGGTAGATGCTTGGTATGTATTTGTTAAATAATTCATTCCCCTCTCTCACGGGGGGCGGGGGGGGGGCGGCACTGATTAAAAACAAACAAATGAAATAATTACAAACTGATTAGTATGAAGGAAAGCAAGCATAGAGCTGAGAGCTAGGTTCAGTGGCGGGAGGTGGGAGGCATACTTTGTTTAGTTTGGGTGAGGTCTCCGGGAGGAGGCAACATTTAAGCCAAGACTTGAAGGTTGAGAAGGAGGTTTCCATGTCACCGATGGGGACAAATATTCTAGGAAGGGAGAAGAGCATCTACAAAGGCCCCAAGGCAGAAGTAAGCAGAGTCAGGGGCAGACAGTGCCAGCTCCCTGAGGGGACCCTGTCTGCCTTGTTCTGGATGGAATCCCCAGCACCTAGAAGAATGTTGGGCACAGAAGAGACACTTGGAGAATATTATTGCCCACAGGCCGGCCTGCCTGAATGAATGAATGAATGAATGAATGAGGCACATAATGAGTCTGGAGAGGCTAGCAGAGCTGAGCCCTGGGATAAGGGGTTTGGATTTGATTTCAAGAGCAATGGGAAGTCACTGGAGGGTGTTGAGCCTGGAGCTGGAGGGTGTTGAGCCTGGAGCATCAGCCTGGGCTTTCTTTCACTAACACCTGCTCCCTCTCCGTCATGCGGAGGGATCTAGACGCCCCTTTACAAACGTAAGGGGTGAGTGTGGAAAGCGGGTTTAGCTTGTTAACACAATGATGGACCTGACTCCAGATGCAATTGTTTCCAAATCCCAGGAGCTCCCAGACAGACATCTGAGGGGTCAGCCCATTAAGATAACTTCCTCCTGACAAGCCAGACACCGCTGCTAACAAAGCCGTTTTGGACCTTCGGAAAGACTCCCTCGGCTCTCAGCAGCAGTATCTGCCAAAACGGGGGCGAGAAAACACTCGACCAAAAACAGCCTTCTGCCACCTCTAACTGGGTCATCCCCCTTCCCAGCTACATCTGAGAGACGAGGTGTCACATGGAGCTTCTGCCTTGAGAGCCAGTTTTAAACAGCTCGGCCCCTGCTGTGCCCACCCTCCCCCTCCAGCCTCCACCGCTCTTCCCTGACTGGCCTCCTTTTCCCCACCTGGGCTGGGACGCACGTGAAGGGGGCTTGGGCTCCTGTGCCCAGGGTGCTGCTTTATTTGATAGGTGCTCCTTAGGCTGCAGGGTCCGGGCTGGAACCCTGTGCTGCCAGTCTCAGCTGTGTGAGCTTGGCAAGCCACCTTACCCTCTCTGAGCCTCATTAACTTTATCTGTAAAATGAGGCTAATAATAGAACCTCACACCTCTTAGGGTTGTTATGAGGCTTAGGTGGAATCACCCAGGCAAAGTTCTTGGCACAGTGCCTGGCACACGGTAAGGACTCAGTCAAAACCACAGTTATCAGGTTTATCAATAGTTCCTACTATGGGCAAGGTATGGCGAGAAGGACGGAACTGATAAAGATAAATACAGTCGGTGGTAAATGTTGTTAATGCAAGGGCCTGATGAAGTGCCGGGAGGGGGAACCAAGGAGGGCTTACTGGAGGAGGTGACCTTGGAGAAGGAGCAGCATTTGAACAGGTGAAAATGTAGAAGAGGAAAGGGAGGGTAGTTCAGGTTGAGACACCTGCTAAGGACTAGAAGAGATGGTCAGAGGTACCGATGGTCACTGAGCACCTACTTTGCCAGGCTTGGGGATCTAGGTACCATTGCTTCAAGGTGCAATCCTATTGTTAACCTTATGTTACAGTGGGAGAATATGAAGCTCAGAGAAATGATCCAGATTAGCGTTCCCGATGCTAACACAGCTTCTAACAGAAATTCATTCACAGTTAAGGCCCAGATCTTAACTGTTGCAATTAAGCATCTCTTATCTAGACAAACCAGTGGGACAGTAGCTTCAATAGTGGGTTGGGGGCCAGTTCTCAAAAGGGCTTCAAATGCCACAAAAATGGGGCTGGATTTTATAGCAATGAAATGGCATAAAATGCAGTGGCGATTCCATAGCAGTGGGGAGCTATGCAATGCTCTTGAGCAGGGGGTGTGTCTGGAATAGGTAAATCTGTTAATGGTTTAGAAGACAGCTGGGGCGTCAGAGAGGCTGGAGTTGAGAGGCCAGTGTGGCTGTGGCAATGGGCCAAGGAGAGGGTCTGGAATGTGGTGGGGGAAGGAGTGGTTCATCCCTCCATGGGCCTCAGTTTCTCCATCTGAAAGCTGAAGGGGTTGGACCAAGATCTAAACCCTGTTGCAGCCGTCTCATCATCTGAGTGACCATCTCCCTGGTTGTGTGGGACCTCAGCCACCCTAACGGGTCATTAACCTGTGAAGCCCTGTTTATCGACAGAAGGCTGATTTAGAACACTCTTAATGAAAAGGCTGGTATGTATAGACGCAAAGGGGGAAAGCAAAAAACTAGAACCCCTTGTAGTCACTTCCTACCCTGGCCTCAATCAAGTGACAATAATCACTTGGAAATGTTTAATATTTTGATCGTGGAATGAAGGGCAACAGCCTCGCCCTTATCTCCCCCATTTTCACTGGCACCTCCTTAGAATAAAGCCAGGACTTAGTCCCAGCCTTCGCCATGCCAATTCCCAGGTGAGGATGCCACCTCACTGTCCCAGCAGGGAGAGAGGAGCAACCTTTGGCATGAGCTGCTCGCCTGGACAGTCATAGGTCCCATCTCCAGGGTCGGGACCTCAGAAATCTATGTCAAAGCCAAGATTTCACACTTGCCCTGTTCATTTATTCAACAATATGCATTGAGCACCTGCTAAATGCCATACACCGAGCTGGGTGTCTGGAATGTAGTGACAGGCCAAATAGACATGGCTCTAGACCTCATAGGTGTTTACCTTGGTGGGTGGGTAGGGGAACAGACCACACACAAACACACCAATAAGTGAATAAATTGCAGTCAGGGTTAGCGCTCTACAGGACACATGGTAAAGATTATTGGTGGGTATGGGGGGGGGGGGTGTCTTCCTTGAGAAATCATGGAGGACATCTCTGAGGAGGTGACCGTTAAGCTGAGACCTGAAGGGTGAGAAGTCCAGG
The DNA here is from genome assembly GCF_951640355.1 of Cnephaeus nilssonii. Classification (NCBI taxonomy): domain Eukaryota; kingdom Metazoa; phylum Chordata; class Mammalia; order Chiroptera; family Vespertilionidae; genus Cnephaeus; species Cnephaeus nilssonii. The sequence goes on along the minus strand of NC_137076.1, from coordinate 88,289,758 downwards.
AAAAGGTTTCTGGAAAGAAGGAATAACACATGCACAAGACCTGCAGTAGGACATGGCATATCTGAAAAGCTGAAGGAAGGCTGGAGTGGCTAGTTTGGTGGCCAAAGGGAGAGTGGCCGAGGATGAGGTCAGGAAGGCAGGAAGCTCTACAGTCTCAGAGCTCTCAGAAAGGAGTGAAGATTTTGCCCTAAAAATGATGGAAAACCTTTGGAAAATTTTTAACTGACTCATCCAACATCTATTCTAGTCCAACTTCCACTTGTGTGAAACTAGAACATTCCTTCCAGACTCTGGGCTTCAGTTCTCCATCTGTATGTCTGGTCTCTAAATGTCCAGTGCAGATATTGTGAAGGCGAGAGCCTCACGAGGGAGGGAAAATGGGCTGGCCAAGACGGTACCAGGAGGCATGGTGACCAGTGAACCACATTTGCAGGAAATCCAGCCGGGGGGCGGGGGTGGGTGGCATGCACTAACCTTCCCTCTGCCATTTGAGACAATAGCGTGGACACAGCAAACACCCTGAGAGAGCCTGTATCTTCCTTGCCCAGAAGGAAAAACTGAGGCCAAATAGGGGAGAGACTTGGCCTCTTTCCCAGGGAGGGTCTGTAACCCCACCCCAATTCTGCCTGAATCTCAGGAGCACTGGTCAAGAGCCAGCTGCCCCCTGGGCCCACGGGCAGCAGTGTCTAGCTTTCAGAAGGCCAAGGCTCTTGCCTCCTTGGCAGAATGGGTCCCACCTGACTCCTAGGGGCAGCCACTTTCCTCAGGAGCCCCCATGCCTCCCTTCGCCCTTTCGTCTCCGGTCTGGGAGTAAAGGGAGAGAGGTCTTTTGCCTTTAGGCAGAGTTACTCCTACGCCCTTTTTCTGCCTGAGAACAACAGTGTCCAAATGACTTTTGAGGTCAGAGGCTGAGTTGGGCTCTCGGCTCCTGTGCTGAGAGAAGAGGTGATTTACCTGACTGACATCACACGGCCTGCAAGCTCCCCCAGGCCTCTGACCCCCACTGGCCCACTCTCTCTGCCTCACACAGTGAGGGCCTCTCTGCAAGTCCCGCCCCTAGGGAACCTCCCCATCCATCTCCAATGCCACCCAATCAGCAGGAAGCAACAACTGGAATCGTGGAGCAGGAAATGCGGGCTTCCTTCTCCAAGGAAGGCACACAGAACTGCAGGACCCTAAGGGTGTGGCCCCACAACCCTCTCTCATATAATCTAATGCAAGGATCTCAACTGGGGTTTATGGATAAAGCTTCTGGGGCCCCTAGAACTCCTGAAATTGTCTACCGACTTAGGCAACAGTCTTTTCTAGAGCTAAGATTTGTACTTTCCATTAATTTTTCAAAGGGGTCCTTTGGTAACTCAAACAAAGATACGAGACCCTTCCTTTCCTGTCGATGGTAAAACTGAGACTCAGAAAGAGATGACAGATTTAAGAGAAGCTGTTTAGAGAATTAGCCCAGAGGCTTGGGGGTCAGTCTGCCAGGTTTCAAGTCCCAGCCTCACCATTTGCTGGTTATACAGCTTTGTGCAGGTATTTAACCTCTCTATGCCATCATTTCTCCATCTCAACACTGGGGGTGACAACAGTACCTACTATAACATAAGAATTAAATGAGTTAACACATGCAAGGTCTTGGGTCAGTGCCTGGTCCATTAGTAAGGGTTCTGTAAATGTTAGCTGTCATAACGTAGCCAAGGCCGCTGAAACAAGGGGCAAAGCTGGGCCATAAGTCCCAGTCCTCTGAGGCCTCTGGGGGCACTTAGGAGGTTATGTGTCCCTGAGCCTCCCAAGAAGGTGGTCTGATTGCAGCCAGACCTGTAGCTACTGACCAAGCCTTCCCCAGCATCTGCCCCCTGGGTGAGCTGGGCATGTGTGGAGACATGGGGGTGAAGAGAGAGGAGGTGGGGAAGTCCCAGGCTCCCTCCCAGCTGGGGGAAGGGGAGGAGGGGCTGGACATCAAAGGGTGGGCAGGCCAACTTCCCGCCCACCAGGCCAGGTGGCCTTTGTCAGGACAGGCCCGACACAGTCAGGACAATGGGGTATCGTGTTCACTTTCCGGCCAACAGGAGTCACTACCGAGCCAAGGCGCAGCCTGTTACATGACAAAGGGGGGACCTATAAAGGAGGTCAGGCCGCCCCTCATTAAAGCTGGGCCTTTGTCCTGCCCCCTCCCCTGCCTTTGAAGAGGGTGGATCAGAGAGGCCTGCCTGGGGGCAGGAGGTTCACAGGCTCAGGAGCCAAACAGCAGCCACCTTCCCAACTGCTCCTGCTTTCCCCTCCCCCAGGGTCAAGAGTTCAGGAAGGACCCTGGGATGGGAAGGTAGGGAGCCCCCCCCAAGCGCCAATCTAACCAAAGAGACTCTTTTTCAGTCCAGATGATATGATCCACTGATCTCTTCACTGTGGGCGGTGGATTGGGACCGGGAAAGGAAAGTGCCCTGACCGCATCCATACAATCAGGGCACCTTCCCTTCTGGGGTGGTTGTGCAGCCTCCGCTTGGGGTTGGGATGGGGGTAGAAGAAACCGGTGAGGACCAGGGCCGGTGTGGCTAAAAGAGCCCTGGGATAAAAGTCTGGGGCCGCGTTCTGGTTCCAGCCGTGCCAGTACCCACACTGCAGGTCTCTCTACTCCTCAGAGCTCAGTTTCCCTACCTAGACAGACAGACAGACAGGCTGTGCTTCCGCAGGCTGGGATTCGGAAGGGGAAGCTGAGAGCGCAGTCCCCAGGGCCAGAGTGGTGGGAGGCTGCACTCCAGGGACCCAAGCAGGGACAGAGCAGAGGTCAGCTGGGGGCAGACGGGGGTCAGACAGGGGGCAGCCGGGCCTCGCCCTAGCACCTGCCGGTGCCCAGGGGAACCGGAGGAGGCACACGGCCAGGGAGGGGGGGTCCTTACCGCTGCCACCGCTGCCTCCGGCCGCCACGCTGCGCCGCATCCACTCGTAGGGAGTCCGCCTTTGCGCTCCGGGCGAGGACGGTGCGCCCGGGCCGCCCAGGGGCTGCGCCAGGAGGCCCGGGCCAGGTCCAGGGGGCGCGGGCACCGCGCTAAAGTCCGGAGGGGCCCCGAATGCCAGCGGGACTGGGCTGGCAGCCGGGGCCGCGGGGCCCGGGCCATAGGCGGCGGCCCAGTCGTCCTTGGGCACCGAAAAGGGCGCGCTCCAGGCCGCAGGAGGCGCGGGGGCCGGCTCCACAGGAGAGTAGCCGGTGAAGTCGGGGTACTGCGGGGGCCCCGGGGGTGGGGGCCCGTAGGCTTGCGGGCCCAGGCCGAGACTCGGGGGCCTGGCGGGGCCGGGGTACACGGGAGAGTCCTTGTCCAGCACATAGCCCACGTACATGGTGGCCGCAGGGACCCCCGCGCATGCTGGGCCCGGGAGCCGCCGCTGCGGGCCGCCCCGGCGAGCACAGCTCACCTGAACTCGCCGCCCGCGGCCGGCGCCCCACCCAGCCTTTTATAGCCCCGGGCCCGCGGCCCCAGCTGAGGCGGGTTTGCATTTCAAAGCGGGGGGAGCCTCAGGGCCGCGAATCAAAGGGGGAAACCCGTCGGGGGCGGGGGGTTCAAAAGGAGACAAATTGCCACCCCAAGTGGGAGGTGGACGGGCCGGGGCCTGAAGAGGTGGGGACGCGGAGGCGCCTCCCGGGCCCGCGTCGAGGCGCGCGAAGCGTCGGAGCCTCCGGAGAGGTCGGCGGCCTAGCGGCTGGCCTGGCACCTCCATCTCCCCGCGGAGGAAAGGCATCCGGGGCTGCACGGGGGCTCCCGGCCAGGGTCACACAGCCACCGGGCCTGCGGCACACTCCGCAGCGACCAGCTCCAGGGGAGGGCGCAACCTGACTTCAAACAGGGTTCCTGTCTGGAAGGTAGAGGAATTCTTAATCTTTTGGGGGCAGGGGTCACGACCCTTCAGAGTCTCCGATGAAAGCTGTGGATGTTTTTACCGGGGAAAATGCACATATGCACATACACAAGTTCTTTCAAGAGGTGGGGCAGGGGCATCTTCGGGAGGGACATTCTAAGGAACTTCTCACAATTCTCTTGGCGATCCCCTGCCCCCTCTATTTTAATGAGAGGTCACACAAACGTAGAATTGTATAGTGAATCGCTGTATACCCGTCACCCAGCTTCAGCCATTATCAAGATTCCTTTCACCTCCTCCCCTCCTTTTTTTTGCTAAAGTATTTTAAAACAAATTTTAAACAGCCTGTCATTTTACCCCCACATACTTCCGCCTGCAGCACGTGGGCATTTTCTTACATAATTTGCCATTGTCACATCTAATAAAATTAACACAAATTCCTGGGTATTACCTAGCACCCACCACTCCAAGACTGGCAAGCATTTCACTGCAACCCAAGTGGAGGGGCAGGTGGGCAGTTGAGGGGCCATGAGTGAGCTGGGAGTGGGATCCGAGGAAGATTTCCTGAAGGACAGGGCTTTGGGTCAGAAAGGCTGCGGAAGGAGGTTCAGAGCCAAGGAGCTGCTCAGAAGCCCCCTATGGGGTTTGATCTCTGACATTTCTTGGGGCCCCCAAATGTGCAGGGACATGTGGCCCCAGAAGTAGACAGAATGAGACAGATTCTTATCTATGCAGCCTGTCTCTCCCTTGAGTCACCACATTGGCCCGGGGCAGGTCAGCGTATCTCAGGGCTAGACAGACGTGTCAGGATTAGGACACCATTGACGGGGCCCAGTGCAAAATGACAATGTGAGATCCCGCATTCAAAAATTACTAAGGGGGAGAGATCAGCCAAAGGGCTTGTATGCATGTATATAAGCCTAACCAATGGACACAGACACCAGGGGGGTGAGGGCATGAGTGGGGGGTGGGGTGGGGAGGCAATGGGGGGATAAGGACACATATGTGATACCTTAATCAATAAAGAAAAAATTATTTAAAAAAAGAAAGAAAAAATTAAGAATTTCAAAATGGCAACAGCAGAGAGTTCAACCAAGCATAAGGCCCTTCTAAACATGGGGCCCTGTATGACTGCACAGGTGACCCACCCATGAAGCTTGCCCCAGTCAGGATCTTATTTTGGGGGGGCTCTGATGGACACAGAGCACGGACAGTAGGCCCAGGGCTCCCCTTCCTGCTCAGAGGAACTCTTCCCATTGTACAGGTGGAAGCACTGAGGCCTAGAAAGGAAAGAGGCAGTGCCCAAGTTTATGCGATAAAACGAAGGCTGCTCTTGGAGAGGGGAGCAGAGACTGCCTGGGTTGTGGCTGATGTGGATGCAGACATGGCTGCCTCAGCAGGGAAGGCCCCCTTCCCGTGTCAGGAATTGGATGTGTTGGTAAAATTTTACTCAGAAGTCATGTAAAATCTTTCACAGGGTCCGTGAGAAACTGGAAAGGTACAGAGAGAGGAGGACGGGGCTCTACTCTCTGATCTGAGGTAACTGGGACTGCTCCGGCTGGAGGAAGAGAAAACCTGGAGTGGCACTTGAAGGTCTGAGTGTGGGGAATGGGACAGGGCAGAACTGGGACCTGAGAAAGAAAGAAAGCTGCAGGCACAGACATAGATTGCAACCCACCCACAATGAAGTGCTCTCTAAAGGGCCATCCATCAGGAAATGGTTTGTCATGAAAAAGAGTGAGCTCACCATCACAGGAGGTATGTAAGTGATTGCTGGAAGTCCCTGGTCAAGGATGCTGCAGAAGAGGCCTATCCTGGGGCGGGGTGGGAGGGGGGGTGGGAAGGTCAGTGACCTCTGACTCCAAGAATATGCTAAATCAGATCTAAATGGAAGGCTTAAAGGTTGGGAAAAGGCATAGGTATTCATTTGTGTTCATTCATTTGACAACTATGTATTAACACTCCTCCTTTGTGCTGACACTTTTAGGTACAGGATGAGACCCTGCCTCAAGGTGCTTACAGAAATAGGAAAGGGAAATGCAGAGATGAATCAAATAATCACAAATAAAGGTAAAATTACATCTTGGTGAGGGCCAGGAATCCACAGATTTGGCCCAATTGGAGGAGACAGGAAAGTGTTGCAAGAGAAAGTGACATATGAGTCAAGGCCCTGGGAGTAGGGAAGGACATTGTGGGCAGAGGGGCAGTGTTGAGGCCCAAGGGGACACATGGTCCCCTGGAACTGAAGCACCAGTTTGGTGTTAGTGATGGGGGCAGGAGATGGGGGGCAGGAGATGAGTCCGGAGAGGGGTGGGGCAAGGCCCAGCAGGCCAGGCATGATGAAGGATGTTATCAAGGGTGAGAGTGGGAAGATGGCTGTGGCTGGTGTGTGGAGAATGAGCCAGAGGAGTGAGGAAGATGGTGTCCAGGACTTGGGAAGTGGCTGAGAAATGGGGGACTTTTCAGCAAAGCAGGGTCTATTTCCTTGATCAGGGAGAGTGCAGAGCCAGGGAGCCCTGAGGTCTAGGGGAGCCATCCCAGTTGCTCCGTGGTCCCCTCGGTGCTGTCCTCTCCCAGGGTGAAGTCTGGACTTGCCTCCTATTCCACACACACCCCTAGGGTGAGCCTCCCCAGCCTGCTCTTTCCTGAGCCCTGGGTGTTGGGAAGGATGGGGCAAATTCATTCCATTTGCTGGGTGATGAAAGGAAGCACAGAGAGGTCCAGGTACTTGGCCAAGGTCACACAGGTGCAGGGCTGGGTACAGAAGCTGGGTTTCCTGACCTCACTGGCCGTTCTCAATGCCCAGATTGCCTGAGGGGTCCTCAGCCCAGCCCTGCTGATCCTCCAGTCCACCTCGGGTAGCAGAGCAGGGGCGGCATGGATCCAGAGCATCCTGACCATGGAAGACCCTCAGAGAGCCAACTCGCTCACATGACAACAACATGAAGGCCCAGAAGCTTACAGAACGAAGGTGGGTTTTTTCTATTCTATGATCCCACAGCAGGTCAGTGCTGTATTGGAAATAGACCCAGGTATTCTGACCCCCAGCACAGTGCCCCTTCACTGCATCTCTCTGAGATTGCAGAGTTGGACCCTTTGCCTGTGCTGGATAATAATAACAATAGAATGACTATTGAGCATCAGTAAGTGCCAGGCACCATGCCAAGTAGTTTGCATGTACAGGTATCCCCCACTTTTTGAAAGTTCACTTTATACTACTTTGCTTTTAGGAAAGACCTACACTAGTACCTGTTTCTGCTAAGGGACAGATAGAGGATTTTTGCTTTTATGAAAAAGGCAAAAAATCAAGTAGCTTTCAGCATTTGTTTTGCCATGAGCCCTCAGAGAGGCAGTGTGTACCCTGAGCAGCGAGGGTGGCCTCTCCAAGCTCCTTCCCCAGGAGCTACGCTCAGCATCTCCGCATCAAGCCATCATAGCTTCGATCTGTGTCTGAAATACCTGTGCTTCATCCCAATTTATTTTGTGCATCCGTTAGTAAGACGTGTCCTGAGGTTAATTGCTTCTCTGCTTTACGCTGTTTCCGCTTAAGAAATGTTTCATAGGAACATTCTACTTTCCGATGGGTGTGGGGACCTGATTATCTCATCCTCCATGAGGTAGAGTTGGATTGTTATCTCTCTTTTGCAGATGAAGCACCTGCAGCTCAGAGAAGTGAAGTCACCTGCCTGAGGCCACCCAGCCAGGCAGCGGCCTGCGCCTGCGTGGAAGTTCTTTGCTCTCCAGCTGAGCCAGCCTGGGAGGATAGTGAGCCTGTGTGTGCCTCACAGCACCCCCCACGCCCCAATCCCAGGGTTTTGCTTAAACAAATAGCTGGTTCTTCCTCTTTCTCTGGCTTCATCGTGCAAAAGACCCTCAGGAATCCCTTATGACCACCTCTGGGTGGACCACCCCCCATCAGAGACCTGAGCCAGCCTTGATGTGACACCCCCAGCTTCTTCCCAAGGACACTGTGACCTTGTTTGAAAGTCCCAGGCTGGGTGGCTGAAATGGCAGGTCCTCCCCTCTGACTTGCCCTTACCTCCCTGGGCCTCAGTGTTCCCAGGTGGCCACTAGGGACTGGTTTAGACGGGGGTCCAGCGATGGTGCCGTGACCGTGTGCGGGTGGAGAAGCACCACCCCCCTCCGTCCACCACGTCTCGTTGGCACAGCCTCTTCCTCTCTGACAGCCCCTTATCTCTGGGAGCGGCTGTTTATTGGACCTCTCCTTCCCGCTGGCTCCCCGGGAGGGCCCCTCTTCCCTCTGGAAGTCCTCCCTCTGGGCTGCTCCCACACCCCCCACCGGGGCCTCCTGGGTGGGGTGCAGAGAGGATGGCCTCATAAAGATCTGGGTGATAACCTGGTTTTTAAATCAGGTTTATGGCCCTGGGAGAGAAAAGGTTCTGGGCTCAGCTTTCTGTTGGAAGTGGTTTACTTAAGAGTAGCTGGTCGGCACCAGGGCCAGCATTAGGCCGACCTGGACTGCGGGCTCGTCCCAACCACGCCTCCACCTCACTCTGTGACCCTGGGCGAGGAAATCTCCCTCTCTCAGCTGTGCCTGAGGTGCCCGCAGGGGTGGTAATTCCCACCTTGTTCACCTTCAGGGGGCAGATGCGAGGCTCTCCGGTGGGTGCTGGGGCTTCTGTCAGGTGTCTTTGCAGCCCCTCCCTTCCCCTGGTAGTACCTTTCCTTTCCTCTTCCTGCCCCTCCAGAGGCTGGGGCGCCATCTGCTGGCACTGCCAGGTACTACTGAGGGGCTCACTGGCTGCCTGGTCTCAATCATGGTCCCAGCTTTGCTGACTCTCCTTCCGCTCCCTGTGGGGAAACAGTGCCCTGGAGGAGGGAGGCAGTCCCCCAGAACACTGCCACTTAGGGAGCAGAGGGGACAGAATGTCCTTATCCAAAGGAGCACTGTGTCTGACCCTCTGTTCAGAGGAGATAGAGAAGTCAGGGGAGGAAAGGAAGCTTCCAAGGTGAGTCCGTGGGCAAGCATGGACTGGGGCCCAGAAGTCCCAACTCCCTGTCAGGTGCATTCCTGCAGCCTCTCAGATGGTTGGGGGCAAGCAGTCAGCCCATGCTGGGCTTCAACAGCATCCCTGCTAGCCTCACCCCCTCGCCTCTTGCCCCCATTAGCAAGCGCACTTCAGTGACCTGATCTCATTGGTCTCCTGTTTAAAATCCTGCAGTGGCCCCTCCTGACCTTCAGGATTAAAGTCAGACTCCTCTGGGGCCCAAAGGCCCTGACACCTGGCCCCTGACTACCTCTCTAGCCTATACCCCCCTCCCACCCCCCCATGTCCTCTCTCTGGCTCTCAGCCATTCTTTTCTTTCTGTTCAAGGACTCCAAGCTCTTCCTGGCCTCTACACTTTTGCACATGTTTCCTCTACCTAGAACATGGTTCCTGTCCCTGCATTATGTGTGTCCTCTTGACCCCGGGTCTCCGTTGAAATATTTCTTCCCCAGGGAGGCCTTAATCTGCCTAAACAAGAACCCCCACCTATCCAGCCCATTATTCTCTCTCTTTCATCACACATCACAATTTGATATGATTAAGTTGTGGTTTCCTTGGTGTTATCTGGTGAGCTGTAGGAAGACAGGGCACACAGTAGGTGCTCAATTAACTTTGGTTGCATGGAGAAATGGTGAGAGGAATAGGATGGTCTTGGAGTCAGAGTCAGAGGCCCCATTCTAGACTTGCTGTGTGCCATTGGAGCAGGTTCTGGCCCTCTCTGGGACCCAGTGTGTCCGGGGCGGGGAGATTTGTGGCCTCTGAGGGTCCTGCTGTTCTGATGACCTTGAGACACCTGTGGTAGGCACACAGGACCCACCCTTGTTCCCTGGGGCACTGGGGCTGAGGCTAGCTGGAGAGACTGAAGTAAACAGGGTCTTTTTTTTTATTATTATTAAGTATATTTTTATTGATTTCAGAGAGGAAGGGAGAGGGAGAAAGAGAAATATCAATGATGAGAGAGAATTATTGATCGGCTTCCTCCTGCATGCCTCCCACTAGGATTGAGCCTGTAACCTGGACATGTATCCTGACCGGGAATCAAACCATGACCCCCTGGTTCATAGGTCGACACTCAACCACTGAGCCACGCAAGCTTAGCAGCAGGTCTTGAAGCTCTTATATCCTGGGACCCTGTCAGGCCTTGGTGGCTACAGTCTGGCCCAGTAAGAGCAGTCCTAGGTGCCTGGGGTAGGAATGTGGCCTGAAGTCCCCACTGGTCCCTGTGCTCAACTAGACAGCCACTATGCTTAGTGTCCAGGAGGGAAAGGGGCAGTTGCCACTGCATGCCTCTTCTGGCTCCCCAGCTGCAGGAATGAGGACCTTCCTGCTCAGGGTGGGCAGCGGGGAAGCGCACTGAGCCAGAGGTCCGGTGTCCTGCATTCCAGCCCCTTTCTCTCTCTGCTAACCTGCTCCAAGTCCCCTGTGTGCTCTGGGCCCCAGTTCCCATGCCTGTACAATGGACTCACTCTTAGGACTCTTGGGGCCCCGATATCCATCCAAGATGACTGTGCTGATGCCTGGGACATGTGTGCTACTTCCTCGGCCCAGGAGGAGCCTGGGGTGGGGGGTGGGGGGCGCAGTGCTGGGAGCGTGGGAGAGCCAGATGTGGTGGCCGCTGGCCCTGCCTGAGTGAGTGCTGAGCGGCCTCCTGGGAAATCTCCCACTCAGGCGCCCTTTCCGGACCCCGTTCCTCCCACCCCCAAGCCCGCCCCACTGAGAACTGTGGCTTCCGGCTCTTACAAGGGTAGTTGGGGGGGGGGGGGATCGAGATGGGGGTCAGTTCAGCCTGGTTCCCTACTTCAGGGAAGAGCATGAGAGTATATAGACAAAACAAACACTCATTTCCAGTCCTGGTCACACACAGTCACTTGAGTCACTGGGCCCCCGTCATCGCGGCTCTAAAGCGAGGGGTTGTCCCAGCTTCCGGAGGACTTCTGTGACAGCAGCTCCCTGAGAATCTGTCACCTTTTGTGGATTTTTCTTGCTTTTCTCTGTTCCTTGCATAAAGTGCCTTCTATGCATCACTTATTCAGGCCTCTCAACAACTCTGTGAAGTAGGCACTTGTATCCCCATTTTACAGCAGAAAACACTGAGGCTGAGACAGCTCAGATCAGGTCATTTGTCCAGGGTCCCACGGCCAGGAAGAGGCAGAGCTGGGTTGGAACCGCCCACATCAGAGCTCCCCTTGAGCGTGCCACCGTGCAGTGGGGAGGGGAAGTGCTGAACCCCAACGCTCAGAGCTCTGTTCTCCCTCTCCTCCGCATCCCACTCCACCTTGGGCAGCGCTCCCCACACTCTGTGCTCACCCACTCTCAGCCCAGCTTCCCCCAAGACAGGGCTCCCAGCATCTGGGCAGATGGGATACTACTAATGGCTCCTCCTGTTCACAGTGGGGCTGGGGCCATGCTGACCACCCCAGAATGTCGGTGCTGTACGGCCCATGGGCACTGCCCACTGCCCACCCTTCAGAGTGCACAGAGGAAACAGGCCCAGAGAAGGAGAGCTCAGCCCAGGGGCACACAGTGATGGGTTTCAGCCAGAATGAGGGAAACCCACTATCCCAATCGTAACACTTCCAGACACTGTGCTAAGCCCTTTAAGTGCATTGCTATTGCTTCACTCTCCAGAGGAGCAAACTAAATGACTCAGGAGTCTAAATGACTTGCCTAAAATCATGCAGCTTGGACCTGCAGAAGCTGGGATTTGAACCCAGATCAATCTCTAGTTTCTGAACCTGCCCTGTCAGTCATGACCCTTCTGCCTCAACTGTCCAGCCCTCGGAGAGTGTCCTATGGTGTCCTGTGTGACTCTGCACCCCCGAACCCCATCCCAGCTGAGAGGAGGTGTAGCAGCCCTGATGCCTGCCAAGGGTTAATGGTAATAGGGGCTAAGTGATTCCAGATGGGCCAGCCGGACGGCTGGGCTGGCCGGAAACTGGCGGCCGCCAGCTTCCCAGGGGAGGCACCACCAGCCACCCCCTCCCCTCTGTGCTGCATCTCTGGTCCCCAGCTGTCCCCTTGCCCTGGGGCCCACTAGCCTCCTCTCTTCAGCCAGAGTCCAACTCCAAGGAAGTTGCAGACAGAGCATCCCAGGGGCCTACCAGCACAGTGAGTCCCATGTACAGGTGGGGAAACTGAGGCTCAGGGAGGACAAGGTACAGGCCACATGACAAGTCCTCGGCTAGGTCTCCTGACTCCCAGACTAGTTTGGGGGGGACTAGGGGTTGAAACACCTCCTTACTGGCCCTGAGCTAAGGTGTCCCAGCAGATGGGCCAACACTTCAGAGGTGAATGACCAAGGCAAATGCCAGCAAGGGGGAGGGGGGTGGTTTGTAAAGACTGATGGAGTTTTGGGCACAAGAAATCCCTGTGCGGGCTGACCCTATGATCTTTAAAGTGCCCTGTATTCCCCTATGACCCGCTGCCACAAAGCTGGGCCAGGCCCCCTCTCTTGGAGGCTGTCTTGGCCCCCACCCTACGGCCTGGGGTCAGTCTGAGAACCCCTCTCCCTGTGTGGCCCAGCCCAGATGCTCTGCTGGGCAAGCCCCACTGGGACAAGACCAAGAAATGACTGCAGGATTGGTTCCTGTGGTTGGCACAAAATCCCAGCTCAAGCAACCCCCTGCCCTGTGAGCAGGGCTCGGGAGGAGGGTAGACAGAGGAACAGGCTCTGTCTTGCGTGACCGGGGACACTTTCTTCCCCTCTCCGGACTCAGTTCCCTTGTGTATAGTAGTGGGGTAGGGGGTGACTCAGATCAACTCTCTAAGCCCTTGTAAAATGGTGCCTGGCTGGCCGGCATGGCTCAGTGGTTGAGCGTCGACCTATGGACCAGGAGGTCACGGTTCGATTCCCAGTCAGGCCATATGCCCGGGTTTTGGGTTTGATCCCCAGTGAGGGGCGTTCAGGAGGCAGCCGATCAATGATTCTCTCTCATCATTGATGCTTTTATCTCTCTCGCCCTCTCTTCCTCTCTGAAATCAATAAAAATATATTAAAAAAATAAAATGATGCCCTTTGGTATCTAAGGGCCAGGCATTTGTGACTAGAGACATCTTGTCTGAGGAGATGAGGCTGGGAGAAGTGAGGGGACGAGGACCCAGCAGCGGTCCTGGAGGAGACGCTGGTGGGGGCGGGGTGGGGGGGGGGAAGGCAGGAGGATGGAAATGGAATATAACAGGTACTCGACATACCTGTTGAGTGACTAATGAGAGACAGAGAGAGGGATAACCTAGAAAGAAGGCAGGACAGGAGAGCCGGTTACCCTGCAGTGTGGGTCTTCCGCTGGGGTCAGGTCACCTGCGGCTGTTCCAGCGTGTCACTCATGCGACCTGATTTTGCTCCAGTTCCGCCATTGTGGTGTGAGCTTGGGAAGCTCAAGTATCTCCTCTGAGCTTCAGTTTCCTTGTCTATCAAACGGGGAAAGAATCCTTCCCTGGAACTCCAAGAGCTTTGACATAATAAAAAGAAATATGTCTTGAAATCTGAAGTATGCTGGTGACCTTAGACAAGTATTTCCCCCTCTCTTCCCCGGTTCACCCCAGGGCCTTGGTTTCTTCTTTTGAGAAGTGATTGACCATCTTGGAAGGTCTTTTCATCTTTTCCAAGTCACCTCTTCTCAGAAGCCCTCTCTGATTTCCTCCAACCTCAGTTAGATGCCCCTATCAGCCCCCTGCCCTCCCTTGGAGTACCTGCCTGTGCATTGTCTCTCTCCCACCAGCCTGGGCGCCCCTGAGGTCAAGGACTGTATCCTACTGGCTACTGCATTTCCAGCACTCAGCACAGTGTCTGGCACATAGTAGGTGTTCAACATACTTGTTCAATGAATGGATGTTGAGTGAATAAACTGTATAAGTGATCAGAGTTCTCTTTATAGATGGGGAAACTGAGGCACAGAGAAGGGACCCACGCCCAGGTGCTATGGCAAGCGGAGGCTGCCACCCGAGACAGGCATTAGGCTAGTGGGGCTGGGGCACTCTTTAATAAAAGTGACTCAGCGGCTGGCGTGGGCTGTGGAATTTCTAAACATCCCCTCACATCCTGAGAGAGCAGGCGACGGGAGGGAGCAAGCAGAGGGAAAGGAGGAAGAAAAACAAGAAACTTGGGGGAAAAGAAAGAGAGGAGGGAAAAAACTAAAATTGAAAACAGACACACGCGGCGTCCACCCTCCCAGCTCCACCACCCCCCCCCCCTTCTCCAGCTGGGCCAATCAGAGGCCGCCCTGCAGCCTTTCCCCCTAAGTGGGGGGGCAGGGAAGCCCACAATGGTGTGAGCTCCGGGGGCTGCCAGCCGCCCCGCAGTCCCCGGCCCGCCCCGTCTGGGACCCAGGATCGCTCAGTGCGGAACTTGGACCGGGAGAGGAGGAGGACAAGGAGAGAGCTGGGCCTTTCTGACCAGCACCCTCCGGGGCAGCTGCCTGTGTGGAGCGACACAGACAGCCAGACCCAGGGCGGCCCCTCCTGGCTACCCTGCTCCTCCCAAAGGATGCTTTGGGCGTGAGGCCACTCCTCACCCCGCAGCCCCCCACTCTCTCCCCTCTCCAGAGGCTCCCGCGGCCCACAGCAGTCCTTCCTGCTCTCCTACCCAGCGGCTTCCCCATTTCTAGCCAGCGAAGACTTTTTGATATCAGGAGAGGGAAGTGAGGAGGACTTCCTGGAAGGGGTGACAGCCCAGGGCCTGGACCTTGCCCACACCAGAAGGCATCAACAGCAAGGTAAGTGCTCGTACAGGGGGGAACCCCAGCTCCTTGGCCTGCCCCCCTACCCCAGCCTGTGCCTTCTCAAGTAGGTCAAAAAATGTAAAATATTTTTAACAAAACCAGATGGGAGGAGACTGGAGGCTGTGGGCAACATCAGGGATGGAGGAACCAGCTTTCTCCTCTCTCCTGCTTTGGCTGCGTCTGGGGGAGAGTGGCCCAGGCCTCCTCAATCCTGCTATCCCCCGACCTCATCAAATAAACCCCAGAAGTTTCTGGGTGCCATGCTGAGTGGGGGTCTCCAAAGCACAGCAGCGCCTGTTGGAAGTGGGGACTGCGGGGAGGGGAGTGAGAAGGAAATTGGGAGATGGCAAGCAGGGCACACGGAAAGGGGACCTAGCAGGGGAACAGGGGACCTCAAAGCCATAGCCCTGTCCCCAAGCCTTGTCCCTAAGAATCTGTTTGGCTTTAGGCCAGTAGGGCGCCAGGCAACCTCTGGGGATTTAAATGGATTTGCAAATTTTCCAGATTCCTAAGATGTCCTTCCAAACCCCCAGTGGCTGGGAAAGTTCGAAGGCGGCGAGGGGGCTGGGGCTTGGCAGGCCATGTTCACGTAGCTAGGGCTGGGGGTCAGGGACCTGGCCCTCAGATCTGGGTGCCCCTCAGTGAAGAAGGGGGATCGGCTGCTGGGCCCTTTCCCCTGGTCCCAGGCCGCTGCTCAGGCCTCCGGGCCAGCTCCCTCCTTCCACTGCTTCTCCACTCTCTCCTAAAACAAAAATCGGACCACAATTCCACTGTGCGTCTTCGTGTAGAAAGCCCAGCTCCTAACCGTGCTTCCCCTGATGGTCACTCCCTGCAGTCCAGGACTATGTGGAGTGCTTTATAAGTGTGATCTCGTGTAATGCTGACCAGCAACTCCCGCCTTAGGTGTGGGGAAACGGAGGCTCACAGCAGCAAGTAAGGAGGGCTACATGACTTCAGAAGATGTCGTACAGTATGCTGTCCCTGCCTGCATCTGTGATCCCACAGTGCACAGAGGCCTCCAGCGACATCTTCTGAAGTCATGTAGCCCTCCTTGCTGTACCACACAGCAAGTAAGTGGCAGAGTGCTGGTACACAGTAAGCTCCCTGCCCTGTCACTCCAAACTTGTTCCTTGTGTTCCTGTTCCTTCCAGTCAGACACCAGGATTCCCCCAAGGAATTGGCACAATCTTGCCTATGGACACATCCTACACATTCCCTTCAAGGAGCCTGCCCACTCCACCTCCTCCAGGCAGCCTTCCCAGATTATACCAGTCTTTCAAGTGCTCGCCATGCCCTGCTCACTGGTGACTTGTTGCTTGGCCCTTTCTTCCCCTTTGTGTTCTGTTTGCATATCACAGATCCTTCAGGCCCTGGGCTTCCCTGTCTTGTGTTCTGTCCCTCATGTCCTCCTATCAGCAATGGGGCTAAGACCATGTCCTGGTGAAAGGGAGGAGGGGCTGGCTGAAGAGCCTCTGTTCTCAAGTGTGAGACCAGAACCCCAGGCCTCCTGCCTTCGCTCAGGTAGCCTTCCAGAACACCGTGCAGTTCCTCCAGACTGCGTTTGTCTCTGTCAAACAGGGAGGGGTGTCCCTGCCTGCATCTGTGATCCCACAGTGCACAGAGGCCTCCAGCGACATCTTCTGAAGTCATGTAGCCCTCCTTGCCTCCGAGCTGAGTCCACAGCACTCGGGGACAGGAGGACCATGTTGGTCACTGTCATTAAGTGCTGAGCCCATCCAGGCACAGAGCAGGCCTTTGGGTCAGTTTTGCTCCCCCTGCTTTGCCGACAAGGGAGCCAAGGCTTAGAGAGGCTGAGTGACTTTCCCCAGGTCACACGTTAGAGTTGGTATTGGGACCACGGTCTGCCTGAATCCAAAGACTTAACCCCCACGCTACCCGCGTCGGAGGGGAGAGTCTCCATCTTCCCACAGAGCCTCTCCTGGCTCCAGCGCCAACAGCAGCAGAAAGTTCTGCATCGGGCTTGACCTGCTCCCAGGTCCACCTGGTCCTGGCTTGGTCCTGAATGAGGGCCATCTGGTCAACACCCTCCCTTCAGCAGTGCTCAGGCAGCCCTCCCTCCTCTGTGGGAAGAAGAGCTGAGACTTGTAATTGCCCACAGATGTGGGGCAGCGGAAAGCACCATGGATCCAGAGTCAGGAGACCTGGCGCTTGCCCTGGCTCCACTCAGATCCATTGTGTGGCCAACCTCAGGCCCATGTCTTCTTTCTGGGCTGCGTCCGCACCTGGAAGGCAGTGGGCACCATGGGTAAACAGCGCCAGGTTTGGGCATCCGCTGACCATGCGTTACCCCCCATTCGGCTTCTGGCTGACTGCGTGATCCTGGGCCAGCGCTCTGCCTCTCTGGTATTGGTCCCCAACCAGTGTGTGAGCTCCACGAGCTAACAGCGCAGGTAAGACTGTCAGCATGGTCCCTGCCCTTCGTGGGCTGGACCCAATGTCATTGTCTGGGCAAGGGCCACGCTCTCCTGCCTCCTGCACAGAACAACTTGGCTATGAATTTCATCTGCAGTCTGCAAAAAGCTATGCCCGTGGGAGGGACCTGACCACCATTGGCATTCTAAAGGCCCACCGCCATCTTCCGGGCACAGTCTGCCTGAGACCAGCTGCTTCTCGGCTGAGGGAAGGGACTCGGGGTGTTTTGCTCAGGACAGGCAGCTGAGTATGGTAAAGAGGGAGGAAGGAATGAGAGGGTCCCCAGACATCCCTGAAATACATCCCCTGCCTACCCCCCATTTTTTGCACATGGTTCAGACCCTGCAGTCAGTGGACCTGGGGAAGGGGGAGACCTTCCTCCACTGCTTTCTGCCATCCCCCACCCCCACACGCACCCCCAGGAGCCACCCCAGAGGCTCCTTGGCTGGAAAGCCGTGTGTACAGGATGATATAACGGGCCAGCCCCTTCTGAGCACTTCCATCGTGTTTTACATCCATTCCCTCGAAGCTCACTGCCGTATTTCTCAGCGCTTAAAACAGGTCGGCATTCAGTAAGTGCTCAAATATTTGCTGAACTAATTTAATCATTACATCAACCTCCAGGAGTAGATATAAATTCTCTCTGGGTTACAGATGAGGACATGCCCAGAGAGGTTAAGTCAGTTGCCCAAAATCCCACAGCGAGGAAGTTGTGGAGCCGGGACTTGCACCTGGGTGTTTGTCACTCCAGCGCCCTGATGAGAGGCTGGGTGGGGCTTGGGTCCCCCCTACAGATCCAGCATAAACTCTGAGAATGTGCCTCAGCCGTGGGGGTGGTCCTGAGACCCTGAAACTCACCTTGGATGCCTGTGGGGGCGTCAGTCCCTCTCGGGGCCTTAGTTTTCCCATTAGTAAAATAAGGAAGTTGACCGAGATGATCTCTAAGCTCCTTCCAGCCCTAAAGCAATTCCAGGATTCCGGGCCGATGCAGCCCAGGTTGGCAGGCGCAGCAGCCCTGTTGTGTACTCAGGGATCATGCATATTTAACTTCACGGTGGAAGGGTTTTTTTCTTACCCTTTTTCTCCATGTTGCAGAAAGTGGTCGGGATCGATGACCACTAATGGAAAACTGTTACCTGCAATAACTAGGAGAACTTTCGGACAATGAAGAGCAGCCTGTGAATGCACTCCGTTTCTCAGGGAGCAGAGCCCGCGTGCCCGTTTTCCCGGGACACTGAGGAAGGAGGGTCGGGAGGTGCGCCTGTTAGGGTGTGTGTGTGATGCTGTGACCATTTAGGTCTTTTCCAATGCTGATTTTTTTTTTTTTAACCTCCTATGCTCTGATTTCAAGAGGAAGTAAGGCTTTGGCCAGTGGTAGATGGGCACACGATGGGGTCCAGAGGTGAGGGAAGGGAGGCCGAGTCGCACCTCTGCTGTGAGGGTTGCAGAGCTCACACACTTGTTGATTCCAGGGCAGACGTCCACCTCACGTCTTGGGAGGTGGGGGCAGCAGAAGTCGCAGGCAAAGAGCTTCCTGAACCCTCAGGCCCAGGTCTCAGGCCTGTCCCCCCTTCCCAGATGTTTTCAGGGCACCCCGCCCCCAGTCTAACCATCAAAGTGTATTGCTTTAGCTGCATTGATGCCTTCTCCTCGCCTCACTTCAGATCAGCGCTATTTGATGTCTCAGGTGCCCGGAACCTTTCATCTGGAGGTTCCAGCTTCTCCGCCCTCTGATGGGAAGGGCTGTCCCTGGGGAGGTGGGGGCAGCAGGGCCAGGGGGTCAGACGTCAGTTCCTGAAGGTCAGAGATGAAAAGGACGTTTGTGGTCACTGTTCACCTTCCTTGTATGGGTGGGAAACTGAAGCCCAGAGAGGGGGGATGTGCCTCGGGTTGTACGGATGACAGCGATAGCACTGTGCCCAGAACCCAGGCGGCAGGCATGGCCTTTGCTCTATGCCGCCGAGAGTGCGCAGGCTGCAGCTCTCCCCGTGCGCGGAGGCCACAGGGCAGAGCTTGGGTTGAGGAGGAGCGAGGCCATCCTGACAAGTGGTGGGAATCCCCCTGGGTAGTTTTTGAGCCACGCAGCCTTTGGTTCCGTGGCTTCTCCATTCTGGCCATAATTTCCTTTTACGTAAAATGGGGGAGGGCCAGGGAGCAGCAAGGTGACCCTAGAGGTCCCATCCAGCTCTGCCCTTAGCCCCTGAGGACCCCTGGCAGGCACAGAGAGGGATAAGCAGACGGGCGGGTGGATGGAAGGGTGGACGGACAGATGGCCTTCCCTTTAGTCCAGGGAGCAGGGGTGACTTCATGAGCATCCCACCAGCGCAGTCACAGAGGCCTCCATGCTCAGGAGGGTCCTGCACGTGAAATCCTTCATCATTTTTTAACAAGGGGCCCTGCATTTTCGTTTTGCTCTTGGCCCCCACAAATTACATAGCTGGCCCTGCGAGGGAGTTCAGGCTGGGTCTGAGGTGGCTTCACCCCCAAACTTGGTCTCACTGCCTCCTGTCCCCATTCTAATTCATGCCCTCTCACAAAATGCCAACCTGCGCCTGCCACTCTCCTAGTGGAGCCCCCCACCCCCCATAGTGCTTGGAGTTGCACCATTATGGCTGCCCAGCCAGCAGCTAGCCCCCACCCTCACTGTCAATGTCCTGAAAATTGGCTTCCTTGTACCTTCAGGCAAAGCCCAAATCCTGGCTTGGCACCCCAAATCTTGCCCAAAGTGACCTCTGTCCTCCTTCCCTGCCTGTCACCTACCTCTTCATGGAGGAGCCCCAGTTTCTAGCCTAACAGATGCCTTTCTGCCATTTCTCCCAATTGACTTGAGATTGCCCACTTCCCTCACCCCTGTGGAATGCCCTTCCCTGGCATCATCCCCCAAAGACCCTAAACCTGAAGGCCACGCTCAAGGCCACCCCCCATCTCCATTGGAGTCATCGTAATCATGCTAGTTACCATCTACTGAGCACCTGTTACGTGTCAGGAGCATTTCGTCATCATCTTTAGCTCTCACAGCAACAGAAAAGCAATCTCTTCTGCCATTTTCCGGGAAATTGGAACTCAGGGAAGTTAAAGTCAGAGGTCACACAGTTGTGAGGGAGCAGGACCGGCACTTGGTCCTGGATTAAGTGGCTTCAAGCTGGGACTGCTGCCCTGACCGGGCTGGGATCCCATGCACTTCAGTGTCCT
Organism: Cnephaeus nilssonii; assembly: GCF_951640355.1. Lineage (NCBI taxonomy): Eukaryota > Metazoa > Chordata > Mammalia > Chiroptera > Vespertilionidae > Cnephaeus > Cnephaeus nilssonii. Next base: position 88,269,558 of record NC_137076.1, on the reverse strand, counting down.
GGGTGGCATCAGGCACAGCGTGCTGGCATCGGGGTTCCCTTTGTCTGTTCTGCCCCTTCACCAGCCTGTCCCATCACCTCCCTGGAGGAGGAGGGTCACCCTCACCTGCCCACCCCAGTTCCCCAGTCTGGTGAGTTCCGACTGATCGGGGGCAGCTGAGGCCCCAGGCATGAGGACCAGAAGAGCTGACCCTACCCAGCCATTTGAACTTTCATGCTGTGTAAGCATCTATTGAGCACCTCCTGTAAGCCTAATCCCTGCTTAGGAACTTGGAGACATCCCAAAAAATTGTTAGGTAGGTTTCCTCATTTGTGGGAAAATCAAATGAAGGGACTAAGACGAAGGTACAGGAAAGAGCTTGCTGACAAACAGTGGGCTGGAAGGTCATTAGACGTGGGTTCTGGTCCTGGCCGGGTCTCTAAACCCCTGAATACCTGGGAGGAATACCCTGCCCCCACCCCCGCCGTGCCTGCTGACAACACCAATAACAGCAGCAGCGCCCCTTCCTGAGGAGCCCTTCTGGGGAGGGGGTTCCTGCGTCTCATTTATCACATGTATCCCTTTGCTGACAAGCTTAACCGGCAGGGTCTTGGCCGTGCACTCAATGCCAAGTGAGTGAGTGAGTGAGTGAGTGAGTGCGTCTCCCCTGAGTGAATAAAGAATAATAATATCATGACCACTGACTTTGCAGAGGGCTATACGCCAGGCCCTGCTCTCAGCCTTTTATTTGTATTAACTCATGCGAGGCCTCCACGAGCTCCCACTTTCAGATCAAAAAACCGAGGCCCAGAGAGGCTGAGGAAGAGTAAATGGGCGAATTGGGGGTGAATGACTGAAGAACGGGTGCGGGAACAGAGGCAGAGACGGTGAGAAGGAAATGAAACATGGGAGCTTTCTCCCCTCCGGCTCTGCTGCCCAGGAGGGCGCTGAGGGGAATCTCAATGCTCTATAATTGGCACCAATTAATAGCTAGCTCCCCGGGACCGTTTGGGGGCTCTGGGCTGGTGGGGGAAGGCCGCGTGCTGGCGGGTCAGTCCCAATGGCCTGAGGCCTGCCTGCCCCTGCCCACTTGGCTCTGAGAACCCATTCTATTTGTGGCCCCCACCCCTGCCCAGGGCTGATCCGGGGCTGGCAGCAGCCCGGGGAACAGAAGGTTTGCTTGTCTGTGCCTGCTGCACCCCCACCTCCTCCCCAGCCTTAGCCAGGGACCCCTCTCAGGGGCTCCTTTGGCTGCCAGGGCCTGGTGCTCTCCGTTGCCATGGCACCGCCGGAGATGAGGCTCTGGGGGTGGGGTGTGAGGCAGGGCAACCGAGGGATGGCAGAGGCCTGGAACTCTGCAGCTACAGAGAGAGGCCCCGGCCCCCTGTGAACAGTGGTAAGGAATGCTGGGGCCCAGCAGGGCCAGGCCTGGACCCCAGCACAGAGGGCCTATGGCAGAGCTGGCACACACCCAGCCCGACTGTAGGTGCTCCATCTCAGAGGCCCTTGGGACAGGCCTCAAGGCAGGCCAGGGCCCCACCGGGCACTGCCCCTGCCGCCCCAGGCTGTCCGCAGGAAGGCTCCTCGCCTGCACCCATGGCTGACCCTCAGGCTTTGCAGTGAAGTTGCAGAAAGATTCTGAGCTCTATCCCCAGCTTGACTTTCAAATTCCCTGGTGAGCTGGAGTAGGCCCCTTGTCACTCTGCACCGCAGTGAGGGGAGGGACAGCGCTCTGAACTCTGAGGGTCCTTCCATCCCTGAGAGCCTGGTTGAGGGTGAACCCACGTAGGAATGTTTCTCGGGGGACAGACCTGCTTCTGGGTGGGAGACAAGCAGGCTAGCATGGCAGTTAAGAATACAGGTTTGGAGTCAGACAGGCCTGAGTTTGCATCCCAGCTCCGTTGCTTGTTGGCCGTGTGACCTTGGGCAAGTTACCAGACCTTTCTGAGAGTCTGTTTCCTTCTCTGTGAAATGGGAATAAGGATCGTATCCACCACACAGAATTGTTGTGAAGATAAAACAGAACCTCTGGGTCATCTCATGTAGCAGAGTGCTTAGTCCCAAATTAGTAGGGGCCTCTGTTTGTTTTCAGATTGTGGGGCATCAGGACAATGAATGAGAAGAAAGATGTCCTGGGTCGGTGGGGTGGTTGGTGGAAAGAAGCAGGACCCGGGAGTAGAAGATACAAGGAGACAAATTGCGCCCGATGTAATGAAAATTTCTGAATAGCCTAACATCTGAGGACCCTGAGCTGGCCAAGAATGGAATGGGGCTCAGGTGAGGGGGTGAGATCCCTGTCACAGGGAGGTGTGCAAGTGTAAGATGGACGACCTCTTTGTTTGCAGAGAGGGAGGGGGAGATGTGAATGGGGAGTATTTACGGCCCTCCCAATTCTAAGACCGTGGGGCTCTATGAAAGATGGCACGACTGTCTCCCCCCTTGCCTGCCAGCTGTAGCTTCCCTCAGCTGAAAGGAGAGGCCAGGAAACAGGGTCAAAGAACAGGGCTGCTGACTCATGTATTGAGCTGGTCCTGTGTGCTGGTCATCTTCGCCTCCTGCCTTAGAGAGGCTATCTGTCACCTGGGCGTTGAGCCTGTGTGCTCTGAGGTCAGTCTGCTCAGGATTGAGCACTGGCTTCATCACTGGCCAGCTCCTCGACCTTGGGCGAATGGTTTAACCTCTGGGTGCCTCACTTTCCTCATCTGTAAAATGGAGAAGCAACACTGACCTCATGGATTGCTCTGAGATCATTCCCATAGAGGCCTCAGCCTAGGGGTGGATGAGAGGAACTAAATCAGCGGTAGCTGTTATTATTCTTGCCGTTATTGTCAAGGCCTTTAAGTCCTTGTTCTTTTTTGAAGGGCCTGTTGGGGGCCTCGTTGGGATCCAGAGGACTCCGACCCAGGGATCCACTGGGCCTGGGCCTAGCCAGGCCACATGGCCTGGAGGGTGGCTGCGGGGACGAGCTGGGAGGCCAGCGAGGCGCCTGAGGAGGCAGGAAGTGCTTGCTCTGCAGCAGGTGGACTGGGGCGTGCAGCTGGCCTCCCTTCCTCACAGTCCTCCTTCTCAGGCTGGTTCCCAGCCTGTGTGGGAACCCAGGCCCCCTCCTCGGGGTCACCAGCGACCATGAGGCACACACTGAGTGCTTTCCCACGAAGCGTTCCAAGTAGCAGGGGCCCACACAGCTCCCCTACCCCCAAGTGCTCACACTCTAGCAGTTGAGGGGGTGTGCAGCAAGGAGGGGGGGCTCAGGCTGGGGGGATCAGTCCGTTCTTTATCAGCCTGGCTCCGATCCAGACAGATGTTTCATTTTATTCTGAACTTCCAGAAAATAGGTCATTTCTTTCCATTGTCTCCCTGGGGAGGCCTCCCGGGGAGAGGAGCACGGAGTGAGTGACGAGTGTGGGGGCCTCACATGGGCCCTGGGGAGCTGGGAGGGCAGCACCCTCCCTCCCTCAGTCATGATGAGCTGTCTGCAGGGCCAGGGCGCAAGGGTTCTTAAAGGCTGGGCTAAGAAGCCGGCCTCTAACAGTGGTCCCCCCGTATCCACGGGGGATGCATTCCAAGCCTTCAAGTGGATGCCTGAGACCCCAGAGAGTACCGAACCCTATATATGCTATGTTTTTCCCTGTACCTATGTACCTATGAAAAGGTCATTGATCAATTAGGCACAGTAAGAGAGTGACAACAGTAACTAATAATAAAGTAGAACAATAGTAATAACACACTGCAATGCAAGTTATGTGACCGTGGTCTCTCTCTGATAACTGGTCTGATGATAACGGAGGCAGCTACTAAGTGACTAGTGGGCAGGGAGCATGCCCAGTGTGGATACGCTGGACAAAGGGATGATTCACGTCCTGAGTGGGATGGAGGGGGGAGGTGCGAGATTTCATCGTGTTACTCAGGACGGTGTGCAATGTAGAACTTAGGAATTGCTTATTTCTGGAATTTTTCATTGAATGTTTTCAGACTGTGGGTAACAAACCGCAGAAAGCAAAACTGCGAATAAGGGAGGCCAACTGCACCGAGGGGTGATGGAGAGCCAGGGGAGGGCCAGGGAAGGTCATGGTCAGACGGGTGTTTCCGAGAGGCTGAGGTGTGAGAAGAGGAGGGAGGGGACAGACTGAGGTGAGGAGAGGGGTGCAGTGGGGCAGAGGGGGTAAGGGTAGGGTTAAGGGGGATCAGAATGATGGTCCATGAAACTGGCACTGTTCTTATACCCACTCGGACTTCCAGAACAGCTAGAGTCCGTGCCAGGCTCCAACTTACCAATTTCTGCTACTTTGTTTGGGGGACCTGGCAGGGACCTGGCAAACGCGAAGGGCTGCTGGTCCAGCCGCAGCATGGCAGGTCAGGTCACAGCATGGCGGGTCAGGTCACAGCATGGCGGGTCAGGTCACAGCATGGCGGGTCAGGCCTGGGTGACCGAGCTGCACCCCTGTGTGATTTGGGCCACGTTGCTCTCCCTCTCTGGCTTCAGTGTGATCCTGGGGCTTGTGGGGAGATTCATTGTGTGGGATGGGATGCTGAGCCTTCCCTAACAGGTAGAAGTGGGGCATAGGATTGAGGGGGGCAGGTGGGAGCCCCACAGCCTCAGCCCCTTCCCAGGTTTCCACCTCCCACCTGTAACTGACCCTGCTCTCCTGCCTGGCTCCCGTGCTGCGGGCTCACACCTACATCTCAGCCCACGCCGGGTGAAGCCACACGGGCCACACGCTGCCACGTCCAGCCTGTGCCGCCATCACTGCCGTCACTCTCGCACTCGCCCAGCTGCTGGCGGGAGGACTCCATCTCTGGCTCCAGATGCCTCTTGCCCCCACACACTCCCAGGCCTGGAGCTGGCTGCCTTCTCGGAGCTGAGTCATGACATCCTGGCTAGGGCCCCTCCTCAGCACCCCTCCCCCACCCCCACCCCAGCATTCCAACTCAGCACAGCTGCCTTCTAGAGCAGGGACCTGAGAAGGGCTCCCAGGACAGCCCGGCCCACCCCATGTACAGATGGGGAAACTGAGGCCCAGAGTGGGGCAGGTCCACACTACAGGTGGGTGACAGAGCAGAGACTAGAACCCATATCCCCTTACTCCCAGCCAGGGATCTGTCCCCTGAAGTTTGTCCCAGAGGCTGTGAAATGCCCCTGGCGTGGAGGAGAGAGCACTAGCCTGCTGGTCAGGAGACCGGAGTCTGTCCCGTTTCTGCCAGCATCTTGACAAGCCACTCCTCTGACACTGTCTCCAATCCCCGCTTGGCTGGGACGGCACTGGGACCTGCTGCTGTTCTGCTCTCAGGCTCAGTTTCCCCATCTGTGCAATGGGGCTGAGGAAGGGGGTTGGATAGGAAGATGATCCCCGAGGGCCATGGAGCTCTGACATTCCAATACTAACCCCACGACCCCATGCCAGGCCTCCTCCTCCCTCTGGCATCTTATTTATTCAGAGCATCCCTGGCACCCCCTTCCTCCTCAAAGCAGGGCTCCCTCCCACCCTCATCTCAAAGCTACTTCTGCCCAGCCTGTTCCGTGCTGCCAGACTGAGTGTCCCTCTGTCCCCTCAGGTGCCCACAGCCCCTCCATAACTCTAACCAGCTCAGTGGCAGCCCTTCATCCTGCTCCTCTGCTTCATTCTCATCTTAGCATTGCCCCAGTATGCACCCACCAAGCCAGAAGCAGGGGTGGGGCTCATTTATGACACCTCTCCCTTTAGCCCCCCAATATCTAACCAGCAGGTCCTGCCGGTGTCAGCTAGATGAACCTCAAACCCAATTGTTTATATCAGTTTCACCACCCTCTCCCCGGCTCAAACCAAGTCAATAGAGAAATGCTGGTAGAGCTCTCACCCTGGCTCAGTCTCTGCTCTCTGTTCCTAGGCAAGTTCCTTAAGTGCTCCCTGCCTCAGTTTCCCATCTGAAACGGGAATGATCACTGTATCTATCTCATGGAGTCGGCTGAGGAGCAAGTGAGTCAAACGCATGTTGGGTGCAGCAAATTCACAACACCCTGGCTTTGTGGCCCGTCTGCACACATATGGATGTGTGTTCAGAGGAGTTTGGGGGTCCCATGAGCACATGTTCTGTGTGCATGTTGTACGTGCACAGGTTGTTTGTCCTGGGTACATATGTGAGGTGCCACACACGTGTGCACCTCATGTGGGCACTGGGAGAGCACACAGGCAGTAGTCTGCTGTGTGTGCATGTGTTGGGCACAGTGGGAGCTGTATGCATGCGTGTTTTGTGTGGACGTTGCGTGCACATGTTGAGGGTCTGCCTGAGGGCCGGCACACACATGGTCCGCCGCGCACGGATGTGTTTCTGAGGAGTGTGTGAACGAGTGCGTGGGCAGGAGTCTGTGCTGTGTGCGCACGTGCTCGCGGTGCGCAGGCCTCCGCCGCTGGCAGCCGTGCAGGCCCCCCTCCCTGGCCTGCCTGTGTCGTGGGAGCCTCAGGACCCCGAGGGAGGGAAGCTGCTGTCGGCGGATGTGGCCAAGATGGACTGGATTTATTTAGATTAAGGCGGTGGGAAAGGAGTGGGGACTCGTGTGTGCAGGAAGGAAAGAAGGCTGGGGCTCTGAGAAAGGTTCCCCAAGCATGCTTGCTCCCCTGGACTTGGGGTCTTCACTCTGCTCCCCCAAGGGGTCCCTCTGATTCACTGTGAGGAGCTGGGCAATTGATTATTCCATCTTTGGACCTCTGTCCCCCAACCTGGCTAAAATAAAAGAAATCATGAGGGCTCCCTGGCACACGGCATTCTTCTCATGGGCAAAAGCGGACTCCCTCTCTCTGTTTCAGGGGCCTCCCTGGGCATGAGAGTACGGCAGGTAGGGGGATGTCTGTTCCCTGACGGGGACACCCACTTTGTGTGGAGTGCAGCCCTCCCCCTGAAGAAGGGATTTGTTGCAGGCAAGCACCCCTGACCCTCAAATCAGCTGTCTGGCCCTCTCTGGGGTTGGCTAGACCCATGGCAGCCTCTGGAAGCCCAAAGAGGTCCACGAGGCGTTGGGTGGACAGCTGGGGGTGTCAGGGGCTCATCCGAGATGGCCCAGGAGGTCATGTCCATGTGCCTCAGGCCACACTCTGGTCCTTCCCAGGCCTGTGGCCTGTTGTCCATGCCACCCTTCCCCTGCCACCTCCTGGATTTCCATGTCACCGGTTTATCTGTCTGAAAGTCACCTGAAAAAATGAAGCCCAGAGAGGGAAACAGCTTGTCAAACTTCACACAGCGAGCTTGTGACTGAGTGGTCGGGGAAATGCAGTCCATGAAATGAGATGGTTATGAATTCTCACATGACTCCAGCCTCAGAAATGCAGCCCCTCCTTCTCCTCAGCCCCCAAACCACGCAGCAGCGGGAATAACAGTGGCGAGAGCCTTCTCCTGGCAGTTTCAGAGCAGGGATGGCTCTTTGAGATGGGCCTTTGTGAGGGCTGCTGGCTCCCTGTATGGATGGAGACACGGAGTCCCAGAGCGAGCTAGAGACTTGCTCAGTCTCATGGGGGTCTGAGGCCCCTGTGACCAGAGCCAAATGCCCATTTCATAAAGAGAGAAGCCAGTCCCAGATCCCTGGGCCATCCAATCTCTCTAAGGTGTCAACACTTTCCCTGAGCTCCTCTGACCAGCCTATCTATCCTCTCCCCAGAGTCCGATTCTTCTGCCTTTTCGCTGTGTGACTGGGCCATGATTCTGTCCATCTCTGGGCCTCTGCTGCCGGTTCAAGAAGACCCCTCCCAGCTGAGAGTCTCAGAAACTCTAAGCCGCCCCCAGCTCAGGCCCAGCAGGAGAGGAGCCAGGGTCAGGGGCTGCTGGCCCAGGGGGCCCAGCCCACACAGCCCAGGCTTCCAGAGCCAGGCCAGCCCCAATTGCAGTGACCTCCCATCTCCAGGCCAGCCCACCGAATTCCTCCTTTAGAATAATAAACAGTGTGGCCAGCCGAGGAGGCTGGGAGGAGAGGGGCAGGGAGGCTGAAATGACCCCCTCCCCCAGCCGCGGCTGCTAATGATTTTCTTTGGCTGAGATCTCTGGCAGGAAGGGGGGAGTCAGAGGGGCACCCACCGAGGGGCAGATGGGCCTCTGTGGGGGCTGCTGGCTCCACCATGGCGCTGCTCCCTCCCGTTGGAGGAGGCCTGGCATCCAGCTGAAGGGGCTGGAGTAGGAGGGATGGGGGAAGGAGGGGGTGCATCAGAAGGGCTGGATTTTCAGCCTGGAACAATTGGGAGAGGGAAGCAATGAGGGGACCCTTAGGCAGGCTGCTCTGAAGGGGTGGGGAGAAGGAGGAGAAGGGTAGACTCACTCAGAGAGCTTATCAGGGTACTGGGCAGAGCTGAGACTGGGGGTCCACAGGCCAGGATGCTTCCCCCTGTCCCAGCAATGAGTAAATGCAGCTTTGTAAGTGGTACACTCAGCACCATCTCATGTTGAGAGCTGGAGACCGAGGCCACAGAGATAGTGATGGCACAGAAGGTAGCCCTGCTGGGGCTCAGGCCAGGACCCCAGCCTTGGACTGGAAACTAAAAGGGGTGAGGTTGGGGGTGCAGTGGGGGTGGACTGGGTGTGGGCTGAGGAGCAGGCCAGGCTGGGCAGCCACTCAGGGAAGTCAGCAGACCCACGGCACCGGGAGGCTCCTCGTTGCCTTGTCACGTGGCTACTGCCCACATTTCTTGCTGTGACTCCCATCTGCTTCTGGGCTCCTTCCCGCCCATGCTGCAGGCAGACCCTGGCGAGCCTGGCTCTTGGTGGTTGTTTGGGACCCTTGGATGCGGCGGCCACAGGAAGAGATAGAACAAAGACGCTCCCAATTCAGTCTGTCTTTCAGGGAGTGTCCCTGCTGTTGCTGCTTTCTGTCTCCATCACTGTCTCCCCTCTCTCCGTTTCTCTGTGTCTTCGTCTCTCTCTACCTCTATCAGTCCAGGTCTCTCTGTCTCTCTCTCAGACAAGCTCTGTGGTGTAACCTCGGGCAAACTTCTTTTTCTCTCAGAGCCTCAGTTTCCCCATCTGGACACTAGGGGTGGGGTGGGTTCAGCAGTCTCCACGGACCTCCCAAGGCTTGCTGTGCAGTGGGGCCGCCCCGGGGCCCAGCCCCCAGCCCCTCTCCCCTGGGCCTCCCTGTGCAGTTCAGGACAGAGGGAAGGGGGGCCAGGTGTGGGGGTACTCCCCCCACATTCCACAGCCCTGACTCCCCCGCTTCCCTTCCCACAGCCACCTCCACTTCCTGTTGTGCTTGTGGAGCTGTGGGAGTTCTCTGGGTTCTGGCTTACCCCCTCCTTCTCCTCCAGGCCTTTCATCACACTTTCCCAAATATTTGTCCTGGCAGATAAGAGCCTGGTATTGGAACTGTCACCCGGAGGACAGGCTGTTAGAGCTGGCGGGCCCCTGGACACCATCCAGTCCAAGCCCCCCGCCCCGCCCCCTGTGAATATAGAGAAACTAAGGCTCAAAAGAGAGGGGGGGGGGTCACCACGGAGCCAAAGAAAGGTCGGAGCCAAAGAAGAGCCCAGCTCCTCGAGGCTGCGCCTCGTGCAGCGGGGGGGACCTGTGGGCCGGGGAGACCTCTCGGCCATGGGACACGGGTAGCGTTTGACTTCGGCGCCATGGACACGAAGGCTCGGTGGCCCAGGCTGGGGCTCACTCTGCAGGACCCAGGTGTGAAGATGGGCCCTGGCACTGCCTCTGCCCGCCCTGGGCCCTGACTGGTCCCTGTTTAACTCTGCAGGACACCATGCTGCTTCTGCATGTCATGCCAGCTCCTGTCCTCAAAGGTAGGTAGACGGGGGGCCTGGGAGGGGCCCGGGGGAGTCGCTAAGCAGGACCCTGGAGCTGGCAGGGTGGAGCATCAGAGCCTGGGAACCCAGGGGCACTGCTGTGCTCCCGGCCTCCATGTCCTGCCATTCCACTGCCCACCCCTCAGCTCACTAACCCCAGCTCACTAATCCTGCTTGCCCAGAGCCTTTGGCTCAAATCCTTTGCTCAGCCTTCCACCCCCATGCCCCTTCACCAGCTTTCCCACCCAACTCACTGAGAGACACCCAGCCTCCCATCTCTTCTCAGCACTGGCTGGTATTGGTCTGGCATCGGTCTGGCCGGCCTGCTTCCGGTCTGGGACTCCCCACCCTGCCTGGCTGTGCACTCATTGGCTGTGCACTCCCAAGTCCTCACTGGGCTTTACTCAGCACTCCCTCCCCTCACTCCTGCCTGGTACATGTACTCGGCTCTCCAGGGGCTGAGCAGCTGACTAGGCAATCAATGGTCATTGGCCATCGATGACTAGGTAAAGCTTACTAAGGATGGCTGACTGGCTGGGGGGGTGGGGGGGTGGGGTGGGATGGCTGACAGAATCCTTCCCCCGGGGATGTCAGCATGGGAAGTGGAACCAGTTGATTGGCAACCCCCAACTCCCATCCGCCTGCATTCCCAGAGGCCTCAGCATCTCTCCTGCCCCAATCTGCCCCACTCTGAGCTACCTTGCCCCACCCTCCCCAAGCAGGGCCACCTCTGGGCTTCGGGCAGAACCTGGGCAGCGGAGGCAGCTGCAGGGAAGAGGCTCCGAAAGTGACCTGGGAAATGATGCAGGAACTGGAGGCTGGGAATGACTTCCCGAGGATTTCCTGCCGCCTTTGTGAGGACGTGCCCACAGCCTGAGGCTGCTGCTGAAGGACTCCTAGGCTGGGGGTGGACAGGCACCGAGGTCCGGAGGCCAGGAGGCCCCGGGCCCTGGGCACTGAGCGAGCAGGCCTCGTGCCGGGGGCTCCCGGCTGTGTTTGGATTAGGGAGGTGTGGTTCTATGTGTCAGCTCTGGGAGAGGTGCGGAGGCTCCTGGCCTCTGGCATCTTATCGGACGCCTCCTCTCCCAAAGGCCAGGCGCTGTGGCTGCCCCTGCTGGTGTTGCTGGGACCACAGGCTTCCCGAGGTCTGGTCATCACTCCTCCGGGGCCGGAGCTGGTCCTCAATGTCTCCAGCACCTTGGTTCTGACCTGCTCGGGTCCAGACCCGGTGGTGTGGAAACGGATGTCCAAGCAGCCTCCGCAAGAAATGGTCAGGACCCAGGAGGGCAATTTCTCCAGCATCCTGACGCTGACCAATGTCACTGGGACAGACACGGGAGAATACTTTTGTGCCTATAATAACTCCCATGAGCTGGAGGCTGGTGAGCAAAAACGGCTCTACATCTTTGTGCCAGGTAAGGCCCCCGGCCTGTGCTCCCGCCCTCACTCCTCAACTGCAGGCATCTGGGGAAGCTCAGGCAGTGCGTTAGTGACGCGGTGAATGCAGCCAGCTCAGAAATGCAGGCGAATCGTGGAATTCAGCCTGGCTCAGCCCAGGAGTATGTTCATTCCCACCCCTTGGTCTGAATATCCATCTGCTCCCTGCCAGCCCACCCCATTCCTGGCTCCCAAGAACTCTGCATTCTCAGCTGGTTCCAATACACTCCCTCTTGGCTTCTACGTCCCATCGTCCCCATTCTACACATGCCAGGTACCAGCTGCCCTTCAGCTGGGGGCTTCCCCACCCTGGTACTGTCCACATGAAATGTTAAAGCTCGAGGAGACTTCTGAGAGCATCCTTATTCTGTAATGGGAAAACTGAGGGCCAGAAAGGGAAATAGGCCTGTTCAAGGTCACACGGCAATTCAGGGGCTAGCCAGAAGCCCAGCTCCCCCTGACCCTCATTTTTAACCCCACCCTCACCCCTGGCAGATCCCACCATGGGCTTCCTCCCGATCTTCCCCGAGGAATTTTTCATCTTCCTCACGGAAGTAACCGAGACCACAATTCCATGCCGAGTGACGGATCCACAACTGGTGGTGACACTGCATGAGAAGAAGGTGGATGACCCACTGCCCATCCCCTACGACCACCAACGTGGCTTCTCTGGGACCTTTGAGGACAAGACCTATGTCTGCAAAACCACCATTGGGGACAAGGAGGTGGATTCCGAGCCCTACTATGTCTACAGCCTCCAGGGTGAGCCCCCTCTCTGGCCTGATGCCCAGCAGAGGCAAGTAGGAGCGTTCACAGAGGTAGAGCCCTTTCCAGCGTGTGTGGCTCCATTTGTCACGGGATTATCATTACGGCCTTTGAAGGCAGCTCATGTTTCTCCATCTGACAGATGAGGAAAGTGAGGCTCAGAAAGAGGATGGAATTTGCCCAAGGTCACCGGGATGTGTTAGTGGCAGAGCCGGGTGGCATGTAGCAGTGGGCAAAGGCACAGGCTTTGGAGCCTGTGGGGTTTGAATCCCAGCTCTGCCACTTCCTGCCTCAGTGACTTTGCACAGAGCACACCATCTCTCCGAGCCTGCTTCTCTGCTGTAAAATGGGATTACTGGAAAGATGAAATAGAACAGAAGACGGAGGGGATCTGGTACGCAGTAAATTGCCTGGAGAGTACTTTGATTTCCAGACTGTTATCCCTTCTGGAATGTCAGCTTCACAAGGACAGAAATTTTGTTGTGTTTACTGCGAAAGCCCCAGTGCCTAGAATAGTACTTGGCATAGAGCAGATATTTAATAAATATTTGTTGCATAAATGAATCTTCCACATCAAATCATCCCTTCCCTCTCTGGACCCCGACCCCATCCCCAAGTTGAAGTGCTGGTAGCCAGCTGGTGGTGACTTCCTAACGAAGCCCGTCTCTCTCCACCAGCGTCATCCATCAACGTCTCAATGAATGCAGCGCAGACGGTGGTCCGCCAGGGTGAGAACATCACCATCACGTGCATTGTGACCGGGAACGAGGTGGTCAACTTCGAGTGGACATACCCCCGCGAGGAGGTAATGCTGGGCCAGGGGTTGAAGGGAGGGCCAGGCAGGGATGGCTATCTCGACTGGCAGCCTGCCTTCCTGGACGCTTCCTGATTTGGGGGGCCTTGCCCTACCTGTCCCCACAGAGTGGGCGGCTAGTGGAGCCAGTGACCGACTTTGATATTCCCCACATCCGCTCCATCCTGCACATCCCCAGTGCTGAGCTGGGCGACTCGGGGACCTACATCTGCAATGTATCTGAGAGTCTGTACGACCATCAGGATGAAAAAGCCATCAATGTCACCGTGGTGGGTGCGTTCCTCGGGCTCAGCCCCAACCCTCGCTCTGAGCTGGATCCACACCCTGTCACAGCCCCGGGACACCTTCAGCCCAGCTCTAGCCACAGGGACACCTTCAGCCCAGCTCCAGCCACATTTCAAACCAGAGCTCCATGTCCTGGAGAAACCCAAACCAAGACACAGATCCAACCCTAATCCCATCTAGACTTTCCTCCTCGCTGAAGCCTGGCCCCACCCCAGTGTCCAATCCCAGACTCCATCCCAGGCCCAGGCAGCCCCATCCCTCAATTCATCCAGGCTGCAGCTCATCTCAGCCACCAGCCTGGGTGAGAACTACAACTCCAGCCTCCACCTTAAACCTGGTCTCCAAACCAATGTCAGCCCCAAATCTGGCTCAATTCCAGCCCCAGCCCCAACTTCAATCCCAGCTCAGGTAGTTCGTAAACCTGGTGCCCTGCCTCCAGAAGCCCCGCCCCCAGAGGCACAGCCCCGCCCTGACAGCCGCCCCTTGCAGAGAGTGGCTATGTGCGCCTGCTGAGGGAGCTGGACGCTGTACAGTTTGCGGAACTGCACCGGAGCCGGACCCTGCAGGTGGTGTTCGAGGCCTACCCGCCTCCCACTGTCATGTGGTTCAAGGACAACCGCACCCTGGGCGACTCCAGCGCCGGCGAGATCGCCCTGTCCACGCGCAATGTGTCCGAGACTCGGTGAGCAGCCGCCTACCCGCTTCATTCTGGAAGTTAGGGTCTGCAGCTGCCAGGCAGCCCACAGCCTTCAGCTACTCCACAAACCTAGGCCCATCTTTCCTGAGAGCCCATTACGTGTCAGGCACCCTGCCAGGCGCTGTGCCAGGCCCTGGGGATGCTGCGGAGAACTGAACACACAGTTCCATGCCTCCTAGAGTTTCCTGTCTAGTGGGGAAGCAGACACTGGTCAGATGATCTCCCAGATGTTTAGTTGTCCTTGTGATGGGTGGAGCCGTCAGGAGGCAGCTGAGGAGAGAAAAAGCAGGATGACTGAGGAAGAAGGTGCCAGGCAGGCCCCTGCCACCCATGCATGGTGGGAGCCCTGAGGCTGGAGATCGGCAGGCTGGCCTGAGGTGCCAATGCTGGGATAAAGCAGTGTCAGGCCTTTCTGAAGGAGAAGAGATGCAGAGGAGGAGGGAAACGCTGCTAACCCTTCCTCCCCAGCCCTCCTACCCGCCCTCTTGGCGCAGTGGAACTGCCTATGGGTGGGGAGCCAGGAGACTAATTCTATGGGTGTGAGTCCGGGCCTGCTACTGACACCTGTGTGACCTCGGCAAGCCCCTCTCCCTCCCGGGCCGTGTCTGTACAGGAGGGTGGGGAGGGCTGTATGCGTTCTCCCAGCGCTGACAGTGGGCCTCCTGGCCTGGCCTGCTCCCCAGGTATGTGTCAGAACTGACCCTGGTGCGGGTGAAGGTGGCTGAGGCTGGTCACTACACCATGCTGGCCTTCCACGAGGACGCCGAGGCCCAGGTCTCCTTCCAGCTGCAAATCAACGGTGAGGAGCCCTCCACCCTGCTTTCCCTCCCCTGCCCTCCCACCCCCATTTCCTCTCCCTCCCTACACTGTCCACCCACCCCGAGGAGGAGCAGGAGAGGGAGCCCGGGACTCAGGAAACAGGGTTCCGGTCTCAGCGCCAACGCTGACCCACTGCTCTGTGCACACCCCCTCTCTGGGGCTCAGTTTCCCCAGCTGTACAAGTTGGCCATTGGGCTAGACTGGTGTTTCAAAACCTCAGGCATTCATGGGCCAATGCCATGATTTTCCCTTCTCACGTGCCACTTAAACTACACTACTCATTAAATAGGTATTTATTGAACAACTTCAGTATGCCGGTCTTTCTTGAGGCCCTGCCTTTATGTGGCTAGTGGGGGAAGACAAACATTCAACAGTAGGGCTAAAACCCCCAGCAAATTATGTAAGGTTAGAAGGTAACAAGTGCTGAGGAAGAAAAAGCAAAAGCTGCCGGGAGGGATGTGGGGGAGGATGGAGAGCTCTGGGGGCAGGGACAGTGAGGGTTGCCCTTTTACCAGTAAATAGCAGGGATGGGGTTGGCCTCATTGCGGTGACAGTTGCGTGAAGACCTGAAGAAGGTGAGGGCATTAGCCGAGTGGCTGTTTGAGGAAAGGGCATACCAGGCAGTGTAGACAGGAGTAACGTAGACAGGAGGCAGAAAGGCCTGAGCGGCCGGAGCAGTGTGATGGGGAGAGTGGTGGGAGACGAGGTCAGAGCTGGGACAGGGCAGCGGTGGGGTGGACGGGACAGATTGTGTAGGTCCTCGTGGGCTCTTGGGTGGACTGGGGCTTTTTCTGTGACTAAAATGAAGAGTCACTGCAGGGGTTTGAGCAGAGGAATGACATGATAGTGACGTAATGTTTTGTCCATCGACTTTCTAAAAATGTGTTTTGAAAGAGAATTTAACCTCTCAGTTGTGGATGGAAAACGCTGTTAAGTGTCATAAACATAAAGCACCACTAAATCGACTCCAAGACAACAAAGCAATGCTATTAAATTCGAGCTCCCTGCCCTTGCCTTCCCAGGGCCCTGATCCGGAGGCCTGCTCTCTCTTTGTTAAAAGGGAAGATTAGCAAGTCTCTGAGAGGTGTTAAAGACAGACTAGCACCCTGCCGGGGCTTCCCCTTTGAAGTACCCAGAAGGGGAATCCGCCGGTTTTCACACGGGGATTCCTAGTATTTATGTTCACCTGCAGTCTGCAGCTCCCCTCCCCCAGGGGCGACTCTGGACCTTGCCCTGCCTGCCTGAGGATCTTGCTCACTACCTGTCCGTTCTGACCTTCCCTCCGCCTGGCCCCGTGCCTTCTCCATGCAGTGCCTGTCCGTGTGCTGGAGCTGAGTGAGAGCCATCCTGCCAATGGGGAACAGACAGTCCGCTGTCGCGGCCGGGGCATGCCTCAGCCGCACCTCACCTGGTCTATCTGCAGTGACCTCAAAAGGTGAGCAGAACACCTGCCTCAGTCTCCCAGGGAACCCACAGCTGGCTGGAAGGACCCACTGAAGGTCATCTGGTCCAGCCCCTTCCTCTGGGCACATTGTTCCTGGCTAGAGTCACATCCTAGAAAATGTGGCTTCGTGGAGATGCCCTGCATGACCTAAATTGCCCCCTTTTCCTTAACTTTATTCTGAGGGTCAAAGGAAGGGAATGGAATTTGTGAATCGGGCTTCTCAGTTCTGGGGTAGGAGCGCCCCCTGCTGGGCAGTCGAGGGACCGCAGAAGAATCCGCTCAGGGTCAGGAAGCGGGAAGTATAACCCAGAGGGCAGGGCCTGGAAGCTGACCTGGCTGGCTCCCCTGGCAGATGTCCGCGGGAGCTGCCACCCACGCTGCTGGGGAACAGTTCCGAGGAAGAGAGCCAGCTGGAGACTAACGTGACGTACTGGGCGGAGGAGCAGGAATTCGAGGTGGTGAGCACGCTGCACCTGCGCCGCGTGGACCAGCCACTATCTGTGCGCTGCACGCTGCGAAACCTGCTGGGCAATGATGTGAAGGAGGTCACCCTGGTGCCCCAGTGTGAGTCATCCAGCCCTACTGGCCCCCGATGACCCCTCACCCCCACCTCGAGCCTGCCATACTTGTGACTGTGCCAGTGTGCCAGAGTCAGCATGTCCATGGGCGCTCCGGAGCCCTGTGAAACTCACCAGAGCATGTCCCTACACTTAGCACAGTATTGCCACACGTATACACCCACAAGCTTATGTCTGTAAACCATGGCTATGAATAGCACGATCTCCTTATGCCTAGTGTATGTACACTATGTGTGTGTCGTAAGCCATGCACATGAGCATGCCTGACCCTTAGACATGGGTACACACCCTCCAAATGTAGGTTTGTAAACATGTAATGAAGAATGCTCTCAGATCCATGTGTAAACCCACGAGTGTTTGTCTATGCATGTACTTGTGGGTGCACAATCCCATACAAGTGTGTAAGCATGCATGTACAATTCCTGTGCATGTGGGCAGCTGGCATGGTGCATGTCTGTAAGCATGGAGAGGACAGGTGGGCCGCAGCCTGGCCGCCAGGAGCTTGCATCTGGTCTGGAGCCATAGCAGACAGGCCACACCGACCCCTGCAAGGGCTGAAGGGATGGGAGGCCGATAGTGATCTGAGCAGCAGGCAGTTACTGCAGGGCATGAGTATTTATGGGAGAAGCTGAAGGTGTGGCCCAGAGGGAGAGGCTGAGGGTCTGACATTATAGCCTGTGGAAAGGAGTGAGAGGGGGCTTCAGTTCTGGGCAGGGTGGGCAGAGGGGGATTTGTGGTACTAGAGGAGGGGTGAGAAAGGCAGCTGCCAAGTGCCCTGTTGGCTTATGGCCAGCTCTTGTCTCTGCCTCCAGCCCTGCCCTTCAAGGTGGTGGTGATCTCGGCCATCCTGGCCTTGGTGGTCCTCACGATCATCTCCCTCATCATCCTCATCATGCTCTGGCAGAAGGTAAGCCCCGCCCTTGCCTAAGGGATACAGACTAGCACACCATTGTATTAAACCCCCCCCCCCGCCTCCCCCCGGCTGTCCTTGAATCCCACAGGATCTGGCCATGTCTGTGGTCCAGCATGGAGTTCAGGTGTAAAATGATAGAGTGATGCTGGATGTCTGAGCTACCTCCATCCCCAGCAGCCCGGTCTAGGCCATCAGGGTTCCCTGTCTCTATTGCTCCCCTGTCGGGTCCTGCTCAGACATCACTCCTGCCCATCCCAGACACAGGGTATGGGACCTGCCGGGTAGACTACATGGGCCCCAGGATCCTTCCAACTCTTACCCACAGAGACTTCAGGATCCTGCTGCACTGCATTCTAATCCTGTTACTCTGTAATTTCCATGTTCTGTTCTGAGATTTCATCATCCTATGCTTCTGACATTTTAAGATTCCTGAATTAGGATTGCAGTACCGCACAGTCTATCTTTCTAAGATTTCAGTCCAGTGATTCCAACACTTCGTGGTTTCAAGATCCCACCGTTACGTCTTTCTGAGATTCCTGCTGTGACTGACCCAGCATGGAGAGGGGCTGTCCACACCCCGCAGAGTACCCCTGCCTGTGTCACGTTCTGGGGCTGTGTGCTCCTTTATTCCCATCTGAGGAGCAGCTGAGGCTCTGAGAGAAGCTGGGCAGGAGGTTCTGATGAGCTGGGCCCTTGGCTGTCAGCTACTCCTCAGCCACTTCTTAGCCCCTTGGCATCGGTTCCCACTGAACCCCTGAAGGCCTCGGCTCTATCCATAACTTGCTGTGTGACTTCAGCTATGCCCCTGACCCTCTCTGGGCCTCTGGGTCTCCTGCCCCATCCGTTCCATAAGGCATTGGACCTAGTGGGCCTCAAGACCCCCTCTGATGACCCACCCCTGGTCTTGGTCCTGCAGAAGCCCCGCTATGAGATCCGATGGAAGGTGATTGAATCTGTGAGCTCCGATGGCCATGAGTACATCTACGTGGACCCTATGCAGCTGCCTTACGACTCCACCTGGGAGCTGCCCCGGGACCAGCTTGTGCTTGGTCAGTTCGAGGAGACCTCACGTGGCAGTGTGTGGACTTGAGGCGGGCGGGAAGATGATCTGAGGTCTGGTCCCAGCTTTGCTGTGACTAGCTTTGAGACTTAGGGCCGATGGATGTCTTGCCCTCTCTGGCCCTCAGTCTCCCCGTTTGTACAATGGGGACAAGACAATCCCCCAGGGACCATCCAGCATTGAGGTCCTATGATCCCATGACTGTGTGACGAGAAAGAAAGTATTAACTGAGGACAGGGCTGTGCTTAGTCTAGCTGGGAGGCTGGGGGGTGCAGAGGAGCTGTGCTCCCCTCTGGGGAGGGAGGAAGGCTTCCAGGGACCAAGATGGGCCAGAAAGCAGCGAGGACTTAGATGAGACACCAGGAAGGACTGTGAAGCGCTGTGATTTTAGGACTCTCATTGGGGGGAACACCTTAAGTCCAGGGTGGCTGAGGGCGGGGATGCAGCTTCCTGGTGGGCCAGGAGCTGAGGGGTCATCTTTTCCCAGGACGTACCCTCGGCTCCGGGGCCTTTGGGCAGGTGGTGGAGGCCACGGCTCACGGCCTGAGCCATTCTCAGGCCACTATGAAAGTGGCCGTCAAGATGCTGAAATGTGAGTCCTGGGAGCATCCCCACCTCTCTCCTGCCCCTCCCCCCACACCCGGCACTCCCAGAGCAGGGCAGGCCTGACTCGGATTTGGATTCACTGGCACGAGGAGTACAGTCACTCTGGGGCCAGCCCCACTCTGAGGAAAGAGACTTCCAAACCCTGCTCCCACCTCTGGCAGCCTCTTCCTTCCCCTGCTCCCCCCGCCCACCTCTTCCCCTCTCCTTGCATGTGGGTCCTTGCCACCCTTGGCCACCTGTGTCTTACAGCACAGACTTGGGCAGAGCCAGAATAGGCTCCAGTGGGGCCTCCGTGGGGCCTCAGTGATGGGCCAGGCCTGAGGCCCCCCTCTCTTCCTCAGCCACAGCCCGCAGCAGTGAGAAGCAAGCCCTCATGTCAGAGCTGAAGATCATGAGTCACCTCGGGCCCCACCTGAACGTGGTCAATCTGCTGGGAGCCTGCACCAAAGGAGGTACAGACCCAATTGCCCAGAGGATTCTGGGAAATGCCAGTGGCCAAGGCCTGGCCCTCTCCACCGCTCCTCAGTCCAGGGACATGAGGACACTCCAGTTGGAGCATCCAACACCCTCACTTGACAGAGCCAGATGGATATGGGATTTAGAAACGCACAGCATCACACACAGCACTGCCAAGGCCAGAGGACTGTTCAGGCCATCAGTCCATGGTTCCCAAATGAAGGGATCCTCTGACATTTTAAAATTTTCACAATATATTTTACTAGAGGGCCGATGCACGAAAATTCATGCAAGAGTAGGCCTTCCTTCCCCCGGCTGCCGGCACTGGCTTCCCTCCGGGACTGGCTTCCCTCCAGCACCCGGGATCAGGGCTTCCCTACTCCAGCCACCAGCAGGCACCTGGGACCCCAGCCAGCTTCCCTTGGGCCGCCCGCAGGCACTTGGGACTCAGGCTGGCTTCCCTCAGGCCACCCGTGGCTGGCTTCCCTCTGGCCCCAGCTTTGTCAGGAAGGATGTCCAGAATGATGTCCGGAAGATGTCCAGTCTAATTAGCATATTACCCTTTTATTATTATAGATAATTGAATTTATTGGGGTGACATCCATCTATATAAAACCCTAATATGCAAATCGATCGAACAGTGGAACAACCAGTCACTATGATGCGCACTGACCACCAGGGGGCAGATGCTCAACGCAGGAGCTGACCAGCGGCGGTGGGGGGCGGGACTGGCGAGTGGGCAGCGCCAGGCCAGCCAAGGCGGGTGCAAGCAGGCCACCACCCCCCACTACCCGATCGCCCTGCCAGTCGCCCCACAGAGGGAGGTGACTGGCAGTGGGGGGCGGGGCCAGCAAGTGGGTGGCGGCAGGCCAGCCAAGGCAGGTGCA
Organism: Cnephaeus nilssonii; assembly: GCF_951640355.1. Lineage (NCBI taxonomy): Eukaryota > Metazoa > Chordata > Mammalia > Chiroptera > Vespertilionidae > Cnephaeus > Cnephaeus nilssonii. The sequence goes on along the minus strand of NC_137076.1, from coordinate 88,249,072 downwards.
AGCAGGGGCCCTGATCACCCCACCGGTCACCCCACAGATCGGCCCTGATCGCCGGCCAGGCCTTGGGACCTTACCCATGCGTGAATTTCATGCACCGGGCCTGTAGTTGGTTAATAAAACCATACAGGTTTCAAGTGTGCAATTCAATGAAACATCATCTGCACACTGCATTGTATGCTCACCACCAAAGTCAAGTCTCTTTCCACCACCATTTATCCCCCCTTTTTTCTCTTCCACCTCCCCCTTTCCCCCTTTTCCCTCTGGCCATCACCATACTGTTTTCTGTGTCTGTTTTGTTTTGTGTGTTTTTTTCTTGATACATTTTAACAACTGTAATAAATGATAGCTCATGCGACACTGAGCTGAGTTGTGTGCCCACGACTGGAGACCACCAGCCTGCTAACTGGGAACTGCCTTCATTCAGGTCATAGAATCAAGCCCTGGCTCAGCATGTTTACTTGAAACCGTGATTACAAGTTAGGCTGCAAAAACAATGTTATTGCCATTTACAGTTGCTTATTGTGAGATCTGGGATTTTCCTCAACATTGCACAACCAAAACAAAATACAGAAGTGCATGGCACACACAGGCCAGTTTATGTCTGTAGTCGTCACCCCATTTCACAATTTTTGCTCCCATTAATATCTTCAAGTTCCCACGATTGACCTTAAGTAAACGTATCGTACTTGAATTTGAGCAGTAACCTGATGGTGAATAATTGCCACTATTTGCTTTATAAACTGGTTCCAAAATAAGCTTCAGTTTGAAAACCTGTCAACAACAGCTAACACTTGTGTGCTTGCTACGGACCAGGTACCGAGCTGAGCCGACAAAGGCATTATCCCGTCAACACTCACGACAACTCTTTGTGGTGGGTATGACTGGCCCCCTTTAACAGATGGGGAAAGCAAGGCTCAGGGAAACTCCGTACCTTGCTCATGGTTACAGAGGCAGGTGAAGAACCCAGGTTTGCCTGGAGCCAAAGCCTCTTCGCCTTTGTACCAAGCTGCCTCTCCCACGTGCAGCCTGTCACTACTCTCATGGCCCTTAATGGAAGCCGCGGCCTCCCTGGGGACCGTCCCTGAGCCTGTCCCTCCGCAGGACCCATCTACATCATCACCGAGTACTGCCGCTACGGGGACCTGGTGGACTACCTGCACCGCAACAAGCACACCTTCCTGCAGCACTGCTCCGACAAGCGCCGCCAGCCCGGCGCCGAGCTCTACAGCAACGCTCTGCCCGGCGGGCTCCCGCTGCCCAGGTACCTGGAGGGAGGTGGGGAGGCCCGAGGAGCACCTGCTTGCTCCCTCCTTGTCTAGTACAGGAAGCGGAGGCTGGGGAGGGTAGAGTGAATCTGGGGCATGACAGTCACGCTGATGATAACGGTGGGATCTGCTGCCACCTACTAGCTGTCTGCAGTGTGCTAGGCCCTGTGCTAAACACTGCAGGTGGGACCCCCTGGTCCCTCCCCATGGTCCCCAGGCCTGACTCCACGCCCTACTCCTCGCTGGAACTCCCGCGCCCTCTGCACACCAGCCTCTCAGTGCCCTGAGGTCAACCTAGCCCCTTCCTTCTTCTTTTCCAAAAATAACACAAAAGCAATATGCAGTTATTGCAGAGACAAGAGTAACGTTAGAAAAGCATTAAACGACAGTAAAACTCATCCCTGTCCTCCCCAACACTTTGACCCATTTTCTTCCAGTCTTTTTTCTACCTATAGAGACGCGTGTCTGTAGTTCCACAGCTCTTCAAGGGGCTGATGCCGCAGGCAGAGGCTCCATTCAGATCATAGCTTGGCCTGAGCCCTCTGAGGACACACACTGGGTCTTATGTCATCTTGGCAGACCCAGGGCCCGACTCAGGGCCCCACAGGTTGGTTGAAAGGGCTCTCGAGGTCATTCCCATGACCGTGACAGACTGGAGGAGGATGACTGAGTGAGGGAGAGAAGAAACACCTGAGTGACGGGGCCTTGAGGCCCCAGCGGTGAGCAGAGGGGCAGGAGGGGGCCAAGAAGGGAAAGCCGGTGACCTCTCCTTCTGTGACGCTCCTCTCGCCCTCAGCCACATGTCTCCCGGGGAGAGTGACGGTGGCTACATGGACATGAGCAAGGACGAATCGGTGGACTACGTGCCCATGCTGGACATGAAAGGAGACATCAAATATGCAGACATCGAGTCCTCCAACTACATGGCTCCTTACGATAACTACGTCCCCTCTGGTGGGTGCGCGGTGTCCTCTCACCTGTATGGCCCTCACACCTGCGCAGTGCTGCCTTCTTTTCAAAGCCTTTCACATGTCCAGCTGGAGAACAACCCTGGGAGGAAGCTGGCCTTGTGCCCATTTCATAGATGCAGAAACTGAGGGCAGCCACCTGGCCAAAGCGGCTGTGGTAGAGCCTCAATACGAACCCCAGTTTCTGGGTCCAGACATATACATGCAGCCTACATGGAGGGGAAGCTAGGGTGGGGGAGTACCTGGCCTCCTGGGCCTTGGGGAAGGGTGATCAGCTCGGAGTAAGCCCCAGGCTGATCTGATGCCCTGAAAAGGGCAGGCCAGGCTGAGTGGTCCAGGGCAAATGCTGACAGTTTTTCTGGACAAGAAAGGCTCTGGTAAAATAGGAGAGGTTCCAGTTCGATATTTGGAAATTGCTTTCCTTTGGGGGAGATTTAGAGGATCAGTAGCCCCTGTCTTGGACAGTTAGCCTCCAGGAGCCAAAGAGCAGAGGACCATGGGCCATGGGAACACAAGACCTGCTGACCTTCTGCTCTCCTCTAGCTCCTGAGAGGACCTGTCGAGCGACCCTGATCAACGAGTCCCCGGTGCTTAGCTACACGGATCTTGTGGGCTTCAGCTACCAGGTGGCCAATGGCATGGAGTTCCTGGCCTCCAAGAACGTACGTGTGGTCCCAGTGGGCAGATCGAGGTCCTGGGGAGGTGGGTCACCCAGCCACCCAGGGTCCTCCAGGTACACCTCTCTACACAGTAGCTTCGCCCCGTAGGGTGGATGAGGACAGTGAATGCTCTCACCACGTGGCCCCTCTCACCTTTGGGGTCCCCCACACCACGTGGCCCCTCTCACCTTTGGGGTCCCTCACACCACGTGGCCCCTCTCACCTTTGGGGTCCCCCACACCACATGGCCCCTCACCTGTGTGGTCCGTCACACCACGTGGCCCCTCTCACCTGTGTGGTCCCCTCACACCACATGGCCCCTCTCACCTGTGTGGTCCGTCACACCACATGGCCCCTCTCACCTGTGTGGTCCGTCACACCACATGGCCCCTCTCACCTGGACAGTGATGCATTTTTCCCAAAGCACTTGACACAGAGGGTCTTTCTCCACAATTGCCCCAAGGCCTCAGCTCCCATCCTCCCCTCCCCCAGTGTGTCCACCGAGACCTGGCAGCCAGGAATGTGCTCATCTGTGAGGGCAAGCTGGTCAAAATCTGTGACTTCGGCCTAGCTCGTGACATCATGCGGGACTCGAACTACATCTCCAAAGGCAGCGTGAGTACCTTCCCCGCCCCTGTGCGTCTCTGCCCCTCCCGGTCAGCCTGGCTTCGGCTCAGAGGGGATCAGGTCAGGGCTCCTCGTGGTCTGACCTGCCCAGCAGTGACGGCTCTGCCCGCCCAGCCGTGTGTGCAGCGACAGGAAGGGAGCCACGAGCTGTGCATGGGGTGGAGCGGGAGCAGATGCTGAGGCTTGCAGGGTGAGCTTGGGCTCAGATTTGCTGGTCATGACAGGGGGCCAGGGACCAGCTGTAATGGGTCCTGGGGAGTTTGGAGGGGGAGCAGGCCAAATGGGTTGTCCCAACGGTGGCAGGAGGCAGAGGAAGAAGCCGAGGTGTCAGCTAAGACAGATGAGTAGGTGGCAGGCGGTATTTGGTTAAAATATGACCACCCTGCCTCCCATGCGTGTGCCCACTTTCTACATTGGGACAGTGAACCCCAGAGCTGGAGGGACCCTGGGCCCCAGAGATTGGAGGCAGCCAGGATCAGAGCTCTGCCCTGCTAGCTCAGTCAGGGGCTCTCCAGGTCAGGAAGGAAGCCTGTTCCGTGAGGAGCCTCAGACCCTGGGGTGACCATGACCGCAGCTGCGGGCCAAGAAACTCAGCCTCCTGACCCTCTGGCCAGCACTGGGATGGACATGGGAACCGTGTGCCAGCAGATAGGCCCTCAGGGACCAGGGACGGACGGGAGCTGGGGTGGGAACTGCCAGGTCTCCCCGCCCCCGCCCAGGTGCAGGGTGGGGCTCGGCCCCTCCTCGCCCTCAGACGAACCCGCCCTCCCGCAGACCTTCCTGCCACTGAAGTGGATGGCCCCTGAGAGCATCTTCAACAGCCTCTACACCACCCTGAGCGACGTGTGGTCCTTTGGGATCCTGCTCTGGGAGATCTTCACCCTGGGTATGCCTCCTTCTCCCCACAGTCCTCAGCGGCCTGGCAGGGCACCCTCCCTGACCACTTACACCTCCAGCCTGGAGGGGCTGGGAACAGACTCTGGGTCAGCGATCGGGGCTCAGGTTCAAGTCCCAGCTCTGCTGCTTTCTTACTGCTGTGTGTCCTTGGCAAGGCTCTTGCCCTCTCTGGGCCTCTTTACCTCCCCATCTGAGCATCTAAGGGTTGGGACAGTGACATCAGAAAGCCTGCTTGGCTCTGGTATTCTTTGGTTCTCTGATTCTGGGGAGGGTCGTAGTCTGTCCAGAGCCATGAAGGAGCCATATTTCTCAATCCCAAGGTCACCTTCCCCTCCACCCAGCCCTGGCACGAGGGTTTCTCACCACTTTTCAACACGCCTGAGCCCGTGTATCTTTTCTCTTGTCTTTGCTCCCTGGCAGGTGGCACCCCTTACCCGGAGCTGCCCATGAACGAGCAGTTTTACAATGCCATCAAGCGGGGTTACCGCATGGCCCAGCCTGCCCACGCCTCCGATGAGATGTGAGTGGCGCATTTGGGAGAACTTTTTGGGTGCAAACCATAGATACCCAACGTTACCAGCTTAAGCCAACAATAGATTGATTGGTGCCTAGAAAAATCTAGGTCTGGCTGGATCCAGGTGTGCAGCTGAGGTCATCAGCGATCTCTCCTTCTACCCCGGGCTCCGCTCTCCTCGGCCCAGCCTCCTGTTCAGGCTGGCACTGCTCAGTGGCTGTGTCCTGCTGCTTTCACCCCAGTTCCAGCAAAAGACCCAGAGCTGATTGTCGTGGCTGAGCTGGGGTCATGTGCCCACCCAGAACCAGCCACTGAGCTGAGGGGATGCAGGCGCCTACTGGCCAGACCCGGGTCACGTGCTCACCCAGGCGTGGTCAACCCCACTGAACCACTGAACCGGGGCCAGAGGGAGGGCTTCCCAAGGGGATATCCAGGTGCGACAAGGGAAAGCAACACCTATCCACCTCCCTTCCCAAGTCCTTCATGGCTCACCTTTCTGGGGTGGCAGCTCCCCGCCCCCCTCCCCCCCACCGCCATGCCCTGTGTCAGAGACCCTGACCCCTTGCGCCTCTCCCCAGCTACGAGATCATGCAGAAGTGCTGGGAAGAGAAGTTTGAGATTCGCCCCCCCTTCTCCCAGCTGGTGCTGCTTCTGGAGAGGCTTCTGGGCGAGGGTTACAAAAAGGTATGTCGAGGCAGGGTCGGGGAGGGAACCGGAGCGTTCTGGTCCAGAAGTCAGACACCGGTACAAGGCTGGTGTAACATGCCGGCATTTGGGGGACCACCCCGTACCCTCACCTGACCTCAGTTTCCCTTCTGGTACCAATAAGGGATGGGCTGGAGACGGGAGTTTATTTTAGCAGCACAGAGAGTTCTGAAACGAAACCCACGTGGAAGCTGATGGGTTTAAAGTAGAGAAGGGAGCCTACAGCGCCCGTCATCCTGCATCCTGCCTCACACCGTCTCACCTGGGCCCCAAATCTCGCGTCTCCTTCAGAGGCTTGAACTTCCTGAGGCTACATGACTGCTGAGGGCCTGGTCACTTGGGCCCCATCCAGGCTCCGACACGGCAGATGGAGCCAGCTGGGCCACACCTCCCTGCCCACAGCAGGAACTAGAGGAGGGAGATGCCCGTCTCCTTTGGCCCAGACACAGCCCATTCCCTAGGCTGGTGGTCGGCAAACTGCGGCTTGTGAGCCACATGCGGCTTTTTGGCCCCTTGAGTGTGGCTCTTCCACAAAATACCACAGCCTGGGCGCGTCTATTTTGAAGAAGTGGCGTTAGAAGAAGTTTAAGTTTAAAAAAATTGGCTCTCAAAAGAAATTTCGATCATTGTACTGTTGATATTTGGCTCTGTTGACTAATGAGTTTGCCGACCACTGCCCTAGGCCCATTCCTTACCCCGATCCCGCCCCGGGTCTGCTTACACTCAGGGACCAGTGAGCTGGAGTGGGGTGGTCCCCATTGGGAAGTTTGGGAAACAGGACCCACTGAAGGAGGTTGAGGCAGGATGAGACAGCACCTGTCTGGTCTGAAGTGGGTGACATGTTAGCATCTCGGGTGCTGGTCCACTGACTGCCCCCTCCCTGGGTGGCGCTAAGCTCACCTTGTCTTGTGTGACTTTGGACAATTGTCCTTCCCCTCTGAGCACCAGGTGCCTAATTTCCACAAGATGCGAGGGGCTGGGTCAGCATCTAACTGTTGGACGACCCCTAAAGGCTTTCCTGACCTGGCCTTCCCTGTCTCTTGGGTTCCCCCTGCCCCTCGGAGCAGAAGTACCAGCAGGTGGACGAGGAGTTTCTGAGGAGCGACCATCCCGCTGTCCTTCGGTCCCAAGCCCGCTTCCCTGGCTTCCATGGCCTCCGATCCCCCCTGGACACCAGCTCAGTCCTCTATACTGCTGTGCAGCCCAATGAGGGTGACAATGACTATATCATCCCCCTGCCCGACCCCAAACCCGAGGTTGCTGATGAGGGCCCATTGGAGGGGTCCCCCAGCCTTGCCAGGTAATCACTGTGGCCCAGGGTGTGCAATAATGTGCACAATGTGTGTGTGTGTGTGTGTGTGTGTGTGTGTGTGTGTGTGTGTCTATGGCATCAGGCTTGCCTTAGAAGTAAACTACTAGAGTGAGCACTTATTCCTGCCAGTGAGTAGAAGAGAGAATTGAACTCATTTGACCTCTGATGTCCTCAAGTGGAAAGGGCAGGTTGGTGAGAGAAAGAATGAGCTGTGATTTATCTGCAATGTAGTTGTTTCCTTTAAAGGAGCCCTCCTAGGCCCGGCCAGCGTGGCTCAGTGATTGAGTGTCAACCTATGAACCAGGAGGTCACAATGTGATTCTGGTCAGGGCACATGCCTGGGTTGCAGGCTCCATCCTGAGTGAGGGGCATGCAGGAGGCAGCCAATCAGTGATTCTCTCACATCATTGATGTTTCTCTCTCGTGCCCTTCCTCTCTGAAGTCAATAAAAGTCTATTGGAAGTTTATTGATTGATTTCAGAGAGGAAGGAAGAGAGAGATAGACAGAACCTGCAACCTGAGCACGTGCCCTGACCAGGAATCAGACAGTGCCCTCCTGGTTCATAGGTTGATGCTCAACCAAGAAGCCACACCAGTCAGGCTCTCTCTATATTTAAAAAACAAATGAAGGAGCCCTCATAGGCCATCTGCTCTCTCCCCTCTAGGCCCTGTCCTAGCCATAATTAGCACCCCAGCTCCCAGGTGTTACGTGGGACATTGCCAGCCCCAGGCCTGAGGCCTGTCTTTAGAACCACACCTTGGGGGCTCTGGGGAGCTGGTGTGGTTGTAGTAGGTGCCTACAGTTCAGGCCAGAATTCAGACTGGGAAGCAGATTCCTGCTTTCCTTTGCCTCGGGATGTGGTGACATTAGAGTATGGGGAGGGCTTTGGAGGAAGTCCCAGCTATTGCCTGGACTTGCTGTCCAGACAGCGTCCCCCCTTGGCTGGAGAGAAGGGTTCCCCATGAGGCCAGACCCCGACTCCCTCCAATCCAGACCGAGCCCACGGTGAAGTGGCAGGAGCCCCACCTGGGTCCCAGCTCTGCTTGGAGACCTGCTGGCGCCTGCTCTCTCTGAGTGCTAGGAGCACACAGGACTTCGAAGGCCCCCGGCCTGTGGAAGCAGCTAATAGTCCAAGGCTCCGGTAGACAGTGTGCAGAGGACTTAAGCTCAGGGTTCAAACAGCTTAGAGTGTGAATGCTGCCCTGATTTGTGCCCTCGGGCAAGTTGCTTGCCCTCTCTGAACTTCAGTTTCCTCATCTGTAAAAAGGTTGTTGTGAGGGTTAAATGAGCCAGCATATACCGTCAGGAGTGCAGGAGGTGGATGAGTGAGGAGTAAGCTTTGGAGCAGCCGGAGCGGCTATGAAGCGCTGTGTGGTGCCGGACAATGACAGAACCTCTCTGAGCGGCACTTTCCTCTCTGTGCCTGCCCTGCATAGTCCTTACAAGGACTCAATGAGCCAAAGTGCGTAACGTGCACAGTGCCAGGTCGGACACAGAAAGCTCTCGAATGCCATTGTTGTTTTCCTTCAGCCTCTCACTCACTTGCCTTCTCCCTCTAGCTCTACCCTGAATGAAGTCAACACCTCCTCGACCATCTCCTGTGACAGCCCCCTGGAGCCCCAAGAGGATCCAGAACCCGAGCCCCAGCCTGAGTCCCAGGTGCAGCCCGAGGCAGAGCCGGAGTGGCTGCCGGATTCAAGCTGCCCCGGGCACCGGGCTGAGGCAGAGGACAGCTTCCTGTAGGGGGCTGGCCCCCACCCTGCCCTGCCCGAAGCTCCCCCTCTACCTCCCAGCACCCTGCGCCTCCTGGCCTGGCCTGCCGGGCCTCCCATCGCGGTCCTATCAGCTTTTGCTCCTGACATGTTGCACCCCAACCCCTGGGGCTGGCTTAGGAGGCAGGAGACCTGCAGTGGCCATGACCAGCCCTCTGTTCTGGGGAGGCCACGTCACTCTGAGCCAGAGTTCTCCCAAAGGACTCAGTTGGCCCATCTGTAAGATGGGGAAGTCGGACTTGGTGACCCACAATCTGGGATTCTCCCCCTGGCTGATGGGGGGTGGGGGTGGGGAAGCTGGAATCCCAGGAGATTCTCAAGGTTCATGAGGTGATAGGGGAACGTTTTTTCTGTTCTGCCAGCTACCCCTCAAGGAGCTCAGCTCTCTCCTTGTACTTTATCTGCCCCAACGCTGGGGAGGGGACCTGGTGTCCCTGGCTCCTGGCTTAGCTGGGGCCTGGCCTCGGACAGTGTTGCCTCCTCCCTCGATGCCAGTCTTCACTCTCCCAGGCCCAAGCTGGTCTGGGGCCGTCCATGCTTAATGAGAGCTAGGGGCTGAGCCAAAGCCAGGACATTCTGGCCTGTAGCCCCTGCGCCAGGCACGCGGAGCCACCTCCCCATACAGAGTGCCCTGTCCATGTCTCCTGGCTCCTGCGTCCTGGAGTCTTTTCCCTCATCACTGCCAGTCTTATTCCAGCACCAGTCTCCAGGGCCGGCCGGACCCACATCTGTGATGAGTGTGTGACGTGCTGTGCGAAGTGTCCACACGTGAGGACCAGTTTGTGGACCGTATGCGCACTGGACCCGCCGCGAGACCTTGCAGGAATCCCTGGCCCTCTCTGGGCCCGTTTTCCCTGTTGAAATGAGCAGGGTGGACTCACTGACTTCTGGTGCCTACCAGCACGAACATTCCTGGGGGTGCACACTTGCCCACCCCCCCCCCCCCCCCCCCACAAAGCCAAACACCCCAAACCTCCATCCTGGGGGTCAGCTGGGATCTGAGATTCCAGTCCACATACCACACTCCAGGCATTCAGCAACCGTGCCCCTTCCCCAGGCCCCGGCAAGTCCCCAAAGGCCAGCTGCCCGGGCCTTGACTCGACAGACAGCAGGGACACGGGAAGACCATGGGAGCCCCTTCAGCACCCACAATGACCTCCGGAGCTGCCCGGGGCCGAGGAGGCGGAGAGGGCAAGTCAGAGCACCCAGTGCGCCTCCCGCTCCAACACTGCCGAAGCCTGCCAGGTCTGTGCCGGAGACAATGCACAGTTAGGCCCCCGGGGGCCCTGGAAATGACAAGAAGTCTTGGAGGGGAGCCTGAGAAAGGGGTACAAGAGGTGGGTACTCTGAGGGTTGCCTTCTCGCCTTCCAGCTGCCCCATCCCTGGGGTCTGGTTTGTCACTGCCCAGGCCCACTCACCTCAGTGTCTCTGCCAGCCCCCCAGCCCAGTGGGCATCGAAGTGCTCAAGGAGTGAGGGCTGTGGCCAAGACGGCAGGGGGTGAAGGGGGTGGCACCACCCCCTGTGCTGGTTGGCGCCTCCCTGCCCCGGGCCCCCGAGGAGAGGGACTGGGCTCTCACTACGGTACCAAAGATGTAATCACCTAGGTTTACAAGTATTTTTAAGACTCACATTAACTCACATTTATACAACAGAAGTGCTGTTTTATACGCCATCAAAATTTCCTATCCGTGTACTATTTTGTAAGGGGAAGATTTTAATATTAAACTGGTGCTTCTCACAGACTTGGAGATCTCTGGCGGCTTTGGGTCCCTGCGTCTGGTTGGTGGCAGGAGTGGAATGGGGCCAACAGGCCTCACCCCAGCCACAGGGACCCCACGCAGGTCCCTTCAGCACTGAGTCCGGTTTCCATGTAAGATGGGCATTTTCACAGCCCACCCCACCCCGTGCTAATAGCTGGGTGACCTGGACACTGGGCTTCGGTTTTCCAAGTTGGGAAATGAGGCTCCTCTGGCTCTGCAGGTGCCTGGCCCCCGGGGTGGGCAGGACTGTTCACAGGCTCAGAAGCCTGAGCCCCTCCCGCCGCCCCACCCCACCCCACCCCACGCCACCATGTGCTTTGGCTTTGGCTATTAAGCTTCCCCCCGCCCCGCCCTCCCCTTCCACTCTGCCTGGGGCCAGATTGCGTCGGCAGTGACTCCTGAGAGGCGGCCACTACAGCCCAGGATCCAGGCCCCGTGAGCAGTGGTGGGGTCCCAGGTAGGAGGAGGGCAGACAGAGCACCCAAGGGGACAGAGAAGGAAGAATTGAGGAGACAGGGTGAAAGAGAGAGGAAAAGGAGCGAAGAAGAATGTTGGGGGCGTGCAGCCAGGGCGAGGCCAGGGGAGGGAGAGGGGCCTGGCTGTGGCTCTGAGGGCAGGCTCGCCAGGCTGGGCAGAGGGGTGCACACCTAGTAGGCCCCCCGCCCCTCATGACTGCAGGAGTTCAGTGGTGTGGGGCTGCAGGGAGCCAGGCATCCTGGTACCTGTTGGTCAGCTCAGTTCCTCCCGTCGGCTCCGATGCCCGGCCCAACTGGGAGACCGTGGCAGGAGCAGGGGCCAGAGGCCATAGAGCTACCAGGAGCAGGGGGCCAAGTGCAGGGGTCCTGGGCCCAGGTTGGACCTTCCTGGGCCTCCCACCTGGGCCGTTTGGGAGAGGTCATCTGAGGTGGAACCAGGTTTGGGACCTTGGCCATCCCCTGCTCTCTCTGAGCTGGGGAGGGGCATCTTGTTGGGGGAGGGCACCTTGTTTTGGAGCCTCTCCCTGGACTGCCTCCAGGAGTCTGGGGCTGGGGCTGCTCAGGGGAGAGGAAGGGAGACGGGGCAGCTCTGACTCACGTCCCAGCCCAGCCGCCAACTCAGGAGCAGCTGAGCCAGGCCAGGGGGAATCCCACCAGAGGCAGGGCCCAGCCAGGCCCAGCCCACCCTCCCGAGGTCCTGACTTCAGAGAACACCAGAGCCCATGACCCTTCTCTGCTGGCTGTGGTAGCTGATGAATAAGCCAATACCCGTATCCACCCTGTGACCCTGTGAAGAGAATAAACAAGCACATTCCAGACAGGGATTACCCTCCCTCATGGAAAAAGCCTCTGTCTGGAGGGCAGGAGGCCTTGCTCCTGCCACCTCAGGCTGCTCCATACTGGACCTGGGCGGATCACCACAGCAGGCCTCCATTACCCCAGGAGTAAGTGGAGCTAATGATGCTATGCAGAGATCAGGGATGATAAAGCACAGCTGACCACTGCTGAGCAGTTACTATGTGCCAGGGCTGTCCTGCTTCACGCACGTTTTCTCATTTGACCCTCACAAGAACCCTATGAGCCAGGTACCACTGTTATTCTCATACTAGTGACCCAGTGCATGGATTCGTGCACACTGAAAGGAAATTAATTAGAAGAAATATTTTAATATCGCTATTCGCTTTTTCTCTATAATAGAAGTGTCAACCAAATTCACGATTGACAATGACAGATGGAAACACATGTGTGCGATTGGCGCCAGCGAGAACTTTATATGTATCGCACATGCATGAGTCAACTTAGCCATTTATAGATATAGAATAAACTTGCTTAATTAGACCTGCTTTCTGATGTAGCTAAACTTTTTCGAGCCCAGTGAAGCACCCCAACTTCTCTTTCAGGTAATTGTCAGCAACACAGCAGTAAATATCAACACAAAGCACATTATTATTGTAGATCACGCAGGAGGAACAAAGGGTAAAATATTTAACTGCAGCAGTGTTTGACTATATTCTGCACAGTGAGAAAACCTGAAGTCATTTTCAAGATCTACGATTTCTTCTTTTCAGTCGGGTCAAGTTTCTAAACTTTCTAAATCTCCATTTTCTGGCTAATGAAAAGAAAATAGGATTCTACCAAGTCTCCTATCTACCTACTCCAGGACTTCTGTGAGGATCAAATGAGATGAGGCATGGAAAATGCTTCACAGACATTTGGTTAAAGTGTAAAATGTTTGCACCTGGCTATAAAGCAAGTTGTGTTCCTGGGCTGAAGAAACTGCAAAGGGGCTAGTCACTAGGGAGAGGAAGCTGGGCGTTGCTATATGACGTCATTACCCAGTGCCCACAGTCACTCTTTCTGGGCTGGGCTGGGCTGTGGGCCGCATTTTGCGCCATAGGGTCTCGGCAGCGTTGGCTGCGATTTGGTGGTCTGTCACTCCAGGGTGGTGGTGGGATCTATGTCCCACTTGGGGGAAGCCAAGTGTTGCTTTGTGGGCGCCAGATCCGCGGTGCTGTTTCTTTGTAAATGGCCAGTGCACTTTATGGCAGCTCCTGCATTGAGCATCTGCCCCCTGGTGGTCAGTGGATGGTCAGAGGGACACTTAGCATATTAGCCTTTTATATACACTGAGTGGCCAGATTATTATGATCTCTGAATGCATAATAATCTGGCCACTCAGTGTATTTGTATCTCAAATGGGTACCAAAAGTATTCTAGACTTTTGCTGGAGATCAACCACCTATTTGCCCTGAGCTTTCTATCAGCCAGTGCAAATGGGAAAACTGATCAGGTGCACGATTTATAGTATCTTTGATATCAAATAAATGAGGTACTCAAGAGAAGTACACTGAGTGGCCAGATTATTATGTGTTCAGAGATCATAATAATCTGGCCACTCAGTGTATATAGACTAGAGGTCCGGTGCATGAAATTCATGCAAGAGTAGGCCCTCACAGCTGCAGCAGCTGCCTCAGCCCTCACAGCCCCGGCCTCGTCCAGAAGATCGTTCGGATAGTCATTCCGCTGTTTGGCAGTTGGGTCTATTTGCATATTATGCTTTTATTATAGATTACAAAGGAGAAACCAGTTGAGGGAAGTTGTGAAGTGTCTTCCCAAGGTCATCTGGTCAATATGACAAGGATGGAATAGGGGCTTGGTCCTGGCCAAGTCCCAAGTCATTGCTCAGGGAGGTAAAGCACCCAGCCAAGTTTATAGGGCTGGGGAGTGGGGGAAGCCTGGGTCCCAACCTGTCTCCTGACTCCAGGCCTCCCTGGTGCTGTGTCCCCAAGAGAGAGGTAGGAACATGCTGATAAGTGAATCTGAGGGCTAGATAAAAAAGAGTTTGCTGGTGGGCTTGGACCTCACAGTCCCCTGTGCAGAGGTGATGGGATACAGGGGGTGGGGGGTGGGATGGGGGAGAGGTTACCCCAGGTCAGCCCCAGATGGCTCCTGCCTCCCCACCTCGCCACTCAGGCAGGCCCAAGGGAATGGGTGAGCTGGCATTTTCCTCCCAGACAGATGAGCCACCTGAACTACACTGTTCTTCCGCCACCCCATTCGCCCAGGGCCCTTGTTCCTGGAAAAAGACGGAAAGAAACGGCTGCTCCTGGGCCCTGACCTTCAGTGGATAAGGTGCCTTACAACCTCCCACTTATGTCCCTTCTTTGAATTAGGGCACCGTCTCTAAAAGTCCTCTTTTAGTTTAGTTTCTTATCCAGCATCAAAATAATTAAATGTTACCTTGATAAAACATGCAGCATTTGCCTGCATTTAAAATATCCACTACCAAGATACATAATAGAGAAAGAGAAAGTCTGTATTTTATATTTTAGGCTCCAGTAACATTTCTAGTGCTTGTCTTCCTTATTCAGCAACTCTGTGTGTAGGAATTTATCTATGGAGACTCACTGGTAATCATTTAGTTATATTCTTCCAGGTCCCCCATCCCTTATACCCATACTAATATTTGCATTTTGTGTCTATAGTTAGGTATATAGAGGCATAATGATAATTTAAAACACAATTAGCACTACCATTCTGCTACTTTTCTATTTTCACTTAATACATCATGAACACACTCCCAGGTCAGTGGTACATACAGATATTCATTCATCCTGAGAGCTGCATATAATTTAAAAATGTGCCTGTGCCATACAATATTTCACCAACCCCCTACTGATGCAGTTTAGTGTTCCAAAGTTATCACTTAGGCTGGAATGGCCACTGTTTATGAAGCACATTTATAATTGCACATTCTTTTCCCATGGAACAAATACCTGGACACAGAGTTGCTGAGTAAAGGGAATAGACATTGAAAATGGTACTGGAGCCTAAAAGTTCCCTTTTAAAAACACACAAACTCATAGTTTCTGGGAGGCTAAGACAAGCACAAAAATGATGAAAATGGCATTATTGAATTCTAGCGAGGTGCTGTGGCCTTCTGGAAAAGTCTGGAGCCTCTTCTGTCTGAAAACACACACACACACACACACACACACACACACACACACACACACACAAACAAAACTGCAAACAAGGAAAGACAGAAGGGCAGCTGACGGAACGAGAGGGTTTCCGAGGCTTCCGAGGCGGGAGCTTTCCCGAGATTCAACTCTGGAAGGGGGGCTCCCAGCCCCATGCCCAGAGAGGGCATTGCACCCACTGGGAAACCCAGAGTGCCCCCTCTGCCCTGGACCCTCACTGTTTAGAGAGTGTTTCTATTGATGGCCCAGGTGACGCGATAAACCTCCGAGACCAGCCACGGGGAGATCAGTTCCCCATCTGAGGTGAGGAGGCTGCGGCTCAGAGCCATGGCGTGCTGGCCCGCAGTCACACACCGCCCGGTATCCTGGCTACTGCCTCCCTTAGGGAGTCTCCAAGTCCAGTCCCTGGACTCAGCGGGAGCAGGCGGGGCCCTGGGGTCAGGGTGTCGGCTGCCCGCTTAGGGTGTGACTCCTGAATTCCTGTTGGGGGGGCTCCTCCTGGAAATAGGGCCCTGGGGTTTCTCTGAGCTGTGACAAATTCCCACAGCTTAGAACCAATCTGCCCCTGCAGCTCAGGGGCCTGATGAGGGGGCCCGGCCTAGGCCGGGGACTGTCTCTTCACAGGACCCAGCAGAGACTCAGGGACATCACAGATGCCAGACATCTCCCTGTGACCGCCTCCCACCGGCTCGGCCCCTGCCCTGCTCCCTGGGCCCCCTTTGCCTGCCCTGGCAAATGGTTCCCCTTGGGATCCTCTCTTCCTAGCGGCTTGGAGGTAGTCCCATAGTCTCTGGTTTGGGGTTTCAGGGTAATCACGGCAAGGAACTAAAAAAGACACCAGTGCAGGGAAGTAACAGCTTCTGTAAAATCACAGAGTTCTCAGAGGGCTTGTTCCCTTTCTGCGGGGACAAGATGGAAGCTCCCACACATGAGCGTTTCTCTTCTTTGTTGCTGACCTTCCTGGAGCAATCTATGATCTTGGCCCTCTTCCGCTCAAACCCCTTCAATGGCTCGCCATGGCTCAGCAAAGTCCAGACTCCCTCCTGTGGTCTTCAAAGCCTTTCCTGACCTGACTCACACCTCTCCCATTGCCCTCCAAGGCCTGCCTACCCCTGGTGGGCCACCAGCCTGCCAGCCCTCCAACAGAGCACAAGGGGCCGCTTCTCTCCGCATCTCGCCAATCCTTGTCTGGTGGATGCAGCCGTCCTGACAGGTGTGAGGCACTGTCTCATGGTGGTTTGGATTTGCATCTCCCCGATGCTGTGCATCTCTTCATGTACCTGTTGGCCATTTGCATATCTTCTTTGGAAAAATGTCTATTCAGTTCCTCTGTCCATGTTTAATTTGATTTTTTTTTTTTTGCTATCAAGTTGTATCAAGTTCCTTATATATTTTGGATATTAACCCCTTGTCAGATATATGATTTGCATATATTTTCTCCCATTCGGTAGGTTGCCTTTTCATTTTGTTGATAATTTCTTTGGCTGTGCAGAAGCCCTACCTCTGCACTTCCGTTGGTGCCGTCTTTATTACTTAGAATGCCCAGCTATGGCTAAAGGGCAAACTCTTGCTCTAACTTCCAGGCCAGCACAAAGCCACCTCCTCCAAGAAGTCTTCCTGATCTCTCAGCTGGAACTGATTTCTCTTCCCAGTCCATTATTGGTGCCTTTGATGGGCCCTTTTGTTTGTTTGACATCCTCAGTCCCTAGATGTCCTATGCACTCTCTCACCTCCAGGCTTTACCATGCGTCTCTCCTTCCTGGAATATCCCCCATCCTCCCTGTACCTCCCCTCAACTCCTCATGCTCCAGTCTCAGCTTAGACAGGCTCTTCCTTGTCTCCCCTCTTCAGTGCTCCCAGGATGTCCTGCATCTGCCCCTGTCCTGGCTCCTCTCCTGGCTCTGCCTCCAAGCTGTGAGCTCCAGAGGGGAGGGCCATGCCTGCCATGCTCACCACTGTGTTTCTCGGGCCAAGCACAGAGTAAATGCTCAATCAATGTTTGTTCGATGCATGTCACCTGCATTATTGTCTCACTGGAACTGAGTCAATAACCCCTCTCCCGTTTTACAGATGAAGAAACAGAGGCCAGGGACCTGGCTGGGGTCACACAGGTAGGAGTGGGGAATGCAATTCCTGGTCTGTCTGGTTCCAAAGCCCAGGCCATCCCTCTCTACCTTGACCTTTGAGAGCCCCAGCCATTGCCAAAGGCAAGTGGTTAAACACATGGGCTCTGGGACTGAGCTCCTGGATTCAAGTGCAGCTCTGTCACTTATCGGTTGTGTGGCTCTGAGCCTGTCTTTCATCACCTGGAGCATGGGATAATTGTAGTGTCCCCTAAGGTGAGAACCAAGCGAGAGGATCTGTGCAAAGAGCTTAGTCCAGAGACTGGTGCAAAGAGAAGTGCCCAATGGACAGGGTGACTCAGAATGGTCCCTCTTTAGGCCCCGGAGTTAGTGCAATTATTAGTAGCATCCCTTTTGGTCTCAAAGGTCTCCAATGTAATGATAAATCATGTCAATATCAATCCATGTCAGAGTTATCACCTGCAATATAATCCCACCACCTCGGTGCCTGTCTTACCTCCCAGCAGGACGGTGAGGGCCCTGCCAGCAGGGAAGAGCCCTGAGCCTTCTCCTTCCTGGGCCCCAAACAGGGCCCAACCCACAGAGCATTCGCCCAATGTTTTCTGAGAGCAAAGAATTCCTTCTATTTGTTCATCCGTTTACCCATTTATTCATGTGTCCAGCACTGACCGAGTTCCCATCTGCCAGGATGGGCTGTCCCAGGGCAGTGGCTGGGGCTAAGGTTGAAGGATCAGAAGGGTGGGCCGAAGCTGTCCCTGCCATGGGGTCTGGAGTTACCAGGAGCCAGGCAGGGAGGTGAGGGTCGGGCCTCAGTCTGGGCAGGAGCGTGACATGGCCCACACAGTCGCCTCGGGATTTCCTAATCCTTGGGCTGACATGCAAACCCTCTCAGACTTCCGCTGCCACAGGAAAGAGTGATGTCAATCTGGGGTCCCTGCTCGTCACCATCCCGACAGCATGGCTGTGGCTTCCTCAGCCAGGGGTCTCTAGCCCCAGGGCACTTCCACCCACGTCCCCGGTCGTCGTCATGCTTGCTGCTGGGGAAGACCCGGGGTCACCTGGGCAGCATGGTGATCGTTAGCATAGGCCAGATCTTCATCTGCCAGCTCTGGGATTTGGGGCAAGTGGCCTAAGCTCCCTGAGCCTTGGTTTCCTCGTCTGCAAAATGGGATAATTAATAGAACCAGCTTCATGGTGGACAGAAGTAAAGGAGGTAGATATGCAGAGAGTCTGGCATGGTGCCTGGCTCAGAAACAACACTTACACAATGTTGAGCCTCCGAATGCCATATTCCCAGGAGGACCGAGTACCTTCCTGTTCGCAGAGCTTTGCAACACAGCATTCATTTGTTCATTCATTCATTCATTCATTCATTTACTCATTCATCCTTCAGACAGCTAAAGTCAGTGGGTCAGAACAATCAGGTATACCACATGCTCAGGAGGCAGAAACACCCTCCCCACCTGTGTGATCTCGGGGAAGTGACTTAACGGCTCCGAGCCTTGGGATAATAACCACACATACCTCTAGGGTTGAGGATTCAATGAGAAATCTCCAAGGAGCGTTTGGCACACTGCGGGACACGAGTGAGGCTGTGATCAACCTTTGAGGCCTGCCGAGTGAGAAATGTACTGGAATAGGAGGCCTGGGGTGCACAGGAAGGACACCTGCCCACCTGCCAGGGGCAGGGAGGCCTCCTGGAGGTAGGGAGTCTGAGGAGCTCCAGGAGTTAGCTGGGTAGACAGGCATAACAGGGCAAGCAGCTTCCTCTAATCTTGGGGACAAAGGTGGGTTCTGCTGAGGTGGCCTAGGCCCCCCCTCAGGGCCACTGTGGCCTCCACCCACCTCTTCCAACCACATCTTCTTTACCTCAACACCCTCCACCTGAGAAGGAGCTCTGCCAGCCTGGGTCAGGGACTTTGTGAGAATCCCATGAAAGCCAAGCATCCTGTCCTGAGATCAGACACAAACCTCACCTACATGTTAGAGATGATCAGGTTTCCTCGGGGCCATCGGTGAGCTTTTAAGGGCAGTGGCCTCAGCTGAGAAATGAGCATCGGAATCCCCTAGAGCCCATTATCTGTGCAGGTTCCCACCTTCCAGCCCTCATTCAGCAGGCCTGGACTCTGCATTTTAGCAGGCCCCCCTGTGATTCTGAGGCTGGAATCTCTGGACTATACTTGGAGGTCCCCCCTCTAGAAGCTCCTATTAAGAACCTCAGCCTACAGGATGCAGCCTGAGCTCCCAGCTAGGTGGAAGCCCTTGGAGCTCACCCCTTCTCACCTCCACCGCTGCTCCATTTCTCTGGCTGGACACAGGGAGCCCTGACTCCTCACCTTCTCTTGTTTCCACTCCAGTCCCTCTGCTGGATTTCTTTTTAACTATAGGACTCAGCCAAGGCCCAGCTCTAAAGCTGCTGCTCTGAAGCCCTGGCAGACTGTCCATCCTCTGTCCCCCTGTGGCATCCAAATGTACCCCTGTCACCACATGAAGGGGCTCCCTTTAAATGGGTTGAACTTGAAATAGTGAATGTCACATTGATGAGCCTGCGCATTGCTGAAGATCTGATGAGAGTGATGATGACCAGATGTGTCTGGGAGACCACGTCCCAGGAGGATCTAAGAGATCAGAGTGCTCAACCTGGAGAGGTGGTGCCTTCTGGAACCACAGGGTGCCCCACATCGCTGGGGGCCTGTGGAGGGACAGGGAACAGAGTTGCCTGGGAGTCCAATGTGCAGCAGGCAGTTGCCCCAGGGAAGCAGATCTGTCCCCCGCAGGGAAGCAAGGGCCCCAGCTCTCCAACAACAGGAGGCACGCAGGTGACCTGCCGGGAATGCTGTGGGGCATGGTATTGCCCAATGACCTGGGCAGCAGGAAGTAGTGACTTGGGTGTGAGACCCCAAGATTCCCAATTCCGGCTCTGAGTCTTCCCCAAAGTAGCTGTGTGACAAGAGATGTCACCCTCTTCGACCTTCCCTTTTCTTATCTCTACAGTGGAGACAATATGTACTTCACTGAGTCCCAGGCCCACATGAAAAAATCAAAATGAAAGTGCCGGGTAAACAATAAAGGGTTCACTCCTCCTAAGCCAGTCACGAAATTCAGAAGCCAGAAATGAAAAGACGACAGATTTGACTACTTGCAAAGAAAAATCTTCTGTGTAAATAAAGACACGGAAAAAGAAAGGTAAAAGAGAGGTCATAGGGCTAATAGACATAATGCAGAACATAAAAGATCCCAACAAATCAATAAAAGACAAGAAACAAATAGAAAAATGGACATAGGATATCTGTAGAAGAAATCCAAATAGCCAATACACACATGAAAAAAAAAAAGTTCATTTCACCACTAATCCGGGAAATGCATTTGCAAAATCTCAATGAAATAAATTTTTTTCTATCAGTTTGGGAAATACTGTAAAGGTCAATAATATCTGATATCAGCAAGAATATAGTGAAGCTAGGTTTCCCACACACTGTCTACATTCATACCGTCTTATTTTTGGAGGGCAGTTTAACCATGTTCCGCATTTTAATGTACTGACCCTTTGACCCAGGATCCCCCCTGCTAGGGTTGGATCCTGCTCAAATGATGGCATATATGCACAGATTCATGTGTAAGGATGTTCACTGCAATATTGTTTACAAGGGGAGGAAATCTAAAGTAACAAAGGCATCCTCCATTCAGAGAAGGAATGGTGAAATAAATTATGATAGCTTCATACCATGAATACAGTGCAGCAATTTTAAAAACAAGGTATATCTTTATGTACTGACATAAAAAGATTTCTAAGATGTGTTGGTAAGTGAAAAAACCGAAGCCCCAATGCGATCAATAGCATATGATAAAGTATGGAGATGTGGGTGGATGGATAAATACATGAATGGATACATGGATGAGCCTGTGCATGCAGTGCAAACTTTGGGAAGGCTGCATACATACTAGTAACTTCTAGCAATGGTTGTTGCTGGGAAAAGGGCTGTGGTTGGAAGGAGAAGCATTTTGGGGGCGGGGACTTCCATTCGGGGGCCTAGATCCTATTTATATATGAGTATCTTTCAGTGAGCATTCATGTAAAAAAAAAGGGGGGGGGGGATGTGAAAGCAAATAGTACTATAGAATGGTGTTTGCTGCTGCATCCTAAAAGAGTTTGTGTAGAATTGGTATTCTTTCTTTCTTAGCTATATGGTAAAATTCACCAGCAAAATCACTGGGCCTGGAATTTTGCAGCGTTATTTTTGTTAGAAGCTTTTTAATTATAACTTTGATTTCTTTAATAAATGTAGGACTATTCATGTTATCTGTTTCTTCTTGAGTGAGCTTTGGCAATTTGTATCTTTCAAGGGATTTGTTCATTTTATCAAACTTGTTGAATTAATTGGGCTAGAGTTCTTCATAGCATTTCCTTATTATTCTTTTAGTGTCGGTAGGTTTGGTAGTTGTTAGGGTCACAGAAGGAGGAATACATGAGGCCAAAAGGGGTAAAGAATTATGAATTTATTAGGTCATCTGAAAAATCAGGTTGGCTGAGCCCCAAACTGGCACCAGCACCCAGGCACAGGAAGTCAGAGATTTTAAAGGATTCTAGGTGGGCTTTTTCTGGGCAGAGAATTCTCTGGGCAGGTCTGCAGGGGGAAGATAATGGTCTTAGCAAGTGGAATGTGGTCTGAGCAAGTGGAATGTGGTCTCAGCAAAAGGGAATGTCAGTTGTGAAGTGTTCTAAAGGTCAGTTCCCAGGGGAGGGGGGTATCAATTCAATTATTTGGATTCAGTTATTTGATCAGACCTAACAGTAGTGATGCCAATTCTTTCATTCTCGGTGTTTGTAATTTGTGTCTTTTAAATTTTTTCTTAGATATTTTCTGATGTTTTTTTCAGTGAAACAGGTTTTAGTTTTTTTGATTTCTCTCTTTTTTTGTTTGTTCTGGATTTTATTAATTTCTGCTCTTATCTTTATTTCTTTCCTTATAGTTGCTTTGGGTTTAATTTGTTCTTCACTTTTCTAGTTTCTTCAAGTAAAACTCAGATGATTACTTTTTCATTCAATTTAAAATGTTTTCTAATTTTCCCTGTGATTTCCTCTTTGACTCAAAGATTATAAGTTTATTGTTTGTTCAATTTCCAAATATTTGAGATTTCTCAATATCTTTCTGTCAATAATTTCTATTATGGTACAAGAAATACTTTATATAATTTAGTTATTTAAACTTTTTATGTTTTTTGGGTTGGCCCAGAAATGGTCTAGCTTGGTGAATGTCCATGTGTCCTTAATAAGAATGTGTATTCTGTAGTTGTTAAGTGGAGTATTCTTTCCTAGAGCTTTCTCCTGTTCTTTCATTTGGGATATGTTTCCCTCTCTCCCCAGTTGGGCTGCCTCTCTCTATTTGTTTCTATGTATTAGGGAGATCTGCTTTGTCTCCCAGTCTTGGCTTGGTGGCCTTATGTAGTGGGTATCCCGTGGGCCCCAGTGACACAGTCACCATGATCACCGGAGCTGTGTGCTCCAGCAGTGTCTCTTGTGTGAGTGGCGTTTGCCCTCCTGTCATAGTTGACCTTTGATTGCTGTTGTCACATCGGTGAGTGGGACTGACTCTCAGGCTGACTGGCTATGAGGATTGGCCGTCACCACAGTGTATGGTCTGCTGTGGGGGCACAGACCCCATGGAGAGGGATTCGCCACGGCAGGGTCTGGTGCCGGCTGAGACTACCCTTTGGGTGTGCTGCTTGTGGAGCTGGCCGGGTGGAGCTCTGTGGTGGTCTGAAGCTGGCCACCAGGGGTGTTGGTTTTGGGGGGACTCTTGTGGGGCTCCAGTGCAGTTCAGTGTGATATACTGCCTGTGACTGGTTTGGGGCCACCAGCTAGGAGCTACAGAGCGATGCATGGTTGGTCACTGCCTGTGCTGGGCCTGGACGTCCATGGAAGAGGCCATGTTGTGAACCAAGGCTGGCTGCCACTAGTACTGGGCCCGCAGCAGGTCAGCAAAAGGCTCAAGGCACTCCGAGAATTGCCACGACCAGCCAGCTGCCGGCAAAACTCAGCTGCCAGAAGAGTGTAATGTGTTACACAAGTTGAGTGAGGCAACATCTCAGGGAGTCGCCAGGGTGGGGTAAGTGGTGTTTACAAGGTTAATACAGATTTAAATTTGGCCCCAGTCCTGAGCCGGAGGCCACCCAGCAAAGGTCTCGGGGTACACTGAGCCCAGCCGCCACCAGCGTGGGGCCGGCAGACCTTTGCAGTGGGTCAGTGTCTCAGGGAGTCATGAGGGCGGAGCGAGGGCAGCTCGCCAGGCTAAAGCAGAATCAGATTGAATGTGTGGGAGGAGGGCTCCACACAGGGACAATGGCAGTTGTCCCTCCTGCTCTTGCCCCAAAGTCACACAACTCAGTTTTCCCCTGCAGGTTTCTGGAACCTCCAAGCCTGACCAAAATTCCTTGAGATTTTTAAGAAAGATTGCAGAAATTCCTTGAGAGTTTTAAGAACGATGGCAACACAGGCCCAGGCTGATTGTCGCTGGAAGAGCCTTGGGTCGTGCAGGAGTAGTGACAGGTTTCAGATTTGGTCATGCGGAGGGAGGGCTCCACACAGGAAAACAGTGGTTATCCTTCCTGCCTCACACTGAAGCCATACACCTCAGGTTCCCCCTCTATGCCTCTGGTGCCCCTGGAGCCACTGTTTCTCTGCTGGAGCCCAAGGTGAGTGCCTGCAAGGGAGAATGTGTGCACTGGCCTTTTAAGAAGATGCCTGAGTTTCCAGCAGCCTTCCACCTTACCGGGACAGGTGAAATACCTCTGATTTTCACAGCCAGTTGTTACGTGGGCTCCTCTTCCTGGCACCGGTGTTCCAGAATGGGGAGCCCGGCATGGGGCTGAGTCCCCTTGCTTCTAAGGAGGGACCACGGCAGCTGAGATACCCCTTCAGATTCTCAACTGCCACACATGGGGGTAGGGCCAGCTTGTTGTGCGTCTCAGCCCCCGCCCTACCAGTCTCTACCTGGCTTCTTTATATCCTTGTAAGTTATAGGACTTCTATTCAGCTAGTCTCCAGAGAGTTATTCAGGTGATTGTTCTGTAATTTAGTTGTGATTTTGGTGTGGTCATGGGAGGAGGTGAGTACCGTGTCCATCACTCCACTGTCTTGACCAGAACCTTTTGACACCATTTGTTGAAAAGATGGTTCTTTTTACATTGAATGGTCTTGGCACCCTTGTTGAAGTCAATTAACCATAGATATAAAGGTTTATTTCTGGACTTTCAATTTTATTTTGATGATCTATATATCTATCCTTATGCTGACACCACACTCTTGATTTCTGTAGCTCTGTAGTGAATTTTAAAATTGGAAAGTGTGACTCCAACTTTGTTCTTTTTCAAGATTGATTTGGTTATTTGGGGTCTCTTGAAATTTTATGTGTATTTGAGAATCAGCTTTTCCATTTTTCATTTTCTTTAAAAAGGCCACTGGGATTGCATTGACTCTGTAGATTACTTTGGGGAATATGCCATCTTTATAATATTAAATCTTCCAATCCATGAATATAAAATGTCTTTCCATTATTTAGTCTTCTTAATTTCTCTCAGCAGTGTTTTGGGTGTTCAGTGTATATGTCTTACATTTGTTTGGTTAAATTTATTCCCAAGTATTTTATTCATTTAGATGTTATGGCAAATAAAATATTTTTTAAAATTTTTTTGATTGCTCATTGCTAGTGTAAATACCACATGGGTTTTTTTTTGTGTGTTGATATTGTATCCTGCAATTTTGCTGAATTTATTTATTAGCTCTAGTAGGTAGAGTTTTTCTGATAGACTAGAGGCCTGGGCCCTCTCGCAGTCTGGGAACCCTCAGGGGATGCCCAACTGACGGCTTAGGCCCACTCCCTAAGCTGCAGTATGCCCTCCCTCTGCAGGAGACGACCTGCAGGAGGCGACCAGTGAGCCGATCAGGGGGATAGCACTGGCCGAGAAGTGGCCAGCTCCACCCCCCATTGCCCTGCCATTGCCAGTTGCCGCCCCCAATCGCCATCCCCTCCCTCTGCCCACTGGCACCCACCTTGGCTGGCCTGGTGCCTCCTGCTCGCTGGCCTTGCCCCCCACCGACCAGTCATTCTGCTGTTTGGTCAATTTGCATATTAGGCTGTTATTATATAGGACTAGAGTCCCGGTGCACAAAATTCGTGCATGGGGGGGGGGGATGTCCCTCAGCCCAGCCTGCACCCCTCTCACAATCCAGGACCCCTTAGAGTATGTCCGACTGTCAGTTTAGACCCAATCCCTGTGTGTGTGATCAGGCCTAAACCAGCAGTCGGACATCCCTCTCGCAATCTGGGACCGCTGGCTCCTAACTGCTCACTTGCCTGCCTGCCTGATTGCCCCTAACCACTCTGCCTGCCTGCCTCATCACCCCTAACCACTTGCCTGCCTGCCTCATCACCCCTAACCACTTGCCTGCCTGCCTGGTTGCACCTAACTACTCTGCCTGCCTGCCTGATCACTCCTAACCACAGCATGATGCTGCTTCTCAAAGAAAATCAGATGCATAGACTCGAACTGGCCATGGGAGCAGGGCAGAAATGGGGAAGGGGGGCACGATTAGTGAGTGGGCACACCTGGGAAGGGGCTGCCAGTGCGGCTAAGGGAAGCCAACGGTTCATGGCCAGACTGCTGGTGGTGTCTTCTGGGGAGGTTGGGGTCATGGGTGGGCTCACTAAGCCACTGTGTGCACTGCCTGCCTGATCACCCCTAACTGCCTCTGCCTTGGCCCCACCATGGCAGCTTCATCCGGAAGGTCGTTCAGCTGTCCGGTCTAATTAGCATATTATGCTTTTATTATTATAGATTCTTTAGAATATAGAATCATGTCATCTATGAATAGAGATAGTTTACATTTTCCTTTTTAATTTGGATGCCTTTTATTTCTTTTTCATTGTGACTGCTCTGGCTAGAACTTCCAGTACGATGTTGAACAGAAGTGGTGAAAGTGTCTTCCTTGTCTTGTTTCTGACCTAAGGAGGGGAAGCTTTCTATCTTTCACCACTGAGTTAGCCGTGCATATTTTATGTATGCCCTCAATCATGTTATGAATATTGCTCTTTATTCTTAGTGTGTTTGCTGTTTTATCATGAAATCATGTTAGAGCTTGTCAAAGACTTTTTCTGCATCAATTGAGATGCTCATGCAGGATTTTTTTTTCATTCTACTAATTTGGTGTATTAAATTGATTTTCATGTGTTGGGCTATCTTAGCATTTCAGGGATAAACCCCAATTGGTCATATGTATAATCATTTTAATATGTTTTTGGATTTGGTTTGCTAATATTTTTGTCGAGTATGTTGCATCTATATTTAGAAGAAATATTGGTCTAGTTTTCTTTCCTGTGATGTTTTTGTCTGGCTTTAGTGTCATGGTAATATTGGTCTCACACAATGAATTGAAAAGGAGTCCCTCACCTTCTATTTTTTGAAGGAGTTAGAAAATAATTGGGATTAATTCTTCTTTAATTGTTTGATAGAACTCATCAATGAAGCTATCTAGTCCTGGGCTTTTCTTTCTTGGGAGGTTTTTGATGACTGATTTAATCTCTTTGCTAGTTTTAGATCTATTCAAATTTTCTATTTCTTCTTGAGTCAGTTTTGCTTGGTATTCATGATTACCAAAGGTTCAAAACACATTCTTGAAAAAAAAAAAGTATATATAAAATACATTACATATATCTCAGTACATGGAAAGAATAATCATTTTCCTGAGTTAATGTTATATTGGGATTGTTTTTTAGTTTTAGGAAGTAACTTTACAACCATGTTATTTAGAAATAGGAAATACTAAGCAATCAACTAAAAGGGATAAAAGCAATTGTCTCCAGGAAAGGGAAGGGCAGAGGAATGCTATTTTTTCTTAAGAAATATAGCAGCACAATTAGACTCTTTGTTAAAATAAGTAACTTTGTGCATCCATGAAAAGGCAGTTCTACAACCAGGCTGCCTGGATCCAAATCCCACGTCCACCATTTGGAATTGTGTAATCACAGCAAGTTTGAAGTGTTTGGTCTCTCTGAACCTGTTTTTCCATCTGTGAAATGAGAACGATAACGGTACCGACCACACAGAGTTCTCGTGGGGACCGAAGGAGGTCATGACTGTAAAGGGCTTGGCTGACGAGTGTCTCGCAAATGGAAGCTTCTTGCTGCTGTTATCAGTTTCTCCCAAACCAACCTAACTTCCCTTATGTTTCAGCCAGAGCCACCTGGTCACCCTGGAAACACGTATCTGTGCTACTGACTGGCTGACTGCTTGACCTTGGGTGTATCTCCTCCGCCAGGGCCCTTTGAAGGTGACTTCAGAGGGCACCAACCTTCACCAGCTCCCTCAGACTCCGGCTGGCCCTGCCCCAGACTCCAACCCCTCCCCCTGGGGGTCATGGCTTTGTTTTCTTCTAAAGACCCAAGATTTCCAAACTCTGTGGTTGCCTTGCCTAGCTAAAAGGGGAAGAAAAGGATGAGCCCAGGAGGAGGAGGAGGAGGAAGAAGAGGGAAGCAAGACAAATAGCTGGTGCGTGAGAGGAACGTGTCCAGCCAGTGTTCCTGGTCCCTGCAGAGCTAGCAGCCGGGAGCCCAGGGCCTGCGCACCCCCAGCCCTGCGACAGCCTGCCGCCTCCCCGCAGAAGCCATGGGCCCGGGGCCTCTGCTGGTCCTGTTGGTGGCCACAGCTTGGCATGGTAAGAGCAGAACTGAGGGCCCTGGGTGGGGCTTGGGGGCTGTGACAGAGAGGTTCCCTGCGGAAGGACTCTAACCCCCTGCCCCTCACTGGGTGTGCCCACTCTGTGCTTCCATCTCCCCAGCCTGGGCTGCAGGTTCGGGGCTATTTGCTTTGGAAAGGTGCCGAAGGGGCGGAAGCAGCCTGGCCAGGGCTGTGGATCAGTCCCAGCTCAGAAGTTGACTCACTGTGTGACCCGAGCAAGCCCCTGATGCTCTCAGGGTTTCAGTGTCCACACCTATTGGATGGCAGGTGTCGGGGGCAGTGACGGACTAGACTAAAGCAAAGCGTTTCCAACGTCACTGTGCATACAAATCACCCGGGAATCTTGTTACAACGCAGATCTGACTCAGTAGGTTTCGGGTGCTGCCTGAGACCGCATTTCCACCAAGCTCCGAGGAGATGCCAGTGCTGCTGGGCCAGACCTACACTGAGTGGGAGGCCCTGCAAAGCCCTGAGGGCTCGGCCAGCTCTGCGGGCCTGCGGCTCACTGGCTGTAGGCAGGGCCTGAGTCGGAAAGGCCCAAAGAGGCAGGGGTCCTTCCTTGAGAGGTTTGGGTAAAGGGTCAGAAGGAGACTGAAGAGGCGAGTGAGCAAGGCTGTGGGGTGCTACTGCGAGGGAGTCGAAGGACGGGGTCAGAGCACCCTAGATGGGGAGAGGCTTGCTATGACCCTGGGCTAGGGACGGTGTCCCAGGCCTTGGTGTGTAATGTGTGTGTGTGTGTGTGTGTGTGTGTGTGTGTGTGTGTGTGTGTGTGTGTGTTAGGGAGAAGAGTGAGGTTGAGGGACATCCTGGGAGCTGATGATGGAAGGGTCCTTCAAATAAGTGGGAGGAAGGGACGTTTGGGGCATGGGGAGGACGGAGAAGCTGAGAAAGAGGGTAAAGCCTGGACAGGTGTAGAAGGGGGCCTCGGTCAGTGTTCACCATGCCCAGTCTCCACCCTGGAGGACGGGGCCTGAGCAGGCCTTCCTTTCCCAGCTAAGCCAGCGGGAGGAAAACTGGGGAGGGGGCAAAGTGGAGGATGTCAGCCCTGTCCTGCGTGAATACCCGGGACAACAGGGCAGGACAAAACAGGACGGATGCCTCTGTCAGACCGCATTTCCAGGAGACCAAGGCGCCTGCTAGGCTAGCGGGACGGGGCAGGGGAGAGGGAGAGGGAGGCGCCTGTGAGACCAGATGAAATCACAGATTAGTCTGACTCTGACCTTTAAAGGTTGAAAACTTGAGACATCAGAATGTCAAGACCAGAAGGGAGGTTAGAAATGTAGCCATTGAGGCAGCAGCCGGGGCAGGAGCTGTAGCTCACTGAATTGTCCCAGAGGACAGGGTGGCCCGAGGGGCAGACGGGGGATGGCACGTACCCAGCCCGTGAGGGAGAACCAAGTTTCCAGCGCACACAGTGTAACCACAGTCCACGCTCTTCCCTGCAAGAAGCCGCCGGCCCGGGGCCTGCGTCGCCGCGGCTGCACCAGGGCAGCGCCAGCTCTGTGGGGGTCAGCGGACAGCCTGCCGGGAGTGACACTGCCGCCCTCCCCGCCCTGGTCACCCGGCACAGGAGGGCTGCCCCCACCCCCACCCCATATTGGCCTTGGCAGTATCCACCGGTTCCTCACCCCCTTGTGCTGATCAGAAGCTCTGGCAGGCCCGAGCCGGTTTGACTCAGTGGGTAGAGCGTCGGCCTGCCGTCTGAAGGGTCCCGGGTTCGATTCCGGTCAGGGGCACATGCCTGGGTTGCAGGCTCGATCCCCAGTAGGGGGTGTGCAGGAGGTAGCCGATCAGTGATTCTCTCTCATCGTTGATGTTTTTGTCTCTCTCTCCCTCTCCCTTCCTCTCTGAAATCAATAAAAATATATAGGGAGCGGGCGGGGAAAGAAGCTCGGGCAGGGAGGCTGCCCACCTCTGATGCGTACAAACTCAAAATATAAATTAAATCTCCTGAAGTCATTTTTCAAAATCCTCACCTGAGAATTATGTTTTTCATTGATTTTTGAGAGAGGAAGGGAGAGGGAGAGAGAGAGAGAAACATCAATCAGTTGCCTCCCACACATGCCCCAACCCGGTATAGGCCCTGACTGAGAATCATGCCCCTCACCTTTTGGTGCACAGGCAACGTTCCAACCCACTGAGCCACACTGGCCAGGGCCAGGGCCATCTGCAGTCTTTGACAGAGAAGAAATTTCTGACTCTGGGATTGATGGCAGAGGTGGGGTGGGTAGATCCATTTAAGATGCTTGTGGGAAGGACAGTGGGGACGCCCTGAATGCCCTCAGGGCCGAAGTGTCCGGGTCCCCACCATCAGAGCCCAGCGGTTGCACTCACCAGGGGCACCGGTGGGTCAGCGGCAGAGCCAGGCCCGAAGCCCAGGGTGCTCTGCCTCCCAGCAGGTGGCATTGCCTCTCCTGGGAGTCTCTGCCCCAGAGAGGGGTCAGTGGCCAGGAGGGTCAGGAAGCAGAAGTGAGAGCATCCCAGGGAGAAGGGCCACAGGTGGAGCGGAAACCGGGGGCCCAGCCGGGCGCCAGCAATGTGTTTCCGCCGGCGCAGGCCAGGGCGCCTGGCAGCCCCTCCGAGGCCTTAAATCAGCTCTCACTTCCCTCCGCCGCCCCTATTTTAGGCCCCGGAGAAATGCTGACACTGCAGAGGCAACGGGCCTTCTTCCCGGAGGGCCTGATACGGGTTTCAAGTTCTCTTTTCTCCTTCAAAAAGCGTTTCCTTAAAAGAGATTGGCTCTCCTGTGCACACAACGGTGCTAGGGGTCGGGCAGACCAGATCATAAACGCAATGCTCACTCGTACTGAGTACTCATTTGGTGACCTTCTAAAGGCTTTCTATGCATTTAAACCTCCCGGCATCCCAGAACATGGGTACAAGTATTGTCCTCGTGTTAGAGGTGGGGAAACTGAGGCACAGAGCCTCTGAACCATCCCACTGTGCTGCGGACCAGACGTCCAGTGGTGGGAGTGGGCACACAGAAGAACTGAAACCTTTTAAATTCTGCTGGGCCAAGATCCTACACCTCTTCTCCTTCCCCATGAGAATTACGTCGGAGGACTTTGCCGTGAACTTCCCATCCATCCGTCGCCTCCTTTCCTGTTTGAGCGCCTGCTTTGAGCCAGGCCCTACGTGTGGCACTGAGTGTGCAGCCCCCTTCAGGAGGCGGGAGGACGCTGCTCCTGGGAGAAGAACGATGCAGTGGTAGCTGGGAAGTCCCAGCGAGGCAGGGGCTAGGGGGCCCCCGAGGGACAGCGGCTGGTGAAAGGCCGAGAAAGTTTCCAGCCCTTCTTTCTCAGAGGAGGGTCCTGCTGGGGGCCAGAGAAGTCAGTCCATCCCGATCTGGTCCGGGGCAGGGGTCTGAGCAATGACCAGAGAGGGGCAGAGACTTGTTCAAGGTGATCCTGCAAGTCCCAGCTGAACCCCTGCCCCAGCACCACCCCTGCCCAGGGCACCACCCACCTCAGAGGCAGGGAATGGCCCGGGGGCTGTCCCCTGAGGCCTCACTTCTGTCTGTTCTCTTCCCTCCACCAGCTCAAGGGGTCCCGGTGATAGAACCCAGTGTCCCTGAGCTGGTCGTGAAGCCAGGCGCGACCGTGACCCTGCGATGTGTGGGCAATGGCAGCGTGGAATGGGTCGGCCCCATCTCCTACCCCCACTGGACCCTGGACCCAGATGCCCCCAGCAGCATCCTGACCACAAACAATGCCACTTTCCAAAACACGGGGACCTATCGCTGCACGGAGCCTGGAGATGCCCTAGGGGGCAGCGCCAGCATTCACCTCTACGTCAAAGGTGAGGACTCGGGCCCATTCCCAAGAGGCCTGGCCTCGCAGCCCCAGCAGGAATGGGCAGGAGGGCTGGGCCTTAATGCTCCCGGTCATAAAACACCAGCTCCGCATTTATCCAGTGTCTGCCGCAAACGAGGACCGGAGGCAGCGCTTCTAATTCAATGTAGTGCTCACAGTAACCCCGTGGGGTAGGTTCCATGTGATGCCCATGTTTCAGAGGCTCCGAGGGGCTGAGTAACGTGCGCGAGCTCACACAGCAGCAAGTCGAAGGGCTGGACTCGGCTCCGAAGCCCCCGCTCCTCAGCACCAGTGAGCTTCCCTGGTATTGGGTGACCGCAGGCTAATGATCAGCGTCTCTGGCCTCCCTGGCATCAAGGTCCAGAGACTGTTTGGCCTGGCGGAGGGAGGGCAGCCGTAACCCTGTATCCCGCTGTACCCCAGACCCTGCTCGGCCCTGGAATCTGCTGTCCCAGGAAGTGAAGGTGTTCGAGGGTCAGGATGCCTTGCTGCCCTGCCTGCTCACCGACCCGGCGCTGGAGGCGGGTGTCTCGCTGGTGCGGGAGCGTAACCGGCCTGTCTTGCGCCAAACCAACTACTCCTTCTCACCCCGACACGGCTTCACGATCCACAAGGCCAAGTTCGTCGAGGGTCAGTATTACCAATGCAGCGCTCGAGTAGCCGGCAGGATGATAACAACGCTCGCCATCCGTCTCAAAGTGCAGAAAGGTGCGTGGGCAGGGAGGGGCAGGCCAGGCCTGGAGGGCAGGGACAGAGGCTGGCCACCATGCTCGTGGCAGCTGGGCTGGGCCTGATGGGACGTACGGGTACCGCCCTTGTTGCACGTCTTCCTTCCAGTGGTGCCCCAGTCACCTAGGGGCCACCCAGTGGGGCGAGACAAGCAAAGTTTGCTGGGCGGGAGACAGACCACATGCAAGTAATTAACTCAGTGGGCAGAACCGGCTCAGTCCACGGAACATGCTAGGAAAGCCATGAACAAGGTGATGGAATCAGGTGTGTGGGGACGGGGGAGGGGAGCCTTGTTGAGAGAGTGACATTGCATTTGAGCGGAAATGTGAATGAGGAGAAGGAGGTGGCCCTCAAAGGTGTAGCTCAGCAGAGGAAACAGCAGGCACCAAGTCACGAGGTGGGAAGACGCTCCGAACGTTCCAGGAACGGAAGGAGGGCCCGAAGCTCTCCCACACCCTCCGACGTGGATTTCCCACTCAGTGCCAGCCTGGTGCTGGGCACTGGGCAAATGAAGGAGGGGTGGTGAGGGGGAGGTGGTGGTGGGCAGGTAGGACAGCTTGAACTGGGGGGGAGGGGTAGTGGGGGCAGTGGTGGTGCAGGCTCACTGTTCCCCCTCGCCCCTGCTGGGCTGGGGGACAAGATTCTAGTTTCTGGAAGGACTGTGAGTAAGGCGGCCCCAGGCTCAGGATCAGAGCCGCACGGCCAGCCCAAGGCCCTGGGCTCAAGGCCACAAAACCTGCCCGGGAAGTCAAAGGACCCCGCTCTGCAGACAGAGGCCGTTAGGGTGCTTTCCCCAAACTTCATCTTGCAGAGCCCTGGGCTGCCCTGGACCCCGGTTCTGTCATGACCCCTTCAGGGACCTTGGAGGTGTCCTGTGGTATTGCTTAGGAAACTGGATTCGATCAACTTTCAACAACAGCCACAGATATTCATTCAGTGCCTACTTTGTGCCAGGCACTGGGCTAGCGGCTGGGGATATCCACTAGAGAGAAAGTAAATAACATACCAGTTGTGATGAACAAGAAACCCAGCTGGAGAAAGCTGGCTGGGGTGGGGGGAGGGAGGAAGTGGGGGGCAGGTAGGGAAAGGTGTGAAGGCTAACTGGTCACTCAAGTCCTTTCTGAGGAATTTTTGAGCTAAAGATCTGAAGGGTGGGAACAGGCGCCCATTCAGAGTGTGGGCGAGAGAGCATTCCGGGAGGGAGGGTCGGGCACCTGGCTGCAGTGGGAAGGCCAGTGTGGCTGCAGTGGCAGCGCAGGGTGGCAGGTGGTCAGGAGCAGGGCCCGGGGGCCTGGGGATGTGGGAAGGACGTTGACTTTTATTCTGAGAGTGACAGGAAGCCACTGAATATTGGCACAGGAGAAAGGCCCGACCCAATTTCCCTTCTCAAGTGCTCACTGTGGCTGCTGTGAGGGTCCAGGCGGAGAGGGGTCGGAGGGGAAAGAGGGAGACCTTCCAGGTGGCTGCCCCAGGGGTCCAGAGCAGAGAGGGCGGTGAGGCTGGGGAGAGGTGGTGATGGAGGGAAGTGGACTTTTCAAAGTCTCTTTAGGAGATAAGACTTGGTGGCGGGGAAAATTGAAGCATCAAGGGTGCCTCCCAGGATTTTGGATGGGAACGTGGTGGGGGCCCTGGCCAGCAGCCTGGCCCATGGCAGGGAGCAGAGCAACAGCTCTGGCCTGAGAGTTCATGGGTCCCTTCCCCTGGCCTCAGTTGTTCCAGGACCCCCGACTGTGACCCTGGAGCCTGCGGAGCTGGTGCGGATCCGAGGAGAGGCTGCCCAGATCGTGTGCTCAGCCAGTAACGTTGATATCAAGTTTGAAGTCTTCCTCCAACGCGGAAACACCACGGTCAGCCCCCCGGGGGGGGACAGCAGGGTGGAGCCTGCCCATCTCCCCAGTACCAGGCCCTGCAGGATGTAGCCCAGCCCCACCGTTAGCTGGCCCTCTGGGCTGAGCATGTGGCCCAGGTCCGGAGAGGGGAGTGGACTCACCCAGCATGTCACTAGCGATCATCCAAAACCAGGACTCCGGCTCATGCCACTGAAGATTGTGGGGTGGCAGGGGAGGTGGTACTCTACTCCCTTGACCCATGACCTCTGCCCCAGCCTGTAGACAGGAGCCAGGTGTTGGTTCACTTCTGACTTAGCAAGGGTTTTCTGGGCCACCTGTGAAGCCCAGGGATATAAGGGCTACTTCAGAAAGACTTTCTTTGGGAGAGAGGGAGGAAAGGGTGTTCCCAGGGGGAAATGGCATTAGGCTGCTTCTGAGAACTCCCTCCCATCCCCCTGTGCCTACCATGTGTCTGGCTCGGACATTTGCATAGAACATCTATTTTCCTCTTCACTGTAGCCCTGGAAGCACGGGGCCAGTATTAGTCCCATTTTACACATGAAGAAACTGAGGCACAGAGTTCAGTCCCTTGCCCAAGGAAAGGAAGATAATAATACTTAAAGGATGAGGATTTGAGCCCAAATCGTTCTAACCCCTGAACAACCTTGGTATACTATTTCCATTTCTTCTGGCTGCAGCTCAATATCTTTGAACACAACGACTTTCATGATGACCGTTACCAAAAAGTCCTGACCCTCAACCTCCATCAAGTAGACTTCGAAGATGCCGGCAACTACACCTGTGTGGCCACCAATGCCCAGGGCGTCCGCTCCACTTCCATGGTCTTCCGGGTGGTAGGTGAGCATCAGGATGGTGGGGGAGGGTTAGCAGGGATCCTGGGGTGAGGGAGGCACATCAGGGATTGAGGAGGGAGCTGATGGCAGAGAAGAAGAAGAAGAAGAAGGCACTGCTCAGAATATCGCTGCTAGAATCCTCTTACCTTAGGCCTGGGACACTCATGAAACATAAACACGTGAACGGACAATGCTCACCCAATGTGATCATGGGGGAAGTGCAGGGTGTTCCACAACACCGAGGGGACTTAGGGCCTCTGGAGCTCCCTCCCTCTTCTGCTTCTTTCCTTCTCAGATTCCCAGAGTAGCTTGATTTTAATTTATGCAAGATTTAATTAGAAGAAACTAGTTATGACTCTTTTAGGTACAGGTAACAGAAACCAACTCAAACAGGCCTATTCAAAAGAGTATATTATAGGCCTTATAGCTAAAAAGGCCATGGATATGAGTTTCAGGTACAGTTGGATCTAGGTGTTCAGATGATGTGGACAAGATTCTGTTCCTTCTCAACTCTCAGCTGTACACTTTTTTTGTAGAACCCCCCAAAAGCACCAGGGATGATAACCCCAATAGAATGAGGTCTTCTCTTTTCCCAGAATCCCAACACACATCATGAAAATGAGTGTCATGAATTCATGGATTCACGTGCCTACCCCAAACCAATCAGTGGTCCAAATGTGACACATTACTCTGATTGTCACCTTGCTCACTTTAGAGCTGGATATGGAAGCCGCATTGACTGAATTATTACCAGAAGAAGGGGAGATGGATGGGGCATGTGAAAAAAACAGACTTTTTTTACTGCTATAATTTTTAAAAAAATATATATTTTTTTATTGATTTCAGAGAGGAAGGGAGAGGTAGAGATAGAAACATCAATGATGAAAGAGAATCATTGATTGGCTGCCTCCTGCATGCCCCACACTGGGGATGGAGTCTGTAACCCAGTCATGTGCCCTGACCAGGAATCGAACTATGACCTCCTGGTTCAACCAATGAGCCACATCAGCTGGGCATTACTGCTACAATTTTTTTCAAAAAGCGATAGCTACAGATATATTCAAACTCTTAATTATGCAAATAAGGAGAGAGGATAGGAGTTTTCCCAGGGACTCAGTGAGGAGAAGAGTTTGGAGACCTGGGCTTCTGTGGCGGGTGGTGGGTGGTGAGAAGAGAGATGTCAGAGGGCAAGCACTGGTTAGGGTTGGGGACTATGGGCCTGATACGTTGTAGGCACACAGGAGGTTCCAGCTGAATGACTGGATCAATGGGTGGATGACCAAATGAACAAGCAAACCAGGACATCATCCCACTAATGCCAGATCTCTGTGTGTTCTGCTTTCCAGAGAGGGCCTACTTGAACTTGACCTCTAAGCAGAACCTCCTACAGGAGGTGGCCTTGGGTGAGAAGCTCAATCTCCAAGTCACAGTGGAGGCCTACCCGGACCTACAAGGCTTTAACTGGACATACAGGGGACCCTTCTCTGACCATCAGCCCAAGCTCAACTTTTTCACCACCAAGGAGACATACAGGTACCAACCACAGCTCCCATCTGCATAGCCCCACAGCTGGATGGGGAATACTTCAGCCAGGAGTCAGGACATTTGGGTCATGTCTCAACCTTGCTATGTGACCTGGAGTGAGTCCCTTCCCCTGTCTGTCACGTTCCCTGACTGTGTAGAAACTAAATCTCAGTCATCTGTGTCTGAGATTTAGATCAAATTTGCATACCCCTCTGCCCCACATCTTTGGGAAATGCCCTCAAGAATTCTACCATTTCTTGGGGATGTGCATTCTCGTGGTTTTGCAAGGACTCTCAGTCTCTTTCATCCTCCTCCTTTGTGGCTGATCCAAATGTAGAAGATAATACCCCTGATTTCCACTCCTTGACATGTTCCTAATAATGACTGCACAGGGTATCTGCTGGATGCACAGGTTTTGGGGTGGGGCAGAGGGTATTCACACCACCCAATCACAGATACATCTAAAGTTCTTTAAAGGCCTGTGGCTACCCAGCCCCGATAATTTCTCACAGGCCACTCCACAGCAGGCTCAAACTCTTCTCATAAAGTGCTATTTGACAGCATCTTCTCTTCTCCAAGAATCCTGCTCTTCCCACATGCACAACATTCTAGGAATCTATTTGTCCTGTCTCTTTGCGGACTGTGTCCTCGAGTCTTATTTTCCCTCCCAAAGTGGTCTAACCAGGTAGCTTTCTAAACAAGTGTTTCCTCTGTAAGGGGAACACTAATACTCTTTAATTATGAAAAAAAAAAGGTTAAATCAGTATTTCTTTACCCTGATCTATTTGAATGAGAGAGTACAGTTCGATCAAGGACAAGTATGTAGTGTGTGTGATAACATCCCCTTTCATACTCATGACAGATGTCCCTAAGCCGCTGCCAGCAGAGTCTAGATGTAGCCTCAGAGTCCTTCTCAACAGTTTCCAGGCAGTATTTCCATCACGTTTGGCTCATGAGAGCAGGCCTGTTTGCTATCCCTGGGCTAGAGAATCCCTTAGACACCTTTCTAATCCCAAACTCTCTGGGGTTCTTTCTAGCTCCTGAAGCCCAGACCTCATTGGCTCCTGGACTCTTGCTTGTCAGTCATTAGAATCTACAAGGATGTTCCCTTGTCCTCATCTTCTTCCTCCCAGTTCCTTTATCCTTTATGGCCAGAATTCCTAGCTTCCTCTCACCTAAAGCAGAAGTTCTGAATCTGGAGTCTGAAGAACCCTGAGAAGGGGGTTTATGGACAGATTTCAGGGATCCATATGCAACAGGAACATTGCAGAAAGGAACCAGGGGGAGCCCTCAAACACAGTAGTCTGGGGCCATTCATCGCAAGGCAGTCAAGCCTGCGCACCAAACAGCCACGGCACTAGGCTCATGTGATGGGTGTGTTCCTAATGGTGACTTTGAGTCATCCATAGACGTTTAGTGCTTTCAGTTTAAGAGGTAAATATTAGTTATCACACAAAAATGACCCGTGTAGAGAGGTTCAGCCAAAGATCTGGGTGAGATTGTCCTTTGAATACCACCCTATACAATAATACTAAAAGCGTAATATGCTAAGTGTCCGACCAATCGTTGACCGTTCAGTCGACCCCTCAACCAGTCGCTATGACATGCACTGACCACCAGGGGGCATACAGTCCAACCGGTAGGTTAGGTTGCTGCTGGGGTCCGGCCGATTGGGACTGGACAAGAGGGCCCGACACGCCCTGGAGCCCTCTCACAGTCCCTCCCCAGCCGGCTAACCTCCCACGGTCCCTCCCTGGCCGGCTGGCTGGCCCCCATCGGCCCTGTCAGGACTGGGTGAGGTGGCCCCAATGGGCCCCGATGCCGGCCAGGCCGAGGGACCCCCACCTGTGCATGAATTTATGCACCCGGCCTCTAGTGTATTATAGTCTTGGTTCGTGGCTGTAGACATTTTATAAAGAAGAGCTGGTAATTTGCTATAATTTATTTTTTAAAACATTTTCATGGCCTAAACAATACATGCTCATTATGGATAAATTTTAAAATAGAGAATAAGAAAAAAAAACAAACAACACCTGGAATCAGCTGTTTAAATTTAGTGCATACAGTGAGTCAGTGTGTCAAGCACTCCGAATACATAGCTCTTTAATCCTGAGGCCGAGTCTGTGAATTAATTTCCATCAGTGTTGCCTCACAGAAAAGGAAGAGCAGGATCAGAGAGGTTAAGTACTTGTCTAAGGTTACACAGCTGAGAACTGGCAACACCAGGATTTGGCCCCCGGTCTCTATAGCCCCATGACTACATCCTGCTTCTCATTCCTTTCCCAGTCCCTCCGGGCAGGGCTGGAGCTTCAGGGATGGCAGCTGGCCTGGTGCTCGCGTTTTCTGTGGCGATGGCTTAGCCCAGTGGTGGTGGCGGGAGCAGGAACACTCAGTGGGGCCTGTGATGTGCCTCCCAGGGTCAGCACTTTGCAGACCTCTCCTCTACTTAACCTCAGAATAAAACTGCTTTACAGATAAGAGAACCAATTAAGAAAATCGGGTTGATGGTTTTCCCATGTCTCCTGGCACCCAGCCTGGGTTCCTGGCTCAGCCAAGGCTTCTGTGGCCTGGACACTTCACCAAAAATAAAACAACGCCTGTTAGGGTGGTTGTCTGAGCCCGCTGTCCTGGCGGGGGCCACACTGGGCTCACCCAGACGTCTGCCCCTCTCATGCAGGTACACCTCCACCCTCTCCCTGCCTCGCCTGAAGCCCTCTGAGGCCGGCCGCTACTCCTTCCTGGCCAGGAACGCCGGAGGCGAGGATGCCCTGACCTTCGAGCTCACCCTTCTATGTGAGTGATGGAGTGGGGGCTGGGGACATGGGGTCCTGGAGAAACCAGCTGGGAGAGGAAGCTCAGTGCCAGGGGTCAGGCAACAGGACTTGGGGCTCTGGGCTGATCCCTCCCTCTTTCACTCCTTTCCTCCTCAGACCCCCCTGAGGTGAGGGTCACGTGGAGCCCTGTCAATGGCTCTGGTGCCATACTCTGTGACGCCTCTGGGTACCCCCAGCCCAACGTGACGTGGCTGCTGTGCAGGGGCCATATTGATAGGTAAGTGGACTCCTCTCGCCTTCTTCACCTGGAATGAGGGGCTGGGCACCCTGAAACCCTGAACCACACACTGCTCTTCCCAGATGCGATGAGGCCCAAGCGCTGCTGGTGTTCGAGGACCCACACACCAAGGTCCTGAGCCAGGAGCCCTTCCACAAGGTGACTGTCCAGAGCCTGCTGGCCATTGGGACCTTGGAACACAACAGGACGTACGAGTGCAGGGCCCACAACAGTGCGGGGAACAGCTCCCACGCCTTCCAGCCCATCTCTGTAGGTGAGCCTTCGTCCACCCCTCCAGGCGGGACAGGAGCGGGGCCCAGGAAACTGCCCAGCTCAGGGAGCCAGAGTTCCAACATGGAGCTCGTCCCAGCCGAACCGAGTCCTACCTCTGTGGGTCCCACTCCAGGCCCCTCCTGAAACGGCCAGATGGGGAGTCCAGAACCCCCAGGACTGGAGGTAGGGGTAGAGGGGAGGGGAAGCAGATAGATGTCCAGAGAGACAGCAGCCTGAAGCCAGCACACCCTCACTGGCCCCTCTGCTCATGCCCTGCACTTGAACTCATGTATTACTTTGCGGGTGTATATTTGGCATCTGCTGCATCCCAGGCACTCACAAGGTGCAGGGGAGCGTGCCTCCATGCAGCGTAGAGTCTGGTGAGGGAGGCAGGCAATGGCAGGTGCACACAGTCCAAGCCCACCCCAGGCCAACCTTGGTGGCCTTCTCCATCCCTCCCCGAGCCCCTTCCTGCCAGACACTGTCCCATCCTTCGGGGCCACTGTCTGAGTGTGGGCTGTCCAGCCCCGGCTGACGCAGGCTGCCCCTGTAGAGAGGAAGGGACGCCTTTCTCTGGGTTGCTCAAAGGCTCCATGTGGGTAGCTCTCCGACCTGTGCAGAGGCCCACAGCACCCTCGGCCTTCTGACAAGCAGGTCTTAGCACCCGTGTGCCAGGCCTAGCAAGCTCTCTGGGCCCAGAGGACAGAGCGGGAACCTCTGCCTGGCTCAGAGCTGGCCCCTGAGCAGGGCCGACTCCACACGCAGCTGCTGCGGCCGCCCTTCGTCTCCCTGTGCCAGGCATTGTGCTAAGCTCTCTGTAGGCATTGTCTCAGGAAATGAGACGATGAACTTGAGGCTTAGGGAGAAGTCACAAGTTCAATGTCACACACCGCTTACATAGCGGAGGTGAGATTTGGCTTCAGACCCATGCTGTTGATCTAGGCAAGGTGATGGAAATTACGTCTTTCGAAACATTGAGAGAACCTGGGTTACTGACCTGGGAAGAGGAGACCCAGGGGCCATGAGCCTGGCTTCCAGATCCTCAGAAGGGCCGCGTGGTTCCAAAGGGCACGCAGGGAAGCAGCAGGGGACAGCAGGAAGGTGGACTTCGGTCCAAAGTCTTGGTCTTTGTGTTCAAGCTGCCCAGAGGTGTAGGTGGTGAACCCTGTCAGGAGGGGTGGTGTGTGTGTGTGTGTGTGTGTGTGTGTGTGTGTGTGCAAGCCAAGGCTAGACACTAGGCCAGGCTACTGCAGAGGGGATCCTTGCCCTTGCGGAGGTTTGGGGGGTGGGGGTGGGGGTGGGGGTGGGGGGAGGCGGAGGGGCGGGGGAGGAGGGCACTGTGTGATAAGGGGCTCCCCCAGACATAAAAGGCTGTGACTCTGGGCATGAACAGAGCTGGGGGCCCATCCTCCCTGCCCCTGGCTGGGGATGGTCTGAGAGGATACTTTGTTCAAAGCATTTACTGAGAACCGACTGTGTTCCAGGCCAGGCACTCACCTGTTCTCAGTGGAGTCAGGGGGTCACAGAGGCCCACTCACTCCTCCGCCCGCCCCCCCCCCCCCCCCCCCGCAGGTGCCAGCATGCAGCTCCTGGATGCGCCCCTCTTCACGCCTGTGCTGGTTGCCTGCATGTCCACCATGGCCTTGCTGCTGCTGCTGCTCTTGCTGCTCCTGTACAAGTACAAGCAGGTGAGTCTGTGCAGGGCTGGGCAGCACCGCCAGGCCGCCCGCAGGCCGCCTGCGCCCCTTCAGCCCCTGAGCATCCACTCATTTTGCCAGCCAGTCATTTAGCCAACAGCTCTTCAGTGGGTGCCTACTCTATACCAATGTGGGCTGGGTACTGGGATCCTCTGCCCTCTTGGGGTTCACTGTCTAATGCAGGAGGCCGTCAATAATCAATCCACCAGGACAGGAAGGACGAAAGATGCTCTGGGGAGAGGGACGGGTGCTGGGAAAGTGTCAGCACAGGATCCTGTCCCAGCCAGGGGCTCTCAGGCACACAGAGAGGGCTACAGGGCCAGGCCTGTGTCTCACCCTCAGGCGGCGGGAGGTCTAGTGGAGGAGGAAGGCCTCACCATCATCAGCCTCTTCGTTATTTAATATTATTATTCACAGCTGCTCTTTATCGCACGTTGACGTTTAGTGCACTGCCTGTCACTTTGAGTGCACCATCAGTAATAGTGCTTCCAGGGGCATTTTTTATGAAGTGTGTCACCTACACCCTCTCATTCAGTGCCCTCAGCAGCCACGGCGTGCAGATAGCATCACTAACCCCACTTTACAGTCGGAGGCTGAGGCTCCGAAAGGTTGAGACAGCTGCCCTGGTCGACTGCTGGTCAGTGGCAGAGGCGGGTCTGTGAAAAGCCAGTTAGTAACCATGATGTGAAACGTTGAGTCACCTTATTTTGTCCTCACAACACCCCGAGGCAGGGACTGTGGCAGTCAGCACTTTACAATAAGGAAACCATTGAGGCTCAGGAAGGTTGAAGAACCCGCCCGAGGGGTTCCAGGCACCTCCCACACCAGCTCTGCGGCCTCGGCACCTGGCCTCCCTCCACAAGAGGTCCGGTGTGATCAGCTGCTGCGAGGCCAGGCCAGAGGGCAGTGGAGGCCAGCAGAGGAGGGATCTCCTCCCTGGTGGGGAAGGGGGACTGCTCGGAGGAGGTGGCTGGGCATGGGTGGGAGAAGCGCTGGAGGATGAGGGGAGCAGCAGGAGAGGCAGCCTGGGGAAGGGGTGTCTCTGGGGAAGAGGGCAATGTGTGTAAAGGGTGGGGAAGCCCGCGGTGAGTTCTAGAGACACTGGCACCTAGAAGAGGAGGCAGTTGGGAGCAGGTTGGGGGTCTGAGGGGTTGGACCTCATCCTGTAGGCTCAGGGCCATCAGGGGATTGAACAAGGTAGTGATATGATTTAGGGGTGAATACTCCCCCACACCTACCTTGGTTTTCAGTGTGAGAAGAGGACTTGAAGAAGATAGGCTGGATGGAATATGGGGCACCCAGGGGCTCTCTCTGGGTTTGGCTCTCTCTTTCATGCCAGCACCACCAGCTCAGAGTAGAGCCCCCGAGATACCAGGGCCCCAGGTTAAGACTTTGGAGATCTGGGTCCATCTCTGACACTGTTTTGTCCTATGACCTCGGCTGACTCACGGCTCTCTCGGGCCTCAGTTTCCCCACCTGTACCTTGGAACCGGAGGCCTTTAACAGCCCTCTTCCTCTGATATTCCATGAGCCTGCTGATGGTCTGGGTTAAGAGCCAGGGGTTGTGAATTGGACGGATCTGGGTCTGAATTCTCCTTCTGACTGTGTCTCTGGCTGTGGGCCTTGGAAAAAGTGTTGTCTCTAAGCCTCTGCTTTCTCCATCTGTGAAATGGAGTCAATAACGGCAGCCACCCCACCAGCTGTCTCCACAGGGACTCCACGGGGTGCTGGGCACAGACAGTGCTCAGCATGGAAGCTACACACCCTCGTCCCAGGAGGAAGTTGCCCGGGGACCCAAGTGAGCTCATGCATCTGGGGATTGGAGGGGTGTCTGAGGTGGGGCATCTCCTTGACGACACACCCAAAGTGGTATTGGGCCTGCTCGCCCACCTCCAGGGGCAGGACCTCACTCACTCTGTGGCCACCCGTTCCTTGTCTGAGCAGCTCTGACTTCAAAGTTCTTCCTTATATGGAACTGAAACTGCCTCCCAGTGCCCCACAGAGCATCCTCCTCGGCCCAGGGCAGCGGCAGAGATTCCAGAGAAGTGTCCAGTTCCCCTCCAGCCCTTTGTGCCGTGGGCTGCCAGTCCCCTCGGCTAGCCGTGGCTTAGGGACACGTTATCCTCTCTCTGTGGGACCATTTTTGGAACCTGTAATCCCAGTCAGCTCATTTCCCATCCAGGAAATTAAACTGCCCCCTGAGCCCGCGCAAGGCCAAGGAGGGCATCCCATGGACAAGACCTCGAGGGGTCAAGATGGTCCAAACCCGTCTCAGGGCCTGCAGTCCAGTTCTCCTCTGTTTTGCCCCCTGGGGTTCTGAGACTTGCCCCTGCACTGGGGACTCAGCCCGGTCAGTCCTCACTGCCCAGGCTGGGGGTGGGGGATGGCCCCGTCCGGAGGAAGGGCTGTTTCTGCCTCAGGCTGAGTCATCGCCTTTCTGGCCCCCAGAGAGACCACAGGGTAGGAGGGCTAAGGGGGAAGAGAAAGGCAGGAGTCAGCAGGCAGGGAGGCGGGGCACAGGAGGAAAGGCGGAGGCAGGGAGGAGCGAAGGGGATGGGGAGGCTGCGGGAGAGGCCGGGATTCTGGGGGTCAGAACTGAGCTGTGGGGACCAGGGACAAATTGGGGTAAAAGGGGGGTCCTCTAGGTATCTGTGGGAATTATGAGGTCTCTACCTTCCTGAGACTGAGAACATCCACCCGCCCAGCACCAGCAGGCCTAGCGGGGAGGCCGTAGGCACTGCTGTGGCAGCAATGACCGCCACTGCTGGGAGGAAT
The DNA here is from genome assembly GCF_951640355.1 of Cnephaeus nilssonii. Lineage (NCBI taxonomy): Eukaryota > Metazoa > Chordata > Mammalia > Chiroptera > Vespertilionidae > Cnephaeus > Cnephaeus nilssonii. The sequence continues at coordinate 88,204,769 of NC_137076.1, read as the reverse complement.
CTGGCCTCCCGTAAGGGTTCCCCTTCGGAGGAGAGGCCCCTCGGGGTGGAAGCCCTTGGAGGAGTCTGAGCCCTTTCCAGGGACAGCCTGCGTGGTGTAGGGCAGAGCTGGGGCCGCCCGCCAGGAAGAGGCGAGGAGGTGCGTGAGGCAGGTTGGAGGGCCTCCTCCTCCAGGTGTGGAGCCTGGCATCCAGGGACCTGAGATTCCAGCCAGACCTCCTCTTCCTCCCCCGCCCACCTCCCTCCCGCAGGATCCCCACCGGGCTGGGCAGCGGTGGGGAGGGGGCTGACTCAGGCCCAGCTGCGGGGGACAGAGGAAGGAGAAGTGGTGAGGAGACAAACAGGCCTTGGCCACAGAGGCTCCTGGAGATGGAAGTGGCCTGGGGAGGGGGTGGGGGCGGCTCAAAGACCCCCCTCCTAGCACTCTCGCTGTCTTTTGGGTTGGAAAGGCACCGTGTGCAAGGTTTGAGTCCTCTGAGATTCAAAAGTCCCTCCTTGCCCTGCCAAATAGCTCTGTTGGTTAGAGGGTCAACCCAATATGGCCAAGGTTGTGGGTTCGATCCCCGGTCAGGACACATTCAAGAACCAACCAATGGATGCATAAATAAGTAGATAAACAAATAGATGTTTCTGTCTGTCTCTCTCTCCCTTGCTCTCTAAAAATAAGTCCCTCCTCTGTCCCATTTCAGACTTTCCTCCCAAGCCCCAGCATGGGAGCGTCTAAGTTCAACGGTGGTCTCCTTCCCACCCCCACCCCAGCAGAACCCGGAAGCTCTTCCTTATGTCTAAATGCACATTTCTTCCAAACTACCTCGGAAGTTCTTCCCCGTGGCTGTCTGGAGTCTTGCTTCTAACCCAGCGAGACACACAGCCACAGGCCCCCTCCTCCCCAGCACCCACTCATTCGCCCTGTAGCTCCCGAGCTGGGTGTCCAGGAAGGAGCCCAGCTGCGCAGCACAGCCAGCTGGTCCCCGGGCCCAAGGGGACTGACAGGAAAGAGTGGAACGGCTGACCCGAGGCCTCCGTGTCCTCCACTGCCCCAGCCCAGCTTCCACTTTCCCCCTACGTGCCGTCTTCCATCAGCACTTCTCATGGGCAGCCCCTGGCATGATGCCCCCAGCAGCTGCCACTCGGGGCAGGAAAGAGAGAAGCCACCACTCCTCCTCCCCAGAAACAGCCCTGCGCCGGCTGGTGGTCGGCGGAGCATGAAAAGCCCGAGAAAGGGCCAGGTCCTCCAGACACTGTCTGTGGGCCGAGCCTCTCACCACAGACCTCAAGGCCTTCCTGACTCTGGAACCTTCCCCTGCTCCCCTCCAGCCACGTGGATGGGCACCTGGCAGTCACTCAGACTTGCCGGGACCCTTCCCACCCCAGGCCTCCGTGTCTGTTCACTGAGCTCCCGCCCACGGTGAGGCGGCTGGGCTGGCTCCTCGGGCCTTCCCTGACCTACCTGTCACTCTCTACCCCCCCTCCCTGCTTTATTTTCCTCACAGCACTCTGAAAGCTTCCTACCTGTCTAGTTGTTTATTGGAAGTGAATGTCTGTCATAGCCACTAGCAGGCAGACTCCGTGGGGGCAGGCACCTTGTCTTGCTCAACTCTGAATCCCAGTGCCGGGCACAGCGGGTGCTCAGTGAAGGCTTTGAAAGGACATGCTATTCAGATTGGAAAAGGAAGGACATTCGGTCCCAAGGTTCAGGGTGAACCTTGGAGATGTGCTAAGTGTCACACAAGCACAAATACTGCTTGGTTCCGCTTACATGAGGCACTGGAATGGTCAGAGCCCTGAGCTGAGTGGAAGGAATGGTGGGGGCCAGGGGCTGGGGCCGGGGCTGAATTGTTTAGAGTGTGGAGTTTCAGTTTTGCGAGATGAAGAGTTCTGGACGTCGGTATGAATGTGAACGTACTTAACACTACTGAACTGCACCCTCAAAAGTGATCGAGGTGATAAATTTCACGTTATGTGTATCTTACTGCGATTAAAAAACAAAAACAAACAATATTTGGATGAGAGGATGGATGGGTGGATCTCGAGTTCCAACCTCCCTCCCAGCTCAGGAATTACTTAAATTATCAGATCCATCAAGGCCCTCGGAGGAGATCCCGTTCAAGTCTTTGAATACACAGGTAGGGGAACTGAGGTTTGGGGAAGGGACGGTCACACGGTGAGGCCAAGCCAGGAAGGGTCTGGACTCTCAGCGCCATGGGCATGAGAAGACACAGCCACGCTCACCAGATATCTCGGGCCCCACGCTGCCTCCTCGTGCCGGAGGCCATGGGACTACCCACTCCCCCTGCCCTCAGGGGTCAGAATGAGATCCAAGATCCTGCCAGGCCTGGCTGCCACCGTGCCTCCTCCCTCTCCCTCTGCAGAAGCCCAAGTACCAGGTGCGCTGGAAGATCATTGAGAGCTTCGAGGGCAACAACTACACGTTCATCGATCCCACCCAGCTGCCCTACAATGAGAAGTGGGAGTTCCCCCGAAACAACCTGCAGTTCGGTGAGATGGGATCTCCCGTCAGAGGGCAGCATGGGCTGCAGGGAGCCCGTGGCCCTTAGAGAAAGGGCCCTTTGGCGCCCAGGGACCTAAGGAGCCTGTATGTTCGGCAGGTAAGACCCTTGGAGCCGGCGCCTTTGGGAAGGTAGTAGAGGCCACAGCCTTTGGTCTGGGCAAGGAAGATGCTGTCCTGAAGGTGGCTGTGAAGATGCTGAAATGTGAGTGAGGGGACAGGGCCTGGGGAATTTAGGGAGCCGGTGGGAGGTGCTGCAGGCTAGGGGAAGGGCCGCATGCCCTGTTGTCACAAGAGGGATCACGTACGTTTTTGGCCTGTCAGAGCCCGGGGGACAGAACCTGGGGTTTGCAGTGAGGACTCCTGGGTTCCTTTGTGAGTTCCAGGCTCCCTCTAACTCCTGGGTGTGGGGGGCTTCTAAGCTGGGGTACATAGAGGCTGGGGTACACAGAGGCCAGCCTGGGCCATGGCCTGGCCACAGCTTGACTTCCTGCCACCTGAGACCAGCTCAGTGACTGGCCATCTCTCCTCTCTCTCTCCCCAACACCCACCTGTGCGTCCGCATTTCTCCTCCCTCTTTTGGCTTCTGATTGCTTCGGTGCTCTGGGTACCCCTGCCTGCTCCCCGTCTGTCTATGTGGCCCTCCATGTCCTGCTCTCTCCCCATCTGTGGGACCTGTGGTCCCTCCTTGCAGCCACGGCTCATGCTGATGAGAAGGAGGCCCTCATGTCGGAACTGAAGATCATGAGTCACCTGGGCCAGCACGAGAACATAGTCAACCTTCTGGGAGCCTGTACCCACGGAGGTGAGGGGTCCTGGAGGGCATGGGGCCCGTGGGCTTGGGGCCTCCCAGGTGTCTGAGGGCCCCAGGGCACCTCAGTCCATCTTCCACTTCCCACTTCCTCCTAGTGAAGGTGGGACCCCTGCCTCAGCGTCCCGTAAATTCCAGACACCTGAGCTGGTCAAGCTGCTTGTGCAGGCAGGTGGCTCTGGGAGCTCTGAGCAGTGGCTCTCAGACCCAGTGGGCGTCAGTCACGTGGAGAGGGAGCTAACAGTGCAGATGCCTCGGCCCTGTGGGTCCGGAGTGAAGCCCCAGGGCCTGTCAGGACTCCATGTCCACCCATCCTCTTCTAGAGGAGCTTTGACCTTTATGGAGCGGCCACAGATTGCCTTTGAGGGAAGAATTCTTTGGCTATAGCTTTTTTGTTCGTTTGTTTGGTTGTTGAGATTCCTCTGCTTTGGCCAGCTGGGGCTCCTAAGTCCCAGTCCAGGGTGCCTCATTGCCCCCGCCCCATGGGGACTGTGTGAAGGGGTGCACTCACCCCACTTTCTTGGCTCTCTAGGCCCTGTCCTGGTCATCACTGAGTACTGTTGCTATGGAGACCTGCTCAACTTTCTGCGAAGGAAGGCTGAGGCCATGCTGGGGCCCAGCCTGAGTCCGGGCCAGGATCCCGGCTACAAGAACATCCACCTGGAAAAGAAATACGTCCGCAGGTAGGACCCTGGCTAAGGACAGGAAGGAGGCTACGACTGGGAGGTGGGGCCTCAGGTCTGTCCCCAACACCAGCTCAGGGCTGGGTAGCTAAAGGCCCTCACATTCCCATCTGCACCATGGGGAGTAGTCATACCACATTAGATGGGCAAGTGTTCTTCCACTAATTACCTCCAATATTTGAGCACCTACTATGTTCTAGAAACGTCGAGGCGAAGATAGGCAGCTCATAGTCTGGTGGAGACAGATGTTAATGAAATCCTCACTTTAACGTATGTAAAAGATCAACCAAGACTGTCCGGGGCCCTAGCCAGAGACGGGCAGATCTTGGGGTAATCGCCCTGTTTCTCCCATAGCTTGTGCTGCTGGGGGCGGCAGAGAACCCTTTGTACTAAGGAGTCGCCAGTGTCAGGTCCCCACATCACCACCAAGTGGGGACAGAGTCTGTGGGTTGTTGGGTGAAAGGGAATACTTGGGCCTCAGTTTCCCCAGGCGAGTCATCAGGAGGATGAACCTCCCAGGGTCTTTCCGGCCTTGTTGTTCTGTAATGCTGATATTCCTGGAAACCACGCAGAGGCAGATGGACAGAGCCACATGGGGAACCAGAGAGAGGAAGTGGTCAGTTTGTCACACATGAGTCAGAGGCAGAGGTGGAGCCTGGGCCCCGTGCTGCTGTTTTGACTCCTGGTCCATGCTACCTGAGCCACACTGCTCTCCTGGAAGTCTGTTTTGGGGCTTGTGGAGTCTCAGGACCAGGCTGTTTTGGGGCTGGGACAGGATCAAAATAAGAAGGATGTACACTGGGCCCCTAGTCTAGCCACTGTCAGCTGCTAAGCCTGGGGAGGCAAAAGGGGAAGGAGGGTATTGCATCCATCCAGTGTCCTTGAGTATGGGGGCTGGCTGGATCTACTTCCTCTTCTGATTCTCGGACACCCCTCTGACACTGGGCCTCTGCAGGCTGGAACCTCAGGCCAGATCAAATCAAAATGAGAACCAAAGTAAAGCATTATCTTCCATCCTCAAATCTGCAGGTGGGAAAAGGATTCACAGAGTGGGGTGATTAAAGGGCAAACGGCATGTGAGCCAATCTTGCCAATGGGATTCCAGGCTACATTAATAGAAGTATAGTTTCTAGACCAAGGGAGGGGATGCTTTTGCCAAGGTCAGCCCATAGATGAAACATGAGGTTCTCTTTTGGGGAACACTAGAGCATGGACATTGTCAAGGTACACATCTCTACTGCACAGGGGACAGGAGGGTGAGAGGCCCAGAAATCGACTGGTTGCTGTCTTAGAAGCAGTAGTGGCTATTCATTCTAGAGCAACGACTCTCAAACTCGCCTGCCCCCCAAAACATGGGCTCATAGGCATCACCAGAGAGCTGTTAGAAATGCACACTCTCAGGCCCACCAGACCGGCTGAATCTCAACCTGCATTTAAATAAGACTCCCCAGGTGAGTCTATGCACATGAGTTAGTTTAAGAAGCAAGACTCTAGACCAGTGGGCCTCCATCAGGCTGAACACTGGAATTGCCCGGAGGGAATGAAAAGACCGAATGACTGAGCTTTGCCCCTGGGCACACGAGTGTTTGAAGCTCCGCAGATGATTTTAGTGTGAGGCCGGGGGTAAGAGCCACTGTCTAGACAGAGAGCGCTCACAGAAGCTCTAGAATGTCTCAGATCCCTGCAGGACTGTTGTGAGGAAGAGAAAGCCCACTTCTCCGTGTCCCTTAGGGCAGAGTAAGGACCAGGAGGAGGAAAATCCCAGGGGCCGACTGGCATTAGATGAAGAAATTTCTAACAGGTGGAGACGCCCAGAGAGAATAGGCTGTTCGCTCCCACATGATGGCCAAGCAGGGACCAGTGATCAGAATGTGGCAGTCTCTTCCCTGCTGACTGGCTGGAGGCCAAGGCCCGAGCTAGGCAATGCGTAATGGGAACTGACTGCCCGTGGCCCTCTCTGTGTAGGGACAGTGGCTTCTCCAGCCAGGGTGTGGACACCTACGTGGAGATGAGGCCCGTTTCTACTTCTTCTTCAGATGATTCCTTCTCTGAGCAAGGTGAGGAGGAAGAGGGAGAGGAGCTGCTGGGGGCTGGGCAGGGCGTGTGGTGGGCTGCCCTGATGCCTCTCCCCACACCAGACCTGGGCAAGGACGAGTGGCCCCTGGAACTGCGGGACCTGCTCCACTTCTCGTGCCAAGTGGCCCAGGGCATGGCCTTCCTCGCTTCCAAGAACGTGAGTTGGGGATCAGGTTCCCCATATGGTCACCCAGTGGGGTGGGGGGCCATGGAACCTCCATGAGTCTGGAGGGTGTGGGAGGAAAGTGAGCACGAAGGGCCAGGTTAGGAGCCAGAGTGCCAGAAGCAAATGGGCAGCGGCCACAGCATCTGGGCTGCAGCCTCGGAGCTTTGGGGGTGGGGGGATGGGAGGCTGTGCCAGAGCCCCCAAAGGAGCCTGCGTGCAGAAGGCTGAGGCACACCATTTTCAACAACAGGCTTTAGTTTTAGTCAACAGTGGAGATGTGACAACCGCTGTGTCAATGGCGTGAAGCACACGGTCTCGGGATAACAGAACTCCCTGCACAGATGTGGGCCACGAGATGATGTGCACAATGCACTCCGGCCAGGAAGCAGTGCCTGGGGGTGGGAGCGGTGACCGTCCTCCTTAATAAGAGCATGACTTGGGCGTCGTTTAATGCTGGCCCTGCTACTTCCTGTGTGACTTGGAGCAATGAGATTCTGAGCCTCTGCCTCTACATCCATTAAATGGGCACCATCACAGGGTTGAGGTCAGAACGGTACAATGTGTGCAGATGCTTAGGGAAGGGCCTGGCAGGGTAGGACCCTGAAAATGGCAGCTGCTGTTAGCTGATGTGGGCCAGCGAAGGTTTAGTGCCAGGGCTCACTGCTTCCGGGCACACCCAGCTCTAATCAGCTGTTGGTCAGGGCAGGAATCAAGGTCAGGGTCAGGACTAGGACTGATGCCCACTCCCTCACAGAGGATTCTGAGGCCTTCTAAGGCCTGGCTGCTCCTCCTGCACTGTGGGCTCAGAGAGGGGAGGGAGAGGCCGAGACTAACCCTGTCTCACTTCCCCAGTGCATCCATCGGGATGTGGCAGCCCGAAATGTGCTGCTGACCAGTGGGCGTGTGGCCAAGATTGGGGACTTTGGGCTGGCTAGAGACATCATGAATGACTCCAATTACATCGTCAAGGGCAACGTGAGTGCTGGGAGGGATGGACCCAGCTGGGGAGAGGGTGAGCCAGGGCCCAAGGTGACTGGGGTCTGCTGTGCCAGGCCCGCCTGCCCGTGAAGTGGATGGCGCCAGAGAGCATCTTCGACTGCATCTACACGGTTCAGAGTGACGTCTGGTCCTACGGCATCCTCCTCTGGGAGATCTTCTCACTCGGTGAGCACTGGCCTGGTGTAGGCTCAGCCAGGGGCGTGTTTGGTTCCCTGCAGTGTCTTATGCCTCAAGGAGGCTGTTAGTCAAGGATGCTTGGGGCCCAGGGAAGACTCTCCATCCTGACAACAGGCATTCCCTCATCTGTCTGCTTGTTTCCCCTCGTCCACAATATACATTACCTTGAAGACACAGCTCCCCAGTGCTCTGGAGTGCTCGGCACAGGGGCTTGGGCTCAGCCCTTCAACACACTCCTCTAAGAGCCTCTTACTCCTAGGGCTGTGCTAGAATTGGGAGGTGTGATGAGGCTGGGTGATGGCTCCCGGCTTCCTAGAACCTAAGCCCTTTGCAGTGCCCAGCACACAGCACTCACTAAGAGGAGCTGCTGTGTTATCGTGGAACCCCAACCTCTTCAAGACGTGTGTGGGATGGGGATGGGGATGGGGATGGGGGAGTACTGAGCACGGTGTGATCTTGGCCTTTGCAGGGCTGAACCCCTACCCTGGCATCCTGGTGAACAGCAAGTTCTATAAACTGGTGAAGGATGGATACCAAATGGCCCAGCCTGCATTCGCACCCAAGAATATGTAAGGGAAGGGCCCCAGGGAGGGAGGACACCCGACTCTGGTTTACGGGCACGGAAAGGCATGTGACCCAGCTTTCCCAGCCCGGTGTCCAGGGCCAGGCTTCGTCTCCCCACCGTGGACTACATAACAAGCCCCTGTGGAGTTCAGGGTTACCTCTGGTTTCCCAGGCAGCACAGGCTGGTCCTAACTCAGATAGTTTTTGAACTCAGACTCTGTTATTATGACCTCAAGGAAGACTCCCTCATTCTTTCTCTGTCCTGGTGATCTGTGGGGTAGTGATACCTCACCACAGCGGCCCACCATGGGGAAGCTGCTCACTGGCTCCCTGCATTCACCGCAAGCCCCCTGGCCATGAAGTCACCTGCTCCCATTCTCCAGCCCCTCAGCGCAGCCTCCCGTCTCCCTGCCAGGGTGGATTCATGCCGCTGGCCGCCCGCTCTCTCCACTTTAGTCTCTTGCTGCAGCCAAACAATTGCTCATTCTTTCAGCCCACCTTTCACACCTGCTGGTCATAAGAGTAGCCCCTCTTGTTTTAGGAGCTTGAGCAACATGCATCTCTGAGCTTCTCCCCAACTGTCACAATGGGCATGATGAAGATGCCTTTCTCCAAGGGATTAGCACAGGCCTCGTGCTAAGCTCATTTGACTAGGTTTCGAGACCTCCACTGGGCAGGACTCTGTAGGGGACATGCACGTGCAATGATCCCCAGACCCACAGGTGGCCTCTGTCCTGTCTCAGATACAGCATCATGCAGGCCTGCTGGTCCCTGGAGCCCACCCACAGACCCACGTTCCAGCAGATCTGCTTCCTCCTTCAGGAGCAGGCCCAAGAGGACAGCAGAGAGCAGGTGAGTGCGCCCAGGCTCAGGGTGGGGCTGGCAATAGCAGGCCAGGCGGGGCTGTCCAGTCAGGACTGACCATCCCCGTCTCTCCTTCCCTCAGGGCTATGCCAACCTGCCCAGCAGCAGCAGCGAGCAGGAGGAGAGCTCTAGCGAGCAGCTGGCCTGCTGTGAGCAGGGGGATGTTGCCCAGCCCCTGCTGCAGCCTAACAACTACCAGTTCTGCTGAGGTGACACCAGGGGGGCACTGCCTGTCCCCTCCTCCGAGCTTCAACTCCTCCGTGGATGGGGCGCCACAAAGAAGACATAGACTCTGTCTCTCTGGTCATTTCAACAGTCCAGCCCTGAAACTCAGGAATGTGGGACCCATGAGATATCAGAGGACCCACTTTCAGGGCCTGGGTCATCACTGCCAGTCAGGGGCTGGGGCTGAGCCCCTCCCCTCCCTCTGTTCTCAACGCTGTGGCTGCACATGTTCGCTATGCCAACTGGGAGAACCCCCAGCTCACCCACTTAACCTTGTCCCATTTCCAGGAACTCCTTCCGTACCCTCTCCCGTCTCGATGGAAATGGACTGGTTTCGCACCTATGACATCCCCAGGAACTGTCACAGTACTGAGAAAACAAGGCTCCTGGGCCTTAGAGTGGAGGGAGCCCTCTCTAACTGAGTGGAGCAGCAAGAGCAGACAGCCGCTCAGAGGCTGCTAGGCTCAGACTCCTCGGAGCAGGGTGGCTCCTCTGTAAGACTCTAACTTACATGCCAGTCTCTGCCCTCTGGTCTTCTTCCCACAGCCCCACCCCACCCTGGATCTGGTACTGCTGCAATGAGCCAGTTGGCAGCTAAAGTTTGGGGTGTTCTGCCCAGTCCCCCGTCCTCCTGAGCTGGAAGACAGGCGACCCGTGTGGCTGGCCACACCAAGCAAGCAGCACGCGCTTCCCCGAGTTGACTCATCATAACTAACAGTCACGCTGCGGGATGCCGCCGTCAGCATTAAACTAACAGAATTAACACAGCTGGCCTCTGGTTCTCTGTGCCTCATGGGGGACTGCGGATGCCCTGGGCCCTCCTACCATCCCTCCTTCATGTCAAGTGACCAGCTCAGCACTCCAAAGCTGAACCACTGTGCCCCCCACAATGAGCATGAAACTGACCCTTGCTTCACCAAAACCAGATAATTTAATAAACTTTATCCTTGCTGGGGAAAGAGGGAGGGGAAAAAAGCCACCTATTCCACTCCTCTCAATAAATTAAATAACACATGGCCAATTCCTGTGCCCTAAGCAAACCCTGGGCACTTGAGCCAGTCCCGCTATTTCCTTACAGCCCATCTGCTTCCCCTTCACAGAAGGGAGTTTTTCCTACTGCTGCCAGGTGATGTCAGGCCATGGCCACATCCCCTCTGTGGTGAGGGTCCAGTGGCAGGGAAAGGAGGAAGAGGACCCTCTTCCTCAAAGCTCGGGCAGAGGACAGTCCTGGAAGAGAGCTGTGGCTGTTTCTCCCTCCTCCGTCCCCCAGACTTGGGTGCAGGAAAAGCAGGAGGGAAGTGCGTGCGTTCTTCCTCTGGGAGAGCCCAAAGGAGTCCCTAGAGCTAAGGAGGCCCCCAAGGCCCTGAGTCAAAGGCAACAGGCTAAGGAGCTCATGTGGCTGTGGAGCAAGAAACAGCATTCCCAGAGGCGGGAAGGGCCACCTTAGCAACCTGCCCACCTAGTGCCGAACTCAGCCTTAGCCCATCCCGCGACCTCGGCCCTGACCCGCAGCAGGCCCCAGGCAGCCTTCCCTCGGCCTCCCTTCCCCTGCTGAATATACTATGTCCTCCAAGTGCTTTCTTGGGGCTGTAGCATCCTGGTACCTCTCTCGACCCCCAGAAGGTGAGAACCAAGAACCCCAGGCCCCACTGTGCTCAGAAAATGGGAGCTCTTTGGTCAGTGCCAGCATCAGAGGCCCTCCCCACAGGTGAATGCTCCTGCCGGTCCCCTGGATGGATCTGCCTTGGGGAAGGGCATTGCTATGGCTTGAGAGAGATGGTGCGGTCCCTGTACAAAAGCCTGGCTTATTCTGTCACTGCGGCCACCTCCTCGTCCTCACCCTCCTCCTCTGTCTCCGTCTTGATCTGAGCAACCCCAAGGCGGTAAAGGGTGTCGCGGATGACCACCTCGCCAGGCTGGCAGCTCTGCACAATGTCGTGGATCTGCCGGTTGACAATCTCACGACTGGTGAGGAAGTCCATGAGGCGGTTGTAGAGGTAATAGTGAGTGGCATTGTCAAAGGCAATGGGCCGCTGGCGGACACTGTTTGGTTTGCTGTCTGTGATAGAGGCCAGGAGAGTTGCGTAGGGTGCCAACTCAGGACACAGGGCCAAAGAGTGGTGCCCAGAACTGGAGTCACCAGGACTGGGCTGTGCACCTGCATGGACGATGCGCCGTGTGGCCGTCTTGGTGACCGGGTGCTGGACCGAGTGCTCGGCCTCCGTCATGTCCACAGTATAATGCTGATCCAGGAGTTCTGGGCAGGACACACTCTAGAAGAGAGATAAGCCACTCTGACATGAGGGAACGACAGGTGGGACCTGTATGGTGGGTGAGAGTGAAGGCTGTGGGGTCATCAGCCCTGTCTAAATCCTCCCGTCAACACACACCATGCCTCCTGGGGCAAGCCCCCTCTCCTCCATCTCTGCCTCCATTTCCTCATGTAAGAATGGGGACAGTCATCAGAGCAGATGTTGGATTACCTGAGCTGCTATTGTTTACTGCAGTGCCTGGTCAACTGAGGCAGGGCTGCAAGGCAGTGGGGAGGGAGTGGCTCCCACTGAGGCTCAGACGTCTGCTGCAGTGCTCAGCACAAGCCCCCAGAGTCAGTGAGCCCCAGGGAATAAGGAAAAGGTGAGTGTGACAATGATGCCCCCTTTCTCCTATTATCTGTACAGGGTTCAGGTGGCCTTGGAGGGCACATGCCTCTGGTAAGAGCCATTGCTTGGTACAATGTACCAAGACACAGACATGAGCTCTGTCACGAACATGCTGTGTGACACTGGACAAGTCTATTTCCCACTCTGGGCCTTACTTCCCCCTTTAATAAAAGGAGAGGGTTGGATAAGGTGTTTTCTAAACCACTGTGCCTCCAGATCATAACAGACATGCCATGCAGTATATTAATGGTTAAATCCAAGACGGGGCTGATTGGGGCCTTCAGTATATCAGTGGCCATGATGACTATCAAAGGAGGCAATTTTCTAGGCTTATCAGGAAGGCAACCCTGACCCTAAGATAACTGTGGCACCTTAAGTGACATGCTGTGGCCACACACACACACAGGGGCTGGTCAGTAAAATTTATGGAGTAAATAGTTCCAGAACATCAAGGCAAATACTGATGGAGGAAGGATGCTGGAGATAAGGCCTTACCGAAGAACCGGGCGGGGGGGACGACGACATGACCTGCAGAATTTATTCCAGGTCCTCAGAAGAAAACTCACCACAGGCGGCTCCATGGGACTAGAGAAACAGCCCTGGTTCCTCCCCCACATCTGATTGGTCAGCTCTGGGTAGCAGAGGTCAGCACAAAGGGCCACTTGTGTGGCCATGTCCACCACATAGACAGGTGGCCAGTGGCGGGAAGAGGCCAGCAGATCCACATGGTCCCGGGCACTCTCGCCCCTCACAAGGTACTTGGAGCCACAGATCACCTACAGATAGATGGAGGGCACAGCACAGGACACAATGAGTGGAGTCCTCAATGGCTTCTTCGCAGGAAGATGAACAATCAGGTTTTGTGACTGAAGCCACAGCCATCCTGCCAGACAGAGCCCAAAACATTCTGCTTCTGTCTTCCTTCTGTCCCTAAATGAAGTCGCCAGCTCATCCCTGACCTCCTGAAAGGAGAGTTGGGAACATCCGGTCCTCAGCTGAGGCTTAAAAACTCCCAGGTCATCTGCTCCAACCTCTCTCCCCACCCTGCCACCACATCACCCTACCCAGTACCACCACCTAGCCTAGTGCCTCCCTAACCCAGCTGCGTAGCACCGGCAGCAAGGAGCTGGTTAAAAATGAAGCTCCTGGGCTCTACCCCAAAACCAAGGCAGCTGTATTCTAAGCAGCTCCCCACCAGACCCTGATGCAAGCTAACACCTCCACTGACAGGGCCCCCAAGCGCCCCTCCACAGCCAGGCAGCTGTGTGTACACTGGAGAATTCTGCCTCTGCCTCCACCTTCACCTTCAAATCCACCAGACCTGGCTGCCGCCTCCAAGTGATATGGCTCTTCCATCACAGCCCTGCGATCTCTAGCTCTCACATCTGTCCCTGTGTTGTCATGAGATGGCCTCAGGCACATGAACACACTCCTGGGAGCAGGCTCCACTCTGCCAGGGTGGAGGCATCCAGCGTCTCCCACAGACACAGCTTTGTTGAAGGAGTTGACGACTTGACTCTTTTGACAGCGAGGTCGCCCTGCCCACTCACACATCTCAGTGAACTGAAGCTCTGCCAGTCTCCACCCCCCCCCCCCCGCACACACACCCCGCCCCCCCCCCCCCCCCCCCCGCTATGTAGTGCTTGTGCACGGGGTATTATACCCTTGTGTTCCCATGCCTACTCTGTCAAACAACACAACCTTTCCAGAGTGACCCCGGTGCCTGCCCTTTCCACACTCTCCAGACAGACAGTGACCTCCCTAAAACCAAAACCAGGCCATGTCTATCCCATTTCCCATTCAAAACCATTCAGTGGATCCGTCATTGGTCTCAGAAAAAAAATCCAAACTGTTGCTCTGGCCTACAAAGCCTTACATGATCTGGTGACCTGGTGACCCCTCCAGCCTCCCTTCTCTTGGCTCACTAGGCTTCCCCACTGAGGGCTTAGTGGCTGCTCTTCCCTCTGCTGGAACATTCCTTCCTTCACTCATCACTGGGCCCTCAGCCTTCTCTGGCTGTCACAAGGACAGGAGGTCCCTCACTGTCACTTCCTTTGTCCACAAGCTGTGGTGACTTTGTTTCCTCACTAAAATGAGGTCAACTAGGAAGGGAAGACATCGTTGCTCACCTCTGTACCCTCAACAGCTAAGGCGGGGGCCAGCACACGGTAGGGGGCTTAGTAAATACTCACTGATGACCCAGGCTCCCCGCTTGGCCCAAGTGTGGCACCTGACACACGTGGACTTACTCCCCAGGCTGCCCGTGAGCTAAGTGCCAGCTCCCACAGGACGAGCTGGCTCAGTCAGACTGTGGGCAATGTGTCATGAGCAAATTCACCCCAGGCTCCTCCTTGTTACCCTCTTACCTGATGGGGGCACACCTTGTAGATTTTACCCCCTGTGAGATGAGGCGGGGGCTGTCTGGTTCTGGCTCCATTCTGTACAGATTCATAGAGGGCCAACAAGGAGAAGCAGAGCTGGTCCTGGAGAAGTCAAGATTAAAAACAGCAGTAAATGCTAAAGGACCAGGCCTGCGCCCAGGACCACATGCTCCCTTCAATACCCAACGCAAGAGAATCAACCGTCAAGCCCGCGGTGGGCCTTGGAGCCTTGCCAGCCCAACGTCCTCTAGGTAGAGATGAGGACCCCGAGGCCCAGAAAGGGTCACAGACAGAGACAGCCTGGCTGACGGAGATGCCATTCTGAGGCTTGCGTTTCTACTTTTTACAGGGAAAGCTTCAAAGAGAAACTAATATTTGAGTCTGAACTTGAAAGAAACATAAAATGTTCAACAGCTTTATCAGTATGAAGGGAAGTAAATAACGTATGAATAAAGCACTCCTACACACACACACACACACACACACACACACACACACACACTCTATGAACTGTCATAGCACGCACTCTTTAGGAGCCTGGATAGGTGACAACCAGGCACTGTGCAAAGTGCCTGCCTTCCTGACAATAATCTCTCGAGGTGGGTATTTTAGTTACTTCCACTTTGCAAAATGAGAAAACCAAGGCTCAGGAATATAAGGTGCTGCCTGGCTGGCATGGCTCAGTGATTGAGCGTCGACCTATGAACCAGGAGATCATGGTTCGATTCCCAGTCAGGGCACATGCCCGGGTTGCAGGCTCGATCCCCAGTGTGGGGCATGCAAGAGGCAGCCAATGAATGATTCTCTCTCATCACCGATGTTTCCATCTCTCTCCCTCTCCCTTCCTCTCAGAAATATATATATGAAATATAAGGTGCTTACCCAAGGTCACACACAGTAGGCAGGAGACCAGGATGCCCAACCCCAGATTCTGAACCCACTACCATCAATAGATGAATGACTGGAGGGAAAGGCCTCACATGCATGTTACAATCTGACTGCTAACTACATCCTAGGCCTCCCTGACTGCCAGCATCCTCTGTCTAACACAGGTGCCCAGTCACAGGTGTTCATATTCCTGGCCAGAAGAATGGACCACCAGCCTGCTCCCAACGTCCCTGTCTACTGCTACCCAACACTCACCTTAGAGTCTTCTGCCCCAAAGGGGATGCCACATTGCCTAAGCAGCTGCTGCAGCTCCTCCTCGCTGTAGGAGCCCATCTCCTCCAGCTTGCAGGTGCCCTCCTGGAGCAGCCTCACCAAGGCACTGCCATTGCCTGCAAGAGACAACAGTGCTGAGCGGAGGGCACTGCCTCAGCCACAGAGGTCATGGGCAGCACCTGATGCATGAGGATGAGAACAAGGGGGCGAGGCCTACAGTACAGCAAGGAGTGGAAGCAGGCTCTGCCCTGAGCACTGCCCTGGGTGCTGGGAGAGGTGGACTCAGGGCAGAGCTTATGACTTCTGCAGAGATCTGAAGTTTCTCAGACTGCTTTGTGCCCATGAACATCTAGGAGATCTGGCAGATTGCCCTTGCAAAGAACTCCCAAATGGGCCAGCTTTAACCTGTTAGGGTTTTTCAGAATCTCAGATGCTTACCACAGCCACAGCAACAAGCAGCAGCAAGTCCCATTTTAAAATGTTCTCTATACACTGTTCCTGAACCTGCCTCATCAACAGAAATATGTGGGGGCCTTAAAAAAACACTTCCTGGGCCTTGAAGCAGCAAACAGGAGGTGGGCCTCACATCTAATGTTAGGAAGCACTGTTTGAGAACCAGTGGATCACAACATATTAAATACTGAGAAAAATTACTTCAGTGGGTCATATCCAGAATTTTAAAAGTGAAATTAAGTAGAAAACAAAGTATAATGCACTTGGCAAGAAAAAAACTGTTTAATGAAAGTTTTGCTTTAGTTACAGATACACACACATGTACCTACTTATGAGTATCATGCTGGGTCATGATGCAGAACCTATTTCTTATTGTGAGTTGCAGTTTTTTTTAAAAAGTAGGAGGCTATCCTCTAATTAGATCACTTAATCTTCACAACAGCCCAGGAGATGGGTAACCATATCATGCCCCGTTTGTGAATGAAGCAACAGAGGCTCAGGGCAATGAAGGGACTTGATGGAGGTCACATGGCTACTAATGCTAAGTGGCATAGCTGGGACTCAAACTCTTGGTGTCAGAAACCTATGCTCTCAACAGCTAGTCCAGGGTGTCTCAATGTACGCCGCCGGGCATCTGTAAAACAGTCTAAAGGACTGTTTAGAAAGCAGACTCCCTGGCCTCCCCCCAACCCCCACACTTATCAGTGAGAACCTTTGGGTTTGGAGCCTTATCAGCATTTCTCGGAGGACTTGCACTGTTCAGCGCAGTGCATCCCCGAAGGCTGACAATGGGCTATGTGAGTCAGTCTGATACAATATGGCTGGCAGCATTTCAAAACTCCACACCATGACTTTCATCTCTAGGGGATCTGTCACAGGTTGTTCTCTCTTTCCAGAAGGAGCCCAGGGTGGGCCTGGCCCCCGCTCTGCCATTTGTGCATCTTGCCATGGACAATGTTCTAGACTCTTGACTGGGCCCTTCCCTGACCCCAGTCAGCCACCAGGTGGCCTTACCAGGTACTGGCTGTACATCCAGGTTTTTGTCTTTCTCAGTGTTGACGACCACAGCTCCTCTCATGAGTGGTGGGAAGAAGGGGGCAATAACAGAGGCATCAAACTTGGTGATAGGGATGCTGGCAGGGAAGGCCACCTGCTCAATCACCTCTGTCTCCATCGTGGCCCAAAAGTCCTCCACGTTTACCTCACTAGAGCCCAAGAACTCAGGCCAGGTGAACTAAAAGGTCAGGATAAAAAAGGTCAAACTGTAGGAGCCACAGAATATTAGCAACACAAAAGCCTACCCTCTTGATACGCTCAGGGCAACCAAGGCTGGGGAGAGGGTTTACGACAGCCATGCACTGCTGGGATGCCCCCAAATCTGACATCTCAGTACCTAGCTGTCCTTTGCCACATACAAGCCTGAGGTGTCTGAGTGAGACCATTGGAGCAAGATAGAACAGAATGCAAACAAAGGTCTAGTTCCAAAGCCCATGCCCTTAATGCCTATACTGGCTGGTAGGAATCATCAGAATAAAATGTAGTGATATTCTACCTACTTCCAAGGCCCTGTTGATCCCTGACCTCCTGTAGAAAGGTCTCCAGGCCTTGCCAGAACACAGCTATCTCCTCTACCTCATGCAGCACTTACTTACCTATTGTAGGCACCTAGTAGTTGAGTTACTCAGTTTTTCTCCTGGTATCCCCCTTATATGGTCCTCAAAGTGTGACCCAGATCCTATTACTTGGAGCAGTCATTTATGTTACTTATCAATGCTAATACCGGGGCACATGTCCATCTGTATGAACTATATTTATAAGTGTGCACTTTAAACAGATTCCCCATGTGCGCAGTTCTCAAAGTGTAGCCCCTGGACCAGCAGCAAGAGCATTAATCACCTGGGAACTTGTTAGAAAGGCAAATTCTCAGGTCCACTCCAGACCTACTAAATCGGAACCCTTGTGGGTAGGGTCGAGCTAGCCCTCCACAATAATAAGACTGAGAGCCACTGTCCAATGTAATTTCTGTGTCCACTAATCCTGAGGACCACTGCTCTACACAAGACATCTATCTCCCCATCTTACTCCCCTTTCCTTCCCCACCTCACAGGGCACGAGCGCATGCTGCGAGTACATGACAAAGTCTCCCACCATAATTTCATAAGGAACTGAACCCACCCTCTTCACCAAGAACAGGGGACAGGAAATGCCAACTAAGTATGCTGTGTGAGCAACTGACATGGCTGCTGTCATTAGTCCAGAGGGTCCTCCTCTATACAGTCCCTGAGGGAAGGGGCCAACCCGGCAGTCTCCTCATAGACAACTGCATATTTAAGCTTTGTCAGTAACTTCAGGACACCCCTTACCTCTTCTCCCCACATGCACCACACTGCTGTACATGCACAAAAGGGAGAAAATAAAGTAAGCCTTGGTCTCTAGAAAGAAATAACCAATGCCATGGAAGAGAAGACTCATGCACACTGAGAATGAAGGGAACGCTTGAAGAAAGAACCCATGAAGAAAGAGCCCTGGTAGGACTAAGAGCCGTGAGCCTTGTGGGGAAGGGGGCTTCTGTCTATTCTGGAAACCTCTGCAGGCCAATGTGATTAGAAAAATCAGAGCTCAGAGACCCAGGAGGTACAGGTGAGCATGGCAGTCTTTAGGAGCTCAGACTCTGGAGTCAGACAACCAGAATGAGGCCAAGTCCTGGCTGAATGAGCGTGGGCAAGATCCTCTGGGCTTCAATCCCTTCATCTACACAAATCTCACAGAATTGGGGTGAGAAGTCAGTATATATTAAAGCACTGAGCACAGAGTAAGAACTTGGCATATGTAATAAAATGCTCAATAAATCGTAGCTGCATTACTGTTAATATTACCATTAGGCAAGCATATTTGAATGAATGTAGAAGAGCCTCTCGGTGAGATCACATACAGAAGCAAAATTTTTTTCCGTTCACTTTATCTACAAGAAACAAACTCCAGCATGCAGTATGCTTGTTTTCGTATGTCTTATTATATACTACCATTCTTCAAGTATAAATACTTGATCAACATATGAATTTTTTTTAACTGGGAAGAAAAAAAGAATATGAACTAAATCTCAAATATGCTCCGCTGGCCAGGATAAAGGTTTTCTCGAAAGAGCCCACACCTCCCCTGGTGGTGAACAGGCAGAGCTACAGGCCTGGTGCCTTAAGAGTCACTTCCTGTTCCGGTCCTCGGGTTAGAGTTCAGAGATGGAAACTCAGAACATCTATGAACCCCAGAGCGACTATGTGCAGACTCAGACTAACGGCACATGATTGTGGGGAAGAGCTAATCAAACTATGGGATTTTTTAAACCCCTGTACTAGGTTAAGGAAGATTCTCTATTATTTCCAGTTTGCTAGGAGATTTATCATAGACAGGTGTTGAGCAACACTGAAAGCCTCTTTTACATCTAATGAAATAACCACATGGCTTTTCTCCTTTAATCTGTTAAGGAGTGAATTACATTAGTGTATTTTCTAATATCGAAGCAATCTGCCTTTCCTGGACTAAACTTAGTCACAATGGATTACTTTATTTGTTGTTAAAGTTGATTTGCTATTATCTTATTCAAGACTTCAACATCTATATTCATGAGTATAATCAGTCCCAATTTTTTCTATTATAGTAAACATCTGGTTTTGCTTTAAGGTTATATGGCCTTATACAATGAGTTGCATATTTGCTGTTCTTCTATGATTGGAATCAGAGGTTTCTTGGATATTTGTTAGAATTAATATGTAAACCTATCTGAGTTTGGTGTTAGGTTCTTAACTAAAAAATGTTCACACAAAGATAACAGATCAGATCAGATCCTCAAAACCCGTAAGAGACTCTCATTTCCCCCACAGCATATCCTCAAAATGGCCCACACGACCCCACACAGAGTCCAGCCTCCTGAACCTCACTTATCCTACCACTTTCTCCATTGCCCACACATGCCAGCCACACCCTGGCCTCCTGGCTGTTCCTCAACCATGCCCCGCAAACCCACCTTAGACCCTTCCTGCTCGCTCTGCCTGGAATGTTCCTCCCCCAGAGGAGAACATAGGCTCCAATCTCTATTCAAACACCCTCCTATCAGAAAGGCCATCCTCGACTACCCTGTATAAAAGAGGAATTTCCTTTCCCACCACACCCTGGATTCACTGTTACCACGTTTCTTGTAATTTATTCTTTATACTATAGGCATATAATTTATTATTATTATAAATTGTTAATGTTTGTTTCCTGATTACCCAAACCAGAAGGTGAGCTCCACGAGCACAGAAACTCTGTGGGTTTTTTCTTAACTGCCATTTCCCAAGTGTCTAAAAAGTGTACCTAGTGCATGTTTGATAAATTTATTGAATGATAACAAATGCCTCTATTTCCATCTGATCTTCCTTAGATGAAATCCTGGGCAGTGCCAGGAAAAAGCCACTCTTCTCACACAGGACAGGACTAGAGTCGTCTGTCCCTGGGGACATACATCATGCAGAAGGTGGCAGCGAAGTGTGAGGACAGTTCTAAAGGTTACCCACGGTGACTGAGAGGCACTTACCTCCACACTCTTCAGTGCCAGCACGTTTTCTTCACTCCTCTGGGCCATTTCCACTTTGGGGGCCACACCACAGATGCCACAGATCATGTCATTGTAGTCTCGGACAGTGAGGCACTCAAAAGCCCAATAGCCATTGCACAGCAGCTCTTGCAGCTGGCTTAGCTCCTCTGAGGCCAGCGTCTTCTCTGGAAGAAGAGCAAGAGCTCTGAGTAGGTCACAGAAAAAGACCCCGAGGCCACTGGGGATGAGCTAATGGCCAGCAAGAACAGCAATTCTGCGATGGCTTCTCTTGCAGAACACCCAAGAGTACTAACCACTCCAAGGGTCAAGCACCCTGGCCTTCAAGTGCTCAGGTGGCAACCTGGAGGGCAATTCCAATCAGTTATGTCTGCCTGTACTAAGCACCTACTAGGCACTAGATAATGTGCAGAGCTTCAAATTTTCTCATTTAACTCATGTCTTTCTGAATGAGGAGCTATTATTTTCCTCATTTTATAACTGGAGAAACTGAGGCGCAGAGAAAATAACTTGGTTAAAATCACAGTGCCACTAAGTGGCAGAGCCAAGACTCAAACATAAGCCTGCCTGTCTGGCTCTAGCACCTTTGCTCTAATACCTCACAGCAGGAAAAATGCAGGAGGACTGGAGTCTATAAGAACGGGATGGGATGGGATGGGATGGGAAAAGAACAAACAGAAATAATTTCTAATAGTGAGGAGTGTGGTCCCTCAGCATGAGCCCTGGGACCTCCAGAAACTGTGTACTCAAAATGAGTCTGATTAACATGCAGTTAGGTCAAGTCTACCTATGACCAAAGGACGAACTTCTAAAGTCAGTTTAGCCTCATGCTGAGGGTCCCTGGATGCACGGATAGACTTACACTTTCTAAACTTACTTTGGCATTTGTGAAATTCAAGAGAAGTGTTAGGAGGCCAAAAATGTTTCCTTTTCAAAATATCAGCCTTGCCCCCAAGATGACTCTTTCAACCAAAGCCCATCACTGAAAATTCCCAGGGAGCTTAGACCTAACCTTGGGAAAGGGAGGGAGCCAACCTTTACCTGCCTGCTCCTGCACCGACTTCAGAACAGCGTTGACAGACACTCTGGGGTCCTCTCCCAGCTTAATCTGGTTTCGGATTGCAAAAAGCAAGTCCAGGCTCACTAGCACCTTGTTCCCCACATTAAAGAGACCTGAAGATTAAGAAAAGGCAACAGGGAAAGTCACTATAACATCATCCACAATGGCAAAAAACTGGGAACTAAAAGCCCAATCGGGGAACAGTTAAATAAACTATGGTGCATTTATAAAATAGCAAACTCTGCATCATTACAAAGAATAAGGTAGACCTAAATGCTATGACATGAAGTTGTCCATAATACAATATTAAATGAAAAAAGCAAATAATAAAATAACACAAGAAAAAAAAGAAACATCTTCCTACCACCCAGTTCAGTCCTCACGACCTCGCACAGCTGCACCGTGGGGAAAGACCAGGGGTATCTTTTAACCCAGGGATGTGTACAGAATGTGAAACAGGCTAAAAAACCACCCAAATTTTGAGTTAAAAGACTCAGAGAAATTTAAATGCAGTCAGTTTAAGACAAATAAAAGAGGGTGATTTTACATTTGCACAATACATAATGCACAAAAGCATACTATGGAATATATGCTTGTATAAGAAATGGGGAAAGTATTACTCATGTCCCCTTTTCCCCCCTTTCTAAGCATGATACATTTTGAAGCCATAAAAAAGATCAAAACAATGATTACATAAAAATTAAAACAAAAAGCAAAAAAAATACAATTTTAAAGACAACAGATAATGAGGAATCTCAGAGGGAAAGTGAGGGTGAGTGGATGGGTGGGAGGTAATCAATCAAAGACCTTGTATGCATATATACATAACCCATGGACAGAGACAATAGGGTGCTGAAGGCCTGGGGTGGGGGTGGGGGAGAGGGGGGGCTGGGCTGGAGGGGGTCAATGGGGGAAAAGGGGACATGTGTAATACTTTCAACAATAAAGATTAAAAAAAAATAATAAAGTTAGACTTGAACCAATTAAAATAAAAAAAGGATAACTGATAAACTGAAGAAGAGTTCTGTCAACAAAATAACCCAAAACAGAATGAAAATATTCACAAGAGAAATTCATGGAGGAGAAAACAGAAAACACACACAAAAGACAGACAATCTTCTTAGTAATCAAAGAAATTAAGAAACTATATACCAGCTTTTACCTATTAAATTGATAAATTTTAAAAACTATAATAATCTATAAAAAGTTACTACAAAAAACACTTGGGTATAAATCTAGCCCCGGCTGGTTTGGCTCAGTGGATAGAGCATCGGCCTGTGGACTGAAGGGTCCCAGGTTTGATTCTGGTTGAGGGCACATGCCTGAGTTGCGGGCTCGGTCCCCAGTGGGGGGCGTGCAGGAGGCAGCTGATCGGTAATTCTCATAATTGATGTTTCTATCTCTCTCTCCCTCTCCCTTCCTCTCTGAAATCAATAAAAACATATTTTAAAAAAATAAATCTAACAAAACATGTGCGGACCTATATGCTGAAAAGTATAAAACACTGATAAAAAAAAAAATAAAAGAAAACCCAATAAAACAGAGAGGCAGACCATGTTCATAAATGGGACAATTAATACTTTTTAATCATGTCAAACTTCCCCAAATTGATGTATAGATTCAATACAATCCCAATTAAAATTCCAGCAAGATTCTGTAGACACTAACAAGCTGATTCTTAAGTTTATATTGAAACTAGAGGCCCAATGCACGAAATTAGTGCACGGGGGAGGGGAGTCCCTCAGCCTGACCTGCACCTTCTCCAATCTGGGAGTCCTCAGGGGATGTCCTACTAATGGCTTAGGCCCACTCGGGCCTAAGCCACAGTCTGGCCTCCCTCTGCAGGAGGCAACAGGGCTGATCACGGGAAGGCGCCGCCCCCATCACCCCGCTGTTGCTGCCACTGCTGGCTGCCACAGCCACCAAGATGTTTTCATCAACACGGACTCCAGTCCCTTCACCAAGAAAAAATGACAACTTTCTTTAGGCATTTCAAGATGTCTCTTTCATATTTTCTTTCTTTTTTTACCCTCACCTTAGGATATTTTTCCATTGATTTTTAGAGAGCGTGGAAGAGAGCGGGAAAGACAGAAACATCAATGTGAGAGGGACACTTCGATTGGTTGCCTCCTGCATGAGCCCTGACCTGTGCCCCGGCCAGGGAGGATCCTGCAACCTAGGTACATGCCCTGAATCAGAATCGAACCTGGACCCTGCGGTCAGCAGGCCGAGGCTCTATCCACTGAACCAAACCGGCTAGGGCAGGATATGACATTTCTTAGCCCCTCCAGCAGTAGACCTTCATTTTTTCCTCCAGGAGTGAGGTGGAAAAACCCTAGATCACCTTCTTGGATTCTTATGACGCAAGTTACCAAGAACACTGCAAGTGGTATACCGGGAGCTTAGCCAATGAGCGGTCAGAAAAGGTGTTTCCTCTGCAGCTCACGCACAGAGGCGGGACTGCTGGTGCACCCCGGCTGGCAGACCCTGTTCTCTGCTTTCTGCGGGCCTGCCTGCTCGCTGCCACTGCGGCTGACTGGCAGGCAGGCCCTGCTCTGCCCTACTCTCTGTGGGCCTGCTCACTGTGGTGGCAGCTGGCAGACCCTGCTCTCTGCAGGCCTGAGCCACCCGTAGCTTGCCTCACCATGCAGCAGTCCCCTCCCGCCCACCTGCGCGCGCAGCCTCCTACTGAGTGGTCATGACTGTTACGGTGTCCCGGCTAATTTGCATATTACCTCTTTATACATAGTAATCAAGAGAGTGTGATAGGGACAAAAGAATCTATACTAATAAAAGGGTAATATGCTAATTAGACTGGGTCAACCGGCCATCTTCCGGACAAAGCCATGGTGGTGGGGGCTGAGGCAGAGGCAGTTAGGGGCGAGATCAGGCTGGCAGGAAGTTAGGGGCGAGATCAGGTTGGCAGGGGGTTAGGGGCGATCAGGCCAGCAGGGGAGGGCAGTTGGGGGCAAGATCAGGCCGGCAGGGGAGGGCAATTGGGGGCATTAGGCAGGCAGGCAGGTGAGTGGTTAGGAGCCAGTGATCCTGTGAGAGGGAGTCCAACTGCTGGTTTAGGCCTGAATTGGCAGTCGGACATCCCCCAAGGGGTCCCAGATTCAAGAGGATGCAGGCTGGGCTGAGGGACACCCCCTCCCATGCACAAATTTCATGCACCAGGCCTCTAGTAAACAACATAAAGAAATGGAACAGAATAGAATGCATAAATAGACCCATATGTATATGAAGAGTTGATTTCAACAAAGAAATGAAGGTAATTCATTGAAGAAAGTACTACTTTTCAACAAATGATGGTATTGGAGATCCACAGGCCAAAACAAAAATGAACTCGATCTGAGCCTCACACTTTTTACAAATATTAATTCACAGACCTAAATGTAAACCACAAAATTATAAAACTATTAGAAGAAAATATTTATGACTCTCACCCAGGTAAAGAAATCTTAGATAGAACATCAAAAACATATTTCTATCCCTGGCCTGGTGGCTCAGTTGGTTGGAGCATCATCCTGTGCACCAAAATAGTGCAGGTTCAATTCCCGGTCAGGGAACATACTTAGGATGCGGGTTCCATCCCCAGTCAGGATGCATACAGGAGGCAACTGATCGATGTTTCTCTCTCTCCCTTCCTCTCTCTCTCAAATCACTAAAAGAAAAAAATTGATAAAATAAAACAACAAAAATTTTGATGAATTGGTCTTTATCATAATTAAGAATGTTTGGTCTGTGAAAGATTCTGTTAAGAGAATGAAAAGAAAAGCCAAAGATCCTAAGAAAATATCTGCAAATCACTTATCTGGCAAAGGACTTGTATCCAGAACATACAAAGAACTCTCAAAACTAAACAGGAAGAAAATGAACAACCCAATTCAATGGGCTAAAGATCAAGCAGATACTTCACCAAAGAACAAATACAAATGGCAAATAAAACCCATGAAAATATCATCAACATTAGTCATCAAGTCAATTCAAATTAAAACCACAATGAAATACCACTCACATACCTATTAGAATGGTTAAAATACAAAAACAAACAAAATATAGACAATACCAAGTGCTGGCAAGTGGAGCAAACCAGAACTCTCAGCCATAGTTGGAGCGCATGCAAAATGGTACATACATATAATCAGGTAAATGGTTTGGAAAGTTCTTATAAAATTAAATATACATTTACCATATAGCCCAGCAATAATCTGACTCCTAGGTATTTACCAAAAAGAAACGAAAATTTATGTTCACACAAAAGCCTGCCCATGAATGTTTATTGCAGCTCTATTCATAACTGCCAAAACCTGGTAACAATCCAAATGTCCTTCAACTGCAATGAGTGAACAGATAAATTGTGGTACTGCTTACAATGCAAAACTACTCAACAATAAAAAGGAAAAAAACTATTGACACATTAGAAAATATGAGTGGCTAAAATGCCTTATGCTTGGTAATCAGACTAGAAATTCTACATTCTATGATTGGATTTATGACATTCTGGAAAGATGCAACTATAGAGATGAAGAGCATATCAAATGGTTGCTAGATGTTAGGGGTAAAGAATGGGCTTGATCACAAAGAGAAAGTAGAAGACAGTATTTTGGGATGATGAAACTGTTCTATACACTGAGTGGCCAGATTATTATGATCTCTGAACGCATAATAATCTGGCCACTCAGTGTATATCCTATATAATAAAAGGCTAATATGTAAATTGTCCCCTCGACCAGGAGTTCAACCAGCAGGCAGGCTAGCCAACTGCCCATGTCCCCTCCCCCTGGCCAGGCTGGCTGGACCCCACCCATGCATGAATTCATGCACCGGGCCTCTAATACACACACACACACACACACACACACACACACACACACACACACACATATACATATATATATATATACTGAGTGGCCAGATTATTATGTGTTCAGATATCATCATAATCTGGCCACTCAGTGTATACTGATTGGGGTGGCAGTTACACAACTCAGTGCATTTGTCACGACTCATAACTATACAATAACGAAGTAAATTTTAAAATAAAGTTAAAATTAGAAATATATACATATACATATACATATACATATACATATACATATACATATACATATACATATATATTCCTAAGGTACTACTGGCCTAGACAGAATGCAGGGAAATGGCATTCTTTTAATTGTGGGCAAGAGCATAAAATAGTACAAACTCAATCTGGCAATGCAAGACACTGAAAGTATGAATTCAAAATCAGGCACCATAAGGTTCTGAAGACAGAATAACAAATACTTTTTAATCTTCAGCACCCAATTCTACATATAAAACTCAAGATTCAAATTCTCACAATGGTTGGTACATAATGAATATTGAATAAATGTTTGATGTTGATGAACAGAGGAGAAATGGGTGAATACGCAGCAATTTCACTTTTGAGCATTTGCCCTAGGGAAATAAGGCTGTGTACACAAAGATTTAATTATAAAGAGGACTCTAAGTTGGAGTGCCATTTCTTTAAAATGGCCATGTATTTCTCCACTTCCTGGCACAAGAAGATGCCAATGATGTACTGCTAAATTTTAAAAAGCACATTCCAAAGCAACATCCAGCACAACCACATTTTTGTTGGAAGAAAAGCTATAAACCTATAAATCCTTCCACACTTTCTTATATTCTGCAGTGATGAATAACATACCTGGAGTTAGAGGGCATAATGTTAAGTGTTTATCTCATGGTAGTATTAATACTGATTTTCAGTTTCCTCTTTCTACTTGTCAGCATTTTCCAGTTTTTCTATAATCACGATATATTATTTAAAAAGTAATTTTGCTTAAAGATCCTGAGCTCGGCTGGAGTGGCTCAGTTGTTGAGGGTCGACCTATGAACTGGGAGGTCACGGTTCAATTCCCAGTCAGGGCACATGCCTGGATTATGGGCTTGATCCCCAATAGGGGGTGTGCAGGAGGAAGCAGATCAATGATTCTCTCTCATCATTGATGTTTCTATCTCTCTCTCTCCATCTCCCATCCTCTCTTAAATCAATAAAAGTATATTTTTTTAAAAATCCTGGATAATCCTAACACTTGAGAGATACACGTATACTGGGGCTGAGACATCCAGGAGGAAAAATCCCCATCTGAGAGAAGGTCTAGGGCTCACAGGACCAGAGTCTGACCCCAGGGGCTGTTCTCAAACCTGCTTTGGGGGCCCACTGAGGGAAGAAAGGCTGGCACCCACCTGTATAGATGTCCATGAAGCTATGCAGGGCCAGACAATGGGGATTCAGACACATCTTCACCTGGGCAGTCACCACCTGCAGCCGGTTGGCTGTCATCAGCCAGCACTCTTGGGGCCCAGCTGGGGAGCTAGTACCCAAAACATCACCAACAAAAACAGAAGGAATATCAACCTCTTAATAATTAATCAGTCTCCAAGACTCAGAGATGAATAGCAAAATTCTCAAGACTTTACTGCAATAGGAAAATGAAGGTGCTAGAGCTTGTGCCCCAAGTTTTTCTAGGTGAGTGTTCCACTTTGTTGGAACCTGGTCTGTGGAACCATCCTCAAATTTATTATAATTCTCAATTTGTTACCCAATTTAACCAATCCCACTGAACTCCCAAATCCAAGCATTATGCTGGGCAGTCCAGATGTAAACTAAATCTTAAATTGGTGACAATAACTTTTAGGCATTTTTCAATGGAAATAATAGATGACTACTAATTATTATTATTAATTAGCAATTGGAAAAGTAAGGGAAACCTAAGAAACACAGAGAATAACATGTTCAAAGGTTAGAGCTTGAACATTGTTTGAAGAAAGTTGTTTGTACAGGCCAAGTGACACGGGGCAGTTAGGGGCAGGAAATGTGAAAGGGCTGCTTACTTTTGTTCCCCTTTGAATAATGGGCTGCCACAGAGAAGGCACTGCGTGGATGGAGACTCATAATAATTTGACCAAGAGGTTTGCTCGATGGTGACTGTCTCCTCACTGACGCTGGACAGAATGAGTCGAGAGCTGTTGAGTTCGTGAATCAAGGCAAAGACCTCGGCCAGCTCAGACTCATTCTCAGGAATCTGCAGGACTTTGCGGAGCAGCTGCAACGTGGACTGGCGTTGGATCTCCCTCTGGGCCGCGCTCAGGGGCTCTGTGACACTCAGCCCATCTGGGAGTGCTGAGCTTGCCTCCTGGGAAGAGAGTGGATTGATCACCAAGCACCCAGGGCAAGGCCAGCTGTGGGCTACATCAGGAGAGGCTGTGAG
This sequence comes from Cnephaeus nilssonii, assembly GCF_951640355.1. Classification (NCBI taxonomy): domain Eukaryota; kingdom Metazoa; phylum Chordata; class Mammalia; order Chiroptera; family Vespertilionidae; genus Cnephaeus; species Cnephaeus nilssonii. Next base: position 88,176,137 of record NC_137076.1, on the reverse strand, counting down.
TGACAGAGGTGGGAAACATAGGTTCCTAACCAGCTCAGCTAATAACTCACTTGTGACTTATGGCAGGAGCTTTCTCCCTCTGGCACTCAGTTTCTCTATCAATAAAATGAAAAACTATACACAATACACCTCTTAGTAAAGGTTTCAAGTGTCAGCTCACATTCATCAGGTAGGGGATTTGGAGGATAACAGGCTGGTCTTCAGTTCTGCTTATGCTACTTAACAACTGTACAAGTGTGACCCAAAGCAACTTACTTAATCTTTCTAAGCTTTAATTTCCTTGTGAAATGGAGGATCAAAATACTAGTAATCTCCTAGAGTAGTTGTACAGAGTAAAGAAGATATTGTAAGTAAAGCACTTAGTACTGTGCCTGGGATGCAATGAAAACTCTATGAATGGTAGTTTTCATATATAAACAAATATCCATACTAAAGTATCTATCTATACATATAAAAGCCTAAGCGACCATTTGACCAGTACCTATGATGTGCACTGACCACCAGAGGGCAGATGCTCAATGCACAGGCATGGAGACATGAAACAGACTAATGAATCTCAGAGGAAGAGGTTAGGGGGAGGCCAGGAAGAGATTAACCAAAGATCTTATATTCATACTAGAGGCCCGGTGCACAGGGTCCCTTGGCCTGGCCTGCGGGGATCGGGCAGAATCCATGCCCCGGCCTCCGACATCTCCCAAGGGGTCCTGGATTGCGAGAGGGCGCAGGCCAGGCCGAGGGACCCCCACCAGTGCACGAATCCATGCACGGGGCCTCTAGTTTATCTTTAATGCTTTGTGGCTTCTAGGTATAAGAGGACTTTATATATAATCAGAGGCTTCCAGGAACAAGGTTCTGAAATGTTCATTAGGTTCCTTGTGCCAATGCAGCCTGAATACTCCCTTCTCCGTGCTCCCAGAGTCCATTCCTTTATTGCAGAATGCACTGTCTCACAGCTGGTAAACCACTGTCCCCGCTCTTCAGTGAGTATAGGGTCCCTGCTTATTTACTAAGTCCCAATACCTGCATGAGGTCAGAGTACACAAAAGATATTAATTCATAGTTGCTGGACATAGTATACATTGCTTTATAGAAGTTATGTGCTTAATAAAAGAAGCTTTCTATTAGCTCTACATCCTGTAACAACCCGTCTCACTGTCTATAATAGTTTGGTTCCTTATCTTTCGCCTGCACTAGAGCATAAGCTCCTTAAGCGAAGGGACTATGTCCTACTCAGCTTTGTATCTCCAAAAGCCTGACCCATGGTAGGTATTCAGTATATGAAATGCCTGAAAGAATGAATTAAGAGCTGAGTAACACTAGAAATGCGTTGCCCTGGGAGGTGTGTGTTCCCCGTCATCACTATGTTGAACCATAGGCTGGCCTATAAGTTGGCAGGAATACTATCCTTTGGCTCTGAGCCACAGTTGGAAGGTGGAAAGGAATGAGAACTGTTCCAGCCAAAGATGTTGCAATCTTACAGTCCAAGAAAAATTGCATAGGAAATGTATGGCTGCCAGGAGGCTCCAAAGAGCAATACACGCCACGTTCCTAACTTTCTGACCTATGTATGTTTTATGTTGTGGAAAACCATAATGACATTTATTTCTCCTAAAATTAAGGATTTTGGAGGGTAAGGGAATGGCTGAAGATGAGGGTTCTTGGCATAGTCAGCTAATCAAAGGCAGAAGAACATAAATCAGAGTGGAATTTGACATAAACTGGCAAGAGGTCCCTAGACAATTCCTGCCTGACCTGGAAAGTTAAATGACCTCATCATCCAAGACCTAGAGACCAACACCCACTTCCATGCTGCAAACCAATAACTATAGAAAGAGAAAGGAATGTTCAGAGCGTCTACCGACACAGAATGCAATTCCATCCCATAGTTACTGATCAATACATTATTGTATTGTGTACGCAAGCTCCAGGGTTAGAAGGTACAGGGGAAACAGATATACTTGGCCTAAAGGAGATTCTAGTCTCACAAGGAATTAAAAGAGGGAGTCAAGACAGGGTGTGATCAACGCTAATGAAGAGGAACAAGTAAATACATTGAGAATTCGGGAAGAAAGCTCGCTGCCAGCAGAGGGCACCAGTGGAACAGCAGAATGTGATGGAAACTGTGGAGCCATTTACATGCTATTTCAGGGGGTTATACATTGCTTGATGCTCAATTCTGATTCTTCCCTAGGGCTCATGGCCCTGAGAATAAAATGCCCAAATCTAATACACCTTGCCACCTTGCTTTATTGATGGGGAAAACAAAAGCTTCCAGCTCAGGGTCTCTTGGCTCCTAGTCCCAGTGTTTTTTTTTCCACTAAGCCATGAACGTCCACAGACTTTAGTTCCACTTCCCTTTCTCACAAAGACAGTAACCTCAGAATACCACCCCAAGCACAGAAACAGACCTAGAGACAAGGGGATGAGACTCGCCTGCTAGAAAGGCCCCTCCCCATATGCAAAGAAACCTTGAAGCCTGAAGCAATTCTATCCACTTCTCAGTTCTATCCATACAGGTATCCCTCCTCACCTAACCTTCTTCTGGGCCTCTCTCTGGCTCAAGGACATTCAGTGGGACCCCAGGACTAAAAGACACACTGCCCAGTCTAGCATTAAAGATCTTCCATGATAGGGCCCTGACGTGCCTTTCCAGGCTATTTTTCATACTCCTCCCCATACACCCTCTCTTCTGGCCAAGTGAACACCCACCAACTCTCTGTCTCTTCACTTTTGCTCATGCTTGTCCGTGAGAACAGCACGCCTACCCCTTCCATCCAAATCCTGCCCATTTTGCAAGACCCAGCTTAGATGTGGAGTGGCCAGGCTCCAACTCAGACCCTGACCATGTGTCATCCTTCCCCTGCAAGGCAGATCAGTTGACATTCCTCTAATTACTCTCATCCTAGTCATTCTATTTGCTGCCAAAGATGTTGTCACTTTCTGTTCACTTAAGAAAACTCACATATGGAAATTCACAAGACCTCTGAAAAAGCCCATTTTTTCTTGGTTCTAATAATAAAAAGCAAGCCCTAAGGATACCAAGTGTTTTATTACTCAAATAGTTTGATTTAACTTCAGAGAGTAGGCTTGCTAACAAAGCTGCTAGAAGTAAAGCTTTGTGATTAGTCAAAGCTCTGCAAGGAACATAAGAGGCAGCAATCTAATCCAGTCTTAGGGTTGGCATTCTCTAATTACTAAAATATCATTAACAGGCCCTCTATCAGACCTCAGAGCTAAAAGAATGTAATCTTTCCATCTCTTCTTATGAATCCTATTTAAGGCCTGTGTTACCATTCTCTTTGGTTCGTGGGGCCAGAAGGGTCTCAGAGATCAAGGTATCTGGTCAATCCCCTCACCCTGGCAATGGTAAGGAGGTCCACAGAGAAGGCACTTGCCCAGGTTCAGAACCTATAACTTGTTTCCAGTTCTGGTGTTCTAGGTACTATCATGTACTAAGGAATCCTTTTATTTCTACTAAAATAGGTTCATTAACAGAGCCCAACCCAAGGCCAAGGGATGTGTTTGGGGAAGGAACTCACGAGAGCCTTGGTGGTTTTCTCAGTCCGGTCTTTGGCAAGGTTAAAACCACAACTGGGGCAAATCCGTGGTTTATGCCGGTTGGTGTAGACATAACTACAAGAGGGATTCTTGCACTTTCCCCGGCCTCTTGATGTAGCCAGGCCCAAATCCTAAAAAAGTAAGACCAATGTTCAATTCTTCAAAAATTGAGTTATACCTGGACAGAGCCAAGAACCAGGATGACCAGCTATCAATAAATTAGAGAAGAAAGTGGCAAATGCAAAACCAGATTTAGACTAATTTCCAAAGAGGCTTGAAGCAAGATCCCTTTTCTGCAGTTTCCCCTTTACTCTTAATACAGCCTGTATAATTTGGTCAAGTCCTTCTCCTGCTGTCAATCAAGTGAGTTGACTGTCAAAGGTCAGAGATTCAAATGCCTCCAAGGCTCAGGCAACTGGCAGAATGAAACAGGCCTGTTCTAATGAAGAGTGTAAGAGATTGTGGTGTACTAAAGACTTCCAGCCCTTCCTAAATACAAATTGTAACTTCTAAAATACGGAAGCTAAAAGCTCTAGCATTTAGTCTCCTATGACAAGATGCTATCTAATCAGTCAAGAGAGGGTCAGTCCTGGGCCGTTTTCACCAGATGGTAACCAGAGTGGCCAACTGTAGCCAAAAGGAGCGGGTGATGAGAATATGCATGGCATGCAGAAGGTAATAATTAAGCCTTTGGAAAAAGAAAACTGAGATCTCGGGATAAGAGACACATTCTCCTTAAAGATCAGGCCAGACTACGTACTAACCTACCATCCTGTGCTGTCTTGTTCACTATTGAATCACCAGTACAAAGCCTGGCACAGAGCAGGTGCTCAATACATCTTTTTTTGAGTGAACGACTCTTTATCCGGTAAGAATTTATAAAAATGTAGCTGCTCTATCAAAAGTTATGTATCTTACTCAACTTAGCCAGAGAACCTGTCAAAGGTATTTGGCTGGTTGACATCATAAGGATCAACAAAATTAGAGAATGTTAAGAGCAAGAGAAACCAACGTAGCACGTTAGAGACAATAAAAACTGAGGACCAGAGGAGGAAAGAGCCTTGCCTAAGGACAGAGAGCATGCTAGCAGCAGAGCCAGATCCACTTCTGGACTAGGATTTTTAAGCATCAAGTGTTTATTCCACTGTTCCACAATGCTCACCCTCCAAAAGAATGACCCCAGAGTCACACATCTGTGTTATGTTAAATATAAAAAAGAGGGAAAGGGAAAACCTTGGTGGGAAATGCCAGGCTAAACAAAATAAGTTGCTTTACTAAAGTACTTTTCAAACCCTTTAAGATACTAGGATTGAATGTGATTCTATTTTGGGGAGGAAGAATTCATTTCCCAAACTTGTATATGGAACACACTTTTGAGGCTAAAAGGTCCAAAGATTGCTGAATGCTAAACTGGACTAGATTCTCATCTCCAACTACTTTCAGTGAGATACCCTGATCTCAGCTTTATAGATCTCTCCTGGGAAAAACAAATCTAGCTGATTCGCCCAGGAGCTATCATTTATATTAGTGACAGGGTTTCAGAATCAATGATCTATCCCTGACCCTCCTTTCACTCCTGACTACCACTACTTCCCACCCACCAGACTTCTACTCACTCTAAACCACAAAATCAAACCACCTCTGGGTCAACCCATCTCCTGGCTGCACTTACCAGTGTGACAGTACAGCTGTACTTATATGGAGGAAACATATCAGGCTTGACTTCTACAACTTTCAACTGAGACGTCCTATTGGCCAAGCCATTTGGTATCTGTGGATCAGAACAAATTATTTAGTGTGTCTGAACCTCAAACTCCTGAGGTCCTGTGTTTGAAAACAGCTTGAGGAAATAGTTCCCAAGGAAATGTGCAGAGCCATGCTCCAAATGAGCAGGTTCAAAGACTGCCACGCTCTTCTGTGCAGCTTCTAACACTGCACATTAGAAACACTATGCATCAGATTTACAAATACTATCAAGTGAAAAGAAGCATATAATAGCTATGTGGTTGAATAATATTGGCATAGAAAGAAATCTGAAGGATTATTCACTAAAGTACTGGGGGTGAGAGAATATCATGATTGTTTCCCTTTTACCACTATAAAATGTCAAATGTTCTATACTGAATGTAGATGCTACTTATGTAATTAAAAAAGAAAAGATGAAGAAAGCATTCTAAATTAAAAGTATTTTGTAATACTGAAATTAAGTTGATTTAAGGAACAAAAAATTTCATGTATTTAAAGTTTAAGACTAGAAAAAGGGCTTATTTTAACAAATAACGATTTTTTAAACCAAAGAAAGCTATTTACAGAGAAGACTAGAAGTTTACAAAGTAAAGGGACGAATCTAAGGGCTGGAAATCTACAAAGTGGTGCTCTCAGTGCTGACAACACCTGGATGACAAGCAGGTTAGCTTTCAAAGTAAAAGCCAGTTGATATTTTTGTTGTGGCAAATTCAGAACCATCAGACAAAGGAAGTTACCCAACAGTGCACATGGCAAGGGAGATGGTAGACCAATTTTCCTGTTTCAATTTGGTTCATGACAGGGTTTTCAAGCTATAAGCCATAATCCACTGAGGGGTTGTGAAATTTAATGAGCTAAAATTAGCACTTTGAAAAAAGAAATGGAAAACACCTAAGTGACTGCGAACAATTAAGGGCATTGCTTCATTAAACTTTTAATGTGTGGCTGTATGTATGTTTAGTGGGCTGTGATGTAAAAATGTGTTTCCTATTGAGGATCTTGGTTAAAAAGCAGTCTGGTGAACAATGCTGATTAAGGGAATTTTGATTATTACTATTCTAGCCACATATGGCAAAGGAACTAAAAAATAAATCTAAGAATAAATGTGCTTGGAATTTTGACACCTCGGAAATCTTAAGTAACTATATATTGTTAAATCGGACTGAACTGGCTACAAACCAGTACACAGAGTAAGAGCTATATTTTTTTAGTTTAAAAACTTGTATTAAAAAAGTATACATACACTAGTGCCGAAATGACTTGAAGGCTAAAGGAGCACACACTGGACTGTTAATAGTAGTTCGTTCTGGGTGGCAGAATCTCAAGGGACTTATTTTCTTTCTGCCTTACCTGAATTTTCTGTATTTTCTAGAACCAGGCATTCATTTTTTTAAAGGAGGCTAAAGAGACATGACAACTAAACACAATATCTAATCTTAGACTGGATCCTGTACTCGAGTAGAAACATGCTATAAAGGACATAATTGAATAAAACTGACAGGACTGGAATACTGTATCAGTGTTTCAGTAACAGAATATCCTTATTCTTAGGAAACACATACTGAAGCATTAAGAAGTAAAAGGCCATATAGCCATAACTTATGTATATTTTATAAATACACATATATGGGAGGACACACGAGTACATTATAAAGCCAAATGGACTAATACGTTATCAATAGGTGACTGGGTAACGAGTACAGGAGTGCTCTGTGTTTTTGCTAATTTTTACTCGTGCAAGTGTTTTTCTAAGTTTTCAATTATTTCTAGATAGTTTTAAAACAGACATTTATTTGAAAACAAGGAAAGAAATTAACTAAAAAGCAGTAACTCATTTATGCTAAACCTCCTCCCAGAGGTCCACCAGTGTAAGAATAAGGGCCTGCTTTTGGCATAGGTCTTTAGGACACTAAATGGAACCCCTGTTCTTGGAGCAACAGCTCCTCCTTAGGGAAGGGAATGCATCTTACCTTCACCTCACCAGAGTTAGATGGCTGTTGGATGGGCTGGCCCAGCTGCTTCAGCGTGCTTGGCTTCAGGCCACAAGTCCTCACAGAGGGAGTCTTATCTGGGACAACCAGGAGCCAAACTAGTAACTTAAGTGCATTCTGTCTCCCTAAGTCTCTCATCTCTATTCTCAACCCGCCCCCCCCCCCCCCCCCCCCGCTCCTGTCCCCTTCCCATTAGACAGCCCCTCCTCCCAGGTCTGTCCCACTCCTTACCGCTCAGGGGAAAGGCCTGCCTGGCCCTGGGCAGTCCCATGCTGCTGCCGCGGCCCACATTAGCTGGAGCTGGGAGAATTGCTCTCATGGGTCTTGCTGCAGCCAGTAATGAAGGTTTGCCCCGTGCTCTGCCTTTAAGCTCTGAAGCTTTGGGACCAGGGTTGATCAGGTCAACTCTGAAAAAAAACAAGAAGGAAAATCTAGAAATTCAGGACCAAGATTAAGAAAAAGAAAAGTGCAGTCTCTAAATAGCACTTTATTGGTGGGATAATTTAGTGGTTAAACTGTCAGGCTTTAGACAGAGGGTTCAAATAAAACCTTGAAGTAGCTGTGTGGCCCTGGGCAAGTAATTTCACTCTTCAGTTAACCTCGTTCCTAATATGTGAAATGGGACAGTAATTACATATACTTACTTCATGGGGTTATTATGAAGATAAAAAGGTGCAAAAACAGTGCCTAAATAATGTAACATCTAATCTGCCTGGAATTAGAGTGTATCAATCTCCCATATGAGAGCAGAGACCCAGGAGAACAGTCTGTTGTTTTGTGTGTTTTTTTTCATCTTTGTAGCTCACATATTGAGCACAGAGCTTGTACCATAGAAGGCCGCAATCCACGTGTGCTAAAGTGACTCACTTGCCCTAACAAAAGGTCTGAAGTGCACAGCTTCATCCTCTAAGGATACAGAACCATCTCAAAACATATTGTTCAGGATGTTGAGAATACTGATTGTCTCCGAGAAATGGATGACTGAGGATGGGACAGAAGGGTGACTTTTTCCCCCAGTATATATTCCTTATACCTTTTGAGTTTAACGATGTGAATATATTTCCTACTCAGCAATAAAAATGTTTTAAATTATAATAACATAAATCAGAATTTCTAAACATGGGCAGTATTAATATTATGGGCCAGAAAATTCTTTGTTGTGGGGCTATTCTATGTATTGTAGGATATGTAGCAGCATTCCTGGCCTCTACCTGCTAGATGCTGGTAGTAACCCTTACCCTGAGTCCCAGTTGTAACAACCAAAAGTGTCTCTGAACATTGCCGCAATGTCCCCTGGAGGCAAAATGCTCCCCATTGTGAACCACTGTATGAATAAGTAAGGGCTTTCAGTTACAAGACCACAATCCCCTCTAGGAAGGGGCTATATGGAGAATACAGTCAAGCCTTAAAAGAGGTAAAGGGGGAGGGGGTGGGGAATTAGCTGACACTTACGATTTCCTCCCATCTGCAAGGCCTACAATCTTTTTTGGTCTATATGGTCAGCCACTGAGAATAAGACTTTTTTCAATACTCAATTCAAGATTTTTCAGAAGAGAGAACTGAACATAAGAGGCATGAAGTGACTATGCCCTAGGTCAAATGGAAGCCAGGGACAGAGTCACAAACAACTGAATTCTCTGACCACCATGACAGGAATCTTTCTATAAGGTAGCCTTAATAGAGCTTCTCTTTCCAAATCTAGTATCAGGACTGAATAGTAGTTTATAGTATTGCCTATAGCCAACAAGACCCTGATAACAGCTTTAGGGAAACTGACAGGAAGAGATGTATAAGGAACCTAACAGCAGGGCATGGACAGCAGAGTATAAGAGGAAAGGTAAATCATTCCATGTTTCTAGGCCTTCGTTTTTGTACCTCCAAGATAGGAGCCATTAATGGCTCTGTGGCCTCCCAGGAATGCTGTAAGGACATGGGACAAAACAAACATGAGTTAAGTCTAAAGGCAATCCTATAATGTATAAACACAGTGGTTTACCCTGTAAGTTTTTTAGAAGCAGGGAGTGGGCTGGAAGTGCTGGTCCCCTCGGCTGGTGGTGGTATGTCTGGGCTAGGACTGTCATTCTCAGTTGTCTTCAGAGAGACCTCAGGCTGCACACCACTCTTGACCACTGGCGTCTTAGTGACTGCTGTACGATTCCCAGGAGATTCCTTGACCAAAACATGGGCATCTGAGATGATCACTTCTTCCCACTCATTCTCCTCACCCACTTCTCTTGGAGGAGCTACACTTAAGAGCTGGCTTACAGCTTCCGAGTTCTCCAGAGTCAGTTTAGAGGTGGTTTCCTTAGAGGAATTTTGCTCAGTGAGGACAGGCTGCTGATTTCTTTTAACCACAGAGCCTTTAGAGGAGATGCCAGAAGCCAATTCCACTTTGACTTTGGCTGGCTTTTCCTAGAAAAAAATAAAAATACCTTGTATGCATATGCCATTTTACAACTGACAACACATTCACAAATATTCTCTCATTTGATCCTCATAACAATAATGTAAGGGCAATAGATAAGGAAGCTGAGCCCTGAGAGAGGTAGAAGCTAATGTAAGGTCCCAAGTATGAAACTGGCCTGAATCTAAGTCTTATGACTCCAGGTCCCTTTCACTACAGTATTCAATGCCGGAGTTAGGATAAAGCTCTTCTCCTAACAAACTTCTTACTGGCATGCCTCTTTAGGTTTCAGCAAACAAACACTGACATTTTTTACCTTGACCTTTGACTGTTCAAAGCCTACTTTTCTCTATGTCTAGGAAGAGGCTGGCATGCTGTCACATTGGGCCCAGAAGTCCTAACTTATTTATCTTGGTGGTCCCTTTATGAGTCTCAGTTAATACCAATGTGCTCACAATCTACAGAGATAGACTTGAAGCTTCCAACTCTGTTGGGGAAAAGTCTATCTTTTGTCCCCAGATTCAGGTGAATATTAAGCCTGACTTACACATAGGCTACAAACTTCTCCCTGGGTCAGTTTAACTCATATACTTATTATTTATGGGCTAGAAAATATTCAAAATCACTAAAAAATACCAGCTTCTATCTCAGATAGAACTACTTTTAAAAATTCCTTGGAGCTTTAGCTTTTATGCAATCAGCATATAAACATACATGTATACACAGGATGGAGCAAAAGTAGGTTTGCAGCCCTGGCCGGTTTGGCTCAGTGGATAGAGCGTCGGCCTTCGGACTGGAGGGTCTCAGGTTCGATTCCGGTCGGGGGCATGTACCTTGGTTGCGGGCACATCCCTGGTGGGAGGTGTGCAGGAGGCAGCTGATCGATGTTTCTCTCTCATTGATGTTTCTAACTCTCTATCCCTCTCCCTTCCTCTCGGTAAAAAATCAATAAAATATATTAAAAAAAAAAAGTAGGTTTGCAGTTTTTCATATAGAAAGTAATATAATAATTAATAAATAATTGAAGAATAAACTCTGTGATTCACATACTCACAATTGGAAACCTACTTTGCCCCACCCTATAATTATATACATACACACTCTAAAGATCTTTTAAATAGTACTTGTCTCCAGGAAAGGTCTCAGAAAGGTTTCTTTCTTTTATATGTGTAGTGAAAGGCACTGTAAACTAGAGGACATGAAACATAAAAGCTGGGTTCCATCTAGGCTCAGCTTCACTCCTAATTACTCAAGTGGCCCAAGGCAAGCTCTATCTGAAGCCTCATTTCCCCATCCTATAAAAGGCTAATATGCAAATCGACCGAATGGCGGAACTAATGGTCACTATGATGCACACTGACCACCAGGGGGCAGACGCTCAATGCAGGAGCTGCCCCCTGATGGTCAGTGCGCTCCCACAGGGGGAGCGCCACCCAGCCTGAAGCTGGGCTCACGGCTGGTGAGCACAGCGACGGTGGGAGGAGCCTCTCCTGCCTCCGTGGCAGCACTAAGGAGCAGCGAGCCAAGCAGTAAGGAGCAGCGAGCAGGCGGGCGGTAAGGAGTGAGGGGTCCCAGACTGTGAGAGGACACAGGCTGGGCTGAGGGACACCCCCACCCAGTGCACGAATGTCATGCACCGGGCCTCTAGTTATAAAATAAGAGAGTTGGGCTCTCAGTGTTTGTCAACAGCAGCAAGATAGCCTTTCAGGTGACCCCTGCTCCACCAGCATCTGTGCTGTCATTAAATTTTATCACTACCTTCCAGTCACTGATTTGCAAAAACCCCTCACCCTTCCAAAGCCCCTCAGGCAGCGTGTCACCTCTAGCTAAGAACTTTAAGAAATTATAGACAACCTTTAAGAAATCTCCATAAAGCATTCTCAGATTCTAACACCCACTAGCCCATGAGGATGAGTAGAGAGATACAGGGCTTACTGACTGCTAAAGAGGAAAAAGTCTGCAGAAAAATAGGAGACAAGTTAAACTAAGCTTCTAAGATGACATCTTTGAGCAAAACACTGCTCACGTAAGTAGACTATTTTAGACGAAGATCCTTTGCAGGAAAACTGGATAACTTAAGCAATAAGCTAAAATTCTAGTTGGTGATCTCAGATTTCCTTACTCAGTCTCCCCTTTTTAGACGTCACCTTTCTTTCAAGATGAAAGACAAATACTACCAGTTGCCCACTCAGAGACCTCAATTAGCACCATCAGAGAACCCAAAGGAGTGCGGTGCTGAGCTACAGGGCCTTCTACGCCATCCTTTGTTCCATCCAACTCATTGGGAACCGTGCCACACGTCTTTTGGGGCTAATTTTAGCCAGTATGAGCTCCAGAACAATACAAGAAAAGGTGAGTCATTTCCTGACTGGCGTGGACATATTTGGAGCTTTTAGAAACTATTTATACTTGCTTCAAAAAATCAGAACTAAAAAGATGTTAGCAATGCTTAAAAAGTGTGGTTTAGTGGAAGAAAAGGCACTGGCATAATTAGTGAACTTAACAAGTCACTTCCCTTGAATCTATTTCCCCTCAGCTAGAAACCTGGAGTTGAACTGATAACCAAAGTCACTTTTAACTCTAAAATTCAAAGTACATTAATGCTAAAATGTTACTCTTTTTCTTTTTGCACTCACTTATTCATTCCTATGAGGTTTAGAAATCATAGAATCTACTCTTCACACAGTAACTCCTGGAAAAACCTTTGAGAAAAAATTCTGACTTAGCAAGTCAATATGGGGATGAGTAGCTAAAAAAAAATTGTCTTCACGTCATGAGTTTGAGCTCAGAAAGAGAACCAAGGCACAAAGTTATTTTAATCAAAGGTGGGGAAAAAAGACATAAAATGAAAAAGAAAAGAAAGCCAAGTAAAAACATAATCTGAAGAAGTGAAGGGCACAGGATCAATAAGATTGTTCCATGCAAAAGCACAGAAAATAAGGTCAACAGACAGACCTTTTGTGCAGGAGTGAAGAAAGGCCAAGGAAGGTTCGAACACTATCCAACTCAATCTCCCTACTGCAACTGGGGAAGTACTTTTTGGGGAGACTAACTAGGGTGGGAATAAACAGGATGGCTTCACAGAGGCACACCGGAAGTAGGCACAAGACACTGGACAAAACCTCCTGAGAGACACTAGCACTAGATCCTTCCTGCCCCTTGAAAGATCAAATTACTAGCAATAACAGAGACAATAATTATATTGCTGCCAACAAGGACAGGAATGAAGCCTCACTGAGGATTTAATATATGCCAGGAATGTGTCATCCACTTTACATGAATAATCTTACTGGACTCCTGCAACAACCCTAATGAGTTAGGTAGTGTTGTTAACTTACAGTTACAAATGAAAGGAAACCTAAATCAAGAGTAGAAACATAAAATGACTTGCCCAAGGTTGCATAGCTAAAAACTTGGGAAGCAGGGGTTTGAACTGAGGAAGCTGACTCCAGGACTGTTTTCCTAATTATTATCCTATTCTGTTTCCTAGAATTGGTACTACCCAAACTTCAACACGGAGCCAGAGGGCAAAAATCATCATCCCAATTATTTTCAAGGAGATGTTGTATGGAAATTGCCCCAGATAAACTTAATAAGTATACTGCAATATAAGTTTTATCTACACAAATAAATCTGGACTATGCTGAATTAAACACAGTACATACACAATCCTAAACTATTTTCACAAAGACAATACCCTTTTTCCTCTTCTATCTACCCAAATTCTACTTATCTAGACCATCCCCTCTATAAAACCATCCTGACTATTTTAGTCTTTTTGGCCCTGAATAATTTACAGACTAATGTAAAAATGTGACAAGCATGTATGATTTATATAGTAAGTGCAAAGCATAAAACTGGTAACAAAATACATGTGTTGAACTGAACTTCACAGGGGCATAGCTTTGATGCTCATGTATTTACTAAGCATCAATTATCTAGAGAGATGGTATATATTTGGAAAGTTAGATTATGAAAGATCTTGAATATTAGTTAAGTACCTCCACTCTTAATAGGAGCATAGATTGAAAGGACTTCGAGCTAAGGAGTGAGAAGATGTGAGCTACACATCTGAATAGCAAAACAGTCAGTGTAAAGGATGGGCTGTTAAAAATTTAACCCTAATAGGAAATGAATAAATTAACATGGGATAGTCATCCATGGGAAATTATAAAACCATTACAGATAATGTTTTTGAAAAATATTTAAAGACATGATATATTAAATGAAAAAAGGGAAGATACAGAACTTGTATATTAACACAAAAAAAGACCAAAATATTAACTAATAATAGCTTTTCTTTGGATGGCATAAGACTATGGGTAACATTTTATTCTTTCTTTTTAAAACAGTCTACAATGAAATTGACTTACTTGTATGGTCAGAAAATGAAAATAAGCATTAATTTTTAAAGTTATCTGTTCTGAAGGAAAATCTACTTTGTGGACTTCCAAATCAGCAATGGCCAATAGATTTTACCTTTGGGATCCACTTCCCTCCAAGGAAGTTACCACACATAGGGCACTTAGGTGGTTTGTGCCTTGTGACATATGTAAAGGAGCAACCTGGGCTGGTGCATGTCCCATGGCCTCGGCGGGTATATGTAGTGGTCTGTAAAAATTAAAAAAAAAAAAAAAAAAGGGTCAGAATCAACACCACAGTCTAACCTCTCTCAGATCCTGATGACCATTATCACAACAATGCCAGCAGGATACTAGCTTGTAGAAGGATAGGCAATCTATAATAATAAAAGTGTGAAATGCTAAATTAGACCGGACTTCCTTCCAGATGACCTTCCAGACGAAGCCAGGGTCCCAGGTGCCAGAGAAGCCAGTGCCAGCAGCCAAGGGAAGGAAGGCCTACTCTTGCACAAATTTTGTGCACTGGGCCTCTAGTTCATGGTATAAAAGGTTGGAGTTGGAAAGGTCTGACTAGCTACAACTAGTGCACTTTTTAGAAAGTTCAAATGAGAAAAGAGAGCTGTCCAAGGTTATAGTTAGGCACCAGAAAAATAAAGATCGTAATAGCTGCTATTTTTTAAATTGATACATAACTGACATATAACGTTAGTTTCAGATGCCCAACATAATGATCAATATTTGTATATGTTGCATAACAATCACCACAATAAATCTAGTTAATATCCATGAGTACATATTTATAATTTTTTTTCTTGTGATAGAGTGGTTGCTATTAATTGAGCAGGGAATCACACAGTGCTGAACACTTTACATAGTATCTCATTTAATGCTCTTAGCAATGCTCTTAAGTTTATCACTCCTGAGGTTCAGAGCAGTTAAATGCTTTGCCTCAAATAGTAGTAATTCAAGGGCAGAGGTAGACCTAGAAACCAGATCTCTCTAATTCTTGGTCCAAGATTTCCATGCACCCAGCTGCACCCTATGGCTTTGAATACTTCAAAGAATGTGCTTCATCTTCATTCTTTATTAGTTAAAAGTCAGAGAACTTAGGGCTCAGAGATAAAAAAGTAGACCATGGTCACTAAAAAATGAGAGGGAACTCCAACAGAAACCAGAATTTAAGTACTATTTTCGATACCTGGTTGGCCATCCAAGTATGCAGAGGGCAGACTTGTTTGAGTTATACCTAACATTTTCAATTATACAGGTGGTCAACTTTGTTGTTCAAAGGTCAATTTTATTTGCATATGAATATACTCAGCCACTGGCTCTCACCATCCCTGCTGATTTCCCTTTCAACAGGCTATATTACAATGGGTAGTTACAATGCAGTTACAAGTAGAAATTAGCCATAAACCATTTCTAGATTAATGTTGGAAAGAAAACATTCCCTGTCAGATTTGTTCTGTCACTAATGAATGTGTATTCAGCTATCAATCCCAGCTTCCCTAGCCTGGCCAAAAATAAATAAATAAATAACCTCCCTTGAGAAAACACCTAGCTGCCACTAGGCTACCTCTTTCAGGACACCTAGGAAAAGGTGATTATGATAATGATAACAACAGGGCAAAAATGAGTGTGAAGTGGTGTGGCACCAGGAAAAAAGACCAAGCTGTGGATTAAAGCTTTGCTACTGACACACTGAATGACCAGATAATCTCTGAGAACTTTGCCAGTCCCAGCGTCCGAAGGTCTAAGACTTCTAGGAAACTACCTGGAAGAGAATTGTTATGGAGGCCTAGTCTCCATTAATTCCCCACACACTGACCAGTTTGATAGAGGTGGGATTTTCCACAACCGAGTAGGCAGGAAGAGGCAACATGATGAACTGTGCGGCTGGCGCCGAGGAGCTACTCTCACTGGAATCCTGTGGGCAAATGGGGAGAGACAGAGTGAAGTACACCGAGGACCGCCCCAACACCAAGACCAGATCGAGTCCAATAACCACAATGTGCTTATTTAAAAGAATAAAGAATCTACAATTGTCTCAAAATAAGAAGTTTACTTAAGAGCAAATAAAAGTAGAAAAGAAACATTATGACAGGGAATGTACTATCCTCATTTTATAGATAAAAAACTGAGGTTCTGAGAGACTTCGGACTCCTAAGATCACATAAGCAGTTAGTGAAAGAACACAACCCTTCCGGCCCTATCAAATGTCCTTACCCGGCCAGTGGCATGCTTCGTTATTATAAGTAGCACTGAGGCAACAAACAATAAAATGGATTCAGGCCTGGCATGGATTCTTCTGCAGAGGTACCTGCTCTCATCTTTACAGGCCATAGGGGCTACAGCATGCTGGTCCTACCTCTGAGGATACCATCCTACCAAGTGTAATAAAGGGCATGGTGGCATATTCCTACTTCAGGGGTCCAGGCTGTGGATCACTGAAGCTGCTCTTTCCCCTCATTTAGGCGTGACATGTAAGCTCTGGACAGAGACTTGCCTCTTCTTCCTCAATGATTAGTCCCATCAACCTGAAGAGAACTCCCTTCTTCCTACCTAACCTGTACCCATGAAGACCATTTGAAAATTCTCCTACACAGTTCAAGGTGCCACTTTGTTTGTTGAAACAATCTTTAGGAAACATAAAATCCTGACTGATACTAATACCTGACAGATCCTGGCTTTACCTCATGGTAGCCCACATGCCATTTCCTCCTTCCTGCTAATGTATTATGTACTACCTCGTATGAGGAAAGTTCCACTTATGCTGGGCAAGAGGAGCTAGCAAAATGCCTGAGAAACAGGGAACAACTTGGAGCAAGCCCAGGGTTAAGAAGGTTCAAGAGGACTGCAGTCCCACTGGAGGTGCCCCGTCAGCAGCTCTCTCCATTACCACAGCTCCAAGGTCACACTGCATGGTGCTGGTGCCTTTTTAGTAATTCTCGAGGAAGTAAAAGACATCAGTACCAAAGCCACTTACCCTCATGACTGTTACCACTGACATGCTCTCCCCCACCTGGGGTTGAGGCACAGCCAGGCTTCCGGTGGGGAGGTCTGGTGAGCCGTTCACTAAGGTCTCTTCAATTACCAGGCTTGTCTGGTAAGGCTGGTGGCTCTCCCCTACCTCCAGGGAAGCCTCCTCCAGGAGCACATCCTGGCCAAGGATCTCTGAGGTGGTGACCTCCTGTACAGCACCCGGCTGGGCAAGGGCTCCCACCTCCTCCGCTAGGGCCTCCACAGCCATGCACTGCTCTGCCATGCCTGCATGGCTAGGCACTGTCTCCAAGGCTGTGTTGGATACAAGAGATGGTCCTTTTGAGGACACCTGGTTCTGGGCCACACACAGTTCCAGCTGAGGGCAGCTCCGGTCCTCCTGCAGGCTGCTCTTGGGGATGATGATGTAATCCGAGCGGGGCAGGATCTTGCGGAAACCTGGGATGTCCGGAACCACAGCGGTCAGTGTAGAGAGCTTAGAGTTCTGAAGATGAGGAGGCCAGAAAAGGGAGACAAGCAAAGATAAATGGAGTAAAGTAACATGGATATATATATATATATATATATGAGCTTTTTTTTTCTCCCTGCAAAAGGGACCAGAAAGACTCTACTCTCTTGACTTAAGATTTAGATAGGTTCAGCCTCTGTAACAGCAACGCCATCTTCATTTGAATCACACTTTAACCAATGTAGTTTCCTTGCTCATTCACACAGGAAACTGAGAACATGGATTAGACTCTGCAAAGGGCACTGATCTTGGCATCCAAAACTGTGACTGGGAACCCAGGTTTGGCATAATCTCGAGCAAATCCGGTCCCCTGTTCGGACTAGCCACCCAAACTGTAAAACGAGGGATCTGAATCTAGCTACTTATGAGTTCCTTTCCAGCTCTGATACTTTAGGATTCCACAGTAGCAGAAAATTTAAACAACAGAATTTATAATGTGCAATAAAAGAGCAAAAAGCCTAAATTACAAGTCAAGGCCTAGTTGGAACTCAAGGCAGCAAGAGTTCAAACACTGTTGGTTTCTCCCAGATTACAAAGAAAAGGATGATGAGATCATGGAGCTAAGAGGCCTCCTAAGAGAATGTGCCTTTGGGAGGGGTTATCTGACAAGGGTCTAAATAAATTGGGGGTGAGGAGAAGAATACAAATATTAACACTGACCTAGGATCTTCAAATTTAGAAAATAATTTCCTAACCAAAAAACAACACTATTAAGTTAGATACTATTATTATTCCCACGCGGCAATGAAGGAATTGAAGCTCACGGAGGTACCCTTTCCCAAAACACAAAACTAGCAAGTAAAAAGCTGGGACTCCAGGCCAGGTCTACTAAAATGTTCTGCTTCCTCTCCCCCTATAAGGACTGTTTCCCAGACTCACAGTTTATAAACAAATTACCTGGAGGAGGGAGTCCACAGTGGCATCTCCAATACTGTAGGTAACACAAAGCTGTTCCTGGGAGAGGAATGCCAAGCCAATAAGGACAAAATATCTAAATGGCAGTGGAAGACAGGCTCCACTAAGGGAAACCAGGCACTAGAAGCACAACCCTGTATGACTAATTGGCACCAAGAAAAAGGTGCTTTTGTGTTTGCCCCCTTTTTCAATTTAAACTGAAAGTTACCCAATAAGAAAAATAGAAAAGTTCAAAGTGAGAACTGAAATGGAACAAAAAATATTTCAGAAGCATTCTTTAAAAGAAACACTAAGTCAATTACAAAAGGATCTTAAAATCAAAAGCAATAAAGTCAATGAGTCTACTTAAGGTACAAAGGAAGCACTCAGATGAAACAGGAAAGCAGACAGACCGAATCCTTTATGGAACCTTTACTGAAGAGATAATGGAGAAATGATATTCTCAAGTCATCCTTTGAAGCAGACAGGTCAGGAGAACAAAACTAACTAGTGGCAAATGCACAGGATGGTCTGGACTTAATCAACAGATTCAAGGATAGAGAAATCAGGATGGCCTAAACCAGCCGTCACCAACCTTTGGACCTCACGGACCACCAGTTGGCAACCACTGGCCTAAAAGACATTCATCTTACGGACTGGAAGGAATAACACTGGAACTATGGGCTCTACTCCTTGGTAGGAGACCTGAGGGGCTGCTGAGGAGACAGCATGCCACAAGTACTCTGCTAGGCTTTCAAAGTATGCAGAAAGAGGGTCTCACCTTCACACCAGGCAATGTGGGTGAGGTCAAACACAGCGTATAAAGCAGGGGTGGGGAATGTCTGGCCCGTGGGCCTTATAAAGCTCTCGAAATCATTTGGTCTGGCCCTGCCAAGGCATTAGGGGTGAGCTAATTAAATGTTTGCCCAAATATAGCAGGCTAATTTTTAAGGTGATACTTTTGTATGGCCCATGAATAACAACATAAATATCCAAATGGCCCTTCACAGAAAAAAGGTTCCCAACCCCTGACATAAAGCCTCACCCAGTCTTGGCAAAGTCCAGATGCTCATTAAATGCCACCTTTTCTTATTATATGGTCACTGAACACTGAATCTACTAAAGAGTGATATTTATTGACCGAGTCAGTATGTGCCAAGAACTCAGCTAGGTGCTTTACATTATCTATTTTAAATAGTATGAGTAGATACAATTATCTCCATTTTACAAATGAGGAAACCAAAACTCAAAGGTTAAGTGGTTCTTCCAAGGTCACAGCTAGTTAGTATCAGAGCTAATCTATTCATGTTCTGGTCGCAGAGGTAAAATAATGGTAGATATAAATTAAAAATGGATAACAAAGAATCATGGCAGAGGATTTATGTTTTTTAAAGTCTTAATAAGACCTACAGTAATGTATTTTTAAGAACCATATCTCTACTCCATCCCTGGCTGGTGTGGTTCAGTGAATACAGCACTGGCCTGAGCACCGAAAGGTCTCAGGTTCAACTCCCGGTCAAGGGCATGTACCTGGGTTGCAGGTTCGTTCTCGGCCCCCTGTGGGGATACACGCAGGAGGCAGCCAGCTAATATGTCTCTCTCACATTGATGTCTCTCTCTCTTCCTTCTTCCCTCTTTCCCTCCCTCCCTCACTTCCAGTCTCTCTGAAAAGCAATAGAAAAAATATCCTCAGGTGAGAATTAACAAACAAAAAAATCACTACAGATTAGGTGAAAATTTTTTGGTATCATGGGCAAAAAGATTGTTGACTTTATAATGGCCAAACCAAAGGGAGTATGTGTACTTCTTCTAGACTCCACTTCCTTTCCCCTCCCCCTGCCCCGCACCCTCCCACAGTGATTGTTTCCCAGATTCAGTTAATAAACAAATTATCTGGAGGAGGAAGTACACAGTGACATCTCCAATACTATAGGTAACACAAAGCTGTTCCTGGACGAGGAATGCCAAGCCAATAAGGACAAAATACCTAATTGGCAGTGGCAATGAGCTCCACAAAGGGAAAAATACAGCCTGTTCTGCCAAACAGTTGCATTCCTGGGGAACCTTTGCTTTACATTATAAAAAAAAGTTAGAGACAATTGTTTTCATTAAAAAAATGGAGTTAAAGTTAAAAGGTT
This sequence comes from Cnephaeus nilssonii, assembly GCF_951640355.1. Classification (NCBI taxonomy): domain Eukaryota; kingdom Metazoa; phylum Chordata; class Mammalia; order Chiroptera; family Vespertilionidae; genus Cnephaeus; species Cnephaeus nilssonii. The sequence goes on along the minus strand of NC_137076.1, from coordinate 88,155,537 downwards.
TCAGCATGCCATAACAAGGTTATTTTCCTAAAGGTATTTTAGTTTAAAAAAACAAAACAGTGTTAATAGTTGTCAGTTAATTTTGTTATTGTGAACTAGAATAACAAAATGGCTGAGGGACGCAAACCCAAATGCCTCCTTGCTTATTCTTTAATCCTTGCACCCAAACCTTCAGTCTCCTCCATCATCTTCTGCTTTAACCTTGCATTTCTGCTTCTAGCAAAGTTCACAGCCATCAGTGGTGATATTATACAAAGCAACTATACCTATCTCTAAACAGAGCCCAACTGCTGATCATTATACCTGACAGTAATCATTAGAACACAAATTAATTATATTACGTTCAATTTATAACATGATCATTCATGATGTAGGAGAAATGCCTATAGGGAGTGGGCAAAAGGAGATTTACTATCCTAAGTACATGAAACAGAGTTTATTCTTGTATTATATTTTTCCATACCAACTGTAAACCTACCTTTGCCCTGTATAAAGAAAAATATTTTCTACCCACAAGAATAAAGGGGCTCCAAGATACGCTAAAATTCAGAAAAAGAGCCAAGGCTCACTGCAGATAACTCAGAAAATGCCATCTCCATGTATTGCTGCAACCCGAGGACAAAAGAGTACATTGTATCTATCGTCAAAAGTAAAGCAGGCAATATCAGACAAAAGAAAGAAAAATGACTCAATTCAAAGTTTTCCCAAGAAAAGGAAAAGGAGAACAGAGGTTGATCTCCCCCAGGCCTTTACCATTGAACCAATGGAGAAATCAGTTGGGGAAAAAATTACTTACAGGATCCAAACCTTCTTTCTCTAGTTTGGCTTTCTCCAAGTAGTAACTCCTTTCAGCCACACTGAGAAGCCTCCAACTCTCGCTAATCTTCTTATTGATCTCAGACTGTGGGAGGTGGGGCAGCTCCTGCTGAACTTTCAGGTAGATGTCATAATAGTACAGAAGGTAAGCCGACCTGAGGAAGTAATGAATGCTTAAGGTTTCCCTCATTTAACTAGTAAATACGACAATGTTAGAGTTTGGATAATGAAGAGGTAGACACAAAACTCAGTATTTCATTTCAAAGCATTTAACTAAATAAGAACTGGAGCAAAGAAACATTTAAATAAGATCCCTAGATGGTGCATCAGAGGTTTCTCTCTTTAGAAACCAGGAAGCAAAGGCTTGTCTGGTTTACTTCCATGGACCTCTTTTTCTGCAGGGATGAGTGGCTTTAAAACCCAATATGAGCAAAGACAGACACAGATGCCCTGTCATTCCACCCTCAGGAAGGTTAGCTAGGGATTACATAGTCGGGTCACCACTCACAGCCTTTACAGACTATGGTTATCTCAGGCTGAGAGAGGGCAGCAAGTAGAATTATCAAAGTGACCCAATGCAGCAAGAAGTTAGAAGTATTCACAATTAAGAAGGAGAACAGAGCTATAATTTGAATAGTCTTTATAGGTATCTTGGTACTATTTATAATGCCACGTTTTTATTAATGTTTTATTTTAAATATATTTAAATACTAACAATGGTAATAATAAATAACATAGTTATTTTGTACAGTAAATCTTCCCAAGAACACTGACAGGTTCTTGGAATTGTGGCAAAACAATGTATAATGAAACCAATTTTATTAGAGGCTAATTGATATAAACAAGAGTTAAGTCCCTATAGCATCCCATCAGTGGTATAATGAAACGACACTGAAAAAACTGATGTTATTCGAGGATCTGCTTACACAGCTTCCACCATTGGTATGGTACAATTTCTTCTGACAGCCTGGAAACATGACCAAAATCTAGCCAGGAATGGCAACTGCTGGCATCAATCTCCCACTTACCACTCCCCATCTCCCTCTCCCACAACCCCAATGCCCATCTAGAGACTTCTACTGACATGGCACTCTCAGTAAATATGGATGCAGCTTTAAAGTCTTCCTCAATATAACTCTCCAAGCAGCTACTGTTGATAAATGCCAGCTACCAAAACATGTTGACTAACCTGGGTTTCTTGGCTTTTTCTCCATGTATTTTATACTTTTTCTTCTTCTTGGGTGGCCCAGGGGAAGTGTAACAGTAGGATTCCTCAATTTCCTCCATCACAACAGTTACCTCAGTACCATCATATGATGCATCCATGGCTAGAAGACAGTCAAACACAAATATGTTTCAAGAATCCACCTTAAAGGGAACAGCAAATGACTCCTTATCTCTGCCAGGGCCTTAAGGCTGAGTCATTTCCCAAACTCAGTACTCCTAAGAAATTCCTGGGGGGTACTTATTAGACACAGATTTCAGGATTCCCCCTGGCCTTCTGAATCAGAATCTCCAGAGGGTATGAAAATTTGCACGCTTAACGAGTGCCCTAGGTGATTCCTTTGACCAGACAAATGTGGGAACACGAACTTAGCCCTTTCACTTATAGGATACTCACAGTAATCCTTTGGCTCAAAGATTTTAGTGCCACATTATAAGAATCCCAGAAGTTCCCTTCCTCATGCTTCATCAACTTAAGCAAACTGCTTAATTCACTCATTCATTCAAACATGTAGTAAGTGCCTATATATGAGAGATTTCTTTACACTCTGCCAACTTGTGTGACTTCGGGCAGGTCCTTTAGCTGCAGGTTCAGTTTTCTCATGGATAAAAAAAGATGCCTCACCCACCTTACTACAGATTTTTACTGGCAAGGCTCAAGGACATCATAGCAACAATCCTATAGCAACAATCCTATCTGAGAATAGTCATTACTATACAAAAGAAAGGGTTCATTATGAAAGATGAATAATCTTTGGCTGAGGTGCTAACGGCCTGCCCAAGGCCACCACAGCAAATAGGACTTGCATTACAGATTTCCCCCCCCCCCCAATTCAAAAACTCAATTATCTAGGCCTTTTCTCATTATAATACACTGCTCCCCAACTCCACTGGCAACCCTCTAAACCAGCACAGGTCAATAAACATTCTGTGAAGACAGAAATGTCCTATTATTTGTGCTCTCCAATATGATAGCCACTTATGGCTAATGACCATCCGAAATATGGCTGGTGTGATTAAGGAATTAATCTTGTTTAATTGTAATTAACTTAAATAGCTACATATGGCTAGTAGCTATGGCACTGAGTAGCACAGGTGTAAACAGTAATCTGACAGACCAACATTAGCTCTCTGCCACTGGTCTAAGAAACAGAAAATCTACTAACAGCTCTTCCTAGTTAGTAAAAGAAACGCATACAACAGCTGAATGAGTTAGTTGTGGCTACATTCTAAGTTGGAGTTTCACTCACGAGATTCAATCTTGGAGGCAGAAAGGTTCCCAAAAACCAAGTGAATTTTATGAGAATGAAATAACATGCTTGCTCCTAAAAATCTGTCAACTTTTTTAGAGAATTTAGGATTCTGGGAACGAGTTGTGGTAGTAAACCCAGGGCTGATCTATGTATTACAAAGCCCAATCACATCTCATTTAGACCTCACTACACAAATCATATGGGGTATAATGAGAAAGACAGCACAGCATGTTGAGTCAGGAGACCTGGATCCAAGTCTAACGCTCTCTCACCATGTCATCTCGGACAAACTGTAAATTTCAGTTTGTTCCTCAAGTGAGACAAAGAGACTGGAATCAGTGGCTCCTAACTTTTTGGGAGGCAAGAATCCCTTTGAGAATGCTGTGAAAGCTAAAAACCCCTTTCGTAGAAAATACAGACAAAAAACATATATATATTTCACCTATAATTTTAAAGATATGCTCTAGGATAAGAACACATTATTCTATTTCTATTAAAGTTATTTCTAGTTCTGTGTCATCTCTAAATTATTTCCCTTCCCATTGTAAAACACACACACACACACACACACACACCCTACATACTGTCATAGTGCAACCCTGGAAGAGAACATAACCCACAATTTGGCTGGGTAAGAGGCCAGTGCCTTCAATGGGTAAGGGAAGCTAGAGTTCCAATCAAGGCCGTGTGAGTACTGTACTTTTTTTGCCCTTAATAACTGATTTCTCAGCCCTTCAGAGTCTTGCAGAGAAAAGCAATAACTGCAAGAGAGCACATAGGGTTTTAGCACCCAGAGCCTGGGTCTACGAGTGTCTTCAGATCCTAGGCCTCAGTACAGCAATGCCCCCTCCCCCCCAAAAAAGGCAGGACAATATAAAGGTTAAAACCAGGGCTCTGAAGGGCAGAAAAACAGGATTCTAATTTAAGGTACACATTTTAACAGCGCCCGCAGAGCTCTGTGACCTTGGGCAATCTACTTACTCTAAGTCTTAGTTTTCTCACCTGCAAAGCAGAGTTACGGGCAGTACGTGAAATCTGCGAGACACTTCCACTGTCCCATCATATTCTCCTCCCAACCTCATGAGACAGCGCTGACGGCTCAGCTATGGACCACGGTTTGACTCTGGATGGGTTTCTTTCCCTCTCTGGGTCCCGCATATCTCAAAGGTACCGAATGCGAATGCGGGAAGAGACTACGGTTCACAGCTCCTACTCTGCAAAAGGCAACAGGGCTCGGGAGCCACCCCACCCAGCTCGAGGTCGCCTAGCCCGTCGCGGCGCGGAGCAGCGCGGCGCTCAAGGGCGGGACTTACCCCGAGGAGCGTGGACACCGCGCGGCTCACATTCCCGGAGGCACCCGGCCCGGGGGCTCGACGAGCGGGCTGGCCCGCGCCCTCGCGCTCCCCGCTGTCGGCGAGAGGCGGCTCCAGTCGTGACAGTGGCAACAAGGAAGTGGAGGCGAGGGCTCGCGCGCGCATCCCGGGGGCTGGAGGAGCCCAGGACCCGCGGCCCCGCCCGGCGACACACGGCGCGGAGTCGCGACAGCCCCTTTCGCTGCTCCTCCTCCTCTGAGTCGCGATAGGAGGTCTTGGAGGGCAGGTGTGGGAGCACAGGTCGCTCCGCAGGGTCTTCAGCGACGCCTGCAGAGGGCCCCGGGGGTCAGGCCCCGGGGAGCCCGAGGAAGACAGCAGAAACGCGGGCGTCGCCGCGGCACCGGGTCGGCGCTGGGGGCGGCAGCAGCTGTAGCAGTAGCAGCAGCAGTAGCAGCAACAGTAACCTCGAATCGCCTGGGAGACCCGTCCCGGCGGCCCTCGCGGCGCACCGGAAGCGGCTGCCGGAGTGCCTGCGTGCACCCCTTGCGCAAGCGCAGCAGTCCAGCCTCAGCTGAGGGGCGGGCCCATAGGAACAGCTAGTAGATGTAGAGGGGACCGCTAACGCGGACGAACCGCTTCCGGCCGGAAGTTCTGGAAGGGGGAGGGAGCTGAGGTCGCTCGCAGAGGGAGGTCCTCGCTGCCCGGCCCCCAATCGTTGGCATGGGGCTTTCAGGTAACTGGGGCGGGGCTATGCCGAGAGTGAAGGATTCGAGGCCCCGCTTCACCCCTCAGAGCTGCGTCGGGCTCTGGGTAGCCACTGCACCACAACTGTCAGCACCGCGGCCAAGGCCTGCCCCTTGCCCTCATTCAGTCCCCGCTTGCCCTCTTCCACTTCCACCCACCCACGACCATCGCTATCTTGCAAATGTGTTTCCAAAATGCCTACTCTTGTCTAGCTACCACTGTCACCCAACCTTCTCCTAGTCACCATCTTATCCTGCCTGGACTGATGAAATTTCTTCCCACCTCCCTCTTTGTCCCTCTACAGTCTATTCACCAATAGCCAGACTGATCTTTTTGCACTGTAATCTGAATAGGCACTCCCTGCTTAAATCCCTCCAGAGTCTTTTGGTTCACTTAGACTATAAATCAAGTTTCTTAGTTTTGGACCTACAACACTTTGGTTTGGCTCTTGCTTCATTCTCTTTCCATGTCAATTCCCAGAACAAGCTATATAACACTCTATAGTATTAAGAACACTGGTGAGCCTTACCTGGGTTTGAATTCCAATCCTGCCTCTTGTAAGCTGCACTAAGCATGTAAAGGAACAAATTATGTTTATGAAGTAGATCCTCAAAAATTGGTTCTCGTTTCAGTAAATGGCACCACCATCCACTGGATTACTCAATGCTCAAGCCAGAAATCTGGGAGTTATCCTTGGCTCATGCACTTCACATTCAGTCCATCAGCAAGATCTGCAAAAACATAGCCCTGAAATGACTACTTCCTACTATCTCCACAATTACTCTAAACCAAGCCAGCATTATCTCACATCTGGATTCCTGCAGCAGCCTTCTAACTAGTCTCCCTGCTTTTTCTATGACACCTTCAGTTCTATTTTTCACACAGCAGTCATCTTTCTTCTTGCTTAAGATCCCGTGGACTCAAATGAACATATCCAAACTCTATGTGGCCTGCTAGACTAGCCTTTAGACTTAGGGCCACCTCTTAGGAAACTGGACTTTACCCATTAGGTTCTCCACTTTGCAACCAAAGGACTCTTTGTAAAGTGCAACTCTGATCATATCATTTTTAAAAATTAACCTGTAAAGGCCTACTGTTTTCCCATTATCAGCCTAAATTCCTTCTTAGGCCTTTCTGTGGTTTTTGTGTTCAAAGACTTATTTTTTTTCTATAGTACTTCATTGCCTTTACATATATTTCCTTCTATCTCATGAAGGAAATATCCTTACCTAGTTGATCATCCCTACTTCTATGTTCTAGTCATAGTATTTTGTAACCTTTCTTATAGTATTCCATACACTCCAGTTTTGTCTTCTCTTTTTCCTTGTTAAGCTCCTCAAAGGTGGGCACTATACTCCCTTTCTGTATCGCTGGCATCGAACACAATGAGGATGCCATGAATAGATAGACAGATGTGTGGAGGTGGTGGTAGAAGCCATTTCTCAGAAGAGGCAGTCAGCATAATGTCACAACAGCTTTTCTTGTCCTTTGAGGATTCTCATGATAAAAGGTCTAAGCAGGCAATTACCAAAACTGCTACAGCTGGATCGTGTTTATTTCCTTTGTAGAACATAACACACTCTAATTCAGGCATCCTCAAACTACGGCCCACGGGCCACATGCGGGTGTTTTTGCCGTTTTGTTTTTTTACTTCAAAATAAGATATGTGCAGTGTGCATAGGAGTTTGTTCATAGTTTTTTTAAAAACTATAGTCCGGCCCTCCAACTATCTGAGGGACAGTGAACTGGCCCCCTGTTTAAAAAGTTTGAGGACCCCTGCTCTAATTTATCTACTTACTTGTTTATCTCCCCCACCACCACATTATATTTCATAAGGGCAAAGACCTTCACTATGTTGTTCATCACAGAATCCTTACCACTTGGCACTTGAAAATATTCATTAAATGAATACATGGCTACCATAAACATCTTCCCACAGTGAACATCCTTCCCAGCCAAATGGTGGTAGAGCTTTGAAGATCTCATTTTTGTGGAATTTCAGGCAGAACTATGGAGTGGCAGAAATAATCTGAGCCAAAAAATCTGAGCTATATTAACCTAGATAGACGCCTTCCCTGGGCCTCAATTTCTGTATTTATAAAACAAGTCATATAATCCCTTGAATTTATACAGTGCATTGCTATTTGCAAATAACTTTTACCATCTATTATTTCAGTCTATTCTCATAGTAGATGGAGCAGACATTGTTATTATTTTTATGGAGGCTCAGGAAGTATAAACAAACTAGATTATTTGTAAGATCTCTTCTTGTTCAAATGTTCTAAAGTAACCTCTACAAAGAGTCAGTAGCATGAATCCTGTCTTCTCTTGACTTTGGCCTTATATTATCATTTCCTAATAGAATTTTTTAAAAAGGATTTTTTTATTGACTTCTAGAGAGAGAGAAGGGGGGGGGGGAGAAAAATCCATGGGCTGCCTCCTGTATGCCCTCTACCAGGGATTGAGCCCATAACCTGAGCAGTTCCCTGATTGGGAATCAAACTGGCAACCTTTTGCTGCATAGGATGATGCCCAACTAACTGAGCCACACTGGCCAGGGGTCCTAATAGGATTTAAAAATTTTTTTGAACCCATCTGTTAGGGTCAATTCATTATCTTTAGTTCCTGATCGGTACTCCATTTTGCCTTCTCAGTTTTCCACACTTGTGGCAAATCAAAACACGAGAAGGAAAGGACACAGTCTGGTAGTTGTGGCCCAACCCTCATTCTGCAAATGTGGCAAACAAGAAATGTCAGCAGTTCTCCCTGGAAGAGAAAATGAAAGTTGTAAAAGCTACAGACTCAGGCAAGAGGAAAGATGATGTGGCAAAAAAATTTGGTATCACTCCTTCTACTTTGTCTACATTCTTAAGGGATCGTGCCAAATTTGAAGAAAAGGTGAGGAGGCATTTGTGGAACCCCAGTGGAAAAGGATGAGGAACACTCTCAATGACATCGATAAGGTTGTTTTGCTTGGGTTCAAGAAATTGGTGCCAAAAACATTCTTGTGACTGGTTCTGTCATTTGGAAAAAAGCACTAAATTTGGCCAACATGCTTAGCTATGACAATTTTCAAGAAAGTGTGGGCTGGCTGAACAGATTTAGGGATCTCCAGGAATTGCTTTGAAAATAGTCTATAGAGAGAATAGTGACAGATTAATGAATGGTCTAGGACAGTGGTTGGCAAACTGGGGCTCTCGAGCCTCGGTTTGCTGCTCTGTTGACTAATGAGTTTGCCAACCACTGGTCTAGGAAAAGATAAGGTTAATGAGTGGCATGCAAGGGAAATTATAAAACTGACTAGTGGCCCGGTGCACGAAATTCGTGCACATTAAAAGGGGATTAATTAGAGGAAATAATTTAATATTGCTACTTGCCCTTTCTCTATAATAGAAGTGTCAGAGATGAAAGAAAATTAGTAAAATGTACATGAAAACTTGCCTTCTGTCAGAGTCTGGGGCGCACCACGTGACCCAGAGTCAAGTCCCCACCCACCCACATGCACCTCAAAATCGCATGAGACCCAGACCCAGCTGCGCCCCTCCCCCCAATTGGGCTAGATCCAGACCCAGCCAGTCCCAACCTTGTCAAGCCCTGCCGGGCGGGGGGCATAGCCTCAGGTCCCCTGGCGTGGTGCCAGGATGGGGTGTGTGGCCTGAGGTCCCCCAGCCCAGACCAGGGTGGGGGCGGTGTGCCTTGAGGTCCCCTGTCAAGACCCTCTGGGTGGGAGGCATGGCCTGAGGTCCTCTGTCAAGCCCTGGTGGGTGGGGGGATACAGCCTGAAGTCTCCTGTCAAGCCCCACAAGGGTGGGGAAGGGCGTAGCCTCAGGTCCCTGCTGATTGCTCATTAAGGCTCCTTATGGGAACTTGGCCTCAGCTGTGGATGCAGCCAACTTTGTGACAGAGTGATGGTCAATTAGCATATCCCCTCTTTATTACCGTATTTTCCAGCGTATAAGACAACTTTTTAACCCAGGAAAATCTTCTCAAAAGTTAGGGGTCTTATAGCCAGAAAATACGGTACCTGTATCCCCTGCAAGCCGCTGTCCCAGTGCTGGAGCTGAGAGTGAGTACCGTATTTTCCAGCTATAAGACCCCCGACTTTTGAGAAGATTTTCCTGGGTTAAAAAGTCGTCTTATAAGCCGGAAAATACAGTAGATAGGATTGCTGACTACAGCCCAGATGATATCTTTAAGTTAACAGGACATAAGTGTTTTTCCAGTTGCTTCCCTAGTACATGCTGGTTGCTAAAGGGGACAATTATAGAGGGGACAAAAAAGCAAAAATAGTGATTGACAGCACTCCTTTGTTGTAATGGGGGACAGAAAGAAAAGATTGTTGGTATGTCAGCCAAACCATACTGCCTTAAGAACAGCCAGCCTGGCTGGTGTGACTCAGTGATTGAGTGTTGACCTAGGAACCAAGAGGTCATGGTTTGATTCCAGGTCAGGGCACATGCCCAGGTTGCAGGCTCTACCCCCGATGGGAGCCATGTAGGAGGCAGCCAATCAAGGATTCTCTCTCATCATTGATGTTTCTATCTCTCTCTCCCTCTACCTTCCTCTCTGAAATCAATAAAAAATATATTTTAAAAAGAAAAGCCAGCCAGCGGTAGCAGGGGCTCTCCATCTAGGAGAGTCTAGTCTTCCAGCCCTCAAAAGTCCTGCAGGATCTAACTCTCTCTCTCTCTCTCTCTCTCTCTCTCTCTCTCTCTCTCTCACACACACACACACACACACACACACACCACACACCACACACCACACATCCACACACTCCCCTTTTGCTCCCTCACTCACACTCTCTCACTGCTGGCTGCCACCTTCCTCCCCTTTATTTCTTAAGGACTGTTTTTCCCCCATTGATCAATCTACTCCATAAGCCAATATTCTGGGATTAGGCACTTACCTCAACTGTGTTGTCATGAGAATAAAAAGGTGTACTTGTTCTATAAATACTATTGTCATTACTATCCATCCTTGTCTAGAACTTTACCAGTACCATCTAGAGACTGGGACCTGCCTTACCATCCTTTTCTTTTCTTTCCTCCCTCCCTCCCTCCCTCCCTCCCTCCCTCCCTCCCTCCCTCCCTCCCTCCTTACCTCCCTCCCTCCCTCCCTCCCTCCCTTCCTTTCTCTTTTCTACTATTTGAAAGTTCCAGGGTTTGGAAGGGACAGCTGGACCCTTCAAACATGGGGAAAACTCCTTTCAACAGTCCTCTCCCTGCACTATCAATGATCAGGGTACATACCATCCCTTTCTAACACTAACAGATGTTGGTGTTGTGTTCCAGAACCACCCAATCTGATAATAGAAAATAGAAAACACTAGGAGTTTTCTTTGCCCTATTCCTAAGAAGGGCTCTTTAATTAAAAAGAAGGAAATTGGCAGTCATCTCAGTGTCCCCTGGCTCTGTTTCTTGCCTTAACAGTGTTTGGGAAGAACAGACACAGGGACACTTCTTCTTCCAGCCTCTGACCACCCTCCAACCTCTTTTTCAGTTACCACCTTCAGAACCATCTCAGCCATCCTCAGTCCCTGAGACCAGCCAACAGTTTTTTGAGCTTAACTTATTATTGCCAAGGAGCCATGAGCTCCCAAATTCATCAGAATTATTCCACCAGGGTGGAGGCTGCTTTCAATTGCCTAGTCAACCTGCATCTGCAAGCCTTCTACACCTACCTCTCTCTGAGCTTCTATTTCAGCCACCAAGATATGGCTCTGGAGGGCGTGGGCCACTTCTTCCATGAGTTGGCTGAGGAGAAGCACAAGGGTGCTGACTGTCTCTTAAAGATGCAAAACCAGTGCGGCAGCAAGGCCTTCTTCCATAAGGTGCAGAAGCCTTCTCAAGATGAGTGGGGTAAAACTCAGGATGCCATGGCCTTGGAGAAAAACCTGAACCAGGCCCTTTTGGATCTGCATACCCTGGGTTCTACCAGCACAGACCCTCATCTCTGTGACTTCCTGAAGAACCACTTCCTGGATGAGGTGAAAATCATCCGGAATATGGTGACCACCTGACTAACCTCTGCAAGCTGGTCAGCCCCAAGGCTGAGCATGTTGAGCATCTCTTCAAAAGGCTCACCCTCAAGGATGACTAGGAGCCTTTAGAGCCTAGAGGCCTTTGAGGACCCCTCTGCATTCCCCTAGTGTCTGGCTTCTTGTTTTGAGCATCTCCCTGAAACCATTAGGCATCTTTTTAACTCTCCTATGTTTTGAGCCAAATGTTAATAGTTTTTTTGCAGCAAAGAAAAAAAAAGGAAGGAAACTAACAGTTATTGACTGCCTATTATATCTCAAACACTGTTTCACTTATTAGTATTTCAAGAAAACCATAATACAAAAGGACAAATAGGCTCAGATAATGTAATTCCAATGTTGTAGACCTATTGAAGAACTGAACTATTCATGCTGAGGCCAGATCTTTGAAATAGATTGTGGTAGCATATTCTGGCCACCAGATGGCAGAGATAGACTACATAAAGGAGACAATTTAGCCAACTGAAGAAACCTTAGAAGTCACTTGTAATTTCTCTTAAGGTAGAGATTGAGAGGAAAAGTACTGTAAAAGGAAGACTGAGAACTGTCCTTATCCCTATATCCACACTTCTACTTCTTCCAAAGAGTTGAGAGATGTAGAAAGGGGAGGACATCTGGGAAGAGGCTTCACTGCAGGTATGGCGAGATGGTGAGGGTGCAGATTATTCTCACAAAGTGTTGCGCTCTAGTTAGGAATTCCACTCCCAATTCTCTTAATCAGCATAAGATGTTATCCTCAATTGACTGATGAAAAAAATGTGCCTCAAATTCACTTACCAAAATGCAGAGGTTGGGCAGTAGTAAAACATGAGTTAGATTTAGGAGTCATACAACATGAAAACTGGAAGGGTCCTCAAACAATCTAGTCCTCCTTCCCTCTTCACTGATGGAAAAATTAGTACCCAAAGTGTTGACCTACTAATTAGGATCAAAAGCAAAAAGGAAAGAATTGGGTTTCTTTATGCTTTATGGCTTTCTATAAGGACAGATCCTCTTGCTACATTGAGAAAAATTAATGACTGAATCACTCTCCAAAGGTAGAGATGGTATTTTAAAGCTCACTGGTGACATAAATGTACTTCTTAGTTAGAACCCCACCTTGCACTTAAATAATTTAGACACAGAATATTTTATTAGCATAACAATTTATTAGCAAATGAAATAACACATATAGGATCTTATGTAGTAAACATTATGAACATATCCTTCCAGAGAAAAAGGATCTGCTATTAACCAACTCCCCCTCTCCTACAATAGGCTGCAGTCATCAATAACTTATTCTCATTCCATAAAGCAGGGGTGGGGAACCTTTATTCTGCCAACGGCCATTTGGATATTTATAACATCATTTGCAGGCCCTACAAAATTACCAACTTAAAAATTAGCCTGCCATATTTCATCAAACATTTAATTAATTCACCCCTAAAGTTTTGGCAGGGCCAGACCAAATGATTCTGCAGGCCTTATATGGCCCTTGGGCCGGACATTCCCCCCACTGCCACAGAGGGTTAAACATGGTTTATGTGGAATAGCATCAAGGCACTTGCTTTAATTAAAAAAGATATATGTGGTATAAAACATATTCCTAAAAGCCATTGGCCTTGAATAATTGGAAAAAAAAAAGGCAGTATACTCTTTTAGTGAAGTGACAAGACTCAGAATTTGAGTTAATTTATATATCACCCTGATATTGTCTTAATTTGTATATAAAATTGAAAGGAGACAAAAGGTAACATTTTATAAAGATTGATTTGTTCACACTAATTTTTGAGAAATCATGGCAGCATCAGAATTCAAACAGTAATTTCCCAACTGATTTGAATTAAAAGACAACAGCTGTTTCACTCCAAGTATTATCTTATTATTTTAGGGATAGAGACTGTGGCAGGGGAAGAGAACTCCTTAAAATAAGTTTATTAAACCTGCAATTAAAAATCTTTTCTGGCTTAGGCTGCTTGTCTGTGTGCCAACTAAAAAACCTTCAGTTAGAAATTTAGTCACTGGTATTTTGTAATAAGATTGTGATTATTTGGCCTTTTTCAGAGTCATAATTCAAGTCCAAGAAAGGTTATATGCCTGGTTCCAGTGTAGACTTACAAACATGATATCTCCAGTAAAGGCATTTGGTGTCCAGTTTTCATAATTCAATATATCCTTCCTATTTTACATCACTAAGAGGAAAAGAAAATACATACCAACCCCCCTACAATCTAATATAATGCTTATTTAACATGCTTACGTCAAAATTTAAAGTGCAAAAAACTTTTAAAAAAATAATCCTTGTCAGGATAAAAATTACCTTATAAAAATAAATCTCCCCCACTCCCACATCCAAATTCTCCATTCCTAGTTACTAATAAATTTTAAAAAAACCACTAAAATGTACCTTTAAGTTACAGTATTTCAATAGAATTTTACTTTAATAATAGGCTGATAACAAACCACCTGGTATATTATTTTGGCCTGTCCCATTATAATTTTCATTCTTGTTATTAGCACTCAAATTAATGATTCCATTTATGATTATCTAAAATCTTTCTACCAGCGCTCTCCTCTTGGAGCATGCCGGAGTCTTTTCCTGCCTCCCTCTCCCCACCAGGCAGTTACCTTTGCCTTTCTTTCTCCTGAGCTCCAAGGGCCCTTCTTTTGCTTCTGCAACATGTTTCCTGAGCTCAGGCAGCCCCGCTGGCTCACTTCTACTACCCCTGTAACTTTCTAAATAAACCTAATCTGAAACAAACACACAAAAAAATCTTTATTAAAAAAAAAAAAAAAGCCAAATTACTTCAGAGCCTAAAAGCTTTCTAGATCCAATTTCCTCCTTTTGCAGTTTTTAAGCCATTTCAAATAAGGCATCACTATAACAGATAAAGAAAACATTGCAGGGCGGGGGGAGAGAAACATTAAAGAACAGAAAAATTAAGCAAAGTCTAAATCCTATTGAATGATGTCACTATGGAATCATTCCCTGAATAGACGGAGGCATCCCTGCCTCCTTCTTTGCCTCGATTGCCTGCCTCCTGCTAAGACCTCTGTCCAGGCTCAGTTCAGCTCCTCCATAAAGCATCTCCAAGTGCCACTGTGTGTCACTGAGTTACCACATGGTTCACCTACTGGATTTAGTATTAGAGTCCCAGAACCCTAGAGTTCTGCATAGGTCTTCAGGAAGTGTTTGAGGAATTATCTACATTGATGCAAAAAGAACCTATAGTTCATCTATACCACTACATAGAGGAAAACAATTCATTAAAAACTTTAATAAGGCTCAAGACCTTGAATTTATCATTATAACTCCTAGACTCAATTTTAAGTTCCCAAGAAATACACTGCAGCCCTTTTCTAAGATCAGAGCTAACACCCAGACAAATTACTAAGAGAACACAATATACATGTAAAGACCATTTACCATACTGTAAATTTAGCGACAAATCTGGCTTCAATGTCTACTGTTGTTTAAAAGCTAAGTCAGTCTACCCAAATCTTGTTTTTCTTTGGTTCTAATGAAATTTTTTTTAAAGTAATTGTCAACTAGACATCTGTCCATTTTACTGCCATCAGAGGCACAGACAGTACTATCGTCACTAGTGCTCCACAGTAGGTCAACCTGGGCTTTTGTCCCAACACTGGCTACTGCATGCTCCTCAACTCTCTCATCTTTGGTGAATCTGTGCCCCTCTCCTTCTAGAAACAGAACCCAGTTTTGACCTTGCTCTCAAACTAAAGTGTGGCTTCTAATCCTGACCTCCCTACTGATGTGCAGGGTTAACCAGGGATTGGATCCTATTCAACTGAATGCCTCTGTTTTCTCCCTTGTTTAGTCAGAGGTGGTCTTTTCAATGATCTATTCCTTTCACCCCTCTCCTGAATGTCAATCCTTAGTCTCTTTGTGCATGAATACCCTCCACTCCTCTTATTGTATCAAATTTAAAAATAAATAAGGTTGTAAAGTTTTAACCATTAAGTGTGTACACAATACATTTCAATTAAATGACCATTTTAAGATATTCAGAATTTTGTACATTTGTCAATAAGTAATGAGAAAATTTCATTTAGACACTGAAGTTTAGAGTAAGCAAGATATTTTTGTATCAATAAAACTTGTAAAATAACACATAGTGAACTAAAAATCCAAGGCTTTGAGCAAGAAAGCAAAGGAAATGAAAACATTAGTTTTGCTAGTGAATTAAGCTTTGGTTTCACATTTGATTTATTCAAATACCAGGAAAAAAATTTAAGACGTGTACATATAGGCCAAACTCGACCCAAGCAGAAAGGGTAAGATATAAATTCTTGGGAAATCTTAAATGTTTTTACAACTAGTTACCAAAAGCAGAATCTCTTGTTTGTTTGAGTGGGAGAGATACTAATTAAAGCACAATTCAAGACTTTACTAAATGCATAAAGCTCCAGAGTTGTTCATATTCACATATGAAGAGAAAGGTTAGGTTAAGGTCAAATTCTGTTACTCCATTCTGCTAAGGAGTTTTTCAAATTTTTTTGGACTGACATTTTTTTTTTTTTTACTGTGCTAGTGTTTGCTAAATTATAGAGTTGTCTTAAACATGTACTCTACTCTGACAGGCAGCATTAGACATCCAGAATGGTCTGGATTCAAACCTAGCTTGGGGAGGAAGGCAAGAAGGATTAAAATCAAATGATTAACCAACAGAAAAGAATGCACAGAAGCTTCCAAAGGAACATCAATAATTAATCTGTACATGTTTTAGTGAAAACAAAGGTAATGCTTACTGCCATGCACTTCTATTTCAGAAAGACTATCAATCTCCAACTGACCCTTGCTAAAATGCCATGGGAAGGAAAGAAATCACTAAGTAACAAATTCTTAAGGCAAACTGTCAATCATTCCTATTTGTAATCTGTCCTTAACAGTTTGCCTCAAGCTCATTTAAAATACTATATAGAATTGCAGAGTCAGCATTCTGCCTTTTATCTAGCAAGCTCGTCACCAGTAATGAGACATAGCAGTTTAGGACAGATTCCATGGAAAATACACTAAATTACTGAAAGCTAAGGAATTACCTGCATTGATGCAAAAAAGAACCTATAGCTCATCTATAGCACTACCAAATTCATTAAAAACATCAATAAGGATCACAGACCCTGAATTTATCATTATAACTCCTAGACTCAATTTTAAGTTGAGAAACACTCAGAAATAGGGACAGAGATTACAGAAAAGTCAGGGAAGATTCCCATTATTTTTGCTGGTTATGAAGAGCACTTTGCTTACCTCCTTACAACAAAAAGGTATGACGAAAAACTGATTTACAAAGAATGTTCTGTATAATGTGAAGTTAGCTGGTAGGATTTCACAAACATGCTCAACCATCAGTCTCCTGATGGGTCTGTGCCTATGGTTTCCTGCCTTTAGGAAAGGAATACTTTCCTATTAAAAGTCAGAGATCTCACTGCCATCTGGGGAGCAGAAACTGGGTATGGAGAAGTAAAAATAAGGAAAAAACTTTAATAGTTATTACCTTGTGCTCCAGAGGT
Source organism: Cnephaeus nilssonii (assembly GCF_951640355.1). NCBI lineage: Eukaryota > Metazoa > Chordata > Mammalia > Chiroptera > Vespertilionidae > Cnephaeus > Cnephaeus nilssonii. Next base: position 88,138,633 of record NC_137076.1, on the reverse strand, counting down.
CTCTTGATCTGCTGGTACAGTATCAGACACAACATTCTTTCCCTGCCTCCTTTCCACTCTCTCTCCAAAGAGCCAATCATATAGGCTAGACGTGCTCTAGTAAATGCCTATGTAAATGCCAACGTCACTCCTTTACCTCCTAGAGAAGGAAGAGTCCAAATGCATATCTCCTCAAAGAGGATGGTCATGCCTGGGCAGTGTGGCTCAGTTGGTTGAGTGGTGTTCTATGCACCAAGAAGTCACTGGTTCAATTCCTGGTCAGGGCACATGCCCAGGTTGCTGACTTGATCCCCAGTAGGGGGTGTGCAGAAGGCATCTGATAGATGTTTCTCACATCGATGTTTCTATTTCTCTCTCCCTTTCCCTCCTCTCTCTCTAAAAAAAAAAAAAATCAATAAAAACATTTTTTTTAAAAAAAGACGATGATCATTAAGGTTAAGGGCTACTTCACAGTTCAATTCAATAGATATTTAATTCTAAGAGCACTCCCTATCTGCAAGAAAGCTTAAAACCACAATATTTTCTTCTTTCTGATTCTGCCCAAGTATAATCTCTGCTGCACTTCTGTATCTATGAAGGCCATCAGCTTCTAAGAATAATGACTAGCCAATAGGTTAAAATTTCAAGTATGCAAGTTGCTATTGGCTAGACATTATTCTTCTTTTCATCTACTTATCCAATTGATCACTGGAAAGACTCAGACCATTGGGAAAACATATTTCTTTCTGATTTTGACATTCTTCTGCAAAAGCTATCGCTTCATATACACTATAAAAGAGGCTTTCATCTTCCTTTTTGCAATACTCTCCCCGGGCCAGGGAATCCTTCACAGAGGGATTGCATTGAGCCAGCAGAACTTGTATGCCAATGGCTTCATAATCTCTGCGAACTTCTTTCAGTGTATGGATCCCTGCTGTATCTAAAAATTGGATTGCACTGCAGTCAATCACTATGGTATGGAGTTCCAAGGGATCATGGGAAAGTTGCACTGAAACTTCATCCTGAATTGCACTGAGAGTCACTGTTTCCTTTTTTATCTTTCTCTTTGCTGCCTTCTTCTGAGCAGCCTTTACTAAGATTGGGTTGAGAGTTTTTTTGTATAAAGCAGATTTAAAACATTCTTTGTTTATGTAGTAGAGAGGGGCTACAAAGCGGAAAATCTTGATGCCTGGCTTAGCCTGAAGGTTTTTGTAAGCAGATGTGGATTCAAAAATTCCCGCTTCTTCCACTAAGCCAAGCAATGAACTCTCCGGCTTCTGAGTACGGAGGATGACACAAAACATAGAAAAGCAAACGCCTATAAGCAGGCCCATTTCAGTACTTATCAGTGCAGAGGAGAGCATAGTTACAAACCAGATAACTGTATCCATTCTGCTAACCCTCCACATCTTGGGCAGATCCTTAAATTTACATAAAGCTCCCCGGAGATTTACAATAGTGATCACACCAAGGACACTTTTCTGGAGGGAATAGAATAAAGGAGCTATTACCAGGAGGACCAACAAAAGAACCAGAGCTGTCACTACACCAGAAAGCTGAGTTTGACAGCCTGTTGATTCTTTAACCAACGTCTTTGCAAGAGCTGCACTAGTAGTAAAACAGTGGAAGAAGGAAGGGATGATATTGCAAAAGCCAATGGCATACATTTCCTGGTTAGCTCTGACTGGGTAACCATGTTTCTTGGCAAACATCTCAGAAAGTGATACAGTGATAGCAAAACCAATGATAGACATAGCTATTGCATCTATAGCTACACTAGGAATTAAGTTCCAGTCTGGTGCTTTGGGTGGCATAAACCCAGTGGGAATATGTCCAGCAATGCTGGTGTTGTATTTCTCATTCAGTTTTCCAAAATGAGAGGCTAATGTCGCTGCCACAACGACAATGAGTTCAGTAGGAATCGGTGCCTTAAGCTTGGACTTGAAGTGCTCATTGAGTTCTTTGGTTGGCAAAAGAACCAAAAGGCACAAAAGGCTGGTGATGAGATCACAGAGATTGGTCTTATGGATGTTTCTGAAGATATGTATCCAAGTAGTTACGAGTGAGCCCACGCCACTACTCCGAGGAAGGCTGAGCCCAAGGAGATACTTGGCCTGAGATGTAAGAATAGTGAAGGAGGCACCAGTGACAAATCCACTCAGCAAGGCATCTGAGAGGTAGACGGAAACAAAGCCCACTTGAAAGAAGCCCATCGCTACCTGGAAGGAAGGGTATACAAGTGTTAAAATATAAATGGAAAAGAGTCACTAAATCCTGTATTACCCTGGCATTTTTTTTGCATGGAGACATATCAGAGCATCACAGAATATCAGAGCTAGAGAAAAACACAATCATATGTCAATCCTCTCATTTTAGAGACAGGGCTCATTTTACTGACACTCAGAGGGCTAAGCACACTATTACTCACTAGCCTAGATGAGACAGTAACTTAGGATTCCTACCTTCTTAAACTCCTAAAACAACTCTCTGTACACTACCTCTCCTCTTCATCCAAGCCCCAAATAAAGCGAGCTACTCTTCCTCTTCCCTTATTGGTTTCAAATGCCTGTAATAGAGATGTAATTCTGGCAATGACTCCTGATGCCAGAAGGCAGGGGCATGATGATTATGGCAGATTAGTGGATTCTATAGGAGACCCAAGAAGAATTTCATTTCTAATCCTTTCTCCTGTTTGATAATATAACATAGTGTTCTTCAACTTTTTTCCTGTGCAACAATCCAAGAGAACTACTATCTTAGCAATTCTATAGGAAAGAGCGGGTGGTCATCTATAGTTTGAAAAACTCGTGCACTCCTCAAAACTCCTGCACTCCTCCTCTCCTAATTCCCATTCTGTTACCATCCCTGCCTGCCTGGTAATGCTGACTCTGCCAATAACCAACCTGCATAATCTCAAGCAAAGCAATTTTTCCTAACATATAAAATCAAGGGGTTGTATTAGGTGGTCTGGGGTCCCTTTCTGGTCTCAGTTTTTACAACCAAATAATTAAAATCTGGTTGATTGAAATCCATTGGTTAGGGGGCAGCCTAGAGTTGAGAAAAGAAAAGCAGCTTTATTTTTCCTAGAGAGTCAAACCAGGGTTTGAATTTTGGCTTTACTCCTCACATATTTTGAGCATTCAATCAATAGTAGTTTTAATTATTGTGATAGCTAAGATCCCTTACAGATCTGAGATTTCTTGCATAGTGATTTCTTTGGTCAGAAACCATCACTCTCATTCCATTGTTTCTTACCTGATAAACTCCAGCCATAAAGGTTACGGTGCTGCCCACTGTAATTGCATAACAACTTCTGTCACATATCCTGTCTGATGTCTGGTTTAATGATGTGCTCCCATTCGAAACCATTCCTAACGACAGGGCAGTATGTGCAGTGTCAAAGCCAGCTTTGATTAGTTCTCGGTCAACTACCTCACCAATCATAAGGCACAGTATTCCAAAAATGCCCACAGAGATGTGACGGGAAGTCCCCAATAGGAAATAAATGATGCTTGCAAAAAATGATGTGTACAGACCATAGATCGGTTCTTGGCCCGCTAGAAGGGAATAAGCAATGGATTGGGGCACCAACAAGATGCCCACAATCAAGCCAGACATCACATCCCCTAAAATGTTTTTCTTCAGGTCATATTTTGGGAGCCACTGCAAAAAGGGAAGGAAACCAAAAATCGTATGTTTTGCTTTGTTTGGGCTGCACTGGCAACTCTTCTGTAGTTTTTTGATGACGAATTGCTTAAAGTTAGTATTTGATTTCTCTTGAGGCTCCATGTGGATCCTAGGGTAATGTCTGCATTGATTTGTGGCTTCAAGTTGCTGGAAGTCAGTACTTGATTCCTTCTCAAGCTCCACATGGATCATAGATGGAGGACTGTATTGGTCTTTTCCTTCAAGTGATCCCTTGGGTGAAAGGTCATGTTGCTCTGTATTTTCTGAAGACATTTCTGAAGACAGATGCTTTAGCCTCCTACCCCAGAGAAAATACCAGAGTTACCTCATTAAGTAATTCTCAGTGCTCAACATTTTAACAGCCCTACTTGTCATTCATGAGAGTTAAAAGGAGTTCAGTTTTGTGGTTAGGTATCTTATAGTCACATTTAGTTGAGCCTCATTTGTCTTGATAAAAAACAAACAAACAAACAAAAAACAAAACAAAAAAAGAACCAGACCATAAACAGCCAAGTCAAAGCAAATAATTCACTGGATATAGGACTTCCTGAGAGTAAAAATCATTCAAGGATTCTTTTCCATCCCTGCCTGGTTCACCCTATAGTTTTTTCCTCCAGAAAGGGTATCAGGGTAGCCTATTTCCTCCTTTCTATATGCTATCAACTATCTTCTTTTCAGGTTTTCACACCCAGATATATTGCAAATAGGATCTGGTCCCAAACCTTCATCCCTACCTGCAAGTCCCTAAAACAAGGAAGGTGGTCTTTTTTTGGGGGGGGGAGGGTGGTGGGGGGAGGCTCTTTAAATAACTTCCTAATTGCTGAAAATAAACATAAAGAAGAAAAAGCAAGTGAAAGAGTAAAAATAAATGATTTTTTAAAAAAGAAACTAGGGCAGAATGCATTTAGGCCTTCGAACAACACTCCTTCACTTGGTAGGAAAGAGGATAGAGAAGTTGATATAAGATTATTAAAGCATATGAATGTCAAAAGCCTGGGTGGGCTGATTGAGCAAGTGTCCGATATATGCTCTGGGAAGTTTTGGTCTAATCTACTCTCTTATAGTGTAGAGTCATATCTGCCCTGTTCATGCAAATAAAGATTCGCTTTACTATTCTAAGTACACACACTGAAGAGAGGTATAATGTTGCTCTGTACTTCTACTTGGAGGGTAACTAGGTAGTCTTGCATCTCTGGGTCCTAAACTACAGAACTGGTGCCATAAGACCTTCCACTAGTAACTATAGGAAAGAAGATAAAATTGACCAAAAAGAAGAGGCAACTATAACAACAGAAAAATCTTGTAATAAGAGTAAAAGAGGAGGAAAAAGCAAGAGGTTCTCAAAGCATTACACTATTTACCAAATATTTCACAAATCAGTGTCTTTGTATTAGCTGCTTGCTTAACTTAGCATGGCCATCCACCTCTCTGCCTGTCAATCATTTTTAAAACCCATTTAAAATTCAACCTCTTATATAAAGCACTGACCAATCTTTCCTAGCCCAAACGAATCATTATACCCTCTCTGTCCCAAAGCATTCTGCACTCTGTTTCAGTACTAACCACACTCTTGTATTTGTTCAGTAGGATTCTCTCCAGCTCTGGGAGGAAAGGACATCTTGTTCATCATTGTAATAATCAATTAATGAAATATTGTAACTCTCAGAGAACAGGCTTACAAAATGTTTGAATGAATAAACAAATTTATGACTATAGCCAGAGAGAGAGATAAAATATACTAGATGGAGGACTCAGGAAATTTTCTGTTTTGGAACTGACAGAAAAATAGGACCTTGTGAGGTTCTATAAACCTATTATTACCAAAATGTCATAATCCAGGACCCAAGACCCATTTAAGAACACAAGATACGTACGTAAAACTACCCCACATTAATTTTGTTTAGGATGAATGGTCATCCCACTAAACAAAAGTAAAATAATAGATACTTTGATAGCTTGTTAAGTAAATAAGGAAAAAAAGAATAGATTTAGATGGCCACATACCCTGAGCAAGTCAATCAGATTGGTGGATACATACAGGTCTTCATTCCTCAATGCAACCAATCTGTAACTCTCGTCTCACTTCCTACTTTCAGGCCACTCTCTAGTGCACTTCTTATGTTCTGTCATTCTGTTTTGGAACAACTCTTGGTGATTTCTGGGTCAAAAGGCTTTTCCAAATCTAAGATATGCAAAAGAGACATAAGAAAAACGTAACATATAACTATTTAGCACTTAAATTTATGTGTCTCTCACACTAGAGTAACTAGAGTATACATTCAAGGACAGACACCAAGTTATTCTCATTTCCACATAACCCAGCACTAACACAATGCCTCACGCCTGATATGTATGGCTATGTATCTGTTTATTGAAATGAACATTTGGTGAAGTTTCAAATAAATATAATGAAGACAAAAAATCTTCCTTATATTCTGTTATCACAAATTATTAGCAATGTTCATTTATGTCTGTGATGCAAAAAGAGCAACCATAAGGCTTATATCAGTAGTACAAGCATTATGACATACTGATTCTAGTATAAAGCCCAATGTAAAACAAAATAATAAAATACCCAAGAAGAAAATAACTTAATGTAAAATCATGATCAAATATATTAAACTAGAGGCCTGGTGCACAGATTCATGCACCAGTGGGGTCCTTCAGCCTGGCCTGCGGGGATCGGGCTGAAACCGGCTCTCTAAGGGGCCCAGATTGCGAGTGGTAACAGGCCAGGCCGAGGGGCCCACCAGTGCATGATCGGGGTGGTGAGAGACTACGGGAGGGCTCCAGGATGTGTCCAGGACATCTTGCCCAATCCTGACTGGCCGGACCCCAGCAGCAGGCTAACCTACTGGGCGGAGCATCTTCCCCCTGATGGTCAGTGCACATCATAGCAACTGGTTGAAAGGTCAAAAGGTCAGACACTTAGCATATTATGCTTTTATTATATAGGACTAGAGGCCTGGTGCACGACATTCGTGCACTGGCGGGGGCGGGGGACTTAGCTCGGCTGGTGCCCTCTCGCAGTTCAGGACCCCTCGGGGGATGTCCAACTGCCGACCTAGGCAGTTAGACATCCCACAAGGGGTCCTTAGCGCTGCCGCCGAGGTGGGAGAGGCTCCCACCACCGCCGCTGCACTCACCAGCTGTGAGCCAGGCTTCTGGCTGAGTGGCGCTCCCCGTGTGGGAGCACAGTGACCACCACGGAGCAGTTCCTGCATTGAGCGTCTGCCCCTTGGTGGTCAATGCACGTCATAGCAACTGGTAGTTCCGTGGGTCCATCAATTTGCATATTAGGGTTTTATTATATAGGATAGTTCCTTGCACAGTAATTCGCTGCTTTCAAAAAGATTTCAAATACACCTCCCATTTGCCTCCTCAATAAATTTGAGAACAGCATATGAATTCTATCTCTAATATGAACAAACTCAAAGTTTAGTCACTTGCTCAACTGGTAGAACCAGATTCCCAAACCTCATCTTCCAATTTCCAAGCTTAACTCTCTAAAGTGCCACATAGCCCCTGGCAGGGAGTGGGCTATAAGGGGTCAATGGGAGAAAAAGGGCACATATGTAACACTTTGAACAATAAAGATTTTAAACAAATAATAAATAAATAAATGGTTAAAAATAAACTACCACATGGCCCCAAAATTTGTTTCCTTGCTAAGAGGTCTAAGAGCTAGTTCAAAGTAATACTCTGTGGCCAAGTTCTCAACTCATTTCTGGATTATGGTTCATTTTAATTGGTGAAGGGAGCAAACTGCTTGACGTAGGTTTGGTAAAAGGTTAAGAATGAAGTTACTTTTACCTTTCATATTACACACCTGCATTGGTAATATTTTCATTTTATTTTGCCATTAGGAATAATGATGTAAAATTTATGTCTGTAGCTACATTTTGGTTAGAATAATTTGTATCCCAGGCAATAGTCAAACAAGGCAAGCGGGCTCTTGCTTCCATTTACTTTTGCTGCCCCTCTAACTGGAATGCTAGAATTTTTCTCAAATGCGGCCTTAATCAGTTCCTTGCTAGACAAGATATATAAAATAGCACTACTGCCGCCACCATGCTGCTCTCTGAGCACATCCCTGCCTTCCACTCCTATCTCCTTTACTTTGCTCTATTTTTCTCCCTGACCCTCTCACCATCGCCTACCATGCATTTATTTTTTTTCTATTTTTCTCATGAGAGCAGTAACTTGCTGTTTTATTAAATTCTTAGCAAATATTGTTGAGTGAATGGATAAATGAAAGAAATGTTTTTTAAAAAGGAGTTACCACTCTCTGTCCACTCCCCCCACACACAATAACCAAGCTTGTGTCAAGACATTATACAGTTTGGCAAGTATCTGCCTGGGGGTTTATGCTCACTATAAGTTATGTCAATAACTAAAAAATCACCCCTAGTAAATCTAAACTAGATCTCCGCAAAGCCCTGTGTCATTTCCAGATCTTCCCCTAGGAGGCAGCACATTACAGTACTGTAACTATATTAAACCAGAGTTCTATTAAAATGCAGGTTCCCAGGCAAGTCCAGGGATGAGATCTAAGACTCTGCAGCCTGATGATTCTGAGCCAGTGAGCTGAAGGCCAAACTTGAAGAAATACTGGGTATGATCTGGAGTCAGACAGATCCCAGCTATACTGTCTAACAACAATATGGCACTGGTGAAAAACTTCATTTTACTCAGCATCAATTTCTCACCTACAAAATGGGGACAGCATCACCTAACTTGCAGGGGTGTTAAAAAGCTAACACAAGTAAAGTACCTAGCACAGTGCCTGACATACAGCATTTGTTCAATAAATGATATCTACTAGTCTCTGACCCTTGAGAGTTGTGAAGGGGGGAAAAGGGCTCATTTCCTTCCAAACAGGTTTAGCTCTCCATTTCTTGACTCAATTATTTATATATTTTTTTGTGTTAATCCTCCCCCAGGATATTTTTCCATTGATTTTTAGAGAGAGTGGAAGGGAGTGGGAGAGACAGAGAGAGAAACATTGATGTGAGAGAGACACATCAATTAGTTGCCTCTCCTATGCCCCTGACCCTTCAGTCCACCCACCCCACTCTATGCACTGAGCCAAACCAGCTAGGGCTTGACTCAATTTTCAAAAACAAGAACTTCTGCTTAACCCAATATTGGATAATCACATTAGTTCCAGGTCTCATATAAAGAGCCCTAGCACAAAGGTGTGTGTCGGGGGGTGGTGGTGGTGGTGGTGGTAATAGAATAAGTACCAGAAAGGAGTTTAAGTCGCGAATGCTTCTAACTCACCATAGTCCCCAATCCGTGCAAGGGAAGGGCCCAGTTTGACATTCTGTGAGTTGGGGAGTACAAGTCCTAGCTCTGCAAATGATCTGCAGTGCAATTCTAGGCAAGGCCCTGGTTCTATGTCCTTTCAGTGTCCCCATCTATCCACGAAAGAATTTCAAGTTCGTCTATGAATCTCCAAGAAGTACATACAGGTCCTGATTTATATTTAACCAGGTGTGTGATTTTAAAAAACAAGATAATCCAGTCCTCTCTGGTGTCCAGGTCTCAGTTGCCCCATTTGCGGGGGAGGAGAAAGAGGGTAGTGGTGGCAACTCATTCTCCTGGGTTCTGCTCTCAGAAACCTGGGTTCGACAAGGCTTGACGAGGGCTCGTCCGAAGAGCAACACTTTCATCTGCGACGTGCTGGAGGCACTCGGTGCATGTGTGGGCTGGAGGGAGGAGCCAAGCACTCAGCCGGGGGAGCAGGGCGGGGCCGGCTGACCCGGTGGGGCGTGGGGCTTTGACACTTGCCCTGCCCCGCCTCTGCCTCCCCACGGAATAACCCCGACCACCGACTGCCCTCGACGCCCACGGCGACGGTTGGTCCGGGCTTCCTCCCAGCACGCCTGGGACCCGGGCCAGGACCACCCGAAGAGCAGCCGGCGGACCGCGTGGAGGCCGGCATCGCCCCCCCGCCCTCCGCCCTGCTCGCGTCCCCTCCCCTCTTCTCACCTCTCAGGTCTGGGCCGCCCCGCGCGATGAGGCCCCGCGCAGCGTCTTCCGCGGTGCGGAGCAGAGGGCACACGACCGCGCGGGCAGTGGCAGCCGGCCTCCCTTTTACCGGCTCGTCCCCTTCCCCGCCCATCTTCCGGCCCCGAGGAGGCGGGGCCCGGCCGGCCAGGACTCAGGGGCGCGAGGCCAGGTAGCCGCCGAGGGGTGCGGAGAGCTAATCCCGAGCGAAAGCCCCGGCCGTGGCAGTCACGTGGCACCGCGGGCAGGAGACGCGGCCGCCGGCCAATGACCGGGCCGGGCTGGAGGGGGTGCCGCCCCCCCGCCGCTTTCCCCCTCGCGATTGGCTGTCCTGGGCTGGAAGGCCACGCGTCCCGGATTCTGGGGAGGTCCCCCTTCTCGAGGTGGTGAATCATGTAAGTGGGTGTTCGCGGGATCTCCACCTTAACCTCGGCAGTGGAGCGAGGAGAGAGTGTCCAGAATGGCGCGGAAGCGCTCTGCCTCGAGCTGGAAAGGGCTCTGCGTTTGCGAGGGGCATCGTCTTTGTATCTGACGCCTTGGGACCCGGTTCCTTCCCACCCCCCTTTACAGATGGGGAAATGGAGGCCTGGATGGGAAAGGCCGGCTAGAAACTTAGATTTTCTTACCCGAGTGTAACTTATTCTCCATCGAAGGGCCCAAGAGCGAGAGGCTCTTTTAAAAATGTAAATAAATAAATAAAATAAAAATTAAATATAAAATGTCATTCCAATTCTCCTCAGTGGCTTTCCTTGACGTTTATAGGTAAACTAAAATCGTCCCCATTATCTTTCAGGTACTGGATGTTCTCTGGCTCCTTCCTCCTCACCTCGCATCCCTCCCTCCCTCCCCGCTCTCACCCCCCCAGACCTCTGCAGGCGGGGGCCTGTGAGTTTCAGTTACCCGGTTTCTTCTTGTGTCTCAGGTCTCAGCCTAAAGTCCTGCTCTCTCCTCAGCGACACATTCCTTGCCAGTCACATCCTATTATGCCGTCTTGATTTAATCATCAGCCGGAACTGTCCACTCTCTCATATATATGTATTTTTTATGAAAGGTCAAACTTAAAGGCCAAAGTTTATTGTTAGTTTTTTTTTTCATTTCTTTATTGATTGTGGTATTATGTATGTGTCCTTAATCCCCCATTACTCCCCAGTCCCCCCATTCATGCCCTTACCCCCCTGTTGTCTGTGTCCATTGATTAGGCTTATATGCATGCATATAAGTCCTTTGGTTGATCTCTCCTCCTTACCCCTCCCCTCCCCTACCTTCCCTGAGGCTTGACGTTCTGATCGATGTTTCTCTGTCTCTGGATCTGTTTTTGTTCATCAGTTTATGTTGTTCATTATATTCCATAAATGAGTGAGATCATGTGATATTTATCTGTCTCTGCCTGGCTTATTTCACTTAGCATAATGCTCTCCAGCTCCATCCATGTTGTTGCAAATGGTAAGAACTCCCTTTTTTTTTTTTTAACCGCAGCGTAGTATTCTATTGTGTAGATGTACCACAGTTTTTTAATCCACTCATCTGCTGATGGGCACTTAGGCTGTTTCCAAATCTTAGCTATGGTGAATTGTGCTGCTATGAACATAGGGGTGCATATATCCTTTCTGATTGGTGTTTCTAGTTTCTTGGGATATATTCCTAGAAGTGGGATCACTGGGTCAAATGGGAGTTCCATTTTTAGTTTTTTGAGGAAACTCCATACTGTTCTCCATAGTGGCTGCACCAGTCTGCATTCCCACCAGCAGTGCAGGAGGGTTCCTTTTTCTCCGAATCCTGGCCAGCACTTGTCATTTGTTGATTTGCTGATGATAGCCATTCTGACAGGTGTGAGACGGTACCGCATTGTTGTTTTGATTTGCATCTCTCGGATGATTAGTGACTTTGAGCATGTTTTCATGTCTCTTGGCCTTCCTTCTGTCTTCTTTCGAAAAGTATCTATTTAGGTCCGTTGCACATTTTTTGATTGGGTTGTTTAACTTCCTTTTATTAAGTTGTATGAGTTCCCTGTAAATGTTGGAGATTAAACCCTTATCGTTGATATCGTTGGCAAATATGTTCTCCCATGCAGTGGGCTTTCTTGTTGTTTTGTTGATGGTTTCCTTTGCTGTGCAAAAGCTTTTTATTTTGATGTAGTCCCATTTGTTTATTTTCTCTTTAGTTTCCATTGCCTTAGGAGCAGTATCAGTGAAGAAATTGCTTCAGCATATGTCTGAGATTTCGCTGCCTATGGATTCCTCTAGTATTTTTATGGTTTCCCATCGTATGTTTAAGTCCTTGATCCATTTTGAGTTTATTTTTGTGTATGGTGGTCTAGTTTCATTTTTTTGCATGTATCTGTCCAATTTTCCCAACACCATTTATTGAAGAGACTGTCTTGATTCCATTGTATGTTCATGCCTCCTTTGTCAAATATTAGTTGAGCACAGTGCTTTGGGTAGATTTCTGGGTTCTCTATTCTATTCCATTGATCTATATGTCTGTTCTTGTGCCAGTACCAGGCACTTTTGAGAACAGTGGCTTTGTAATACAGCTTGAGGTCTGGTATTGAGATCCCTCCTACTTTGGTCTTCTTTGTCAGGATTGCTGCAGCTATTCGGGGTCTTTTTTTATTCCAGATGAATTTTTGGAAAGTTTGTTCTAGATCTGTGAAATATGCCGTTGGTATTTTAATGGGAAGTGCATTGAATTTATAGATTTCTTTGGGTAGTATGGACATCTTGGTGATGTTGATTCTACCAATCCATGAACACGGTATGTTCTTCCATCTGTTTGTGTCTTCCTCTATCTCTTTTTTCAGTGTCCTGTAGTTTTCCGCATATAGGTCTTTTACCTCTTTGGTTAAGTTTATTCCTAGGTATCTTTATTTTTTTTGTGCGATGGTAAATGGGATTGCTTTTTTAGTCTCTCTTTCTGTAAATTCATTATTGGTGTATAGAAATGCCATAGATTTCTTGGCGTTAATTTTGTATCCTGCTACATTGCTGAATTCATTTATTAAGTCTACTAATTTTTTGATGGAGTCTTTAGGGTTTTCTATGTACAGTATCATGTCATCTGCAAATAAGGACAGTTTTACTTCTTTTCCAATTTGGATGCCTTTTATTTCTTCTTCTTGTCTGATCACAATGGCTAGTACTTCTAGCACTGTTGAACAGGAGTGGTGAGAGTGGGCATCCCTGTCTTGTTCCTGTTCTTAGGGGAAATGGTTTTAGTTTTTGCCCATTGAGTATGATGTTGGCTGTGGGTTTGTCATATATGGCTTTTATTATGTTGAGGTATGATCCTTCTATTCCCACTTTGCTGAGAGTTTCTATCAAGAAAGGGTGTTGGATTTTGTCAAATGCTTTTTCTGCATCAATTGATATGACTATGTATTGTTAGTTTTATGAGTTTTTTGTTTGTTTGCTTTTTTAGCTTTTCATGAATAGACAGATATGACTGGAACCTAACAGTAATTTCAGGCAGATCTGACAATTTACCAGCAGAATGACTTTGATGCTTTTGAAAATATAGCTAAGAGCAGACATCTCAACGAGGGTCGTCATTAGTCAACTGTTCAGCTTGACAGTCTTTTTCAATGTTAAGTCAAGAGTGCACAGGAGTGTGTTTTCAAGTTTTCTTTGAAGAGTCTTTATATTTTCCCCAGTGTACCTGCTTTTAATTTAAAAATATATATGGCATTCTAAATTTAGGGCTCAAAACATATCTTCACTTGATTTTGATGTTGAGTATAAAGTTGTTCGTTCTTCTCCTTGTTTATAGCCTATGGAAGCCCACTGGGTGGTAAAGGAAGAAGACTTGTGAAGGAAGCAAAATGGTTAATTTCCTTTCCAGCGAATCTCTTCACAGTCATTTAAGGAACTCCCTTTCTTATCTAGAGATGATCCTCAAGTTTCTGTCACCCACCAGATACAGAGCTTCAGAGCCAGAAGCCATATCAGGAAACCAGAACACCTGGGTTCACTCCTGACTCTACCACTTATGACTAGAGACAAATCACTTCATTTCAATGGACATCAATGTTCTCACCTTTTATAGAGCCTGCCTCCAGAGTCTTGAGGGTTAAGTAAGACTCTATAAGCTTCAAGATAAGCAGAATGGCAACAGCTGCCAATTTCTGGATATTTACATATGGATGCATAAACTCTTCACATTCATTTTCTTTTTCTTTTTTTTTCTTTTTTAATATATTTTATTGATTTTTTACAGAGAGGAAAGGAGAGGGACAGAGAGCTAGAAACATCGATGAGAGAGAAACATCGACCAGCTGCCTCCTGCACACCCCCCACCGGGGATGTGCCCGCAACCAATGTACATGCCCTTGACCGGAATCAAACCTGGGACCTTTCAGTCCGCAGACCGATGCTCTATCCACTGAGCCAAACCGGTTTCGGCCACATTCATTTTCTTATTTAATCCTCGCAGTAGCTTTTGACAAAAGGAGGTGTTATATTATGATCTTCCTTTTTAGGTGAGGAAATGAGACTCAGAGATGTTAGGTGACTTGCCCTAGGTCCCATAGTTAATAAGTGACAATAGCATGATTTTCACCCAGTTACATCTGACTGCAAAGCCCACTCTTAACCACTACACTCACTGTGTTAGTCAGATGGAAGAATCCACCCCCATGTTTGCCTGGAATAGATACCAATAAAGACTGGCTAAATTTAATAATGGTTATCACTTTCTTTCTCTTATTTCAGATGATTTAATCTACATTACAGATGAGGAAACTGAGGCTCTGAATATTAAATTACTTAATAAGGTCATGCAATTGACAAGTAGTGAATTTTGAGGTGGCCTTTAGAACTGGGTGCTATCAGATGCATGTGTCAATGACCCAATGCAAGGGATGGTTCTGGAGAGGAAGCTTTGGGTCAGCCTATCTCCCTTCCAGTCAGCTACCCAGGCTGCTATTTAGTGCCATCTGCCCATGTACACATCCCTGGGACTCCATGGAACTGAACTGAGATCTGCCATTCCTACCTTACCTTGATCAAAGCCCCAGCTCTCTGCAGTGGGAATCTAAGGTGAAACAGATAACCAAATCCCTGCTAATGGAGAGCTGGCTAATAATCTGCTTTCCCTTGATAATAGCAGGTCAGCACCCCAGCCAGCCAGAACCCAAATCGCTTTACCCCTCCCATCTAAGCCTGAGTATTTTTCCTCCTGTTCACAGGGGTGACTGGCAGCCGGAGGCTCACATTTTACAGTCATTACTCTGTTCCAAACTGCTTTCCAATGAGAAACTAATGGTGTAGTAAGTGGGGGGGTGTTTGGGTTGGCAAATAAGTCATTTCAGGACAGAGGCCACTTCAGGATTCACCTCCTCAGCACTATTCCCAAGAAGGACAGGTTACTTCCTCTGAGGCCCCAAAATAGTGGGCCCCAAACTGACTTCCATTATTGAATGGGTTATTCCTAATTTGCTATTCTCATTCATTCTCACTGTACACATGCTTTACTTTAAAAACACACACACAGCCCTAACCCGTTTGGCTCAGTGGATAGAGCATCGGCCTGCAGACTGAAGGGTCCCAGGTTGGATTCCAGTCAAGGGCATGTACCTTGGTTGTGGGCACATCTCCAGTAGGGGGTGTGCAGGAGGCAGCTGATCGATGTTTTTCTCTCATCGATGTTTCTAACTCTCTATCCCTTTCCCTTCCTCTCTGTAAAAAATCAATAAAATATATTTTAAACACACACACACACACATTTGTTCTTGGAAACAGGTAATGTGCAAGTATATTAAATTTAAAAAATCAGTATTTACAACGAAAAGTAAATCTCCCTCTAACACTTCCCATTCTTATCCCAGTGTCCCTTTCCGGAGGCAAACACAGCATCAGTTTCCTATGTTGCTTTCCAGGTTATTCTATATCAGCCGTTCTCAATTCTGGCTGCACATCAGAATCTCTTGGAGAAGTGTTTTTATTTTTAATTGATTTTTAGAGAGAGAGGGAGGGTGAGAGATACATCCATTAGCTGTCTCCTGCATGCCCCCTACTGGGGGTCAAGTCTGAAACCCGGCATACACCCTGTCAAATAATCTAATCTGGCAACCTTTCAGTGCATGGGATGACACTCAACCAACTGAGCAATACAGGACAGGATCTTGGAGAACTTTTAAAAGATAACAATGGTTGGGTCCCATCCCCAGATATTATGATTGAATTGGTATAGAGTGGGATCAAGCATTGATAATATTTTTAAGTCTCCCCCCCCCCCCCCAAGGAGATTCTAATGAATACCCACAGTTGGCAAACCAGCGATCTATGCAAATACAAGAATACACACACACACACACACACACACACACACACACACACACACACACAGAGTGGACATACAATATATACTATTCTACAGTTTTTAAAATTTAATATTATATCTTCATGATGTTCCATATCAGAGCAGCTTTCTGGCTATCTATTGCTGAGTAACAAATTACTCCAAAACTTAGGGGCTTGTGACAACAATAAGCATTCTGTTATTTATCGTGGTTTCTGTGGGTCAGGAATTTGGTAAAAGCTTGACTAGTGGTGTCTCATAGAGCTATAGTGAGATAGTGGCTAGAGTTGGGACAGAGAATGGGGGATGAAGCAGCTGAAGGCCGTCTGGACAGCTCTCTGCATGTAGTCTCAGGGCTTCTCTTTGTGTTTCTCTGTATGGGCTGGTTTGGGCTTAAATGACAGCTAAAGGCCTCAAGAGCCAGCATTCCAGCAGGCAAAGAGGATGCTGCATAGCCTCTTATGATCTAGTCTCAGACGTCACCTAGCCTCACTTCTATTGCACATTGTTGGTTGAAAGTTACAAAAGCCCACCTGATTTCAGGGGAGGGCAATAGACCCCAAGTCTCAATGGGAGAAGTGTCAAAGCCACATTGTAAGAAGAACATGTGGTATGGGAAATATTGTGGTAGTCATCTTTGGCCACAGTAGCTGCATGGTATTCCATTGTTTGGGTGTATTGTCATTTATTTGGAATATTCATGTTGTTTCCTTTCCTTTTCTTTTCTTTTCTTTTCTTTTCAGTAGCATATGATCATATTTA
Source organism: Cnephaeus nilssonii (assembly GCF_951640355.1). NCBI lineage: Eukaryota > Metazoa > Chordata > Mammalia > Chiroptera > Vespertilionidae > Cnephaeus > Cnephaeus nilssonii. The sequence goes on along the minus strand of NC_137076.1, from coordinate 88,121,899 downwards.
ATACACAAGTTTGATACAACCAAAAAGTAAAACACCAGAGTAATTGTTTTCTTTTCTTAAAAAATATTACAAATAGTACTTTGAATGATTATAGGTATTTTTCCTCTGCCACCTCTGTCCCAATCCCCAGAGGGGGCTTGTCCCTTCTAGATCTCTTGCCTCTCAGGGCCACTGTGTGACAGGGCAGGAAGCAACCACCCTCAGGCTCAAAAAGAGATCCCCTCCTGCTTCGGACCTTTGAGGGAAATTAGGCTAATTGTCCTGGAGGGGGAAAGGCAGGAGAGCCATGTAGTCAGGGGAAAGGAGATTTTTGAAAGCCTCCGCAAGATTGAGATGGGGCCTAAGTTTTTCAGGGTCCTTGAGTGGCAAGGATCTGGGCCTCTCCCTGACATGGGAAGCTGGAGCTGTAACAATTGACCCCTGAGTCCAGTGAAGAGCAGAACTGTTGGCCTGTCTGGGTCCATACCAGCTTGGACAAGGGGCACATTCGTGGTAGCAGGGTGGACTGAAGGCCAGAGGGCTTTTTCCCGGCTGGACTAAGTTAGACCAATAGCTCTTCACATGACCCTGGGGTGAGGCAGCAGTCACCATAATTACCAGGATTGAATATTCTGCTAGAATTGTGGGATGGGAGTTTGGAACATACAAAATTTGATTTGGAGAAAGAAAGGAAATGTGACTCTTATACCTGGGGTGGAGCAGAATTCACTTTCGCCACAAATATTTAGGTACAGAAAGAGATCTGTTATTTGACGTCTCCTGGCTATCACAAGCCCGTGTCCCAGGTTTGTTTTTTCAGGGATATGTGCTAGGTTCTATGGGAGATGGTCATTCAAAATGGAACATGATCTTTGCATTAAAATATTGACTTTTCCATTATTATTTTTACTTAAACTATCACATTTTTAAATAGCCAGGACAACTTCTTAAAGAATTAGTAGTGAAATTGTTCTGTCTTTCTGGACAAGTTTTTTATTTAGAAGATCCTATACTATAAAAGGCTAATATTCAAATCCTATACAATAAAAGGCTAATATGCAAACAGTGGAACAACCAGTGGCTATGACACACACTGACCACCAAGGGGCAGATGCTCAATGCAGGAGCTGCCCCCTGGTGGTCAGTGCGCTCCCACAGGGGGAGAGCCTCTCAGCCAGAAGCGGGCTCACAGCTGGTGAGCACAGCGGTGGTGGCGGGAGCTTCTCCCACCTCCGTGGCAGTACTAAGAATGTCCAACTAAAGGGAAGTGAGCCTAAGCTGGCAGTTGGACATCCCCAGAGGGCTCCCAGACTGCGAAAGGGCGCAGGCCAGGCTGAGGGCCCTCCACCTCTGAGTGCATGAATTTCGTGCACCAGGCTTCTAGTAAGAATATAATCAGCCCTGGTCGGTGTTGCTCAGTTGGTTTGGTATCATCCCATGCACTGAAGGGATACTGGTTCCATTTCTGTTCAGGGCACATGCCCAGGTTGCAGGCTTGATTCCCAGTGAGGGGCGTGCAAGAAGCAACCAATTGATGTTTGTTTTTTAAATTAATTAATTAATTTTAAATCTTTATTGTTGAAAGTATTACATATGTTCCCTCCAATTGATGTTTTGCTCTCACACTGATGTTTCTCTCGCTCCCTCTTCCTCTCCCTTCCTCTCTCTTTAAATATCAATTTAAAAAAAAAAGAATATAATCAAGCAAGTGTGTAAAGATTTAACAACACAAATGTTCATGAAGAACATCAATATTAGAAACAGGCTAAATAACCAATAATTGAAGTATGTTAAATAAATTATGTTACAGCCACCCAATGGAAATCTATGGGGCCATTAAAAATCACATGGTAGCCCAAGCTGGCTTGGCTCAGTGGATAGAGCGTCAGCCTGCGGACTGAAGGGTCCCAGGTTCGATTCCGGCCAAGGGCACATGCCTGGGTTGCAGGCTCGATCCCCAGCAGGGGGCATGCAGAAGGCAGCCGATCAATGATTCTCTCTCATCATTGATGTCTCTATCTCTCTCTCCTTCTCCCTTTCTCTCTGAAATCAATAAAGAAATATATTTTTAAAAAATCACATAGTAAAAGAATATTTAATGCACAGAAATGTTTACATATATTGTTCAACAAACAAAATATATATATTGCACAGTCACAGTTTTGTTTTAAAAATTATATTTAGATGATTGGGAAAGAAAGATGTATATCAAAATATTTTTCTGAGTGGTAACCATTCTTTTTATTTACCTGCATTTTCTCAATTTTCTACAACACAAAGAAGTATTACTTTCCAAAGAGAAAAATAATAAAAGTTTTGGTTTAAAAAATAGGAAAATAGCCCTAGCTAGTTTGGCTCAGTGGTTGGAGTGTTGGCCTGCAGACCAAAGGGTCATGGATTCAATTCCTGGTCAAGGGCATGTACCTTGGTTGCAGGCTTGATCCTGGGCCCTGGTAGGGGCATAGGCAACGAATCAATGTATCTCTCTCACATCGATGTTTCTCTCTCCCCCCCCCCCCCCCCCCACTTTCCTTCCACTCTATCTGAAAGCAATGGAAAAACAGCATTGGGTGAGGATCCAAAAAAAAAAAAAAAAAGGAAAATATATTTGCATTATTTCTGCTTTTTACCAAATATCACTGCTTCATACTTAGCTTACATTATCATTATTAATGGCTACATTTATTGCAAACTGCTCATTTTAATATATATACTGCCTCTAATCCTCACAACAATTCTCTAAAATAAGTATCATTGTTAGTCATTGTTAGCAAATGAGAAAATTGAGACCAGAGATTAAGGTGTACCAGTTAATAATGTGGATTTTTTTCAACATACACATATGTTGATATATATGCTATTTGATATGTATGCTATTTTGTTGTATTGACAACAAGCTTCAAAACTTCATATGTCAAATTTTGTGGAGGTGTTAACATCATAGATATTTTTATGCTTAAAAATGTCAAATTTTGTGCCAAAAAAAGAGCATTTGCAGGAAGTTTTAATTCATTACTTTATTTTGAAGAAAAGTGCTGCTGAAAGTTATCATATACTTCGGGAAGCTTATGGTGAACATGCTCCATCTCAAGATACTTGTGAACGCTGGTTTAAACGCTTTAAAAGTGATGATTTCGATATAAAGACAAAGAATGTCTAGGTCAATCGAAAAAGTTTGAAGACCAACAATTACAAGCATTATTGGATGAAGATGCGTGTCAAACTCAAAAACAACTTGCAAAAAGTTTAAATGTTGCTCAGCAAACAATTTCCGATCATTTACAAGCAATGGGAAGATTTTAAAGGAAGGAAAATGGGTGCCACATAACTGAATGAAAGACAAATGGAAAACCGAAAAGTCATCAGGAAAATGTTGCTTCAACGGCACAAAAGAAAGTCTTTTTTGCATCGAATTGTGACTGGCGAAGAAAAGTGGATTTATTTTGAGAATCCCAAACGCTCAAAATCATGGGTTGATCCAGGTCAACCATCAACATCGACTGCAAGGCCAAATCTCTTCGGAAAGAAGACGATGCTCTGCATTTGGTGGGATCAGGAAGGTGTGGTGTATTATGAGTTTCTAAAACCAGATGAAACCATTAATACTGATTGCTACCGACAACAAATAATCAATTTGAACCACTCTTTGATCGTGAAACGACCAGAATGTTCCAGAAGACACGACAAAGTAATTTGGGTTCATGATAACGCACCATCACACACTTCAAAACCAGTTAAAGACACCTTAAAAGATCTTGCCTGGGAAGTATTAACCCACCTGCCGTATTCACCAGACCTTGCTCCTTCAGATTACCACTTGTTCCGATCGATGGCATACGCACTTTCTGAGCAGCACTTCAAAACATACAAAGAAGTGGAAAATTGGGTCTCTGAATGGTTTGCCTCAAAACAAGAGAAGTTCTATTGGGACGGTATCCACAAATTACCTGAAAGATGAGGAAATGTGTAGCTAGCGATGGACATTACATTGAATAAAGCCCTTTTGATGTTTCTCTTGAAATGATTGTGTTTTCTTTGACTACAAAATCCGCATTAGTAACCAGTACAATGTCAAAGTTTGTAAATTACAGGAGAGGATTCAAACTCAGCTCACTCCAGTCATAAAACCCAAGTATACCCTTCTACCTGTTGCCTTCCTACTAGTATAATCACAAAGCTTGTTTTTAGGAGCCAATTTTACCTGATTTTTCAGGATTCCCCAAAGTTCTTAACTGCTTTTGAGTTACAGATCCCTTTTAGAATTAGAGCTTTCGAAAAATGCACAGAAGGTTAAAATGCACATAAAGACACACTTTTACATGGCTCATCTATTGACTTAGGTTAGACCCTTCGGGTAAAACAAGGAGAACTTCACAGACTCGCCATGCTCCAGGGACAGACCTAAGTAACTGCAAAAAGTCACTAAGTCAACAGGTGGCTGGACTATTAGGAGCTGCTATCAACTCCAGGTTAAGAGTAAAAACAAATGAAATATGGGAGTGCACCAAGGTAGTATAAAATGAGGGCACAGACCAAGCAGGCTGTTCCAGCAATCCTAAGGGCTAGCTGATGGGGCCAGGGGACATGGGGTTTGAAGAACCAGGAGGGGAAAGGCCTTTGATTAGGAAATAGAGGCTAAATCAACATTTAATGCCAGTGAAATGTCCTGAAGGGGGACACGCAGTGCCAAGTTTACTACTGGGCCCGAGGACACACAGATTACCCACTGTTTCTCACTACCCCCGTCAGCCACTGTGCCTTTCACACTCTTCTTGCTTCTACACCCACTTCCTTCCCTCCATTCTCTTAACCTCCATCCCAGGCCAGTTCCTCATATTTCTGGAAAGGTTGCAACAGCTTCCTTACTAACTTTCTATCCCCATATTCAACTTCTTATTTAAATACTGATGTCTGAATTCTCTCTTCCCTACCTTCAATGACAGGGTAATCCAGTTAATATTTGATAGTTAGGATAACTAATAATGATTAGATAATTCATATTAAATTGAACAGTATGAAATTGCCGCTTGAGTAGGATAAAAATAGTCCAAGGGGGCAATTTCATATGCTTCAACTTAATAGACACTGGGTGCATAGCTTTGCACCGTTCAACATATTATCTCATTTAGTCTTCACAACAGCCATCTAAATAACTCTAACTTTACAGATAGTCCAAGTGAGGTCTAGGAAAAATTAAATAATTTATACAGATAGCAAACGACAGACTCAGTTCCATGTCTAACTCCCCAAATCCCACCTTTAGCAACCTGGAAACTGTCTTTTTATAATAACACATATCTCTGTCCTGCTGTTGTATTTATGAGGGCCCTTTGAATCCTAAAATAAGAGAATCGTTGAAATCTAAAGCTGGGAAAGACTTCGATGCAGAGATTGTGAAATAGGGACTCAGAGGGGCCAGACCCACAATGTACATGAGAGAAGCTGCCTGAGTGGTTAGCATGCAGCCTGAAGCCCCAAATTGGGGTGGCTCTGGGGAAGGGGCCATGGAGAGGAGGAGGGAGGTGCCGGGGGATGGGAGCTGGGTGGGCAGTACCTCTCAGCTCTAACCATTCCTGCCATGGAGGAAAGAGAACACAATTACTAGGTCTTCCAATTCTCCAAGAGAAGCCAAACAAATCTAAACAGTAAATGAAGGATTCTGTCAACTGTTGAGAAACACTACACAGGGCAGAGAAGACAAATCTACAGGAGTAGACGGTCCCTGTGCCACCTACTTTGCAGCGCCTGCTTTGGTGTCTGTTTTTTTTCAGTTGATTCACTTCCTGCTCTGTGCAAAAATCTCTTCTCAGTTATTAGTGGGCCAAGGTGAAGAGAGAACGCTCACCTTCTCCCATCTGGGGCCCAGTGGCATCTGGAACACTCTGATCCTCGTAATCCTTGTTCTTGGGGAATATTAATGATTTAATCTCCCAAGCTCACTCCCTGTCCTATGCAGCCACATCTGTGAGATTTGCAGACAAGACCCAGAGAGAGTCCAGGTGGAGCAGATCGCATCCTGACTCAGTTTTGCCACAGACGCCCAAACTGTCCTCAGAGGGCCAGTCTCAGCCCCTCCACGGAAGTAACCATCGGACTTCCCAGCCATGGACGAGGTGACGGAAGAGGAGGTGGAGAAGTTTCTGGACTCAAATGTCGGCTTTGCCAAACAGTATTACGACCTCCGCTACCGAGCTAAGGTTATCGCGGACCTGCTGGGGGCCAAGGAGGCAGCCGTGGACTTCAGCAACTACCACCCGCTGAGCAGCGTGGAGGAGAGTGAAATCATCTTCGACCTCCTGCGGGACTTTCAGGAGAACTTGCAGGCCGAGAAATGCATCTTCAATGTCATGAAGAAGCTGTGCTTCCTCCTGCAGGCAGACCGCATGAGCCTGTTCATGTACAGGGCCCGAAATGGCATCGCGGAGCTAGCCACCCGCCTCTTCAATGTCCACAAAGATGCGGCCCTTGAGGAGTGTCTGGTGGTGCCCGACTCCGAGATTGTGTTCCCCCTGGACATGGGCGTGGTGGGCCACGTCGCACACTCTAAAAAGCTCACCAACGTCCCCAACACAGAAGAGGTACCCTCTTCCCCATAGGAGGGAGGGCAGGGAGGCATTATTCCGGGGGGAGGGGGGGGGCGGCGGGTCTGGGGTACCCGTGGGATGGGGAGCTGCTGGCCACTATGACTGGGCTGGTGATGACTTGGTGCTTCTTTTTATTTATTTACTTATTTATTTATGACTTTTTATTTGGGGGAAAAAAAACTTAACAGTTGAATTAAAAAAAATAGTACAGAGAACTGTATACCTTTCATCTAAAGTCACCAGTTGTTTATATCTTGCCACACTTGCTTTATGTCTCCATTCTTTCTGATCCATTTGGGAGTCAATTGCAGACAAATGCCCTTTTAACCCTGGGCACTTCGTTGCGTATTTCCAGACCAGGAACAGATCTTAAGTATCCACAGTACAGTGATCAAATTCAGGAAATGTAACATTGGTACAATACTATCCTACATAATAAAATGGTAATATGTAAATTACCATCACTCCGCTACGCCCACGATTGGGCCAGCAGGAGGCGCAGGGGGCGGGACTCAGGGTGGCCGGGATAGCTGATTGGGCCAGCAGGACGCTGAGCTCAGCGTCTGTGTCATGGCTGCGCCGGAGGCTTTCGGTAGGCCTGGTGCACCGGCAGACAGCCGGCCAGCTCCCCCGCGATCAAAAGCCAAAGTGGGGGAGCTGGCCGGCTGTCTGCTCCGGCACAAGGCCTTTTGAAAGCCTCTGCCACGCCAGAGGCTTTCGGAAGGCCTGGTGCACCGGCGGACAGCCAGCCCGCTGGTACACCAGGTGCATGATTAAATCATGCACTGGGCCTCTAGTTATCTAATGAACAGTCATATTCCATTGGGCCAGTGGTCTCAACTGAAGCCCTGTCTCTTCAGTCTCCTTGAATCTGCAGGAGTTCCCCAGTCTGTCTTTGTTTTCCATGATGTGGATGTTTTTGAAGGGTACAGGCCAAATATTTTTCATAATGTCCCTCCATTTGGGCTTGTCTGACACGTCTTCATGACTAGATTCAGGGTATGTGTTTCTGGCAGGATATCACCGAGGTGATGTGGTGCTTTGCTTCGGGCGTTAACTCAGGAGACAGGATGGCAGTCTGCCTCATTCCCGGACATGTTAGCATCCATCACTTGGTTGAGCACTTGGCTCTTTCTTCTAAGAGTCCAGTGTTGTGTGGGATTCTACTGGCAGCTCTGACAAAGACCTCTTTGATTTCCGGGGGTAAATCCCTTGAATGCAGTTCTCCACATAACCCTCTGCCAGGACCAACTCCTACTCATCCTTCAGATCTCAGCTTAAAGGTTACTTCCTCCGGGAGGCCGTCCCAGATCCCTGTTACAGTCTCCTTCCTAACACCCGTTATCACAATAAGTAAGTCCTGGGGGTCAGGAACCATGCCCACCTTCTTATCTTCTTTATCTCAGGACCCAGAATCCAGCAGATGCCTAGTAAACACTTGGCATGAAAGACTCACAACGGAGTCATTATGGCATACACTTACTTGACCCTTGAATAATACAGTTTGAACTGTGCAGGTTTTAAAAATCCACATATAAGTTGACCCATGCAGTTCAAACCTGTGTTGTTCAAGGGCTCAATTCCTTTAACACATGTCTCACCTGAAAGAATGTTTGCCCCAGGATAGCCAGGCCCATGCAGTTCTCATTTATTGCTGTACTGGCTAAACCAGGAGCCTGTGTTCGGGTATTTCCAAGATCCATCCTAGATATTTGTGTCTTTGTGCTCACCTTACCTCTGACTTTATTTCAAATTAAGGATTTTAAGGTTAAAAAGAGGAGGCGCAATGGGGCTTCTGAGATCAGCTCATTGAACGTTTATTTAGTGAATGAGAAGCCTGAAGCCAGGAGAGCTTGAGGAGGAGCTTGCTCAAAGTCACTAAGGAGTTACTGCAGGCCTGGGACTTCACATCCATACATGAAGAATTCAAACGGGTCATCTTTTTGACTTGGGTTCCTTGGCAAGATAAGAAGCACACACTTGGGCCTGTGCGGGAGATGGTTTTCTTTGAAACACACGGGGCTGGACCTCCCGTGGAATTCCTCTCTCTCGCATCTCCCCTGGACACCCAGGGCTAAGGGTAACGGTTCTGCATCCAGGGAGCTTTCCTGGGGGACTCGCCTATCACTGGATTGGGGTGTGTTCTCCCTTCACGCCTCTCTAGGTTTTAAGTGTAGCCAACACGGACGGTCACGGTCTATGACATACTCTGACTATACCTGCTTTACAGAGGATGGAACCGAAGCCTGGAAAGGTCCGTTAAGTAACTTGTTCAGAGTCCTGCAGGGAGAAAGGGGCAAGTGGGGATCGGAACCTGGGCACTCTGGCCTGTGCCCACACTCTTCACTGCCCCACTATTCTAGACCTCCTCCTTATCTGTAAAATGACGGGCACTGGACCAGGTGCTGTGTGCCAAAGGTCACTTCAAATCATACGGTGGAAAGTTAGGGTGTGGAGCTTTGAGGTCCGATCTGGGGTGAATCACGATGCAGTCACTTTCTAAGAACATGGCCTTGGCAATGTTTAGCCTGTCTGGGCTCACTCACTTCCTAATTTATAAAACGGGTGAGAAGACCTACTTCGCAGTGCTGCTGTAGGATTAAAGGAGAGAATTGTTTCTCATCCAGTAGGTCCTGGACACATTGTAATGGCTCATAGTGGCAGCTCCCGCTTCTTGTTACTATTATTACTGTTTTGTTGTTGTTGGGATGGACGCTGCGCCAGGCCTGCATGGGATTTGGAGAAGAATCCAGTCGTGCCCCCTTGCCCTTCTGGAGCTTTCGATTTAGATTCTATTTACAGGAAAAACAGAGAGCAGAGGTACCAAGAGCTTCTCTGGACCCTGGTGTTGCAGGGCTGGGACTTTAGTCCCCTGATTTCAAAGATCCCAGTCCAAGAGTTTGCTGAGCCCTGTCTAAGGGACAGCCTGCCGTTTCCTGTTCCACCTCAGGGTTCACTCTGGAAGTCATGCCTGTGTTTCTCTGGAAGTTTTCCAGCCTTGGGCAGTCTCTGGGCTGGTGGCTCAGGCCTGGCGGTGAAGTCAGTGCAGGCCAGCAAGCCTCGCGTACTTGGCATTTGCATGTGTTTGCTTCTCCTGTTGTTCCTGCTTGAGAAATCTTACTCTATTTGGGACTCTGACAGTGACTGGGGACTGAAGTGGGGTCAGTGTTAAGGGACTGGACCTTAACTTGTGGGATCTGATGATAGCTCCAGGTAGATAGTGTCTAAACTGAATTGAATTGTGGGGCACTCAGCTGGTGCCGGAGAATTAGTTGAAGGAGAAAAAGGGGGTGATGCTATAGACAGGGATGGCAGGCTGAAGCTACTTTCATTAGTAAAGATGGAAAAACACCCACACATCTGGTTGTAGAAGTGGCATAGGAATGTGGCAATGTGACAGTAAAGGAAAACAGTGAGTTTTTCCTAGACACGGACAAATCCCATTTCTGAGGTCTGTCCTCTCAAGGACTCTTATATCTGGTATCCAGCTTTCCTGCTCTCCTTCTCTTCCTATGAGACTGGGAACCCAGCACTCCACATCAGAAAGAAAATGCAAGGAGAACCTGTCCCAATACTCGGCTTCTTACCAAAGAGGAAGCTGATGCCCGGAGAGGTTTCAATTACTGACAGCGTACTGGTGGGCCCCTGCAGCCACTCAGAGAACAAGTCTCTCCCTCCTGGGGGCTCCAGGGTACCACTCATCCCATGGGGGCATCCTACATTATGGTTGGAATTGTGGGTTCATGTTTTACATGATGTCCCCACTATACTGTGAGAACCCAGTGAGGACAACCTCAGCTTTCTTACTAGTCTTGGCATATCCAATGCCTCTGGCAAAGTCAGTGCTTGGTAAATATAAATGAATGAATGAATCAATCAATAAATCAATCAATCAATCAATCAGTGTATTAATGAGTAAATGAAGTCACTATACCACTTGCCAGCAAGGGAATTGTCTGTAGAACAGGAAAAGTGACAGTTCTAGATGGCAGGTTGATATGAGAGATAATGAGATGATATATGTAAATTGTTTGGCTCTGGGCCTAGTACATCATCATTATTCAATAAATAGTAGATCTCATCATGAGACACAATGGAGCTTGGCACTGTGAATGTTTGAAAACAGGAACTGAGGAACCTGGGAATGAGAGGCAATGTTGCATTGCATTGGAATAAAATCTAAACCCTGTACAGTGGCCTCCAAGGCCCTGCCAGGTAGGCCCTGCCCATGTCTCTCCCTGCCTTGCCCTCCACTTCCCTTCACCACCCTGTGCTTCAGCCACACTGGTCTTCTTTCTGTTTCTCAGATCATTTTCCCCGTCCACCCCTGCACCCCCGCCTTTGGCCTTTGCCTTCTCTGCGTTTCCTGCTTGAATGTGCTTCACTTGCCTGGCTCCTGTGATTCCTCAGCTCTCAGGATTACCTCTTCAGAGAAGCCTCCCTGACCATCTTTACTAATGAAAGTAGCTTCAGCCTGCCATCCCTGTCTATAGCATCACCCCCTTTTTCTCCTTCAAAGCAATTACACAACCTGGAGGGAGAATGCTTGGTTGTTTACCCACTTTTTGTCTGCCTACCCCATTTCACCAAGGAAGAAGTTTACCCATCTTGTTCACTGCTGTAGCCCCAGGGTCTAGAACAATACCTACATACTTATAGAAGGTGCTCTGTTCATGTTAACTGAACAAATGGATGACTTGGGGCTTTCCCCAGCTGAGTGTCTGATTCCTAGACTTTAAAAAATAAGCAATCTGAGCTAAATGGCTCCTAAGGCCCTTTCTGCCTCTGAGAATCTGAGTTTCTATGACACAGTTTAGAACGCTTTATATGCTGAAAATATAAGAATGACAACAATTGTGCAAGTGTCAGTCAACTGGTAGCTTTATTATGTGTAAAGGGCATTCTAGGGATGAGAACTCAAGGGAAACATGGTTCTGGTAGACTTAGTAACATCAGCCTCAGATTCAGGTGAGGCCCAAACACTGCTTTCCCTGGTAGAGGTGAAGTGAATATTGCAAGGCTGAACTGACCTATGAAATAAACCTGAGCATGCCCCATGCAGACCTGGGTTCAGGGATTTGTCAGTGTCCTTAGAGAAGGACATGGAAAATGCTCTGTGGCTAATGCCTCTTTGGAGGTTTTGTCTAATCCATCAATGCTGATTCAAGCACAGCATGACAGGCTTCTCTTAATTCCTTTACCCTTCGCCTGGTTTGAGACAGCTTCATTGACAACAATGCTATTGCCAATTTATTCAATCCCACTTCATCTGGAAGAAAGCCAAAGATGCAGAGCTTCTCACTCTGAACTTCTGAATCGAGAAAAGATTCTGCACACTCACTTCTTGCAAAGCTCTCTCAGTTGGCTCTGTGAAGTACACCTCCATCCTCAGAATAGCATGAACTGTGCATGTCTGGGCTGGCATGTGTCCCAAGCAATGCTGACTGTTGGTAAACCTTGCAGTGTTACGAGGAAACAGGAAGGTGGATTCTTTTGGAATTAAGACAACAATTTAGGATCTGTCTCCTCTTTCTGACCATACAGACTGCGCCGCCCTATACTGGTCTCCCAGGCTGCTTTAGGGTTGGAGTGGGGGGGAGGGGAGTGCTCCTCTGTGCTCTCACAGCTTTGAGCCAACCACTATGTCCTGTCACTATTATTGATCTATCAATGAACTGGCCTGAAATTTAGTCTCCCCTGTATCGCCAATGTTCAGCATAAGGCCTGATGCCTAGTGGGCCTCCCATTCAGTTTTGTAGGAGGGGGATATTTATGGGACTGGCTGTGTGGTGCTAGAACTGGACTATCAGAAAAGCTCAAAGTAACACATTCTTTTGTTCAATGACCTGGACCGAGGTCTAACCTTATCCAGGCTCCCCCAAAAGGCAGTGGAGCTGAGGGTAGGATTTGGAGTCACACACACCCAAGTAACAAGTAAAGTTAACCTTCTCGAGTTTCAGTTTCCCCTTCTATAAGATGGGGCACTAATGGTCCCCATCTCATAAGTTATTGGGAGAATTAAATTGAGATGGTGCAGTTGAAGTGTCAGGCACGATGCCTGCTAGCAATTGTGCTTATTATACTCACAGAGGTCTTTTTCTCATTAAGTTTCTGTTTTGGGCTTAACTAAACCTTCTCTAAACCTCCCTCCACAGGCAAAGTCAACCCCCCACGGCCCCATCCCAGGGCTCCCACGTGCTTTGCTCTCATCTCCTCCACAGCCCTTAATAGGTGCATCTTGGGCTTTCTTCTCCTACTGGACTCTAGAGGTTTTCAGGGCGGACATTCCCTCTGATTGCCTTGCTCTGCTGAAGGGGAGACGATGGAAATGTCTTCATTCTCTTGTCAACAGAGAATAGGGAGCCCCCTCACCCCATCCCTACCATGGAGCTCTGAGGCATTTTATTGTCTTTGCTCTTCATCTGCCCACCCAGCTTGTCTCTCTGCCTCCTTTCAGGATGAACATTTCTGTGACTTCGTGGACACCCTCACGGAGTACCAGACCAAGAACATCTTGGCTTCCCCCATAATGAATGGGAAGGACGTGGTGGCCATAATCATGGCTGTGAATAAAGTGGGTGGGCCCCACTTCACCAAGAGAGACGAAGAGGTAAGAATGCTTTGGAAAGTGAGGGGGTGGCCATGCTAGGCCATTCTCCCAGCTCATGAAGGCTTTGAACCTTGCTATTTGGCTTGGCCTTGGTTTCTCCATCCGTAAGACAAAGCGGTTAGTCTGACGCCCTCTGAGGGAGGCACGGCGGGATCCTGGGCTTTGGAGCCAGGAATGTAAGGGTGATTGTTCTGGCTCTGCTAATATCTAGCTGTTTGACTTGGCCAAGTTACTTCATTTGCCTGAACCACTGTGTTTTTCATTTGTAAGAAATAATGACGTGGGGCTTTCCCCAGTTGGGTGTCTGATTTCTGGGCTTTAACATAAACAGTTTTAAAATGGGGATTACTTTACAGCTTTCATCTCTTGGGGTATTCGTGGTGATCAGATAAGATAACATACATAAATGGCTTAGCACAGGGACTGAAAACACAATAAATAGTAGCTATTTTTCATTAATGCACCCCCATCAACATTGACATTCTACATTCTGTGAGTTTTATACTCTTATAATGCAACATGCTGTGAGTCAGCATTCCACGGTCCATCTGCTCAAATTTCCTCCGATGAAGCTTTTAAAATATTCAGGCGTTTGCTGATGGTAGAAGTGACCAGAAGAGGGATTTCTTCTCATCTATTTCCTCACATGCTCTTTGATTTTCAGATTCTGCTCAAGTACCTCAATTTTGCAAATCTAATTATGAAGGTGTTCCATCTGAGTTACCTGCACAACTGTGAGACTCGGCGTGGCCAGGTAAGGGGTTTGGCTCAGGGAATGGGCTGGACACATGTTTTTCTTTTTTACTGAACATTGATGTGATCAGGCAGGTGGTAATAAACATGGTTGAGAACCATCACACAGTTTCTGCCCAACACCCCCGGTGTTAGGAGGTAATAGATGTTTATAAAGCTCTATTCCAGAGTGATTATATGCACCAGTTTTCAAGTCAGATAGCTTGGATCTGAATCCCTGCTAGGCCACTTACTAGCTGTAAGACCCAAGGAAACCACTTATTCTCTCCAAGCTTCAGTGTCCCCATTTGTAAAATGGGGATCATTATGGTTCTACCCTCAAAAGATTATTGTATAGAACAAGAGACGAGTGGAGAGCACTTGTGTTCAATCAGTGTTTGTTATTCTCCTTCTCTTTAACAACCTATGATATCAAAGAAGTGGAAAGAGTGGTAAACTGGCCAATTATTTCACCTCCCTGGGCCTCAGTTTCTCTGTCTATAAAGTGGGGATGATTACCTTGTCTCTATCTCAGCATTATTGTGAGGGTGAAATGAGATAAACTCTAGAGAACTTGACAGAGTTGCCGTTCTCCTCTAGCTCAGTGAGCTGCTGCTTTGTACCTCAAAAACGTTGACTGTTTTGTTGTTTCTTCAGATACTGCTGTGGTCTGGGAGCAAAGTCTTTGAAGAGCTTACGGACATCGAGAGGCAGTTCCACAAAGCCCTGTACACGGTCCGAGCCTTCCTCAACTGCGACAGATACTCTGTGGGGCTCTTAGACATGACCAAGCAGAAGGTGAAAAAGGAGTGAACCTTTCCAAGAGCAGGTTAAATATACACCGAGAGGAGCCAGACTTGTATCACCGAGTCATTTGTAGGGAGGATGTGGATAGTTGTAGGAAGTCTGTCACAGTTTTACACTGAGGAGAGGAACACCAACATTTAAAGGGGGGAAGTCAATCTAGGGCACAGGTGAGTAAAAACAACCCATATCTTCCCTCGTCAGCTAGAAAAGAAAGTGTATGGGAGAAGAAGGTGTAGGTGAGTGATAAAGAGATTTCTATATCGAGTGAAAATCCAGAAAGAAGAAAGCTGCCAACTTCAGGAATTCTCAGAAAACGCACTCAAAGGTGGGCAAAAGCCTGTCCCATGGTTCAGAGAGCCCGGGGCTGACCCAGGCAGTGGAAGTGGGGGCAGATGCTTCAGTCTGGTCCCTCAGGGGCCAGCCAGGGTTGCCCCAGATACGTTGGCCAAGGAGAAAGAGACTGAGAAGGTTCCTGGCATTGTTTTTCAGCTGCGTTTCCCCACGCGAACGCTCACCTGGCTCTTTCTCTATCTCTGCCTCCTGAGCCTAATCATGTTCTGCCTTGGAATAACCGAATAACATTCCAGAGTTATTTAGATTCGTGATTTCCTATCCCAAAGGTCGCAGGTACAGGGTTCCTGTCAGTTTCACTTTTATGCCTTGTCATGCTGAGCATGGCGCACAGAGCAATGGAGACTCTCCCAATATTTGGTTGAATGAGTAGGTGAATCGCAGAATCTGGGGTTGGAAAAGACCTTAGATCTAGTGTAGCAATAAACCCTTTGATAATCCTTCAAAAAGTAGCATATGAATGGATTCATACAAATGAATGGTTCTTTTTTAAATCCAAAGACTTTCTGAGTAGCTGACTTAGAAAAACTCCATCTTAAGGTGCCCAATTTGTACCTTAAAGGATCTGCCCCCAGGTGCAAGCTGCTCTCTGCTGTAGCATTCTGCCCTCCATTTCTTTTAAACTCCCTGTGAAAGGGTAAGTCACATTCCAGCAGGAATATTCTAATTTAGTCATCCCCCAAACACGGAACACCCTAGCAATTAGAGGTGGGTTGGGCTGCCTACAATCACTCTAAGAACCTATCCCCCAGGTAGCTAAGCTCTTACCTGAGCTATTGTCATTATGAAAGAAGTAAATAAAGCCACTGAATTTTACACTTTAACAGGGAGAACTGTATGGTATGTGAATTATATAAACCAAGCTGTTTAAAAGAAAGAAGAGAGAAAGAGAAAGAGAGGAAGGCAGGCATCAACATGCCCCACTTTCCACCAACCCCTTTGACAATTTCTGCTTCTCTTCAGAGCCACTCAGTGTTTGACACAGGCAGTGTCAGCCCACAGCACCTATCCTTCTGGGTTCCTCTAACACTTGTATTCTCCTTCCATTACTGTTGGGTTCTTAGCCCACCCACCTGACCAGTCCTCCAGTACTTGATTGTTTCTTCCATGAGACTGCAAGTTTCTCCAGAGTGCAAACTGTGCCTTACCCATCTCTGTATATCTAGCAGAAAGCATGTTGTGGGGCTCAGGCAGGGCTCCAGTTCATGTTTCACACCCAGAATTGAATTTCATCCTGTTGTCAGTAGTCAAGAAGCTGACTCCCTCTACTTGTCCTCTGGATGATATTAGGATAGGCCAGTGGTTGGCAAACTCATTAGTCAACAGAGCCAAATATCAACAGTACAACGATTGAAATTTCTTTTGAGAGCCAAATTTTTTAAACTTAAGCTCCTTCTAATGCCACTTCTTCAAAATAGACTCGCCCAGGCCGTGGTATTTTGTGGAAGAGCCACACTCAAGAGGCCAAAGAGCCGCATGTGGCTCGTGAGCCGTAGTTTGCCGACCATGGGGATAGGCAAACCACCATGACAAGCTTGTTCAAATAAGAGAGAGGCCAAGAGCAAGAGGGCTTGGCATCCTACCCACCATAACCCAGCACTCATCTATCACTGACCCTAAAAATTCACAAATGAGCAGAGAGGGCACTGGAGGACTGTGCAGCTCTGTGTGCAGTGGGAAACCAGTCGAGGAGCAGCAGGGAGAAGCTTGTTGCAGTGTCCCTGTCGGTTTCTTCTCCTGAATCCAAGTGATGGTGCCGTGCCTTTGCTGGCTCCTTCTCTCTGCCCATGTCTTTCTTTGTCAGATGTCTTCGA
The DNA here is from genome assembly GCF_951640355.1 of Cnephaeus nilssonii. Lineage (NCBI taxonomy): Eukaryota > Metazoa > Chordata > Mammalia > Chiroptera > Vespertilionidae > Cnephaeus > Cnephaeus nilssonii. The sequence goes on along the minus strand of NC_137076.1, from coordinate 88,105,022 downwards.
TGTCATCTTTCTTGTTGAATCTCAGATACAAGTCTATCTATTCATATTTGGCACCATTGCTTTTTCTTTCTCATTTGGAAAAAAATATTTTTTTTCCTGATTACAAAAGCAATATGTTTTACTATGGAATAACCGCTAAATAAATTGTAGTCTCATTCCAATCACCCAGGGAAAACCAGTTGTTACTCCTTTGCTGTGAATTCTTTGAGAACATTTTCGATATATAGTTAAACATGTGGGTCACATGATCTATATTCTTTTGTCACCTCACATTTTTCACTTGTCATGGACACCTTTTTAATCAATACATACACTTTTGTAGCATCATTGTCACTATATGCTACAACAAACTTAGGTTGTTTCTAAGTTTTCACTATTATAAATGATACTGCAAAGGACATTGTTTTAGCCAAACCTTCAATCGTGAATTTTCAAGGCATGTAATTACTGTTTTCTTCATGCCTAGGAATTTTTTGATGTGTGGCCAGTCCTGATGGGTGAAGCTCCACCTTACACTGGCCCAAGGACTCCGGATGGAAGGGTAGGTCTCTCTCTGGCCTGCTCAATATGATAAAATGTTGGATGAAATGCAAATGGAAAGCACTATAAAAACTGCTGACTTTAAAAAAAATCACATGGGTATCTTTCTTCTCTGGGTTGGGATGTCTCCCTTGAAGTTACAATTTCACACTATAGCCAATTCCTGTAATTTACAAGGTTCTTTAATGTCTTGTTGGAATTTCATAGTAACCTAGTGGGTTGAAAAAGAAGGAATCAACATTCTCATTCCACAAAAGAGGACATAGCCCCAGAAAGGTCAAGCAACTTGTCTAAGAATTCACCCAGCAGGAGTTCAGATAATAAGACCTGGAAATATCCTTACTATCTAATTGAGAGTATATAAATTGGTAGCCAGAGGTCAATTCCAATGAATAAGTAAACTTGTTTGACTGCATACATTTAAAAATCTATCTTTTTACTTTAAAAAAATTGAATTGGTAGCTTAGCACTTAAAAAAATCAAGATATTTCCCATACATATCTATAGTCTCAATTTCTTTTAAAAAAGTAGAAGATCAGTCAAAACTGGACTCACAATCCCATAGGGTAAATTTGATTGGATCTGGGTAGCAGCTATTTCTGTAGAATGTGGTCTGAGTTCTCCAGTTTGCCATAGTCCTCTCCTGTGAACACCTGGCCCCCCCTGCTCACATTTTTGTTTCTGTCAGGCCTCTAGGCATTCGAGTTTGTGACCGCTGGTCTCATACCATTGCTTTTTTTCAAGATGAGGTACAAACATTTGAGAGAAACTGATATGATATGAGTGGGAATGTGGAAATGGTCCAGGGTAAATAGACTGAACCCTCAAATGGCCTATAGAACCTGTGGAATAACTGAGTGACCTTAGCTGAGGCCACACAGGGTAAGTAAGCAGCAGAGTCATGCCCTGGAGTGAGTTTTAAACCAGTGCTTTCCTACAAGCCCTTTTAGCCTGTTTGAAATGGTATGCCAAATTCTGCTAGGAGGCTTGATCCCACCCAGCCAACCCTAACCCTACTCAAAATAAAGGTGTGGGTCTGTGTGTGTGTCTTCGAAATAGACTCAAACTCTGGAAACTCAATATGAACACCCTTGCTTGTAAGCTTTATTTACACACCAGAAGAGATTTCAACTTTGGAATCCACATGGTCTGCTGTGCTTTATCCAAAATGACCTTTATCCCTTACTGTCGTCAAGTTTCAAACTATTCTTTTACCCACACAAGTTCATTAGGAAAGACGGAGTCTTCAAGGATTGCATCCTATACCACTCTCACAAACTATTTGGGTACACATTTCCTTTTTAAGTACAGCTTTTCATGTTAATATAGCTGATACGTTATAAGTTTTTGGTCCAAAATATGAGCTGGACTGTAGCTCCTGGAATTTAGGAGGGGAGGAACTACAATAGAGATCAGCATAGCTTTCAGACACCATCAGCTTCAAATAACTTCAGTTTTTGTAGCTGCTTTGATATTCAGCTCTCTGAGCTGAGCCCTGAGATCAGAGGTCATGTCTAACTCCTGGGTGGCCAGAGAAATGTCGTGTTCTACCTTATCTGGCTCTTCACCCTGATCTTTCAGATTGAACTGAACAGGGTATTTTCTCACTGAGCGCCAGCCCAGGAAGAGCTGCCCATCATTTGTTTAATTCAAGAAGTTTTGGTTTCACTGAAGTAACTAGCACAGTCATGGCTAAGACTTTTCCTTCCCCAAACCCTTCTCCATCTCAGGTAGCACAGGCTCAGCCATTCCTTGCAAGACTATGAGTCATTACATCGAGATGGAAAAAGGCCAGAAGGCAAAGGACATTGGAATTGGTTGGTTGCTAACTTGTAAAGTGAGCTTGGCCAAATAGTTCCTTGGACCTTTCATTTTCCCATCTAGGGGGAGCTGCCACTGAACTCATCTCCAAAGTCAGTTCCAGGTCTTGGCTAGCTAGTGAGGACAGCACACCAAGGCCTGAGCTAGAGCCCAGATGCAGCATGATGAGATTGGCCAAAAGTGAATCTTCTGAAAAGAGCATAGGCTTGGAGGAGAAAAGCCCGAGTTCAGATCCCTGCTCACCAGCTAGTTCTGTGGCCTGGGGGAACCTCTCTAAGCCTCACCTTCCTCATCTGTACCGCCTGGTAATCAAGCTGACCCAGGAGGGCCCTGGTAACTAAAGCGAATCATACACTGACACACAGTAGGCACACTAGTCATCATGGCTACTTGGGTTGGCTCTCACTATCTGCCTGGCACTTAACGTGGATTACGTCATTTATTCTTTTCAATGAGTTTTTGGAGGAGGTCTCCTCACTTCCCCCATTTGGCAGTCGAGGAAGTGGTCAAATAATTTGCACATATTCAAATCCAGATGCTTTTCTTTCTGGTAACTGACATCACATCATGCTTTTTAACATTCCCTTTTGTCTGCTAACATCACTCCCTCACTTTATCTGCCACATTCACATTAAAAATAGAGCTTTTGTCTGGATTTTGTCTAATTAACCTCCCCAAATCTTGGGTCTAAAGCTCCTCAATGGCAGTTACCCCTCACTTTATCTCCTTTTAAAAATAAAATATTGTGTGTGTGTGTTGATTATTAAAAAATTATAGAGGCTGACTAGGCTTTATAGGGGGCGGGGACAAAACAAAAAATAGCACTTGTTTTAAAACTAGTACATTTCCACACACGATGATTTGGCTACAGCTGTATTTGTGGCTCTTTCAAAGACCCCTGTGTTGTAGCCTTAGCTGCTCAGGTGGAATGTAACAAAGGTGCTCATTGATGGCTCAGTTTTGACTTTCCAAAGGCTGAGAATTCTTACATGAACATGGTCTTGAAGGCAACTTGGCTGAGCTACAGTGTATGGAAAAAGCCCTATTTACCTAGGGCACACTGATCTTTTTGTTGCATTCTGTGAAAGCAAATTAATTTTCCTGTAGGTTTCAAAAAACCCACGTCCATTTCTAACCTTTCTAAAGGAGTCTCGTGAACTCCCTCGATAGGACAGGCTGTGGTGCCCAGGGAGCTGGCAGCTTGCCTAGGAGTGCAGTGAGCAGCCCAGGCCCAAGGACAGATAGCCTTCTAGCAAAGACCTGCAGAAGGTCGAGAAAGTCATGGAAGTCAGCCTCCTCCTCCTCCCAAGTGGAAACTTAGCTTTTGACCAAAGTCTTAGCAACTAATGCAGACACCTTTGCTTTCTAGAACTGCCTACAAGGTACTGCCTTTTATGCCTAGATCCCATGCTTGGTTTGGGAAAAGAGTTCTGGTACCTAACAACAACAGCACACATGCACTACACCTGGGGAAACTGAGGCTCAGAGAGTACACCTAGTCAAACCAAGAGTAGAGCATGGGCCTTCACTCTAGAGCAGCGGTTGCCAATCTGTCAGACCTCAGAGACCACCAGTGGTCCGCAGACCACCAGTGGTCCGCAGACCACCAGTTGGTGACCACTGCTCTAGAGCATTTCATCAAGCTGTGGAGTTCATCCAGTCTCCCCTTGGATGCTTCCTACTCGAGGGGGCTCCTGTCTACCCTGGGGCAGCTGTCATCCTTGGAAGAACTTAGGCTTCTGCCTCCTGATTAGCCAGAGTGTGCCTCCTGGAAGGACTTAGTCACTGTAGCTGCTGCCAGTGCTGGCCATTGAAGAGCAGAGACTCTCCCACATGAAGAAGCTCATGATGGCCTGCCAATCAAGTGGACCTTCAGACACCCTGGCCTGGATCGGGAAGTTTTCTTTGTGGAGGTTCTGAGTCAGGAGGTTTGGGTGGGGCCCAGGTTCCTACATGTCAATATTTAGAGCAGTACTTCTCAAAGTATCTGGAGTGAAGGAACTGTTTTCTTTGCAAATTTCTAATCCATTTTGGACTGATACTTTCAAAATGTGTTAAAAATATATAACTAGAAACAATGAGAATTTAAACAAACATGCAAAATGTCTTTTGTTTTGTTTTGTTTCAAGAGACCTAACTTAACTCAGTCAAATTGCTATAAAAGTTTCTAAATGCCAACTCTCAATTTCTGTTTTCATATAATCATGGAATAGCAACAAATAGTTTGCAGACAGGTATCAGTCCAGGGACCCCACTTTGAATGGCCCTGTTCTAGGTGAGCGTGATGCAGAATACAACACTGTTTTAAGCTGGTAACCGTAAGTGATATGGCAGAATGAGCACTGAGCATAAAAGTCAAGGTTTTGATCCTGGCTCACTAGAAATGAGTCCTTTCCTCTCTCTGGTCTCATTCTTCCCATTGTTGAATGCTTACTGACTTGCCTGTCACACCTGGGAGTTGAAAGGATCTGATCAGGTATTGGAACTTGCCCTGGAGAGCTAAGGGAAAGGAGCCGTGCCAGTATCCAAATGCATGTTAGGAAGTCATGTAATTGAGCAGATCTATTCTTAGTGAATGGGAGTTTGAATGGTGCAAGGAGTGGGAAGGATGAAAGAGGTGGAAAGTGAGTTAGGAGGCATGAGGCGTGATTGGGCAGACAGGTCTGAAAGAGCTGACAGCAAAGAGAGCAGTTGGATGATAGGAATGAATGAGAAAGGGGGCCATGACCATAGAGCTGAGCCCTGTGTAGAGGCTGGCTGGGTTGACAATGCTTCTAAATGGGACAGGAGCCTCCTTTCAACTTCCCTTTCTCCCTAGACTCCAGCAGCAGTCTCTCTCTCCCTCTTTCTTCTTGGGCTCAACTTCTAGATCCTCTTAGAACACTTCCCATCCCTCTTACCAGCCCTAGATCCCAGCCCCTGCTTGGCCACTGTGAGCTGTGTGTAAGGAGAAGCACAGTAAATCCTGAGAGTCAGCTGAGGACAGTGAGCTGCAGAGGCAGCTGGGATACACCCTTGGAGAATCAGGCTGGTGCTTCTGGAAAACCACGGAACACAGAGTGAAAAACACGCCCTGTGTCATGGACAAATCCCTCCTGAAGTTCTGTCTCAGACTGTGAAGGTATATATATATATTTCTCTATCTCTTTTGCTTAGGAAATCAACTTCTACAAGGTCATTGATTACATCCTGCATGGCAAGGAAGACATCAAAGTAATCCCGTAAGTCACATGAACATACCTAACTTCAAGTGGACAGGTAATGCCACCCTATCATGTTACCAAAAGGAAGTGAGAGAATAGTTGTAAGTATCCTGAATGGCTGCCAGCGTATATGCCATTTAAATTAATAGAGGGGGAATATGAATAGTAAATAAATGCTTTATCAAACCAGAAGAAGGCAAAATAAACATTTAGAAAGGACATAAAGCAGGTGCAAAAAGTACAAAGATATTTCAATCTAAATACATCCCTAATTACTTTATGTAATAACATTCAGAAATCAACTGAATGTTCCAGTTAAATGACAAAGGTTGCCATGTTGGGTAAGAAAGAAATCCCTCCCATTTCATTGACTCTAAAATATACGGTTTCCTACTTGTTTACATTTCTGAAATAGAATCCATGACATTGTATAATTGCTGCCACTCAGACAGTAGTCAGATGTAGTTACTATTGCCTGCCTTGCAAGAACTTGGTCATAACCATTCATATTGTTATGACTTCATTTGAGTTATATGCATTATTGATTATATCCATATTAAATTTAATTGCCTTATAAAGTGACTTAAAGAAATTATACTATGGCCTGGCTGGCATGGCTCAGTGATTGAGCATTGACCTATGAACCAGGAGGTCACCATTCGATTCCCAGTCAGGGCACATGCCCGGGTTGCGGGCTCGATCCCCAGTGTGGGGCGTGTAGAAGGTAGCCAATCGGTGATTCTCTCTCATCACTGATGTTTCTATCTCTCTCTCTCCCACTTCCTTCCTTCCTGAAGTCAATAAAGACATATTTAATGAAAAAATAAATTATATTATGATGCAGCATTGAAACCAAAAGTTGCTTTGTATGGCACAAAAAGACAGGAAAAAGGTATAATCTATGATAAAAATCTATATCTAAATTCTAAAAGAGCTGTGTTGACATTAATAAAGTAACTAGAGGCTCTGTGCATGAAATTTGTGCACTGGGTCAGGGGTCCCCCAGCCTGGCCTGTGCCCTCTGACAGTGTGGGAGCCCCATGATTGACGGCTCCAAAGAAGTAGGCCCCACCCACCCATCTGGGGCTCCTCGATGGCTTGCCTCAAAGAGGTAGGCCGGAACCGTGGGACCCCTGGCCTCGCCGTGAGGAGCTACGGGACCACTCAGCGTCAAGCCCCTGCCCACTCGCGCACGCACACAGCCCTGCCCACCCATGCATGCCCGCTGCACATGCAGCCTCCTGGTGATTGCTCGTTACAACATGAGGGCATCACAGTGTGCGGGCATCACGACTACATAGGCTTTTATTAATAGGATAATTTATAAGGTCAAAAAGCATTGCATTACAGATTAGTTGGAAGCATTTTATCTTTCTCTGTTGCATATAAGAATAGTTTTTCAAAGAACTGATAACTTCCTAGAAATGAAGAAATACTCTATATCCTGTTCACAAGAGATGGATCTAAAATAGTATAAGAATACAGAAGATTGACAGTAAAAGAATGGAAAAAACAGTGTATCATGCACATATCAATCTAAAGAAATCTGATGTAACTATATCAGATGGCCTCAAAAAAAGCAAAAGCTGACAGAAATATAAGATACAGACAAATTCATGTTGCTAATTGATAAGAGGAACAGACTCAAAAAGCAAATATAGAATCTAGAATATTTAATAACACAATTAACAAACAATAACAAAAAGCTAATTTTAAAAATCCTCATAGGCAACTAGAAAATACTCTTCTGAAAAAAAGGGAATGCACTCTCAAATAACCATGGGAAAAAGAATATCTCAATGGAAGTTAGGATATATTCTGAACTATAAAACAATGAAGATAGTTTCATATCAAAACCTATTTGATGAAGTAAAATTATGCTTAAATAGACATTTACAGCCTGAAATATACATATCAGGAAAGAGTAAAAGCTCAGAAATAATGAACTATGTATCCACCTGTGTCATTCACGGTCTCAACAGATAATAGGCATCATATTCAAATTAGGATAATTCAAGGAGGGATTCTTTACAAAGAGACAAATTACAGAGGTGTGGGTGGAGTGAAAGAAGCCCCAAGAGAATGCGTTAGTGGTGATGTTGTTGTAACCACTCCTGGGCCCAACAGGATGTTTCTAGAACCTGGGAGGCGAAGAGTCATATAGAGCAGGCTGCCTTCAGAGGAGCATTGCCTTTCAGGCAAGGAACAGTGAACCAAAACAACCTTGCCAGGGGGGCCCAGGGAAATAAGTAATCCGACCTCACTATTCTAGCTTCCTCCACTCTTTGACCAGGACTTCCCACTGGGTCAAACTCAGCTAGAAGCTAGAAGGTCAGAGCCCCTGTTAATGTAGTTCATACAGATTGGCCTGTTTCGACTTGGAGGAGCTAGTTGGCAAGTAGATCTAGAGGGGCAAATAGAAGCTGTTCATTACATCAGCTCAAGAAATTAACAACGAACAAGCAGAAAAATAAATTTTAAAAAAGATAAGCCCAGAAATTAATGAAATAGAAAAAGGTAAATGCTGAACAAATGCCAAAAGTTTGTTTCTTGAACAGATTAATAAAATTGACAATTTTCTGGCAAGACCAAACAAGAAAAATAGTCAAATGAGCTGTAACAGGAATGAAATGGGGATAACTACAATGACACAGACATTACTAGGATAATAAGGGGATATGATGCCAAAAAAAAAATATTTTAAATCTGGATGAAATAGGCAAATTCTTAGAAAAATAAAGCCTACTAAATACAAATCAAGAATAAGTAAAAATCTATAATAGTCTTATAACAATACAATAAATCAAAACCTTCCCACAAAAATACTACAGGCCCAGATGTCTTCAAGGGAGAGTTCTACTAAATACTTAATGAAGAAATAAAACAATTCTAGTACAAATTATCCAAGAGAACAGAAAAAAAAAAGGTGGCTATTATGGCTATATAAAAAAGGAAAATTCAGATAAAGTTCACTTGTGAGCATAGATGAAAATATCCTATATAAGATTTTAGCAAATAATAACTAAAAAGGATTATACATCATGACTCAATTGGATTTATTCCAGGAAGGCAAGGTTGGCTTAACATTTTAAAACATCAGTCAATATAATTTTCCACATGACATAATTATCCTCATATAAGAGAACTTCCTTAATCTTGCAAAAATAATTTTTTTTAAATGTCTGAAAATACTGAAAGTATTGACAGAGATGTGGAGCAAAGGAACCTCTAATATGCCACTGACTGGAGTGTAAATTGGTACCACCTCTTTAGAAAACAGTTTGGCCTTACCTAGTAAAGTTGAAAATATGCACACCTTTTCTACTCCTAAGCATGTTCCATGTAGAATTGAGAGCACATTTCTACTCCTAAGCATGTTCCATGTAGAATTGAGAGCACATATATATCAGATTGGTCATAGCATCACTGCTTATATGAGGGCCAAACTGAGGGGGAATGTCCACCAACAGTTGAATGGGTAAATTGTGCTACAGTCATGTAAGGGAAAACTCGAAGTGAATAAAAAGAATCAATTACAGCAATATGAAAAAGAAGCCAAATGAAATAATATATATTGTATAATTCCATCCAAATGAAGTTGAAAAACAGACAAAATTAAACTAGAGAGTACTGGAAAGCATACTTAGATGGTAAAACTACAAAAAAGCAATTATATCACTTATAAGATCAGAACAATGGTTATTTGGGGGGTTAGGGAGAAAGCTACCATTGGAGGGGCAGATCAGGAGCAAACAAAATTGTTCTTGATGTGGGTGTAACTTCATGGATGTTCACTTTCAAAGGACTGGTGAAGATTTTAATGCATTTTTCCACTTGTATATTTTTTCTCACAATAAACAAGTAAAAGATAATAATGCCAAAAAATTGTAATATTATTGATGAATCAGCATATAAAGCACCCTTGGTATGTGTTTTCCCACTCTCTTTGGTATTAAATTATAACTCTCTACATAAGTATTAATGGAGGGAAATGTTGGTACCTGTTTTTGCTCAGCAGCCAATAACAATCTGTTGAATGAATGTTGTCTCTTTTCTTGGATAGTCAAACTCAGTGTGCAATCAAAATTTAGTTATCACCCTCGCCTCAGTGTTTTAATTTATACATTAAGATGCTTAGTTAAGATTTGAGACTCCTTCAGGTATAGTAATGTAAGCAGGTGCTGGGAGCAGCCAGAGCATGGAGGGAGGGCAAAGACCCAGATTCAAGTTTTTAGCCCAACTGTCCTTACAGCAAAAGTTACCATCTGTCTTTGGCCTTTACAGGAATCCACCTTCTGACCACTGGGCTTTAGCAAGTGGTCTCCCCACTTATGTTGCCCAAAATGGCTTGGTAAGTAATACAACTTTGAAGCAGGAGAATTTTAAATCAGGTGGAAGAGTGAAAGGATTTCAGTTCAAGAGTGGGGGGAAATATGATGAGAAGTGGGGATGTCTAAAAGCCCGATTCTCTCATTTCTCAATTCACTTGAGAGTTGGTCCAAGGAGATGAACAGAATATTGACATTGAGAAAATATGCAATACACAGAAATAGTCTCACTGACTAAATAAAGATACTTACGCATATGTCCAGGGCAAAGTCATGACTGGCTGGTCTTCCAGGCTCACCACGGACCAAACCCCAACCTTTCCTACCAGAGGCTTAGCTGCCACTCCCAACCCCTCATCTCTGCTACATTTCCAGCCCTCCCATGGATAGCAGAGCTCAAATGCTCTGTCTCCCACCATGCCCCACCTGCTCAGGGTCAAGGGTGGAATAACAGCATCCCCTGCTCCAGAGAGAAGGGTCATATATGCTAGCTGCACATCACCCCCATATTTGAGCCTGGTTACCCCTCTATTATCCCCCAGGTACAACACAGAACTAGATGGAGGTGTCTAAAGACTTAGGAGAATGTAGGAAATAAAATGGAAACCAAGGAAGTAAAAAGTTTTAACAAGAAGAGAGACAACCAAATGCAACACAAGTGATCTGTGAGCTAAGAACTAAAGCCCATTGGGTTTGGCAATGAGGAGGTCATTGTTGTGCTCATTGAGAGCAGATTTGGTGGCGAGGACAGAAACCAGTGTGTGGTCTGCTGAGGTGTGGATGGGTGATGAGGAGGTTGAGAATGCAAAAGGAAGAGGGAAAAACCTGGATGGTTGCAATGGAAACAACATGGGGTCAAGGGAGGATTTCATTGTCAAAGATGGGAGAGACTCAAGCATGCTCATGGGCTGAGGGGAAAGAGCCCTGAGAGAGGTCAGAGATCAGGAGAGAGCCCTGGGAGAGGTCAGAGATCAGAGGTCAGTGTACAGCACTTAATAATGGCAATTTGTAGGCTTTACTTTTTCGTCAGTTTGGAAATGACTCCGGAACAAAGCAAATGCTAAGAAGTAATGTTTACAAGGGAGCTTTTCTGCCCAGTAGCCTCAGTTAATAATTCAAAACCATCTAGAGCGTGTCTACCTGATGAAAAGAATGTGAAGGCCTTGGGCAAGGACGCAGTGTTTCTGAGAGAGCATGCATTGCTTCACCGGGTACTTTGTCAAGTCTAATAACAGCTCCATTATTCCTCTTCACGGCTTTTAGATTTGCAACATCATGAATGCGCCTGCAGAGGACTTTTTTGAATTCCAGGTAAGTAATTTTTATTTTCTCTATTAGTCACATGATATTTCCCCCTGAAAGAATATTAGAACACATTAGACCCCATCTACTTTATTGGAAAGCATTCTCAACAAAGTGAAAACAAGGTGGGAAAAAAAGGTCATGTGCCCAAGGAAGTGGGGAGGGAGTTAATTTGGTGAATTCCAAAGTCCCATTCAGTTTAACATTCATACCCTTGGCTTTTTGGCCTCAGGACCTTTGCTTATGCTGTTCTTTCCCCAACCACCATCTTCACCCAAATCCCTTCTGCCCTTCAATGACAATCTCAACTGCTCTGAAATTTCAATGAAGTTTTATTCTATTTTCCCTAGCTGAATATTATTTCTTCCTCCTTGGGATTTTCATGAAATATTGTTTAGTATTCCAGTTGATTTTGTTTGTCCTTTTCACAAATGTTTATTTCACAAATTGTGTCAGGCATATAGGCACAATGCTACCCTGGTCAAAACGGTGGACCAGACAGGTATGGTCTTCATCTCCAGGCAGCTCAGATCACATGCAGGGCGAAGCTGGTCAGGACAAGGGCCAAAGGATAGAGGAGGGAATCTCTCTCGGGACAGGGGTTGGGCTGACTTAATCTGAGAAGAATCAAGGAATGTGTCCCTGAGACATTATGTTTGGCAGCAAAGAAAGGAAAGATTTTAAGAAAGAGAAGGCTTATTGGAAGAAAGTAAATAGGCCAGCGAGTCTGAGAGAGAGACTGATGTGGGGAGGAGCAGGGGGAGACGCAGACAGAGGCCAGATCACGCAGAGCCTGAAGGCCACGCCAAGGAATTTTTCTCTCTGTTAATGTACCTCCTTCATGTTTTATGATCCTTCCTCATCTTTTAGACTAATTCCTTTCAGCCAAATATTGTCTTCTTTTGGTCAAAGTTTAGTTCTTATCTTTTTTGACCTCTTCAGCTCTAGGCATCCTGTCAATATATGAGTTTCCTATGCTAAGTTTAACAAAAACAAATCTTTAGTAATTAGGGAATAATTAATAAGGAAAGAATAAAACCACTGCTAGGACAATTATTGAATTACTAGAGGCCCAGTGCACAAAATTCATGCACAGGGGGGCAGTCCCCTCAGCCTAGCCTACACCCTCTCCAATCTGGGACCCCTCGGGGGATGTCCGACTGCCGGTTTAGGCCCAATCCTGGGGATGGGGCCTAAACCGGCAGTCAGACATCCCTCTCACAATCCTGGACCACTGGCTCCTAATTGCTCACCTGCCTGCCTGCTTGGTTGCCCCTAACTACCCCCTCGGCCCCCCGCCAGCCTGATCACCCCTCACTGCCTCTGTGTGCCGGCCTGATCACCACTAATTGCCCCCCTGCTGGCCTGGTCGCCCCTAACTGCCCCCCGCTGCCGGCCAGGTCACCCCCAACTGCCCCCTCCCTGCTGACCTGGTCACCCCCAACTGTCCCCCTCTGCCGGCCTGGTCACCCCCAACTGACCCCTCTGCCAACCTGGTCGCCCCTAACTGCCCCCCTGCTGGCCTGGTCGCCCCCAACTGCCCCCCCCCCCCGCCAGCCTAGTTGCCCCTCACTGCCCCCCCCCTGCCAGCTTAATCGCCCCCAACTGGCCCCCTCTGCCGGCCTGGTTGCCCCTAACTGCCCTCCCCTGCCGACCTGGTCACCCCCAACTGCCACCCCTGCTGGCCTGGTTGCCTCTCACGGCCCCCCCGCCAGCCTGGTCACCCCATGCAGCCTGCTGATCAGTCATTTGGTCGTCCCTCCCTAACCCCCCTGCCGGCCTGGTCGCTCCATGCAGCCTGCTTGTTCAGTCATTTGGTCATCCCTCACTAACCCCCCTGCCGGCCTGGTCATAGGCAGCCATCTTGTGAGGGTGTGAGGGTTAATTTGCATATTACCTCTTTATTATATAGGATTTTGTACTCCTTAAAGAACATTATGAAAGAGCTCAGAGGGAACATACCTCCAAAGTTAAAATATACCATCTTGTGTTGTGATTTTGTCCATATCAGTGCAACAAGCCCAAAATGTTACTGAGAGTTGTTACCCTGATTATAACCATGACAGGACTTGGTCTTTACCCAAACCATCTGATGAATTATAGTTTACCCACATTAATAAATCAAATCTGCTCTTGTTTCTAGATTCTAGTCTTCCGTCTTCCACTCATCCTCTGTAGGATGCATATTTTATTTTAAAACATAGGTCACATCAACTAACTTGTCTGCTTCAAAATCTTTACTGTTTTCCCATTCAATAAACTCGGTTTCCTTATCTTGGCCTTCAGAGGGACAGGATTCCCCGAAGTCTAAGTAAAGAGTTGAGAGGAAGGCAGGTCTTGAACTCGTTTTGTGACCGTAGCACTGTGCTCCTTGGGGGATGTTCTGTGTCTCTATGGGAACACCCTCCCACAGGTGCTCAGTTCCAGTGTTATTTAAATAATAACAATTATCTCTCCGCCTTAAGAATCTTGAGAACATTTGAATTTGAACTGAAAGACTCTCCAACTCCAGGAAGCCTTCCTTGACTTCCTTCCCTCCTCTGGCTTCCTCAGTACCATAAAGAACTCCCCACATGCAGTGTAACTTCCAGGTTACGAGCTGCCTTGGAACAACATCTGTGCCTTATTTGCCTTGGTTTCCCCAGCTTCTAGCTCAGTTCCTTGCACATTGTAAGATGTTTGATAAACATTTGATGAATCAGTGGGCAGAGAGTCTAGAAATTATATAGCCTAGTGATCCCCATTTTATAAATGATGGAAGGGAGGCTCAGACAGATGGGAAGTGGCTCACAACGGGCACCTAATGATTGACCAGGAAATGTCACCTCTATTTTCTTGTTGGTGCCACAAAGCACATACTCTTACTACTGCCCCCGTCTGTAGATGAGAATATAGAGGCCCAGGGAGATAAAATGGCATGCCAAAGCAACACAGGAAGTCTGCTAGAGAGGCAAAGGCACAGGTCTCTATCTACCTGATTAATTCAAAGTTACAAGAATCCCCAGCATGGCCCCTTCTAAGCCAGTCCCTGTGCCGGCGCCCGTATCAGGAACACCAGCTCCCTGAACTATTTGTGCACATCAGTGTATCTCCAGCACACAGCAGCCTGCCTGGCATACAATGGCCCTGACACCTTAGGAATAAAAACAATATGACCATCGGGCTAAAGGAGCGCCAACCAGATGGGCTATCTGCTCTTAGTGTTTGTTTGGTGACTGAAACTATGCAAAACCCAACAAGGTCTATGCGCTCGCGGTCCCCTTAGCCAGTCCGGGCCATGACTCGGCATGCAGTCCATCGCAGCTGCCTCTGCAGCCTGGCACTCAAGGAAACCGACTCTGGTTCTTGTCTTGCAGAAAGAGCCTCTGGACGAGTCTGGGTGGGTGATTAAAAATGTCCTTTCTATGCCTATTGTGAACAAGAAGGAAGAAATTGTTGGGGTGGCCACGTTTTACAATCGCAAAGATGGGAAGCCCTTTGATGAAATGGATGAGACCCTCATGGAGGTATGGTTTGCAAGGAGGTCTTCTGCCGTTGAGATTCAGAGCTTCAGAGTCAGCCGCCCCGAGCGTGGCCTCCGGAGCCCCGTGATGGGGACCCCACTGTGCTGCTGCCCTATCTGTGGAGGGCGGGGAGCTCACCTGTCCATGTGACCCTGACTTAACATCCAGGTCTGCTTTCTTCGCTCTCCCTTCTGCACTGTGTTATTAGAGAAATCCGCATTCCCTTTTTTAAGAAAATCAATAAACTTTACCTTTAAGAGCAGCATCAGGTTCACAGCAAAATTAAGCAAAAGGTACAGAGCTCCCATCTATCCCCCCACCTCTGTCCCCATGTACACACAACACATTCCCTTTTGTGGCATTATTATCTACAAGAATGAAGCTTTATGTATGTTAGTGCTTTATTGAAAGTGCGTTTCCATGCATTACTTTATCCTCACAACATCTCTTTGTGAAGGGTTTATTAAACCCATTTTATAGCTGAGAAAATGGAGGCTTAGAGAGTCTTGCCCAAAGTTACAGAGGCAGGGTCAAACCTGGCTGTTCTGCCTCTCAGCTTTCCTTTTTTTTTTTTCTTTCTCCAGTCTTTGGCTCAATTCCTGGGCTGGTCTGTTTTAAATCCTGATACCTATGAGTCAATGAACAAACTTGAATATAGGAAGGATGTTTTCCAGGATATGGTAAAATATCATGTGAAGTGTGACAATGAAGAAATCCAGAAAATCCTGGTGGGTAAAGCCCTTTTCTTGCTCCTTCTCTCTATCAGAGACTTTGCCCTAGAGATGTGGCCAGAGTGAGGGGGGACTGAAAACTCGGAGATGGGGATGGGCTGGGGTGGGCTTGCCGCAGACCCTCAAGTGAAATGGACAAATGGATGGATCGACCAGTGCCAGAGGGTTGTACATAATGGCTGCTGTGAGGCCTGGGGACAGCTTGCCCTTGCTGGGTCACTTCAATTTACTTTCAAGTATTAAAAAAAAGTATTTTAAAATATATTTTTATTGATTTCAGAGAAGAAGGGAGAGGGAGAAGGAGAGGGAGATAGAAACATCAATGATAAGAGAGAATCATTGATCAGCTGCCTCCTGCATGCCCCACACTGAGGATTGAACCCCCAACCCAGGCATGCACCCTTGACCAATATTGAATGGTGACCTCCTGGTTCATAGGTCAACGCTCAACCACCGAGCCACACCGGCCGGGCCAATTAGTACTTTGACCCCATTTTACAGATGAGGAAATGGAGGATCAGAGGCATTCAGTAACACTGCTAGTAAGTAGCAGAGTTCAAATTTGGATGCCAGCTCCAAAGCCCACGACTCTGAATTTGCTCATCCATGAATGTTAAACAGCAGCCTTGCCCTAGCCGGTTTGGCTCAGTGGATAGAGCATCGGTCTGCAGACTGAAGGGTCCCAGGTTTGATTCCGGTCAAGTGCACATGCCCGGGTTGCAAGATCGATCCTCAGTAGGGGGCGTGCAGGAGGCAGCCTATCAATGACTCTCTCTCATCATTGATGTTTCTCTCTCTCTCTCTCCCGCCTCTTCCTTCCTCTCTGAAATCAATAAAAATATTTTTTAAAAAACAACTCCCCCCAAACCAGCAGCCTCTCTGAGTTGGTGGTCCTCTTGCAAGGACTTCAGAGGAAGGAGAAAAATGAAAATGTAAAAGTGGAGGCATATTTAGACCTTAGATGTAGTAACCTATTTTTTTCTCTCTGCTATTTTGGGCAGAAAACCAGAGAGGTGTATGGGAAGGAGCCGTGGGAATGCGAGGAAGAGGAGCTGGCTGAGATCCTGGTGAGCACTGGCCCTGACATAACAAGCACAAGGTGTCCTCTGAGCGTGCGAGTGTGGGGGGTGAGGGAGGAGGGAGGAGGAGGTTTGCAAAGAGTGACCCTTGTGGCTCTGCTCTGATCCTCCCAGCAGACCTGGGACCGGGACAGGCCTGGGGGGAGACAGGGAAAGACCCAGGAACACTTGATTTGTTCCAATCACTTGACTCAATTCCTTCCACAGCAAGAAGAGCTGCCAGATGCAGAGAAATATGAAATTAATAAATTCCACTTCAGTGACCTGCCCCTGACGGAACTGGAGCTGGTGAAATGTGGGATACAGATGTATTATGAGCTCAAAGTGGTAGATAAATTTCATATTCCGCAGGAGGTAAGGTCAAATCTCTTTGATTTCCCTTTTTCTTGCTTCCTTGCTTTTAAAACTCAATCTGGAAATTTAAACTTAATCTATACTTAAAAAGAGTACACCTTTGGCTTTTGGGATTTAAAGTATGAGCTATGTTGCACAGATGAGTCATTTATCAAAAATGAAACACACAGTTCCTCTGCATTTGGGGTGCATTGGCTTCTTGAGGTGGGTTCTCAGGCACTGAGTTCTGAAGGCTGTGAGTTCATGGGATGCAAAAAAAAAAAAAGGTCCTGTAGTCAAATGAGACTGGGCAACATGGGTTAAATCCATTTAACAAGGACTTTCCCCCTGCAGAATTCCTATTGTAAAACTAGGGGTATGGAGATGGAGAGAGAAGGTGGAGGTGGGAGTGTATTGTGTGCAGAATTTTCTAGATTTGTTGGATTCAAAGTATTACCCCAAGCAACATCAGCACAGTCTGAGAATGTATCAGAAATGCAATCTTTCTCTCCCAGCTCTAGCAAATCAGAACTTGTGTTTTAACAATCTCTCTGGGTGATTCTAATAAGTTTGAAAGCCACTGATTTAAAGTCCCCTTTTGTTTTCCTTCCCTGCAAAATTCATGTTAGCTTCTCCCCGGCCAGTAGCAATCTGGGGCACAGTTTGGGAATCACCGATGAAACCCAATTGGTGGAAATAAACGGAGTGACTTCTATCCACCTGATTTCATAACGCCCATTCCCATAGTGCTTAGCAGTTGCAAAGGGCTCGCACAGCATTATCCATCAATGACTAGTTCCCACCTCCTGGTGCAGCAGGCAGGGTACCAGGGCGGTGGGGGGGGAGGGGAGGTCCTTGCTGCCTCGCTGATGTGCGTGTGTTCACAGGCGCTGGTGCGGTTCATGTACTCCCTGAGCAAGGGCTACCGCAGGATCACCTACCACAACTGGCGGCACGGCTTCAACGTGGGGCAGACCATGTTCTCCTTGCTGGTGGTACGGCGACGACCGACCTTGTGCAGCAGCAGCAGTGTTGTTGTCCATCTCTATTTATTGCTTTTTAAGATTATGCAAAAGAGTACATGCTCAGCATAAATGAATTCCAAGATTATAACCCCAGTCCAGTTATTTGGAGATAATCCTGGCATAGCACCATCCAAATTTTCTACTGGAAGCTTCAAAACTTATTTGTACGTGTGCACGTGCACACACACATGTACCTTATCCATGTATATAAAAGCCTAATATGCTAATTGTCCCTCCAATCATCCAACCAGTCGCTATGATGCGCACTGACCCCCAGGGGACAGACACTCCGACTGGTAGGTTAGCTTGCTGCTAGAGTCTGGCTGATTGTGACTGGGCAAGATGGCTGGACATGCCCTGGATCCCGGTGTGGTCCCTCAGCCTGACCTGCACCCTCTCCCAATGATTTCACCTGATCCCCACAGGCCAGGCTGAGGGACCCCATGGGTGCAGGAATCCATGCACCAGGCCTTTAGTTTTGTTTATAATCAACTAGAGTCCCAGTGCACGAATTTGTGCACAGGTGGGGTCCCTCCGCCTGGCCGGCAATCGGGGCCGATGGGGGGCGGGTAGGGGGCTGGCCGGCTTGAGGGGAGGGACCATGGGAGGGTGGCTGTGGGAGCGCACTGACCACCAGGGGGCAGCTCCTGTGTTGAGCGTCTGCCCCCTGGTGGTCAGTGCACGTCATAGCAACTGGTTGTTCGGTCATTCCGTCACTTAGGCTTTTATATATGTAGATTAAATACTATTATTCTATAATATTCTTTTTTATTTGAAAATAGATAAATATACCAATCACACTCTTTATATATTTTTTATTGCAGTAAAATATACGTAATGGAAAATTTTAATCATTTTTAGGCGCTCTATTTAGTGGCATTAAGTACATTCACAATGTTGTGCAACCGTCACTACTATCCATCTCTAGAACGTTTTCACATTCCACACAACTCCCCGTTCCCCACACTCCTGAGCTCCTGGTGACCGCCATTCTACTTTCCATCTTTACGAATTTGAGTAGAATCAGGTTTATTTTGCTCAGCATACTATTTTCAAGGCTTACTCATGATATAATTGAATGGCTGCAGAGAATCCTGTATTGCTTAAATATACCATATTTTTTTACTCAGCACTAGTGTTGGACATGGGCTTTTTTGACCTTTCCCCCTTACAGACAATGCTACAGTGTCCTTGGGTGGATGTGCTAATGTGTTGGTGTTCCTCATTTCTGACTCCGAGGATTCAGTGTGCTTTATATTTCATTTAAGTGATTTCCCATGCAGATTATGATGCAAATCTCTGCCCCAGCTTCCTCATTCTCATTCCTTTCTCAGGCCAGAGTAGGCACTGGAGCCTGGAGGCAGGAATTCTGGCCCTGTCACCAAATAAAGTGGCGGTGACACCACTTAGACTTGACTTATTTTTTAGAGTCACAGAGTCAGCATCACCTCTCCAGGCTCTTCCCCACCCTCTGCTCTGACACTCAACAAGGAGTTAAGTATTTGAGGGAGACTCGGGGGAAGATTCCTCTGGGCTGTGCTTGAACCGGTAGACCAGGTTCGGATGGCTAGCTTTACCAGTCTGGCCATGTTCAAAAACCCTACGAATCGTACAACCTCGCGGCTGCAAGTTTCTCATCAATCATCTAGCCCAATGCCCTGCACCTCTAGTGTGCAGATTGGGATCCTGAGGCCCAGAGAGAGATGGGACCAGCAAAGGTCTCTCAGGAGTAGGGAGGGTGACCAGCCATCCCCGTTTGCCTGGGACAGTTCCAGTTCCAGCATGGAAAGTCCTGCATCTCAGGCAAACATCTGGTCTCCCTGCGGCCACAGGGGCAGAGCCAAGATCAGATTGATGTTTCCAAGCTTGAGGCCCTCCACTTGCCCTTCAGCCCTGCTTCCAATCTTACAAGACAGGAGTGAGTGGCACCTCTGATTGCCCTTCCAGACAGGAAAGCTGAAACGATACTTCACAGACCTGGAGGCCTTGGCCATGGTCACCGCTGCCTTCTGCCACGACATTGACCACAGAGGCACCAACAACCTCTACCAGATGAAGTGAGTCAGCCCTTCCCAGCCCCTCTCCCTCCCCCCCACCCCAGGATTCATTCCCCAAGTCTGAACAGCTCCTAGACAGACTCACTGGCCAGGGCGTAAGTGCCACTGTCCATAGTCCCCCACTTCCTCCTGCCCTTTGGGTCTGGGTAAACTCCTGCAACAAACAGAATAAATGATCCCCAACTATTTCCATGCCCAAATGCCTGGAGCCTGGGAACATGTCGCCCTAAATTCAAAAGGGACTTCAAAGCTATGATGAAGTGAAGGATCTTGAAATATAGGGATTATCCTGGATCATCTGAGTGGGTCCTATGTAATCAGAAGGGTCCTTATAAGAGGGAGGAGAGAAGTAAGAGAGGAGAGAAGATACTACCACTGCAGGCTTTGAAAGTGGGAGATAAGCTACAAAATCCAAGGAATATAGGTGGCCTTTAGAAGCTAGAAAAAGCAAGGAAATAGGTTCTCCCCTGGAGTCTCCAGAAAGAAAAGCAGTCTGCAGACCCATTTTAGACTCTGAACTGTAGAGCTGTAGATAATACATTTTTAGTTTTAAGCCATTGAGTTTGTCATAATTTGTTATAGCAGCAACAGGAAACTAATACATTAAACTCCCTCACTTTCTTCCTTCCCTTCCTACCTACTGAACTAATTTAAGCCAAGAGGTTAGTAACTGATAAACATTCATCCACCTTGTATTGATAATGCTCCTAATATAAGTGTGGTAGGCCCTAATCTAGGCAAAGGAGGTACATGCTGAACATAACAGACACAGTTCCTGTCTTCTCAGAGCTTATATTCCAGATAGACTCTGAAGCATAGTCCTTGAACCATGATCTTGGTGGACCCACATGACCAACTTGTGGGCTGGGCAGAGCAGGAATGAATGTTATACCCATATTACAGATGAGGAACTGAGGCTCTGCCCAGCGCCCGTAACCTGTAAATCATTAACAAGCACCAGAACATGCTCCTCTAAGTCTTCTCAATACTTGCATGTTGCTCCATGGCCAGAGACTGTTTTACCTCTTATCTTGTGAGAAGCTAAGTACTGAGGTCACTGCATGACCCATAGTAAATGCTGAATGAATATTTATTTTTTTTAATATATTTTATTGATTTTTCACAGAGAGAAAGGGAGAGGGATAGAGAGCCAGAAACATCGATGAGAGAGATACATTGACCAGCTGCCTCCTGCACACCCCCCACCGGGGACGTGCCCGCAACCAATGCACATGCCCCTGACCGGAACCGAACCCGGGACCCTTCAGTCCATAGACCGACGCTCTATACACTGAGCCAAACCGGTTTCGGCTGAATGAATATTTATTAAAGACGAGAAAAAACACACTGCTTTGAGGGATTTAATGGCTTCCTCTAAGACTCAGGTGCCAGGGTTCTTGTCCCAGCATTACAAAGGGTTCAGAAATCTGGAGAAAGTAGCTGCGCATAGATTCAAGAAGGACTCCAAAGATGAAAGATAATTTTGAAAGGCATTGGGGGTCCAGAGGTGCTTCAGCTAAAGGAGCTGAAAGACTACCTCTTGTCTAAGGACCCCGTGCTATTTATTAACACAATTTTTCCTAAGGCAAGGTGGAGACATACACTTCAAAGGGTAAGATTTACAGAAGCATTGTCAGTTTGTGGAATAGCCTACAGCTGTTCAGGTATTTGGCCAACAGGAGGCAATAACATGCAGATTTAAGATGCCCTGAGCTGTCTGGCAGCAGACAATTATCCTATTCAGGTTTGGGGGAAGTGCCATTCAGCCAACCCAGATGATTCAGCCCTGCTGACATGCTGGAATTGGCTTCTGGCACTCAGGTATGGAGGATTTAGGGCTTGGTGACCATTAAAGAATGGGCCTGTGCCAGTGTTTATGGATGACTATAGGAGATACATGAATCTTAAAATTGCACTTGGCATTGTGTATGTTTGTGCCTTTTTTCTGGGGATGAGAATCCACACTATTCAACAGCTTCTCTAAAGAGTCCATGACCCCAGGGACCCGCTGAATCCGCTAAAGCCTAAGGGTCAGGAGACTTGATGTCTAGTCCCAGCTCCCACTCTCACTGTCTGACAAGTTCCTCTTATTGTGGGCTTAGCCTCTCTGCCTATAGAATTAGGAGGTGGCAGGATGGGGTGACGTCTTTAACCTTCATCTCCGCCATTCCATGTTGATTCTCTGTGTGTGTCTCTCACTTTCTTTGCCATTCAGATCCCAGAACCCACTGGCCAAGCTCCATGGCTCCTCCATCTTGGAAAGACACCACTTGGAGTTTGGAAAAACATTGCTGCGAGATGAGGTAGGAGGAGGGCCCTCCGCACAGGAGCCCCCACCTCCCATGAAGCCCGCGTGTGGCCAGGCAGCGCTCTTCCCATTGGCCGGGGCTGCCTCTCCCATCATCTGGGGTGACCATCAGTAGTTGGGTGACTTTACCGCCAGCATCACTTCTCACACCTCTCCTCTGATTTTCTCCTTAGGGCTTAAACATCTTTCAAAACCTCAATCGCAGGCAGCACGAACATGCAATCCACATGATGGACATAGCCATCATTGCCACAGACCTTGCCCTGTATTTCAAGTTAGTATTTCTTCTCATTTTAAGAATAAGAATAGCAATAGCAATGATTATTACAGTAAGAAACATCATAGCTCCAAGCGATTCATATGTACTGTGTGCCAGGCACAACCCTTGTGCTATGGACCACTACTTCTCACCACAGCTCCGTGAGTTAGATAGTATTGCTCCCATTGTACAGACGGAAAACCGAGATCCAGGGAAAGAGATTTGCTAAGATCAGATAACAAACAAGTCTGACAGAGTCTGGATTAGAAACTAGGTCTTCGCTTCCAGGCTTTGGTTCTTTTAACGTTGTTTTGTTAATCATGTTGTTTTAAGAAGCCTCTATCTGAAATAGCTGATGTTAGAAGCCCAGGCATGTCTTATTCTAAGATTTACTCCATTAACAAATCGGTGTATTTTGTAGGAAGAGGACAATGTTCCAAAAGATCGTGGATCAATCGAAGACATTTGAAACGCAACAGGAGTGGACGCAGTACATGATGCTGGAACAGACGCGGAAGGAAATCGTTATGTGAGTTGAGATGGGGCTTAACCCCTGATCCTCTTATCCCAGGGTCCTAAGATGAGCTACTGAAGTGACAGGCCTTGCTGCCCTCAGAAGACCCCTGGGGCACTGTCCATTTTGGAGGCCTTCAACATCTGGGGGAAAAATGAGGTTACGCCAAACCAGAATTGTAGAAATCATGGTATATGATTAACCTTTTTTTTGGCACTAAAATTCAAAACAACACAGTGTTATTTTATTTCTCTGTATGAAAAAAGTATAATATTCTAAGTGTTTCTCTCATATAATTCGGAATTGGTGATAAAATTATAACTTTAACTTTTTTTTTTTTACAAAACAGAGCATTGTGCTAATTATGATTTGAGTGATAACCATGTGTCACTCAAAATATGTGGCTTCATTTTAGTATTCCTTTCTATATAGCAACGTCCTGCAGTCTAGCTGTGCTATTCATGAACGAGTCACCTGATTTTTATAGAATGTATCGTGGCCTTGTTAGCATGAGGTCTGGTAATGGGACTCAAATAGAAGTTTTCTGGTAAATACCTTCTTTCATGTCTCTCAGTGTGCTTCCATGAGTCACCTCAATTGATGATGGGGTGAGCAGCACAAATGAAAGGCTCTTTGTGAATGCGTGGCCCAAGTCCCCTGGCTCCCCCGTGATGGGTCCTGGGTGCTGATGGTCAGCGGAGACCAGGCCTTCCCAAGGAAGTGTCAGGTTGATTGTTTACCTCCAGAGGCTTCTGTGGAGATGAGGCTTGATTAAGTCACAAATGTAGCAACCTCTGCAACAGAGAAGGGGCAGCCACTGGGACAGGCGCAGGGAAGAGGGGACAAGTGGCAATTTGTCACTCCCTCAGCCCTGCAGTTGTCCAATCAGGCCTCCACAAGGGTCCCTGATCCTTGGGAGCTATGGCACCTGCTCCCACTGAGCAAGGGGCACATCCAGACTACCGACCAGGGAGCAGCCTCACCTGACATTTCAAAATGGCGCAGCGGAGAAGTGAACAAGTGGAAAGAACACCCTGTTCTTGGGTAGGGGGACTTTATACTAAATGTTGTCTATGCTCCTTAATTCATTATTCATTTAAGGTCATTTCAAGGGAAATATCTACTTCATTTTGGGGGATAATTGATAGAATTAAAAAGAATAATTTCAGAGTAAGTGTTTCTAAGTGAGACATAAAATTTGAAAGTCATGAATTGATTTGTAAACGTGACTACCTAAAAATTAGGGATTTCTGCACAACACACACAGGAATGCATAGCTGAAGTCAGAATGCAAGTGATAACCTGGGGAAGAATATCTGCAGCACTTCTGACAAAAATAGAAAAAGAGAGATCTAATTTCTTAGTAAATAGAGTGTTAATACAATTCAAGAAAAAGACTAATCCAATAGAAAACTGAGCAAAAGGCATGAACAGTTATTTCCCAGAAAAGAACTACAGAGGGGTGTAAACATGTGAAAAGCAGACTACTCATATTAAGAGAAATGCAAAATCAAATTACACTGAGATATAATTATCATTTACACTCCTCCTGGCAAAGGTTAAACCATTTGGTAGCACACTGCGGTTGGGCAGAGAGAGTGGCAACAGGCAATCTCATTCACTGCTGAGAATGTACATGGGTGCAGCCTTTACTGTGGGCAACACCCCCGACAATTGTGAATACTCTTAGACCCAGCAATCCACACCTAGGATTTACCCTCTAGGTATCCTCCCACCTGTGTGCCAAGGAGTATGTACAAAGTTATTCATTGCAGCATTATTATTTTTTTTTGCAGCATTATTTGTAATCACAAAAAAAGATGGAAAGCAACTTAAATATCCATTTGGGGGAACAAAAAGTCAGCTAGATATTTTGCCAGCAAAATAGGTTGATTCAGGAATAACAAAGAATTGCAATACAGAACAAGCAACCATGGCATACAAGTCTGCTGAAACAAAGAGGAAACTACACTGAGTGGCCAGATTATTATGATCTCTGAATGCATAATAATCTGGCCACTCAGTGTATATCCTATATAATAAAAGGCTAATATGCAAATTGTCCCCTCGACCAGGAGTTCGACCAGCAGGCAGGCCGGCCAACTGCCCATGTCCCCTCCCCCTGGCCAGGCTGGCCAGACCCCACCCATGCACAAATTCATGCACCAGGTCTCTAATACACACACACACACACACACACACACACACACACACACACACACACATACTGAGTGACCAGATTATTATGCATTCAGAGATCATAATAATCTGGCCACTCAGTGTATTTTATAGAGGGGAAGAGGAAGTCGGGAGGACTACCATAAACAGAGAGCTCCCTGTTATGCTTTGAGGTCTATGTAGGGCGTGAGAGCTCCCCCTTCTGGCCTCCCTAGTACTTTTTTATTGTTTATTGTTTGTTTTGTTTTGTTGATCCTCACCTGAGGATATATTTTCCCATTGATTTTTTTTAAATATATTTTATTGATTTTTTACAGAGAGGAAGAGAGAGGGATAGAGAGTTAGAAACATCGATGAGAGAGAAACATCGATCAGCTGCCTCCTGCACACCCCCCACTGGGGATGTGCCCGCAACCATGGTACATGCCCTTGACCGGAATCGAACCTGGGACCCTTGAGTCCGCAGGCCGACGCTCTATCCACTGAGCCAAACCGGTTTCGGCTCCCACTGATTTTTAGAGAAAGTGGAGGGAGGGAAAAAAGGAGGGGAGAGAGAGAGAGAGAGAGAGAGAGAGAGAGAGAGAGAGAGAGAGAGAGAGAGAGAGAAACATTTATTGGTTGCCTCCTGCATGTGCCCCAAGACCAGGGCTGAGGATTGAACCTGCAACCCAGGTATGTGCCCTTGACGGGGAATGGAACCTGTGACCCTTCGGTGCACAGGTAGACGCTCTAACCACTGCTCAGGGCCCTACTACATTTGAAATGAAATTTCTGTTTACTAATTTTTTGCAAATATCTATGCTACTTTTCACACAATGGACTGCCATACAGCCTTTACAGAAAAAAAGATAGGAAGGATTTCCAAAATACAATTTTTTCAACAAGGCAAAGGCCAGACTTCAACCACTGAAAAAGCCCAAGTAGTGTTAGTGGAAGTCTTCAGACTGAGGCACACAAACCCCTCCCGCCTCCTCCCCACTCCAAAGCCTTGCGAGATGTATAGCGGTGTGGTTGGCCTCGCAGGAATCAGTGTTCTCTTTCTTATCAGTATCTTCCTAAGAAAGCACAGTGGGTGAGACATTGTCAGTTCCCTCACTCCTCTCCCACTTTACAAAATAAAGGCAAGCTTGCCCTTTCTCGAATCTTCCTACGGAGCAAAGACCTCTGTGCCCTCAAACAGAGGGACTATTTGAAAGACTCGCAATCAAGGCATTATTAACCCAAGGAAGGGCTTCAGGCCTTCCCCGACTTATATATTTTTTTTGTTAAAAGCAAAACAAGGCATTAGCAAAAGAGAATGTGGATTGAACAGCGGGGCAGCAGGAGCTGAGACATATTACAAACTTCCTTCCTTCAGTGAATGTACCACTGTCAGGGAGGCCCCTGATATCAGGACAAAGGTGCACCAATAATAAGTACTGAAGGTCACTGCACTTGATTTCATCCCCATCACTATTGTCTGTCTGTCTACCTATTTATCTATCTACCTATCTATCTAGTCTCCCTACACATCTATCTACTTGGACCTTTCTTAGAATTAAGAATGAAAAAATAAGGTGGGTATGATCAGGATGCATTCTAACATGCTTATTTGAGTTGAAAAATAAAATCAGATTCTTTCTGACAGAAACAAGTCTGATTCGCCTGCTTTCATTGACAGTAAAGGACTGGCATTTCCAATTATGTTTATGGCAAACATTCCCACAAATTAAATGAGTCAAATCTGCAGCTTCAGCTCGGCCGTGGTGGTTCAGTGGTTGAGTGTAGACCTTTGAACCAGGAGGTCACCGTTCAATTCCCGGTCAGGGCACTGGCCCGGGTTGTGGGCTTGATCCCCAGTGTGGGTTTTGCAGGAAGCAGCCGACCAATGATTCTCTCTAATCATTGATGTTTCTATCTCTCTCTCCCTCTCCCTTCCTCTCTGTAATCAATAAAAAATTATTTTTAAAAATATTGTAGCTTCAAAGTTTTGATGAAATAGTTAAAAATTGTTATTCGATATAAGCACTTTATAAAAAATGTAACACTGGGAGCTATAACTAATAATGTTTTAATAGACTTAACCCAGTCTGAGTATCTTGGGTTTACCGAAGTGCTGCAGAGAAACTGTCAGGAGTGTAATTCACAGTCATGTGAAGAGTCTCAGTCAAATATTTATGGCATACTTCCCAGAAATTGAGGAAGTGAATGATCATAATGTTAGCTTTAAACAACATTGAAGGAGACTCTCACTGAGTCATCAGCTGATTGACCATTCAGAATAATGATTACAGTATGATTGTTAACGGTTAATTTGGAAGAATTCAAAGAATTGGGTGACAGTGTTGTAACTAAACTCCATCCATTCCCAAGGTTTCTAATTACCTGCATCTATACAAATTGAAAAATGGGCCCTAACTGGTTTGGCTCAGTGGAAAGAGCATCAGCCTGCGGACTGAAAGGTCCCAGGTTCGATTCCGGTCAAGGGCATGTACCTTGGTTGCGGGCACATCCCCAGTAGGAGGTGTGCAGGAGGCAGCTGATCGATGTTTCTCTCTCATCGATGTTTCTAACTCTCTATCCCTCTCCCTTCCTCTCTGTGAAAAATCAATAAAATATATTTTTTTAAAAATGGCATAAAATAGCTGTTAAATCCTATTTCAGCCTAACAATAAGAAATATTCATTCATTAACTGATTTTTTAAAAAATAGTCCCATCCAGTCTCAGTAAGAGATGAATTTCCAAAAATATTTACTTGGAGTGTTTAGTAATTATTTCTAAAAATAGGCGATGTGTATATTTTATTGTGTTGACTAATTATGTAAAAGTAATAACTTAATTCAAAAGAAAACATTTCAACACTTGGAGGCCTATGTCAAAGAAAAAAATATTTTTTTTAAATATATTTTATTGATTTTTCACAGAGAGAAAGGGAGAGGGATAGAGAGCTAGAAACATCGATGAGAGAGATACATCGACCAGCTGCCTCCTGCACACCCCCCACCAGGGATGTGCCCGCAACCGATGTACATGCCCTTGACCGGAATCGAACCTGGGACCCTTCAGTCCACAGACCGACGCTCTATCCACTGAGCCAAACCGGTTTCGGCAAGAAAAAAAAATCTTTATATAAGTTCAATTAATGGATATATTTGGTTGCAGATAAATATGAAAGGGAGATCAACGAAAGACTTTTAATATATATTATACATGCTCAAAAGTCTTTCATTGATATATATACATATATACAGACATATATGCATGCATATATATAGACCTACACATATATGCACACACATATATAAAAAATTAGGTTAGCCCTGGCCAGTGTGGCTCAGTTGGTTGAGTGTCATCCCATGCACCAAGAGGTCACCAGTTTGGTTCCTGGTCAGGACAGATGCCCAGGTTGTGGGCTCAATCCCTGGTAAGGGTAGGACACCCAATTGGTATTGGAATTGGTTGTTGTGAGGGGAAAACCCATCATCCCTGTCCTGTACTTTGATTATCTTGGCTATGTCAGTGAGCTTCTTCCAGTCGGAGGTCCAGACCTAACCCCTTGACACGTCCTAAGTCTGTTGACTTTACTAGACTCCCACACAGCTATTTCTTAGATTACCCTCCTCATATGTTTACTCTGGGGTCAAGATTCTAAAATAACTCTTGGCAGGGGGTGGGGCAGCTGACTTCCCATTCTTCATAAAACCCTTTACATGTATTGCCACTTAATTCCAGATTTCCACTCTTGACAGTCTGACCAAACCATGAGTTGAGAGGGCTTAGAGATCCTTTAGTGCTGGGCTGTGAGGATCCAGCTGACTTTGTACAGCTTATGAGCTAAGAATGGCTATTACATGCCCTAGCTGGTTTGGCTCGGTGGATAGAGCCTCGGCCTGCAGACTGAAGGGTCCCGGGTTCAATTCTGGTCAAGGGCACATGCCCGGGTTGCGGGCTCTATCCCCAGTCAGGGGCTTGCGGGAGGCAGCCAGTCAATGATTCTCTCTCATCATTGATGTTTCTATCTCTCTCTCCCTCTTCCTTCCTCTCTGAAATCAATAAAAATATATTTTAAAAAAGAAAAGAATGGCTATTACATTTTTTAATGGTTGAGGGTAAAAAAATCAAAGAAGAAGAATATTTCCTGACAAATGAAACTTAGAAGAAATTTAAATTTCAGTACCCATAAACAGAAAAATTTATTATCTTATGGAGGGCTGCATTATGCGTTTTTGTGGGCCCTGGGTGCTTTGCCTTCATGGCTTCTTTCTCCATTAAGATAAATAAACTAATTAATTAATTAAAATTTTATATTTTCTGACTGTATTGGTATAAAAACAAATGTAATCCAGGCTGAATTCATTATTATATATCCATCATTATTATATTCTCTTTTTTTTCTTCTAATTTTAAAGGAAATTAAAATTAAACATTATCACGGGCCCCGAAAAGCATCATGGGCCCTAGGCACTGAGCCTAACAGATGAGTGGCCCTGACCTTGTGGCTGCTTTCACATCACATCATGATGCGGTTGAGATCACTGGGGTAAAGATCACTGGGGTCTACAGAACCTAAAATATTGTCTATCTGGCCCTTTACAGAAAAGTTGCCAGCTCCTGGTCGAATGTTTTTCAAATGAGGAATGTCAGGCCCAGAGAGACAGGGTGACTTACCGACTGTCACATGGGCATTAGTGGAGAACCAAGGACCGGACCCCAAGTCCCTCCACCCGTCTCCTGCACACCCACAGCTTTCTCAGGCTCCCTCAGACCTTCCCCCCGCAGGCCACACCCGCCAGGCCAGGTGTAACGCCAGGGCGTGCCTGGGTGCCCGTTCAGGTTGGCTGGGATATTTTCAGGGTCAGGGAGAAGGGCCACTGAGCTGCACAGCTGCGAGGAAGAGACATTTGCTCTGGGGACGGGCCAGGTGGGCAGGAGCTCAGCTTGGTGCAGCCAGGCAGCCTGATTCACCTGGCAACCCTGAAAAAATGCTTAATGTGGTGAAGGTAATGATAATGAAGATGAGGAAAATGTGTGCACTAGCAAAATCATCTTAGGACAGATTTATTACATTGAACCATATGAAATTGCTGATTTTTTACTGTTTTTAATCCACAAAATCTGAATTTCATGATCCAATCTAATATGATTATCTCATTTTCTTTCTTTATTTTTAATATATTTTTATTGGTTTCAAAGAGGAAGGGAGAGGGAGAGAAAGATAGAAACATCAGTGATGAGAGAATCATTGATTGGCTGTCCCCTACTGGGTTTCCAGCCTGGCATGTGCCCTGACCTGGAATCAAGCCCATGACTTCCTGGTTCATAGGTCAATGCTCAACCACTGAGCCATGTCAGCCAGGCTTTAAAAAATATATATATATATATATATATATATATATATATATATATATATATATATATATATATATATATATTTTATTGATTTCAGAGAGGAAGAGAGAGGGAGAGAGAGGTGGAAACATCAATGAAGAGAGAGAATCATTGGTTGGCTGCCTCCTGCACGTCCCCTACTGCGGATCGAGCCTGCAACCCAGGCATGTACCCTTGACCAGAATCAAACCTGGGACCCTTCAGTTCACAGGCGGACACTCTATCCACTGAGCAAAACCGGCTAGGATGATCTCATTTTACAAATGAGCAAATGGAGACTCAAACACATTAAGTCACTTGCTCTGGGTGCAGCAAGTAAGAAGACCAAGGATCTAATTATGTCTGATTCCAAAGTTCTGCATGGCATTTTATACTGTTCTCCCATTCAACTCCATCCCCTGCTCTTGAAGAATTGCCAAGAGGATATGGTACAAATTTCTCAACATGCAAAGTCTTCATGACATACTCCTACTCTCTTCTACAGGATAACCATGTTCTCCCTAACTCTCCACCCAGACTCCTCCCTCTTCCTCACTTTGCATGTCTAATATACTCCCCAAGCCCTGCTGAGTTTACTTCTCAAATGCCTTGTCTATCTGGACACTTCTTTTTATCATCACCTTCATCTCTTGTCTTTAGGGCACGAGGCTTTGGATTGGCTTTTCTGATACTCCAGTGTCCTCTCCCATTCTCCCCCCCACCCCCCCACCCCCACACACACATACCAGATCTCTATCTATGAAACACTTAGACGTGTTTCCCCAACAGCTGGGAGTGATTTTCACATGATCTCTCCAGCCAAGCACAGTAAATGTCTAGTGCTCTCCTGAAGCCACACCTGTGGACTTAAAATGTGGACATGGACAGGTAATAGGAAGCCAGTGACTCTTGCATGCAAAGCTGAGCATTCATTTGCTTCCTCTATTGGACGGTCAGCATAAGGTAACTACGACACTTACCATTAAGCAAAGGTCCTACAAAGGCTTCCTCTGTGGGCTGTCTGCTGGCATCCCCGTCCCCTCCACACGGAAGCCTCTGTACAATGCAGATCTGACTCTGTCATCCTTCTGCTCTAGCGCTTCCTGTTGCTCTTAGCATGAAGACATCCCCTGCCACTGCCTGCACTCTGAGGGTCTGCCCCTGCTCAACTCCTGGGCCTTCTCTTCCCCCCTCTCCCACCTGCTCCCTGAGCTCCTCCCACCTCCCAGCTCTGTGAATGTGCTGGTCTTTCTCCCCCCAGGGCCTGGCACACATACTTGCATTAGGATGGATAGATGGATGCTCCCTATGGTCACCTTCTGGACAGCTCTCTGCACCTCTGACCACTATCTTCTCCCTCCTCTTGGAGAGCTCCTATCCATCCCGCAAGGCCCTGCCCCTCTGTCACCTCTTGGTAGCCCTCTGAGCTGAGCTGGCTGCTCTCACCTTTGGCTTTTTTTCTTTCTCTGCACCTCCTACTTCTTTCTGCCACCCACTGAGCACACTGTGGTGACAGTACTTTTGCTCTGTTCTTTGAGTGACCATGGGCTCCCTGTGGGCCTCTCTGCATCCCCAATGCCTAGCATGGCATCTTGGCCCCAGAGCACGTAAGGGGGTGGTGCTGAGGCGAATGTAATGCCTTGTCTTTATGTCACGAGGCTTTGGGTTGGCCTTTCTGGTACCCCGGTGCCCTCTCCCATCCCCAACACCAGATCTCTGTTTATGAAACACTTAGGCGTGTTTCCCCAACAGCTGGGCGTGATTTTCACATGATCTCTCCAGCCGAGCACAGTAAACACTCAGTGAAGCCACACCTGTGGACTTACAATGTGGGCCCTGACAGGTAACAGGAAGCCAAGTGACTCTTGTATGAAAGCTGACCGTTCATTTGTTTAATCTGTTTGACGGTAAGCACAAGGTATCTACAACACTGAACATTAAGCAAAAGGCGCGTCTTCTCAAGTAATTACAAAATATAAAGGTGTTTCTAAGAAATGTATGAATTTCTGAAAGCTTATTTACTTGAGGGTTTGCTTAATTAAAGATATTTAGAAAAGAACCAAGATGGCAGCATAGGTAACCAGCTGTACTCGCCGCCTCTCACAACCACATCAGAATTACAATTAAAATACAGAACAACCATCATTTAGAACCGCCTGAAAGCTGCTTAATGGAAGTCCTATAACTAGAGAAGTAAAGAAAAAAGCACATTGAGACGGGTACCAGGGCCGGAGGCGCAGAACCGACGTGTGCTTTTTTTATAATCGGGAGGGAGATTGTTCCTGCGGAGGCCGCCCGTAAGGAACAAGGGGTCCCAGCCCCACACCAGCCCCCCAGCCCAGGGTTCCAGAGCTGGGAAGAGAAGTCCCCGCAATTAAGGGCTGTAAAAACCAGCGGGGTTTGGGGCTCAGTGACATGGAGGCTGCTGGAATCCCAGGTGTTCCTCTTAAAGGCGCGCATAAACTTACACTTTCGGCTTCTTCCAAGTTCTAGCACCACGGGACCCAGACACATAAGGGGAGGAACTGGATTGCCTGGCATCCAGGCAGGAATTCCGGGGCACTTTCTTCCAGATGAGGGTGCTCCAAGGAGTCATTGTGCCTGTGCTGGGACCTCCCTTCTCATAGGGCTGACTGGCAGCCATATCTGAGTTTCCATCAACATGGCCCACATTGTTTGCTCCGCCCTGGGGATTCCCTGAGACCCCGCCCCATCCAATTTGTAGCCCCACCCAAGCTGGTTGAAGCAGCTTTTCCATATGAATGGCTTGTCCTGGCACAGGCTTCAGACTTCACTAAAATCTCTCAAACAAGCTGCAGCTGGTGACAGCATGCCCCACACCTATCAATGAAAGGCCCAAGACCCGGCACTAGTACCAGCCTGCCTGGCTTCACAGCTGGGCCTTGCCTGGGCACCTCCACCCCGAGCCATTGGGCCCTACAGGACACCTACTACATAAGGCCACTCTACCAATTCCAGGAGACATAGCAGCTCTACCTAATACACAGAAACAAACACAGGGAAGCAGCCAAAATATGGAGACAAAGAAAAACAGGTCACAAATGAAAGAAATGGAAACAAGTTAACTACTGGATACAGAGTTCAAAACCATGGTTATAAGGTTAGTCAAGGATCTTCGTGAGACTTTCAAGGATCTTAGTGAAAACGTCGAAGACATGAAAAAGGACCAGTCAGAAATTAAACATACACTAACTGAAATAAAGAATAA
The DNA here is from genome assembly GCF_951640355.1 of Cnephaeus nilssonii. NCBI lineage: Eukaryota > Metazoa > Chordata > Mammalia > Chiroptera > Vespertilionidae > Cnephaeus > Cnephaeus nilssonii. Next base: position 88,071,265 of record NC_137076.1, on the reverse strand, counting down.
TTTACAGCCCTGGCCGGTTTGGCTCAGTGGATAGAGCATCGACTTGCAGACTGAAGAGTCCCGGCTTTGATTCCAGTCAAGGGCACATGCCCAGCTGTGGGCCCAATCCCCTGTAGGGGGTGTACAGAAGGCAGCCAATCAATGATTCTCTCATTCTCTCTATGATGTTTCTATCTCTCTCTCCCTCTCCCCTCCTATCTAAAATCAATAAAAGTATATATATTTTTAAAAAGAATAATTTCCAGGGATTCAACAGTAGAGGATTCTGAGAATTACTGCAGCATCTCCCCTCCTTCCTTCCTACCCTCTCCATCCTTCAAGTGTTGCCAATCTGCCTCCCTACAGCTCAGCTCTGAAAATGTTATGACTGGGCCCTAAATTTTCAATAGCTCTCCATGCATGTTGGATACAGTCTACACTCCCCAGCATGGAATTAACACCCATACCACTTGGCCCTGGATTCCCACCCCAGATGTTCATGCCACTACCCCACCCTGTCTCTGAAACACCTTCTTGAATTCTCCTTTCTTGTTCTAATTCTTTGTCCATTCCCCTCCCTTTCTGTCTTACGTTGTACCTGCCTATGTAATAATACTTATCCTACCTTCCTATTACTATGAAACTCCTTTAAGAGTTCATCTTTTAATCCTCTCTTTCTTTCCCCAATTCCTTCCTCAAGAGTTCATCTTTCAATCCTTTCTTTCTTTCCCCAATTCCTTCCTCAAGAGTTCATCTTTCAATCCTTTCTTTCTTTCCCCAATCCCATCAGTTCACTTTTTATTTGCATCAACATTTTACTAGGAAACATTTTCAGACACACAGAGAGTTGAAAGAATGTTATGCCCACCATCCAGATTCTGCACAATATTGTCAGTTCATCCCTTTATCTGTTAATCGGGCGTATTTGTTGGATTCCTTTCAGAGCAACATCAGTGCACTTTCCTGCAAATACATAGACGTATCTCATTAACTAGAGGTCAATATTGGTTTACTGCTATTTTTTTTCTTTTAAGGCAAACATTACCTACAATGAAATGTGCAGATCTTAAGTGTACCACTTATAAGTTTGGACAAATCCTTCCTCTACTTCTTAATGCAAAGCTTTCTCACAATGACTGAGCCACACAAGCAGTGCCCAATGAGGCAAAAGTGGTTCTTGGGAGATGAGCAAAAAATCTTAGATGTTTCAGTGGTCGGTGGCCCTCTAAACAGATATACAGTATGTCTGTGGTAATTAAATTTTTATGGTGGAGCAATTATAGAAAAACTTTGTCTAAAAGGGATTTTGGGCAGGAGACGGGGAGGATGATGGAAAAGGTTGACAAACATTGTTATACTAGACAGGAACTCTGAAGATGTGATGAGATTGAAATGAAATTGATGTCTACGAAATGCCTAGAACAGTGTGTGGTATATCATAAAAACCCAAAATATGTTCATGATAATTACCAATATTTATTGTGCACATACTATGTCCAGGCGCATGCTAAGATTTTTTTAAAATATATTTTATTGATTTTTTACAGAGAGGAAGAGAGAGAGATAGAGAGTTAGAAACATCGATGAGAGAGAAACATTGATCAGCTGCCTCTTGCACACTCCCTACTGGGGATGTGCCCGCAACCAAGGTACATGCCCTTGACTGGAATTGAACCTGGGACCCTTGAGTCCACAGGCCGACGCTCTATCCACTGAGCCATCGGCTTTTGCTAAGATTTTTATACACATTATCTCATTCAATCTTGCACCCACTCCATGCAGAAATTACCATTATTATTGCCGACAAGCACACTGAGGCTCAGAGAGGTTGGTTTAATTGCTCAATGTCAAACTCCTGGTAATTGACAGAGGCAGGATTTAAAGCACCGTCTGACTTCAAAGCCCCACCTCAGATGTACTGGGGAAGTGACCCCCCTCCTCACGATGGGGTGAGGTCACGTACCGGTTGGGGGACAGAAAGAAGAGATGGATGGAATTAACCAAAACGTGCAGCCTTAAATGGCTCTGGACTGATGGGTGGTGTCCTGTGCCCAGGGCCATGATGATGACCGCCTGTGATCTCTCAGCCATCACCAAGCCCTGGGAGGTGCAGAGCAAGGTATGGACTCCTGAGCCGAGAGGAGGGGGATTCCAGTACTGCTGGCAGCAGCGAAGGCGGCTTGGGATCCCCAGCTCCAGAGGCAGCCCACTTTGCCCCATCGTCCCCCGGCAAGACAAGGAACTCACTTTAGGCCCCTCCCACGATGACCGTGAAGAGGGGGTGGCGGGGCCGGGGTGGGCTTTATGCTTTTGTCGAGCTGGAAATCCAAGTGGAGTAGAATAGAATCGCGGGACACGGGCAGGAGGACTGGGGCTGGGGCTGACTCAGGGTTGGGGGTCTGCCTGTTGCAGGTAGCTCTGCTGGTTGCTGCTGAATTCTGGGAACAAGGTGACCTGGAGCGCACGGTGCTGCAGCAGAACCCCATTGTGAGTAGAGAGTCCCGTCAGCCTGACGTGGGTGCGTGACCGCTTCCTGATGGACATCTGTGACCTTGCCTTGACAGAGAACCGTGTCCACTCCCCACCCCCTGACATAGAGAGGACCTTTCCCTAATGTAGGGTTGCTCCCCGTGCCGCCACCGTCAGCTTCCTTACTGGGGAACATGTGAGAGATGCAAATTCACAGGCCCCACCCCAGACCTCCCTAAGCAGAAACTGTGCCGGTGAGCCCAGCAAGTGTGCCCTCCTAGAGGCTGGGACCCTGCTCTAAAGTGCATGGCCTTAGCCCACTCTGCTAAGTAGAGACTGACAAGTGGACACCACAACTTGGATTTCCCTTTTAGTTCCAACAGTCTGGGCGGCCACCTCCCGGGCCCTGTTCTCACAGCACAGAGCGTGCCGGGGAGAAAGGTCTTGTTTGTCAAGCTGAGAACCCACCGACGTTGATAGTTCAACCTGACTGGACAGTCAGCCAGCTCCCCGCTGGAGGCCAGTTAGAGGGTTCACCGAGGGCCCTGCGCTAGGGCAGGTCTAGGAGGTAAAGGTGGGGTAAAAGAGAGAGACCTTTTGGGGACAGACTCACAGATGTGGGGATGGGCTAACCTGTGAAGTGCTAAAAGGGCTGGGTACCACGTGAGGCCCGATGGAGAGTGGCGGGGCTGTGAGGAGCCGGCAATGAACATGAACAGCAAGGGCTGGTGGGATGTGCGACTTTATTCTTCCTTAAACACCTTACGATGTACAGAGCAGGGCTAGTGAACTCTCTGTAGCCAGGTCCAGCCATTAGCCACAGCCTGCCATGGTTTTATCTACTCCCCTTCCCCGTGCATTTTTAATCTTTTGGCTGAAGTGTCTTAAAGGAAGTAACTCTCAGAAGTCATTTCTTCCATGAATACATTATAGTTGTATCTCTAAGAGACAAGAACTTTATTTTTTTTTAAATTAAAAAAATATATATTTTATTGATTTTTTACAGAGAGGAAGAGAGAGGGATAGAGAGTTAGAAACATCCATCAGCTGCCTCCTACACACCCCCTACTGGGGATGTGCCCGCAACCAAGGTACATGCCCTTGACCAGAATCGAACCTGGGACCCTTCAGTCCGCAGGCCGATGCTCTATCCACTGAGCCAAACCGGTTAGGGCCAAGAGATAAGAACTTAAACAAACACACACAACCACCGTACCATTGTCACCTCATGATAATGATTAGTAACAATTCATGAGTATCAGCTAATCCCCAGCTCCTTCACTTTCCCTGCTGAGTGATGAAAGTCATTTCGTTTGGTTTGTTCAGATCAGAACCCAATCAAGGAACAAAGGCCCTCCTGTTGTTGCTGTGTCCTGTCTCTTTTAATCAGCAGTTGTTTCCTCGTCCTCTTTTTTTTTTTTTTTTTTACCTTCTGTAGGTCATTTATTTGTTGAAGAGGGTGGGTCTTCTGTTGTGCAGTTTCCCACCCCGTGGTGTTATTTAATATGTCCCTCTAGCCCTGTATTTCCTGCAACCTGCTAGTTAGATCTGGAAACTTGATGAGTTGGAGGCTTGGTCTTGGTTTGGCAAGAATGCCTCAGGGCAGGTGGGGCCCTGACTGGGTGCTGCCTGGAGGGGCCAGCGCAGTTAACTCTTTCTCCCCCACGACAGCCCATGATGGACAGGAACAAGGCGGACGAGCTCCCCAAGCTGCAGGTCGGCTTCATCGACTTCGTCTGCACCTTCGTCTACAAGGTGGGTCCTGTGCTTTCTCGGGCCCAAGCCTTTGTCTCTGATAAAGCTGGATTCCCAGACGCCAGCAGGAATAATAAACCCTGGCAAGTGGCCAGCGGGTGGTATTTTACGAAGCCCTTCTCCTGCAGTGGCATCTGGTCCCCAGACAGCCCTCGGGGTTCTTGTGGGACCAGTGACTAAGCAAGGTTTCACACAGGGAAGGGGAAGCATTGCAGACTCACAGCCTCCTCACTGCCCTGGCGGGTGGAAATGTGACGGGTCAGGGTAACCCAGTGTGGGAAGATAACCTGGAATTCCTCTCTGAGCTCTTGCTCACTTACCGCCTCCCTCTTGAGAAACCCACTTTTATATGATCTGTGCCACCGTTCACCTCCCTCGTGTTACCTTTACTCAGGCCATGTTACACGTGAGGAAACAGAGGTCAGAGATGAGAAATGGCAGGCCCTAGGTCACCGGGGTCAGCCATGAGATGGGATGAGAGCCAGGGCGCCTCCCCCTGGGTCCAGGGCCCTTTCTGTTGTGTGGGCTGCACCCCTTTGGTTAGGAAGAAGTTCAAGTGCTCCCAGAGGTGAGCAGGTGCCTCTCTGACGTAACACAGGCTCATGGGGCCGGGGTGGGGGGGCAGGTGGGGGTGGCGGGGCATGCTCTGAACACCAGGGCAGAGTAGCCGATGCTCTCTGTTATCCTCAGTATGTTATCAAAGAAGGAGCCTGGGCTAAGGGCTTTATGAGTGCTACCAGCCCCGTGAGGTAGGTATTATCTCTGCAGGTGACCTGCCCAAGGTCACACAGCTGGTGGCAGAGCCTGGATCTGAACCCAGGCAGCTCTGAGCACAGCCCGCCCCTGGATTTGCCCTTCTTCACTGGGCGAAGCTACCCATCAATCAGCAGATCAGTTTCCTCACCTAAAACTCTGCGGGGGGCGGGGGGGGGGAGGGTGAGATGAATCTTGTTTCCCCGCCTCCCGGGAGTTTCTGAGGAGGGAAGATGAGCACTTCTCTCTCTTCCAGGAATTCTCCCGCTTCCATGAGGAGATCACTCCCATGCTGGATGGGATCACCAACAACCGCAAGGAGTGGAAAGCACTTGCTGACGAGTACGAGGCCAAGATGAAGGCTCTGGAAGAGGAGAAGCAGAAGCAGCAGGCAGCCAAGCAAGGTTCTCAGCAGCGGAGGAGGGGGAGCCCTGACCCCCATACCCAGTGCTCACGGTGTGCTTGGCCTGGCCTGGCTGCAGAGCCACACACACGGGGTCCCATTCAGACCCCGCCATCACCTATTACTGTCCCCATTCTACGAAGGAGGGCCCTGAGCTGGCAGAAGTACTGTGGCCAAGTCACACCGTTAGTAAGTGGCAGAGCCTGGTTCCCAGGATTGAGGCTGCCAGCAAGGATTCCCTGAGGGTCCTACCCGGGGCCAAAGAAGAAAGCCCAAAATGGTGGGTTGGAAGGAGTTTTAGAGCCCACATTTCCAGCCTTCTGTGTGATGTCTGAATCCTATCTAGGCCACCATGAGCCTTTGCTTGCACACTACTAGTGACAGAGGGCTCGCTACCTTACACGAAAGCCTCATTCAGTCACTATTAGGAAGCTCTTCCTTGAACTGAAACTGTTCTCCTGGTTGAAACGTCCACTTAATGGCCATAGTCCTGCCTTCAGGAATAGAATGGGATTCGTTTTTTCCATCTCTTCCCAGTCCCGCTCCCCCAAGTCATTTCCTTTACTGGTTGTGTGGCTCTAGTTCCCTCATAGGATACGGCTTCTGGTCCCCGCCCCACACTAAGTGTCCTCCTCTGCACACGTCCCTGTGCCCATGGTTCTTAGCCCGGACAGGTCTCCAGCTCCGCTCTGCAGGGTGGGTGATTCTGAACTGGTGGCTTCAATTGTGGGGCCACCACTCAGGGTTTTGTAAGTCGTGCTTTCACAGCTCCAGGATTGGTATGACAGCCACCACAGATTTGTACCATACTTACAATTTTCCAGAAAATGGCAGTCAAGTTTCCAGCAGAAGAAGTGTCTTTTTCTAATTTGCACAAATTGTCTTATGGGCTAGTGGCAGGGCTGTGCTAACTTATAGCCTGCAAGATGTCTTTTGTTTGGCTTGCATTTGTTTCAAATGTGAATTTGCTGCCTATATTTTACAAATGGAGAGAGTTTCAATTTTAAAAGTTTAGATTTCTGGCATATCTTTTGAAAAGATCAACATCTGGCCACACCCATCTGGATTTCTGCATGGGAACAATTAGCTGGAGCTGAGGGGCACCCCCTCCCACCCCTTTATTTTATTTTTTAAAATATATTTTCATTGACTTCAGAGAGCAAGGGAGAGAGAAAGATAGAAACATCAATGATGAGAGACAATCATTGATCAGCTGCCTCCTGCACGCCCCCTACTGGGGATTGAGCCCACAACCCAGGCATGTGCCCTTGACTGGAATTGAACCTGGGACCCTTTAGTCCACAGGCCAATGCTCTGTCCACTGAGCCAAACTGGCTAGGTCCCTCCCCACCCCTTTAGATGGGACAGGGGAATCTCTCCAGTTTGCCACAGTCCCCACGACTCCCTGTTGTCTCTCAGACATTAGTGCCAAGTGTGGATTGCCGTTTTTCATCATGATTGCTGTTATTTTTCTTAGTGTAGAGAAACATTCTTGCTTTCTCTGATTCCCCTTACACTTGGCTTGCCTTCTGCATGTGTGGTTAGCTGTTGGCCTCTGAAAGCCCTTGAATTTGCAACTCTTGGTCGATGCTGCAGCCTCCTCTCACCTGGTGCGCTGTCTTTCTGTCTGATTGCAGCAGCCACGGGAAATCAGCCTGGCGGGCACCCCGGCCCTGGAGGGGGCGCCCCTGAATCCAAGTCCTGCTGTATCCAGTAGCCCATGGGGGACCCGCTGACCAGAATGGTACTACCCTGCGTGGGAAGAGATCACCCAAGCCAGGGGCAAACAGGACACCTCTTGAGAAGTAAACGTCAGAGGATTTGCAAGTTGAATGAGAATTTAGCTTACATCTTACCGAGGGCCTTTCAAGTTCTCAGCCTTGAGAACTTTTGATTGAGCTGAAACCAACATTCTAGCTGTCATAGACATCAATTCAATATGTAATGAACGCCAGGTTCAACTGCCCACGTAGAGTCATTTTCTTGTCCTTATGCTTTCATTTCTACTTTATTCTAAACACTTTCAATCATTCTCAAAAGCAGAGAATTATACAATGAATCCCCACCTGTCACCCTATTCCAATATGGAGCTTCGGCCACATTTGTTTCATCTGTCCTTTTTATACTCTTCAACTTTTTCTTGGCTGAGGTATTTAAAAGAAAATTCCAGACATATCATTCCAGACATGTGGGCGTTTTCTGATGTAACCACCTCATTATCCCAAGCAACAAATGAACACCTAGAATTCAGGGTGGTTATGCTGTGTCCAGACCCCGTACTGTGGGGAGGACTTGTGGTCCCAGCGGCTGTGAGAGCTGCCGGCAGACAGCCCCGTGCCGCCCCTGTGGGGATTACCTCCGCTGCACGGAGACATTTCGCCCAAGGTGTGTGGCCTTCCCCTGGGTGGCCTGCAGCCAACGACTGATCCCTGCCCGGAGTTAAGGTCTGGCCCTGCTGGCCCAACACGACACAGCTCTCAGGGCCAGCCTAGCTCCAGGACTAGGTCCACTGCAGAGGCTGCCTTCTGGGGAACCCAGCTCGGGACGGCAGTTCCTCCCATTGTCGCAACTATGTCTTTAAGAGCTGGTTTGCTCAAATCTGACCCAGACACGTTCTACACTTGTAGCCGTCTCTTAAGTGGGTTTAAATCCTTTTCTTGTTGCAGGGTGTCAGCTGGCCCATATTCTGGATGTGTCCGTTTGTTTCCTCTGCCCCGGATTCTCCTACAAGCGGGTGTTGGCTCTAGGAGCTCAGAGGAAGAGTACACGGTTCCTCCGAACTGTCCGTAAACCACGGATCTGCTCTCACCTCCCTTTTTTTTAGATAAACGAGGAGGTCGCGGGCCAGCCAGGGGATGGGCTGGGCGAAGTTCACGGCACCGTTCCCTGGCTTCCCTCCAGGAGCCGGAGCCCACGCTCAGAGAACACAGTGTACGGGGCACGGGTCCCTGGGACTCCCACAGCAGGTCAATCGGAGCTCCTGACGCACGAGCCCTGCCCAGGGTTTCAGTCATGTCAACAGGGAGCTGGGCCTGGAGCCCTCATCTCTTACCTCCCACGCTAGATTTTCTGGCCTCCTGAAGTGGACACTCTCAGAGCAGGGGTCTTTTAAGCAAAGGCATGTCCCTACGCACGTCACACGTAGTGGTTAAGAGGCAGAGTACAGAAGGGGAATATACAGGCGATGCTGCTGGTGCAGGTTCCCTCCACTCTCTGTAGTCCTCAGCCTTCCCTCCTGGGTCATGATCCTTGCCACACACGATGAGGGTTGCACCTCATGTTGACAAAGTACCTCGAATGTCGTAGGTACTGTGCACAGTCTAAATTCATCCTCACAAACAACCCGATAGGGTGGGAACGATTACTAGCCCCATTTATCACATGACGAGGAAGAGACTCAGAGAGGTTAAGAAACCTGACCAAGGACACCCAGCTGACAAGGTGTGAAGTCAGGACTCAAAGCCAAGCAGCCTGACACTCGATCCTGGCTTATCACCATTTTGCCTGCAACGTGCTGCGTCTGAGAATCCGCCTGATTTAGGACCTTGGAGTCCATCTCAGCGGGTCATCTTGTTTCATATTTGGGGAGGCCAGGGGCCTAAGAGGTGCCTTGTCTAAGCTTGCACAATACTGAGGTGGCAGAGCCAGGTCTCAAGCACAGGCTCCCATTCTATTACTTGCACCACCGACTGCACCTGGGACCTGGTGGCTTGGTTGCCTCCCTGGCTCTGCAGTCGCCAGGCCATGGACAGGCGCCTCTCACTCGCCCATTCATGAGTTCCTGACGAGTGGGGCTGGGCACCCTGCCATGAATGGAGAAGCACCCCGTTCTCCTGGAGATGAGCATCTAGTAATGGGGTGACCGATACTGAGTAATCAATCACATAACCTCTCTAAGGACTCTCATTCCTGCCAGGGAACCCGCCACTAAGTGTAGGCACCCCAATCATTTTTATTTTTTTAAAATATATTTTATTGATTTTTTACAGAGAGGAAGAGAGAGGAATAGAGAGTTAGAAACATTGATGAGAGAGAAACATCGATCAGCTGCCTCCTGCACACCCCCCACTGGGGATGTGCCCGCAACCAGGGTACATGCCCTTGATCGGAATCGAACCCGGGACCCTTGAGTCCGCAGGCCGACGCTCTATCCACTGAGCCAAACCAGTTTCGGCATCACCCCAATCATTTTTAAAGGGAAAAATTATGACGCGTTCCCTTCCCACCAAAAAAATCAAGACAAATTCCAAATTGAAAAAAATAAATCCCCCCAACAATGACAAACTATTTCTGTAGGCAAAAAAACAAACAAACACCACATCAATCTGAGAATCGTTTGCACATAAGATGGAATGGCTTACTGTACCGTTAATTATATGTGATCTTCTTCACCAGCGTTTCAACCCTCTGGGGGCACATGGGTATCATGCTCTCAGACTGCACTTAAAAATACGAATGTTAAAAAACAAAACAAACGCAGCTTTAGGGCAAAATAAAGGCTAGACACAAGAGTGCTTTGAGACTGAGGACATATCCACACACCCAAGGCTCAGTCTTGGAAAATGCCACTTCGGCGCTCAGGCCGGGGGTAAGTGAGCAAAGGGAAACGTTTCTAGCTCACCTAAAACTACGGCGCACAATTCAAACCTGTTCTCTGCCGCCTCTGACCGAAAGCTGCTTAGAGCCGTCAGTTGGTGAGTGTTTCTGCCTGAAAACCACAATGTCAAAATATCGCATCCAGCACACTCATTTAGTGTGCCCGTGTGAAAAAGCTGCTACACCCAGACAAGGGAGTCCTTGTGCGGAAAGTGGCAGAGCTTTCTAAAAGTCACGGCCAAAGCCGGTCATGGGACATCTGTTACGCGAGGGGAGTCTGAATGATTCATTATGAGCCAGGAAAAGCGCTGTGAAGGAAAGCAAAGTGAGCTCGGAAAATTCCAGACGGGGTGCGGGACCCACCTTGACTGGGGTCTTTGCTGAGAAGGTGACGCCAAGACCAGAATCCTTTCCCCAGCCCCTCAGTGAGCACGCAGGACCCACAAAGAAAGACACACCTGGGCAGGGCGGTGGGTGGTATTTCCTTTTTAATCTCCATAGTGTATTTGTTAAGTTTATTTATAAGCAGATCACTTCACTATTTACAGTACATGAGCATAGAGATTCTACAGTTTCTGTGATGTAAACAATAGCTCCACAGTGGGAGTCAGAAAAGAAGCCAGTTCTGAAGTATTTACAGACGTTAAAATAGAACTTTATACTCACAGAATAATAATACATAGAGCAATCTGGTTAAATTACCTATGAAACTATAGAATCTGACAATGTACAAAGACAGGGAAACATTTTCTCATTTAGAAGGTAAGACGGATGAATCACACCAGAAATAAAATAGGGACGGTGACGACCACGAGAATGAAAAGCAAAGAAGGTTTCTTCCTTGCCTCGTACGGACAAAGTATTTATATAAATAAGGACACAACCCAACAAGATGGAAAAAAAATATATAAAAATCCTCTACCAATTAAAAAAAAATAGCAAAACTAAAAACTCGAGATTCCCAATCATTAGCAGTGTCCTTTAAAAAATTAAAATTTAGCTTTCTATTATAAATAACAAAGCGATGTGTCCCTCTGTGTAGGTGAAATTCTTGCACCTTTCTCAAGAAATGCATCAATGTAATTCCACACGTACACGTACACACAGACAGGCATGCGGGTGCACGCACACACAGACACACACACACGCGCACACACACACACACACACAGCCTTGCACTCACGCACCCCAGGCTGTAGTTACCTTGTTGAGCTTCCTAATAAATAATGCCCCCTACGAAGTACCCCTGGGGATACCCAAACCTCACAGGGTTAGCCATTCCCTGGTTTGACCCTGTCGCAGAGCCGGGGAAAGCCCTGGCTTCCTATTGCTCAGAATTCTCGAGGGCAGGCTGCATGGTCACACCAAGAGAAAAGGATTTGGGTCCAAGATTTGGAAATGCTTGGAACGCGGGGACCACCTCGCCCAGTGGATTAAGGCTAGCTACAAATACTGTCTCTTTAGAAACCTGGGGTTGGGGAGAGAGAGCTGATGTTGGTTTCCACATCAGCCGCTGCCCCTGGAAGAAGCAGATGCTCAAAGCCAATATTAAGACCGTGGCACAAGGAGGTGTAGGGGGTGGGTGTGAAGTTCCGGAGCAGATTGCACTGAGCCGGACTTCTGGATTGGCCACTGTCCCCAGAAACCACCTGGAGAGCAAAGTGGCCCACCTCCCTGTCCCACTGACCAGCCTGACCACACGCCCCTTGAGATTTCCAACCCGTTTCCCTCGGAATCGGAGCATCCCTCAAGAAACAAAGTTGGGAATAGTTTATGACTTTTTATTCCTAACACAAAAACACTTGACAAGATTTTTAAATACAAAATACAGAAACAAAAACGAACTAGCAACACAAGTATATAAACTGTTTGGCTATTCGGTGGACCCTATCAAAGGCCATGGCAGCCCCACACAGAATCCTGACACCCAATCTCGCGGCTTGTCCCGAGGGGACAGCGCGGGCCACCCACCAGAGGCTCACTTAAGGTCAGCAGCTGGGCGGCCACTATTGCAGTTACAGTAAACCCCTCCCGGGCACCTGGACACGGGGCCCACTCCTCTGCCCACAGGAGAGTTAGTGTGCTGCTCAGTCCGTGTGCATCGAGGTGGTTGCTTAATTCTCCTGAGCAGTGTTCACCGGGCTCTAAATATTATAGACAGTTCACTCATGACATTACACTTCATTCCCAAACTGGGTGTTGGACAGCATAGTGGCAGAAAGGATTTATTTGCCTTCCATCTGGGTAGCTGGTGGATACAGTCTTTGGCCACTAGATGGCGACTAGACGTTGATAAGGCAAAGTGCTGAAGTGGAAGCGAACCAATCCTTTCAAAAATCACCCAGAGCAAGGCCAGCGAAGTGGAAAAGGTTTTATTAGGCTTCCTTGAAGGATCCTTTGACAAGAAAAATACAGCACAGAGGGGCTTCTGGCTGCATAAACACCTTTTTGAGGTGCTGCTGCCCAGCCCGGGGACTGACCACCTACAAAACTATTTTTCCAAGCTCCCGATTCAGGCAGTTGGGTCTATGAGCTGCTTCCAGATGTGCAAAGTGTTCTGATGAGACAGAATATCTGATCAGCTGTCCCTCCAAATCATGAAGCTCCAGTCACCGCCGCAATACCATTAAAGAAACGAAAAACAAAAGCTGCCTGAAACATACGCAGCGTGATCGAGGCCTCCTGTTGCCCCGTATGTTTTACAATCATTTGAAAAAAAAAACCAAAAAAAAAAAAAAAACACGTGTGAAAAGTGCCTCTAAGTTAAGCTGTTTTGAAAAAAAAAAAAAAACCACAGTGTATTGCTAGTATTGTCTGAGAGCAAGAGAGAAACAGCCATGTGGTCAGGACATTCAGGGTGAGAGCTGCTTGGTGGGGATGATGACAAGGCTAATGTGAGATGGCACGTCGCCACCTAGCCACGCTGGGGTGGGACGTCCCACCCTCCCCACCAGAAACTATGGCTTAGATCTGTCCTGGGGAGCCGGCCTCCGGGGATACGGCTGCCCTGCCAGGACCATGTGTGTTTGAAACTGCTGCTGGTTGGTTCCCTTGCAGAGAACTTCACCCTGAACGTGAGCTGGGCACAGCCAGAGAAGGGAATCGGAGCCTATTGGGTGAACTTAAGCGTTCGTCCAATATTCTCATATGTCGGATGAGGAAACAGAGGCCCAGGGTCACAGAGCAGGGAAGACACATCGACTTCCTCAGTCTGAGATGGCTTATAGTTAAATGACTTGGTCTGCAAATCCATGTCAATCAGCTGGGCTGTTGTGATTTAAAGAACGAAAAGGTACCGGAGGTCTAAACTCACCGTTCCCTGTTTCTAGGGCCTCCAACAAAGAGGCCAGCCTAGGATTGGCTCTCCTGCCGCTGATGACTCAGAGGTGTCTCCGCTCTCTCCTCCCTCACACCAGCCCCCTTCCCTGCCCAGTCCCTAGGGGAGCACCTCACCCAGCCAGAGGCGACACATATTTGCCAGTGCAGACACCTGCGGCCAGGCTGACGTGCTGTGGTTTCCTCAAAGTGCTTTCATTGGTTCAATGCACAGTCAGCCAGCCTCTGCCTACTTCTGGGCATCGTGCAGCAGGCTCCCACGGGCTCTCCTCCCCCCCTTGTTTTGGGCCAAGGGCATCCCTGTGCCAGTGGGTTTCCCAGCTCCCAAGCCCTCCCTCCATTTACCCTGTGCCTCCGGCGTTGGCAAACAGCCCTGGAGCCCATCTGTGTGTGCAAACGCCTCAGGGACTTGGGACCAGCTTGAACATATTGCACGTAAGTACTAAGCGGTTTCCTTTCGCCCCAATGGGAAAGGGTGAGGGGGGGGGGGGTCCCTCTTCTTTGGCCTATGAAACCATTAGGTTCACTTTATTTGCTACTGTACATCCAACTTCCTGCCTCGATCGTGTCTGAAGGTGACTGCTAAACCGCAAGTGCTAAGAAAATTACCGCGGTTCTGACGTGAAGTGAGTCAGTCAGATCGACAAGTCCTCTGGGGTGGCTTCTGCTTCACAGTGGGAATGACCCATCTCTCGAGCTGCAGGCTCAGCTGTGAAGTCAACTGAACTTGAGCCCAAGGTGGGGTTCTGACCTGTCCAGGCATAAGAATCTTGCTGCCCATGTCCTCCCTGCTCCCTCCACTCCCCACCTGCACAGCGGCCTGAGCATGAGTATGGCAGGCGCGTGCCTAGAAGAAATCGCTGTCAGAACATCTAGGCGCGTAGGCTGTGGGCGATGAAGGCTTCTTATTGCATCATCTCCTCCCACATCAGGACTTGGGTGTTGCGTCTTTGAGCTCAGAGCATTCCTCCCTCCTCCTCCCGCCCCCGAAGCCCTGCCTCTCTCCCGAGCGCCTCCCACAGGCAACGATGCCAGATCTCATGGTAGATGCAGACACCCAAATGGTGCTTTTTGACTCCAAGCAGTTTTCTGATTAGGGGGACAAGGTGTGAAGGGGCCCGGGGGTGGGGGCCTTAGCTACACTCCATCCACTCATATTCTTTACCTCTTTGATGCATTTTCCTTCGGTAACCAGAGCCCCCGAGAGCGAGGATTCTGATTCAGCCTTGTACCGACTGAGGAAGGAGATGGAAGAATTCCACTTAGCGGTTGGATCGGATATTTTTGGAAAACATCAGCACGGCACAGAGATGGACAGTACAACCTGCCCTGCGTGGGCGGCGACCGACACAGTCTACAGGAAGCTTTATGGCAATCACATGTAAACATCATCGAGAGCAAACACTAGGACAGAGCGACAACGAGATGGTTGCCAACGGCAGCTGCTCCCTCTGGGCGACTCCTTAAGTTGGTGGGAAAGAGCCCCAGGTTGACCAGTTTTTCTGAAGAGACCTTGGAGTCTCCTTGGTGATACACAGCACCGAATGAGTCTTCTGGATAGAGGAGGTCTGCAGGCCAGTCAGCTTTAGAACCTGTGGCCTTTTATGGAGAGGGCGGGGAGCAGAAACTGCTGGATGTCCTTGGCAGGCCCTCCCATCAGCGGCCCCCCCAGCTCTGACCTCAGGCACATCGCGCTCCCCTGCCATGCTCCAATCTCTGCTCTGCTCAAGGGCCAAGTTTAAGTAACTTCAAGAGCCCTGTGTTCATCTTAAGGGAAAGGACAGCATCAGCTGGCCTGGCAGAGGGGAGAGGCCTGCCCTTCACTAAATCTGCATTTCTTTACCCTAAAGTACCACCTGCCCATGCCAGAACCTCTGGCCTAGTGCAATCGCGGAAGAAGCCCATTGGAAGGGCTTAGAGATGGCCTAGTCCAACTCTGAATCTAGAGTTCTTTCCTACTGGCTACCACAGGGCGAAATCTCCAGGCCCTCCTTGGTGCAAAAGAGGACTCGGGAGGCTTTAAATTCCATTCCATAGCCATTTATTCTGTGCCTACTGTGTGCTAGGCAGTGAATAGCTATAAAAGGAATTTAGAATGTTCAGGTCTGAGCTGCGGGAAGTCCCTTTATTCGGTCCATCCTCATAAGCCCTGCCTCCCCCAAACAGGTTCACGCCTGCTTGTTCCAGTCTCCACCCCGACCCCAAATTATGTGTCACAGTAATATTGGGAGTCCTGTGCCAAGCAATGACTTTAGGGAAATTTTCTCTCATAGGTCAGGACATGATTGACAGGAATGGGCCAGCATGAAACCCAGCCACCATAACTTTTAAGACGATTAGACCAAGATGTCAAATAGGTTAAACTCTGATCAATTAGTAATGTCTGCCCAGAGCACTGTGATGAAGATTCTAATAGCACAACCAGGTTCAAAGAACTTCAGTGCTGTGGTCAATTAGTTATGTCTGCCACTGGCCAAGGATGTGGCTGCAGTGGCACACATCTGGAGCTAGATACTGCAGAAGCTAAGGCTGTAGAGCTGGCAGGGACCTTGGGGACCACCTTGCCTAATTCTCCCCCAGTCTATTTCACAGAAAAGGAAATTGGGGCCCAGAGAGACCAAGTGACTTGTCACGCAGGAGCTCAAATTCCCTCTTCCTTCTAAAGCCTGCCTCCTCCAGGCTTCTCTGTGGGCCTGGAGTATGCTCACCACCCAGGACAAGCTCATCGGCTTGAAAACCTTAAAAAAACCCCACCAACTATCAATTCTGAAAGGACTAGGCCTGGCGTTAGCAATAGATTAACTTAGCTTGTTTAGTTTAATGACTCAATCTCAAACTTTGTTAAAGCAGCAGGACCTGTTTTCTTTTCTTTTTCAATGTAAAAATTTACCAAGGAACACTGGTGTCTGAAAGGGAACCAGCGGGAGCCGCTCTTTCTGCAGCAGAAGCCACATGCTCAGCCCCTGCCCGGCCATGCTCTCCCTCCCGAATGGCCCCCAAGGCACCTGCGGAACATCCGACCCCGACATGGCTTTGACATCCCCCGAGAACACAAAATTTACAGTAAAGCCCAATTAGCAAATTTTCTGAGTTGAAAAGAAGCTTGGAGATTGTTTTATCCGTCCCCAACCCTCTTCCTGCTTCCCTGTCCCATGCCACCCAAACAACTTTACAGCTGAGGCCAAGGAAAGACCAGCTGGAGGGAGTAAGACGGGGTGGCGACTGGTCCAGGAAGGATGGCTGCTCCCAGACTACCTGTCCGTGATGCTCCAGGTGTGTCACTGAAGCTCTGGTGGCATGTCCACGGGAACAGGCAAACCGCGGGACCCGTGGATCAAAACGCACGCCACAGCTTGGACTCACCCGATGCTGCCGAGACGGCTGTTGACATAACTCCCGTGATGAGCCCGTAGGTTTCTAGTTTGTTGCCCAATGTAGCTGACCTCACCTCTCAGCAGCCCTGGAACGTTGCATCTGTACCCCGGCTACGGTGGCAGCATGGGACCAGGAATCAGGAGGCCTGGGCTGGGTCCCTGCTCTGCCTGGGGGACCTCGCAGGTCATTTCACCTCTTGGGGAACTGCCTTCCTCCGGCGGATCCGAGGACTCATGGCCAGGCAGAGACTCTAAGTGTGAGCGGGGCACCGGACGAGGGCTCTGATTGTCATCGGACCCAAACCCGCTCCTTGAGAGACAGGGCCGGGCTTGGCAGGTCAGGCCCCGAACCCTCTCTTTGGGACTGCAGGCCGCACCTCCCCAGCCCCCCAGCACCCGTGGGGCATCCTCGCAAAGGGAGCAGAGCAGCTCAGTGGCAAACACCTCAGGACAGTGCATAGTTAAAAAATCAAGGAAGCGATACAATAACCCCAGGCACAGCACATCTGAGCCATAAATACATTGTTTTAAGGATATACTTTTTCTTCAATTAAAAATGAGTTTATAATCCTGATTCTATTCACAAGTAACAATTTCATCATCACACGCTACAGACAAGAAATGCTATGGTGAGTACGGCTGCACGTCTACGAGGGGAAGTCAGTCGGGGAGGGAGGGGGGCGGGTGGGTGACTGACCCAGCACTTGGAGACGCACCCGGGACAACCCGTCGGAAGCGAGGACACTAATGTGGCAGTGGAACGTCAACACCATGGAAACTCACAGACAGAAGCAGCTTTGTTCAATGTAAACATTGATTTTTTTTTTTTTAAAAGGACAGCAGTTTCAAGTCTCTCTCTCTCTCTCTCTCTCTCATGTGTATTCTCTCATGCGCTCGCTCTCTCTCCTTCTCATATACTTATTTTCTTTGAAAGCGTAAACATATTGAAAGGGCCTTGTCTGAGGTATTGAGGTATTCCTCGAAGGTTAAGGCTGTGATCAGTGCAGGCTCTGCTGGGCCTCCTTCAGTAAGCTGTCAAAATCCATGGCTTCGTACTTGCTTTTCACTGACGCACGGAGGGCCTCTTCGGAGTTGGAATCTGGGCAGGGGGCGGAGGAGTCGGTGAGTGGGGAAGGCGGTGAGCAACTTGGGAAGGACGTACGATCAGAAAATCTGCCTCGGAGAGCCCTGGACAGCGGGCACCAGCTCTGCCACGCTGCTGTCACACGTCTGCTGGGTCACCAAGGTCTCGGGGCCGTTGGCTGCCACTGGTAGAATGGGGGGCTGACCTAGAGCACCCCAGGGTTCTTTTACATCCTATAATTCTACTTCCCTCAAGAGCGTCCTGCCCATTAGCAAGCCGTTGTGCATGTCGGCTAAGGCAGCCTACAGAACTAGGATGCCCTCCCTGTCTGGCGATGAACCCGGGTCCCAGACATGGGCATGCGCCCGGTGGAGCGCTGCCCGGCCCGGAACCCTCCCAGCCCTCCGACACGCAGCCCCGTGCTAAGGAGGCTGCAGCGGACTCTCCCCTGCAAATAATTCTCTCCTAGACTACACTTCTTTGTCTTTCTTCACTATCTTGCCCCCAAACGGGGAGGGCAGGGCCACAGTATTGTTCATGGACAAGGCTGCTGCCTGTGGGGGCCACCACGGAATGCCCCCCCAGGGGGGCAGGGCAGCCAGTGGTGCTGCCACGTGGCTGTGGGCACAAGATTGGACCTTCCAAGAGGTCCCGGGAGACCTGAATCTCTTTTTGGTGCCGGTCCTAGGACAGGACGAGATGGGCCAGAGACCAGAAGGAAAGCAAGGCGGCAGCCGCGAGGGAAGTGGCCGCAGAGCTGTCCGAATTGGCACAGGGAGCCGGGGTTGGGAGCTGTGTCCAGATGGGGTATTAGGCCTGGGTTTCATGAAGGGAGGTCTCGCCCTTTGTGCTTGGGTCTCAGGGATCGTGGGGGCCCGCGGACTTACCGTAGTCCGTGTACCTGGGCCAGCAGAAGCCCCGGAGCCCCCCGCAGCTCAGCCGGAACGAGGGCTCGTTGTGCTTGCGCAGGGCGGCGCCGTTCCGCAGGGAGAGGGCGGCGTGCTCGGAACACCGGTAGGTGATGAAGCCGTACTTCTCGCCTCTGCGGGACAGGACAAGGGACTGTGACCCCGGGCCAGCTTGGTTGACCCTGTCAGACCACCCATGACTGGATGAGGGGTAGAAAGCCAGTGACCCAGCACCCATGTCGCATGACCCCCCCAAACAGAGACGAGGACAATGGCTAAGCTGGCCTCCGTGATGTAACAACAGAGCAGGCGCTTTACGGGATGCCTGCCAGCGCTGGCCGCCACCCACCACCCACCCCCCTCAGCGGGGCTGCTGCCAGCTCAGCGCAGGGAGGAGGGAACAGGTCAGTGGGCTCAGGGGGTCCTCACTCAGGCCTCCCGCCATGAAGGCTGCTGCGCTTCACACTCCCCTTCGCCCCATGACTCCTGTTTTCTGGGGTTTGCCATGCCTTCCCCCCCATCCCACCACTTCCTTGGCTGCTAACCTGGCCTCACCCTCCCTAATATCGCTGGTACGCATCTCATCCTTCATGGCAGACATCTGTGACATTTGCCAAGGCTCGGGGAGCCCAAAGTCAGTCCTACCCCACCCCCAGCTCTTCGAATCCCGACTGATAAATCCACTGCTGTGCAGACTCGGGGGCAGAGACAATGTGGAGGTTCCCCTCACCCTGCGACAGGCTTGCCAACAGCAGGTGCCTAATAAACACTCCACTGAATCCTGGGTCCTGACACTTGTCTGAGCCAGGCCAACGTCGAACCCCTTCTGCCTCTTTAAATATGTCTGAGACTCGTGTGTGCATTAAAAATATTAACTGACCCTCCTCTTTAAAAATTAATTTGCGCCGAAACCAGTTTGGCTCAGTGGAGAGAGCGTCAGCCTGTGGACTGAAGGGTCCTGGGTTCGATTCCGGTCAAGGGCATGTACCTTGGTTGTGGGCACATCCCCAGTGGGGGGTGTGCAAGAGACAGCTGATCGATGTTTCTCTCTCATCAATGTTTCTGACTCTCTATCTCTCTCCCTTCCTCTCTGTAAAAAATCAATAAAATATTTAAAAAAATAAAAATTAATTTGCTTTTTGCTTTGGCATGTGATCTACATATGGTATCCTGAAGACTGCACAGAACTTTAAAGAGTTCCATTTGTATGATGGCTCTTTTAAACAATTGTGGTAAAAACACATCACATAAAATGTACCATCTTTACTATTGTTTTAAAATATTTTTCTTAATTTTTAGAGAGGGAGAGAGAGAGAAACACTGATGTGAGAGGGGAAACATTGATCGGCTGTCTCCTGCATGGTCCCAACCAGGGGTGGAGCCTGCAATCTGGGAGTGTGCCCTGAACAGGGATCAAACTGGCAACCTTTCGGTGCATGGGCTGATGCCCAACCCACCGAGCCACGCCAGCCAGAGCCATCTTTACTATTTTTAAGTGTCTAGTTCAGTCGTGTTAAGTATATACACATTGTTGTGCAACAGATCCCCAGAACGTCTTCATCTTGCAAAACTGAAGCTCTATACCCATTGAATAACTCTCCCTTACCCCCTCTCCCCAGCCCCTGGCAATCACTATTCTACTTTCTGTTTCTATGACTTTAACTGGTCTAAGGACCTCAGACAAGTGGAATCACACAGTATGACTTTGTGAGTGGCTTTATTCCACTTAGCAGAATGTCCTCAAGATCCATTCATGCTTATAGCATATAACAGGATTTCCTTTCTTTTTAAGATTGAATAACATTCCATCATATGCATATACTATTATTTTCTTCATCCATTCACCTGTGGATGGACCCTTGGGTGCTTCCCACCTGTTGGCTATGGTGAATCATGGTGCTATGGACATGGTTGTGCAAATATCTCTGTGAGATCTTGCTTTCAATTCTTTTGAGTATATACCCAGAAGTGGGATTGCTGGATCCTGTGGTAATTCTATGTCTAATTTTTTAGGCAATTTCATACTGTTTCCCACAGTGGCTGCACCATTTTATATTCCCACCAAGAGTGCAGAAGGGTTCCCTTTCCTCCACCTCCTTGCCAACACTTGTTATTTTCTGTGGCCATCCGAATGGATGTGAGGCATACAATGATTTTTATGCAGACGCTATTTTCTCATTGAAGCTTTAAAAATTATGATCAAATTAGGATTTAAAAACTTTAATAACGTAGCTTGCAAGTATAATAGGAGATACTTCAGAATTATTTCAAAACTGACCACGTTTTTGACATCTAAGTTGTACCTTCATATACAACCTAGTGTTGCAGACCCCTGACAGAGGCAACACTGCTTGCCCAGGTGAGTGAGGAAAAACCAGGCTGCCCAGGAGAACGGACCGTCTGTGCACGGCTGCCGCAGAGAAAGGGGGAGGGGTGAGCAGCGTGGAGCTTGCAGAGCAGCGAGGTCCCAATGCATCGATGCCGTTCACCCCCACGGGCTGTTGGCTGCCCTGTCTCCGTTCTAGGGCGGGGAACCTGGAGCAGACACGTGGGCTGCTGATCTGGCTCTGCCACGAACCAGCTGCTCAGGTACCTTGTCTGAGCTCCCCAATAAAAGGTCAGCCCTAGGAAGGATGGGTGTATATGTCACAGGCACAGTGTTGGGAAGTTTAGAGAATGCACGGAAGCTGACTGGTACTTAGCAAACCCTCAGCACGTGTCCCCTGCTGTTACTGGGCTGCACGATCCTTATTGGTCCTTCTCCAGGTCCAGGCTGTGGATTTCCTCCAATTTGTTCCACAGACCTTCTAGGGCATCTTCTGTGTGGCCAGCCCTGGATGGGGACCTCTGCCCCTCCGCACCCCCCTGCTCCGCCAGAGCTTGATTCCACCCACCTCTTGCTTCTCGTCAGCACCTGGCACTCCACAATCTCGCCAAACACTTCAAAGCGCCTCTTCAGCTCGTGGGAGCTCATGTCGCTGGAGAGATTTCGAACATACACCACTCGGCCTTCGCCCTGCTCGAGAAGGGGGACACAGAGGGACCCCGTCATTGCCTGGCTTCCCGTCCCCCCCACCCCCCCGGCAGGCTCCCAGGGATTCCTGGTGCCCAGGCCATGACGCCTGGCTAAGCGAGTGGCACCAGCGGGGGCTGGAGTCAGAGAGGGCACTGATGGTCGCTCTCCCAGAGGACCTGTCCTGCTGGAGAAGGGGGCTTCGGGGTAGGAAAGTGACCCCCAAGGGAAGCAATTGCTTCCTTGAAGAATATGAGCAGAGACTGAGCGGAGAAAACAGAGGGGCTCATCACTGTTACTATAACTTCGTACTCAGGAGCTCCCACATTTGTTTTGAGTCTGAGACTTTTTTGGGAAGTGGGGGAGGTGTGGGGGTGGGAAGGCCAGGTGGCAGCGGGCAGCCCTTGGGAGCCAGGTCGTCCAGGGAGTCAGGTGGGCTGGGAGGAAAGGGATGGGATAGGAGACACAGGGCTTCTGGAGCCAGCATTATCCTTGGTTCTGCCAGGGCCCGTAGACACCCTGCCGGAGGCCACCTTCAGGTGAGCTCGGGACCGTGCCCAAGGGCCCCTAGAACAGCCCAGCAGAGGGCAGGGGTGGGGAAGCCCCGCCTCTCCTCTTCGACCTGTGGCTGCGCCCAGCTAAAGCCACTGCCAATGGACGAGTCGCTTGGACCTGCTTTGACTCCAGCTATGTCTCTGGGGACCTGGGAGCCAGTGCCTCCAGGGGCAACAGGGACAGGTTCTGGCTGGGACAGGCTTTCTCCAGGAGCAGGTCAAGGCCAGCGACCCTGGAGCCCTCCCAGGCTCTGCCGTCAACAGTCATGGGAACTGTGCACCCCACACCAGGACACGATGGGTCTCAGTTAAGCTCAGTGAGTAAGCCCCTCTCCGGGCCTCTGGGCGTTTCCTTGAATTCATCACACTCTTTCCTGCCTCTGCCCCTTGTTCTAAGTCTTTGCTTGGCTGGTACCTTTCATCCCTCAGGGCTCAGCTCCTGGAAGAGGCCCCGCCTCCAGACCACCAGATACATACATCCTCCCCAACAGTCAAAACAGTCAGACGGTCTCATTGTGACGGGATCACCCTCACGGCGCTTCTCCTAACCTGTAATTACAGTGCTTATTTCTTGTTTATGAGCCTGTTCTCACTCTCTCTTCTGCCCTCATCTGTCTTGTTCATTGTGGTCGTCTAGGGCCTAGGACCGTGCCACACACGTCACAACTCCTGCCTGGTAGGTCACACCTGGATTCTAAGACGACGCTCCACACACAGCTGTGGGGTTAAGCACCTGCTGGCAGACAGCTCTGTCCCTCTGTGGCAGGGATACCCCGTGTGTGCCCCCTTTCTCCTCCCCGAAGCACCCGTCATGGGGAAAGCAATCGAGTGAGAGTCCGTTTGTCTTTTTGTGCTTGTCTCACTCCGCCTTCCCTCCTTTCCAGTGACATGGAGGGACTGGCTGACCCTCAAACCCCACCCCCAGCGTCCCGATTAATGTTGTGAGGCAGGTGCTTTGCAGTAGGCTCACTAGGCAGGCTGGGTCTGTGTGATTTCTCTGGGGGAGGATTAGAGAGGTGCGTGGTGAGCAAGGGACGGGTTCTCTTGGTCCCTTAGACCTGATCAAGCTGGGGGACCCTTAGGAAGCATAAGGTCCAACTCTCTTGTGTACAGATGAGTAAACTGAGGCTCAGGGAAGCAGGGATACCTGCCCAAGGTCACACAGAAGGTGGAGGCGGGATTAGTGTGTGGCCTGGTCGGCCTGGCTCTGTTTCCCCAACCACACCTGCCCTGAAAGAGCTTCAGGCCTACAAAGTCCCGGTCCTTCCTGACACCCCTGCTGGTTCCCATTTGCTCTGGGCTCCGGGGCCCCAGGTCACTTACAATAGCCTTTTCCCGCCGCTTCCTGGCATGCCGGACGCTTGGCGTTCCGTCTGAACACGGCCCTCTGCTCTCACATCTGTCGGTGAACAAGCAAAGCAGAGGGACTCACTCTCAGAAGGGACCGTGTGGGGTGGGCGGCAGGACTGTGAGGACCCCCCTGGGCAAGGGCAGCCAGTGCCTCACGTGGGGCTGAACACTGACACACGCCTCCTGCCACCTTCTGGGACTAGATCGCCGGGAACCACCACCTTGCTGCCAGGCCCTTACGGATAAAAAGGCCCTTTCACTTCACTCTCGTAGTTGATCGGAGGAAGAAACCAATGCAGTCTTATGTTTCCCCATTTTCTAGATGAAGACCCTGAGGCTCAGGTGCAGAATGGGATTTGCCGAAACTAGAACGTGCAGAAGCCAGAGGAAGAGGGAGGTCTGCTGAGTCAGACCCACTGCCCTCTGGTGGTTGGTGCTGGGGTTGCCATCACAGCCCCATGTCCGGTCCGGCCATCAGGCTTCTCAATCCAGAGGCACAGCCCGAGGAAGCCCCCACGCCTGTGCCTTCCTGCCTGTCCGCACGCTGCCCTCTCCCCCGGAGGGAGCATGGCACGTGAGGAGTGGCTGGGTCTGGCTCTCCCACAAGCTGTCTGCACCCTTGGGAATGGGATACAGCACGGAGGGTAAGAGCAGGGCTCTGCAGTCAGACAGCCTGTGCTGGAAGCCTGGCTCTACCGCCTCCCTGCCGGGTGACACCGGGCCAGGTACCTAAGCCCTCTCAGCTTCAGTTCATCCGCAAAGCAGGGAGGTCGATGGTATCCACCTCCTCAGCCTTTTGTGAGGGTCCAATCAGAAAACGCACGTAAATGCCGAGCCCAGGACCTAAGTGCATAATAACTGCTGGCCCTGTATTTCTGCTGAACCTCTTTGGGCCTCAGCTTCCTAGTCTATAAAACGGGGATAGGAAGCAGATGCACTCTCCAAAGGCATCAAACAGGGTAAGAGAAGGGGACGCGACCGGCGAACTTTAAAGTGCTCTGCAATAACAGCATCATCGTCCATCTGCCATGGAATTGGCAGTGTCCCCCCAAGAGCTGAGAGCGACTGGAAGATGCTGCGGGGCTTGGGGTTTGTGTTGTTAAACCAGCTCAAAACGCTTCCTGTCAAGCAGTGTTTGATGGCGGAAGCACAGGGAAAGAAGTGTGGGCCTGGAGAAGGCTGACGACTAGTTTACCGGGCTCGCCAGGTGCTGAGCTCTGCCAGGCAGCCAAGCAGGAAGGCAGTCAGCTTCCTCCAGTGAGCAGAAAAGCCAGGCTGAACTTGGCCAAAAGCGAGCGGAGAAAAGAAGTCCTGGGGGTTTCTAGAAAGGCTCCCAACTCTTCGCCAGCCAGCCCTGAACGCAGGCCCTGCCTGAACACCCCAGAACCTGTCAGCGGGGAGGAGCCTGGGCAACTCCAGCTCCAGTGTTGGGGGATGGGTTTGACAGGAATAGAACCTCAGTAGCTTTGGAACCAGGAACAAACATGGCAGAGAAACCGCCTAATGTAAACCCGGAGTCATTTAGCTCCCAGCAGCCCCGGGGGGAAGGAGGACGGAGCGGGAAAGAGAGTGGAGAGAGGTCTAAGGGAGCCGGTCCTGACTGATCATCCTGGCTTATTATAGAGAAGGGCTTTTAGAGAAATCGCTGGGGAGCTCATTTTGAGTAACATAGTCCAGGGCTTCTAAACATCAGTGCCTGGGGAGTCCCATAAAAATTGAATGACCAGTTAGATGTATAAGCACATTTTTTAATGGGGGAGGAGCCTTTGCATTCATCAGATTTTCAAACAGTGAAGAGCTGCTGGTATAGATCTGTGAATAGGAAGCTGAAATTTTCTAAGAAAAGGTATCTTTCTATTCCTGAATTCTGGTTCTCAGAGTCATACTCTGGGGACTCTGGGCATCCTCACCTGGGAACTTGTTAGAAATGCAAATTATCTACCCCCAGACCTACAGAATCAAAAACTCAGGGGGTGGGACTCAGCCATCTGCTGTTAACAAGCCCTCCAGGTGACTCAGCGGCACTGCTCTAGACCCAATAGCACCATCTAGTGGTCACTCAGGTGCATCTCAGACAGAGGGTTTGGGACCTGCACCAACCCACCTCAGGCCCTCCTCCCCCAGGAAGATCCTGCTGGGATCAGGGAGAGAAGCAACCTGCCTCCACCAAAATATGCCAGACCTCCATGCTTTCTGCCCAGCAATCCACTGACTTTTGGACCGGCTCCCTCTGCAGGCCGGTTCAGTGAGCACGGGATGAGCAAACAGGCTCATGACGCACCATCGCACCATCGCACCATCGCACCATCCCTGAGCAAAGGTAAAAGGGGGGTTGACTGGAAAGTCACAGTGCAACTCAGCAGCACCGGAAAAGGAGATAAAACCTCATCACTGCTTTAAACCCAGGCATGTTTCAGAACACAGAATAGAATCATGCTAATTTTCCTTTTACATGTAAGTGTCACGTAGGTATGAAACGGTGTGGGTATGTATATGTTTCCATAAAAACCTACCCATCTTACAAGTATATAAGCAGAAAACAGATGAATAAGAAGTAAGTTCATTTAGACATAATGCTCCAAATGGTGGAAAGTAGAGGTTCTTCCCCTCCTGAGGCCAGGAGATTGGGGCCACTCCTGGCTGGCACTCAGCAGGCTCTGCTTGCCTCCGGGACTAGCCCACAGCTCCCCCGAGGAGACCACCCTCAGGCCTCTAACCGGGTCACGGACCACACAAGGAAACGCAGACCCAGGTTCAAGGCTCCTCCCTCCGCTGGTACCCTGGGAACTGGGGTCTTCAGCTGCCCGTCGTCCCTCCTGAGGCCACCCACCCATACCTGAAGGTCCTGCGGATGGCTGGTGACCGGGAGCGGCAGGATGAGGAGCCAGAGCTGGAGCGGCTGCGGGAACAGAGCTGCCGACTGGCCTTGCTCGGTGGGCTCTGGTAGGGGCAGTAGTCAGAGCGAGGGGGGCTGACCCCTGAGTCTTCATCATTGTCCTCCTCCTCCTCCTCCTCCAGGAGGAAGCTGCTCTCGCCACTGCTGCTGCTGCTGTCCTCAAAAACAGTGTCGTACTCGGGGCTCTTGCACAAGGCCAGGTCTTCGTCCTCCAGGGCGGTCTCCAGGAGCCCAAAGTGCTTGGTGAGGCTGGCGCGGATCTCGTGGTCTCTCAGCAGCAGACTGTCCTTGGCGGGTGCACCTGCGTCACCGCTTCGGTGTTCCTCCCAGCCAGAGGCCTGCGCCTCAGCCTGCAGGGCACCTTGCTGGGGCCAATCCTCCAGGTGGACCCCAGATGGCTCCCAGGACCTCAGCACCTTCCTCTGCAGGGCACCCTCGGGCTTGAGCACCTGGCAGTAGTCATGGTCTCCAAAGGAACAGGAGAAGGGGCGCTTCTGGCCGGCCTGGGAGGCGGGCTGGGCTGTGGGGTGCCGCAGGTGGGACAGGAGCTCACTCCGCTCGGGGTGCTGCTTTGGCAGCTTGTGGGCCGCCCCTGTGGCAGCCCGGAGCTGGGGGCCCTCCGGGGTGGGGAGGCCGGGAGCTATGTCTTGGCCTGGGCTGTGCTTGATGTCCGGCTTGAAGGGGTCCTCCTCTGTGGGCTTGTAGGGAGGGGTGGTGGGTGGGGTGAGTCCTATCCATGCGAGAGGAGAGACATGTGAGGTGCAGACAGATCACTTCTCCAAGAGACACTGAAACCCTGGTTTGGGATGGCAAAGTGGGACCCCACTTCCCAAACGCTATGGGATGGCAGGCATCCCTAATCGGTTACTGCACTTCTGGCTGAGCCTGGGCATGGCCTGGGACTCCGCAGAGTCCACCATCCATTTTTCGGAGCTGACGTGATGAAACCCATTTGCCATCCCTTCTGTAGCCTGGCAATGGCAGCCGAAGCCCCCGACCATCCAGGATACCTTCCTGCTCCCCATCCGGTCATTCAACAGGACCTCCCAGCTGCCTCCCACCTGGATTTGATCACCACGGTGTCCTTAGTGCTCCTGCATCTGACCTTGGCCTCCATCCTCCCCCACACACAAGAGGGGACTCGGTAAAACACCACAGATCGCTTCCTCTCTTGGGCTCCCGAAGGCTATAGGATCAACACCAAACCCCTCAGCCTGGCCTTCCTCCCAGCCTCTTGTGGCTGCTCTTTCCTGACCCCCCGGGTCTGCCACGTCACAACGCCAGGGGACCGGCCTCCTCCGGGGCCTCTGTACTTCCCCTCCTCTTGCCTTTGCTCGTGCTGATTCTGCTGCCAGAGATACCCTTCCCCTTCTTTGTCTCCCCAACTCCCACTCATCCTGCAAGCCCAGCTCAAATGCCCCCTGCAAATCTGCCCAGGCCCCACTTCCGCCCCTCTGCACCGCCCCCTGTGCTGCCAGAGCTCTGCACATGCTTTGGAATTAGTGAGAACGAAACAGTGCTTGTCACGGTGTGGGTCTGTCTCCCACACAGGACGGCGGACTCCTTTGCGGGGAGACAGTGGCTCTGCCTTTGCTGACCCCAACATCAGCTCACAGGCCAGTTGGCCCCTGAGTCTGCTCCTTAGAACACCCTCAGTATGCATCTCAAGACCCGGCACAGCCTGTGCCGCAGTGGCAGGGAGAGCTCAAGGGGCACCCCTCACCGCCCGAGGGGCTGCTCAGTGTGGGGGACTCGTTGCTAGGCATTGTGCCAGCTCCCCCGAGGGCAGCCCCGGCTCACCTGCCGTGCCACAGAGTTCCACTGTCAAGGTCTGCTCAAAACTCTTCTTGCCAAAAGGAGGGTCACTGGTGGGCGGGGAGGACAGAAAGGAAAGAGGCCAGTCAGCAGCAGGCCTCACCTCCCCGAGCATGGGAGAGGGCAAAGGGACACCGTGATAGACCCTGGCCCTGCTGCCCATGGAAGTGAGGCCTGGGGAGAATTTGCTGGGGACCCCTCCCCCGCCCCTTCCTGGCTTTTAGAGGAAATTCAAAGCTGCAAGAGAGATCTACTGGAGAGTGGAGAGAGGGCAAGGATCGTCAGCCTCCTTATTTTACAGATTGAGCACCTGAGGCCCAGAGAGGGAGACAGACTTGCCCAAAGCCACACAGCATTTCCAGCTTTCCCCCATCGAGAAAAGAACTCCCTCCCTGGTCCTGGAAAGGACAGCTTACAAAATGGTGGAGGCCTTGATTCCCCACCCTTCCCTGCAGAGACTAGTGCCTAATAGCAAACTCCCTTCTAAGGGAGCCCAGCTCCGAGGGCCCCGGGGCAATGAGGGCATGGGCATGGGGGCAGGGCCAGGCTCAGGACTGATGGACCACCCAGCTCCCTTCCCCCCCACCCCCGACGTACACCCCCACAAGGACAAAGTCTCATGGAATAATAAACCGATAATTTCCAAAACCTACCTTTGTGACAAGGTCAGCGTGAGGCACCTGGAAGAGTCTGAAATGCAGACAAAAGAGAAAAAAGTTAAGATCCCTCAACACGGCACCATTAGCAAAGGCTTCCCTCAGGAGGAGACCCCAATTGGTACCAAGCACAGCTCCCTTCAAGCACGCGACCCAAAAGCCTCTGCCATTTTTAGGGGACAACCCAAAGACACCTTCATCCCAGGGTCTCAGCAACATGAGCCCCTGGCAGATTTACTCCATTTCCCAGAAAGAGCAGATGAGTGCAAAGGGCGACCCCTCTTGGCCACACAGTGTAGCGCAGGGGGAAGAGCTGGGAGCCGAAGGCCAGCAGCTAGGGGCTCTGGCACCCATGGACTCGGGACTAACTAGCTGAAGGGATCACTAGATA
Source organism: Cnephaeus nilssonii (assembly GCF_951640355.1). NCBI lineage: Eukaryota > Metazoa > Chordata > Mammalia > Chiroptera > Vespertilionidae > Cnephaeus > Cnephaeus nilssonii. The sequence goes on along the minus strand of NC_137076.1, from coordinate 88,041,933 downwards.
TCTCTGTGCCTCCATTTCTGTGTCTCAAAATGGGGATTATAACAGAGTAATTATATCCTTGCGAGGGGTCAGTGGGGATCATCCGTGTTAGACCAGGGCCTGGCACAGTAAGCACACAGGTACACAGAAGAACAGAGAACTCTTAATATTATCACCGCTACTGTTACCACTTAAAATTCACCTTCATTGTGGAGCTGAATTTACAGACACACCTTCTGTCACATCATCACCCACGAGGTCTTCTTTAGAGCACTGATCACAATATGTAATGATCTTCCTTTCGTGCTTACTCTTTGGTCACCTGCCTCCCCCACTGAAACACAAGCCCCATCAAGGCAGGCATCTCACTCCTTGTGCATTAAGTGGCGTCTGGCCCATGCATGGTGTACGGGCAATTCCTGAAGATCTGCCCAGCTAGCCCATTGTACAGAAAGGAAAGTTGAGATCCAGAGAGGAGAAGGGACTTGACCAATGCAGGGCTCCCGGCTCCCGGCTCCCAGCACAGGGGGGTTCACCACATCCCACCCCTGCCCCTCTCCTGCAGACGGACTCCGACTACCTCTGGAAGGGAGCCGCGGGCAGCTGGGGTCCTCATCCGTGTCCCCACACCCACTCTCACAGGGGCTCTCCAGAGCCGGGATCTGGGGTCCCCGGGGTTGCTGCTGGTCTTGGCCACTGTCCTCGTCCGTGGGGCTGCCCTGCTCCCCCTCCGTGTCGTAGGCCTCGGGAGCCAGGCTCAGCGAGGGCAGAGCTCCTTCTCCTGGGGGCTCCGAGGGGCCCAGCGACTCATCGGTGAACGTCAGCCAGGGGCCAAGCTCCGGGTTCAGTCTCCTGGAACGCCGCACGGGGCACACCGAGCTCTCCAGCTTCCTCCCCAGCTTGGTCCACGGCAAGCCTCTGCCCGGCCTTTTCCAGCCCCACTCTTCCTCCTCCTCCTCTTCTTTTTCTTCCTCCTCCTCCTCCTCCTCCTCCTCATCTTCCTCCCGCCGCTGCAGCCTAGCCAACCGGCTGACACGGCCTTTCACCTCCAGCCGCAGTGGGCGCAGGCTGCGGCTGGGCCCGGTGCTCTTGGGTGAAGCTGCGACCCTCACCTCCTCCACAGGACACGGGCGGCCAGGGGAGGCCTGACCATCTCTGGGCCTGTGCTGGGGCCTGAGGGAGGCGTAGACAGGTGTGGCCAGGCGGTAGGGTTTGCTGACATCACAGAGGACATCTTGAGCCAGAAGTTCCCTCAGGATGGAAAACTCAGCCCACGTGGCTTTGGAGGGGTGCGGGGACCGGGGTCTGACCTGCTTGGAGGGGTTGGTGCAGGGCTGAGGGGCTGGCTCTGAGGCCGGCGTGGGCAGCTTCCTCTGGGGGAGGCAGTAGGTGTGCATGTAGCGAATAAGCTGCAGCACGGCCTGCATGTCCTCCGGGGAAACCTGGGCGCCAGGGCCTGCCCTGCCCTGCGCCGCCGGGGAGTCCCAGGGAGAGGATGGAGCTGGCTGGGGGCTCAAGAAGTCCTTGCCCGGCTCCTCATCCTCCTTGGCGGGGAGCCGGGGAGGCAGGGGGGCTGGTGGCTGCAGGCCCCTCTCTGGGGAGTGGGCTTTCGCCTGGAGGCAGGATGGCACCGAGGTGAGGTGCTTATGCAGTTCCGAACAACTCCGGCTCTGAGGCTGCGTCGTGGGGGCCTTCTTCTCTTGGGTGCTGTCCACCTAGGAAGGAAAAGAGACCGGAGTGAGGAGGGAGGCCCACCCTGCTCCTCCCCTCGGCCCCACCCCTGCAGCCACTGGCCGGGCTCAGGAAGGGTCATCCAACACGGCCAGGTTTCACGCATTGTGTCCCCAGCACAGAGCCCGGCACCTGGCTGTGCTCAGGCGATGAGGCACGAAGGAACGCCGGCCACCCAGCCTGGATTTCACCCCTTCCAGAGCCACAGCAGAGCCTGCCCTGCCGCCCCACAGCCCTGCCCGCTGCCTCAGTAACAGCGCCAGGAAGACATTGTGGGTTGCCCGGGGCAGGCGTGGGAACAGGGATTAACTATAAATGGGGCACGGGATCTTTCTGGGATGGAGGAAATGTTCTAAAACTGGTTGTGGTGATGACTATGTGATCCTGCAAATTTACTAAAAATCATTGAGTTGTGTTTCCCAAACAGGTGCCTTTTATATGTAAGTGGCACCTCCATAAAGCTGTTAAAAAAATACAAAAGAGCCCGGCTGGCGTGGCTCAGTGATTGAGCATCGACCATGAACCAAGAGGTCACGGTTCAATTCCCGGCCAGGGTACATGCCCAGGTTGCGAGCTCAATCCCCAGTGTGGGCTGTGCAGGAACATCTCTCATCATTGATGTCCCCCGCCCCCCTCTCTCTCTCCTTTCCTCTCTGAAATCAATAAATATATATTTTAAAAAAGAAGAAGATAAACTCAATAGCTTCCCAGTGCCCATCAGATAAAGGGAAGACCCCTTGGCCAGGTACTGGGGGGCCCTCTGAAATGTGGCCCCAGAGACTCTGACCAGCCTCCCTGTCTCCACTGGTCTGTCCAGGGCTCTCCTCCAGGGCACCTGTGTCTGCTGGGCCTGATGGCTGTCAGGCGTGTCTCACATCTCCTAGCCTCCCGCAGGACAGAGAGCTTGCTCATCAAGGAGCTGAGCTGCTGCCCGCTCCACAGAACAGAACGTAAGGGGCGGTCCTTTGTTTTGGAACTCAGCCAGGGAGAGGGCATGGGGACAGGTTCCTACACAGAGCCAGGGTCCGAGAGAGGCCACCCCACTCTGCCGTGAGGTGGGACTGCAGGCCAGTCCCTGCAGGAGTGTCCCATGGCAAGAGGGGGAGGGCTGCGTGCAGGCTGTAACAGGGGCGCTGGGAAATCGCCCCTGAAACTGAAACCTCTCCTGGGAAGTCTCGGAAGACGGAGCCCAAGTGGGGGAAAGGTCTGGCTTAGCTCCTGGGTGTTCATAATACAGCTGCCAACTCCCCACGGCTCCCCCAAAAGAAACCCAGCTCCTTACTGTGGTCTCCAAACCACAAGATCTGTTTCACGCTGTCACCACATAGAAAAAGCCCCCTGAGGACAGGCCACGCCTCCCTTGTCCCTACTCTAGCCCAGTGTCTGACACTGCCTGGAACCCCAACCTGGCCTGGGTCTCATGAAGTGCCCAGCACACCAGGTACAAGGACTGCGGGAGGAGGAAGGGGGGAAGGTGGATGTCGACTGAACTTGAAACCCCTAACAAGAGCTGAAGGTTGCACCCCCACCCCCAGCCACCTGGGGGCCAGGTGGGTTTCAGGGCGCGTGCAGAAATACCTTGACACAAGGCCGCTGACTTTTGGACCTGAGGCTGGTCCGGCGCCAGGCGGCCCCTTCCTTCTGGGAATCGGAGCCGGACGCTGGGTAGGATGTGGCAAGCAGGAGCTTCTGCAGCTGCGGGAGAAGCAGAGAGAAGAGAAGCTGGGCTGAGCCACAGCCAGAGGCCATGGAGGACGGAGAGGCCCGAGCCCCAGCAAGCCCCTCGGACTGATCACGCCCTGACCCGGTCATCACAGGACCTGGGAAGAACATAGGACAGGCATTCAATGACCTAGACCCGTGGTCGGCAAACCGTGGCTCGCGAGCCACATGCGGCTCTTTGGCCCCTTGAGTGTGGCTCTTCCACAAAATACCACGGCCTGGGCGAGTCTATTTTGAAGAAGTGGCGTTAGAAGAAGTTTAAGTTTAAAAAATTTGGCTCTCAAAAGAAATGTCAATCGTTGTACTGTTGATATTTGGCTCTGTTGACTAATGAGTTTGCTGACCACTGATCATTAGTCAACAGAGCCAAATATCAACAGTACAACGATTGAAATTTCTTTTGAGAGCCGAAAACCAACTTCTGCGGATGGGCCATGAAGTTTCAATCGCACTGCACGTGCGCGCCCGCACATGGCATTTTGTGGAAGAGCCACACTCAAGGGGCCAAAGAGCCACATGTGGCTCGCGAGCCGCGGTTTGCCAACCACTGACCTAGACTATGTTCCCAATATACAGAGTGGGGCAAAAGTAGGTTTAAAGTTGTTTGTATGGAAAGTAACACCATAATGAATACATAATAATAATAATACAAGAATAAACTCTGTGTTTCGTGTACTCACAACTGGAGACATGCTTTTGCCCCACCCTGCACATCGTACTCTAACAGAATGGGCAGACATGACCCAAGATCTGGTTGGGTTTCTCTAAGTCACAGATAGTCTTCTTAGGTAATTAGTTTTGAAAAGGATTTACATTTTATTGGGATGCTTGTGTGTGTCTGGGGCTGTTAGACAATCAGCTCTCTGTACTTAATACTATACACGTAGCGCCTCCGGCCACCCAACGTTGCTACACAAGAAGAAGCATGTGACACTTCAGCTTGTCTGGCTTTTCTAGTTTTTCTATAAAAACTGCTGAGACACTTACACGTCTGCATCCAGAGGGCAGGCACACAACGTATCATAGCCGAGCTAGCAGGGAGCTGAGTGCAACTGGAGCCCTACCAGGGATCCGATCTCGGCCACGGCTGTGAGCAAAAGCCAGGAAGTACGGCAGGTTTTTGCTAAAGCACCGAGTGCTGCCTTGGGGGTCATATCCCCCAGGTTGTCCCAACAAGGCGTGCCAAAGGCCCAGGAAGCAGAGAAAAGGCCATCCCACACTCCTGTAGGAGCTGGAGGATCCCCATCTGGACCCCAAACCAACACACACACACACACACATCTGTGATTCTCTGACGTGGACAGGAAACGTTCTGCGGACTGGAGGGAAGGGGCCTGGTTCTGGCCCAGCTCAGCCCAACTCAGCATGAGACCTTGGGCAAGTCCTTTCCCTCTCTGGGCCTTGGTTTCTCCATCGGAATAACAGGGGCAGGTAGATTAAATAACTATACCTGAACCTTTTTTTTTTTTTTTTTACTCAGGAGTCCCTCTAAGAATATGCTGGAAGCTGCTGACCTCAGAAAAACGCACAGGTTTGTAGAGGGCCATGGGTCTTTGTCAAGCCAATGGTGGGCTCTCTGGCATCCATGACTCCAGGTTAAGAACTGAGCGTGTGGACATCTCAGGGCCTTTCTAACTCGGACAGTGTACTAGGAGTCTGTTTCCCGTGTGCCTAGCTCAGTGCCCGAAACACTGCTCAAAAACGTGTGGAACGCAGGCAGTCAAGGCACAGGAGGGAACAGTCTGTGACCAGCAGGGGTCGCTCTCTGCCTCGCAGAGGTTTGGTCCTGCTCCAGAGCCCCACACAGAAATGGCACTGAGAATTCCTCTTGTTAGGACTAGTAATGGTTGTGCCAGGATCATGACTTAGAGAGCATTTATTGAGCAACTTCTGTGTGCCAGGCCCTGTTCTAAGTGGTTTACGTGTATTACCTACTGCCTTTGAGATAGGCACTGTTTTTGACCTTACCGTACAAACCAGGAAGCTGAGTCAGAGAGGTTAAGGACACACTGGCGGTAAACGGTGGGGTGGGGATTCAAACCCAGGAGGTCTGATTCTAATCTTACAGGAAGCAGGGCCCTCTCGCAGGAGCCACAATGTGGGAGTGAACCTACTCATATGTCCAGCACATCCAAGGTGCTCACTAAATGGTTCACACTCCTTTGGGGAACTTAAAAGAAGCAGGAAAGAAGGAACGGCGTCCTGGGTTCTCGTGTGCCACAGAAGGGGCCCTCCTTACTCTGGGTCAAAGGCCTTTCCAGCTCAAAACTCTCCATGACCTAAGACCTCCCCAGTTCCAACAGGCTGATTTTCCGGGTCTCCCCAGCCTCCAGGAGTCACAGCACCAAGGTAAGGTGAGTGTAGCTGGACTTCACACCCCAGGACATCTTGGCATTTGTACCCTCAGCCTGAATCAAGGGCAAATGCTATGAGCAACTCGAGGTCCAGACCCCTTTGAGGATCTCATAAAAGCTGAGACCTTCTCCCCAGAAAGCTGTGACCCCATGTGCACATTCCCACATTCCGCATAGACTCACACAGAGAGCATTTAACTTTTGCTGATGGAAGTATAAACCAGTCCAACCTGTTTGGAGGACAATCTGGAAGTATCTGTCTAAACTGGGAAAAACAAACAACCATGTATCTGTAGACCCGAGAATTCCATTTCTAGGAAATTTATCCACTCACATGTGGCAAAGGCCACTGAGCCAGGGCAGTGACTACAGCACTGTAGCAATAAAGGAGTTGGAACAACATAAATATCCATCCACAAGGGGGCTGGTTACATAAGCCATGGTATGTCCTTACAAAGGAACACTATGCAGCCAAGAAAAAGGACGGAACAGAGCGGCCTGTACTCATCTGAAAGCACTGCAAAGACACGCAGTTACACTGTGGAAAGCAAGGTGCAGAGCAGAATGTAACGTAGGCTCCCTTTGTGTAGTAAAACATTTAAAAAGTGGAAGAGGAATGTCATATAACAGATCAGTAACCACAGCACACTCTGGGGAAGGAAAAAGCAATCGTGAGACAAGTAAGGAAGTTTTGCTTCTCACTGTCACATCTGCTTGATTTTTACTGTGTGTGTGTGTATAATATTTAGGAAAATGCTTGCATGTAATTTCAAGGTTTTGCAACACAATTAAGGTCAATCCATGAAACCTCCAAGGGCCTACAGATGTGTGTGAAGACTCTGTGGCCAACCCAGCTGTACGGGTGGTAAAGGTGAGGCCCAGGGAGGCCCCCCATCCAGGCTGTCTTCTGTGAACCCCATTGCCCCTGAGGCACGGAGACCTCTACAGGGGCTGCAGCCGGTTTCCCAAAACCCACCAGCCCTTCAACCAAGCACCACATCCCAGGCCACCACCGTCTCTTTGACTGGAAATAGGTTCTCACCAGTGAGAGCTCATCCACCTCTGGGGCCCTGGCCGGGGGGCTCTCCAGGGAGGGGCTGGGGGGCGCAGATGAGGGGGCAGGCGAAACGGAAGTGCAGGATGGTGTGTCTCCACCGTCCAGGGCCGGGAAGGCAGCCAGACCCACGTCATCTTCAGGGATGTCATCCAGGGTCTTGGTGAGCGCCGCCAGGAGGGCCTCATTCTCACTGTCGATTATCTGAAGTAGGGAGCATGGGTGGAGCAGAGAGGGAACACGGTTAGTCATACCTCGGCTCAGCGGTTTTCACGGCAGAAGCCTGCTGTGCACACGCAGCTGCACCATCATCACCCTCCTGCCAGACCCTCTAGGATGCTTCCCCCATCAGGTTCTCACAGAGTGCTGCGGTAGAAGATGCCCAGGAACTGTGTTATCAACTCCAAGAACCTCAGACGTTTAGGAGCAGGCAGCAGGAGAGAGGAAAATGGTCTTGCCCTGGGAGTCCCAGTCTGGGCTGTGCTCCACCAAGACCTGTCCCCCCTACCAAGGACAGCAGCTCTGCACCACAGCCTCCCGCATTCAACCCCTGGGACATAGCCCCGAGGCCGGTCTATGCCCCTGGTAGCAGCACCCCACTGCGGGTCCCAGCGGCTCTGACCCTTGGGTCCAGGCAGGCAGTGGAAAGGCTAGAAGCTTCAGGGTTCAACCACGACAAGGACAACCACAGCTACCATCTCCCTGCATGTTCCCAGGGCCTGCTTGCCTCACTCACTCACAGAGAGGTAGTTAGTATGGTGGTTAGGGGTTTGGGCTCTGGAGCTGAGGTTGAATCCCAGAACCCATACTTTTCAACCATGTGTCCTTAGGCAAGTTTCTTAGTTTTTTCACCTGTCAAATGGTAATACCTACTTCATAAGGTTATTATTGAGGACTAAATAAGTTAACATCTAAGTACTTATTACTACCACCACCACTACTACTACTTACTACTATAATTCATGTGATAATGGTGGTGATGATGATGATATGGTGGTGATGACGGTGATGGTGATGAAGATGATGACAGTGATGGTGATGGTGATGATGATGACATTGATAGTGCTGATGATAATAAAGATGATGATGGTGGTGGTGGTGGTGGTGGTAGCTACCATTCTTCCTTCATCTCTTTCCTCCCTCCCTTCCCCTAACACATACGGACTGAATGGCTACTCTGTGCCTGGCGCTGTCTGGGCACTGGTGACACAACATGCCAAGACCGGGACAGCCCCTCATGGAGCTTACACTCCCGTGGAGAAAAGAGTGAAACAAGGAAACAAACAAGATCATTTCAGGGAGCGCGGAAGGCTGGGAAGAAGATAAAAGGAAGCTGTGATGCAGAATAAGAACAGGGTGAAGATTCACAGGTTATTTTGGGGGTCAAAGAAGGCTGCGCTGAGCAGCTCAAACGTACACTAGGAGGCCTGAAAGATGAGAAGGCACCAGCCAGGCAGAAGGGGGAGGAACGAAGGCTCGAGGCAGAGGGAAAGGCAAGTACAAAAGGCCTGGGACAAAGAGTTTGGCTTTGTGAATACTGCCTCACAACAACCTGTAAGGGCGGGGTGCCATTCCAATCTCTGTCTCACAGTTGGGGAAACTGAGGCTCGTAGAGTTTGAGTGAGGTGTCCAAGGTCACACAGCAAATCCAGGACAGAGGCAGGGCACCGAGCACTCCACGCACAGATGAACCAGACCCTTCGTTCTCTGATGTCTACGATCCACAGCAAGGAGGGTCAGTGAGCAGGGGCCTGGACTGTGGGGCTCACCCTGCTTCTCGCCGAGGCAGCGAGGACCTCATTTAGTAATCCCTGGTCGCTGGGCCTGTTCTGGCAGCACATGCTGTCACATGATGCCTCCCCCAGCACGCTTTCCCATCCCAGGTCAGGCTGTTTATCCTTTCTTCAGGAAGTTCATCTGAAATACGCATCTCGTGACAGCCTTTTGGCCCCACTAAATCTGTTCCAGGCCTTGCAGCCGGAGCAGCAGCTGAGTGGTTCGAAGGGGGGCATGGGGAGAAGAGAACAAACGCGTTTGTCATTTTTGGAACACAGCTAAGAATAAAAGAAAGGTCAAAAGGAGGTTTTGCTTGGGCCTGACCCAAGCTCTGGGGATGGGGAGGACCAAGGGTAGATCTGGACCCGTGGACTCTGGCTCAAGAATGCAATGGAGCTCACTTGACTCCCCTCCCCCCACCCCCAACCCAAAGACCAGAGCCCCCTTGTTCCCAGAGCAATCTTGTCTAGCCTGACGGGGAGTTAAGGCCTTGGAACCTGGGGCTCAATGACCACTCTTGGGGCTGACCGCTCGGGGCTCTGATCTAAGCCTCACTGCTTTGCTGTAAAATGGGAAGCCATGATCCCTGGCCAGCCTCCCTCCAGTTCTACGAGGAAGGCAAGTCTGGAGGTCATGATGAAAGCGCTTCCATGCCCAGACAGATCCTGAAGCATGGGAGGCACCTGGGCAGATTTTTTGAGTGGAAGAATGAATGACCCACACGATGCATTCTGGCCACGAGGAGAGACTGAGATTAGGGTTTCAAAGAATAGATTCTAGAGGAATGTTACTCAGAAATGATGTCATCAAGCACTGGATGGAATGAGAATTCCCTTTCACAGAGGTGGCCGATGGCCCAGAGATACTATGAATTATCACGAATATCAGCTGATCCCTCTCGGATCACACAGAGACCAGGGATGTCAACCACGTGACCTAAGTGCTACCACGCCCCTCACTGCTCAGCAGATGTGGCTGTTCCTTCCTCGCCAGCATCTCTCTCTGCACAGCCTTCCAGGCAACAATGGCCAGTGCCGCCCAGGTGGCGCTCACAGGGAATCTTACTTGCTGTTCTTTTCAGGGTGGGGGAATGAAGGCCCAGGAAAGACACTTGTCAAGGTCACACAAGTCAGCCAGTCAGAGGAGGGGGTCAAGGACTTGCTGTGTGCCAGGCGCTGTGCTCAGACGGACACAAAAAGGCAGAGACCTCAAGAAGCCCCCAACAGGTTGGCATCAACAAAATGGCTAACCAAAGGCCTCCACCATCTCCTCAGCCCTCCCTGGGGAGAAAGGCTATTCCTGCCCACAGCATCATCCCATCAGCCCGGGAGGATAATACAGCACAGGGGGCTGTGCCACCCCGCTCCCCTTCCTGGCCCATTAGCTCGGCTCCCCCAGCTCTGCTTGGAAACGGAGTGTAAATTAATGGAGAGTTAATCAGCGGAGGAAGGGATATTAATAGACTCAGCCCCACCCCCAACCTTCCTGAGCTGGTTTCAAGCTAGAGGAAAGGCGTCTGTACGAAATCTGGGGGAAACGCTTCATTTTGGGCCTAGAGTGCTTGAAGGAATGTCACAGAACAGAATTTAGGCATCAGGGTGGGAAGGACACTCTGAAATCCTCTATTGTCTTGGGAGGGGATAAGGCGGGGGGGGGGGGGGCGGGGGGTTAACGGGAGCCTGGGAAACCCAGGAAATTCGCTTCCCCCTTTTTTACTGGGAGTTGGTCCATAGATTTCATCCGAATCTAAAGGACCCTGCGACTCTCCCCCAACAGATTAAGAACCACTGATTGAATCCATGCTCCCTCTTCATTGCTCACGTGGGGAAACTGAGGCCCAAACAAAGGAAGCTAGCTACTTGCCCAGGGCCACACGGCACAGCGTGAGAGAACAACCAAACGCCTGCTTCCTCCAAAAATGCTTACAAAGTGCCTGTGTGGCCCCAGCCCTAGGCCTCGGGGCAGACAGAGACATGGAAGGCACGGTCCCTGCCCCCGAGGCATTGTCCAACCTGTCCCAGTAGCTTGTTCTTCACTCTCCCGGTCTGTTTCCATAGCAATGGTGTCATTTGACTGTTAGTTCACACCTGTGACACAAGGCAGCACTGCTCTGAGTCCCACTGGTCGAGTGCGGAAGCTGCCCCAGCTAGTGGCAGGAGGGGGAAGAACCTATGGCCCCCGAGTCCCCGCTCAAGGTTGTGGACCGGCTCACACCTGGCCCTTGGTAGGAAAGAAACATTACAATCGGTGCCTTCATACGATTGAGTCCTGACAGTGGGTGAGGGCCCACACAGACGAATAAAATGCTGTTTGTCCTCCAAGGAGCTTGAAGTCTAAAGGACACATATAAACACACACGTGTGCACACATATGCACATACACACACACACACAAGATGCGAACCCATGAGAGGAAGTAACTGACCAAGTTCCTTGGAAAGAGCCAACATGAGAGCTGGGCACTGAAGGATGTAGTCATTTGGTAAATATGTATTAAGCCTGAGAAAGGGCCAGGCTCTGTGCAGAGCGCTGGGACTGTAACAATGCACAATGCCATCAGGTCCCCATGCTCATGGGGCTTACGAGGGGGCAGGGCGGGAATCAGGCACCGATCACATAATCACAGGCACAGAGGTGCATTAGTGTATAATGGGTGGAGCTGGCCTAGTCTTGGGAGCAGGTGGGGAGCACAGGCCAGCAAGGGGAGAGGGGCTGGGTGGGCAGAGTTCTGCAGAGTCCTAAGCATCTGTGAGGATTCTGCCTTCCTTGCCAGCTGGGAGCCCGGGGGGCCGCACCAAGCTGACTTGTGTCTGAGACCATGCCATGCACGTAGTAGGACCTTGGCAGGATCTTGCTAGTTGGACCGGCCAATCTCTGAGTAAGCAGGGGATGGTCTCCTTGCAGCATCTAAATCCCTCTCACTCATCAGTCTCCACACATAAAAGCATTTTCTGGAAGTTGGCGCCTTCTGAGGGAGGGAGCAGCATAGCGTAGGTCTCATTCCCTTTGTTCACGTAAAGAATGAAGGTCACCAGATGGAGCCAGACCTGGAGTCCAGCCCTGCTGGTCCTCACGGGGTTGGCAGAGAGGCTGGGTAGCAGTGAGGGGTGTGGGTTCCTAGGTTAGTCTACACCTTGACCCTTCCTAGCTGTGGGACCTTGGGCAAGTTACTTAACCTCTCTGAGCTTCACTGTCCTCACCTGTAAAATGGGTTATTAATAGTCCTTTACTTATATATCAGAATGGCCTGGGGGGAAAAATCAAACTCCTTACGTTAGCCCACAGACCCTGCATGATCTGGCCCTGCCTACCTCTCTGACTATCTCCTGGTCTCCCCTTAGCTTCTACCCCCGAGCCCTTCTGTTCCTGCTCCCCAGCTCTGCACTTACTGTTTCCTCTGTCCCTGCTCGTTGGTCTCCACGAGGCTCCTCCTCCTCACCGTTCAGCTGAGGCATCTCCTCCCTGAGGCCTTCCCTGACACCCAATCTTTAGAACCCCTTCTCATCCCAGTTCATTTCCTTTTGTGCCTCCAGTGCAATGACCACAGTTTATTTACGTGTCAGCTGATCCAGGATCTCTCTCCCCTCTAGGCTGCTCCGTGCACTGATGAACACAGTGCCTGACACACAGAGTGAGCTCGTAACCGTGTCTAGAGGCAATGATATCATCTTCCGGACCATCCAAGGTGACGCTATGGCGCACCTGCATGGCAAGTGGCACATAGGATGCTGCTGTTGTTATTACTACAGTGCCAGACAGGCGCAGGGAGCCAGGTCTCCTCCCCCGAGTCTTCATGGGGGAGCGCACTTCAAGGAGAGAATAATGAACTTGAATGTACCCATCACCCAGCCTCAACAACATGGCCAATCTCCTTTCATCTGTTACCCTCCAGGTCACCAACACACCCACACACGCAAATGCACGCAGAGCTTGCCTTATTCTTTTTTGTGTGGGAGTTCATTTGAGCCAAACTGATGACCTATGCCAGGAAGCCAGATCTCAAATGTTCCTGAGCTTGCTTTATTCTGAAGCAAACCTCAGGCATCCTAGTATTCCACGTTAGAGGGCTTCTTAAAGGAAACATCACCCAGTACGTGCCCCGGGGCTGGGAGCTCGCAGGATGAGAGGCGTATGTATACACAGCGGTTCTCAGCACTGCCTCTTTTAAAGACCCTCTAGGCTCCAGTTGAAAAATGGAGATAACTGTACTTATGTCTGAGAGTTGTTCAGAGAATTAAGTGAATTAATATACGCAAGCAGGGCAGTCCTGCCACGGAGCAGCTGCTCAGTAAATGTGAGGCATTCCCCTTATGGCATCATCGTGGCTATAAAGGCCTGGCTTGGGAGGCAGGCAGACTGGGTTTGAATCTAGCTCGTTACTGATTAGGTAATTGGCCCTGGCGACATGCCTTCAACCCCCCGAGCCTCAGTCTCCTCATCTGCAAAATGGGGAAATAATCATGCCTGCCTCACAGGAGAGAGAAGAGAATTGAGTAAGATATCACAGGGAAGGGAGGACTTGGAACCTGCCCTGACCCACAGAGGGACTGGGTTCTGATTGGGATTGGTGGGGAGCGGGGGATAGAGGGAGCAGCTCTTCCCAACCCTCACTTTCCAGAGGCCTGGCAAGGATGAGAGCTGCCGAAGATCAAGTGCAGATCCAGGGCAAGAGACACAGTCCTAAGAGCTTTGGTAGTCCCAGGAGGAGACCTCTTTGCGTGAGCAAGTGCAGAAGAAGGTGGTGTGAGCGGAGCCGGGCTTTCAGGGGCAGAGAGGGCCACGGCGGGGCAGGGGCAGCTGCGCGGGAGGTCATACCTGGAAAAGCTCCTGGTCGTCGGGGCTGTACTGGCTGGGCTCGGTATCGGAGCTCTCGGGGCACCACTGCAGCTCCCCGAAGCAGGTGGCCGAGTCGAAGTCGCTGACATCCAGCTGGGAGAGGTCAAGCTCTGGAAAGTCAGCGCAGAGTTGCTCCTCCTCGGACCCCACACCCTGAGGAGACAGGAAGGAGGGAGGCTGGTCAGAGCTGAGCTTGGCTAACCCCAAGCGGGGACCATCCTACTCATGATGCTGCCAGTCCGGCCGGACCTTCAGCCGCCCTTGGCCAAGGCCATTTTGCCAAATGACCAAGAAATGTCAAGTTCTGCCCCACTCTCTTGCATCTTTTGAATGTACCAGGAGCTAAGCCAGGCCCTGGCAGTACAATCCTGCCCGCTGTTCTCTCCCCTTCTCCTCTCACTCCTCTATATCCCTCAAGGCCCTGCCCACGTAGCACCTCTTTTCTCTTAGCAGCAATGTTTTGTTGAAAACTTCACGAGGATCTGTAAATAGAGACCTACTCCTTTCCGTGCCTGCCCCCAGCTGGAAGGAGATTTCTGGAAGACAACAATCCCTCCATATCCTATATAATAAAGAGGTAATATGCAAATTGGCCATCAGTCCAACACACAAGATGGCCACCCCCATGTGGACACAAGATGGCCACCACAAGATGGCCAGCAGGGGAGGGCAGTTGGGGGCAATCAGGCCTGCAGGGAAGGACAGCTGGGGGGGACCCAGGCCTGCAGGGGAGGGCAGTTGGGGGGGACCAGGCCTGTAGGGGAGAGCAGTTAGGAGGGACCAGGCTGGCAGGGGAGGGCAGTTAGGGGCAATCAGACCGGCAGGGGAGCAGTTAGGTGTCGGTCAGGCTGGCAGGGGAGTGGTTAGGGGGTGATCAGGCTGGCAGGCAGAAGCTGTTAGGGGCAATCAGGCAGGTGGGCAGGCGAGTGGTTGGGAGCCAGCAGTCCTGAATTGTGAGAGGGATGTCCCGGGATCGGGCCTAAACGGGCAGTCGGACATCCTCGAGGGGTCCCAGATTGGAGAGGGTGCAGGCTGGGCTGAGGGACACCCCCGCCCCCATGCATGAATTTCGTGCACCAGGCCTCTAGTTAATAATAAAGCAACAAATATCGAAATAATAATAATGGCGGATGTTATCGAGTGAGTACTATGTTGTGGACAAACACCCGTGTTCCCAGGGACTTTACAGGAATATCTGTAAAGTCTAAAATGTGGAAGACCACCCATTATTAGACAACATAAATAAAACTAGTATCACCTGTATCATGGACTCTTATGGTGCTGTTGAAGGGAACAAGGTAGCTGTATATACTCTTTAAGACATGTTAGACAAGAAACTAAACTGCAAAATACCCGTAGGCATTCCACATGTGTAAAGAGGAAAACCAGGCTACACGTTTCTCTGGGTACAATAACACGTATGCAACACACGGGAAAAGGTCTGGAAGGCCCTGAGCCCACCTGCCAGTGGGGGTGTGGACTCTGGTAGCAGCACTGCCTGAACCGGTGCTTCTCAAAGTGTGGTCCCAGGACCGGCGGTGTCAGCAGCAGCTGGACCATGTTAGAAATAATGCAGGTTCTCAGGCCCAACCCCCCTCCCCTTCCCCCCACCCCCCCTCCCCAATCAGAAGGCGATTGCTTTCTCACCCCCATCTCCCAAGTTTAACAGTTACCAATAGGAGGGCTCCTGCCAACTTGACCCTGAAATGGAATACCGTAGGCCCAGGGGTCTGGCGGACCTGAATCATGACCCCCGGTCAGCCGCTGTGAAACCCTGGGCCGGTCCCTTCACCTCCAAATCTCAGCTGCCTCACCTGTAAAATGGGAAACCCCTGCCTGCCTCATAAGGTTAAGATGAAAGAACGGTACAGCCTGGCTTGGCAAGTGCTCAAGCAATGGTAACTCACAGCAATAGTAACCAATTTTTTTTAAATAATAAAAACAACAGCATTTCATGGCAGGCAGAGGGGGCAGAACTGCATTCGAGAACAAAAAAAAAAAAGAGCTTATGTGACAGGAGAAATAGGTTTGGCGAGGCCTTTTCCTTAATTGTTCCCACTTACTAGGCCTCATAAATTATGAATAAATGTATATTATTAGCTCAACTTGACACAGGAAAAAGGCTTTTATCCGAATTTAGGTCAAATGTCTTAATTGGCATTTTGTAAGAGGCATGCATGGGTAGCACCAGAGCAAGCTTCTCTCGAGTGGCCCGTCCCCTGCTCAGGCCAGGGAGCACGGTGCTCGGGCAGCCTCTGCCTCCAGGGACACCCCAACCACCTGAGCCCTCCACCTGCCCAGCCCACGTGCATTCAACAACCACGAATACTGAGCACCGTGTCACCCCAGGCCCTGCCACCACCCTGACCACCACTCAACTGCCTCGGCCGCAGGGACATTTGGGTGGATTCTCAGTTCCCTCTTGGGGACTTCCTTAGATGGACAACTTGTTTGGTTTTAGTTTTTGGCTATTATGAAGTCTACAATATTTGTAAGCCTTTGTGTGGGCATATGTCTTTATTTCTCTTGGGTAAATACCTAGGAGTGGACTTGCTGGGTTCCATGGTAAGTGCGTGTGTGACTTACAAAAGCTACAACTTGTTTTCCAAAGAGGTTGTACCACTGGACATCTATCAACGGTGTGAGAGTTCCAGTTGCTCTACACCCTCACCAGCACTGGGCACTCACTCATTTTAATTGTAGCCATGCTAGTGGGTGCACTTAGTAAATGCTATGAGCCAGGCACAGTGACACAGAAGACTCAGTTCATTCCTTCACGAGTGGACATCTTTGTGGGGGAAGAAAACACATAAATATTTCATTATAGGTCATGGTAGTGCTGCTGAAACAAACCAGGTGCGCTGATGGAGGCTAACGGAGCGGGTATCTATCTTACTTTGGGGCGGGGCGGGGGGGGGGGGGCGGGCGGGCGGGTCAGGAAAGGCTTCCTGGAGGAGCCTATATCTGAGTTAACACTGGAAGGAGGAGCCAGGTGGTGGAAGAGGTGGGAAGAACGTTCCAGGCAGAGGGCCCAGCAAAGGCAGAGGCCCAAGTGGGGACCAAGCCCAGAGCAGGAGGCACTGACCAGATGCCTTCAGAGAGGCAGGTGGAGGCGGATCAGGTAGGGATTGTAAGAGATTTGGGGTTTGCTCCAAGTACGATGGGGGTGGGACCCGCTTAGAAGCAGGCAGATGGGTTCGGCTGGTATAGCATCCAAAAGAAGGGCAAGGAGGGACACAGGAGGGCCTGTGGAGTAGGCGGAGGGCCCAACGCAGAGACACAGGGTGCTGGGCAGCTGGGGCATCCCTGGCCAGCAAAACCCCCAGCAATAACCTCTGTGGGGAGCTATTCCTTTATGGTCAGGTCCCCTTCATCCCAGCAACAGAGCACCTGGCTCTGTAGGACTTGCTTCCTGAGGCTGAGCAATGACTTTATCATCAGACCCCCAGACAGGCCAGGAATCGGCAGCCCTGAGGGGCTGTCCCGGCGGGTTATTGTGGACAATTTGGGCTTCCGAGGCCCCTTCAAGAACCAAACAAAAGCGACGGAGAGCTTTGACGCTCTCCATGAAATACGTGTGTGCGATGCACACGTGTGCAAGGAATTGGTACTTAACTCGTAGGCCTTCAGAGATGCTGCCTAAGAACTCCTGTCTCCCTCCTTCACTCTGCAGACATGGAAACTGAGGCCCACGGAGGATAATGGATTCACTCGGGGTCACCCAGTGAGTATCCTTCCCATCAAAACCATGTCACCTCCTTCACAAACACCCATAAAATGCCCATGACTACTGCCCTTATTGATTACCCATAGCAGCTCGACACACTCCAAGTGTGTCCAGGACATAAAAATGCAGAAACCTCAGCTCTGCGGCCTTGTCGATTAGGGCTGAGGCCACTCTGGCGAAAAACCTTTAAGCACTGCATGAGCTGCGATCTCCCGGCCTTCTCCATATTTGGAGAGGTTTCTGAAGGGGCGCCGGGATGACCCAGTTCTCTCGGAAAGGTCTGACTTGAGGCCTTCTTGCTCTGTACCGGCGCCTGGGCGCCTGCCGGGGCCCCGCGGTGGAACTGGGAGGTCACAGCACAGGACCAGGCCACTGCTATTATTGAGCGCTCACTACCTGCCGAGGGCCACGCTGAGGGCAGTGCAGGCATCTTCCCATCAGATTCTTAAAACAACCCTTCAGGGCAGGTGTCCCAGTCCCCACGTGACTAATCAGGAAACTCGGAGATGGAGTCACTTGTATGAGCTTGCCGGGGCTTGAACAACAGAAACGGATGGCCTCACAGTCCCGAGGCCAGATGTGGGAGATCCAGGTGTTGGCTCCTGCTGAGGCCTGTCTCATGGGCTCGAGGACAGCTGTCTTACCCCTCTATCTATTCACATGTTTTTCCTCTATGTCTGTCTGTCCCGGTGTCAAATGTCCCCTTTTAATAAGGACACCAGTCATACAGGCTTAGGTGCCACCCTTGTGACCTCGTTCTAACTCGATTACCTCTGTAGAGACCCTATCTCCAAGTGAGGTCACATTCTGAGGTCCTGACGTCTTTTTTTTTTGGAGGGCACGATTCAACCCATAGCACCCAGGATCCCGGAAAGGTGAAGCTGAGGTTCAAATCCAACTCTCTTGGCTCCCTACAAAGCCTGCTATCATCCGACATCCTGCTTCTGAACGTGAGAAGGAACATTCAAGACCATTTATTCCCATTCAGAGATGGGGAGACAGAGCTTCAGACAAGGGCAGAGAAACACCCA
Source organism: Cnephaeus nilssonii (assembly GCF_951640355.1). Lineage (NCBI taxonomy): Eukaryota > Metazoa > Chordata > Mammalia > Chiroptera > Vespertilionidae > Cnephaeus > Cnephaeus nilssonii. The sequence continues at coordinate 88,023,724 of NC_137076.1, read as the reverse complement.
AGTCACACCGCAGGTTCAGGGCTGAGCAGGACAGGTGTGGGGCTAGAAATGCTGTACTGTGCACCGGCCTCACCTGGACGGCCCCTCAGTCCCTCAGCCCCTCCCCCCGATAGGTCTGCTCACACCCCTGCCATGGGACCCATCTGGTTGCTGGGCCTTCCGCACCCATTTTTCCAGCAACACCACACCCTGCTCAGATAAGGGCCGTGGCTGCCCCAAGCCAGGGAGATAAATGCCCCTGGCAGTGAATTAATGGTGCTTCCTCCAGATTCACGTAAGTGGCTTCGTTGGAAGCCTGTGTATCTTGGTGGAAATCGATTCCCTGCTTAAGAAAGAATGCATCTTCCAGAGAAATTGGTGGCTCCCCTTTCCTGACTGCAATCAGCAGATCGCCTCGCTGAGTGCCTGGCCCAGCGAGCGTTTTCTGAGTTACTGAGTGGAAGGAAGCAGGAGGGGGAGGGGTGGCTACAGTGACAGAGCTTGGCTTCTGGGTCTGTCCCTCCTCACGATGCATCCTTCTATGAGTCACCGCCTCAGTCGGGTTCTCACTGCCCCTTCTGGAAAAGAGCACGTCAAACAGACAGACCATATGGACCCCTCTTGCTCAAGCATTTGATACAATTCTGATTGTGTCTAATCTCTGAAATCCACACAGGCTTAGAGGAGATGTTTAGGTAAAACAGCATTTAATGAACAAATAATTTACAGAGGGAAGTGAACGGTGCAGAGGGAAGGACTGTCTTGGAACGGAAAGAGGCCTAGACAAGGAGGACAAAGAACTAGCCCCTGGCTTTGCACTAACACTAGTCCTTTGAGGTCAGGACATACCTTTTGCCGCCTCAGTTTCTACTGACAAAATGGGGAGGAAAAAAGTCTCCTACCTCACAGGGATTTTACAAAGATAAAGTAACACGGGTAGGAGCCTCGCACGTGTCAGACACCCCAGCAATGACGGTCAGATACATCACTTGCAGTTGCCATTCAAGTGACATTCACAGCCATGGTCTCATTGGTACCTTCCCAAGATGCAGGAAGCAGTCAATGGTTGGCATCCCCATTTGACTGATGGGAAATCTGGGGCTCTCAGAGGGTCACTGCTTCTCGAATTTGTCTTCTGACCCTTCCCCTCAGTCCTAAACCTACCGGTTCTTTTATCCTGTGTCCCTTCAACCTCCACCAACCCCCCGACCCCAGTGTCATCAGCGCTCACAGTATCTGTCAAGTGATCATGACTCTATTTCCTGCTGAGCCTGAGCCTGCCCAACCTGGAGCCTTAGCAGCCACTACTCATGGATTAGACCTGGCCTGGTCTGGCCCTGTGGCCCTGTGACTTGCCTTCTAGGAAGGAAGTGCGGTGTATTCGTGAAGTCCCCACAAAGCCATTTCATTATACAATCTTCTCCTCCCACCTCTGCTCTTCGGCTGGCCCCCTACCTATGCCCTTCCCAGTGGTGGCAGCCCAAGCCACCCTACCCCTCTACCCGGGAGGTCCACAATCTGGCTAATTTATGTACTTCATCCAAGGACCACAACTGGTTGGATTGGTTCAGCGGTGATGGGAGGGAACACCAGGAATTTGCTGGAGCATTTGGACAAGGGGGCTGGAGAGGCGGGCAGTCATCTTTGTCACCACCCACGAAGAGCCTGACTAAGAACGAAGCCGGCACGGGGAATGCAGAACCACGACGTAGAGAGAGAGGTAGATTCCCCACATTAAACAAGTAACTTAAACACTTGGATCCAGCTGTGCCCGAGCCAGGCTAGTGCCCGTGCTCTGCAGTTTGTGAGTAAATTTCCTTTCTAGATTACATGCCAGTTGGAGTTACTGTCACCTATCAGTGAAAAAAGTGGTGACTAATTCATCTCTCTTACATTAAAAAAAAAAAAAATCTAATCTTTCCAATCTATTAACTTAGTTGAAAACTTCTAAAGAGGCTTCTAGGAGAACAGTAGGAAAAGTAATTGGTCTTAGCATCCTCTGAAATAAGACTCGGGAATCCTCAACACAAGGTCCGCTCCAGAAAAATTAAGTAGAAAACGGAGGGGCCCTGAGCCCAGCTTAAAAAAGCAAGAGCCTGAACTTAGAGATGAACCAGACCGTTGAAAGGATCTCCCACAAAAACACTCACACTTCAGCCTGACATTCAAGACCTTTCCCATGTGGAAGCATCTGGCCCCACACCTGCCGGCACAACCTCGTGATGCTCAGCCCTTTACAGTGCGGCCCCAAGCCCCAGCCATGCAGCTGTGAGGCGACCCCACAGAGGGTCACCAGATCTGGCGAGCGTGGGTTCTCCAGCCCAGAGAGCAAAATGGGGTGCAGTGTTCAGAACTGAGCTACAAGGCCAGGCCAGACCCAGCCAACCGGAGAGGATGGCAGTTACCAGTGACCTGGGGAGGGCAGCTCTGCCAGGTAGGCAGGGCAACAGGATGGAGGAAGTTGGGGTCCCAGTGCTGTGACATGCCAAACTGGCCCTGGGACATCTACCTCTGATGTGACAGAAGAACTACTTGGAGCTTGTTGAACTTTTTGGTGATTTGGGGGGCGGGAGGGGGGTGTTCTGTTATTTGCAGCCAATGCTAATCCTAACCAGGCCCCCTCTCAGGCCTTTGGTACAGCGGAAGCTCCCCTGACCAGCCTCCACCGAATCAACCAGCCAGGTTAAGCAACATCCTCCATCTCCTCCAGTAAAACCGTCCAAGGTGACCTGGAGCCGCAGGAGATGCTCTAGGTCAGTGGTCGGCAAACCGCAGCTCGCGAGCCACATGCGGCTCTTTGGCCCCTTGAGTGTGGCTCTTCCACAAAATACCACGTACCCTAATTAAGTTAATAACAATGTACCTACCTATATAGTTTAAGTTTAAAAAATTTGGCTCTCAAAAGAAATTTCAATCGTTGTACTGTTGATATTTGGCTCTGTTGTCTAATGAGTTTGCCGACCACTGCTCTAGGTCACTCGCACATCTGCTCCCACCACTGGGTTGTTTGTTTACTGGGAATCAGTTGTGTTTCTTCCCAAACCCATTGATTACTATAATTACAAAAATATAATTAAATGGTTCATACACAGAAAATACGAGTACAAAAGAAGCGATTTCAAGGGAAACTACGTTGAAGGCTGTGGAAGGATTCAATAAAGTTGAGATGTGTGTTTTTTTTAAAAAGTGCTGTGTCCAGCTGGTGTGGCTCAGTGGTTGAGCATCAACCTATGAACCAGGAGGTGACGGTTCGATTCCGGATCAGAGCACATGTCCGAGTTGCGGGCTCAGTTCTCAATCGGGGAAAGGTGCAGGAGGCAGCCAGTCAATGATTCTTTCTCATCATTGATGTCTCTCTCTCTCTCTCTCTCTCTCTCTCTCTCTCTCTCTCTCTCTCTCTCTCCTTTCCTCTCTGAAATCAATGAAAAGTATTTTTTAAAATATATTTTTTATTGATTTTTTACAGAGAGGAAGGGAGAGGGATAGAGAGTTAGGAACATCAATGAGAGAGCAACATCGATCAGCTGCCTCCTGCACAGCCCCCCACTAGGGATATGCCCGCAACCAAGGTACATGCCCTTGACCAGAATCAAACCCGGGACCTTTCATTCCACAGGCTGACGCTCTATCTCCTGAGCCAAACCAGTTAGGGCTAAAAATGTATTTTAAAAAATAAATAAAATATGCCCTAACCGGTTTGGCTCAGTGGATAGAGCGTCGGCCTGGGGACTGAAGGGTCCCAGGTTCGATTCCAGTCAAAGGCATGTACCTTGGTTGCGGGCACACCCCCAGTAGGGGGTGTGCAGGAGGCAGCTGATCAATGTTTCTAACTCTATTCCTCTCTCTTCCTCTCTGTAAAAAATCAATAAAATATATTTAAAAATAATAAAATAAAATTTAAAAGTGCTATAAAAGTATGTGCTGGTGAGATAATAGTAAAAGATTAGGAGAAATTGGCAAGGATCTGGAAGGACTCTGCACTCAGATTTGTTTGACAAGATCCTAAATTCTCGATCCCACTGACTGGATCCCCACTCTGGAACTGGGAGCCCTGGCATTGGGGGTGTAGTCTACGCAGAGACGTCCTGGATTTTCAGTGCCAGCACCAGTCTACAGCGAAAGACTGGCAAAATGAATGAACGTGACATACGGCTTCATTAAAAGATAATATTAGGTATTATGTTTTATGATTTTGTGTTTTCACTGACACTTCCCTCGGAATTCCCCTCCCTATACCTCCACCTCCAGCCACAGTTCCCACTCTCATCAGATAAGGTGACTATTGTATAGGATTCCCACCTCCACAGCACAGGAAATAAATCCGCACCATGGACTGCCACGCCGCAGAGCCAGGGGGCGGGGCCCTGGAAGAGCCTGCATTCTAGAGACTAACGCCTTATTTTGCAGGTGGAAAGGGCGAATGGGGAGTCACCCAAGATCCGCTTAGCCAGCTTCTTCCTGGCAGGGCCAGGACACGAACTGGGATCTTCAGGGTCCCCATCCAAAGCTCTTTCCAAAATGACCGGCCACTTCCTCAACGGCTGAGGCCTGAACACCAAAATGTTTTCTGTTAGATCTTTCCCCTTTTAAAGGCAAGGGAAAGTAAGACACGAGAGTCTCCTGGGACCGGTGTTCTCTTACTCAGGCATCTCCTTTCCCACTCCCTGTTGCCTGCAAGCAGCCCTTTATCCAATGTGTAAAGCCTCTTGTAGCGGTGCCCAGGTGAGGTTACCGAGGATGGATCAGCTCCTGGGTATCCTGGCAGCTGGCTGTGCAGAACCCAGACTCCTCTCCCAGGGCACTGATGTCTCAGAAGTTGTCATCAGCTATGCCTCCCTTCCCTCCTCCCCTGCCCCACTGCAGGTCCTGGTACATGTTGGGGCTGTATTTTAAGGGGTAAAGGCTGCCTCAGGCCTGGGAAGGTGGTGTGAGTTTCATTTTTTTAAAAAAACACAAAAAAAGCTTGAAATATACTCTGTGACACAAGCAAGCCAGCGAGCTAAGGTGTTTTGGGGCAGCGTAATACACACAATTGTATTCACCTGTGATTGCAGTCAATTTTATGCACTTGAATTCAAGGGCCTCTTGAATTCAAAAGAGAGTGGCAGGAGAAGTGCTTGGTAAACTGCAAAGCCTGTGAGGTATCCATTGTTAAGCTCTGTTGAGGCAGGGCCCCCTTGGCTCATCGCTTGCTGGTTATGGGGCATCTCCAGAGACCAGCTCCCTCAAGAACTGTAGGAAAGCTTGAGTTTCCACCCTGGGGCCTCTGTGCTGGCAGCTCCCTGGGCCTGCGCCACCTCCTCTGTCTTCCATCTTTGCACGGTTGGTCCCTTCTTATCATCCCCGGCCCAGATTAAGTGTCCTTCCCAGATGGGCCTTGCTGACCACCGTATGCTCAAGTGGCTACCCCATCTCCCTGACCCATCCCCCTGCTGTCATTCCCTCAATTAGTGCTTCTAATTCTCTGAGATCTACCCCTATTTCCCAGTATTTTAAAAAATGATGGCAAAGTCTACATGACAGAAAAGTTACCATTTTAACAAGCGTGTGACTCAGTGGTATTAAGTACATTCACATTGTTGTGCCACCGTCACCACCGCCCCGCTCCAGAACTTGCTCCACTTTTCAATTATCTACGTGGGTGTCGTTGCCTTCCCTAGAGAGTAGCTGCCTGTGAGCAGGGCCCATGTCGGTCTGGTTCCCTGCTGTTTCCCCAGTGCCTGGCATGATGCCCAGCACGTAGTAGGTGCTCAATCATCCAAGTGAAATAAACGTGGCGGCACCTCGTAAAGGGCAGTGCACAAAAGCAAGAGAACGCAACACAGACCTTTTGTCTGTAGATGAGGCCAAACGGCCTGGCAGCCTGTTACCAGACAACGCTGAGTTCTGTCCAGCTCCGGGGGGAGCAAAACCAACGAGAGCTACTTTGCTGGTTCCAGGCCCCTTTGCGAGGTCAAGAATGAAGATATCCGATCACACAAACCACCTGACATCGACACTCACCATTTCAGCACATCAGCTCTACCGAGAGCAACATTTTATCAGTCGCTGAAGGGCAGGCACAAAAATAGACTGCCAGGATCAAATGCCACCCTCAGCTGCTCTCCTGACACTCAGGGGGGGCTGCAAAGGCCTTAGCATATGAGGACCTGAGGCTGGGGACCCGGAGGGGGCTCCTCTGTCACGGGAGGCCCACAAAGATTGGAAGTGGGATCAGAGCCAGGATTAGGAGAGAAAGGCACCTGACTTGGGCACCAAAAAACTCAGTAGTCAAGACAGATCATATTTAATGCAATATTGTAAAAAATCAAAATCAATGCAAAATTAAAAAAACAAAACAAACACAAAATCCTGTGCTGAGCAAAATATCAAAATATAAAAAATTATGCTGAGCAAGATATCAAAATATAAAAAATTATGCTGAGCAAAATATCAAAATTCTCAGTAAAGATGGGGTCAGTGATACTGATTTTTCCTTTGGCTGTAGGCGCCTCTATACCCGGGCATGGCACTCTTATTGTTGCTATCCTTTTTCTTTCTTTTTTTTTTTTTTTAAATTTGGTATTTTTGTTCAGATTGGATATTTTGGCACCCATTGTTATTATTTTAAAAAGTTGCATTAAAATGGGATTTATCTTGATTACTGATGTTTTGGCATCTCTGTAAATTTTACGCCAGAGCCAAGGCATACTCCTTGACCTTACCCTAATCCTGGCCTGGGTGGAATGAGACAGTGAGAGTTACTATAGATGCAAGTGACTAAAATGATATTAGATCACATCCTAGATCACTCCGTGCCTCAGTTTCTGTATCTCTACAATGGGGTCCATAATTCCCTGGTTGTTGGGGAATGAACTGTTCCAGCCTGGTCCAATGAGGTATTTTGGATGGGAGAGTGTTTGGGAAAACTCTAACATGCTGTAAGGAACTATCATTAAACTTTTATCAAAGGTATAATCAATGATCCAACAAAGTGGTGAGTAGCATTCAGTTTTGCAAAATACTTGCCCTATTTATAAGGAAAGGAATAAAGTTTGATAAAGGAATAGATTTTGCTTAAGAAGAGAGAGAGAAGAGCAGATTCAAGGTTCTCCCTGCACCCAGGACATCCTACACCCCCCCTCCCACCGCCCATCGCACTCACTCGGGTTCTGATCCTCTTCCTGAAGTGAAGGAAGGCAGAGGGTACCACTGGCCCTGGGAAACCTGCCCATCCCACACTGACTGAAAGGGGCAGCCACCGACGTTCTAATCGAACGGTGGCAATCATCAACCGGCAGGCGCCTTCCTTTTGGAGTTTCCTCAAAATCTGAATATGCCCGGGGGGCAGGGGAACTGGCACATGCCAGCCATCCTCATGTGTCAGGTGGACGAAAAAAAGACCTGCCTTTGGATAATGAAAAATTTCTGGGAATGGAGAGTGATGACTTTGAACAACATTGTCTGTGGACTTACTGCCACTGAATTGCCCACTTAAAAATGGTCCAAATGGTAAATTTTATGTTGTGTATGTTTTACAACAATAAAATAAAAATAAATCTAAAAAAAGTGCCAGAGACCTAGAGAAAGAAAGAAAGAAAGAAAGAAAGAAAGAAAGAAAGAAAGAAAGAAAGAAAGAGAGAAAGAAAGAAAGAAAGAAAGAAAGAAAGAAAGAAAGAAAGAAAGAAAGAAAGAAAGAAAGAAAGAACCCAGCACACTCCGTCAGCAGGTGTTCTCTGGGGTCCTATAGTGTCCGTGTTCTTGGGTTCTATTTATGTGTCTCTTGCCCTGGCTGGCAGGGGAGGCTGAGGGAGTGGGGCCAGGACTCGGCTGGGAAGCCTTTTTTTTTTTTTTTTTTTAACCTGTTAACACTGTTATAAATAACCCAGAAAGAGGCAGAAAGGGGGTCCTGGCAGGAGAGTGAAGGTCAGGCAGCCCCTTCATGGCATTTGAGGAAATGTCATGCTCAACAGGCCAGCATGGTGCCAGCTCACATCTTCAGCCCAGAGCTGACTGTAGCCTTGCCATTGTGCCAGGAGCCCATGGGGTGGCCCTGCCACCCAGGAAGGGCAGCCCCAAGGTGGCTGGCTCCTGCGGGATCTGAGCAGAGAAGGGACTATCACATGGGTGAAAAGGCAGTAGATAGCTAAGGATTCCCCCAGCCCAGTGGACAGGGGCTGAAGTCAGCTCCCCAAGAATCCAGGACCAGGGTTCTGCCACTAATACACCAGTCTCGGCTCGTCAGCCAACACATGACCTGACCTGTGGAGAGATGACTCAGCAACATTCAACCCACAACTGCCCCTGCTGAGGCTGCTGCACAGCGTGGGAGCCAGGAGGGGCCTCACAGCCCATCTGGCCCTGTGGTTCCCACGCTGGGCTCCCAGGGGAACCCCCTGCAGAATCTCCACCCCCACAGCCCACCAGGACGTTGGGCTTTGAAGTGGGAGGGATTATGAGGAAGCTGATTAATTAGGTTTTCCATTTTTATGAACTAAAAACCATACAGGGCAACTCATCGTACTCTTATTTAGCCTGAGTGAATTGAACATTATGAACTTGGCAAAAAACAAATACATATAAAACCAAATTTCTATTTCTTTCTTACATATTAGAAATATGGTGACATTATATTTTGCACATGAATGCTATATCCTCCCATGCCCATGTACTCATAGCTATTATTCATACACACTATTTCATGGGCAATTTAAGGGCTTTACCTGGCTAATTTGAATCCTCAGACTAAGAAGCCATTCCCTCAGTAGCGGTATCCACCCACTCAAAGTGCCTGAGTGGCACATGGGAGCCCAGCAAAGTGGATATTTAAAATCCAGCCATTCTGCCCTGGCCCGGGAGCTCAGTTGGTTGGAGCATTGTCCTGCACACCAGAAATGTTTCTGGGCACACACCTAGGTTGCAGGTTTGATCCCCAGTCAGAGCGAATACAGGAGGCAACCAATCCATGTTTCTCTCTCACACTTCCTCTCTCTCTCAAATCAACTTTTAAAAAAGAAAGAAAACATATCCTCAGGTGAGAATTAAAAAAACTTTCTTTAATTCACCTATTTTAGCCCTGGCTAGGTGTGACTCAATTGGTTGGGCACTGTCCCTTGCACCAAAAGGTTGCTAGTTCGATTACGGGTCAGGGCACATGTCTGGGTTGTGGGCTCAAGCCCCAGGAAGGGGTGTGCAGGAGGCAGCTGATCAATGTTTTACTCTCACATTAATGTCTCTCTCTAAATACATTACTATTGTTTTAAATTCACCTGTTTTACAGAAGAAGCTAAGGCTCAGGAATGTAGCATGACTTTGCTAAGCAAAATGTGAATCCAGACTCAACCCCCAAATTCTTTGCTGCCACAACCTCCAGCCGTCTATCCAGGTTGACCACAGCTGATAATAACACAGTGGGGCAGGGGAAGAGAGCTCTGTCCCTTGCTCTGAGCAGGTTTATCTACTGAACTTTGAAATGGGGCGGAGGAGGTGTGTGTGTGTGGGGGGGGGGGGGGGGGGGGGAGAGTCTCAAAGCCCTGCTAGTACTTTGCAAGTCTTTATGAGTTTAGGAAGCCCAGGTAGCAAGTCGCTGGTTTGGACCACGGGAGAAAGAGCCACGGCAGGGGACACATCCACCATCGGCAGGGAGCTCGAGGCAGAGCTGAGACTAGAGATTGTTGCTCACTCTCCGCATAAAAGCCTTCCCTGACTTCTCACTGACAAAAACCTGAAGTCATCACTTGCCTGCAAGGCCCTGCACAGCCTGGGCCTGCCTCCTCTCCCACCATCTCCTGGATTCTCCCGCCCTCCCCGAGCGGCAGACAAAGCGGTCTTCTTCTCCCCTTGGGCCCCACCTGGGACACCTAGGCCACATACCCAGCATTCAGTCTCGGTGACAGAGTCCTTCCCCAACGTACCCCACCCGGTCACTGTAGATTGCATGGCCGTGTGTTAGCCACAGCATGAACCCAGGGACTGTCTGTGTCCCCTTAGAATGTAAGCTACGCGAAGGCAGGGTCCCGGGCTTGTCCTCTGTTGACTCCCAGCACCTGGAGTAGTACCTGGCACAGAGTAGGTGCTCACTAAACCTTTGTGGGGTAGGTGGGGGCAGGTGGTGGGTGAGTAGAGCTCCCATTTCCCAGGTCGGTTTGGGCATCTCTGCTTCACATTATTGTGATGCCTGCAAGGTCTCCCTCTCATGCACTCCCCTTTACTGGGGCGGGGGGGGGGGTGGGGTGGTGGTGCTGGTGGTGGTGGTGGTGGTGGAGGAGGAGTTGGTTTCCTTCCCCATCCATTTATTCCCTGATGGAAATTTCTGCCTTTCCTTTTCCAGTAGTCAGATGATGAGAATCCCAGATCTGTGAGCTCCCAGATAAAGCTGGTGGGAAACAGATTCTCTTGGGCCCCAGCAGGCCCTCCCTGGTCATGTGGTCAGTGAGGGCCAGAGAAGGGAGGCCAAGGAGGCCTGCTTAGCAGACCCCCACTGACTCCTGTCCCATGTAGCCACAGGTGAGTCTGCCTTATGTAAAAAAGCACGTTCACTGAGCACATAGAGTAAATGTATGTCAAACAAATAACACGTCTTCATTCCCTTCTTTCGTGTACCAGTGATGTGTCCCGTGGGGTGGTATTACCACAGAGTCCTTCCCCCCGCCCCCGCCCCAGGGCCAGGTCCTCTGTCTTATGCACTAGCGATGGAATTACAGGCACTGAACTGAAGAAGGGGAGCCATCTGACAATGCTTATCACCAACGCCTGACGGAAGGCAGGCAGGAAGTGTGGCGCTCTCAAATAGAGAACAGTGAGGTCTGTCAGGGAGTGAGGTTCCCGCCACCCCAGCACCTAAGTGCCACCTGAACCTGCTTCTCTGCCCTACTAGGTTTCTCCCACCTACTGAGATTGGGGGTCTTGGGGCTCATAAAAACCCTTTATGCTGTAAACTAGACATTCTCCCATTGGATCCTCAGAACAGGGCAGAGGTAAAGGCATTTTTCCGATGGGGATGCTGAAGTTCAGAGAGGGGAAGTAATTTGCCTAAAGTCACACAGCAAGTTAAAGAGGGACAATACTAGAACCCCGAGACCCCTGACTCCTAAATGAAGCAATAATGGAGAGCACTGATTGGGCGTCACAAGCCTGAATTTTCTGCCCTATTGGCATGGGGCCTCCATTCCCCACATTCCAACAATGGTCAGCCTTGGAGACCGTGGTCTGTCCGCACGGAGTCTGGGACATACAGAGTCAGCCTGGGATGTCTAAGCATGGTGGAAAGCCTGTGGAGGCGGCAGGCACTGAGGGATGGAGCGCCATGGTGGCACGCGTCTGCACCAATGTTGTTGAGGAGGCAGTCGAGGCGGGCGGGGAAGGGGGGGGGTGGGCGGGGGAGATCTGCCAGCTCCTTGTGATGCTACTCAAAGCGTGGTCCCCGGATCAGCAGCATCAGCCTCCCTGGAGCCTGTTCAGTTCCGCAGAATCTCACGCTGAGTCCCTGAACACCTGAATCAGAATCTGCATTTTAACAAGATTCCCCAGGTGACTCACATGCACAGTTTGGGAAGCAAAATATTTTAAATCAGGAGTCAGATCGTAGCATGTGACCTTGGGTCTGACACCTAAATCCTTTGAGCCCCAGTGTCCCCATCTGTAGCGTAGAGATGATGTGTACACCTCACGGGACCGCTGTGAGGGTTATGTAAGATCACGCATGCCCACAGCTTAGCCCAGTGCCTGGCAGGTAACAGCTGCCCGAATTGCCAGTTTCTTTCCTTCCTGGAAGACCAGGAGGGAGGAGGCCTCTGCTTCCATCCCACGTCCTGCCTGGACATCTGGGAGGTGAGGAAAGACCCCCATGGGGCAGCAACAGATGGGGACAGGGTGGGAGCAGAGGGAAAGAAGGAGAGGAAAGGAAATAAAGAAGCAAAATAAAAACAAGCAGCAGAGACCGTGTGACTCCCCAGGGGGCAGGCGACATGTGAAACCCAGAGATGTGGCCACTTCAGCTCATGTCTTAAAGCAGGGCTATCAAGCACTGCCAGAAACCAGGGGCTGGGAGGGAGGGATGAGCGAGGAAGGGCCATGGGGCTGTGTCCCTTCAGGTCACACATGACAATGTCTTTGCAGCTCAGCTCTGAACCAGTTCTCTGTGTGGCCAGGGCAGACCCGATGCTGAGGGTCACTACAGCCACAGACAGAAGCCGAGGGCTTGGGCCCCGAGGACACCAATCCCGGGGACTGTCAGCCCAGAGGAGCTGGACAGTGCAGGCTGAGCCATGTGATCTTCGCTGAGTGATTTAACCTCTCGGGGCCTCGGTAAAAGGGGATAAAAATAGCCCCAGCCACTGCCTTAGGGTTCTAACGAGCATTTAATGAGAAGGGCTTTGCCTAGTGTCTGGTGCAGAGAAAGTGCTCAAAAGACAACGGCCATTAGGGAGATGACTGCATGGGAGTCTTGAAGCAACTGCTGGAACAGCTGCAGCTTCTCTGGGCTGCTGGAGTGTCCTGGCCACCTAATCCGGGGGCAAACTCTTCAGGCTCTGATGGACTCAGGGCATCACAATCAACTCGCCCCTTAATGGCAGCCACAGCCTCTGCTTCCACTCCAGCCCGCTCCAGGCTGCTGGACACAGAGCAGCCACATCCATCTTCCCAAAATGCAGATAAGCCTGCTTGGGATTTCTCCCAGATAAAAGACCAAAACCCTCCCTCAAGCCCGTGATCTGCGTGATCTGCCTCCTGCCTACCTGTCCTGTATCATTTCCCAGAACTAACACACCACCCTCTATTCCAACTTTTGGTCCCAACTGGCTTCTTTCCACCTTGGCATGTGCCAGAATCTCCCCCCACAGGGCCTTTGCATGTGCTGTTCCCTCTGCCTGGAACATTATCCCCACACGTGGATCCGCTTTGCCTAGTTATCTCCTATCTATTCTTTACACCTCGGGGGAAGCTTGCATTGAGCCCCAAAGACCAGATGAGGAGCCCTACTTCACCTGGTCTCAGCCTGCTGGAGCCTATCACAATTGGTAAACATTTATTTGCATGGGCATTTGATTAATGCTCACCACTGTATTCTCAGCGCCTGGTGCATAATAAGTGCTTAATAAATACTTGGGGAGTGAATGAGTAACCCCATTCTCTGGCCACCACCTCACCCCCACCTCCTAGGAGGTCCCACCTTCCCTCTCACTTGATATCCTAGGCCTTAACTCCCCACACACATGGGACAGTCCCCCATGCTGCCTGATCCTCAACTTACATCCATGACTGGCAGGCCCAGCACCGAAGATCCAAATGTTTCTAGATCTGATTTTCTTGAAAGCAGCGTTGGGCCAGGGCCAGGGGAGACATGTGCTGCCAGCCCAGCAGTAAACGCTGATGAAGCTGTCTGGACCGGCTAAGCTGAGATGAGAAAATGCCAAGATTTAAAAGCACCGGAACCCATTTATTTATTGTTGTTCTTGTGCTTCCCGGCTATTTTAAGCTTCAGATCGATCTGTTGGCCCTCCTCTCTCTAAATATCTCTCCAGAAACACCGAACATGCACCTGGCCTTACCTGTCAGCCTCAGCTGCCCCTGCCCCATCCGACACACAACAGCGACACCAGCAAAAACGGGGGGGCCCGTTCGCATGTGCTACCTGCCTCTGTGAGGGGTAAGTGCTTTCCCTGAAAGTCCCCAACAGTCCTAATGGGAGGTAGTATTAGCTGCTTTTGAAAGGTGGGGAAATTGAAACTCAGAGAGGTGAAGAAACTTGCCCAGGGTCACACAGCTGTAAAGTGCTAGGATGGGGGTTCAACCCCAAATCTTTCTCATTCAAAGATCAGGCTCAGTTCCTAACCACTCGGCAGAGCTGCTTCCCTCATTCCCTGCCCAAGCTCCTCTTGCGTACTGTGGGTTTTCTCAGCTGGCCCATGCCCTTCCAGCTACCTGCAAGGACCACACCACGGTCAAAGCCACCTGCCCCATGTGCATCTCCATGGGAAGATCACCAAGCGGGGCTGTTAAGAAAAAAGGGGAAGTTAATGTTATATGATCCTGTTTGTACTTAAAAACACACACACACATGGATGGAAGGACAGATGGATGATTTAGATGTTCAGAGATTATTGCTAAAAGACTACACAAGAAAATATTAACCTTTTGCACTGGGATGTCGAGTATGACTCGACACGGTTAGCATCGGTAACAGCTCGTATGTCAAATTGTATTGAATGTATCAATAATTTGAAATATAAAAAAATCCAAATAAATAAGTTTGTATGAAAAGAAACTCCAGTTTTTTTATTCTACTGCCGCACTTTGTAAAATCTAGGGTATTTAAAAAAATTAAATCCCGAGTAGAATAAAGGAATCGAGAAAAAAGCAAGCGAGTGCAAAGGGTTAAGAGTTCGGCCATAGGAATAAGGAATTGGTTGGAGACAGTGGGAGGTGAAACAATTATTACTTTCCATTTTATGTGTTTCTTTCCTCTTTGAAGGTTTTATTTTTATTTAGTCATACACATGCTTCTGCCCATCCTGCAAAGCCCAATTCATATGCCACCTTCGCGTGGATCCTGCTCCGATTGTCCCAGCTTTTCCTTCTATCAATTCCTACCGTATTCTGCCTGCATCTTTCTGGGCTCATAGGCCACTGAACCTGTGTCCTCAACATGCATGTTAACCTGGGAGCCCCCATCCAGGCAGGAGCCCCAGGTCCGGGGTCAGTGTCTCAGGCCTCTGGGGTCTCCCCCGACACTGAACCTGAGCCTCTGATGAGGTGGGGGCATGGACGGCGCTAGTGAATGAATACCTGTTTTGCTTTCTATCATGGTCTTTGGCCTTCTGAAGACAATGAAGTTGGAGACTCTATAATGGAGCGTGGGGGTGGGGAGGAGGAGAGGAATGCAGAGAATCGGAGGGTAAATTCAGCTCCTGGAAGCCTGCCCAGCGCTCGTTCCTGGGAAATGACTCAAGCACCACTTATGCCAGCAGACAGTCCATTTGGGCCCTGAGGTCACCAAACCTTGTCATGGTCCTGCTTATTAAATATAGAGGCGCGTGAAATGAAGCTGCCACTCTGGTGCTGGGGCTCTGAGGAAGGGACAAAGAGTCAGGGATAAGAGGCTGAGTCTGTCCCCTCTTCCCGGGTCCTGATTGCTCACTTAGGAAGCATGGGGCTATGGTTACACCCCAGGTTGAACTTGGCTCTTGGACTTGGCGGGAACGTGGTGACCGTCCCATCTCTCCTCCCAGGCAGCAAGGCGGTCCCTGCCCTCCTCAGCACCCAGCCCCTGCCTGAGAACCTCTGAAAATTTGGCAATACTTGGCCCATGATAATCACTATCCTTTGTTGAGCCTCTCCTTTGTGCCACGCATTTCACAGTCATCTCATTCATACTGTGTAACAACCAAGTAAAGACAGGTAGACACACTGGCCAGTCCATTTCACAGATGGCGAACCTGAGTGCCAGGGATGGTAAGTAATGTGCTTAAGATCCCGCAGCTGAGTTTGTGACATTGGAACCGGACCAAAGCGGCAGCCAGGGAAGAGCTTCAACTAGAATTGCATTGGCTGAAGCTACATGGCCGCAGGCAAGCCACCTGATAGCCCAAAGCCTCAGTTTTCTCGTCTGCTCAAGGGCTGCCAACAAGGAAGCATGAGAATCAACTGAGCTGAATCACGCTTCTCTGTCTCTGGTCACATACCCACGGGGGACACAGGGGTGGGCTGAGACACACTAAAGGACACAGGATGGGCATGGTACCTCTTCTCAGACTTCCATTTCCCTCCCACAATTCAGCATCACAGAAAATTAAACATTTTCACTAGTAAGGAAAACTATCTTCTATTACTAAAAAACACAAGTGTATTCTAGGAACTAGAATGCAAAAGCTGTATTATTTTTTTTTTTCAGATAAAATACGAATGGTTTTTGTGCTTGTAGATTCTGCTTAAACTGGTTGTGGGTTTCACTGATGGGGCCACTGTGGAGGCGGTGACAGGACTGTTTGAACATCAAATTTGGAATCAGAAAGATCTGCATTAATGTGGGCTCAGTCACTCACCAGCTATGTGACCCCGGCCATGATACTCAACCTCTCGGAGACTTAGCATCTTTATCTGTAAAATGGGAATAAGATCGTGCTTTAAAGCAGGAATCCTTAACTTTTTTTGAGCCATAGGTCCCACTGGCAATCTGGGAAGCCTAAAATAAAACAGGATTATAAAGGAAACCTATAATATTTAAAGAACATTCATAAACGATTAAAAAGAGTATATTTATGTTACAGTAATAAAACAGGCTTCCTTATTGCTGTAATATCTAGTAGCAAGTGCAAAGATGACCGGTAATTTCAAAGTAGCGATGAACATAAATAGTTCTAGATGTCTGAAAAACTGTAATGCGATATGAAAATATCTATGCTTTCCATTAGTGACAAAAATCACAGGTACCACTCATACTTTTACGGTTTGTCACCTACATTCACAATGAAAGAAAACGCTAAATTTCACTTAGAGGTTAGCGAAAATAAAGATGTAGTATTTTTTTTCCCCATCCAAGTTCACAGACCCCCTGAATTCTATCCGCTGGGATTGGTTGATGGACATGAGGTTAAGAAGTTCCGTTGTAAAGCGTGTTACACATGCCTGGCATGCTCTGTAAAGGTTCTTCAGGGCTAGCTGCGTCAAGCTATGCCAGCGTCTGCCCCCAGACACAACAGGGCCCAAGGTTCCACCTGCATGCCTTTAGGAGTCCTCCAGGGTTGTGGTTTGAGCAGCCTTGAGCCCTTCGGGAGCTCAGGGAGGGATGTGGGTCATGCCGGGCTGTTGGGTGAGTGGGGGAGGCCCTTAAAGCTAATCCAGAAGCTTAGGGCTGGAAGAGGGTTAAGCCCCAGTTAGATATGCACTCAGGCTGTCTCAGCTCAAAACAGGCTGTGTCCTGCCTGTGTCCTCAGCTGCTCCTGCAAAAAAGCCCTTTCAAATCTGCCTCTTTGACACCTCCACTTGGGGGGGTCTATTGGCATCTCAAGCTTATATCCAAATGGAATTCTATTTCCACCCAAGGCAACGTTTCCTTCAGTCTACCCCCCCCCCCCCCCCGCCGCCCGCCCTGCCGTCAAGTAAATAGCACAACCTTCACCCGGCTGCTCAGAAGCAAAACTTAGGATTCCTCTCTCCCTCACCTTCACATTCAATCCATCAGCCAGTCCTGTCCACGTCCTCTCCAAAGTCCTCTTCTCTCCATCGCTGCTGTCACCATGCTATAGCTCATGCTGTCACCATCTCTTGCTTAGACTCTTACAATGCTGCCTAATGGGTCTCGCACTTCCATACCTGCCCATCTCATCCCAAGCTGGTCTCTCCTAAAGTTGCCAAACCTTTAAAAAATGGCAATCAGACCATATCACCCCACTCTCTATTCAAAACTCTACAAAGACTCTCCAATTGCATGTAGAATAAAATCCAAACATCTGGGGCTTACAAGGCCCTTGCCTATCGTGCCAGCATCCTCTCCAGCCACTTTCTGCCTCACTCCCTATGCCCCCAGCATCTTGGCATTCTTTACTTCAGAGCATAAAAGCTGGTTACTGCCCCCAGGGCCTTTGCACAGGCCATTTTTGCATGGCTGGCTTCTTCCAACATTTTGACCAAAATGTCACGTCTTCAAAGAGGCCACCCCTGACCACTCACTATAAAGTGGCCATCCCTCCCTACTCTGGTACACTCTCCAGCACATGGCCATGTCTTATTTTCTTCACTACCCACATCACTGAAATGATCTTGTCCATCTTTTCATGTTTGTTATCTGTCCACCCCCACTCGCATGGACACTCCTGATACCAGGATCTAGTCTGTCTTGCTTCCTACTCTATGTTGGCACATATTAGACACTCTTCAGATTTTACTGAGGGAGCTTATTTTGCGTGGGAAATGGGCTGGGCTCTTGACATACACTGTCATTTAATCTTCACGGCTTGCTATTATTTCCATTTTACAGAGACAGGAAGAAACTGAGGAGGCCCACTGAGGTTCCTCAGCTGGTTGAGGTCCGTCTGAGGCCGAAGCCAGGTTCTTAATCACTGCACTATACTGCTGTAAAAAAAACAACCTTCCAAAAATGATCCCTCCACAGGAGACAAGGGAAGGATGATTCTACAGAAAGATGCAGAGGAGCAGGGCTAAAGCGAAGGTATCCCAGGTCTCATGATGCTGTGGCCTCATCCTATTCAGAAGCCATTCCCTCCGGGACCGCTCTGCCTAGGGGAGCAGCTGGTAGGGATGTGGCACCCACACCTGGACTCCCTCTGCCTGCAGTGCCCTGGAAAGTCCCCACTCTCCTTTCTCCTCACCTGCCTCTTCCGGGACTCTAATCTCCCCATCAGGTTTCCAGAGCTGTGGAGTGTCCTCTGAGGAAATTCCCTAGTCACACTGGGGCCCAGGAGGCCGCAGATGGAATCCTAGAACCGGATGTAGGAAAAGACCTTGACAACCACATAGTCCCACCCCCTCCTTATGCTTTAACCAAACAGTAGCTGCAGGTACTTCCTGGGGTAGGTTCCCTCTGTATCTCCATTTTACAGATGCAGAAACTTGAGGCTGACAGGTATGCTAACTTCCCTGGGAGACACCCAGGTAAATAAGTCTTTGAGCTTGGATGTAACCCAGGAAATCTGACTCCCTAAGCTGTGACATTTAACCCCCATGCTAGAATAAAAACAAAACCCCTTTTGCCTTAGCCAGTTTGGCTCAGTGGATAGAGCATCAGCCCGCAGAGCGAAGGGTCCTGGGTTCAATTCCGCGCAAGGGCATGTACCTTGGTTGCAGGCTCAATCCTGGGCCCTGGTCAGGGAGCATGTGGAGGCAACCAACTGATGTGTCTCACATCAATGTTTCTCTCTCCGTGTCCCTCCCTCTCCCTTCCACTCTCTCAAAAAATCAGTGGGAAAATATCCTTAGGGGAGGAGTAACAACAACAACAAAAAACGCTTTCTGATTCAGAGCCTCTTCAAAGGAGGCACAAGTGCCAGAATTCGAGAACAACAGAATGAAAGGGGCCCTTAGCACTGGTTCTAACGCTCCGATTTACCATGGGAGGAAACTGAGGCTCACGCCTGCTTGATGCCGCTTCTGGTGAATGCCCCGAGGCCCTGGACACAAGGCAGGGCGTAGAGGTGGCCGCTGGGGGGTGGGAGACACTGAACCCCCCCCCCCCCCCCGCCCCAACGACCCACTCCAGGACTGTGCACCCCTGGTGCCTGCATTCCAATCTGGTTACGGCAGGAAGGGCAGGTGCTGAGCAGACAATGCTGCATCCACAGCAGGCGGGAGGCAGCTGTCGTGCAGGAGCTGGTCTTCAACACAACTCCCTGTTTCCATTTTAGCCCTGTTGCTATGGGATGGGCCAGGAGGGGACAGCGGCCTCCTTATGTAGGGCAAAGCAGGAACCCTGGCCCCCCTTCTCCTCATGCAAAGGCAACGGACACAGAAAAGACAAAATAAGCAACTGCCCTTTAGAGGCAAACACGTCTCTGCCATTTTTCTGCTTAGAGAAGTGTGTGTGTGAGTGTGTGTGTGTGTGTGTGTGTGTGTGTGTGTGTGTACGCGCACAGGCGTGTGCCATAAAACGGTAAATCAGAACCGAGTGCTCTGGCCTGGGTTTGAGACTGAGAGCTGCCACCTATGCTCCCAAGCCAAGTCCTCTTGCCTCCCCAGGCCTCAGTTTCCCCATATGGATATGCAAGAGTCCAACTAGACACTGTCTGACGTCCTTCTTGGGCTTAACATTTGATAATTCTATGAAATCCAGACAATCCGAAACCTTTCCCACTCAATTAAAGCCCCAACACATGAGTGGCAAGCCATTAGCCAGTCTTTCTGCAAGTCCTTCCCCAAGAGACTTCACACCTCCTGGGCTTGCTCTAACTCGGGCTGAATTTTAACCCTTCCTTCAAAACTCACATCATCAGGGGCTGGCAAACGTCTTCTGTAAAGAGCCGGGTAGTAAATATTTTAGGCTTTTAAGCCATAAATAGCAAGCTGCTCAGCTCTGTGGCAGCAATGTAAACGTAGCCACAGACAACAAAGAAACAAATGGGTGTGACTGGGTTCCAATAAAACTTTATTTACAAAAACAGGCAGCTGATTGAATTTGGCCCTCGGGGCCTTCGTTGTGAATCCCCAGAACCCTTGTCTTAACCACCACCCCCTCAAGGCGGTCCTTTGCCCTGACACAGCACTGCTCCGCCCCTTGGGGCCCTGGGGTCTTCAGAGCTGCTGGTCCCTGCCCTTCAGTCATCACCTCTGGCCTTTGGGTTCTCGGTTGGCACGTCTTCCTGCTGTGGGCCTGCTGTCTCTGAGCTCCACTTCTCTCTGCGTGGGGGCCGTTTCTAATCTGCAGTGGACTGGTCCACCAGATCTCCACGCTGAGGCTCTGTCTAAACCAAGAACCAGTGGCCTCTGAAGGAAAGCCCTTAGGAACAACAGTGCCTGGTCCCCACCGCAGTGGTTTTGGCTACCACAGGCTCTTCGCTGGAGTCCGAAGGCAGAGGCTGCGGGATGAGATGTGTCTGAAGGCATGAGGAAGCCGGGCTGTGAGCTGTCCTCCCCACAAACATCTGTTGCATGGATGCCAAGTGCAGCAGTGCAGGGGCATTCTTTTCAACAAGGGGCTACTTATGCTATTATTAATGGAGCCCTGGGATTTTCAGAAGACAGAGGATGCTCTGATGAACCAACTTCCTTCAGTCGTTCCCCTGGGACTTGTCACTATAACCACTTCTCCCTTCTGACAGGAAAACACCGCCTATGAGTCAGGGGCTTCTCCTGGCAGGCAGAAACCACTCTCCTGCCCAAGAAGACCCTCCCTACTGCCTCCACCCAGTTCTCAGGAAGACGATGAGGAAAGAGCAGGCAACAGCAGCTGCCCCCGCAGGCTGTCCTGGGGGAGATCCAGCAGACCAGCAACCCGGATCGAGGGAGGGCACACCCACCACCAAACCCAGTGGCCTGGGCTCCACCTCGCCTCTGACTAATAGCAAGTCCTTCAGAGGATGTCCGGTCCCAACGCTGTGGTCATTGTCCTTTTATCTGCACATCTCTGAAGGTCTTCAAAGAAAAGGCACGTGAACTTTTTCCACGGAGCCCCAGGGGCAGATCCAAGACACCAATGGGTGGAAGTCATATTTTTCCCGGATGAGAAAGAATGCTTCAATGAAGGCGGTGATGTCCTCCACTTGGCTGCGATTTATAGAGGCCAGCAGAGCGAATTGCAAAGGGTGCGCACGCACCCAAAATGCACACTGCTTTAATTAATATAACTGTATATCAAGTCTGTGCTCTTCCATTTCTTATCCTTCATCAGTATATTCTTTAAGGCTCACAACAATCCTCACGGCAGAAATTAATAGTCCCCCTTTGCAGATGGGAAAATTCAGGCTCAGTGATGAGAGGGGAAAGTAGGGTAGGAAGCCAGGATAAGACTGCAACTTCCTAGCATCAGTGTCTGCACAAAACCATGTTCCCTGAATGATGCTAGAATCCAAACTCCATCCCCCTCCATCCCGAGTACAATGAATTCATTGGGGAGGTGGTCTGGGTCTTTCTTTGACCCTTCCTGTGTCTGGGGCAAGCTGCTGATGTGAGGAATGATGGGATGGGGACTCCACATCTTAGATGCCCCAAGAGGAAAGACTTCCGCACACACACACCCCACCCCACCAAGGATCAGAAGTCTCCACCGGAAACCAGGAAAAGCCCTGCTGGCTCCAGGACTTTCCATGCTAATTCCCATTTTACAGCTTCCTGCCCTGCCCCTCCCCACCCTTTAAACACCCTGAATGTTCCCACTTCAGCACCTTTGTCCGTATCTTCCACCACTCAGCCCGCTCCCGCCTTCCCTGCTAAGGTGACTTTGTTCTCTGCACCACGTCTTCAAAGCCCTGCCCTTCCAAGTATTGCCCAAGGACACCCTCTGCCCTGTTTCCACCCCTCCAAGGCTTTCGCATCATTTCCCAGTGGGGAGAATTGGAACCCAAGGCCAGGGGATGATGGCATGTGTCTTGGGGTCAGCTGCAGGGGCGGAGGGGGGCGTCCTGGGACCAGCAGGTACTCATTCATCCCATGTTTATTGAATAAGTGAAACTTTATAGATGTAGCCTTTTATATTTGAACAGAAAAACCACCAGGCACTGGGATATGGGCTGGCACTCATTAACTTAATCTGTAAAAGGCTGTAAAAAGGGGGGAAAGGGACTGAGTAGCTCTCCTTGTCTCCTTAACTCATTGGGTCTTCAGGGAAGATTCTGTCCACAGAGGAAAGAAGAGCATTCCTGCAGTGAAAACAAAAACAAAAACAAAAAACTCCCTTCTCGCTCCAATATCCACTAATCACCACCCATTCTGCAGATACTGACTTTTGCTCTAAAAGACTAGCCTCTCCAGGCAATGAAATCACAGAATCGCAGAATCAAAGGAGACCTTGCACTTGGGTGTCGCCCTCGCCCCAATCAGGAGCAGGAACACTCTGCAGGTCCTTGCAGACTTTCTGGGATGGGGAGCTCATGAAGAAGCTGGGGGTCATCTTTAAAAACTCGTAAGAGGGAGCTCCAGGCATCTTGCAGGGTCTTTGGCTGCCCCAAGAGTTGAGGGTAGGTGGCTCCGGGAAGGGAGCCGAGGAGAAACCTCATAGAATCAAAGGACAGCTGTTGTTTTTATTGAGGCATATCTGACATGTAACATTATATTGGTTTCAGGTACACAACATAATGATTCAATATTTGTACACATTGTGAAATGATTACCTCAGTAAGTCTAGTTAACATCCATCACCACAGTTATACTTTTTTTTTTCTTGTGATGAGAACTCTTCAGATCTACTCTCTTAGCAACTTTCACATATGCAAAACAGTACTGTTAACTATAGTCGTACGGCACAATACATACAGGATTTATTTATTTTATAACGGGAAGTTTGTACCTTTTGAAGTTAGGGACTCAGCATTTCCCAAGGTGTGGTGCCTGACCGACCCCCTGATGCAGAATCTCCTGGGGAAGTCCTAAATCCATCTCTGGAGGAGACCCGGGAATCTGCTTTTGAAGCAAGCTCCCAAGTGATGAAACAACCATTACTGCCCACTGTCCAGACTCCTGCCCCAGCCCAGGAACCTCTCTATGTCACATATTCCTTTTGGATCCCCAGGTTCCATTTCACAGTGGAGTCACTGAGATCCACTCCCAACAGAAGGAAAGTACCCAGGGTGATTGACAGGAAAGCAAATCACCAACAAGCTTTGTCATTCATGTCTTTGCTTATTTCATCTGGTCCAAAGACAAGAGCACTTGTACACTCTCAAGATGCCTCATCGTAGCATCAGACTCTCTTCCGACTGTGCTCCTTTTATTACAATCTTTAAGCCTCAAAGGCCCCCAGGAAGCACAGGCTACAAAGCAGCTCACTCTGGATTTGGATGGTTTGGGCTGTTGCCGTGTAGCAGGGTGGGTGGCTGCCTGTTGAGCTGTCTGTGGACAGAAGGTGGTCACAACAGCATCCATCAAAGGAACCCCCTCAAAGGAAAGCACAGTTGAGAGATGGCGCTTCTGGATCCAATAAGTTCCCTTTCTTGGGGTGGGGTTGTCGGGGGATGACTCTGAGACAGCTCTCTTTCACTTACAACCAAAACAATCCTGGCAGTTACATACTCGCATTCTGATGTGGGTGGAAAAACATCCAGCAGGCATGTGGCCCCGCAGCTTCCTCTTATCCATAGCTGCTAACGAGGGGAGTGAGCCTGCATTCTCTCACACGCATGTTGGGATAGAATTTAAAAATCATTGAGTATAACCCTGTGGGTTTTTTCTGATGTCTTTTTTCTTTTCTAGGCACCTAATAATATTGATAAGACGAGGGGGCTCGTGCTCTGCTTCTGAGGCCTGGGAGAGGATTCTGTTTCTGTTGGCTGAAGAAGACCTTTATTCATTCATTCATCTGTTCATTCATTGCTTTATTCATTTTCCTGACATTTACTAGTACTGCTGCTGGATGGTCTTCACTCCAACCCTCTGATTTCTTCTCCACCTTTCCTACCACCTAGACATTCCTCCTGACTGTCTCAATTTCTGGTTTCTGCAGCGTCGGCAGCATGCAGGCAGCTGGGGTGTGACGTGAGGCCATGCCTGTGACAGGGTGTCTGGGAAAGCATCTGCACAGATACACCTGCCTCTAGATCCTGGATCCTGCCCCTGGAGTGTCTTCCCACAAAGAATGGGTGTCAGGCTCAGACCTCAGTTTGCCTTTGCTCTGAGCCAAGGCTGGCCTAGACCCTTGGGCAGCTAGCCTCGTAAATGTGGGGGGAGGGCGAGTGAAGGATTCTATTCTCTGGCCTCTTTTAGTGTCAACCTGGGTTGGAGTTGCCACCAGCCCCCAACAGTCACAACTGTAAGCCAACAGCAGGCTCCAGAGACACACCTGGACCACTCACATGGCACCACCAAGTAGAAGGCAAGACCAAATGCACAGCAGGCCCTTTGTAAATACTTGGCACTAAAACATATGGAGAGAAAATAATTTCTGAATGATAAAGATTTATGAGTCACTTGAACTGCCACGTTCCATCATCAGACTGTAAACTATGAAGGCGGGAGCCCCTGTTTATTGGGTGCTTACTAAGTGTCAGGCCCTGTGCTGTATCATTTGAGACAGTAGAAATGATCATTCCACCCTCTCCTTCACAGAGGAAGAAACCAAGGTTCAGAGAGGCCCAAGATCACCCGGCCAACAAGAGATGAAAGCCAAGATTCAAACCTGGGTCTGGCTGGCTACAAAGTGCATGCCTTTAGCCTCTGCCTTTTTCCTGTCCTACCTTTAGAACCAAAAGGGCCCTCGGACAAGGGCATAGGGTCCAACCCCTTACTGCACAGGCCAGACTGAGGCCTCAAAGGAAAAGGCCTGCCTGGGACCAGGGTTCCTGCAGCCTTGAGTGAGGCCTCTCTCCAGACCTCCTGAACCCTGACTATCAGTATGGAGAACTCTCTGTCACTGAAAGTATCTACACTAATAAAAGAGTAAGATGCAAATTGACCGTACCTTCCCAACACCCACCAGCCAATCAGGAGTGAGTATGCAAATTAACCCAACAAAGATGGCCGATTAATTTGCATATGCAGGCCCCGCCCCAGCCACTCTGGGCCTCTGGGCAGCATGGGAAGGTGGAAAGGCGGCTCTGGGCCAGAGTGAAAAGGCGGCTCCAGCTGGAGCAAAGGCAATGCAGGCAGCCAGGGGAAGGAAGGCCCATTCTTGCACGAATCTTTGTGCATTGGGCCTCTAGTTATATATAAACACCTTCCTCTTTCACAAACAGCTATTTCAGCGCTGACCTGGGCCAGGCAACTACCTAGCACTGGGACTATAGCAGTGATAGAAAGATGGGGTCCCCCACCATTCAGTCAGGTGGGGGAGCCCAGGTGATCAGAACACGAGAAGGAACTGAGAGCTCAGTTGGCTGGAGTGGGGGTCAGGGAACCTGGGAGGGATGAGGGGAAGTATGTGGGGCCAGAGCCTGAAGGACTTCGAGGTCACGGGGGTGGGGGGAGGTACAGTTCACCTTTGCCCTAATATCATGGGGCTCCACTGAGGGGGGTTTCTGCAGGACAGTGACATGACAAACCTGGACTCCAGCTGCCATGGGGAGATGGGGACACGTTGGCAGCAGGAACTCCAATTAGGAGGCTGTCTCATGGGCAGTGTGACAGAGTGGCCTCTGAGGAAAAAGGAAGTAAAATGAAGAGAAGCAGGTAGATTGGATAGATTGTGATCTGTATTCTGGGGTGGGAGTGAAAGACTTGGTAAGGCCAGGCTGTGGGCAGTAAAGAAGGAGGTGGAATTAAAAGAGGGCTCTCTGGTTCAGTGCTGCGGCAACCTGGGTGGAAGAGGCAGGGGGAATGGGGCTGGGGTGGGGGTGAAACGCAATAAGGAGCTGTACCCTGGACCTGCTGGGTTTGGGGCACCTGAAAACAGGTGAGCAGTGCAGCCAGCCTCGGCAGGCAGTCTCCTGCGCTCCATCTCTGGTCTGGGCCGAGCACCTGTGTGTGTGCATGTACACGGTGGGGTGTGAATAAGGCTGTTGCAATGCTCCTATTTATATAATGCTACAGACCCTCTCTAATCCTCTCATCTGGTCCTCAAAGCATCCCAGTCAGTTCTCCCCATTTTACAGAGGAAAAACCTAAAACCCAAGAGATCAGATGAGTTCCCCAAGGTCACAACCCCAGCCCACGTCTGCTGTCTTCCAGGCCCCATGCAGTCACCATGAAGGTCACTGATCCCCTTCCCTACTCTCTTTATGAAAAACTCCGCACAGCTTTAACTGAGTTGCCAGTCAAGCAAAATGGGGCAGGTGTGCTGATTGGTCAAGACAAGTTCCCTAATGCTGCTGGTGGCTGTGAGTCTCAGTGAAAATTAACTAACTGGCTTCTAGGGTGTTGAGTGTGGCAGGAGGGAGAGGCGTGTCCCCAGGGTGAGGAAGGCCTGAGTGGGCCGACGGTCTCTTCGCTCTGTCCTATTCCAGGACCCAGGAGTTCTGGTGCCCATTCCAGAACCTCTGCCCTAAGCACCCTGACCTTCCGTCCACCCTGTGAGCTCAAAACCAGTGGCCTTCACACAAGCCCTTTCTTCTCTTCCTCTTCTCTGCCCCCTCCCCACCTCTGTCCCAGCAGGCACTTGGCGGCACCCCAGAGGCCTGCTGGGAGTCAGGAGGGAATGTTGAGCATCTGGCTAGAGCCCAGGCCAGCCCTGTGGGTTCACGTTAGGGCACCTGCTAATATGCAGGACCCTGGGGCCAGCCATCCTCTGATTGGCTGGAAAGATCTGGCATCTGGCCATCCTAGCACCCAGGGCCCCATGACCCCAAATCCCAGCTATAAATAGATGAGAACCTGTCAGCCCCCTTGCACATACCCAGCCTCCCCGTCCTCTTGGCCAAGAATGAAAGGGCGCCTTGAAAGGGTGCAGAGCCCAGACAATTAGCTCAGCTGCTCTGGACCCAAACCTTCTGCCGACCTAAGGGAAAACGCTCCATCCTCCAGAAATTCAGGGATCTGTCAAAGCCCAGGTCCACTCAGCCCACATCTTGCTTCTTTACCCAATAACTATCCTGGTGTAGCTACTGCTTCCAGCCTCCAGATTTCTGAGTCATTTGAATCACACTTTAATATGCTGCCACCAACAAGGTATTCATTAGGGACCCACTGGCCACTCTTAGGGGAGTGTGTGTGTGTGTGTGTGTGTGTGTGTTGGGGATGCTGGTCTTTGCAGAAAAAATTTTAGAGCTTCTTTACAGCGTTGAGGATATAAGACCAACTATTGTCCCTTACCTTACACAAAGGGACTAAGCTTTATTCAAGGTTACACAGTAAATGACTTGCAGAGCAGGAACCCGACTCACAGGTCAGCACTCACGCAGCCTCAAGCTGATCACGAGCCCTACTCCCAGCATCACTGGGGTTTTTGCTTATGCCGTGCCAATGGCCCGGAGTGCCCTTCTTGCTTCTCTCTCCTTCTCTTAATCTCACCCCTTCTTGGGTTTAGCCCAATACCACCTCCACCAAGAAGCCGTCACAGCTGTCCTGACCCCCTCTCCCCACCAATACATACACTCCCCTTAATACTGCATTTACTGAGTCATTTGCTTGGCACTGGCCAAAAATGTCATTAATAATTATTTTCCTTTATTTAGGAGTGGTGAATAGAGTCTATTTCTTAGGCCAAATCCTAACAATTAACAATAGCTGGGTAGGGATTGTGAGGCCATATCCAAAATCAGCAGGAATGAGTGCGGTAATTGATTAGTGATGTCTGCCCTGGCCACAGAATATGTCAACCCTCATGCCAGGTTTTGCTATCCCTGCTTTAGTACTTATTCTTCACTCTGTTGCCCCCAAAGACTGAATTCCTTAAGGCAGAAGTCCAGCTATATAGATCAGTCCGCTTCAGCTGTCAGAATAGGGATTCTCCACTTCCTGCCCACCACCCAATGTCAGCAAGGGGGCAAGCAGATGATGCAGGGAGGAGGGGGGAATGATAATTATCCCCTGCCCACATCTGGATGCACCACACAAAGAACTCTATAGCCACCACCTCAACTAATCTGGAAAAGAAGCCTGAGAGGCAGGCAGATATTCCCTCTCCTTTTCACATGAGGAAACTGAGGCACACAGAGGTTAAGTGACTGTCCCATGTCATGCTACAGGAGTTGGCAAGTTCAGACCTCCACCCAGGTCAGAGAATGGCAGCCATCCAGAATTGGCAGGAATCATCCAGTCCAGTGCCCCAAAGGACATAGGACAGCCAACCTGTCAGGTGACCGCCCACCGGCCCTCTCCTATCTCTCATGACAGGAAACTCCCTAACATCCAGTGCAGGCCAGCCCATTCCATCTGGGGGCAGTTCTGACTGTTTGGCAAGCTCCTTCTTAGCCTGAGCTGGAACCTCTCCTCATGACCTCCATTGGCCAGTACCACCCCTCACCCATGTCAAATATTTGCAGGCAGCTCTCGTGCCCTCCCAGAACCTTGTTTCCTCTAAGTAACACACTTCTACAGCACCTGCCATTGGGAAGAATAGCTGGTTTAGAGTCATCTTGCTCTCCATTGCTTTCTCTGAGAGCACATCTGTTTGCCTACTTTGGTGACCGAATCATCTCCTCCCTCATTCTAGATCCGAGACTTCTATGAATACAGCCAAATGTTTGAAACCATCAATAATTTTTTGAGTTCACCATGCTTCACACTGTACATCTCTTTCCCAAAATACCCCTTCTCTACAAAACTAGAACAAACTAGAATAACACTGTCAGAGCAAGAAGGGCCTTAAAGACCCCTAGTTCAAACTCCTCAGATGAGTGAGAAGGGCCCTGTCTCAGGTTCGATGCTGAGATGATGAAGAGCCAGACTAGAACCTAAACATCCTCCTCCCAGTCTTGGCTTCTGCCCACCAAACACTAGGTAATGTTTGACTTGAAATCCTGCACCCAATTCAAGGTCAGGAGAGCCGACCTGGGTCATACAGAGGACTGCTGACAGGTCAGGAGGAGAATCTGAACTCTGCAGGCCTGGGGCCAGGCCTGGGGCTCCCGCTGGTCTCCACACAGGGCTCATCCTGTGTTAGCACTCATGCTTGGCGCTTTGCCCTCCTGGGTGGGCTGAGGATGCTCCAGCCTCACGTGGCTCTGTTCCTCCTTTCCTGTGTGCCCTCAAACAGGAGGTCTCAAAGTCATTCCTGGAACAAGCCTTCCCTGAAGGCCCTGCCCCTCATTTTTTCCTCTTTCTGCATCTCCTCATTGTCCCAGAGCTTGTCACCATTTTGTCTTTGTGTCTCTAGAGAGCATCATGGATGCAGCGGTCTATCCGTCTTTTCATGGAGTTGTATCTTCAGAGTCCAGAATAATTACATGTTCAATAAAAACCCAAAGTCATGAATGTTCCATGGTTACTGAGGAGGTCCAATGATACTTTTGGGGAAGAGGATACCAAAACTTGACCTTGAGGACAGAAGACGTGTCCTCTCCCCCAGACACAGGAGTGCCTGTTGTTTTCCAGTTACTGAGCACTTATGATGCGCTGGGCACTTGCACTCATCACACAGATTCCTAACCACCCTCATCGCCATCTAAATGATGGGGAGACTCAAGCTCACAGAGGCTTAGTGACGTACACCCAAGATGTGGCAGAGACAAAAAAATTCAAAATTCAGGCCCCCACTGTATGACGTTTGAATTGTCATATAGATTTTGGAATCGGCTTGAAAATTACTATCAGATTAAAAAATGCCTGCTGAAATTTTTATTGGAATAGCTTTAAATATATATATATATATATTAGTTCAGAAAAAATTAACCTCTTAAAAATATTTAGTCTTCCTATCCATGTATGTGGTATATCCCATTTCTTTGAGTGTCCTTCCTTATCTCTCATTAATGTTTTGTAGTTTTCAGTGTATAAGCTTTGCACATCTTTTGTTAAATTTATCACTAATTACTTTATATTTTAATATTATAACTTATTGTTTTTAATTTTACTGTTTATTGCTTGTATACAATTGTTTTTATTGCCTATAAATAATTAATTTTTATGTATTCAACATATATTCTGAAAACTTGATAAACTCATCCATTAGTGTTTGTACCTGTTTTGATTATTTAGTATTTTCTACAAATACACTATGCCATCTTCGATAATGACAATTTTATTTATCTTTTCCCAATTTATATGGAAATTTTTATTGCAGTGGCTAGGACTTTTAGTACAATGCTGAAAAAAAGGCATTGAGAGCAGGTGTTCTTAACTCCCCCCCCCCCCCAACCAAATATAGGGGGAAAGCATTCGAACTTCACTATTAAGTATGTCGTTAACTGTTAAGTTTCTTAATAGAAGCTCCTTTTCAGGTTGAACAAGTTCCTTCTATTTCTAGGTTACTGGGAGTTTTTAATCATGAATAGACAATGAATTCTGTCAAATGTTTATTTATTTTTTAGTCTACTAAAATGGTAAGTTCCACTGATTGACTTTCAAATGCTAAAGGAACCTTATATTTCTGTGATTAATCTCATTTAATTATGCATAATGTATTAACCTCTTTCTATAAATAAAATTTGCTAAAATTTTGTTAAGAAAAAAATAAAAACATAAAAAAAATTCAGACCTCTTCCATGAGCTGCATTCAGATTTGGAGCCTGGCCCTTATCTGGACTTTACCTAGTAGTTAATGGAAATCGAGGAAAGACCCTACCGAGGAGGGGCTGACGTGAGCCCTTAAATTTGTGACACTCAAAAAATAGACTTATTAGGGGTAACTCCTTTCTAGGGCACCTACTCCATAAAAGACTGATCTGTGAATAAACTCCCTGTCAGACACTAGGCACAGGTCATCTCTCTCCTGTGAGATGTTTCTAGAACCTCTGGATACGATTTATATATATAAAAGGCTAAGTGTCTGTCCGACCGGTAGCTATGATGTGCACTGACCACTAGGGGGCAGATGCTCAATGCAGGAGCTGCCATAAAGTGCACTGGCCATTTAAAAATAAATGGCACCACTGACCTGGTGCCGACAAACCAGCACTTGGCTTCCCTCAAGTGTGACACAGGCCCCGCCACCACCCCGGAGCGACACCCCACCAAATCGCAGCCAACACTGCCAAGACCCCATGGTGCAAAATGCAGCCCACAGCCCAGCCCAGCCCGGAAATGGTGGCTGTGGGTGCCGGGTAATGATGTCACGTAGCAACGCCTGGCTTCCTCTCTGTAGCAAGTAGCCTCCTTGGAGTTTCTTCAGCCCAGGAACACGACTTGCTTTATAGCTGGGTGCAAATATTTTACAGTTTAACCAAATGTTTGCCAAGCGTTTTCTCGTGCCTCATCTCATTTGATCCTCACAGAAGACGTGGAGTAGGTAGATAGGAGACTCGGTAGAATTCTATTTTCATTAGCAAGACGTGAATAGCGATATTAAAATATTTCTTCTAATTAATTTCCTTTTGATGTGCACGAATCTGTGCACCAGGACACTAGTCTTTCCATAAAATCCTGGAAACTGAGGGATGGTTCTAAGATGACAGAGTCAGTCACACTCCCCTTTTTTTATTATTTAAATTTTTATTGTTTAAAGTATTACATAAGTCTCCTTTTTCCGCCATTGACCTATCCCCAGCCGCCCCTACCCCCCAGCACATGCCCTCACTTCCCCCTCCCCTCATCTGTGTCCATTGGTTATGCTCATTTGCATGCATACAAGTCCTTTGGTTGATCTCTGACCCCCTCACCCTCTGCTTTCCCTCATAGGTTGGACAGTCTGTTCAATGCTTTTATGACTCTGGTTCCATTTTTGTTCATCAGTTTATGTTGTTCATTATATTCCACAAATGAGTGAGATCGTGTGATATTTATCTTTCTCTGACTGGCTTATTTCGCTCAGCATAATGCTCTCCAGTTCCATCCATGGTAAGAGTCCCTTCTTTTTTATAGCAGCATAGTATTCCATTGTGTAGATGTACCACAG
This sequence comes from Cnephaeus nilssonii, assembly GCF_951640355.1. NCBI lineage: Eukaryota > Metazoa > Chordata > Mammalia > Chiroptera > Vespertilionidae > Cnephaeus > Cnephaeus nilssonii. The sequence continues at coordinate 87,991,740 of NC_137076.1, read as the reverse complement.
TTTTCTAATCCACTCATCTGCTGATAGGCACTTAGGCTGTTTCCAAATCTTAGCTATTGTAATTTGTGCTGCTATGAACATAGGGGTGCATATATCCTTTCTGACTGGTGTTTCTGATTTCTCCCTAGAAGTGGTATTACTGGGACAAATGGGAGTTCCATTTTTAATTTTTTGAGGAAAACTCCAAACTGTTCTCCACAGTGGCTGCACCAGTCTGCATTCCCACCAGCAGTGCACAAGGCTTCCTTTTTCTCCGCATCCTGGCCAGCACTTGTCGTTGGTTGATTTGTTGATGATAGCCATTCTGAAGGGTGTGAGGTGGTACCTCGTTGTTGTTTTGATTTGCATCTCTTGGTTGATTAGTGACTTTGACCGTGTTTTCATATGTCTCTTGGCCTTCTGTATATCTTCTTTCGAAAGTGCCTATTTAGGTCCTTTGCCCATTTTTTGATTGGATTGTTTATCTTCCTTTTGTTAAGTTCTATGAGTTCACTCCCTTTTTTAAAACAAGGAAACAGAGGGCACAAGTGCCAGGTCTTGCCTAAGATTCTAAGCCACCTCTGGACAGTTACAGATACAGAATGTCTGGAGGAGAAGGGTGTTGGTGGGGAACCTGGGTGAGAAGGGCAGGAAGAGCTGTGACTTGTAGGAGGGGGGAGCTTCACTCTGAGGTCCCAGGAGGCTGAGCCAGGGCCAAGGGAGGGAGCTGAGACTGCAGCTCATGTATCCTAAGGAAGCACCTGTGACAGTCTGTCTGCCCAAAGATGGCCACAGGCAGCCCTGGCAGGCACTGAGGGCACTGGGCCTGGGCGTGCGCAAACACAAGCTGCTTGGTGGGATGGGAGGGGCTGCAAGCACTAGATGGTGGGCAGTCTCCATGAGACAGCCTTGAAAGTCCCCTTGACCAGAGAGCCCTGCTCTGAGCCTCTCCTCACTCACTGCTTCTAGGGTCCCTCTTGCTGCTGGAGGTCTAGGAAGCCCCACAGACCCCCTCCCCCTCCTGCCTGCCAAGGTCTAGGCTGAGGGTAAGAGACTAAAGTTTTCCTGCCAGGAGTGTGGGCCTCCCCACCACCTTAGTTCGGGGGCATCTGCTGAGACCCAGCTGATGCTGGTCCATGCATGTAAGCATCTGGATGCCGTGTGTGTGTGTGTGTGTGTGTGTGTGTGTGTGTGTGTGTGTTAAGAAGAGAGTTTTAAATCCCCATATCCGAGTGTCCTCCTCATGGGAAGCGGGAGCTCTGGGAGGAGGATGGGGCGGTGCAGCCCTCATGGGGAGAGAGGACCAAAGAAGGCAAGAAGTTAGGACAGAGGGGGCGGGGGAGGCCACAAGCAGTCTCCTGAGGAGACCCAGGCTGTAAAAGGAGTGAAGAGGCCTCTGTGATCCATGAGGGACGAGGCAGACACTTAACTCTTCCCTGCCAGCGTGGGACAGTAACAGAATTTCCCAACACATTCCGGGCACTGAGCCAGCGAACCCCCTCCCTCTCCCGGCTGTCAGTATCACTCCGGCCAGGCCCTACTACTGGGCAGGGCTGGCAATGGCCCAGGGTGGTGGGCTTTGGGAAGAAGGTGGAAGAGTATGGGGACGAGGGAAACAAGCTCTAAAGACGGTGAGAACGGATCCTGACTATGCCAGCCTGGGCAACCTGGGCATGTGCTTGGGGACTTCTCTCAGAAGTTTCTCCATCTGTAAAGTGAGCAGCGTGTGTGTGTGTGTGTGTGTGTGTGTGTGTGTGTGTGTGTGTTTCAGATGATTGAGAAAATTACTCTAAAGCCCTGGCGCATATGAAGAGCTCCATAAAAAGTAGATAAAACAAACCACAGAACTTCCTGGGCAATAATGACAACAACAAAAATGGATGCCGACTGAGTTCTAGCCCTGGCCTCGCTGCTTAATTAAGACAAGTCCCATCACCTTTCTCAGGCCCTGCATCTGCAAAATGGAGATAATAACCTCCCTTTTGTGAGCCCAGTGCAACAGACCAGGAAGTGGTTGTTTCTGTTGTCAAAGAGCTGGGCAGAGGGTGAGGTTAGCACTCAGGGCAGGAGCTAGGCAGGAACGTGAGGGTGTGTGCACGTGTGTGGGTCTATGCACGTGCAGAATACAAACAGCCCAGAGAGCCTTACCCTGTCTGCTGCCAAAGGGAAAAGGTTACTAGGCTATTCCCATCCTCAGCTGAGAACCACACACAGCCCTGGTTCAAACCTGCCTGAAGCCTCAGAGCTAGCGGCAGAGCAGGGATAGAAACTCGGGTCTAACTGCTCAGGTCTCTGTTACCCTACAGCGCTGGCCTCTGGGTGGGTCAGTCCCAGGGCTCCTGGATGAATTCATTGCAGCCTAGCTGTGGCTGGCACCAACACCCACCTTACACATGATCTCAAGATCCCCTCGTCTACCAGTGCCAGCCAAGGATGGTACCACTGCCCTTCGGGGGGCGGGCATTTGGGAGTCCAGGTTGGTGCAATGATTTGATTTGGGAGCCTGGAATGCTGTGTGTCCTGGATATATGGGCAGTCCCAGACAACAAAAAGCTGTCCAGCTTGAAAAGCTTTTGGCACTTCTTTTGGGAAACACTGAACACAGGCACACTTTTCATGGTGCAGATGGGGAAACTAAGGCTCATAGAGGGAAAGGAATGTGCTCATGGTCACACAATAAGGTAGCAATGGAAATGAGGCTCTTCCTACTCCCATTCTGTGCTCTACTTTGCTGTCTTTTCTACAACATCTGTAAGGGTTAGAATGCAGTGCAGAAGGGGTCCAAACGAAATATATATGTATGAGGAAGCTAATAATGATGGAGGAAAAGGGGTGGGGTTATGGTTGGTCAGGGAAAAGAGGAGGTGATGGGAAGAGGCCTGGGCAGTCAGTGCTCTCTTGATGCTAACCACTAGGAGGCAATGTTGGCCTCAGCCAGCTTGGTTGTGTTGGAGACTGTTAGGAGGAGGCAGGGAGGGGAAGACAGGAGGACCCATCAGTTAATTTATTTCTATCTCATTTGATTTACTTTCCTTACAAACTATCCAGTGTACCTAATGCCCCAACTCCCTTCAGTGCTGCCTGTAGAGAGAGGTACGAGGAAATGAATGAATTGGAGAGACCCAGAGCCCTGAGCACTTCCCAGCTCCCATGCTAGGACAGAGGAAGAGGAGTAGGTATCACTAGCTGAAGCCTTCAACGCAAGATATGCCCAACTGCAGACTCAGCATCCCTTTCTAGATTTCTTAGAAAAGGCCTATCTCAAGTGTCAGCTCTGATTGAAGCACTGTTTTGCAAAGGATTCTGAGGCCTGTCCAGATCCAGGGGGAAACGTGTGGTGATTGATTAGTTCTGTCTGCCATGAGTGCTGAAAAGGAAGTTTCAGCTCCTGTACCATCTCAGGCTTGACTTTCTCCCTTCCAAGAATCCTCCGCAGGCCTCACTCTATTGCATCCCTCAAACAACCTGGGTAGTGGGCAGAGCAAGAATGATTGGGTCCCGCCTGGCCAATGTGGCTCAGAGTTGAGCGCTGAACCATGCACCAAGAAGTCACTGGTTCAATTCCCGGTCAGGGCACATGATTGAGCCCCTTTGAAAGAAAGGAAATTGAAGGCCTACAGGTCCAGGGAAACTGTCCAAGGCTACACAATGCGTCAGTGATGATTACAGGGACAAGAACCTGGGACTCCATCTCTCTTGCTATTACTGCTCCGTCCCTTGCTCCCTGGGGACCCACAGAAGTGCCTTCTCAGCAGCCTCATGGACCTGTAGTTATGGCTTCTGTAGGAGGGGTGAGAGTTCAGCCACGTGAGGCTATCAAGAGACTATTAGAGGCCTCCACGCAGGGATCTGCCCTACCTCACCCCTACACACCCCTCAACTGCCCATGAACACACCCCACCAAACGAGGAAAGGGGAGGCCGGTTCAGGTGAAGCTGTGTGACCAGTTCCATCCATCTCTGCCACTCACCCACTCTGGCGCCTGGCCAAGTCCCCACCCCACCCTGAGCCTCAGATCCCTATCTGTTCAACGAAGATGCATGGCCCCAAATGCCAGTATGTAGACCAGCCACCTCAGAGCCACCCATGCATGGGGACTTGTGAGCACACATAGGCCAATCCCAATCCCTGACCGGAGCAAATACCTGGGCCCAGAGCCTGGAATCTACACTGTGCACTGGTTGCTCAATGGACTCAGATCTAGGGACAGAACACAATCCCTGGGCAAAAGGCCCTCACAGCTCCCAGATCAGCAGCCTCACCTCCATGACTCCATTGAGTGGGTCCTAGAGAATCTCAGCCACTTTCTGAGTAGGCCGACAGGGCCAGGGCCTAGCTACAGAGGGGAGTGTCCATGACCAATGCAGGGCAGAGGTGAAAGGGAGAGGAGGTGAGGCTCAGACCCTGCCCAGTCAGATCACATGTGGGGCAGGGACCCAGCCACACACATCCTTGAATACCTGGCACCTGAAAAGGGCCTGGCTTCTAAGGGATACGGTCTGCATGCCGAATGAATGAATAATGTCACAGCTGGAACCTCAGAGGTCATCCCATTCCTCCCTCAATGCTCAGATGTGACAACTGTAGTCAGGCAGGTCATCATGGGACCAGACCCCAGAAGGATGACAGCAGTAGCAAATCTTTATTGAGCCCTTATTCAGTGCCAGGCCCACTGCTAAGCACTTTACCTGTATCATCTCATTTAGAGGATTTGTCCAATGGTGTTAGTGGGGTATTAAAGTCCCCTACTATGACTGTATTGCTGTCAATCTCTCCCTTGATATCCTCCAGAAGTTTTTTTTAATGTATTTGGGTGCTCCTGTATTGGGTGCATATATGTTTACCAGAGTTACATCTTCTTGTTGGATTGCTCCCTTTACTATTATGAAGTGGCCTTCCTTATCTCTTGTTATGTCCTTCTCTTTGAGATCTAATTTGTCAGATATAAGTATTGCTACCCCAGCCTTTTTTTCATTTCCATTCGCCTGAAATACCTTTTTCCATCCCTTCACCATCAGTCTGTGTGAGTCCTTTTTTCTGAGGTGGGTTTCCTGTAGACAGCAGATATATGGGTCATGTTTTCTTATCCACTCAGCTACCCTATGTCTTTTGATTGGGGCATTTAATCCATTTACATTTAAAGTCATTATTCATAGGTACTTGTTTGTTGCCATTTTTATTTTTTATGCCTGTTGTTCCTTCTTCACTTCCTATTTCTTCTTTTTACCGCAGACCCTTTAGCATTTCTTGCATTGCTGGTTTGGTGGTGATAAACTCCCATAGTCCTTTTTTGTCTGTGAAACTCCTTGTATCATCTCATTTAAATTTTACAACCCAGGAATTTTCCGCAGGCCTCACTCTACTGCACCCTCAAGCAACCTGGGTAGAGGGCAGAGCAAGAATGATTGAGCCCCGGACGGTGTGGTTCAGTGGTTGAGCATTGGCCCATGTACTATTTTCAGCCCCATTTTGCAGATGTGGTGAAGTCAAGGGTTTTGAGATGGGAGATTATCCTGGATTGTCTGGGTGGGTCCCATGTAATCACAAGGATTAAAGCAGGGGCATCACAGTCAAAAAAGGAGAGGTGACAATGGTAGCAGAGGTCAGAGCAATGTGACCACAAGCCAAGGAATGTGGGCAGCCTCTCAAAGCTGGAAAAGGCAAGGAAATGGATTGTCTCTTCTTGATCCTCCAGGAAGGAATGTAGCCCTGCCAATATCTTGATTTTAGCCCAGTGAGACCCACTTTGTACTTCTAACTTCCAGAACTATCCTATATAATAAAAGGCTAATATGCAAATTGTCCCCTAGGCCAGGAGTTTGACCGGGAGTTCGACCAGGGGACAGGGCCGGCTGGCCAACTGCCCACGGCCCCTCCCCCTGGCCAGCCCGGATAGGCCCTGATTGGGGCGGGCTGGCCACACCCCACTCATGCACGAATTCGTGCACAGGGCCTCTAGTAAGATAATAAATATGTGTTGCTTTCAACCACTGAGTTTGTGGTAATTTGCTGCAGTAGCCCTAGAAAGCTAATACAACCCTCATTCCATGTTAAAGTGAAAAAAAACCAAGGCCAAGAAAGAAGAAGGGAGTGGCTGACATCCCTCGACTGTGGGACAGGGAGGACCCACCTGTTCTGCAGCTCATCATTCAGCCATCTCGATCATCATTTGTAAACGGAAAGCGTAAGAGAGTACAGACAATAAAAACAAATGCTAGAGAGTTCCAGGGGAGCAGAGTTCAGCTCAATGAAGGGAACACCTAAGCTGTCCGATGCCCAAAGGGAAGGCGATATGCCCAGTGGGAAACAATGTCCTTGGAGGTGACAGCTGAGTAGGTACGGCATTTCCAGGAACGCTAAGAGAAGCGTTCTCACTGTGGGAAGAAAGGCAGACCAAAGGACATCCACAGAAATTCATGATTGGAGAAGATTCTAGATTTCAGAATTCCGCTACACTGAGAGCAAGCCTCTCGAGACCACTGCAGTTTGAGACCCAACTCTGCCCTTCAATAAAGTCTGAGACCCCCTGCCTCTGAGACATCCCAAAGCCATCCCACCACACACCCTCAAAGCTTCCAGGTGGACTCAGAGAAAAAGGCAGGCAGACTCGTCCCCCGGGAACCCTAAATCAACCATCATTTCTAAACAACAACTTTACTATCAAGGAATCTTTACAGACAGCCTCCCCCAGAGCAGGGGAAAAGGCTGGAGACACATGTCTCTGTGGGCTCTTGTAGCTCCCTGCACAAACACCCCGTCAGGCCCAGGAGCCCACCTCCCTGAACTTGACACCCCGGCCCATACCCTTCCCTCCCAGCCAGGCCAGCGTGGGAAATGGACCGAGACGTCCAGTGTCACAGAAAGAGGACTGTTGTTCCCTAGCGCAGGGCAGACTTCCTCCCCTGGCGCAGGGCATCCTTGCCAGGGGCCAGGAAGTTGCTAGGACAGCTCTCCCCCCACTCCAAGCAGGGACCTTGCCCTCATCTCCACACCAGCCACGCCAGGCCAGCACCACCAGCCAAACTGACTTGGAAAGAAATACGCTGGTTTTGCATATTCCTCACACCCTGCCATCTCCCACTGAGAGCGGGCTGGGTCCACATTCCGGTTCGCAACGTGCAAGCAGGTACCTGCTTCTCTCTCAGAGCCACTCAGTGAACGTCCACCTTCCCCAAAGAGGCCAGCCACCTGCCCTGCGGGGGTCAGGAAGTAGGGGAACTGATCATTGCATCATCTCACACTTGCCTTCCGTGGAATCCAATGAAACCACGATGGGTGCTACTGTGCTCTGTGAAGGACAGGGGCAGAGCCTTAGGGTATGAGCCCAGGTTGGGAGTGACACGTGGCTTCTGTAGGCTGGCTGCAGACAGAAACCGAGAGCACGTTAAACCCTCTGGCATCCAGGAGCTGGAGGGAGACTTGGTCTGGGTTTGGTTGAGAGGCAGTAAGAAGATGAATACTCCTGGGTATTTATAGGAAGGAAACAAAAACACTAACTCAAAGTGACAACTGCATTCCTGTGTTCCCTGCAGCATTATTTACAATAATCAAGACATGGAAACAGCCTAAGTGTCCACCAGTGGGTGAGTGGAGAAAGAAGAAGTGGTACATACATACAATGGAATATTATTCGGCCATAAAAAAGAAGGAAATCTTGCCATCTGTGACAACATGAGATAAGTCAGACAGAAAAAGACCAGTACCATATGATCTCATTTATATGTGGAATCTAAAAAGACCACAAACTCAAAGATACAGAGACCAGATTGGTGGAAGCCCGTGGCAGGGGCGGCAGGGGTGGTGAGTAACGGTGGCCAACAGGTACTTCCAGTTATAAAATCCGATGTAATGTACAGCATGGGGACTAGAGTTAGTGAAACGGTATTATATATTTGAAATTTTTACTTGAAAAAAAAAAAAAGAAGGTTAGGATCACACACAAGCTTTGGAATCGGACTGCCTGTTCGGCTCGGGTTCTGGAGAGAAGCCCTAGTAGCCCTAGCCCTGCTGGGCCCCTCCTTCTCTGCATTATTCTCGGGAGGAAGCCCACCAGGGAGGGAAGCAGGAGCCTGGGTGTTTGGGCCCCCTCCTTCCCATCCTCAGAACCCAGGGATCAGTCATCGGACCAGAGTGGTGTGGAGTGCCACGGTCCCCCTGTCAGCTGCCCGAGTTTTACCATATCTTTGTACCCCACCACTCTTTTTTATTTAATATTTGTTTGCCTTTAAATCCACTCATTTTTTGCTCCTTAGACTTATCCTTAGTGACAAGGTAGGTGTACCAGCTATATTTCCTCAGATGTGCACTTCAATACTTAGCTATTAAGATAAAATTGCCATCCCAAATCACCAAGCAGACCATCCCTGCCCGGCCATCCCAAATCACCAAGCAGACCACCCCTGCCCGGCACACTGGAGACTGAATACACGCCCGCACGTGCACTGACTTTATCCCAGCTACTTGTCCTTGCTGAGCCTCAGCTCCTCTCTGGGGAAATCCTGAAACGGTGGCATCTGAGGTCTTTCCAACCCAATGCCTTGTCTCCCTTGGTCTGTTACCTTCACTGGCCAAGGATCACGTCATCCTTGTACCAGAGCCTGTCTTAATTCGACCATAAATTAATTCACTGGCTCCGTATCTTTCACCAACTCCCACCACCTCTCTCTAGCCTGAATGACTGACCCAGCCTCCTCTGCAGGGCTGGAGGCCATCCTGCCGGGCCAATGTCCCTCCGGGTCCTTGTCCCTGCTCATCTCCCCATTAACCCGGTCCCCGCGCACACTCCACCCCACCACCACCTCAGCTCCTGATCCGCAGCCCCCGCCCCTGCCCTCCTACCAATTACTGTGAAGTGTGGAGTGCATCTCTGGGCCTAAGTTTCTCTGCCCAATGAAGACACAAGGACTCCAATAGAAATTCTTATTTTGGACCTGTGCCTGGCTATCGGTCTATGAAATTACACGCCAACTATTTTGTGTTTTGAAATTCTTATCTAAAAAGAGTCCATACTGTCTTCAGAGCCCCGAAAGGAAGTTCTGCCCATGAAAAGGGTAAAAGCCCCAGGCGTGATGGAGTCTGAGGCCTTCGGGCTGTCTCTGGACTCTAATGTCCTCATCTAATGTCCTCACCTCTAATGTCCACATTCCACACCTGGGACCAAGTGCAAGGGGCATCAATAAGAGCAAAACACCCTCTCTTTGCCCTGAACTCCACCCTGTGCAATCAACATGCCCTGACTCCAAGAAGAGAAAGAGAAACACAGAGTGTTTGATGCCTTTCATTCAACTTAAAAGCCAAAGCGAGCGATAACTTTAATAGGAGAAGAAAAGAAAAGGTTAAGAGTCATCCCAGGACCTGGGGCCATGAGGATACTCTCAATTCCACTGTGGTTCCCCCAGAAATCCAGAGTGGAAACGGCAGGACCAGGGCCAAGGGCCGGGGATGCAGAAAGGGAGCAGGGGGCAGGCAGGTTCGGAGCAGAGGGCTCGAGGGAGAGCCAGCCAGAGGACAGGAGTTACAGATTCAGCTCAACGCCCACACGTCACCAACACTGTCCCCCAAATATAACAGGGGCCTCCAGAGACAGTGAGCGCCCTGACCTTCCACGTGTGCAAGCAGCAGCTGGAAAATGCAAGCCCTGCCAGGGAGGATGCCGGATGAGATGCCCGCTAAAATCTCTTCCACTCTAGTGAGAGTGTTGGAATCCTCCCTCAGGGCCAAGGAGGAGGCTGGGGCCTGGGAAAGCGGGAGAGACTTCTAGAGCGGCGGTCGCAAACCTTTCAAACCTCACGGGCCACCAGTGGTCTATGGACCACCGGTTGGTTGGGGACCGCTGTTCTAGAGAGTCCCCGGTGGGTGAATCTGCAGGGAGGCTGCCGCAGGGACTCCTGGCCAAGTCACTGCACCCGCTCCTCCAGCTGTCACTGCCCTTGCATTTACACCCAGCATCTCACCTACACCCTGGCAGGAACCCAGAGAGGATGAGGGTCTGGCCAGAGAACAGGACGGGAGTAGACTGAGCTAAGGGGGGAACAGCAAGATGGAGGCAGACATCCTAGTTGTGAGAGCAAAAAACGAGTGCACATGGTGGCAAGCACAGTGCCAAGCTCTTTAAGTACGTTTTATCCCGGTTCACCCCCAAGGCACCACGATGAGGCTGATGCTCCTGGCATCCACGGGGTAAGGTGCGCTCCCCTTGTTGAGGAGGAGGAGACTGAGGACAGCGGGGACCCGCAGCCTGTCAAGGTAATAAGCCACAGAGGAAGGATTAGACCCCACGCCGCCTCTGCAGAGCCAACGAAACCAAAACAGCGTTGTGAAGTGTGAGGAGCCGGATGCTGGGCTAGTGCCAGTCACGGATTCACCCAGGTGCCCGTGCTGCTTTATTAACTAGAGCAGCAGGAAATGTGCCCCGATTCCAGAAGCTTTCCTGCTCCCCCCAGCCTGCTCCCCGGTTCAGGGCACGAGCCTTTTCTTTCACATTTACTTTAAGGTGGACAGGCTCTCCTTGAGTGCTCAGCTAGGTGTGCACCTGGGACCAGGTCAACTGGGACCTGCTACCCCTCGGGGCAAATTCCAAAAATGACTCCGCTCCTCCCCTTCTTAAAAGGCAGCCAGGCCCAGCAGGCCTCCGTCCCTTCCTATTTGTGTGGCAGGTGCATGAGATTGTTAGTAGGGCAGTGTCTGTCATATTTGCATAGCATTTGGGCTCCACTTACATTGTACTCCACAAGGTACAAGCAATGCCAATGCCAAGCGGATCCCAGACTTCCGCACACCTGCTGTCACCGCCGTCAGGGACAATGACATAAAGGAGGCGTGATGATAACCACATGGCTGCTGTAGACTCATTAGGTCCCTTTATTCTCCTTTCATTCTTACACCCTTTGAAACAGGGTAGAAGGCTCAGAAAAGCCAAGCCACTTGCCAAGGTCACACAGCATGTTAAATGGCAGAATCCTCAGACCCAGCACTTACGTGGGTCAGAGTGCAAAGCCCTGCCCTTAGCGACTATTCAATGCCAAGGCCCTGCCTCTGGCTTCAGGGGCACTGCAGCTAGTATCCAGCCCAACACCAAGTCCCACCCAAGAATTCAATCTTCTCCTGCCTGGGCCCATCAGCCTTGACTTTCCGACAGTTGGCTGATTGTTGGTCAATGTGGTCTGCTGGCCCAAGGCCATGTCCAGGGGACTGGCTCAGCATATGGCTACGGAAAGAACCAGTGGGCATCCAGGCCATGGCCTTGACCCTTGCAGCATCTCCAGTGTTGTGTGTATGTGCCGGTGTGGCAAGGACCCTACTTTGTCTGTCTCCCTCCCAACCCGCCCCCCCCCCCCGCCCCCCGCCCAGCTCCTTGCATGAACAGATGCTCCATCCCATGGGGTAAAGGAATTGCAGGGAAGGAAGACACTTTTCTCTACACTCAAAGTTCTCTTGGCTGATCTAATAATCACATAGACATGAGACCAATTAGCAACAGAAAATAAGCAAATGTAATTACATACATATGTATGGAACCCCGAATACATGAGAGAGTCAGACACACACACACACCCGCCGCGTGCACGCCCTGCCCCATAGATAAATCAAAAGAGGTTATCTCTGGTAATCTCTTATGAGCAAGGCCCCTAATCCAAGTTCTACTAGGTAGTTCAGGGTGGGCAGAAGTTTCTCTTGAGCCTCAAAACAACCCGCATACCACAGAGACACATCTTGGGGTGGCTCATTCTGAACCCCCACCGAATCTAACATGAAAGATGTGGTAGGAAAGCCCTGGGTTTGAATTCCAGTTCTGCCACTAACACACTGCCTGATGGGTCGGCAGCTTAGTCTCTGAGCCTCAATATCCAGAGCAGGTGTGGGTGGCCCCCAGCCTGGGTGGGCTCTTGGCGGCCAGGCCCTTCACCAACTCCCAAGGAGTGCCCCACGCTGCTGCTGGAAGCCAGCCTGGTGAGGGATGTGAGTCATTCTTAACCAAATGCACTTCCTCTGGTGGGTGAGGAGGAGGGGGGAGCAGCAGGCGTCCCACTTTGCCCTGAACCGCCCTTCAGGTGCTGCTTAAATTCCATTCTGGTCAGCAGCTGCTTAAGGCAGGTGACTTAATGGTGGCAGCACCTCTTCCCTCAGCTCCAGGCTAGCAGCTACTGTTATGGCTGCTGGGTAACCCTCCCACATCTACTCCAAGGGGCAGATAGTCATTTCCCATTTTTACAAAAAAATGGAAGACAAAGGAGGAGTCAATTACTTGCCTGAAGGTATGAGTAAAATCTAAGTGACCCACTGGAGGAGAGACCAAACCACACAAAAAACAACACAGAATCTCAATCAACATCCTCAAGGAACATCACCTGCTGTCATCAAAACAGCGAGTTAAAAAATGGAAGGCCATGGACAAGACCTCCCATAAACCTTAATAACGATGAATGAGACTTCAATGAAGATCTAGCATCCAGTATAATGCTAAGTGGAAACGTCACAAAGACAATCTGACTTTTTTATAAAGGAAAAATGTATATGGCAAGAAAGACAAAAGAAATATTCAAGGATGGTAGCTTCTAAATAGTGAAATTACGGGTGGTTTTTATTTCCTGTTGGAGGTTATATTTCTTAAAAAAAAACAATTTTATTATTTTTTAATATATCTTTATTGATTTCAGAAAGGAAGGGAAAGAGAGATAGAAACATCAATGATGAGAGAGATCAAGCCTGCAACCCTGGCATGTGCCCTTGACCGGAATCGAACCCCGGACCTTCAGTCCGCAGGCTGACGCTCTATCCACTGAGCAAAACCAGCTAGGGCTAATTCTTTTACAATAAAAAAATTTTAAAAAACAAAGCAGAAGTTAGTCATATAAATCAGAGTGATTGTGAATGTATAAAATTAATGGCCAATTCTTCAATTAATTATATCTGTAAGTAAAATGTGGAAATTTTATAATTAGTAAATATTTGTTAACATTTTTTAAAGCAGGCTATAGCCCCACAGTAGAGACACAGGACGTCATGGAGCCTGGGAGGAAGGTCAAGTACAATGGCCAGAACTAGTGACCACCCAGGAGATCCCATATGGATTCGGATCCCCCAGCCTCAGAAGACCCGGTACTCATTTTCTGAGGTATGTCTCATAAACGTACTGACATGTGCCGTTTCAGTGACAAGTATAATCAAAATGATGTTAATATATGCAATGCACAGGCCCACTTCTATCGCAGTAGTCACTAAGCTCTAAGACAGTGGCATGGTCTGTCCTGTTGTGACTGTGCCTCACCTATCACAGAGCCTGACATGGACTATGGCTCCATAAGTACTTGCTGAATAAATGAATGTCAAAAGATGTAAGTGAATACGGTGAGAGGCAGGTTACCCAGCCAGAATCCACCCCACAGTGGGATATGAGTTGGCGGAGTGACCTTTAGCCTTACACCATGTTTCCTCACATGACCATCATGGTCCCCAACACCAGCTGGCACAGACCACAGACAGTGTTATGTGTGGGATGGGGGCAAGAATCATGGTATAAAGGGGGTGGTGGGGAAGAAAAGGTCCCCATCACCCAGGCTCTTACTAGGAGAGAGTAATCCAGGTGAGAAAATGCCCCAAGCTGCCTACCTGGGCAGTGGCGTCCATGAGAGTCCGACGCCTGCACATTAATCCGTGTCACTCCAGCTCTGTGACCAGCAGGTCCCTCTGGCAGGGCCTCCCTTCCTCCTCTGAGCCTATCCCCCCAGCCCCCGAGAGGCTAGCCCTGCTGGTTTCTCTGCATCCTGCCCCTGCCCCAGCCCAGCTATTCCAATTCTAAGAACCTCTTTCTTATTAAGCCACCCAATTAGCCCCCACTGACCTCAACTCTCTGCAGCTATCTGAGCAGCCAGGCGTTAAATCGCAGATCCAAGAGTGGAAATTGACTTTGTGTCCACCGTGGCTGTGGATGCTGACACCATTAGATGGAGAGCCAGTGAGGAAGTCCTCATTCGTTAAGACAGCCTGCCGGAGCTACTCGGAACTCGGGAAGGCCTCGACTCTACAACTCACAAAGATCTTGAAGATTTTACTCATTTCAAAGATATACGATAGCTCAAGCGATGACCTAAAATGCATTTATTCACTCACCTCACCCAGGCTCACTGGGCGATCCCCTCAGGTGGGGCCTGCTCTGATTTATAACTAGCACATCACCTGCTCGGAAAAGAGGCTCAAACACCCCAGGTCCCCACACGGCCTCCCCTTGGATCTGGTTTGCTAAAGTCGTGGGTATATTTCGTGAGAATGATAAGCTCAGCCACTCACGGCCATCATCCTTGCTGTCTTCAGTGCCTTGAACCCCTTTCCCCCAAAAGGTTCCTTCCTTTCTGCTTTCTCAGGCCTCAGAGTGAATATCACATCAGAGGGCTTTCCAGACCACCCCTCGTCGCATGTCCTTGTCTTACTGAGTCCCTTCTCAGGACTTATCCTAGCTGAGGTCATCCGGCCTATTGCCTGCCTGCCTGTGCTAGCTCGCCACCGGCAGCACTGGGTCTAGCTCATTTGTTGTGTCCCCAGGTCCAAGCTCGGTGGTGGCACACAGGAAATGTGCATTAAATATGGGCTGGATGAGAGGGACACCCCCATTGGCCGAACAATCGGTTGGACGTCAGATGAGACACTGGACCATAGGGCTGGAGGGCCCAGTCAAGGAAGCTCTGATCACAGGTGAGTGGGTGAAGCCCACGGGTGGTCAAGAGAGGCAGGCTGAGTCAAGTTCCCCAAGGTTACTGGAAGTGACCTGCTGACTCTATAGGGACAGGAAAAATCCCCGAATCCCCTCAGCATGTGTGTCCTGGAGTTTCTAGGCAGGGGCTAAGCAGAATCTCCATCAGAACCTAACATTGGCCAGAAGACTACACTGCCATTATGACCAACAACAACGAGAAACATAAAGCATCAATAAATTAGGATGTACCTTCCCCAAGGCCAGAGCCCCTGCTTCTTATCTGCTAAATCCCCAACATCTGGACCAGGGCCGGCACATAATAGGCACTTCTGTAAATATCTTTTTAACAACTTATTCTTTTATTAACCCTTTGCACTCGCTTGCTTTTTTCTAGATTCCTTTATTCTAATGCTAACCATGTCGAGTCACACTCCACATCCGAGTGCAAAAGGTTAAGTGACTTCTGCGTGGTAAGTACTTTTTATACGAAGTCCATTGGTTCTTCCAATCAACCCTGTACAGCCAGGACCCCTATCATTTCCTCAGAAAGGTGAAGTCAGATGCCCAACCATCAAGGGAGGGCAGGGCAAGGCCTTGAACCCAGGGTGTCAGACCCCACGGTGCCTGGATCCCTGACTACAGGCAGCATGCCTCCTGCAAAGCCAAACAGTAATAATGACACCATCAGCCAAGCCCTACCATGTGCCAAATGGAGAACCATTGTGGTCACAGTAATCCTCTCAACAGCCCTCTACGTTCCACAGAGAAAGCAACTGTGGCCCAGCAAGTGACATCTCCTGGTGTGGAGTCTGCAGCCAACAGCAAGTATTGTTCAGTTCTGAAGTACCGGCTTCCCGGGGCTGTGCCATAGAGCAGTCCCATGGCAGGGAAAGGTTGTTGTGGAAGTTGGGACCATTTACCATAAAAATCAGGCTGCTCTCAAAAATACTGCACGTCACCCTTGTTCCTACCATAGGAAGATCCTACTACAGCAAGGCAAGGACCCCATTCCCGGTCAGGCCCGCCTCTGGCTCAGGACTCCAGCAGGTCCATTCTCTCTGGCCTCCCTTTGCCCACCTGTTTAACCACATGCCTGGGCTCGGAAGTTTTAGGAATTTAAAATCTTATCACTCATTTGAAATTAAGTAGATATTAATGTGATGTGATGTTTTCACAGCTTTCTACAGTTTATACAACACTTTTCCATTGATTATCTCATCTATCCAACAACCTTGCAGTAGAACTAACAGCCTCACCTTTCTGGGAGACCGTGAGTGACTCAAGAGAGTGTAGGTGAGTTGGTCAAGGTCCCACAGTGGGTAGGTGGCAGGACGAGGATCTAGATTCCTACCCGAATCCCAGTGGGTTTTCTCCTCCAAGCCAGGCTGCCAGAGCGGGAGGATGGAGCCTGAGAAGGTCCCAGGGTATTGTGAGGGAATGTTGGGGAAAACAAGTCAGTAAGTAAAGAATTAACAGCAAAATAGGTAATTAATTGGAGAAGAAACAAAAACTCCAAAGAGACCACCAGATTGACAAAGATCAAAAAAGTTTAATACCATTCTGTGTTGGTGAAGGTGGGAGGAAACAAGCATTTCTTATTCATTTCTTTGGGAATGTAAAACTGATGTGATTTCATGATGGGGAATGTGGGGCAATATTCATCATAATTTTAAATGCACCCACCGGTTAACTGGGCAATTCCCCTCTGTGGTATTTACCCTATACATCCGCTCACACGCAGACAAAACGACACTCAAAGATATTCATGCAGACTACTAGTAACACTAAATTAGGAATAACCTAAATCCCTGACAGAGGACTGGTTAAAAGAACTACAGTTGAGCCAAAAAATGAAGTGGACCTCTCTTTGAATACTGGTATGAAATGATCTTTAAGATATGTGATTAGAAAAAAAGCAATTGGCACAGCAATGTTTTTAGTTTACTACCATTTGTGCAAAAAAATGGAGGCAGGAAGTCAGACTATACACACACACACACACACACACACACACACACACACACACACACTGGTGTCTGCATGGTTTATCTCTGGAAGAACATGTTAGAAACTGATAGCAGGGTTGCTCTGGGGATGGGAACACAAGAATGGAAGAGGGGACTTCTATTTGTAACTTTTACAAGGGCTTCCATTTGTACTTTTACAATGTTTTTCAAGAAGGATCATGTATTACATGTTCAAAATAAATACAAAAGCAAGTGTATTGTCTCTTGCCCACTAAACAACACTATATGTCGAAACCAGTATGAAAATTAACTTGTTAGGTAGCTGGCTCTTCCTGGGGTGTGCTCTGCATGACCCTGCCCCCCAAATCTCTTCCCCTTGGGTTGGCTCCAATGGCAGCCTGAATCATAAGGTGGATCAGTTAACACTTCAAACAGCCTGGATGAGTAATAGATTCTAAATCAGGAAGCCTTCTCTACCAGCAAGAGTGTTTATCTTGGTCTGTACATATTAACAAATGTATATATAGACGGTTGCGGTACACACGCAGTGTGTGGAATAGACGCCAAATCTCGGGGGTGATTAAATTCTGGGGTATAATGGTGATTGGTCATGGGAAACGCTTAGAGGTGATCAGACAGTGTTCAAGCCAGATACACAGCAGCAGTCGCTGAGGTGGTCGCAGGCTGGCAAAGGCCCAGCACGGCCTTCCCTCTGTTTATGACTACAACTTGCAGAGAGCTCTGAAATCCGTGACTCGTGCATCCTCACAGCAACGCAGGGATGGTTCGCATTTCATGAAGAGGAAGAAAGGCTGGAGAAGGTCACAGGGTGAGCCACAGTTAAACCAAGACTGCAGCCTAGGCTCGGTCCCTCTCAAGGTCACAGGCAGAAATGAGCCCACAAATGACCTCTGGGAAACAGGAGAAGTGTGTCCAAGGAGGGAAACATGGCTGGAGACGGGACCTATGTTAGTTTAAAAAAAAAAAAAAAAAAAGGCACTGCTTTTGACTGATTAATTCTCGGTGCTGGGTTATTGTTTTTTTGGTGTTTTGTTGTTTTTTTTCCAAATTGTACCCTCTTGAATTGCAGTAAATTAACACTTGCCACTTCTGTAATAAGAAAATACAACATATATAAAAGTTTTAAAAAGCAGATAATCAGATATTCGATTGAAAGGTGGTCTCACTTTCTCTAAGTTAGTTCTTAACACTGGAATTTTTTTAAATTATTACTTAATTTTTTATTTAAAAAGATTTTTAATATTAATTTAAAAATATAAATTTGTTGAACAACCAACAAAATATAAAATGAAAAAGGAACTTAAGACAATCAGTTATTTCTCCAAAACACTTTGGGGTTAATGGTGAACTATGAAGCAATTAAACAAATGTCTGAGTTACAGCAATAGACAATTTTTGTTTTAAATTCCATAATTTTTAGCTTCCCTTAAACCCCAACAAAACTGTTTTTAAATTAACTTGCTCTGTAAGGCTCAGAGCAGAGCTTCCCCTGGATGTAGGCAGAGCCTGTCTTTCATGCTGAAGCAGGGCCAGGCCGCCTGCGGGCACCCAGGGCACCCACCATGTGCACATGGCCCTGCCCGTCAGTCCCGCCCGTCACCTAATCCATCGGCTGCAAAACTCGGCAGCTGGTGAGGGCCGGAGGGAGTTAGGTAGCTCTGGTGTTGAATTGCCTACTGGCCACATGGTATGGTAAGTATGGCCGCTGTTTTTCCACTTGATGTGAGCTTTCTTTAAATAATTGCAGGCCTCAAGGTTGAGCCAGCAGCGGCTCTGCTGGGTCCAGAGCCCAAGAACCGCCATCCTGAGCCTCAAAGAGCACCCAAGGCCAGGGGTATCTGCAAACTCACTGACACTTTGCCTCCCCTATTAAAATAGGTTTTAGCTGAAACAGAGAGCTAAAAGGCAGCTTTCCAGATTTAAAATATATATATATGGTCCAAGATGGATAAAACAGTACTGTGGGGAAAAGGAAGAAATCAATTTTAGATAGAATCTATCAGTAGAGGATTTTGAATAATTGGCTCCTTGAAGAAAAAAAAATCTGGCCTGCAGTTCCTGATTTTCACCCAATCTTTCCACCCCCATGAGTGACTTATCCAAATGTTCCGTGATTCACTGGGGAGGTTGGAAATCGGGGATTCTCTCGCCTGGAGTTCCTCCTCCGTTCCACCTTCTCCTCCTTCTAAACCCACTCATTTAAGGCACATGATCCCATGACAAATTTCTTCCAACTTGCAGTTCAAAGGGAAGTCAGTACCTATCACCAGGACAGGGGATGCAACGGGGGAGTCCAGAACCTGCAACTGGCTTTGCACACTGGATGTAGGGAAACCATGTTGCCCGTTCCAGGTGTGACAGTTCCCTCGCTCCTCCAGTCTTCAGTAGCCAACCTCCTCCCTCTCTATCCACGACCTGGCAGTTCTGCCCCAAGCAGAATTTACAAAATTAAGAGACAGCCCCCACGAGAGTGAAATAATGAATCACAGCATGGCAGAGATGGCAGGGATGGCAGGGATGGGAGAGATGGCAGAGATGGGAGAGATGGGGAAACTCAAGTCCAGAGAAGGGGCCAGACTTGTCTAAGATCACACAGCAAAGGGGGACAGGCAGGACCTGAACCCAGCCTCCCAGGTACAATACTTTCACCATCTCCAGTGCAGCTACAAAATTCTCTCAACAAGACTTGTCTCTTCCCAACTCTAATGTCAAGGGGAATCTATGGAAGTCACACTCTTCTGGGAGAGTTGCAACTATTGCAAAACCACACAATAGAAGGATGTTGCAACTCCAAAAAGATTATCTCCTTAGAGCAATGGGGATCATTGCTCTAAGGAGATAATCCTGGGAACTCGGTCTAGACAAGGCACAGACATGAATGGCTGGGGGCCCCGGTCAAACACCATCCCTCCTCCAACAGGTGGACTTGGTGGGTGAGTCCCCGTCGAGTCCCTGCAACAGTGACCTTATTGGGCAAGACACTTCAATATCCCTGGGCCACAGTTTCTTCATCTGTAAAATGAAAATGAAAACCCTCGGGAGGATGTGAACCATGGATGTGAAAATGCTCTGTGAATTTCATAGTCACGTGCTAACGGGATAACAGGAGTAACAATAATTATAATTATGGTAATAATTACCATGATTGCATTTATTGAGGGCTTACTCTGTAGAGCTACTAACCTTCTTGCGTACCTGGTGGTTGTGTGGACCTGCCCCTACCAGCCACCAGGTATGCGAGACTGCAGCTTTATTGGGCAAAGGACTTCAGTCAGGACTGCAGGTGGGAAGCTGTGCCCCAGCCTTGCACCTCCACTCCACGCCTAGGGCCTGGGTTCGAGCTGCCCAGATAGCAGGGTGATATCACTCATTCCGTTCTGCCTGTGAGGCCCGGGGAAAACCTAGTCACTGTCAAAGTCACCCTCCCCAAGATTTCCCCACTCCCCCAGAGCAGCCTCCAGCTAGATTCTTGGGCTGGAAATCGTGGTGCTCCTGCTGGTGACTCTTCCGAGCAATTAGTATATCTGTTTGTTCTTCATCCTCACGGGAGTCTCCTCCAGCTCATGTCTCCCCCCAGTCATCGCTGCTCATTCACCAGCCACAGGACGTGCTGGGCCTTATGACAGGCTGCTCTCTGCCTAGGATGCCCTTGTCAGCAGCTCCTGCTCATCCCTCATACTCTTTCTGCTACCCGAGCTGTCTGGACACCCCGCTGCACTGGCCACCCTAAGAGGCCACCGCAGATCTGTTCTTCCTGGGACAGGGAATGGGCCTTGTTCAAATCTGCAATCCTAGCTTCCCTCCCAGAGGGAGTGATTGCCGCATGGATGGAAAAAGAGGCATCAAATGAGAATCTGGGGGGCTGTAACTCATGGGGTCTTCCAGTTTCCTCCAACAAACTGCCATCAAACCATTATTATTGTTACTAACACCCAGACACTGCACTAGGCTCTTCAGACAATGTATCTTCTTGTCATTTCAACCACCCAGTGAAATACATATTATTATCCCATTTCACAGGTGAGGAAACTGAGGCCCAGGCAAATTAAAGGACATGCCATAATTCATTCAGCTGCTAAATGGCAGACCCTGCCTGACTCAGAGCTCTGGTCTTCATCACTGTCCTAGCCTGCCTCCCACTGACCCTCAAAATCCAGACCTGGGCTGAGTCTATCACCTGGAACTGGCTGACGCGGCTCCTCCTCGGGTGGTCCCCCAACTGGATCACTAAAAGTTTGCAGTGAGGTCATCTGAGCAAAGGAGGTCCTTTCTTGTCATTCTGGGGTGGATTCTAAATCCCCCTCTTCCCTCTCATGCTTTTCACCACATCCTCCACCCACCTTGCTCTTCCCACGACTTGATTCACTAATCTGGGCCTACTTCCGCTCTGGGGAGAGGGCCTCTCCCTCTTTAGGTTCACCTGCTACCGTGCCCAGCCTCCAGACCACCCCCAGCCTCCAGACCACCCCCACCCGCACCCCCAGAGGTGGAAGACTGCCATATTCCCATGTAGCAGTGGTCCACAAAGTGCACGCCAGGCAGCCACGCCCTCAGCCACGAGGACAAAGAGCAAGTGCTGGAGAAAGCTGGAAGGTACCCTTGACTGCACCCACAGGACCAGGAGGAGCGGCTGCCCAACCCTAAGGAGAAAGTGGTGTGAGGTCAACAGGGCACTGGGGCATGGCTCCTTTAGGGCAAGGCCCTAGTCACACCAGCCCGCAGGGCCCCTGGGGGCTTTTGCATGGCTTGGTCAGCAAAGGAGCTAAATCCCCAGGCCCACCACTCACCCTCTGAGCCTCAGGACCCTCATCTGAGATTGGGGCTAATACTATTTATCTCCTGGGGTTGTTGGAAGTGAGCTCAGCACAGTGGCCAGTACAGATTAAGAGCTCAACCAGAACTGAATGAACTCATTCATTCAAGAAACATCCAACAAACACCAATCATGAACCAGCCCCTAGTCTCGGCCCTGGGGATACTGGGGAGCCAGACAGGCAAGTCCAGTCGTCATGGAGCTTCCGTTCCCACAGGGGCAATGGGTAATCAATGAGGAACAAATGCATAAACAAGGAAGTGTCTGGGAGAGGTACATGCCTTAAAGAAGACAAACGGGTACTAGATAGAAAGTGGACCGAGTGGGGTGGGTGGGGGGTGAGGAGAGGCCTCTCTGAGGAGGTGATGTCTCAGCAGATGTGGAGGTGAAGGAGCAGCAGGCCACGGTGCAGCCCCGCATTCCCGGAAGAGGGAACAGCAAGTACACTAGCTCTTGAACTACTTCTATTATCACTTAAGCCACGCCCTGCCCATAGAGCAAAAGCGGAACATAGCTGGTCGAACAGCAAACTGGGCATCAGGATAAGTGGGTTCTAATCCCCTCGCCTTGCTTTCCCTAAACCGCCCTACAGCCTGGGACATGGAGCACCCTCTGATCTTTAAGGGTCCCGATAAATAAAATGATCTCCCATCTGAGCGTCCATAGATGGCTTGCATTCTCCCAGGCTCCCTCCTTTCCCCCTCTTCAAACCCACTCACCTCTGAGGTCATTGTGAACCCCCCCTCCACCACCACCACCTCCTGAGTTGTCCCACAGGCAGAGACATGGCTGAGGATCAAAGAGATCAAGATACAGGGATAAAGACAAATATTTGAAAAGTGATTCACTTCAGGATCCGATCAAATCCTTCCCTGAGCCTCCATGTCTCCATCTATAAAATGGGAATATTCCTCTCCTCCTGCCCACAACGCAAGATTGATGTGAAGACCAAATGGATATGCCAGCTAAGGAAGGCACCCTGCTTTACACAGGCCTTATACAGATCGGTACGGCATGGTCATCTGTATCCTAAGTGCTACCCTATAATCTGGACAAAGGCAGGAAAGACAGAGGGAGGAGGGGACCAACAAAGTTAATGCCAGACACTCTGCAAATAGTACCTGCTTGTTTAGGACCAAAGCAGGGGCCGCCATGAGAGGGAGCTTCCTGAAAACAAAGAAGCTTAGGGCCTGCTCTCAAAGATTCTCAATCAGTAAGTCTGGGGTGGCCCCCATGTAGAACTATTATTTTTTTTTTTAACTACATCGTTGATTCTGATATGCACTCATGGTTGACAACCACTGATTAGTTCTACCAACGGAAGGAAGGTAGGACCTATTATGATTCCCATTTGGTAGCTGACTAACTAGAGCACAGAGCAGCTGTCTCACTCCGTGGATCACACAGCGATTAAGTCATAAAGCTAATATTTGAACCAGATAGTCGGTGCTCATTAATCACTAAGCAACATGGTTTCTTGAAGCCAGTCAGCATTTTTCAAAAATGATTTGAGAGAGAGAAACACTGATTTGTTGTTCCACTCACTTATGCATTCATTGGTTGATTCTTGTACGTGCCCTGAGTGGGGATCGAATCTGAAACCTTGGCATACGGGGATGGTGCTCTAACCAACTGAGCTACCCAATCAGCACCTGCCACATACTTTTTCTACCACCTCGTGCAGCCTTGGAAATACAAAAGACAACATCTCACATTAGGAGACAGCATTCACTTTCGAAGAAACTTTTTATAGCTACACCAACTCCTTAATCATCTGGCATTCTCAAGGAATAATGTGTTCTTGCAATAGCTAAGTTTATAGCTGACTATGAAACTTTTCCTGTTTTTAATAGACCTCCTATTTCAGACGATAATACCCAAATGCATGTCACTCTTCCTTGCTTCCTTGCACAGAGAACACTGAACAGAATACACCTTTCCTTGGGGAGGACGCGCTGCCGCGGACCCATTCGCTCGGTACTTGCACACAGTGAGGTACTCAAGACCAAGGGGCCTCCTTGCCCCTTCACTTAAAGGACCCAAATGGCCTTCGGTGACACAGTCCACGTGTTTCTGACTCTAGTGGAACCACACCCCTGACCCGTGCCTGCAGAGACACACACTAACAGAACTAACCTGCTGGTTCTAATGTCACAGAGGCCAGGACAAGACTGCCAGGCTTGTAAGAATTATGCCTAAACTAAGAGCTAATTGGTCCTAAGCAGAAAGGGTGAGGGGTGATCAGATGTGGGAGGACCTGAGTCTTAAAGGGAAAGATTGGTATGGCATGGAGTTCATCTTCTTGGGCTGGAGAGTGGGTCACTGGTCTCAAGTGCTCCCTCACCTCTTTACCTCCCTGGATCCCCCCTTTCTTCCTCTAGAATGGAGGCCAACCTGCCCAATCCCACTGGAACCAGCCACCGGGCAATGGGCATGAGCCCAGTGTAAGGTGCTGGTTTCAATCTCTTTGGAAGGTGTAAGGACATTTGACCAGATGCCTTCCTGCAGATATTGAGACTCCAGAAGCTCTGAGCTCCTCCCCAGTTGGGTCTGAGCAACGCCCTACAACAGACTGGATTCCTAACAGTGGTTTAACATTCCACAAAAACCTGCCCGCTGGAAGTATGTTCTGACAGAAGGTTCTGGACACTCCAAAAAGTGTTTGCATTTCATTCCTTTGTGGGCAAGACTAATCTTGGAGACAAGGCAGTGGAGTCCTGTGGGGACTGGTACAACCCCCCTAAACTTCCTTCACCCATACATCCCAACTCAGCTCCAAGCACAGAGACTGGGTCTCTGGAGCCAAGCAAATGGTTGGTGAATTTTCTGAAAGATCAAACAGCATGTGTTTAGTCATTCAATATTCAACAAATATTTATTGGGGGGCCTACAGTGTGCCAGGAACTGTGAAGGCACTGGGGGTTTGATGGTGAACCAACTTGATGAGGTTCCTTTCCTTAGGCAACTCCAGTCCTGGCTGGGTAGAGAAGAGTAAAGAATCTTATATATATAAAAGCCTAAGCAACTGAACCACTGGACCGATTGCTATGACGCGCACTAAGCACCAGGGGACAGACACTCGACACAGGAGCTGCCCCCTGGTGGTCAGTGCACTTCCACAACCAACTTCCTGCGGCCGGCCAACCTCCCTCAGTCCCTCCCTGGGATGGCCGGCCAACCTCCCATGGTCCCTCCCCCAGGCCAGCCAGCCTCGATCTGGGCAAGAAGGCCCTGATGGCCCCAAATGCCATCCAGGCCAAGGAACCCCACCCGTGCATGAATTCGTGCACCGGGCCTCTAGTAACTACATAAACAAAGGTTATCACAGGCTGGGATCAGAGTTTTGCATTTAACAAAGTTCCAGAAAGGCCAGGGATGGGGACAAACCTGGCACACAGTGCACCCTGAATAAATGGTTATTCCCTCCCCACACAGATCCCCCCAAAGCAAATCCTCTTCTGCAGCCTTATCTCAGCTAGCGGGATGCCACTCTGAGCCAGCCCCTTGCACTCCACCTTCCTCCCACATCCCACTCACTTCCACCGAGCCCCCCACCAGAGCCAAGAGCAGATGCCTCCTCCCTGCTACCCAGCACCCCCATTCCAGTCCTTTCTACGTGCCCAGTCAGATTAGGGACACTGCAGTGGTTTAGGCCATGTGCTCTGAAGCCAGGCAGACCAAATCCCAGCCTTTTTACTTACTATCTGCCTGGGTGATTTAGGGCAAGTCCCTGGACTTCTCATAGCTTCAGTTTTCTTGTTTGTCATAGTACCAACCTCACCAGGTAGTTGAAGATTAAACAAGAACTAGGAACACCTAACCCCAGTACCTGGCACATTCCAAGTGGTCACTTAAGGTGAGCTATGTTCTATGATTACTATTATTAACAACAATACTAATGGAAACCTTTGCTGACTCCTCACTGCCTGCCAAGTCCAAACTCCTCACCAGGATATTCAAAGCTCTCCCTTGAGCTCACTTCCCCTCTGTTTTGTTTTTGGTAGGTTGGAGGGCAGGGTGATAGATACAGAGTGCAGGCAGAGCATACAAGCTGTGGATCACAGAGCAAAAAGGAGGCCACTTCTGAGAGGGGGGATTTGGGGAGGTGTCCTTGAAGGGGATGAGGACAAAAGTCTCATGGTAGAGACCCTCATGGTTGCCTAGTCTAGGGAAGGAACTGCAGAGCAGCAACAGCATCACAAAGTCTGGAGTTGGCCTCAGTCTACTCAACTGTAAAATGGGGGTAACAGTGGGGACTACTTCATGGGGTTCCTCTGAGATTAAATGTGATTGTACATGTGACTAATTCACTCAGGGCCTGGAAGAGTAATTGCTTGAAAGGGTTAGCAGTTGTTAGCTGTTCTTAACACCATAATTGTTAAAGGATGAGGTTGAACAGGACACCAGGCTGGGAACACCTAACCCCAGGGTCTATGTTAAGAATATTATGTTGTCCTGCTCTTGCAGCAGTGGGTCACACAGTATTTGATGAGTAGTTGGATGGATATGCATCTGAGGCCTTGAATGCCATACCCAGGAGTCTGTTTTGCCGGTTGTGCAGGGTGGGCCTGCAGATGTTTTGACCTGGGGTTGCTGTGGCCTGGGATGGTGGCCAGTCATCCTCAGTGCTAAGGAACCAGGGCAGGGTACCACACTTCCCTGAGAGGAGCCTGAGACCAGAAATAAAGGCTCAAGCAGCCACGTTGCCAAGGCTGTTTGCCATGGCAACATCAGGGCCCGGTTTCTACCGTCTCCCTCTGCTACATGACTATGTTCTGCCAGGCAAGCACAAGGAAAAAACACAGCCGCAGAGCTGCTGGGGAGCATCCATCTCAGCCAACCAGGGCTCGCCCGGCTGAGTTCCCAGACAGTGGGTCCCAGACAGTTGAGTCCCTGCCACACAGAGCCAGCCCTGGCCACGCAGACAGCAGACGGGGGTCTTGTCCTGCCGGGGCTGGGTGGTCTGAAGGCATCCCTGGTCTGCTTCCAGTCTGTTTTCCTCACTTCAAGGTAGGGGCACTGAGCAAGATGGTCTCTAAAGCTCTCTGAACTCCCTGAAAGCTCAAATTTACATTAATGTATTTACCTCACTGTCATGGTCATCATCATAGCGGCTACCAGTTACTGAGCGCTTACTATAGGCCCGGCAATGCTGCAAGCATTATTTATCCTCTGCAGTTATCCTAAGAACCTACTATTATGATGTCCAATTTTTAGGAGGCAACTTCAGTCAGAGAAGACACGTGCTCAAGGTCACACAGCTAGTAAGTGAAGACCCCTGATTTAAAGCCTTGGCAGTTAAACTCCAAAGCCAGAGCTCTTAACCTCTATCTGACATTTCTTCTCCTCACTTGAAGTGGCATCTAACTGAATTTGGTTTCCTCAAAGTCAGTATTATAACACTTGCTAAGGCTGGATAGATTCCTCTTCAGTTACCCCCAAGAAGTTTAGGGGGAAGAACATAACACTCAGAAAGAGGAACCCAGGGTCCCCAGACAGGATCAAGGGCCTAGAGTTTGGGTCTGCATGACATTTGACTGTTTTTAATACTAACAATGGCTCCTATTGACTGAGTATTTGTAAACACTTGACAGGCATCAATTAGTCATCACTAAAACCCTTTGAAGTATGTGCTACTATTAGTCCCATTACCTAGATGAAAAAAACTGAGGCACAAAGAAACCTTGTGCCAAGGCCATGGAGTTCAACCCTGGGATGCAAAACCCTCAGCTACCAAAAGGAATAATGGGGCAAAAGTTTGTTTTCTTACCTAAAAGACTGAGCAGTAATTACAGCCTTTGAGGATAACTGATCAATGGCTTTGCCCTCCCATTTGTAAAAGTCACTCTGGTCTCCTAATCTAGACCTGGCAGTAACTCAGTTTCTGCCCTAAGGAAAGGGCAGGGTGGGAGCCCATGAATCCAGCTGCCACCAGGAGCCTGGCAATCCTATGCCTAGCCCAGCAGTGTGACCTCAGGCCAGGCCCCTCCTCTCAGCTCTGTGAACCCAGGCTGCTGACCCTGCAGCCCCGTCTCTGCCATTGGGTGGTCCTGAGCATCTACTGAGAAAACCCAAGGGCAAATGCAAGGGGAGAGGTGAGGCCTTTGGGATGAGAGCAGAAAGAAAATGATGCAGCCTGTCCAGGGCTAGTGGGTGGGCTGCACCCCAGGGTCCCACAGCCACCACAAAGCCCAGCTACCCTGCACAACACAGTCTCTCCAAGACTACCCCCCCCACCCACCCACCCCACCCCCCTCTCTCTCTCTCACACACACACACACAAAAGTCCTGATACTGAAAAAGAACTGGCCAGGGAGTCAGGGACCTGGGCCTCCTCCAGCTGGGTGTCTTCTCCTGGGCCTCCGTGCCCTTTCTTTGGGTAGATCTGATGCTCTCTAAGGGCCCTCCCAAGCCTGGGAGGAGAGGGAGCTGCTCAGGGGCCAAGATTCAAATCCCAGGTTAGATGCTCACTACTGCAAGACTCTGAGTAACTTACCCTCTGTGCCTCCATTTCATCACTTACTAAACAGGGAAAATAGAACCAAGCTCACAGTTACTGGGGAAAACCATGCAATAGTACTCAAAAGTCTTCTGGCAGATGCACACTGCAGAAGTCACTGATGACAGATGTGGTGTGAGGGTGGGTGGACAAGCCACGGGTCTAAAACGCCTAAAGCCGAGTGATGAGGCCATCGGGATGTCCTACACCATTTTTGCCACTGGGTCCTTCTGTATACGTTTGACAATGTCCATAGTAAAAGGTTTAAAATACCAAGTTCTTTTCAGAGAACCTGACACCTTGTCATATGAAACTTGCTTCTGCTCAAAACCTCGTCTCTTTAATGGATAACCACAATGCTAGTCTAGGCTAAAAATACGATTTCTTGCCCTCCTAGATAGAGCTGTCTACCCAGTCGGTAAGGATAAAGGAATGCAGGTACCCCAGGACAGTAAGTGGCACCCTCCACGTCGGAGGTACCGGCAGAGAAACAGGTAACTTAAAAGTTAAAAGGCTTTCCAGAGAGGACAGGTGTGAGCAGAAGCTTAAAGAGCAGGTAGACTATGAATGCATTATAATGGTGAGAGTGCGGGTCTGGGGAGGATATTCCAGGTCATTCCACAATCATCGATTAGTCTGTCCCTTCTCAGGAACACATGGACTGAAGATACAAAACGAGAAGCAGTGTCTACCCTGAAGAGGCGCATGGCCTAGCACAGTGGTCGGCAAACCCATTAGTCAACAGAGACAAATATCAACAGTACAACGATTGAAATTTCTTTTGAGAGCCGAAAACCGACTTCTGCGCATGGGCCACGAAGTTTCAATCGCACTGTACGTGCGCACCCGCACGTGGTATTGTGTGGAAGAGCCACACTCAAGGGGCCAAAGAGCCGCATGTGGCTCGCCAGCCGCAGTTTGCCGACCACCGGCCTAGCGTATCTGTTCACTCGGGGAGGATGTTGAATGACTGCTGTGTTCACGCACTTGTCTATTCACTGTGGGGAAAACACGCTGAAGGAAAGAAACAACAGTCCTGCCCTTGTGGAGCTTCACAATCTGGAGTGATTTCCTGAATAACACTTAACGTGGCCTGGATTAAATGAGATGCATCTATTATTTGGGGATTATTGTTAGGTGCTTTACAGCCATTTTGTCATCTGATGTCCATTGACTCCCTGCAACAACCTTATAAGGGAATACTTATCTTTACCTTTACAGATGAGGAAAGAGATGCTCAGAGAGGTTATGGGACCCACCAAAGGTCTCCCAGCCAACAATTTGTAGAACCAGGACTCAAATCCAGGTAGGCTGACTTCAAAGTGAGTGCATGCTGCCGCACATGGGATGCAGCTATGCCCGGAAGTGAGTGAGAAGGTGTCACCAAAACAACGGGTTGGGAGCTGGGGCTTGCAGGATGATGGAAATGGTGGGAATGGAGACAGTGCACACAGAAAAGAAGAGATTGAGCCGAGGCTTCCAGGAAGAAAATTCATAATCCTGTGTGGACCAGGATCCCAAAGGGAAAAGCACACAACTGAGGATAAAGGTGGGGGCCTAACTCTCCAACTTCAAGTACCTGAAGGCCCTTGAACATCAGGTTTACTTTAAAAACTTTAATTTAATTTAATTTAATTTAAGTTAAGTTAAGTTAAAAGCACTGGAGAGCTATGGGTGATGTGTGAGCAAGGGAGTGACTTCAGACATGCACTCTAAGAGAACTGATCTACCATTAGGGCCAAGGACAAGTAGAAGAGGGTAAAGTCTAGTGTGGCCAAGATCTGTTTGGTAGTAATTGCAGGAATCTAGTTATGAATAGGCAAGGACCTAGACCAGAAGAGGGGGAGAAGAACAAGAAGTTCAATCCATCAACTGCGATCTTACATCAACTGAGTGTCCATAGGATGAATATGAGGTGTATGACTATCCTGGAGGAGGAGAGATAGTAAACTCTACTCATTATCTTCGAAATGACTTTATTTGGGTTTTCTTCACCCTCGCATAACAAGAATTATGCTTCCCATTTTTTACATTAAAAAAAAAAAAGATTGAATGGGCCAGCTGCGGTGGCTAGGATGGCTCAGTGGATTGAGTGTGGACTCATGCACCAAGATGTCAGTGGCTCAATTCCCGAGTTGTGAGCTCAATCCCCAGTGCGAGGCATGCAGGAGGCAGGCGATCAATGTTCCTCTCACATCGATGTTTCTATCTCTCTCTCCCTCTCCCTTTTTCTCTCTAAAACCAACAAAAACATTAAAAAAAAAGAAAAGACTGAATGGATGGGTGTTAGCTCTCTACTGGATGCTGCCCTTCTAAAGTGCTTCAAAGAGAGAATACCAAGTTTTCTGAGTAGCAGGCAGATGCTCATTTTATTTACATTACCTAATGCCCAACCCTGAGAGTTAGGGCCTATCAGCCCCATTTCACAAATTGAGAAACTGAGGCCTAGAGAAGCAAAGAGATTTCTGAGTTCTGTCTTCACTCTATACACTGTGCCTCCATTTGCTCAAGGTGCTGGAAATACAATGAAGACAGAAATAGAAAGCTGTCCCTAGCTTCACAGAGCTTGGAATCAAGCAGTCTGGAAACCTCACCCATTGATCCTGCTTCTTCTACTTACTCTACAGGTAGTGTAGGTAGAGGGTCATCAGCTGGTCAGTGAGTTCTCTGAGACTACAATCCTCATCCATTTAATGGGGATATAGCACCTACTCTTTGTAGAATATTTATGAGAATGAAGCATAATGATGCACGTTGAAAGTTCCACAGAGTGCGTGGCATCTAGAGGATGCTCAATAAATGTCGTTGCGGATGATGATAGTGATGAAGTGTTACCTGCAATGCTCTTGCTATGGCCTAACTTCTAAGCCCAGGCCCCCATCTGCAAGGCTGCTTCTGACCCACAGCAGTATCCTGTTATTCCAGAGAGAAGGAAATGGGTGACTCACATCCAGGAGCTTCTGGCTGGCTTGCACCAGCTGGAAGAGGATGGCCCCAAGGGGAAGGGGAAATATGAGCCCCCCCCCCCCCCCCCCCCGGGGCCCAGTTGCTGGGCTATTGCCTTTCCTGGGTTCATAGGCATCCTGATCATTAGCACCAGTGAGAGAGCCCCAGGGAAAGTAGCCTCTGGGCTTCTCATAAAGCCAGCAAACTTGTCCCCTTCTGGGCTCAGGTGAAGAAGTGACTCCCCCTGATCTCACACAGGTGAAGGGTGGACAAAGGCACCCAGCAAAGGCTGCAACTTCAATTTGGTCCTACAGATGGCTAGGCTAGAACTTAGACTTGGAAAAGAAACTGTTCCAGACCTCGCAAGTGAACACAAGGACTTCAACCCATTTTTTCAATGCTCCATGTGGTTGAGGGGCCCCTTCTGAGAGCTCCGATCCAGTTTTAGAACAATGAGGGGAGAGGATACCAATTGAAAAATGGGCCAAGTTTTTACAAACACAGCATTTTACAGAACAGAACCATAAATGATCCATAATCATTGGGGGAAAGGTTGAGCATCACAAGTAATCAAAAAAAAATACACATTAAAACAGTAAGAGTGACAGAGAATTTATTGATGAACAGACTGGTTAAAATGAAAATATCAAGAGTTATCTGGGAATGGTGAACCAGGCATTTCCACACAATGCTGGTAAGCGTGTAAATCAGCACAATCTTTCTAGAAAGCAATCCAGAAATGTGTTTACCAAACGCCTGCATAGTTCCTTTGACAGAGTAATTTCACTTCTAGGAATTTAAATGAAGGAAAGAAGACATATGCAAAGACATTCATTTCAGCATGGCTTACAATAGCAAAAACATAAAAACAGCTTAAATGACTAACAATAAAGGACTAATTAAATACATTTTGGTTCAACCCTCAAAGAAATACTATATAACCATTAAGATATTACGATATTAAGTAGGATATTTATTATTGAGGAAAGGTAGTCACAGTATATTGTTTGGAAGAGGAGGGGAAAAAGCAAGTTATGACAGTGTGATTCCAAGTTACAATTAGTATATAAAAGAATGACTCCATTTTTCTACAAAGATATCATCAATAAGAATCAAGAGGAAAGAAAAAAGTCTGGAAGTATACATTAAAAATAACAGTGGTTATC
This sequence comes from Cnephaeus nilssonii, assembly GCF_951640355.1. Taxonomy (NCBI): domain Eukaryota; kingdom Metazoa; phylum Chordata; class Mammalia; order Chiroptera; family Vespertilionidae; genus Cnephaeus; species Cnephaeus nilssonii. Next base: position 87,959,660 of record NC_137076.1, on the reverse strand, counting down.
TTTGGGTAAGATTACATGTTTTCAATTTATTTCTCTATGCTTGCCAGTATTTTTTACGAATTCTACAATTAAATATTTTCAAATGATAAGGGGTTGGACCATATGATTTATAAAGTTCCTGCCAACTCTGACATTTCAGCCATATATGACTGATGTCCCAAGCGACTTCAAACAACCCATATTTAGTGTGGGCTTACGGTGTGGCCTTCCGAGCCTAAGTCCTTGCCCACAGCTGCAGCCCTCTGCATTCCTCTCTCTTCATACTCGCTGCCCAGCTGTCTCCCCAGCCAGCCTGGGAGCTTCCCCTGAAATTCATGTGCCTCGCCAAGAGCTGAGCAAAGGAACTCAGCACAGTGACAGGTGCCATGGGGGCACAAAGAGATGAAAGGCACAGCTCTAGCTCTAGAATCTTACTGGGACACAGGACTCACAAACAAAGAGCCTGGTGGTATAACACAGACTAAGAAAACCAGAGGAAAGAGAAAGAAAGCAGGGCAAGCCAGGCGGGGAAGGCCTGCGAGAAGAGGCCATGCAGGGTGGGTGGATGAGGGCATTGCAGGCAAGGGGCACAGCCTGGGCAAAGGTGAAGCCAAGCCAAAGTCCTTTGGAATACATGTTCCAAACCTTTCCAAGAAACTTTCCCAATCCTTGGCCTGCTGGGTTTCTGAACTTTGGCCCGAATGAGTAAAAGCTGTCTCCTAAACAGAACTCTTCCCTCCGTCTAACCCTGGATTAGCCACCAAAGGCAACTTAAGTCTTTTGGATAAAGACAACACGTACCTTCCCTTTTTATTCACTTACCCCACCCCTTCCAATGGGAGAAGAGGACGGAGAGGAAGGGTCTGGGGAGGAAAGAGAAGTGCAGAAACCAGACATCTCACATGCAAAGAGAGCTCACCCCCACCACCAGGCAGCCTTCGCTTCTCTTACCGACACACCAGCAGCCCCATTTGACAGATGGAGACAAGGAGGCTCCCAGGTTAAAGGGGCTTGCTCCAGGGTCACCCAGCCAGAGAGTGGGGAAGGCGACTCCACTCAGGCCTTCTGACTCCAAGTCCAGTGCTATTTCGAGGTAACACACAGGACCTGGAGTCAGGAGCCCTGGGTGGCTCTGTCACCCACTGGCTGCATGGTCCTGCACAAGTTGCTCACTCCTCACAGCCTCTATCCCCAACTGTAAAATGAGGAGGGCTGGCGATGGCACGCCCAAGTCCTCTTATGCTGAGCTCCATAAGCCTTCTAGGGACGGCTGCAAAGCTCTCCCTATCAATTACATTTCCCAAGTTGGGCCGGCGAGGATCGCCAGAAGATCCTCAGCCTGTCACGTGGTTAAATAAAAAAAGCAAACGTCCCAGATTAACTTTCACTGCACTCCTTCTGCTGACACCTGATTACCCAATTTTCTGGTCTCCTTGGGTGAAATATCCCTACTGGGTAGGCCCGCTGGGGGGCTAACAGGGCAAATAATTAATTATTGGTGAACCAAAGAACCCCGAAGATGGAGTTAAAACCTGGAGTCGGGTCCAAAACGGTCAGTTCTTGCTCTGGGCCCCTGAACAAGTCTCCGGCTATTTCAGGCTTTCTTCACCCGCGTCTGAGTCGAGAGGCTTGGAAACACTCCCAGACCAGTGCGACGGCGGAGGGCAGAACTTTCCCAGGGGCAACTCCGTCCCGCCCGCACCTAGTGCCCCCGGTCCCCCGTGGTCCGCGGGGGTGGGAGACCAGGGGAGCCGCGGTGGTGCTGGGACGGGGATCTGCAGTCCGCGAAGACCTGGGCTCTGCGCTCCGGGCGGGTGACGGCGCCGGCGACCGCCACGGAAGCTCCACTGCGGTTTCGTCAGAGGTAAAGGTACGCGCCCGGCGCGCGCGGCGTGTGCACCCAAACACACACACACCCGCGCGCAGCCCGCTCCGCACACACTCCCCCTCGCCCTGGGAAGCGCGATCACCCGTCACCAGCCCCCTCGGCCCGACCAGAACCCACCCAAGCGCACCCGCCACCGACCACGAGGCCCCGCGGCTCCCTGACGCATGGACGTCTGCAAGGGACGAGGGCTGGCCTTCCCCGGCGCGTGGCGGGCTTCCTCGCGGCGACACCCAGCCACGCCGCGCCATCCCAGCCGCCAGCCGGGAGTCGCCTCCCGGAGTCCGCCCGGAGCTGAACCTCTCGGCCGCTGCGTCCCCTCCAAGTCGCGTCTCTCGGCTAGGAGTCAGCTTGCAAGCCTCTCCCCGCCCACCCGGTCCCATGACAGCTGCTGCCGCCCAAAGACAGGCAGATTACAACAAGAAGCAAAGTTTCCCTCTCGGCCCTCCTACCCCCGCCCCCCTCCGCCTCTTCCCCCCCCCCCCTCCCCTTCAATGTTATGCAAAACGAGCCGGCACTGGCGCTCCGGCTCCAGGTACCAAACCAGCCTTCGGGAGCCGCACCCGGTTCCGCCGGGCGGCCCCTCTCCTCGCCCGGGCGTGCGCCCGCATCCGGGGTCTCATTCTCGGCTCTGCCGCATCCCCATTCTCCCGGCTTCCTGCAGCCTGGTGCCCAGAGAAAAAGCCCTAACTATGGGGCCAAACTTTATGCTTTCAACAGGCATGGGGTTGGGTCAACCCCGGGAAGGGGTGGGGGGCGCGCACGCCGTGTTCAGGCATTTTCCGCGGCTGCTTGAACCAGCAGCCCCCGTCCCCTGCCCGCCGCCTCGGTCTCTAAGTCACCAGTTTCCGAGGCGCCCACTCCCTCTCCCCCCGGCACACCAGAGCACCCTCTCCTGTCACGCGCGTGTCGCCGGTGGGGCTCCCAGGCGCTGCCAGCGCCGGGGACTGCCGCCTCGGCTTCCCTTCCCCCAGCATCGCCGAGCGCGCACCGGGGCCGCGCGCCGCAGGGGGACCCAGGCGCCCCCAGACAGTCATTCCGCCCCCATCCTGCCGTCCCCCGCCCCCCCACCCTGGGCGCTCCGCCGAGAAGCGCAACCAGGAAGGTGCTATACCCGCCCGCATGTCCACGTGCCCCTTAGACCCCTATGCCTTTAGCGGGCAACTGGCTGGAAACTCCGCGCTGCGGGCGCCGCTGAGGAGCACTGGGCCGATGGGGAGTCGAGGGGGAACCGGAGACTGGAAGAGCAGGTGACTCCGAGGACGGGGGTAGGCGCCCGTGCCGGGGCCACAAGTCCACGTGAAAGTACGGCAGCAAGTGCCGGGAGCCTGAGGGCGCGCCTCCAGCACCCAGAGCTAGCCCGAGGGTCCCCCACACCTTGGCGCGGCTCCACCTCCCCAAGGAAACGCGGTACACCCCCCTCTTCCAGCTCCGCTGGCAGGAGGGGGGGTGGCGGATTCCAAGAGACCAAGGCTAGACCCTCCTCAGCAGCCTAGCGCCCACCACGCTCCGGCTAGCGCGGGGGCCGCCAGCCCCCTGCCCCCTCAACTGAGCGTATCGCAGGGTGCACGGAAGGGGGCTCTGCAGCCTGGAACCCCCTATCCCCTCGATGCGCCCACCGCTGTCTCCCAGCCTCCGCGGCTGCCGCGGCAACCCCCGCAGCTCAGCACCCCTGGCCCCGGGCCCGCGGCCCCAGCGGGCCGTACCTGCGTGTCGGCGAGATAGTTGAGGAAGAAGGAGGAGAGCTCTTCGTCCAGCAGCGCGCCGCAGTCGTTCCCCGCCATCTTCCAGCCGCGGCTGCAGCGTGCGGCGGAGTCAGCGCCGAGCCGGCCGGGGGGAGGGAGCGAGCCGGCGACGGAGGGAGGCGGGAGGAGGGAGCGAGGGAGGCGGAGGGCGGAGCTCAGGCCGCGGCTGCCGCAGGGCCCGCTGGCTGCGGGGGCGGGGCCGCGCGGAGCCGGAGCCAGCCGGGGGTCGCGCCCCCACTTTCTTGCTCCAGGTCTGGAACCGTGATCCCAGCCGGCAGCCCCCGGCCCGCAGAACAGCTCCTGAAACGGGGTGACGGTGCCCCAGCCTGCAGCCCGATTTCTGCGCAGCAATGCGGGCAGCCCCCAGGTTTTGCCAGAGCGAATCACGTTGCCTTAGCGCTGGGCGGGTCCGTCTAAACAACCTGCTTCTGCACTGATGGGGAAACTGAGGCCCGGGAAAGCCGCGGGCCACGTTTGAAGCTGCAGTACGCTTCAGTAGATGAAAGGCAAAGCCTAGATCAGACTGCCCCAGAGTTTCTCCAAAGCCAGAGAAAGAGGGATACCATAGTTCAAAGGTGGAGAAATCAGGGAAGGCTCCTCAGAAGGGGTGGCATTTTTACCTTTAACTTGAAGATGTGTTGATCCATATTCTGTTAGGTTTGGCGATCTCTCTCTCTCAAGTCTTCCTTCAATCCCCTAAACCCCTTCCAAAACAACAATAAAAGAAAAACAACAACCTCTCTTACCATGGCCCACAATATCTTGAAGTGTCCAGGCTTCTGCTGACTTCCCCAGGGCCACCGGCCTTCTCTAAGTTCTTCGGATGAACCATCTCATAATGGGCCTCTACACACCCAGTACTATCCCCTGCCCAGTGACCGTTCACCTAATAACCACATCTTCAGGGCATCCTCCCCGCACTGCCCCTCAGGCTGTCAACCCGATCCCTCTTTCCCCACCCCCACCATGATGGGCTTTCTTAGCTCTGCAGACCTTCATTTAAAACACTTGGTCCTATTTGCCAATTTACATTTGTTTTCAGTAAAAATTTGGTCTACATATCTCTCCTTACTAGACTCCAAGACCTAGGGAAGCAGGGCTTGAATCGGCTTTCCACTTGCCATGTCTCCAGTGCCTGGCACAGAGTGGGCAGTTCATAAATAATGTGTTAGCTAAAAACCGGCATGGTTTTGATTCCCACCACCCACTACCAGCACCACACACTGTATAGATAAGAAACCTGCCCAGAGTCAAAAGTGCACATAGACTGAGTGCCTGAGCCAGAATCTGAACTCGGGCTTCCTGGCTCCAGCCTTGAACTCTCATCATCATGACCTGCTGTTTGCCAGGCAGGAGATGAGGGCATGGCCAGGATAAAGTCAGGAAAGGCGGGAGGATTTAGACCTGGTTTATTGGGCATGCCTGCCTCCTGCTCTTCCCCCACCTCCACTCCCAGGCTGCCCCACCCTGCCCTAGCGTGGACTCCCTCCCAGCCAGAGGAAGAATCGGGGAAGAGTCCCAGTACACCTGCTCAGACTTGAACACCAGGGCAAGAAAGAGCCTCCTTCTCCCATCTGAACTTCCCAGAACCCCAGGGTGTGATTTCACTCTTTGGGCTTCAGGCCAACGCACTTTTAAGGAACAATGAATCCAACAGAGCGTTCACATCCAGCCTGGGAGTCAGGAGTCCTAGGTGCTGGACCAGCCCTGCCATGTTTTGTTCCAATCTTGGGCAACTCAGAAAGTTCAGCGCACGGGGCCCTCTAGTCAGACTGCTGAGTGTTGAACAAGTCATTTTGTCTCAGGCCTCAGTTTCCTCATCTGCACAAGTGGGGATCGTAGAGTTACTTACTTCATCGGGCTGTTATGATGACTGAGCAGATAATATATGGAAAATGCTTGGCATGGTGCCTGACCTCATGGGAAATACACGAACCTCTCTGGCCCTCTGTTTCCTCATCTGTAACAGTGGCAATACAATATGTATCCCTTAAAAGCACTGGTCAGTGCTCCTTGCCTTTCTTCCAGCGCTTATGGGCTGCTGGCTACCTCGGACTCCAGTAGATCTAGATTTGAATCCTGGTGCTCACCAGCCGTGTGCCCTTGTCACTTACGTAACCTCTCTGGGCCTCTGTTTCCTCCACCCGGGGGTCTTGGGAGATTTGCACGAAGCAATGCATGTAAAACAAATTGCTTGACTCTGAGCCTGGCAGAGTGGAAATTCTCATCCCCACGGTCACCGTCACCAATGTCCTCGCCATTAGCAGTAAGGACTCGAACTCTCCGAAAGCCCATGGACACCAGTCAGAGCCCTGCAGGACCGTATCCAGCGATGTTTCTACGAGATCCAGCCTCAGGTTGTGTCCCTTACAGCCCAGAGGCCAGACTTGGAGGGTTCCCAAGGCCAGCCATCTCCGGCCGTGACCTTGCAGAGCTGCCAGATCGGATAAGGCCTCCCAGGGAAGGCCTCAACAGTGCTCACCCAAAGGTGTTTGTCTTTAAAATTGGGGTTGATAGAAAAGCCAGAAATTGCCCAGCTTCAGGAACTTTCGCCCCAGTCACTGTGTCCTCAGGATGGAACTTCTGGCTGGCAGGAAACTCAAGTGAGAAGGCACCTCACCTGAGATATCTAGCTTCCTTTTCAAAAGCCTCTTATCCCAGGAATTCCTTCATCAAGGCCATCCACAGCACCAGCCTCATCACCCCCTCTAGTCTATGGAGGAATTGGAAATTCTTCATTGAGATGAAAAGCTCTCAAGAAATCTAAGGCGCTGTCTGCAATTTGCTTACCCTCTCTGGGGCCATTTCCTTACCTGGAAAATGAAAGGGCTGGGCTAAATGACCCTCTCCTGAACCTTCCAGCCTGAATAGGAAGGCAGTTTATAGGTAGCAGCCAAAACTGTGCAGTGTTTTCTGTCCTGGGCATGTGCTAGACACCTGAGTTCGCATCATTTTGACAATCTCGAGAAATCGACATTGCGATGTCCATTCTGTGACTGAGGAAACTAAAGCTTAAAAGGAGTTAAAGAGATTAGCCCAAGGCCCAGCAGTTAGAGACACGCTGAGATCTGAACCCAGGTCTGTGCTTGGTCCAAGGCACAGTCCCTGGAAAGGGATTGAGAAAAGCCTCACGCTAGGTAACCACTCTCAGGAACGGTGGCACATTTCTTATTTTATGACTTTCAAGTGAAGGACAATAATAATGCCAAGCCTGGATTTCATGTGGCTCAACTCCTATCTCCTCAGCCTTTTTATTGGCCTCGCCTCTCCCGAGATTAGTGAGAGTTCGCCCTGCGCATACTCCGGGTGAAGCCCAGACTCCTCCAGGCTCCGCGGAAATGGCTACAGCAAGATGAACCTATTTGACTTGAATATTACAGTCACTACCGACAAATGCTCAAAAGTAAAAACATCAGCATTTTCTCCCTTCTGGTAATAGGAGAATGCTTTCATCAGACACACGCTCCAGCCGTGGCTCTCCAACTCTGGAGGGCATGACAGTCACCTGGGCCCTGTCGCTAGAGATTATTATTTAGAAGTAGTAGGCCTGAGGTGGGCCTAGGACTCTGCATTCAATACGCTCCCCTCGATGACCTGTGGCAGGAAACTACCCATCATTCAGCAGATGGTTAAGGAGCCCCTACTATGTGCCAGCCACTGTGGTAGGTGCCATGGGTAAATTGGTGAACACAACAGCTGCCATCCCTGCCCACATTCTATTCAACACTAGTGCTTAGTAAATTTTTGTTGAATGAGTGAGGGAGGTGGGACGTGAGTCTGGATAATCACTGAGGTTTCCTGCCAGCCACCCACAACTCTGTAATTCCATGACCCAGGCCAGGGAGCCAGACACACACCGATTTCCCAGCTTCTGTCCAGGAGGCAGGGACTCCAGCCAAGATGAATTTAAAAGGCACCTGTACTGTATTGTTAATTCTGAAAGCCAGCTCTACCTTCCATTGAGTGATAAGACTTACGGACTGTGGAGGGGCAGTGCAGAGCATGTTAGCCACTGACTTTACTGTCCAGGTTCAAGAATGTGGAATAATGAAGTGGGAGGCATAGAAACGTGTTTTTTTCCCCTCCTCATCTGCCCACAGAGCAAAAAATATCCTAGACAGGGCCCTTCTTAAGCCCATTTGATAGATGGAGAGAAAAAGCCCCAGATATGTGAGGTTTTTAAATAGAAGCATAAATACTATCAGTTTATTTTATTTATGTGTGTATGTGTGTGGCGGGGGGGACGGGGGGGCGGTGCGGTATGCACCAGAACAGCAACACTTAAAGAGACAAGTCAACTGACATGAAAGGGCAACATCTAAATTTAGCAGCCCTATCAAATAAGGCAAACCGATGGCAAGAGTACTGGACTACCTGTTGTTTACACTGTCACTTACTGGCTTTGGGACCTTGTGAAAATCAGTCCTTGGTGAGGATCATCCTATCTGTACTCCCTGACCTAAAGTTTTGTGTGGATCAAGTTCACTTGCAAAGAGCTTTGAACTTTGCATTCATTATCCTAAGTCATCAATAATGCTCCTTTGGGGGGATTTATACTAAGGGTCTGATTCAAACGATGGGAAAACTATAGCATGATGTATACTTTGATAGATAGATGTATATATACTTTGATTCAATAAATAGAATCAAAGTATATATATTTTAGAATCTGCTACATGCGGGCACTGCTGCAGACCCACAAGTGATACAATCTTTGCTCATGTGTAACTCACAGCTCTGATCTCCACAATGTGCAGGAGAGAGGAGGCCAGTCAGCATGCAGTTTGCTGGAGGGGCAGGGGGCAGGGGGCGGGGGGGGGGGGGGGGGGGGACACAAATTCTTCCAAGGAGGAAGTTGTGGGGCTGGAGAGGATGAGGGACCAGATAAGAGCTGAGAGAGGAGCCCAGGGGAGAGGTGGAGTCTGGAGCCAAGACAATGAAAGGAGGAGCGATGTGGAGAAGAGGATGTGTTAGAGCCATTGTTTGGAGTGGGAAGCAATAGGCTTGGGTCATAGTTAAAAAGTGGTGTTTCTGTCTTCAGTGGATGATGGGTCTTAGAGGAGAGGCAACTTGTGTGTGTGTGTGGTGGGGGGGAGTCCCTGTCGGGGGGTTTTCAGATGACTGTGGGCCATCCAAGTGGAGGCATACAGGCAGAACACACTGATGCCAAGCAAAAAAATGGGAAATAACCTCAACATCGAGGAAGACAGACAGCTGGGTTGTGCACCGAGTTACACACAGTAGACAAAAGCTCACACGTGCACAAAGACCTGTGTTCACTGCAGTGTTTTTAATTGTGGTAAAAAAAAAAATAGAAGGTACTGGAAAAAATGAACTGTGGTGAGATCACACACTGGAATATTAGACAATAGTGAAAATCAATAAAATCTACACGAACCCACACAGATAAATCACAAAAACAATACGTGAGATAAGCAAGCAGCCTAAGGACACACACAGGATTATGCCACTTATGCAATATGTTTAAATACACAAAATAACACTCCATAATGCTGGCCAATACCTGGGTATGAAGTAAAAGCATAAAGGTGGGACCGCAGAGACCCAGACCAGGATTAGGAAAGGCAGAGGAGAGGGGGAGCCAGACCTGGCAGCAGGGGTGCGGCCTGCGCAGGCACACCGGGCCCTGCACTTAGAAGGACCGTGCTGGGTGGAATGCTCTGCGGTCACCGTCTTAAAATTCATAATGATTTTTGAAAACATCCCTGCATTCTCATTTTGCTCTGGGCCTTGCCATCTATGTAGCTTGTCCTGGGAGGATTGGAGTACATTGCACAGACGAGAGCTCCAATGATACCTTGTAATGCTTCATTTCCTTAACAAATCTCAAAAATATTTTAAATATTAATATTTGTTGAATCTGTGCAGTGTATTGTTCCTTATGCTCTTCTGTATGTTTGAAGTAGTTTATAATGTAAGAACAGTGACAATGCAGTTATGTGTGATGAAATACCCTGCAGAAGGTAGAATGCTATACGGAAAACGCCCAGAAAAACATGTACAACATGAAGTGAAACGGGATGATAAAACATTTGTAAATGATTATAGCTCTCTGCATAGATGCACATGTAAAGTGTGTATTTTAGGGTGACATAACTGTGAACAAATGAAAGATGATTAGGATGGCGGGAATAATTTCTTTTAATATTTTCACTTGTGTTGTTACAATTTTGTTTTTATAATAAATCAAGTAAAATGTAGCTGGCTTTCTGCTTTTTATATTAAGAGCCAGCTCCTCTGATAAACTGTTTCAGGTGCTAAATGTGTTATTTAAGGAACAGTTACACACTGGAACAAATATTTTGTTGACTCAAGATCTCAACATAAAGGAAGAGCTATGAGGGTGGACCTGTAGGGAGTCTCCCTTCAAATAAGCTCTAACTGGGACTCAGGTTGGAGTCCCTCTGGCACTGAATTCACATTTGGATTATTCTCTTCTCCACTCTGACACTCAGATTCCCAGTCTGCACAATGATGGGCTTACCCTGGATCAGCCATCCCAAACATGCCTCGGATGGGTGTCTTCCCCGGGCCTCTGCCCTGACGGTGAGGTGCTCTGATTCCCTCTCCCGTTTGCGGGAGAAATCATCTGGGCCACGTGGAGTTTGGCAGCAGAGGTGGTTGGAGTCAGGATACTGAGAGGAGAATCCAGGTCAGTAGGCCACCCCAGGACCGCTTTATATGGGGTGGAATCTCCTTGGCTCCTGGAGCAGCCAGAACTGCATAGTCCTAGGGAAAAGGCATGGCCTCACAGGCATGGCAAAGTATAGAGGGCACAGCATGGCATTATGGGAACAGCACAGCATCATGGGCACAGCACAGCATCATGAGCTCAGCATCATGGGCTCAGCAGCACAGCATCATGGGCACAGCATCATAGGCATAGCATCATGGGCATAGCAGAGCATTATGGGCATAGCCCTGCTCTTTAGCTTTCCTGAGAATAATGACAAATACCACAGGGGATTAAAAAAAAAAACACACAGCTTCTATCAGAGTTGCTATATTATTTTTCCATTTTAAATTACACAAGTGGCCCATATTTATTTTATTCTTATATTAAAAAGTGTAAATTAATTACACAAGGAACAGCTAAACTTCTGTGACCAGCCCACCCAATACCACTCCCTCCTCAGAGGTGCCCACTGATCGTGTTTCACAAGTGGCCCTTCAGACCTTTTCTTTGATTTACATACTTATTTTGTATAAAAAGGCTCAAAGTTTTGCGTGGGAGATTTTGTTTTTAATGAAAAGGGAACCTTATTGTGATTACTGTTTTGTGATTTTCTTCTTAATGTGTTTACAGGTCTTTTTATATCAGTACATACAGATCTACCTGATGCCTTTACATTGCTGTGTGGTACTCCCCAAAGTGCGTGTGCCACGGCCCTGATTTGTACCTGTTATCTGTCCTAATTCTGGATTTGTGTTCTCCAGGTGGTTATATGGTCCTGGTGATGTCACTGATGAATATGCAAAACTGGGGATAGAAAAGGATGACAGTGGACACTTTCCTTTATCCATTCAACCAATGGAATGCTTACTTTGAGTATATCCTTCACCTTTTAATACAGAATCAAGCCAGATCTGCATGTAAGAGTTTAGCAAATAATATTAATCACGTGGCTACACTATTTGAAATTCATTCATCATTCTTTCATCAGCAAACTACTTTGTGTCAGGCATTCTACTAAACTTTGCAGGATGTTAGTTGCAACTGCTCTTGTTGCAATGACGGAAAACCCTACTGAAACTGGCTTTAACAGATAATGTATTGGCTTCTATAATTAACACATTAAAAGGAGGAATGTTGCCAAGAAGATGTGGATGATCACTTCTCAGTTCTGCTTTCCTATGTGTTTGCTTCATTCTGCATCTTGGTGATGGCAAAGCGGTGTGCTCCAACACTAAGCCCCATCCCCTTAGCAAGTCCAGCAGAAGGGATTGTCCCAGTTGACCAGCAAAAGTCCAGAATTCATTCTGATTGCCTCAGTTTAGCTCAAATGCCCATCCCTAAGCCAATTCCTGTTTTGATTGGCCAGCACTGGGTTACATGCCTACTTCTGAATCCAGGAATCAAGCAGTTTTATATAAACCCCCCAAACCAAGGTTTCTCAACAATAGACCATTAATTTGAACAGGAAAAATTTATCTCTTTTTGCTAACTTTTAACTGAAATTTAGCATTTCCTTCTATTATAAATGTGCAAATAAGTCATAGTAAATTAGTAAAAGTACCTATAACTTTATCACCAATAGAAATCACAGATATTTCATTTCACATCACAGTTGTCATAGATATCTCAAAATACAATTTATGTTCATCACTATTTTTAATTGATGATAGTTATTAGACCAACTAGATCTTGTTATTTAATGTGTTAATAAAGAAATATATTACTATATTATAAACTTGTTCTTCTAATCATTTGATAGCTATTTCAATATAATTGACTTCTTTTAAATCACATGTTGTTGATATTATGTATTTAAAAAAACATTCATCTGAGGAGAGGTCACTAGGCTTCTATAGACTGTCCAGGGGTCCATGACACACAGAAAAAGGTGTCAATATAATATGGGGAAATCAGGCACCTTTAGCAGAGGGAGAGGTGTTGAGTAGGCAGAAATGACAGATGTCTACTCCACAGGGGTACAGAGGAGTGTCAGATAGAGCCTGTTAGAGAGAGAGAGAGTTAGAGAGCCAGTTAGAGAGAAATGGATGTGAGAGACACATTGATTAGTTGCTTTCAGCACAGACCACGATAGCAGGGGGCGGGGCGGGGGGGGGGGGGCAGTGAACCCACAACCCAGGTATGTGCCCTGATCCAGGAATCAAACCCAAGAACCTTTGATGGGCAGGCTGACATTCTAACCATTGCACAACACTGGCCAGGGAGGTGGGTATATATTTTTGATATAAGGTGCCAAGAGGAAAACAGTGAACTTGTCCTTATTCTGTAAGATTCTTGAGACAGGGACCGTGTCTGTCTGGTTCATGGCCATCTCAGCGTCTGGGCCACTCAAGTAGGTGATAAATCAATGACACCATGCCTGCATCTCTGTGATGTCAGAGTTCAGGGTGGAAGTTTCCCTGAGCTCTCTGTCCTACCTACCCACTCCCTCTCCCTAATCACCCCTAGCTGGAAAGAGTGCGCTTCCCTGTCTTCCGAGCTTACCTTACCACTATTAAAACACTAATACCTTCAGTGAGAAAAATTTATTTTATTTATTTTTTAAATATATTTTTACTGATTTCAGAGAGGAAGGAAGAGGGAGAGAGAGATAGAAACATCAATGATGAGAGTCATTGATTGGCTGCCTCCTGCACGACCCCACTGGGGATTGAGCCCACAACCCGGGCATGTGCCCTTGACTGGAATGGGACATGGTACCCTTCAGTCTGCAGGCCGATGCTCTATCCACTAAGCCAAACTGGGTAGGGCAGTGAGAAAATTTTATAAGATCAAGACCAGGGACTGGGTCTTCTTCTTGTTGTCCTTCTTCTTCTCCTCCTCCTCCTCCTCCTTCTCCTCCTCCTCCTCCTCCTTCTTCTTCTCTTTCTCCTCCTCCTCCTCCTCCTCCTCCTCCTCCTCCTCCTCCTCCTCCTCCTCCTCCTCCTCCTCCTTCTTTTTCAAATTGGTCCATATAGCCCAGCTGGTGTGCTCAGTGGTTGAGCGTCAACCCATGAACGAAGAGGTCACAGTTCCATTCCTGGCCAGGGCACATGCCCAGGTCGCAGGCTTGATCCCCAATGGGGAGCATGCAGGAGGCAGCTTATCAATGATTCTCTCTCATCATTGATGTTTCAATCTCGTCCTCTCTGAAATCAATAAAAAGAATGTATATTTTTTTAAAAATTGGACCATACAAGAAGAATATTGATATTGGGCTTAATTAAGGAAAATGCCTGTGGTGAAGTGGTAGGAAGATGAAAGGAACAAAGGCAAAGATGGAAGTTGGAGTTTTTAAAAAGTCAGTTCAAATTTTAGCTCTGCCACAATCTGTGCCCGGAGGCAACTGGACCTATCTAAGCCTGTTTTCTCTCTGTCAGTGGATTTGAGCTCACTCGTGTTACCCTTGTAACAGTCTGAGCCTTTTGCCACTGGTGCGTGCCTTTTAGGCCACGCGAGACCACACGGGTCCAGGCTGAGGGGAGAGGGCCACATGGTTGAGGTGCTTTGAGGGTCTGGATTTGGCTCCATAGGCTTCCCTGGGTTTGCTCAGCTGGGCCCAAAGCTGGACAGCTTGACAGTCAGGTGCCACCACACCCAAATCTTAGGTATCCGGGAGCAGAGAGATGGGGAAGGATCAGCACCTATTCTGGAGTGAGGACGTCAAGGAAAATAAAACTCCTCGATTCTTTCTGCTTCTAATTTTTCTACCCAAGTTCTGCCCAAATGAAAAAGAGCTGAACTCTTCTTCAACCTGTCCTCCCCCATCTACTAGTGTTTGTCTGGTTTTAAATCTTTCTGTCTTTGTTTTGACAAAACTCTCAGTAATCAGGACATAGGTGGTGCCTCTAGTCAGGGACTGGGTCTTAATGTTAGATAAATCAGACCTCACCGTGAATGACATAAAGTAAGTGATCAGGAAATATTTGTTAAATTGAAATAAAGCCATAGAACGCGGAGATTTCTAACAGCAGAAAATATTGTTTTTAAAATTACATTTTTTGTGTGTTTTTTTTGTTTTTACAAATAGCAAGCAAGCACATGGAAAGATGCTCTACATCATCAGTCATTAGGGAAACAAATGTCAATCACAGTGCAATACCACCACCCATTTTAATCATTTTAAAGTGTACGATTCAGTGGCGTTTAGTATATTCACAGTGTTGTACCATCATCACCACTATTTCCCCATGGTGACTAAAAATTTAAAAACATATCAAGTGTTTGCGACAATGTGGAGCAACTGGAACTCTCAGGCAAGATTGACAGGAATACAAAATGATACACATGCAAAATGATGCCACTTTGAAAAATAGGTTGGCAATTCTTTAGAAAAGTTAAACTTTTACCTTCTATATGACTCGGAAATCCCATTCTAGGTATTTATAAAATAGAAACGTTTAAAAAGTAGGTGTCGCTAAGTGCATATGTAAATTATCATAGCAGCTTTGTTAGCAAAATAACAAAAACTGGAAAGAACCTAAATGGTGGGTTGAATAAACAAACTGAGCGAATGAACGAGTGGTGCTAAAAGCTGTTCGATGGAATACTATTCAGCAATCAAAAAGGAACAGGTTTCATGCAATAACATAGATGAATCTCAAATGCATTGTGCTAAGGGACACATACCAGACTCAAAGGACTAAGTAGTATAAACTCCTTTCAAATGGAATTCTAGAAAAGACAAAATTATCGTGACAGGAAGTAGAGGCCAGGGGTGGGAAGAGCAGATTGGCTACAAAGGAGGACAAGCAAACGCTGACACAATGGAAATGTTCTGAACTGTATTGTGGTGGTGGTCACATAACTGTATCCATGTGCCAAACTCACTGAATTTTCCACTTACGTTGGTGCATTTTATCCTATGTAAACTATGCTTCAATAAAGATGAGCTTAAAAATTCGTTAACTATTGTTTGTTTTAAATACGGATTGCTCTTTGAAGTCGTGAGTATCCTGTCCCTGGAGAATTCCAAAGACAGGCCAAATGAATATCCGTCAGGCATGCTGTAGAGGGGATTCCTGAGTTGGTTGGAAGCCCAGAATAGCTGGCCGTTAGAGTACTCAGGGTTATGGAATTTAGGCTTAAGGTCAATATTGCCTAATGTGTAGTAGCAAAAACAATGGTCTGGGAGTCGAGAGCCATTCATTCTATCATTCATTCATCATTCACCAAACACATACCATATGCCTAACACTGCTCAACAGTGTTGAGCTTGAGCTAGTTTGAGTTGGGTTTCTGTGCAATCATACCTAAAAGAATCCTAACAAATATAAGCCCATTACTAGGTATTGAATTGAGTGGTACTGTCTGTAAGTGCCAGAGGAGACCAATGAGGGCCTGAAGGAGTGAAGGAGACCACCCACTTACCTCCATCTCCATTGCCACAGCCTCGGTCCAGGCTGCCATTGCTTCTCACCCGGATGATTCCAGCAGCTCCCTCAGTGGTTTCCCTGAGTCCACTCGAACTTCTCACATAGGAAATTCATTCCATACATAGCAGAGGCTCTCAGTGGCCACCTGAAATCTACAATCTGACCCATTGCCCTCCCGCCTAAAACTTCTTCCATGGCCTCTCATTGCCCCTGGTTAAAGTCCAAATTCCTCAGTGCGGTTTTATAGGACCCTTTGTGACCCAGCCCTGGGCCAAAGGAAGATCCACTGGGAGGTGTTGTGGCATCCCTGTGACAGGTGTGGGAATAAGGACAGGAAAGGATGGCATGGAGAGATGTTTAGGAAGCAAACACCGCCTGGGTTCTGGCCCTGGCTGTACTGCATCGGCCTGTGCCACCTGAGCCTCAGTTTCTCCCATCGTGGCTGATGACACAGGTGATCTCAAAGAGCTGTAAGTGTGTGCTCTAGGTATGCTTCCTGGCTGCCCCGCTGCCTCTGTCTCTCTGGGGGTCCCCCTCACTGAACAGACATGTTTATAGAAAGATTTTTATCTGCAGATATGAGTCACAGATTACAACTGGCTCAATCTGCAGGAGGCTTCACAGCCCATCCTGCTGACATGATTCTCTGCCCAGAGGAGCTCAGGGGTCATGTTACTGACCTGAAGTGCAAAAGGAAACCTGGTGAGTGTCCTTTGAAATGGGAGAAGAAGGAATGCACTTCTAACCACTGGCACTCTCCTGAACATAGTTCCTGGAATCTAGCAAAAGGGAGTGAACGGGAGAGAGAATGCTCCAATTTTTTCAGCTATTTCAGATGGTGTGTGTCCGAAGCACTCAGAACACGACTGGGGAGGTATTTCCTTCCAGTCAAATGGAAAGGTCACCGAACTGGCCGTGAATCAATGGGCCACTCCGCCTTGGCTTGACCTTGACAATGTCACTTCAGCTGCAGCTCAGTTTCTTTACCACCCAGTCAAACGCAGTAAAGACAGCTCAGGCTCATTGAGTACTTCACATTATTTTTAATTTCATAGGCATTACATGTTCATTAAAGAAAATGCAAAGCATAAATAATCATAAAGGAAAAACATTCCTTAACCTCACCATTGC
This sequence comes from Cnephaeus nilssonii, assembly GCF_951640355.1. NCBI lineage: Eukaryota > Metazoa > Chordata > Mammalia > Chiroptera > Vespertilionidae > Cnephaeus > Cnephaeus nilssonii. The sequence goes on along the minus strand of NC_137076.1, from coordinate 87,942,851 downwards.
AACAAGAACAGATGTTTTTCTACTTTAACCAAAATGGGGTTGCAATTGCACGTTCGGTCCTGCACCCAATTATTTTCCTTAACAATATATTGTGGACCTCTTTCCACATCATTAAATTTTCTTCTACATTATGATACTCAGATGTGACTGGATACCCATGGGTGTTCTCTGATTGAGGCCAGTCTCTGTATTTCATTTCACCCTTCAAAAAACATCCAATCCCCAAAGCACTGCCAGGCACCGTATATTTTACTGAAGACTTTGTGAGCCGTGGAGGAGAGACTTACATTGCGCGTCATCCAGTAAACACCCTCAAACATCCCACTTGATAGCTCTCTTCTCTCTAGAAGCTGACTTTCCTGCTCCCCCCACCCACAGCCTCTCAGAACCGCTGCTAGCTCTTCTGGTCCATTTGTACATGCCTTGCAGCAAAACAATCATCAGTGGCATTCTTCCAGGATGTCCCTGGGAAATTAATTTACAGCATTTATTTATTCATTCTTTTAATAAAACCGAACCCCTATGACAGGTATTGTTTTGGGTGCTGAGAGATGCATCATTCAACAAGAGAAAAATAATTTGGTTCTCACGGGACCTGTATTCTTCACTGTTTACAACCCTATTGAAGGAAGTCTCATAATATGTTTCAACAATCGTCTCTTTTTGGACACCTATGTCATTTCCCGCTCTCCACCTCCCCGTGGCAAACAACACTGAGGTGAGCATCTTTGTGGTTTAGGTTTGCATTGCACTATTTTTAAAAACCTTTCCCTTGACAGGTCTTGCTCTTGTAAAGACAATCGAAAGAGATTGTACTGAAAAGAAAGGTAAGGGCCAGGAAAAAAACATTTCCTCAATGTTACATATTTGGCTACTGGGTGTCAAATAAAAAGAAGAAGAAGAAAGGAAAAATACCGTTTCAAGAGGACAACTGAAGTCACTAGAGCTTGAGCCACGTGAGCTTTGAGTCCTTTCCCCTTGAGCAGCAGCTGTCATTCACATAGCACTCACCATGAGCCACCAACTCCACCCATACATGTCATTTAACCTTCTGTAAGAATCACCCCCATTCCACAGATGGGCATCTGAGAGCGAGTGGCAGTCAGGGCGTGGAACCAGGTGGGTCTGACACCAAAGCCCGCACCCAGAAGTACTCCTCTACCCTGCCCCCCTACTCTGTGTCTGATTCCAATCCTAGCAAACTTGTCTTAAAAATTGCGTAGGAATTTACTAGTGCTTCTGTCAAAAACCTTTCCTAGGCAGACCAGTAGCTGTTAGTCTAAGTGGGTTGTTGTTTTTTTAGCATCATAATATCTTAATAATAAAGATCACTCTCGGCGACTTTGTTATACGTTACAGATAATCTCACACGCTACTACCTCATGGGCCCCTCACAGCAAATGCTCATCCTTCAAGGCCTCACCAGAATCTGTTTCTCCAGAGAACCCTCTCCAAAAGTCTCCAACCAATACGTTCCCCTCCTGAGCCTCATGGGCCACCGTACTGTTGTTCTTTCAGGTTGGATTGTTATTGTCTACTAGAGGCCCAGTGCACGAAATTTCATGCACTGGGGGGAGGGGTCCCTCAGCCCAGCCTGAGCCCTTTTGCAGTTGGGGAGCCCTTGGGGGATGTCCCACTGAGGGCTTAGACATCTCAGCGCTGCCATGGAGACAGGAGAGGCTCTGCCACCACTGCTGCACTTGCAGCCATCAGCCCGGCTTGTGGCTGAGCGGAGCTCCCCTGCACTGACCACCAGGGGGCAGCTCCTGCGTTGAGCGTCTGCCCCCTGGTGGTCAATGCACATCATAGCGACCGGTCGTTCCTGGTTGTTCTGCCATTAGGGTCAATTTGCATATTACCCTTTTATTATATAGGATGCCTGAGAATGGTGACAGTCTTTTTTACCCCTGACATCAGGCACAAGGCCTGGCTCACAGCACCCACTCTACAAAAGTTTGGAGGCACTATTGCTTGCACTAGGTTCCTCGAAGGGAAATAAGGATTAGAAATCAGGGTTTGGGGAGGGGAGAGGACAGGGAGCGGGCTGGAAGAGGTTAGCGGGGGATGGGGTGGGGGGTGGGGAAGGACCTATGTAATACTTTCAACAATAAAGATTAAAAAAAAAAAAAGATTTCAAATAAAAAAAAAAAAAAGAAATCAGGGTTCTAACTCCACTTCTTCACCATAAGATTTTTTTTCCCTATCCCACTTGCTTTGAGCTCAGCTTTTTCAGGTAGCGTGAACTCTGCCTGATGTAAAAAAAAAAAATTAACAAAATACTAGCAAACAGAACCTAGCAATATATGATAAGAATTAGACACCATGACCAAATGGGATTTAGCCCCAGGAAGGAAATGTTGCATTAACATCTGAAAATCAAGTAATGCATATGCCATTTATCCATAAACTAACAGACAAAAACCACACGATCATCTTGATTGATGCAGAAAAAGTAGTTGACAAAATTTAAAACCGTTTCATGATAAAAAAACAAACAAACATTCTGCAAATTAGGAATAGAAGAGAAAGTCCTTAACTTGATAATGTGCAGCTACAAAAACCCCACAGTGACATCATACTTACTAATGAAATACCAAACGGTTTCTCCCACCTCAGGAACAGCGCAAGTCTGTCCTCTCTCACCATTTCTATTCAACATTGTACCGTGAGGTCTTGCCGGGGCAATTAGGCAAGAAAAGGAAATAAAAGGCACCAGATTGGAAAGAAAGAAGTGAAACTATCTCTGTCTAATTTACCTTTTCTACTAGTATTTCTTCGGCATGGTGGGCAGGAATTAATTCATTTCAGCCATGCTTACTAATTACCTTAAGGGACAGGGAGGCCTGCACTGCACTCTGAGGACACAGAGTTAACCCAGATTTGGGGACTGTCCTTCAGGAGTGTCTGGGCTGTTTGGGAAGACGGGGTCAACAAAGCCTATAAAACGAGGTGGAAAGTGACCAGAGCCACGTGAGGGCCCAGATAAGGAGGGTCCACGGCATCTCAGAGGAAAGGGAGTCATTTCTCTCTGGGGCTGGACCCAGGGATGGTCCCGGAGATGGATTTCACCAAATTAACACAGTAGCAAGAACAAGGCTGCCTGGTTCAGGCGCCAGGAACAGCCCAGTGTGCCTACAGTGGGTGGTGAGTGAGGGGAGAGGCAGGATACGGGTCCGGGTCTGGGCAGGAGAACTGGAGTCCAGCATCCACACTCAAGAGCTGAGGCTTCAGTCTGAAGTGTGGGAGGCTTTTGAGCACAGAGAGATCTGAGCAGATATCATTGGGGTATGTAGCCCCTATGTTTCCTTCATTCACTTGGTGGATGATAAAAATCTTCCGGAGAACTTGATAAAATACAGATTTCCAGACCCAGCTGCAGAGGATTTTGAGTCTGACTTTCTGGGAGGTGTTGGTGGGTGGCGGGGTGACCGAGGGAGTGACACGAACGGTTCGATCCATTCCTCATATCAAGGCTGAGCCTCACCTCATGCTAAGTCCTCTGCTGCTGTGGGTCAAAACCTACCTCCTTCAGGTGTATCAGGGGTGGGGTGGTAGACACAGCGTGGGGATCATTCCTGTGATATCATGTGTGAAAGGGTCAACTGGGTCCCACCCCCATGACCCCAACACCAGTGAACCCGCCCGAAACACAGGGGACCGTGACTACCTCCCTCCCCTCAGCCTCGTGGGAGCTGGAGAGAGGCAGGCTGGCCAACTGGCAAGAACTTTGGCCTAGTGTTATCACTGTTCCTAAGAATTTCAAAGGTCTTTTATGACCATGAGGACAAAAGTCAGCTCCAGCCATTAGCCACTGATTAGTCGTCACCACACCTTGGGCAAGATCCTTGCCCCTTTTACAGAGAGTGAGGTCTCAGGGTTATTCTAACAGGCCTCTCGAGGATGCCAAGACGTCTTATCAGACTCCCAGAGAAAACCAGCTTCTAAACTAAATAAACGTGTGTGTGTGTGTGTGTGTGTGTGTGTGTGTGTGTGTGTGTGAGAGAGAGAGAGAGAGAGAGAGAGAGAGAGAGAGAGAGAGAGTGTGTGTGTGTGTGTGAGGGGAGGACAAATTTACACTTAAAACCAGGATTCTCAACAACACAATGGTCATCACATGAGGCAAAGGAGGTGTTAACTAACCTTAAACATAGCTAACCTTGTAAACACTTCACAGTACATACATACTGTATATCAAATCGTCCCATTGTACACCTTAAACTGACACATGTTCTATGTCAATTATATCTCAATAAAATGGAAAATAAGTAAACAAACAAGTCAACAGCAAATCAAACCAGGAGTCCTCCTCTCTGGCCGGAGTGGCAAGAGCAACCTGTATCAACAACTTTAAAAGGGTCTAGACCTTTGGTCCAGCATTTCCATTTCCAGGAACCTCTCCTAAGGAATTAATCTTTAATGTGGACAAGGCTCTGGACACAGACGTGTTCATTGTAGCATCATTCACACTGGCTGAAAAACGAAGTCAACCGTGCCGATGCCGGCAATAGATGAATTGCTAACACTGATGGCATTGGGCTGTTGACAGGGCATTTGTCCTGCATTATCTCACTGAATCCTTGCAGGAGCCCCGTAAGGTAAATCCTGGTATTAACTCCGTTTTGTAGGTAAGGAAACGGGGGGGGGGGGGGGGGGGGGGAGGGGCGGGGGGGGGGCGGCACAGAGAGGTTAAGCAACACACCCAAGATTGCATAGCACAGCAGAGCCAGGATTTACAGTAACATAAACAAATGCTTCTGTTGAAATGATTTTTATTAAAAAGAATCAAAATTGATATATGGAATGATCACACTATAAAACAACAACAATAAAAATGATGCCGGGATTTATTTTTAAAGGCTTCAAAGAAATACGCCATAATATTACAGCAGTTCTCTTTAGGTACTGGGTGTGTGACTGTGGGGCCCGGAGGTTCTGCTTTTTTCTTCTTTACACATTCTACTTTTTGTAATTCAGGGAGAAAAAGAATGTTTTGTTTGTTTTTAAATTGGAATTTAGAATTGAAAATGTAAAAACCTGGTTCTGAACTGGATGAAGCTTAGGCGACAGAGGAGCTGTCCAGGGGCAGCCGGACCTTCCCAGCAGCACCCAGAGGACCGCGGAGGTTTCTGATGGGCCCACTTTGGTCTGACCCAGCATCACCTCGGAAATGTGCGGGGACAGCAGAGCAGAGACAGGGAAAAGCTCGGAAAACATTCCAGGAGAAAACTTCCAAACCCTTGGTCTCAGACCATGGGAACAACCTGGGAGATTTTCCAACCACATGTCTGAGGACAGGGAGGCAGAAGGCATCTTTGTTTCCCTCTTCTGTCTGCGGGGTGGGGACTGGCAGGCAAATATCAAGGTCCCCTCATGGTGGCCACACCCGGGGAGGGGGGCAGGGCAGGTGGTCTCTGGGCTAGCCACCTTCTCCTGTGTCCCCCAATATCTGTGTGCCCCTTCTTTTTATTTTAATCCTCATCCGAGGATATTTTTTTGTGTTTTGTTTTTTTTTTCTTCTTTTTTTAGAGACTGAGGAAGGGAGGAAAAAGAGAGAGTGAGAGAGACACAGAGAGAGAGACAGACACACAGAGAGAGAGAGACAGAGAAACATCAATCTGTTGCCTCCTGCATGTGCCCAGAACAGGGATCAAACCCACAACCTAGGTATGTGTCCCGAATGTAACAGAACCCGAAACCTTTTTTGGTGTACAGGACGATCGACTGAGTGGCTCAACCAACTGAGCCACCCAGCCAGGGCTGTGTGCCCCCTTCTTTAAAACGGACAAGCAATGTTTGCTCGACCTAACACAAAGCATGAATAAAAAATTCTCTTGAAAACTTTGTTTTTGTTTGTCTGTTATACTATTAGAGTAAAACATTGTGCTTGTTGAACACACACACCTTGCAAACAGCCCCACGGCCCTCCTAGGGCGGAATCCGGAAGCACTGTGCCCTCTGCGTGTCCTCGCTCCTCCAGCCAGTCCTGAGGGCTGGGGACTGGGGAGCAGCTTGGCAGGCAGCGCAGGCCGTCTGAGGGCAGCGGGAGCGTCTGGGCCAAGGAGGCTGCAGAGAGCAGGCCAGAGAGAAGGGTCCAGGGCTGCTGGGAGGTCAAGGTCAGGCCAGTACTGTTTCACCAGCTGCCTAACACTGGTGGCTTTATGTTCGACAACTCGGTAACTTGAAGAGCTTTTCCAACAGAATGAATGTCATTAGAGAAAATGCAGGGTGGAGGGGGGGGGGGGGATGAAAAAAGAAAAATAAAAGTTTAAGAAAAGACCAGTTCTCTGATACCCTTATTTTATTTAAAATCCATTTTATTATTAAATATATTTTTCCTTTGAGAATAAGCCATGAGGAATGTTCTGTGTTTACTTTAAACATGTGTGTTGTTTGAATGTTAAAAGGAATACCTGCCTTATTTATGTTAAGTACTGTCTGTTGTTAATTTGGTAAATACAGAATAGGGTAGAAACAAACAAGAAGTGTTTTGTTTTGACTTAAAAATATTTTGTCCTATGTTTTGAACCTTTGTGTTTATGACATAAAAGCAGAAAACAAGTATAGTCTTTAAAAGCACACGCTACCAAATTAAAAAAGTACAGAGAGGGGTGGCTGCCGCGACGAGTCAGCCTCCTTCCCTTCTTGTCCTGCTTCCCAGCCACCCAGTTCCCCTCCCTGGGGAAACATATTCTTGAGGTTTTTAAATTCATTTGGCAGAGAGTGTGTCTGCATTCGCAAATGTATGTACATGCGTTCTTTAGTAATTGTGTGTGTGTGTGTGTGTGTGTGTGTGTGTGTGTGGCACTAACTGTGGCACTATGTTCTGAACTTTGCTTTTTACACAATATACCTTCAAGATCTTTCCAAAAGACCTGTAAAGAGCTCTGTTGGCTGGTAGCTTCACCCCCATGGACCTTAAGGGTCCTAACTGATGTCTACACAGAAACTCCAGCCACTCATCTCCAAGTAGGTGAGAGAGACAAAGAGGGGGGTGGCTCAGGGACCCTCCCTTTTCCTTCCTTCCTTCTTTTTTCCTTCTTGCTTCCCCAAATGAAAACAACTCATTGTGGCTTTATCACTCTGATTATTAATGCAAATATACTTATTGTAAAATGACCAGATATACAAAAAGAAGAAGAAAAAAAAAAAGAGTGAAAGTCACTCCTACCGTTACCCAGAAAATCCTAAACATGTTAGCATCTGTGCTTTCAGTTATTTTTCTGGAATATACACAGTTTTTTTCTCTATGTTAATCGTTTTAAAGTGTACGATTCAATGGCGTTTAGTATATTCACAGTGTTGTACAATCATCACCACTAACTAGTTCCCCAAAATTTTCATCACCCCAAAAGGAAACCCTGTACCCATTAAGGTACTTCCTGTTCTCCTTTACCCGCCCCTGGTAACCGTGATTTGCTTTGTGTCTCCATGGATTTGCCTATTGTGAGCTTTTTATATACGTGAAATCACATAATATGTGGCCTTTTGTGTCTGGCTTCTCTCATTTAGCATATTTTCAAGGTTCATTTATGACACATATCAGTACTTTATTCTTTTTCTATAGCCAAATAATATTCCATTGTGTGGATATGCCATAATTTGTTTATCCATTCATCACTTGAGGCACATTTGTGTTGTTTCTACCTTCCAGCTATTGTGAATAGTGTTGCTATAAACATGTCTGGATAAGTTGTTGACTAAACAGTCATTTTCAATTCCCTTGGCTATATATTTAGAAGTGGAATTGCTGGGTCAAATGGCCATTCTATATTAACTTATTTAGGAAACACCAAACCATTTTCTACAGTGGCTGCACCATTTTACATTCCTACCAGTGACAAAAGTTCTAATTTCTCTACATCCTTGCAAACACTTTTTATTGTCCACTTTTTGTTTTTATTATAGCCATCCTAGTGCATATAAAGTGCTATCTTATTGTGGTTTTGATTTATATTTCCCTAATGACTAACAATAAATGGTACTAAGCATCTTTTCCTGTGCTTGTTGACTATTTGTGTATGTTATTTTCTAAAATCTTTTTTAAAAATATTTTTATTGATTTTAGAGAGGAAGGGATGCCTCCTACATGATTGGGGATCGAGCCCATAACCTGGGCATATGCCCTGAATGGGAACTGTGACCCCCTGGTTCATAGGTTGACACTCAACCACTGAGCCACTATGGCCGGGCTGTATATATTCTTTGAAGAAATATATATTCAAGACCTTTGACCATTAAAAAAAAAATGGTTAGTTTACCACTTTGTTGCTTAGTTGTACAACTTGTTTACATATTCAAATAAATAACATCAGGTATATAATTTGCAAATATTTTCTTCCATTCTGTGGGTTTCTTTTCCCCTTCTTGGTAGTGTCCTTTGATACATAAAAAGTTTTTTACTTTATGGGTGAAGGAAATCAAAAGGTACAAACTTCCTGCTGTAAAATAAATAAGTCATGGGGATGTAAGGTACACCATAGCAACTTTAGTTAACAATACTGTATTACATATCTGAAAGTTGCTAAGAGGGTAGATCTTAAAAGTTATTATCACAAGAAAAAAAATCCATCACTACATGTGGTGATGGATGTTAACTATACTTATTGTGGTGATTTTTTTTCACAATATATACAAATATAGAGTCATTATATTGCAAACCTGAAACGAATATAATGTTATATGTCAATTGTATCTTAACTTTTAAGAAATTTTAATTTTTATTAAGTCCAATTTATCTATCTTTCCTTCTGTTGCTTTACTCAAGATTATGAAGACTTACCTCCTATGTTTTCATCTAAGAGATTTTAGAGTTGGAGCTCTTATAGTTAGGTCTTTATCCATTTCAAGTTAATTTTTGTTTATGGTATAAGGTGATGATCCAACTTCATTTTTCGCATGTTGATAACCAGCTGTCCCAACATCATTTGTGGATAAGACTATCCTCTCCTCCCCCTCATTGAATGGTCTTAACATCCTTGTGGAAAAACAATTTACCGAAGATGTATAGGTTTCTTTCTGGTTTCTCAGTTCTATTCCATTGATCTATACATAAGATTTTCCTTACGCCAGTACCACACTATATTGATTATTGTAGCTTTGTATTAAGTTTTTAAGTCAGGAAGTGTGCATCTTCACACCTTATTTTTCTTTTTAAAAATTATTTTGGTTATTTGGGATTCCTTACAATTCCATGTGAATTTCAGAATCAGGTTGTCTGCTTCTGAAAAATGGAATTTGTGGGATTTGGGGATTTTTTTAGGGACTGCATTGAATTTATACATTGCTTTGGGGAGTGTTGTCATCTTAACAGTTTTATGTCTTCAACCATGAACACGGATATCTATTTATTTAGGTCCTCTTTCATTTCTTTCAGCAATATTTTGTAGTTCCAGTACTCAAGTCTTGCATCTTTGTAGTTAAATTTATTTTTTAAGTATTGTATTCTTTTTTGGTTACTATTGCACACAACATTTTAAGTATGGCAGAATACACATATCAAAATTTACCATCTTCACCAGTTTTAAGTGTACAGTTCAGTGGTATTAAATGCACCCATAATGTTGTGCTCTCCTCAATATTGTCCAATTCCAGGATTCTTTTCATCTTACAAAGCTGGAACTCAATACCCATTAAACAATAACTCCTCATTCTTCCCTCCCCCCAGCCTTGGCAGCCACCATGCTTCTCTCTGTCTTTATAATTTTTACTTCTCTAAGTGACTCATATAAGTGGAACCAGACAATATTTGTCTTTTTGTGACTAGATCATTTCATTGAGCACAATGTCCTCAAGGTTCATCCATGTTACAGCATGTGTCAGAATTTTCTTCCCTTTTAAGGCTGAATAATACTCCACTGTGTGTATATACATTAATCTGTTCATCTGCCAATGGACACTTGGGTTGCCTCCACGTTTTGTCTTTGTAAATAGCGCTGCTATAAACATGGGTGTACAGATATCTCTTCAAGACCTTGTTTTCAATTCTTTTAAGTATATACCTAGAAGTATACTGGATTATATGATAATTCTGTTTTTAATTTTTAAAGGAACCGCCATAACTCTTTTCCACAGTGTCTATACCATTTCACACTCCCACTAATGGTACACAGGAGTTTACATTTTTCTGCTCACAACTTTTAAAACCAAACATTTTAACTTAACATATGGGCATCTTTCCAATTCAGTGGGATAGAGGGCTACCTAATCATTCCACAGCACTTTATGAATATACTACCATTTGTTTCAGCAACCCCTTAATATTGGCTGTCTTGGTTATTTCATGTTTTTAACTATGATAAATAAGGAGGCAATGAGCTTCATTATACTGCACATCTTTGTGCACGTATCCAGTTATTTCCTTTGGGTAAACCCAGAAGCGGACTTACTAGGTCAAAGGAGAGACATACTTTTAAAGCTTTGGTGGATGTTGCCAAATTGTCCTCCAAAAATGTCAGACCAACACCCACTCTGAACAGCAGGACGAGGTGCCTCTTCCTCACACAGGCTCCAAAGACTTTTCTCCACTGTCACACCCAGGGCCCTGACGCGCTCCTTCCCTGGGCAGAAACCCGAACGAGAGCATAACAGTCCCACTTCAACAGAGAGCTCCTACTCTGCGATCTGGAAGGGCCCTTAGCAAACCTTGATTGCAATTTCTATTGTAAAGACAATTTGTCTGGATTTTTTTTTTTCATCTGTTACTTGTCTGTTTCTAGACAGTAAGCTGCACATGGCAGGGACTGTGTCTGGTTTGTTCAGCCATATCTTGTCAAGTGCCTGGCACAGGGAAGATCTCAGAAAACGTTAGTTCTCATCAGGATGGGGGCCAAGACAGCTCACCACAAGCCGAAACTCCGGGAGACAAGGTGCAGCCTGCTGAGCCTCTTGTGTTAGCACGGTCTCTGGCATATAGGGGCTGCTCAGTATTTGTTGGGTGATTAAATAAAAATGCCCGGCCCTCGAGGGTCAATGGTAGTGGCAGGTCTGAAGACTCCTAGTTCAGTGCTCTTTCTGCCTGCTACCCCCTCTTACTCACTTTTAGTGTTTGCCCTGGATTTCTGCCTTTATGGTCCCTTGGTTTCTGCGTGTCAGCGAAACAGTCACATTTCTGCTGCCAAACAGACGAGCGTGGGGCATCATCTGTCAGCAGCCCTGACGTCCCATCTAACATTCTTGAACGATTTTCCAGAGTGAAGACCGGGAAGGGGATTTCCCCGTGCGTGCCCAGCTCCGGCCCATCTGTGCCCCCTGCGCCTGGATGCTGTTCTGTGGGCTGGAGTCAGCATGAGAGCTATTTTTGACTAAGTGGCTACCTAACCTTACATAACCCTCAGCGATTCAGGCCAAGGTCATTTGGCTTAGTGCATGAAAGACACTTCAGAGATAATGATCTCCCTTCCCCAGAGCCCCTCCTGAGACCCAGAGCTGAGAAGGTAGTGCCCCGATGGTGGCTGCGGGTCTCCACTGCAAAGCCCAGATCAACTTTTGTAACAACCCCTGGGAGAATTCTCCAAATGTCTGCTTCCTCAATACCCTTAGCACTCGGGTGGAATTACAAATCCAGGAAGCAGGGTGTTGGGATCCTACTTCTCTAACACGCGTCCAGTCTTGCTTCTTCCCCTAGCATGGAGGTGTGTGAGCTAAAGAGACTGGAGAGGGCCCCGGGGATGGGAAGATCTTTATCTCTCATAGGGGAGAAGTGATAAATTCACATTTTAATCTCAATTTTGTCTTATTGGAGAAGCAATAGAATGGCATTCAAGGTCCTTTCCAATCTCACCAGTACGCCCTTAGCCAAAAGCCTGACATACAACAGCTGCTCACTAAATGCTTAGGGAATGGAATTCACCACCTGCTCCCTCAGACCTGCCACACCCAACTACCTGCCAACTCCAGTCCTGCTGACTCCGAACCCTTGCACATGCTGTTTCCTTCACCTGATAAGCCCTTCACTTCAGGCTTTACCTTCAGGGTGCAGTTCAAAGCCCAAGACCACCTTTCAAGAGCCCCCTAAACAGAATATGTTACTCTTCGATCTACATTTCCCTAGCATGCTTCTCACACTTCCGTTTTGAGATTCTTATAACTGATTAGGAAATCTTTTTTTTTTTTTCTGCCAGACCGTGAGCTCCTTGAGGGCAGGGTCTGGCCCTTAGTTGTCACTGTATCTTCAGCATGGATTGCTGCCTGGCACGTATGGGGCTCCTGGTAAACACCTATTTGTTGGATGGATAAATGACTGGAGACACAAAGGAGTCCTGCAGTTCACAGATCTGACAATGGCTAGCTGAAGGCAAAAGACGCGACATTCCAAACACTCAGGAAGTCAATATAGTTTTTCTCGCCTAAAAAAATGTTTTAATCTCACAAATAATTGTTCAGTGTAGAATACACAACACAGCTGCAAGAAAATCACCTTTAACATGTTAGAATATCTTTTCAGACTTCTTTCTCCTATTGCATCTTCCTTTCTGCTCCACATTTTTACAGCAAAGGGACCTCACTGTGCTTATTGTTTTGTTTCCCTTAACAATAGGTAGAGGATAACTGAGATTATCGGCCCAGTTCCCTTTCCTGGGAAATAATGTTCTTCTTTGTTTCATTAAGGAGCTCCCATGTTAGTCAAGGAGACCCCTCCACTGGTCTTAGTTGATTGGTCCAGAGGCAGGTCTTGACCCCCGCTGGGCCAGTCACAGTGCCTCGCTGCCCTGCTCACAGCTGACTGGTTCTGATTTGGGTACTTGCCCTAAAGTGGCCAATATATTCCTGGCTTGGGACTTTTGGATTAAGGGCTAGAGATAGCTTCAGGCAGACTCTTTCCGGTGTCCCAAATCTTGTTTCCCACTATGAGTCTGCAGTGAGAAAGTGAATGTGCAGGGAGAGGCCAACATGGCGGGTGGAGAGGGAGCCCTGGAGCTGCCCGAGTCCAGATTCCAGCTGTTTTTAAGGTCTGGCCACACCCGTGGTCCTTCCCAAAACTTGGTTGTCCAACTCCCCTTTGGATTCCATGGACCAACAAATCCTCCCTGTGCTTTTTCCTTTCTGAGATGGATTTCTCTCACTTGCCACTGAATAGCTCCTAACACACACACACACACACACACACACACACACACACACACCATAACTCCATGTCAGTAATATACATGCACAGCTTCATTTTTAATGGTCTGGATTTTTACTTTTAACCAATCATCTGTTGTTGGCTATCTAGATTATGTCCATTTTTTCACTGTGATGAGCAGTGCCGTAGTAGACATCCTCATAAATTCATCTTTGCTCCCATGCGTTAGTTTATCAGAATGAATTCCGTGAGGTGGAATTGCTGCAGCAAAAGGCAGTCGTGTTTTTAAGGCGCTGTGACACAGCTTTTGGTGCTCTGTGACTATCGCCTCTCCCAGGATCACTGGCCACACTGTTGACACTGTCATTGGACAACCTCATGAGATTACAGTATTTCAGACTGAGTTGGCCTCAGTGTGTTTGACCCTAATTAGTCCTTTGCAAGGGATGGGGGCAGGTTTTGGCTCCAATCTGCCTGTAAACTGTGTCCAAGTGTTGTGTTAAAAAAGTAGGTATGGGGTCAGTCATGGTCATGAGCGTTTTCAGGGATGTTGAAACACAAGGACAAGTCCCTGAGTGCACAGTGGATGCTGGGTCTCCGAGCTTCAAGGTCATCAGCTGGGTCCCGAGGGTTTATTCCAGAAGGCAAAGAGAGAACATGGCTGTGAGGACAAGTTTGGCACCTGATGCTAGGGAGCAGGGCACAGTCCTCAGTCGGGGAGGTCATGGGACAAATCAGTCAACCCTCCCTGTGCTGAAAGCACTGTGTCAGGTTACAGGGGACAAGAAGGCAGACTGAGTCCCCACTGCCCTGGAACTCAGTCTGGTGGCCAAGACAGATCTGAGCGTGTCCTACTATAAAGAGAAGTGAGGGTCACATCGGGCAGTGCTGGCAGCCTCGGGTAAGCAGGTCAGCAGCTCATCCTGCTCAGGGAGTGGGCACGCCTTCCTGAAAGAAATGGATTAGGCCGAGACGTGAAGAATGTGTCGTCGTAAGCCCAGTGAAGAGGGAACAAGTACCCAGGCAGAGGAAACAGACATGAAAAGTCCTGGAAACAGGGACGCACATGGGGCATTCAATAGACAAAAAGAAAGTCCTGCATGGCTGAAACATGGGGAACCCAGTCCACAGAGTGAAAGATGAGGCTGCAGAGTTGGTAAGGCCTCTTCCCAACCAGGCCTAGTGGCTGATGCTAAGAACTCTTTCCTGAGGGTATGGGGAGCTCTGGAGGGTCCAGCAGGGGAGAGGTGTGATCATGGTCTTCAGGGAGAGGCAGGGACGGATGGAATCAAAAGGTCACAGGGCCCATGTTTCTGGCACTCGTGGCCTGTTTGAGGCGCCCAAGGACTAAGGGCTAGAGAGAGCTACAGGTAGACTTCTCTTCCATTCCACTTGGGTCTCAGACCTCTTAGTTCAGCCCCACTGCAGTGAGAACCTGATCCAGGGCCTCCACCAGCCTTCTCATCATGGCTGATGCCTCCTGCGGGTCAGCCCAGGCTCCCACCCCAGGGCCTGCTCTTTTAATAGAGAAATATAGCATGTTTGCGTAACAGCATACACCGGAATATATCTCTACTTTCTGCAGAAAGAAACAACTTATGTGCACCAGGGTAAGCAGGTCAGCAGCTCATCCTGCTCAGGGAGTGGGCACGTAATTCCCCCAGTCACACCCCCCCCCCCCACCGCCCACCGCCGCCCTTCCTTCTCAGGTAACAGTCTTTGTCATGAAATTAAATGGAAGGAGATAATGGAACTGAAAGTGCTTTGTAAAAGGAAAAAGGGCTAGAATGGTGGCTTTTGATTTTTCTCTCTCTGAAGCAGCAGAAGTCTTTTTATCAAATGAATCTTATACTGTACATTTGTATATCCATCTGCTCCCATGATGTTGCCTTTGGAAACATCTCAAATTTTACATGTCCAAAACCAAGGCCTTGGGTTCTGCCATCGATCTTTAAATCAGTGCCTCCCCCACTTTTCCATCTTTATTCTGACACCTCCTCCCACCTAGGTGCTCATGCCAGAAGCTAGAGAGGCAGCCTGGATTTCACCACCCCTCTCCCTGCTCATAGCCACCTACTCTTCCCACCATCACCAGTCCCATGGACTCTTCTCTCCAATCCATTCTCATCTCTCCATCGCCGCCCCCACCACCCTCTGGGCCACCCATCACTCACTTGGATTCTGCAATAGCCCTACCTTGTCTCACCCAGACTGTGCTGGCCCCCTTTTCAGTTAGCTCACCACTCACACACTGGCCAGAATGCAGCAGACAACAATCATGCACACATCATAACGCTAAGCTGGATGAGTTCGCCTAAACTGAACACACCTGTGTAACCAACACCCAGATCAAGAAGCAGAACATCACCATCATCTTAGAAGCCTCCTAGGTACCCCCATTTCTTCCCCAGGACAACTACTACCCTGACTTCTAACCATAGATTAGTTTCTCCTGTTTCTGAACTTTATGTACATGGATTAATGCAATGTTTAGTGTTTTATATCTGCCTTAATTCACCCATCATTCTGTTTGTGAGATCCATCCACATTGCTATATGTAATTACTAGAAGCCCGGTGCACAAAATTCGTGCATGGCAGGGGGTTGTCCCTCAGCCCAGCCTGTACCCTCTCCAATCTGGGACTCCTGGAGGGATGTCCGACTGCCCGTTTAGGCCCGATCCCAGGATCGGGCCTAAATGGGCAGTCGGACATCCCTCTCACAATCCAGGACTGCTGGCTCCCAACTGCTTGCCTGCCTGCCTTCCTGATTGCCCCTAACCGCTTCTGCCTGCCAGCCTGATCACCCCCTAACCACTCTGCTGCCAGCCTGGTTGATGCTTAACTGCTCCCCTGCCAGCCTGTTTGCCCCCAACTTCCCTCCTCTGCCAGCCTGGTCACCCCTAACTGCCCTCTCCTGCAGGGTTGATCACCTCCAACTGCCCTCCCTTGCAAGCCTGGTCCCTCTCAACTGCCCTCCCTTGCAGGCCTGGTCCCTCACAACTGCCCTCCCTTGCATGCCGGGTGCCTCCCAACTGCCCTCCCCTGCTGGCCATCTTGTGGTGGCCATCTTGTGTCCACATGGGGGCAGGATCTTTGACCACATGGGGGCAGCTATATTGTGTGTTGCAGTGATGATCAATCTGCATAGTACTCTTTTATTAGATAGGATAGAGGCCTGGTGCACTGGTGGGGGCCAGCTGGTTTGCCCTGAAGGGTGTCACAGATAAGGGTGGGGGTTCCCTTGGGGTGTGGGGCGGCCTGAGCGAGGGGCCTGTGGTGGTTTGCAGGCCAGCCACACCCCCTGGCAACCCAAGGGGAGGCCCTGGTATCTGGAATTTATTTTCCTTCTACAATTGAAACTTGTAGCCTGGAGTGGAGCCAAGCCTGGGGCTCTGGCAGCCATTGCTGTGGCAGTTAATTCACCTTCTACAATTGAAACTTTGTAGCCTTAAGCAGGTGGGCCCGGCCAGGGTGTGCGGAAAGCTTTGCTTCCCCTGTTGCCACCGGCAACCCTGGAGTGCTCTCTCAAGCTCCTTTCTGCCGCCATTTGTTTGAATTTGTTTACCTTCTATAATTGAAACTTTGTAGCTTGAGTGGAGGCTTAGGCCTGCAACGGCTATGGAAAGCTTGGCTTCCTCTGTTACCTGGGAAACCTTGCTCTCTGTGGCTGTAGCCATCTTGGATTGGGGTTAATTTGCATACTCGCCCTGATTGGCTGGTGGGCGTGGCATTGGCTGGTGGGCGTGGCTTATGTAGCAGAGTGATGGTTAATTTGCATATTACCATTTTATTAGAGAGGATAGTTTGTTCATTTCCACTGCTGTGTAGTGTTCCATTGCCTGACTATATCATTGTCTATTTAGTTGAGTAATGAGAGTCATTTGAGTGGTTTATAATTTGGGGCTATTACAAAGAGTGCAGTTGTCAATATTTTTATCTTTGGTGCACATAAGTTCTACCTAGGAGTAGAATTGTTTCATCACAGGATATGAATATGTCCACAGAGTGCTATTTTTGAAGTACAATCAGAAGCAGCATTTCTACCCTCCATGGCTTCCCCCTGCCT
Source organism: Cnephaeus nilssonii (assembly GCF_951640355.1). NCBI lineage: Eukaryota > Metazoa > Chordata > Mammalia > Chiroptera > Vespertilionidae > Cnephaeus > Cnephaeus nilssonii. The sequence goes on along the minus strand of NC_137076.1, from coordinate 87,925,721 downwards.
TTAGAACTAAGTCCAAACTTAATCTCAACCTCCATGGGTCTTGCATTCTCTGGAATCCCTTGACCTCTTGCTCCCCACCTCAAACATTGCACAAGCCATAATGATCTTCTATTCCATTCTTGAAGCCTGCCCACTTGATGTGCCGCAGTTTCCAACAGCCTAACTCTTACTCATTCTTTATGTCTCAGGTCAAAGAGAATATCCTCAGAAGGGCTTCTCCTAACCCCCCAATCTAAAAGAGCAATCATCATTATTGTCTCCATTGCACAGCTCGTAATGGCACTTAACTACAATTTGAAATTGTCTGTAAGCAATAAGAGACTGACACTGTCATGTTCACTGGGCAGGAACATAGTAAGTGTTCAATAAATGTCCATGTGGTATAGAGAGTGGATAAGAGAAGAACCAAGGCCTTCAAGTCACACAGGGACAGGGGTGCAAATCTCGTGTGCCTTTAGGCAAGTTACCTAAATTCTCTGGGCCTCAGTTTCCTTCTCCGTAAAACAGGGATGATGAGGCTGGCCTCTGAGACAGGTTTCAGGGACAGGGAGAGAATGATGTATGTGCATTGCCTACAGTGTTGGGCACATGGTAAGTGCGAATTAAGCAGTTGCTTTCCACTCACCAGCTCCTGAAGCCTCATCATAATCCCAGGGGCAGGCACTGCTCTAAGTTCCCATCTCATAGATGAAGAAATTGAGACACTAAGGTCCAGGGAGGTCAAATCTTTTGCCCAATAATTCTGGCTCCAGATCCTAGGCCCTCGCCCATTACAATAGCACGTGAAAGGTCAATAAGGACAGAGGAAGGAGCTGTGGTGAGCTCCTAACAGCCAACAGCCCCATTCACCCCCAACCCCCCCCCCCCCGACATCCATTCTTCCCCATGAAACCCAAAGGTTAGGGAGCACAATATGAAAATCACTGGGTTACACAAATATCCGTGGTTATTAATAGCTATGAAGGAAACACAGAGAGATGATTACATAAAAATCTTAAACTTCTATATAGCAGAAGACATCACGAATGGGGTCAAATGATAAATCAGAGTGTAGGAGAAGATATTTAAACTTCATATAACAAAGGTTTACTATCCCTGCTCTGAACATGCTCCTGCAAATAAACTGGAAAAATACATATGACCCAATGGAAAACTGGGCAAAGAATGTGAGCAGTGTACAAGAGGAAATGAAAATGGGAAATAAACGTGTGTGTGAGTAGGGAAATGAAAATTAAATAATGAGCACCCATATGTCTCCTAATATGGGGGAAAAAAATGAAAAATATTGGTAACATTCATGGCTGATGCAGGCATAGAAAACCAACACTAACATACCCATTGTTGAAATATTTTTTTTTAAAAAGAAAGTCTTTTAGGATAATTTTCCCAAAATACTATGGCAAAAAAAGAAATGTGTGACAATTTCCAGACATGAAAACAATAATAGTGATACAGCTAGATAGACAGATAGACAGACAGACAAGAATAGTCATTGCAAAATTTTTGCAGTAACAAGAACCTAGAAATACCCTGATTGCATCAATACAGTGGCTTATTACAGAGCTATTAAAACAAATGAGGTAGATGCTTGTGTGCCAACGTAATATTATCTCTAAAACTTATAAAGTGAAAAGAGGATGTTAAAGAACAATGCCTATGATTTGATTCTATGTTCATAGAAAACAAAATAAACATATGCAAATCACCCAGAACCCCTGTTTAAGCAAAGAAAATTGTAGGGAAATCAAATTTCTAATTACAGTGTCGAAAGAGTTGAACTGAAGGGTTTTGCTTCAGATACATCTTAAAGTTTGAATTGTTGCAATGAGCAGTACTTTATTAAAAATTTAATTTAAAAGCCCTGCTCATTAATAATGACTTTGTAAGTGTTGTCTGCCTGTCTACTCTTGCAAACCCTTTTCTGCTTTAACACTTACCTTGCTCCAGTTCCTACAAACAAGCTGCTGATTGGAGAGAAGGTGCTCATTGTCTTATGAATAACTTCCTCTGGTTAACCTCTTGGCTTGCTCTGCTGCCCAGCTTTCCAGGGGAAAGACACCTGCTATTATTATTATTCTAAAAATACATGTAAGTTCATATCTTAATTTTAAAATACTTTGCTGCTAAAAAAAAATGCTAACCACCATCTGAGCCTTTAGGAAGTCATAATCTTTTTGCTGGTGGAGCGTCTGATCTTGGTTATAGGTGGCTGCTGACTGCTCAGGTGATGGTTGCTGGCATTTGTGGTGACTGGCAACTTCTTAAAATAAAACAGCAATTAAGTTGCTGCAAGATAAATAAATATAAGTTCTGAATATGCAACACATGCACATGGTAGAAAATTTAGAATGAATAAAAGAGTATGCAGTGAGCCCTGGCTGGTGTGCTCAGTGGTTAGAGCATCGGCCCCGCACACAGAAGGGTTGCAGATTCTTTCCCGACACATGGGCGCCTGTGGGAGGCAACCAATTGATGTGTCTCTCTCACATCAGTCTTTCTCTCTCCCTCCCCCACCACCTTCCTCCCTCCCACTTTACCAAAAAGCAATGGAAAACTATCTTTGGGTGAGGGTTAAAAAATAAAAAATAAAAGGAGTACTAGTATGTAGTAAAACATGAGCCTCATTCCCTCCCTCATATCCTAGCTACCCGGTTCTATAGCAGTTTCTTGTGTATCCTTCCAGAGACATTCTAGGCATATACTAGCAAATACTGTCTCTCATCACCTGAAGATTTGCTTTCTTTTTTATTGATGAGAGAGAGAGAAAGAAGAGAAACATTAATTGGCTGCCTCCCACATGCACTCCAACCAGGGATTGGACCCACAACTTGGGTGTGTGCCCTGACCAGGAATGGAGACTGCAACCTTTCCAGTGCATGGGACGATGCTCCAACCAACTGAACCACCTGGCTGGGGCTATATTTTCTCTCTCTCTCTCTCTCTCTCTCTCTCTCTCTCTCTCTCTCTGTCTCTCTCTCTCTCTTTAACATAAATGTTGTATATAATGTCTATACACACAAACAAATATGTTCATATGGAAGATACCTTTTGATTTCTTCCAGCCAGAACCTGATTAGTTCCAAAGTTATAGTTCTCTCCTGCTTGAGAAGCTGAATGTCCCCAACTGAGTCAGTTCCCCATCCACCCATCCATCCATCCATCCATCCATCCATCCACCCACCCACCCACCCACCCACTACCACCCACTAACAAGTACTTGGTGAGGACTCACTTTGCACCAGCCACCTGGCTAGCACCTGGACATAGAGAGGTGAAAGTAAGTTATGTAGATGAAAACAAGAAATAGAAAATTAACAAATTTCAGATGATGGAATGTGCCTTGGAGAGGCTCATTCTCTGTTAAGAGAGGGGCAGGGGCAGAGGCAGAGGGGCAAGGGGAAGGGAGGAGGGGAGAGGGACCTATTTTAGATGGAGGAGCCAGGGAAGAGCTGACATTTAAGCTAAAAACTGAATGACAAGTAGGAGCAAATGTTACCCGTTTCCTGCTCTGATGACTTTCCAATGAGAGATTCCTCGGCGGAGTTTCCCCGGGATCCTCGTGGTGAAGAGGGTGGGCTCTGACATCCTGCAGCGCGCCGTCGAATCCCAGCTCTGCCACTGAAAGCCCGGTGAGTCTTGGACAAATTATTTAAGCTCTCGGTGCCTCAGTTTCCTCCTCTGTAATATGCGGTTATATAACATGTGGTACCACTTTCATAGGATCACAGTGAAGAGTAAATGAGTTAAACATCGGGGGCTGACCAGGCTGGCACTAAGAAAGTAAAAAGAAAAAAGAAAAAAAGAATGATGGACCCTGACTGGTTTGGCTCAGTGGATAGAGCGTCGGCCTGCAGACTGAAGGGTTCCAGGTTCAATTCTGGTCAAGGGCATGTACCTAGGTTGTGGGCACATCCCCAGTAGGGGGTGTGTAGGAGGCAGCTGATCAATGTTTCTCTCTCATCGATGTTTCTAACTTTCTATCCCTCTCCCTTCCTCTCTGTAAAAAAACAATAAAATATATATATTTTTAAAAAAGAATGATGGCAGGCAAAGAGTTCTCAGACAAAAAGTCAGAAGTATGATCTATATTTTAAAAAAGCACTAATAGAAAATTTCTCCATCAAAATTAGAAATTCTTGTTCTGTGACAGAAAATGCTAAAAGAATGAACAGTCCTAGCCCGCTTGGCTCAGTGGATAGAGCATCAGCCTGCAGACAGAAGGGTCCCAGGTTTGATTATGGTCAAGGGCACATATCTTGGTTGCAGGACCCTCCCTGGCCCAGGTCCTGGTCTCGGGCTCATGCAGGAGGCAACCAATTGATGTGTTTCTCTCACATCGATATTTCTCTCTGTATTTCCCTCTCTCTTCCACTCTCTCTCTCTGAAATTCAATGGAAAAAAAATATCCTCGGGTGAGGATGAGAAAAAAAGAAAAGAAAAGAAAAGAAAGATGAACAGACAAATTATAGTCTGGGAGAAAATATTTACAAGTCACACATCTGACAAAAGGCTGATGATATCCAGAATATAAAAAGAACTCTGAAAACAAACAACTCAATTAAGAAATGGACCAGATACTTGACCAGACACTTAAGATAAATTATAGCAAAAAGACACATATAAAAAGATATGCAGCAGCATTAGTCATTAAGGAAATGCAATATAAAGCCATGATGAGTATTACTACACACCTATTAGAATGGCTTAAAAACAACAAAGCGAAATTCTGACAATACCAAGTGCTGGCAAGATACAGAGAAACTGCAACCCTCATGCATTGCTGGTGGGAGGGCAGAGTGGTACAGCCACGCTAGGAAACAGTTTGGCAGTTTCTTATAAAGCTAAACCTACACTTAAACACCGTAATCCCATTCCTACGTAATTACCCAAGAAATGAAAACTCATATTCACACAGAAACAGATGTTTACAGCAGCTCTATTCGTAATTACCAAAAGCTAGAAGCGACTCAAACGTCCTTTGAGAGGTGAACAGATAAACTGTAGTAAGTCAATACTGATAGAAAGTTATCAGGGGGAAAATAAAAGGTACAAACTACTGATACACGCAATGGGAAAGAAGCCAGTCTCAAAGGTGGCACACTACATGATCCCATTCTTGAAAAGACAAAGCTAGAACTACGGAGAGCAGGTCAGTGTTGTCAGGGGGTAGGTTTGGGGGAAGGCTGGGACTACGGAGGGGCAACTCCAGGTGGCTGGGGGCAGATGGAAATTATTTGTATCCTGATTGCGGTGGTGGTCACCCAAATCTACACATATCTTAAAATCCATAGAAATGTACACAAAAAGTCAGTTTTACTGCATGCTAATTTGAAAAATAAGCAAAATAAAAAATGATCGATATGTTTATTCTAGCTCAGCCACTCACTTTCAGTCCCTCCTCCCTCATTTCCCCTCATTCTCTGCAACCAGAAACTTCTTAAAGAAACATTTCTACCCCCTCCATATTTGAAGACATTATTCATTTGGCTTTGTTACTCTGCATACAAAGGTAGTACATTTTTTGTTGAGGACAAAAATGAAGGGAGGGAGGGAGGGAAGAGAGGGAAGGAGGGAAGGAGAAGTCAATCCTTACAGAAATGTGTGAGGTAGAAAGCAAAGGCCCTCAGGAATCCCACCGTCCAGAATTCACTGCTGGGAAAAGCTTTCCACCAGAACCATTTCAAAGCAGTGTCATGCAGTTGTTTCCTCACAAGGTTCAGAGCCCATCGGGTGGGATTTATTCTGATTGATTGCTCAGGGAAACATGGAGGGCCCTGGGGAGATGACCTTGAAAGGGGAACATCCTGGACGCCAGCCCATTCTCACATCCAGTCAAAGCGTTTCACAGTTGGACAGAATCTTAGGGTGATCTAGCGCATTAAAGGTCAGCCATCCCTTCCTGTCCCTCTCCACCCCCACCCCCAACAAGGCTCTGTATCTCAGGCAGCCTCGGCCCCACACCCCACGCTCCCCTCTGTGTCCTGGCTGCCTCTTCCCATCCAGCCAGCTCCACTTGCAATCACTGTTCATTGAGTCAACATTCAACAAATCGCTCACGCCTCTGTTCCTTCCTTCATTCCAAAATACTTTCTGAGCACCTCCTATGTGCCGGGCGCTGTGCGGAGTCACAGAAATTCCGTGGTCACCAAGACCCACACAGCTCCTGCCCTCCCGGGGCTTCCGTTCTAGCGAGAGAGACAGCAAGGAACGACAAAATGAGTCTAACACGTCGTTCAATAACAACTACTCAAAGCCTAGGAAATGGAAGGGCGTGGGATGGTCAGAATGGACCTGGCCAGACCAGGCTTCCCTGGGGAAAGGGGCCAGTAAGATGAGACCCTGCAGGATGAGCAGGAGTTGGCCCTGGGCAGAGTAGAGGGAAGAGCATTAGAGGTGGAGGGAACAGCACATGCAGAGACCCAGAGGTCAGAGTGGCTCCTGTGTGTTGCGGGGACCGAAGGGAGCTGGGGTCCCAGCCGTGGACAGGGCACAGTAACAGCTCTCGAGGGAAGTGTTTTGCCCCTGGCTTTGTGGCTTCCCTGGCCTTTTCCCTTAGGGTCCTGCATCTGAAACAGAATGCTCCCTACGGAGGGTACGGGATCTGGAGTCAGACTGATAGAAAGCCATCAGACCGGGCGCCATCGTTCACTGTGTGTGTGCAAATGGACCCCGGCTTCATGTCCCCATGCCTCATTTTTTTCCAACGGTAAAATGTGTATGAAGCTATGGCACGTGAGGGTTTAACGGGATGATCACATACAGTCATGTGAAGCTCTGATCGCTACGTTTGGTGCTTCGGCAGAGCTCAGGTCATGGGAGGTAGCGTTGTTGTTGTTTTTACGGCACGAGGGTGCCTGGCCCTGGAGGCGCTGTCTCTCTGTAGTCAAATATGCAGTGAACACAGAGCCAGGCAGGGTCTCCCAGCCTCCGATTCCTGTAGACAGAGGCCCAAGCAGTGACTCCATTGGAACGACATTCTTTGAATCCGTCACGTATGTTTTGATTGTGGACCCACATTTGTCAATGACACAGGCTGGAGAGGAGAGGACAGATAGGACCCAGGAAGGTCCCTTAGTTAACAGGTGGGTGCTGACGGTTGTCTGTAGCCCACTCCCACCCCCACCTCCTGCCCTGCAGGCTGGACTCGGTTGCAAAGGATTCCAACGACGCTGGCGGTAATGAGAGCCCCACGAAGTCCTCTCTGGGCAGAGAAGTCACGGGTTCTGCCTTCCCAGAAAAGCACCTTTGCTCCAGTGGGAGCATGCCTTTGGACTGATAAAGACTCGCCCTGTCCAGTTATGGGTAGGAATATTGCAAGGGGGTGAAGCTATTTTTTGCCACATGCTCTATCTCTTGGGCAGGCACAGTGACACTGCTTGGGATCCAAATAGCCCAGCCTTAGAAGGTCATGGAGCTGAAGGCTAGAGGCCTGGTTCTCAAAGGGCCGGATCGGGATGTGGGGATTATTTGCATCACCAATTGGGGGTCCTACAACCTTTAGCTGTCACTCCTTCCATCCCCTAGCTCAGTCCCAACCCACTGTCCGCAGGACTCGTGTTGAACTGATTTCCCCAGGCCTAGAGTCCGGTGGCAACTGTCTATTTTTAGCCTATGATTCCCCAAGAATGCGGTGGGCCACTGAGGAGCAAGGGGAGGGAGGAGGGAGGAGGAAGAGAAACTTCAGGGCCTGGAGGGCCAGGGAGGACAGGGCTCAGCTAAGCCCTTAGCTTAGCCCTGTGACAGCCTCCTGCAGGGACAGGGCCAAGTCCCCTCCCTTCTGGATCCACTCCAACTCAGGACCAGGTTGGACTCATGTCCCCGAGTTCCCCCTGAGGCCCTAGGGACTGTGGGCTTTCTATCCCTCTTTCGAGGCACCCCCATGCTCTTGATCCTTTGGGGCTGTCATACTTTACCAAAGTGAGTGTGGAATAGGACTCCTCAACACCCCTTCCTCCTGCCTCTGCAGAGGTATCCCAGGCACATCCCCGTGGGCCTGCCTGTCACCAGAGAAGTGTCACCAGAGAAGACACTTAAACATGTAGAGTCAGAAGGATGAACCTCACTTCTTCTCCCTATAGGCAAAAGGCCTGAATAATGGAAGAACCAATGAGGGGAAGTTATAGGGGCTTAGAAACTTATAAAACCCTGAAATCTGTCACTGGCTGCTAGTTCCTGTCTCTTTTCTGAGAAGTTCCCTGGAGTCCCCGGGCCTCATCTTTGCCTCTGTGATCCAGAGACAAATGCATCTACCCCGTCCTCTTCAATGCTACCTCCAGCCTTCCCTTGACCCTTCTCCCCAGGATACCCAGGCCCTGCCCCACAGCCCGCATGGGTGTCTGGCAAAAGTCTGACCGAGCTGGCTCCAATCCTGGCTCCACCACATACTAGCCCTGTGACCTGGGGCACGGCGGCCTGCCTCCTGGGACAGATTGTAAAGCTCTCTTGTAGGGTTGTGCTGAGGACCAGCAAGAGTGCCTGTAAAATAGCTAGCACATAGTAGGTGCTTAATAAACGGCTGCTGTTGTTTTAGTATCATGCAATAAATGGTGTAGAAAAACCAAGCTTTCCTTTTTAACATCTTTCATGCTACACCTGATCGTTCTTCATATTTATAGAGTGCTTTAATAATTTATAAAGCACTTACACATCCATTAGCTCATCTGATCCCCACACAACCCCTCAAGCAGGGCTCAGTTATTTCTTCATGGTTATTATTCCCATTACACAGATAGAGACACTCACGCTCCAATAAAACATGGGTGGGCCTTCTTGTCATTGTGCCGTCCGTGCCTGATGCGGGGCCTGGCACAGGGTAGGTGCTCGAAGCAAAACCCTCTTGAAGGCAAGGTCTATGGGCTGCAGTCCTGTATGCCACTTACTCATATGCTGGGCTTTGGTTTCTCCAGCGGGAAGCTAAGTTTCGGAGAGACGATGGGCCTGAGTGTGTGTAGTCGTGGGAAGCAAATCCCAGAGGAAGTGGGAAGCGTTCCAGAGGAGAAATTAACATTCCCGCTGATATTGACACAAGGGGAAAGGCTGTGCTGCATTTGGAAGCGATGGGGTGGGATGAAAACGTAAGCGAAAATTAAAATATTTGCCATCTTTATTCAGGTCAAAAATCATTTTATTAATTTAGGAACATAAAAATGTATTATGTATAAGTTGATCTTGCTGCAAATTATCACAATCAGTATGTTACATTTCAAAGTATAATTCGAGTTGTCAGGCAATAATTTTAAATCTGCGGTTGACTTTTAATATATTGAATTAAAAAATGGAGCTTTCGCTGTTCGGTTTTTTTAAAAAAAATATGTTTTTATTGGTTTCAGAGAGAGGAAGGAGAGGGAGAGATAGCAACCCAGGCATGTGCCCTGACCAGAAATGGAGCCGGTGACCTCCCAGTGGATGGGATGACGCTCAACCAACCGAGCCACACCAGCCAGGCTCAGCTGCTCAATGGTAAGGGGTCTCTTCAATTTGCCTGTTGAAAAAAAGCAGCACCTGCCACACCTGACTTCAATGAGGCCCCTGAGGCTGTGAATCTTAGGATCGATAAAGAGGCCACACATCTTTAAGTTTCCAGGACAGTGTAGAAGGAAAAACCCCAACTCACTGATGACAACAGCTGTGTCTTGGAACTTAGCTCATCATTGTAAGTGTGTGTGTGTTTTCCAGTGACTGTAACTCACACTTTTTTTTCTAAGAACAATTTGCAGTGCTCTTAGATTGTTGACATCTAAAAGGAAGCTGATGTTTATTGAGCATCTGCTATGTGGCAGCCACGGATCTAAGGACTTTCCATGCCTTGGTTCACCAATCCCTTCTGACAGCCCCGTGACATAGGTACTTTTATTACCCCATTTTACAGATGAGAAAACTGAAGTTCAAGGAAATGAATGACTTGCCTAAGGTCCCATGGCTACCAAGCGGCAGAACTAGGATTTGAACCCGCGTTGAGAGCAAAGCAGTGGATGGTTCGGTATGAAAATCAGGCCCAATCACCCCTCCTCATTTAGTGCAGTTCTCGCCTCACAGTGAACGGGGACAACGCCCCTCCTCCAGCCTCACCATCCCACGGAACCACGAGGACCCTCTTGTTCTTCCAGGTCCTGCCACGTTGGGAGCACTCTTGGGGCTTAAGCCGCTGATGAGAGCACACCAAAGCTCCCAGAATATTGCTTTAGATTTTTGAACTCAGAGCGATTTTAAACTCTAAACTTTCATTTTAAAAGGATCCTCCCTTTCCTCCCTTTTATAGATGATGAGGTCACAGGGGCAAAAAAAAAAAAAAAAAAAAAGCCAATTTCCAATTCCCTCCCAACTCCATATTTCTCCGTCATGCTCTAGCGGGTCTGTCTCGAACCTTGTGAGGAAACCCACAAGAAAGGTCACATTTCTGGCCCTTTCCTGCAACCGTTTGCTCCACACTTACTGATGGAGGGCTGGAGCCCGTGGAAGGCGGTGGGGGCTCAGGCAGAAGTCAGCACTCGGCTTACCTTCTAGGGGTGACAGCTGACAAAAAAAAAACAAAAAACAGGAAACAGAGAGATGGATAAGTTACAGCCACTTCCCCTCAAGGACATCCCTGTTTTTCGGTCAGACAGTGCCAGTGCCCAGTCAAGCTCCCCGCCACCAGGGCCTGGGGCGTGGGCAGGAGCACACCCACCGCCATCAAGACGGAAAGTGTGTAAGAGGAAGCCCCCACGCTGGGCACAGAGTTCTCAGTCTTGCGACAGTGGCCATCCCACGGCCACAGAGGGGCCGCTTCCCCTTGTTGACCCGAGTGGTCACTCTGCCCTCTGTGCCCCAGGAACTGTACTGAGGCGACGCTGGCGACAGCGTGACTTTCAGAACCTCCCCCGTGGCTTGATTTTCAGGCATCACTCCGGGAGAGCGAAGTCTACCTGGTCGTGTTTGGACAACTTATCTTAAATATTTAATCTTTGGGGAGATTTGGGTTTCAGGCTTCATTTCCTCAAGGAGCCAAAAAGGTCTCCAGAATCAGACGGCGCTGATCGCACCCCACACCTCTGATTCCTACCTTCCAAGCCAGGGGGAGGATTGGGCAGAGGCCAGCTCCTCTAGGAGCCTGACACAGGGACTGGGCCAAGGGCCCTCCTCTCGGCCTGCACCTCCGAGTCTGGGAGTCCTCCTCAGCCGGTCTTCAGGGCACGGGAGACGCAGAGCAGGCCACCTGCTGAGCACACACACACACACACACACACACACACACACACACACACACACACACACACACAGGTTCTGACTCCCAGCTCAGTGCTCTCTGCCATCCCTGTCCCCAACCCTCTCTCACTCAAGCCCTCCCTCTGACTCTGTCCATATCCCTGGACCACCTGGACCAGGATTTATTTAGTAACTTGTAAGAATTATTAAGTTAGTTTTAAGAATTCCCCTTCGCTTAAGTGCCTTCATTGAAAAATGAAACTTGATATCATTGCACTCCTTGGATATCTGGTTTCACTTACCGTAAGTGGAAGGCAGGCCTAGAACTAAATGCAACCAAGTCTTACCAAACCCCTGCAGAAGGCTTTGAGCCTGGGCCTGCTCTCTCCCTGTAAAAAAGGGAGGATTCAAGTGTCCGGTGGTAGAGACAGACTAGCAGCCACTGAGGCTTTCCCCTGGAGGGACTGAAGGAGGCCTGAGGAAGGGCGGCCTTGCTCGCTGTGCGTGAGCCTGTGCCGGGCCTGTATCTTGGACGCCGTCCACCAACAGCTGTGGTCTCCCTCTTGGGGAAACCTGTAGTGCGGCACCCCTTCTTGGAGAGCAGAGGATTCACCCTTGGCAACTCTCTACTTGGTTCCCCCGAACACCACCCCAACAGCCACCCTGACCTGTCTCAGAAGCTGTGCATTGCATGTCCTCCTATCTCTGCCTCCCCCTGTGAGCCTCCCCCAGGCTCCATCCCTGCCCCTCATGGCCTAGCCCCGTGGTCGGCAAACTGTGGCTCGCGAGCCACATGCGGCTCTCTGGCCCCTTGAGTGTGGCTCTTCCACAAAATACCACGGCCTGGGCGAGTCTATTTTGCAGAAGTGGCGTTAGAAGAAGTTTAAGTTTAAAAAATTGGGCTCTCAAAAGAAATTTCAATGGTTTGTACTGTTGATATTTGGCTTTGTTGACTAATGAGTTTGCCGACCACTGGCCTAGCCCAAGCTCATTGCTCTAACCCGGCCTCTGCCTCTGCCCCTGCCTCAGCCAGACGTCAGAGCTCTGCTTCACGGCTGCAGCCCCTTCCCCCTGCTCCCACGTCCTCACCTCACTCTGTCCTCCACGCCCCGCAGGTGTCTTTCCAAAGCTCAGATCAGATCTTGCTGCCTCATGGCTACACCCCTGCGTGTCTCCCACTGTTCTCGAGACCACGACTATCCTTGCAGGCCTAGGAGGCCCTGCCTGCCTCGCCTGCCCACACCTCTCCCAGCCTCATTCCTCCCCACCTCCCGCCTCTGGCTCTCGGATGGCGCCATGTGCGGCTTCTTCATTTCCAGGCTCTCCCTTACTAGGGAACTTCATAAACAATGTTCCCTGTGCTTGGAGCACTGCTTCACGCCATCACCCACACGTTCTTCCTGTCTCAGCTTAAATGTCACCCTCTCCTGGCAGCCTCTCCTGCTCTCCCTGGGGCAGTCCCCTCCCCTTTGATGCCTCTGGGCTTCTCCCATTTCTCACTCTGTGGGGATCACCTGTGTCTGTGCTCTGTTGGACTCACCTGTGTCTGTCCGCCACTCTAGAAACAGCGCCTAGCACAGGGCCAGAATTGTGTGGAGCCACAGAAATTCCTGTTGATTGTTATCTATCCCCACACCCACTTCCTACTTGCCCTGCCCCTTGTCTTCATCTACTAAATCCCCACTGTCCCAGCCTCGGTGCCCCAGGCCCAGGTCAATCCCCTCCCCTCCCCTGAAGCCAGCCCTTGATAACTGTAGCCCAGACAGAATTCGCCTTCCAGAGAACCCCTGTGGCAATGGCTTATCTGTTGAATGAATGAATGCATGCACATATTGTAAGTGGAACACAGTGAGAAAATGATGTCATTTAAAACTCGCTGTTATGACTTCTGCTTTCTAAGAGGGAAGGCTCCATTCCTGTCAGTGGGAACAATAAATCTCTAAACTGTGCACTTCCTTAGAGAGGCTGGTGGGAGGTGAGACAACAGGCTGAGATTACAAAGCCTTTTTTGTTTTTTCTCTGCAATAAAGGTGGGGTCGTAAGAAGAAGGCCTCTTTCAAGAAATTACTTGTTTTGGGGGAAATAAATAATAGTTTGCACATGGTACAAAATTCAAAAAGCAGATGGCCTTTGCTTTGCACATACCATGAAGGAATCTTTGAAAGTGCTCAGATAGGTGCGGGTGGGGGTGGAGACTCCATTGCCTCATTGGAATGAGACAGTGAAGGACACTGCATTCCTGGGGGAGCCTTCAGGGGAGGAAGAGGGGACTCTATGGGTGAAGGACCAACCATCCAAATGGAGGTCTAGCTGGCCAGCACTTTGTCGCTGTTGCTTGCCTGTTAGCCATAGCAAGCCATCAGTACAGGTGGCTGCACTCAAATCCCTGGAGGGAGGGCTTGAGGGGCAAAGCACGAAAAGATAGGTCTTGGTGCCCTGGAATTAATCAGAGCTGCAGAGAGAGTATGAAGCTAGGGCCTGGGGACCCAGGGAGGACAGGGGCCCCTGGGAATTTGCAGGAACCTTAAGAGGGTCCCTTCCCACAGAGGAGGGACATAGTTCCAGCCAATTTTATTTAACCTCAAAGGACATATGATCTCAGCTCACATTGGAGTTACAAGGAGCTTTGCTTTATTATATTATTACTAGAGGCCTGGTGCATGACATTCGTGCACTGGGAGGGGGGGAAGGGGGTTCCCTCAGCCCAGCCTGTGCTTTCTCACAGTCCAGAACCCCTCGGGGAACATTGTTTATGAAGTTCCTGGAGCGGGCCTAAGCCAGCAGGCGGACATCCCTGAGGGGTCCTTAGTGCTACCGCCACTGCTGCTGCACTCGCCAGCTGTGAGCCCAGCTTCTGGCTGAGCGATGCTCCCCCTAGAGGAGCGCACTCACCACCAGGGGGCAGCTTCTGCATTGAGCATCTGCCCCCTGGTGGTCAGTGTGTGTCATAGCGACCGGTTGTTCCGCCATTTGGTCAATTTGCATATTAGCCTTTTATTATAAGATCTCTTTCATTTATTAACACTCTGCATTCCTGACTAGACTATAGGCTCTCTGCAGCCAGGGCCTGGGGCTCATCACTTCTTGTTCCACACCTCATTTCCCCGGCCAGTAACAGTGAGCTCAGCACTGAATCCATCTTTGTGGCAACCCACAACATTCGCATTGAGAGAGGACTGTGACCAAATGATTCGAATCGACCCCCTGCACACACACACACACACACGCACACACACGGAGAACTTGGAAACAGCCCAGAGGAGAGGGCGAAGGAATCACCAATGTGCCACTTTGGGCAACCTTGACTAACTCAGCTTTTGTTCCCACACCCTTCAATCAAGCTCAAGAAACCACAAAGCAATCTTTATGGCTGTTGTACTAGCTAGATTGTAGGGAGTACAAATAAGGCTGTTTCTAAATAATTCCCAAACCGTTGAGATATGAAGGTTGTAATGGGCAGAGGCTGGTATGGGCCGGGGAGCCAGGCCAAGCAAGATTGCCAGAGGCCTTTGTAACTGCTTACTGCGGCTGTACTGGTCTGGAACCAGCTCCAAGTTAAATATATGTACAAAGAGGAGGCTCGAACCCCGCCTGGTGGGCCAGGCCTGCCCGCCTTGCTGCCTCCACTGGGGAGATAAGGAAGCAAAGACACAGAGAGGTTAACACAGTCACATGAATGTAAATAAGGTAGTCAAGAATTAACCTCATTAGGAAATACCTAATTCCTGACTTCTGAAAGGATTCAAGCTACTGAATTTCTGCCAACCTGAGGTTTTCATGAGCTTCCAGAGGAAAAAAAAATGCTCCAAATGATGTCACCATTATAATGACAGTGTGGGACTACAGGGGTCTCGGGGGCAGACTGGCTGGCCATCAGTTGGTTACTCTGGATTCTTGGCATTGTTTAGTTAAAATTTTTGGTTTTAGTTTTTTGTGAGTGAACCAGAATGTTCGTGGCATGTACTGATTTGTCATTTTGCAGGGCCCAAATTTAAATCACAGCACTGGGAAGCTGGCGTACTGGAAAGACTAACAGCCAGTAAGTAAGCCCAGCCTGCTTCCCAGTGGCTACATTTCAATATTGCTGCTTTGGTGCCACTTGTCATCAACCTAGAATTCTCAAGAGACAATATTTTTTTAAAAAACTTGGCTTTCTATAAAATACTAGAGGCCCAGTGCTCGAAATTTGTGCATGGGTAGGGTCCCTAGACCTGGCTGACGATCAGGGCCAATCGGGTTCCCCGCCTCCTCCTTCTCTCACTCCCTCAGCACCCCACTGCCACTGCTGGTCACCCACCATGTTCCACACCACCCCCTGGTGGTCAGTGCATGTCCTAGAGAGCAATTAAACTCCCGTTCTCCCGGTTAAACTCCTGAGGGGACACTTTGCATATTAGCCTTTTATATATATAGATGGTTCCTTGAAAAATAAGTCAACTTGTCTTGGTGCTAGAAGGCAAGAGTAAGAGAAGTTTAAATTTATGTGGGTCTTTAAGCCAGAAAATGGAAGTTTGGGGTAAACTAGCATAGTGAAAGATTGAGGACATACAGAGGGCCGAGAGGCATATGAAAACATGCTCAAAGTCACTAATCATCTGAGAGATGCAAATCAAAACAACAATGAGGCACCATCTCACACCCTTCAGAATGGCTATCATCAACAAATCAACAAATGACAAGTGCTGGAAAGGATGTGGAGAAAAAGGAACCCTCTTGCACTACTGGTGGGAATGCAGACTGGTGCAGCCACTGTGAAAAACAGTATAGTGTTTCCTCAAAAATTTAAAAATGAAACTCCCATTTGACCCAGTAATCCCACTTCTAGAACTATATTCCAAGAAACTAGAAACACCAATCAGAAAGGATATATGCACCCTTGTGTTCATAGCAGCACAATTTACAATAGCTAAGATTTGGAAACAGCCTAAGTTCCCATCAGCAGATGAGTGGATTAGAAAACTGTGGTACATCTACACAATGGAATACTACGCTGCTGTAAAAAAGAAGGGACTCTTCCCATTTGCAACAGCATGGATGGAACTGGAGAGCATTATGCTAAGTGAAATAAGCCAGTCGGAGAAAGATAAATATCAAATGATCTCACTCATATGTGGGATATAATCATCAACATAAACTGATTAACAAAAATAGATCCAGAGACAAGGGAGCGGGGTAGAGATCAACCAAAGGACTTGTATGCATGCATATTAGCACCAATGGACACAGACACTGGGGCAGTGGGGGCTTGCCCTCGGGGGTGGGAGTGGCAGGGGAGGGGTCAATTGGGGATAAAGGAAACATATGTAATACTTTAAACAATTTTTTTAAAAAAGAAAGATTGGACTCAGTGGGTGTTCACATCTCAAAAGTGACAAAGTTCACCTTCTTTTCTATACAGTAATTTTAAAGCAATTTATTAAACCATAGCAGTCAACAGCAATAACAATAACAAAACAAAAAAACTCTGCCTCTTTGGTGAACAGGAGGAGAAATTTTACAGTGGTTGAAAAAGTATTTGATTGTGTAGCAGGAAGATGTAACCATTGATGGAAATGGGGTTCTGGAGTAAGGCCATTACCCAAGCAAAGATTTCCATATATACAAATTCAGGATTCACAAAGGTCTCAAGCTATTAGTCTGGAAAACACTGGAGGCCCCCTGGGAAGTCTGGCCTCACCCCATCAACCTGCTCATTCCAATTTTTACCCCCACTCCCAGCCCATCCCAATTAGACTGGCACGATGGCATGCCCTCTAGTGGTCAAGATGATCACTGCAAGTAGCTGCCTCAGGCTTTATAGTTTGATTTCATTACACCGTCATTCATTCATTTGTTCATTCAATGGATTGTTATTGTGTGCCTGATAACATAATAGAGAACAATAAAACATGGTCTTTCCTTCAGGAACCTCATATCCCAGTGTGGGGATCAGACACAATATACAATATGAAGGTAGGTTCATGGCATATTATAGGGAACTAACAGAGAGCAGAGGAGGGTCAGGGAAGACTTCCCAGAGGAAGTTCCACCAATGCTGGGACCTGAAGGATGAGTAGCAGTTCATTAAGCAAAGGGGGAGTGAAGAGACAGTCTTCCAGGCAGAGGGAACAGCATGCCTAAAAGCCAGGAGTGAAGACAGCACTACCAGCTCACACTGGGCTTTAGGCTTTGTTAAGAACTTTGAACTCCATCCTTGGGAGCAGTGAGAGCTATTTCCTTTCAGGAGAAAATTAAGGAAGCATATAGAATTTTAATTGCTTCCAGGCCCTGGCTTACACCTCTTCCTCATAGGGTCCATACCCTCACCACTACACCTCCTCCAAGAGTGGCATGGTGTTGTTCTTTGATTTTTTGTTTTCTCCCAGGCCTGAGTTCCTCGTCCCACATGCCCTTGATCTCTCTGTTCTGTCTGTCAGCAAAGAAGTTTTTCTCACATTGTAATCATTCCTGAGCCAGGGCAGAGATTCAGCTCCTGAAAAAATAGCTCTGGAAATGCCAAATTCCTTTTGAGGGCCAAAGTCCTTGATTGGGGGACAATGGCTACTCTCAGGGTGAGATCCTGGGACCCTTGTGCATCAACATCCTCTGGGGTGTTTGTTAAAGAGGTGGCTTCCCAGATCCCAGTCCGGGCCTGCTCAGTCCTCACTCAGAGCGAGGTGGGCCTGGGAGGGGCACCATGCCGCAGGTGACTGCTGCTCAGCTAGGTCAGAAGCATAGGTGCAGTCGACAAGAGCACAGGCTCAGGATCACTCCCTCCATGGTCCGGTCCCAGCCCTGCCTTAGCTTGCGTGTGGCTCAGCTTAGGCTGTTACTTCATCTTAACCTTAGGCCAATTACTTCATTTCCCTAAGCCACTGCTTCCTGTTCTTGAAAATGAGAATAATAATCATAAACGTACCTGATAGGGTTATGGAGAGAAGTAGACACGGTTAAAGCATTCAATGCACTTGGTTCAGAGTCTGGCATACAGGAAGTGCTCAATAAAGATTAAAGAACAGAAATGGTCATGTCTTGAACCTCTTTTCCGTCATAAATGGGCACGGGGGTTAATGGCAGCAGACCTGGATAATCAGGGGCCAGAATCTGGGATTGAACACACCCAGAGGAGTGGGCTGGTGCGGAGGGAAGGAGGCCTAGGGGTGTCAGACAGGTTGCCCAGAGAGGAGGGGGAGAGCCAGCAGACCAGACAAGCAGACTGTCTTGGGGCGGCTGGGAAAGGGTAACAGAGGGTCCCAATTGCACAGCAAAAGGGGGTGGAAGTAAAATCTCCACGAAACGTTCAGAGAATCTGATAGGAAGCTCAGCTCTGCCAACTCTAGATAACAGTCATAATTCTTGCCACTATAAATCAGCCTAAGGGGGGAAAAAAGGACTATTTGGTTCATTTCATTAAAAAAGGCCAGGGATAGTTGAATCTGCTTTTAAGCAGTATCATTGCGAACCAATCTCCAGTCCTTGGCTCTACTTCCTTCTGTCTTAGCTTTGTCCTCAGAGAGACTTGCTCTTTGAAGTGGCCAAAGCCAACCATCAGCGCCAAATGTATTTTTGCAGGTAGCAACCCCGGTAAAGAGACCGCACTTCTTCTGCAATTGCTCCAGCAAAATTCCTGAGGCTGACAGTGATTGGCTCGGCTTTGGTCACATGCCCATCTCTGAACCACTCACTGTGACCAGTGAAATGGAATGTTCTGATTGGCCAGGCCTGTATCATGCATCCCATCTGGTGTCCAGGATTGGGTCAGCCCCACCCAAACGACATGAACTGAACAAGAAGAGTTCCCTGAATAAGATAGGGGCCCAGCTTCTGGGAGAAGGGATGAGAGCAAGCCTAACAAGGGGTGTCCTCAGTTTGTGTATGAGACACTCCTGTGGCCGGCTGTGTCTGGAGCCACGTACCTGGGCACCTGAACATTCATGTAGCTCTGCTGTGGCCACCACAGGCGTGGTCCTTGGGTGGGGGACTGTCGCAGCACCAGGCGGCAGGTAGGAGGAGTCTCTCCCGAGACAACGATGGCACCACAGATGGTGCTTGCTGAAAAGGCAGTTCCAGGGAGCAGCAGGCACAGCTGGTTTGCACAAGCCCTCAGCTAGATTCACCTGGTGCCCTTCAGGAGAGGTTGTAAAGGACAAAAACTCAGCGACCTAATGGGGGTGGGGAGTAGGGAGAGGCTAAAATGCCTTCAGCTCTCCAGAAGGCTAGAGCTTCTCAACCAGGGCACCCACAGTCCACAGGAAGCTGGCAGCCGTGGCTGGGGAGGCGTTAGGGATAATGTCCCTGCTCAGCCACTCTTGCCCCCCTCCCCTTCTTCCCAGGCCATCCCACCCCACCCAGCACCTTCTGAACTATGCATTCCTTCTCTGAGTGCATCCCTCACTCCCGATACACATCTCTTGGACCCTTGTATTCATTCAACAACTAGATTAGTGCCTACAGTGGGCCATGCCCTGTGCCTGCAGCTACACTGAGTCCCCAGGCACAGTGCACAGCTTCACAGAACACACAGCTTTAGAAAGTGTGCATTCTTTATTTTTAATTGCACACGTTATACATGACATGATTCTCCTTGTAAAATATTCCAACAGCATACTTACTACTGAAGCTGCTTGACTCCCAACTCCAGCCAGCCTTTCTCAAAAGTACTCAAGAAGTATTTTAACAGCTATACAGCAAATGAGTAACCTCAGATACTTGTCTACAAATGGACGTCCTAATACGTTCACCTGCAGAAATATAGTGCTTTTGTTTTGTGGATGTTTTATAAATAGGTCCAAAATGGGTACACCATGGAAAGTCTTTCCCCTACCCTATCCCCCAGCTACTCAATCGTCTCTCAGAGCAGCTGGTGAAGGTCACCAGTTTCCTTCAGATAAGCAAGGCCAAAAGTGAGCAAACCTTGTCTGTAAATGGCCAGATCATCAATATTTTAGGCTCTGCAGGCCTACGGTCTCTATCAAAACTAATAGACTCTGCCATTGTATTGAGAAAGTAGCCATCGACAGACAATGCACAAATGAATGAGCATGGCCGGGTGCCAATAAAACTTTATTTATGGGCATTGAAATTTGAATTTCAGGTCATTTTCACACGTAATGAAATATTATTATTATTATTATTTTATTGTCTTCCAACTGTTGAAAATCAAAACACCATTCTTAGCTCACTGACTACCAAGACAGGCAACAGGCTGGATTCGGCCCACGGCCTCACCTAGTGTTCCCACCTGGTCTGGCCACAAAAAAGCAAGTGTACACGAGCATTCTTGCCCCTCACTTTTACATGAGGGGCGCATGCTGCACACATTGTTCTAGAGCTTGATTTTCTCACTTGGTGATATGTCTTAGAGATCATGCCACGTTAGTTCAGACAAAGCTTGTGTTGTCTTCTAAGCCTTGAAGAAATCCAACTGGTCCAGGGAGCATTTCGTGACCAGCAGAACGACTAGGTCAGACTGGAACACAGGGGTGTTTCCGAACAGGTCCTAGGACCCTGGGAAGCAGGTCCTTTTGCTGGAAACATCCACGTAGCATCATTCAAAAAGAACTGGGGGAAAACTTGGGTGTCAATTAAAGCCATCCCATCAGGAGGCTAAGGCCCCAGCTAGGGAAGTGACTTGTTCCAGGTCACACAGCTAATCGGGTGTGAAGCTACGAGTGCAGCCAGGTTCTGATTCCCAGCCACTGCTCTCTCTTGATACGCGTGGAATCAAAGGATTCACCTCTAAACCCCTCCCTGAGCTCCTCTGCTCCTAATTGGAGACCATGACCTTTCCCAGAAGGCAGCATAGAATAGAACTTAAGGGCCCTGGTTTTCAAACCAGACAGCCCTGGATTCAAATCCCAGCTCAGCCCCTGAGGCCTCGCTACTTTACCCTTTGAGCATCAATGTCTTCCTCTTTGACAGTTAATGTTATCTGCTTCACAGGATTATAGTCATATTTAATATTTTCTGTCTCACAGTTTAATGTCAGATTTAAACGAGCCAAATGCATTGCCGGGTTATACGTAAGCACGCAATAAATAGCCTATTATTTTTCCCTCTCGTTCTCTTCTTGGTGAATCAGCTGTAAGGGTATAAAGACAAATTTGTCATAGTGTAGGAAACACGCTGGTCAGACTCCATGGAGGTGGGTGGATCACTGTTACTTCATTTGGCTTGAGTTAGTTCCTGCCTCCCAAGTCCTTTAATGAATCGCCATTCACATCAGAGTGACTGTCCACACCCTCCTGTATCGCCACTGTGTTAAATTAGAAAGAGCTGAAAATGAGATTTCCTCTGAGCTCAGCGGTCTCTCAACCTCGGTCACTGTGGTAATCACTTAGGGCAGTGGTGGGCAAACCGCGGCTCGTGAGCCACATGTGGCTCTTTGGCCCCTTGAGTATTCTAACGCCACTTCTTCAAAATAGACTCACCCAGGCCAAAAACCGACTTCTGCACATGGGCCACAAAGTTTCAATCGCACTGTATGTGCGCGCCCGCACGTGGTATTTTGTGGAAGAGCCACACTCAAGGGGCCAAAGAGTCACATGTGGCTCGCAAGCCGTGGTTTGCCGACCACTGACTTAGGGGAATGTTTCCAAACGCCAAGAACTGGGCCCCATCACCTCTCTTATCCTGACCAAATTGTTTGGGATTGGGGTCCACGCAGCTTAAGCTGCCCCAGTAATTCTGATTGAAGTTGGGTGCGAGAGCCACTGGTTTGAAGACCACTCTGAGTGTATCTAAATCACATGGAGGGTGGGGCCCCTTCCATTCAGTAGGCCTGGGCAGGACCTATGAATTTGCATTAATAACTTACCATGTGATGTTGATGTTGGCAATCCGGGGAACACACTTTGATAACTGCTGATGCCGATGAACCTGAGGGTACCACTGTGGGTGATTCCTTCCCAGCATCCTTTCCCCTTTGGGTAAGAGCTGCTGACTTGCCTTTAGTGAACTACCCCTCCTCACCTCTTAGGTCATAAAGTGTAAGTGATACTCATCCCACCTCCCAGCTTCAGGAGTGGGAGCATGACCAAGTCTGGCCAATCAACAGAATCCATATCCCAGCTCTCGTGAATGACTGGTTCACCCAGGGGCATGTCATTTAGCAGAGTCCAGTGAGGCGTAGCCCTGGGACTTGGCGGGAGCCCCGGGGAAGAGGCACTAGGCTAACAAGACGTAAGCCTGGAGCTGCTGCCCACCGCTTGCCTTTGTGTGAGAAGAACCTGCCTGGGGATGAGGCAGCCACAGGAAAGCAGAAGAGACAGAGAGACCAGGTCCTGATGACACCCTCCAGCCAAGCCTGGCCCTAGGCCTGAAATTTTCAGTTATGTGAGCATAAATTCCCTTTCTCGCTTAAGCCCGTTTGGGGTGGGTTTTTGTTCTGTGCAACTTAGAGTGCTGACTACATGGG
Organism: Cnephaeus nilssonii; assembly: GCF_951640355.1. Lineage (NCBI taxonomy): Eukaryota > Metazoa > Chordata > Mammalia > Chiroptera > Vespertilionidae > Cnephaeus > Cnephaeus nilssonii. Next base: position 87,903,142 of record NC_137076.1, on the reverse strand, counting down.
GCACTTAAGTATTTTTCCCCCCAGAGAGTGGGGCTCTAGCCTCATCAAGCAATGAGCTTCCAAAAGGCCCCGAATTGAGCAGCAGAATTCTTGGAGGTCACTTAGTCCCACCCCCTCCTTGTTTATGTGGGGAGACTTGGGGGACAAGAAGGGGCAAGGACTTGTCCTAGGTCACTCATTCATCAAAGCCAACGGGATATCAGCCTTTGGTTCTGTCAATAAATACAGCCCAACCAGTGGGGTGATAACAGCCAGGGTGCGGTGCCAAAACACCAACCAAGTCTCCTTCTCAAGGACACCCCTCCCCCCCCCGGGGACAGGGACTCACTCTTTCAGCATCAAAAGGGCCTTATTGCCCTTTTCTCAGTGTCTCACTTTCCCTAATTACACTTGAACCAATAAACCCATAATTATTATTGTTTTTAATCATATTTAATATTATTTTTAATAAAAAATGGAGTGGATGGACATGGAAACAATTTTCAGGGGACAAAGATGCACAAAAAGGGGAAAATGAAATCCTCCAATAATCTCCCCACTTGCACTGATACTGAGATTTTGGTAGCGTATTCTTTTGTGTTTGTTTGCTTTTTCTATGAAAACTAGAGGCCTGGTGCACAAAATTTGTGCACTCAGGAGGGGGTCCCTGAGCCCAGCCTGTGCCCTCTCACAGTCGGACATCCTTAGTGCTGTGGTGAGCCTGGCTTCTGGCTGAGCGGCGCTCCCCCAGTGGGAGCGCACTGACCACCAGGGGGCAGCTCCTGCATTGAGCGTCTGCCCCCTGGTGGTCAGTGCGCGCCATAGTGATCAGTCATTCTACCGTTCAGTCTATTTGCATATTAGCCTTTTATTATATAGGATTTATATCAGGCAAGGTGGGGATTAGCTCTGGGGGACCTAAACTATTCTCCTGAGGAAGGAATGGGGTGTGGGGGGAGGCTTGGAAGTGAGAGTGGGAGAGCGATCTTCCACTCCCGGGGGTTGTATCAGACAGGGCTCTGGTGTGAGCATTAGAAACTAAAGTGAAGGGGATTTCTTCCGAAGGCCGAAGGCCGGTGGAAGCCTGCATAACTGATGAAAGACAGCAAGAGCAGGCGAGGGTCAGCAGGGATTAAGGGAACTCTGAGGGCCAGGAAGCAGGAAGCAGGCAAAGCAGTCATTGTCTCTAACGGGGACAGAGGCAGGGATGCTATCAGTGACCCCACAGCTGCTATTGCCACAAACGGAATGGCCAGAAACCATTCCCTTATCCTTAGAGTCAACATCTTTAGAAAAAGCATTTTAGGTCACATGTCCCCACTGATTCACCCAGGTGAGGAGAGGAGGCAGCTGACCCCCTTTGACTTCAACTGGAGGAGGCCAGCTGTGAGAGGAAGGAGCCAAGAATGACCTCCTGTCTTAAGACAGTCAGGGGGCCGAAACCGGTTTGGCTCAGTGGATAGAGCAACGGCCTGAGGACTGAGAGGTCCCAGGTTCGATTCCGGTCAAGGGCATGTACATTGGTTGCGGGCACATCCCCGGTAGGGGGTGTGCAGGAGGCAGCTGGTCGATATTTCTCTCTCATCGATGTTTCTAGCTTTCTATCCCTCTCCCTTCCTCTCTGTAAAAAATCAATAAAATATAAAAATAAAAATAAAAAAGACAGTCAGGGAGCAGCAGTTTCCCTTAATGAAACTGCGGTGCTTTTAGGAGGGGAATGGGTGCTGTACTGTCCCAAACCAAGAGCCTAGAGAGAGCCAGCGCTTGAGGCTACGGCTTCTAGGGACAGTGTGCATGCGAGTCAGGAGTCTTGATCCTTGGTCCCAGCTTGGCCATTAGCTTGCTGTGTGATCCTGAGCAAGTTGCTGGAGCTCTCTGAGCCCCACAGCCCTCCTCAGACAAATAACATCTGCACTGCCCACCCAAGGGCCTGCTCACCGGTTTGAATGAAGTTAAGGTTGTGGAAACCTAGAAAAGACAAGATAAAGAATTATTAACAAGATGTAACACAGGGAGATCTGCAGCTGCAATATTGGCTTTTTCTGTGTCTGCAAAGTTGAGAAACAGGGTTCTGGTTTAGAAAAACAGCTATTCACAGTGTGTGTGTGTGTGTGTGTGTGTGTGTGTGTGTGTGTGTATGTGTGTGTGTGTGTGTGTGTGTGTGCCTCTCTCTCCGATTCCATGTTCCTCTCTGTCTCTGTCTCTTCTTTCACCCCAGCTCTCTGTCTCTCTCCCTCCCCCTTGCCTCCCCCACCTTCTCCCACTCTTAGCCAGGCCAGAGCTGAGGTGTTCTCACCAGTGGCAGCTTAGGGCCCTTTTAGACCAGTTCTTCCCTCCCCTGACGGCTGTGGTTGGCAAGATCAGACCAAGTCAAGACAGCCTGTGTTTTTCTGGGGCTCTGGTTCAGGATTGGAAGGCGGGGCATTTCAGTCTCTTGCACGTCCCAGGAGTGTGTGCAAAAGGGACCTCAGTGACAGATGGGGGCAGACAGACCCCAGACTGCTGCACTCAGCTCCTGGGGAGGAGAGACGTGAGGGGATCCTCCGGCACTTGGTGACTGATGGCTTCGAGCCAAGGTAGGCGGCACTGATGCCCTCAGCTCAGCCCTGCTTCCTGCCCATCCTGGCCTCTGCCAGCTGTCCTGCCGTTGCAGCCTCTGGGGTCCAATTCTGACTCCCACACCTTCTCGCTGTGTAACCTTGGGCAAGTCATTAACCTCTTCTCACCTCGATTTCTTTGTCTGGAGGATGGAGGTGATAAGAAGCGAGTTGTAAGGATCAGGTTGATCAATAGCATAGCATGGAGCAGCAGTCGGCACACAGCCTGCCCGCCAAATCTGGCTCACCACCTATTTTTATATGACCTGCAAGCTAAGAAAGGAGTTTGTGTTTCTAAATGGTTGGAAGGAAAAAAATCAAAAGAAGAGTAATATTTCGTGACACTGAAGATGACATGAAATTCAAATTTCAGTGTCTCTAAATAAAGTTTTATTGGCTCACAGTCATGCCCATTTATTCATGTACTGTCTGAAAGTGCTTTTAGACTGGGTAGTTGAGACAGAGACTCAATGTCTAAAATACTACTGGCCCTTTACAGAAGAAGTTTGCCTATCCTTGGCACAGGTTTAAAAGTGCAAACCGCCTGGGTTCGAATCTCTGCTCTGTCACTCATTTTGTGATTTTGGAAAGGTCACTTAATCTACACATGCCTTCGTTTTTTCTTCTGTACAATGGAAATAATAATTGTTATTATGGCTTCTTTTGAGGATTAAGTGAGTTTATATCTGTAGAGCACCAGGACCATGTCTGTACATAGTTTTATGGAAATAAAAAATGAAATCATATGTATAAAGAACTAAGTTTATATTGTGGGTTTTGGAGTTGATGGACAACTGTTGTTTTTTGTCAGACACTCGAATGAAGACCTCTGATAAAAGCTGGTAGCATACATTGTGGGGGGGAGGGGTGCAGGTGGGTGGGAGCCACCGGGGAGAGACACATGAGCCACGAATTGGATTACCAGAGGCTCTGTCTAGATCAAATGCACTGAGTTACAGATGATAATTTGGAGGCATAAACCTAAACCTAAGTGAAGCCAGTTACTCTACAAAGATATCAACGTGTGTTTTGTTTTTTGTTTTTTTTTTGCTACGTTGAAGATTCTTTTTTTAAAATAAGAGCTGATTTCTTGTCTCCTTCCTAACCACTTCACCTCCCCAAGAGGATAAGATTTTTGACCCATGGAGTCTTGAAAAGCAGTTGAAAATGGAATCAGTTTTCTCAAGGGGGACGAGGGATTAGAAGACTTGAGGTGACCAGGGAGACTTGTCAGCAGCATGTGTGACATCGTTTAAATACCAAAGTGAGTGCAATCTCAGGCTGCATTAAGGTCTTGTAGGTAGAGGGAGGTGATGTCCTTCACTCTACTCTGCCCAGCCTGTATCCTATTCTGGGCAATTTAAAAGGAAAATGGACACAGTTGGTGGTATCCCCAGACCTTCTCATCAGTTGCACTGGGTTTCTCCCCACCCTTATCATCCCTGGCCACCAGGAGCAATTGGTAAGTGCCATTAGCTTCTCTCTTCCAAACATTCTCATTTACGTAGGACTCACCCAGTTCTCTCCTGGTGAAAGCATGCCTGGAAAATGAGTCCTGCTGCAGGTCAAGAATTCTACTTTATCAGCAGCTACAAAAACATTAACCCGGTCCCTGGGGGCAGAGTTCAGCCTGTTTGGCAGCTCCTGGCATCACCTGGCCTCAGGAGATCCTGCATCCCCCCCCCCCCCCCCCGTGGTTTCAGAGATTGCGTGGTCCATCTCTGATTCTTCAAGGCCCCCTGCCATGTATCTGCAGCCTAATTTCCCAACCTTACCTTCCATTACCCCCTTTACACATACACAACTCAGCCAAAGGCGAGCACAGTTCAGCTTTTTCAAAAAACATGCTATATTAGTTGTTTTTTCATTGCAAAGGGCAGAATGCCAACTCAGACCGGGTTGACCAAGAAAGGAAAGTTTATTGGCTCATGTGACTGAGATATGCAGGGTTGTCTGGCATCAGGCCCCGGTGAATCCAGCAGCTTAGGGTCTCTCTGTCTTTGTCTCTCAGCTCCATGTTAGCTTCATTCTCAGACCAGCTTTCCCCTCAGAAGTTGCAAAAATGGTTGCTAAAAGCTTGCAGCTCAACAGCCTAAGTAGAAATAAAATTTCTCTCCCCCAAGAGTTTTAGCCTAAGGCTCAGGAATTGACTCTCATAGAACAGACTGGGGTTCTGTGAGAACAACTGTTATTCCCATTTTGCAGAAGAAGAAACGGAGGCACATATATAGATTGAGTGACCTTCCCAAAGTTATAAAATTAGTGACAGGACAGAGATTTGTCCACCCCAAATCAAGTCCTATTTCAAGAGGCATTAAACACAGTGACTGAACAGACCTGAGTCACATGCCCAGGCTGCAGGGGAAGAAACCACCTAAGAGTTGGGGATACCAAGGGGGTCAGTGTTGCTTACACCACAGGGCATGAGAGTGGGAAAGAGTGTGTCCCTAAGGGACTATGTGCATTCTGCAGTTAGGAGCCAGAGAAACTGGTGATGGACAGGCAACAGCACATGCCCACCACAGCATATGTGGTATCCGTCCTCCCAACAACCTACTAGACTGGCAGTAAAGGAACTAAAGCCAGGAAGAGGACTCTGGGTGCTGGAGGGAAAGTCCCACGTGGCTATAGGAGAAGACTAGAAGAAAGGATAAGGGAGCCATGGGGAGGGTTTTGAACTTTGAACTTTGAAAGTCGACCTTATTGCAAGGATCATGGCTAATGAAAAGCGAGATGCCTCTGGAGCTTGGGCCCAGCCAAGGAGCAGGAGAGAAATTGTGCTCAGACACCACCCAACACCTTTTCCTTCCTTCCTTCCTTCCTTCCTTCCTTCCTTCCTTCCTTCCTTCCTTCCTTCCTTCCTTCCTTCCTTCCTTCCTTCTTAAAGAGCCCTGTTCTATTCAGGTATGCACTTAGCACAGGTGAATCATGATTGGTCTAAGCCCGTCACGTTGCTCCCGCCCCTCTTGCCAGTGATTGGATGAGGTATGAGCATGTGATGAGATTCTGACCAATGATACACATACACAGAGGGCTTTTCAGAACCATTTTCTCCACTGAAAGAGAAACACTCAAGAAGGAACAGACCAGACTCCTATGCTGGACACTGTCATGTCTGAAAGTGGAGCAGCTATCTTTTAACCAAGAAGAGAGCCAGTTGAAACCAGAAGAAAGCAGAACAGAAAAATGGAAAGGACCTGAGACCGTGATTATGACACTGAACCACTGAATTAACCAACCCTAGAGTCATTCTATTTTGGAACTTCTTAGAATTTTGTGTAATAACTCTCCCTTATTGTTTAGGCCAATCCCATTGGTGTCCTCTCTTATTGTAGCCATAGCACATTAAGTGACTCAAATAGGCTTTGCCTATTGAGAGAGTTCTTAAAGAGAGAGGACTGAAATTTCCAACACCAGTCATTGAGGCTCTAGGCAAGCCACATGGCCATTCTGGGAAGCGTAGAATGGTGGAAAGACGATGTGCTTCAGAGACTCATGCTTCTAGATCCATGCCCTTAAACACATTAATTCACCTCTCTGGGCCTCAGTGTTTTCATCTATAAAATGGAAGAATAATCTGCAACTTCATCAAATTGTGAGGATTGAGACCATGCATGGGGTTTTGACATACAATTACAATGGCTAATTATGGAAGGGTAGCTTTTGTCTACATATCCTTGGACCAGGATCTCAATGATGTCCAAACAATGACTTACAAAGTGGTGACATTTTACTAGAATTCTGTCAAAAGCTTTTTGAAAAGTCCATATTTCTGGACTCCATTCATGGAGGTCACATTCAATAGATCTGAGATTAGATCCGTGAGTTAGTCGGGATTCTCTCAGTTGCAAGTGGCAGAAACCCAACTCAAACTGGTTGAAGCGGGGATGGGGGGAGAGGAAGGCAATTTATTGGCCCGTGTGTCTGAATAGCCCAGGGGGATAAGCATCTGACATGGCTGGATCCAGGTGTTCACAACATGTCAGGAGGCAAGTCTGTCTGTCTGTCTGTCTCTCGTCCCTGGTCATGGTTCGCCTCTGTGTTAGCTTCATTCTTAGCGAACAGTTTCAACCTGACCGCTACCAGCCTAAGGCACCTGGAAGAGAGCATCTCTTCCCCTACAGCTCTGCCAACCCCGGGGCTGCCATCCAGCCAGGCTTTGACTTCGGGCTGACCGTTTTGTCTCTGATTGGCCCGGTCTGGGGAACATGCTCACCCCTGGAGACCAAGTGAGTAGGGTCTCCAGCCAAACCACATGGGTTGTGTGTGGGCAGGGAGGGCTCTGGAAGAGAACACAGAGGCCATCCTCAGGGGAAGAGAAGTGGGTGCTGAGCAGGCAAACATGGCTCGGAATCCGTATTTCTTAGCAACTCACCCAGTTGATTCTGATGCACAGACGTATTTGGAAAAGATTAGAACACTGGTTTTAGGATTTCTTAGAGCCACCGTATCCCTTTCTTCCTAGGAAATCTTAAACAGAAGAAAATAAAATAGATCCAAAAATAGCCCTGAGCTGCTGGTGGAAGGCAGGTTTCGGGGACTTCCCATCACCCTCCCCGCGCCCCCTCCTCCCCCCAGCAGCCCTGAAGGTCCCCAGGGGCTCCCCTGAGCTCCCTCATTTCATTGCTCTTTGAAGTCCCTTTCGTTCTGATTCCAACCCTGTATTTGGTGAACAGGCAGGGCAAGGGCAGGGAGAGTCCCAAAGAGCTCACCTAATGCTGTCTCCCCTCCAGCACCCACCCCTCCCTTAAAGCCAGTGCCAGAGGGTAAACAGGAAGAGGAGGGGCCCGTGGCTGACTTAGAAGGGGCATCAGACAGGCCACATCGGGATGTTTCTGGCTTTGAAAGCCCATCCTGGCTGGAGGCCAGCCGGCTCCGTGGGCTCTGCAGAGCACCAGGCCCTGGGAGGCGTGGGCGTTGATGACCGCCTGTCTGCCGGTGACAGAGGGGACGCGCAGCGCCTGCATCAGTCGCAGCAGAGGGAGTGCTACAGGGACACCCTGGCTGGGGAGGAGACGTGGTGGAGGATGAAGTCAATTTCACACTTTATTAGTCAGTCCCGGGCCAATTGAGGCCATCCTGAAACTGGGCCCCAACTCTCCCTCCTCCCTTTACCAGCAAGAAAGGCCTCTATCGCCTGAAATTCTTCTTGTTGAAGGAGCAACATTTTTTTTTCTATTCAAAATCCCGAAGCATTCAAACAAGGAGTTGGGATCCCTTTTATTCTGCAAGAGAGGCCTGCCAGGCTGAGAGCTGAACAAATCTGATGTGTGTGGACCAGCAAAAACACAGGGCCGCTGGTTAAATTTGAATTTCAGATAAACCATCAGTAATTTTTCCACATAAGCATGTTTCATTTGGCACACACTACAGAGGATGTGGACTTAGCATTGAATAGGATGGATAAAATCCCTGCCTTTGAGGAGCTTACTTTCCAATGGGTGAGTCAGACAACAAACAAGAAAATAAGAGGGAGTGATACGGTGGATAATGACAGTAAGACAGGGTGATGCGACAGTGAGTGACAGGGATGGAGGTGGGAAGCTTCCCAGGCAGGGTGGCCAATGAGGCAGCACGGAGAAGCTGACGGAGAAGGTGACCTGTGTGACAAGAAGTCAGGCCTGGGTAGATCTGGGGGAAGAGCGCCCCAGGGAAGGGAAGAGCCAGTGCAAGGTCCCTGAGTCAGAAACAGCTTAGAGTCTTTGAGGACTGGGAAGAAAGCCCGCAGGAGCGCAGGAGCAGGGAGAAAACCACAGTACATGGCAGGGTGTGTGTGTGTGTGTGTGAGAGAGAGAGAGAGAGAGAGAGAGAGAGAGAGAGAGAGAGAGAGAGAGAAAGGGAGGCAGGGCCCATCACACAGGGCCTCTAGGGCAGAGTTAGGAGTTGGGGTTTGGTTCTGTTTTAAGCAGAGCTATGGCATTCTCTAATTTACTTTTTCCAAGAATCACTGTGCTCTTCGGAGAGGGGGCTGAGGGTGAGGGAAGGGTGGGAACCGAGAGACCCGCAGGATGCCCTGCAGGAGCGGGTGGGAGGTGACGCTGCGGTACCTGCAGTGGAGATGGTGGAGCAGGAGACCGAGACCAGGTTGGGGAAGAGTTTGAAGATCTCGCTGAGGGATTCAATGTGAAGGGCTGAGAGGAAGGGAGGAATTGGGGTGAATCCCGGGTTTTCGTGTGAACAACTGAGTGGATGAGGGTGCCATTTACTGAGGGGAGACCGCGGGCAGAGTAGCTTTGGGGCTGTGGCTGCAGGTTAGGTATTTGCTGGTGCTATGCCTTACAGGAGGCCAAGAAGTGTGACAGACTTGGGGGAGGAAGTGATGTAATTCACATTCCATATTCAACTGTATTAAAAATAATGTATTAAACGCACACTGTAACACACGAAGAAACACAAGAGCACAGCACTGGCGCAATACATGCCGCAGGGAGTAAATCTGGACCTTCTGGCGGGTCGCTGATTCTGGTTGGGGGTGGGGACACAGGAACCCTAAGGGGAATGCCAGACCTTGGATCTCTGGCCTGGGAGGTGACCAGGGGGCTGCTATGAGGGGAAAGAGGATGGATGTTGAAATTTTTTCAATAGTTTGTGTATGTGTCATTGTAGGTGGGTGTTTTTTTAAATGTTTTATTTTATAGTTGCTGTTCTGACCTATGGCTTCTTTCTTTCTTTTTGATCAGGAAGGAGAGATGAAAAAGAATGTGTGATAAAAATATTTAGAAATGTATGGGTTGGGGTGGGGGGGGGACAAGCAGGGGGGAGGTAGACCCACAAACTCTGGTCTTATCAGGAAGGCTACCCACAGTGCGCCGAGGAAGAATGAAGTCATGATGGCCGACTAATCACAGAGACTATCTGAGGACGTGGCCACAGTTACAACCTTTGGCCTCTTATGACATCCACTTGCTTTCAGTTTGGAAAGAGCGTAGGCAGTGAGGGGCTATTTTCCAGAGTCTGAGGGGGTGAAGGGTCAGCAGCACACGGCATTAGAGGAAAGTTGAAGGCACGGGGAGTGTTGGCCCAGAAAACTCGGGTGCAGGGTCACTCACTGCCTGCAAAGCAGGAAGGAATACGGAGGAGGGGCGGGGGGGAGCAATTCGGTCTTGCGTGATCGGGGATCAATCATTATTAAGCACTCATACGTTCCCAATACAGGACCAAATGCTTCTATCCTTATCCCGTTTCAACATCCCAACAACCCTTTGAGGTAGGACTATTTCCTGGTTTACCCACAAAGAGGAAAGTGAGGTTTTTAAGAGATGAAGTAACTTGTAGTAACTTGTTCAGCGAGGTCACACAGCTGGTCACTGTGGAGTCAGGATTGAAACTCAGGTGCTTTGCAGTGTGAAGTCTGGGCTTCTGACCGCCCCAGCCTCTACCTGAGCCCTTCTCCCAGGTCCCGCCCACCTGGCTCCATAGGTGCCATCTGGCCTCGGGTGGGAGGGGTTTAGGCAGCACCTCCAGGGGCTCGTGGTAGGAAGCCCCCTGCATTAGAAGCTGGCCCCCGGCCTGTGCCCAGCTCTCCGTCTTGTCTCCTGCCGTGATCTCCGTATCTTTAGGGGGCCTGACCCTAGAGTCTGCAGGGCGGCTACTCCACCCTCAACCCAAAGATGGAACCCTGCTGCCCACTCTGTGACCTTGATCTCTGTCCTGCCTGGACACTAAGAGATACTTGTCATCAAGTGCCCCCTTGAGGCTCCAACTGCCTGCTGGGTACTAGCTGCCTCCCCTACGCCCCTGGGGAGTGTGCCCTGGGATCACCATGCCTCCCAACCTCCCAACTCCTTCACCTGACTTGACCTTCTTGTAGGACTGGCAGCTGGATCTGTGTCCCCAGCCCTGGCTCTGCCCCAGGGGAGAGGCCAGGACCTCAATCCCAACTGTGACACCAGCTTATCCCGTGAAATGCCTCGGGATGAGGTTCGCGGTGGCTGGGCTGATGGAGAGATTCGTGTTTGTTTTTCAGCTTGCAGCTCTTGACACATAGGAAAATGTGTCAGGCACCGGGTTCGTTGTGTAACTCCCTCCTGTAACACCCCACGAGCCCCACGAGCAGCGAAGAGAAGCCGCAGAGAGTGCTGTCAACGCGCTAGCCTCTCCCCAGGCCACAGGCTGGGCTGATGTGCCCAGAAGCCCAGAGACCCCAGAATCAAGACACGCAGCCTCTTCCCTGGCCAGAAGCCCCACTGCCCATCTCCTTTGCCTGGACTCACTGCCCACCCCTTCCCGAGCCAGGGCCAACGCAGATGCTGCTGAGACACCGTGACTGGAAGGAGGTGACCCTCTCCCCCTGCCCATAGCCTGGCCCTGCTCTCACACAGCGGCCCTGGGCCCTCCTGTGTGTGTGTGTCTGCGCTGGGCTCTGCGGGAACAGCCTCAGCTGGTCAAAACTAGGAGCAGCTCAGCAGACTCACAGCCACTGGACCTGAGTGTGACCCACTCGGCTGCCGTGTGCCGCTGAAGACACATCCCCAAGTTCTAGGTGGGGAAAGCAGGATGGTCCCCTGACACAGGGAAGGTACAGCCGACCTGGAGATGGTGCCGTCCTCCGTGAGGGTTGGGCAACCTGAGGCACAGAGGCACCTGGGAGCCCCACGGTTCCACTACCCAGTCCCACCTGTACCCCCAGCTGCTGAGCAGCATGCCGGTCACTGTCCATTCAGAAAGAGAACCACTCTATTCATTCTGAACAGAAGGAATTCAATACAGGAAGGAGGTCACACAGGTGAATGAAGATCTGAGATGTGCCCCAGAGATTAACAGCAAAAAAGACACTCCGGTTCTTAGGCTGCAGGGACATGGGGAAGAGGCAGTGTCAGTAGTGTCCAGTATCTGCGGCCACTGGACAGAAATGGGACTTCAGCCAGACCTGTCCAACAGGACCTGAGGCCTTGAGGAAGGGGCTGTCCGGTGGGAGCTAGAACCACAGAGAAGACCAGCCACAGGCAGAGATGCTGTCTGAAGCAGGGAGAGAGAGAAATACCTTGGGTTCTCCCCTCCTCCTGCCTGCCAGTGCTTCCCATTGGCCAAACCCACCAGGAAACCAGAGGGCAAAGGGGCCTGGGAAATGTAGTTCCCTAAACTACTGAGCAGAGCAGGGCAGGGAATAACTGTGAGCACAAACAAGCAAATAGCCATCCTCTGGAGATGTGAGATGCTCAGAGGGTGGCAGCAACTCCTATGCCCATGCTAGTCCAACCTCCCGGGGCTCAGGGCTTCCCAAACCTGCAGCCACTGCTTAGAGCTCTTTCCACTCACAGGGCCCAAGGATGCCCGAACCCCTGATGACAGGCAGATGGGCCCGAGGCAGGGAATGCAGAACCACCTGAATATCCTGGATACACTGGGGCTGCCTGAGACCTCAGGATTAACTGAACAGCAGCTGCTGATGCTCATGAACCCAGCCATAGTCAGAACCTATGACAAGCCTGGCCGCCTCCTTCTCTTCACTCCCCCGTGAGGATCGGGGGGGCCCCAAAGCTGCTGGGTCCCTTGGGAACACCCCAAGAGGATGCTCCTGGCTGCAAGGCTTCCAGCAGTATCAGTGTGCCTGATGGTTCCCTGAGCGCCTGCCCAGCATGTCCGGGTGCAGTGGGCAGCAGGAAGCCCTATGGCTGGAGAGAGGCGGGAGAGTCTGGACCACTGGCACCCACGAGCATTGTCCTGGATGGAAACCTGGCCACCCTGACCCAGCTGGCAGGATCAGTGAGCCAAGGAGGGAAAGTCCCAGGAATGTCTTCGGAGTGTGACAGCCAAGTCCAGCCAGGCCCTCGGGAGCCAAGACCAAGGGGCTTCATCGACATAGGGGAATGGCCAGGCCTCATCACCATCCCAGAGAAAGATCGGCCCTGCAAACCTTTCTCCAACGTCAGGCCATCTCTTCCACAGTCCCCATAACAACGATAACTGTGTTTGCTGAGCACTAATGAGCCAGCTGCTGAGCTAAGTGATTTTACATCAGTATCTCATTTATTCCTCAACAGAGTCTTGTAAGATAAGTGCGATGGAGACCCTCACAGGTGAGTCAGAAAATATGGTGCACAACCTAATAAAAGCTTGAGACAACAAGTAATGGTGGCATAAAAGGAAACAGTTCTCCCAGAGATCTAACGTAGAGAAAGGAATGTGTGGTGAGTAAAGTGAAAAGACAGGAAGGCGTTTCACAGGAAATATAAAGATATGAAGCCAGTTCTTCAGAAGAGATCTTCCACCAGGATAGTCAGCCCACACTCCGGCAGAAGATACAAAGAGGGGCCAGCTGTGGCCCGCACAACCTGCACGCAGACTTCCTTCACATCAAAAGAGTCAAACAAAACCCTTCCAAGTTCTAACCAGGCCCAACCCTGCTTAGCTTCCGAGATCAGATGAGATCGGGCAAGCTCAGAGTGGAATGGCTGTAGACCCTGTAGCTGGTTAGAGCGTTGTCCCAATGTGCTGGGGTTTCGGGTTCAATCTCTGGTCAGGACACATTCAACTGATGGATGCATGAATGGGTGAAACAATAAATTAACCTCTCTCTCTCTCTCTCTCTCTCTCTCTCTCTCTCTCTCTCTCTCTCTCTCTCTCTCATCTAGTTTCTGGCTTCTCTCGAAAAGCCAGACTGTCTGGCACCACTGGGGCCTCATTATGATGTGGCAACATAGGCTGGAGCCAAGAAGCTGCTCCTTTTTCCTGAGCCTGTATGCTTGGGAGCAGCACAGTCTCCACCACTCCCTAACGTCTTTCACCTGGTCCTTCCTCTGATTTGCACCATCTGCCCAGTTTGACTCCATGGAGCGGCGGGTCCTCCCACAACTGAATTGTAGAGTCCTGCTGCCACCTGGTGGTCACAGTTCACATTTCCTCGTTGCACAGCCGTGATGCTCCTCATGTGATACCATTTGCGCTGATTATTTCATTTACTTCTCTCACCCACCCTGTGAGGACGGGAATTGTACCCATTTTACAGATGAAAAACCAGAAAGGGTAAGAAATTACCAATAAGAAAACAGATGAGCTCTGGGGGAACACCTTGTAAAGTGTATGATCGTCTAACTACTAAGCTGTACACAAAATAATATCAAATATAATTGAAAAAAATAACAAATACATACATACATATATACATACATAAGAGAAAACACATGAGCAAGGTCAAGTGAATGGGTTGTTCGGGATCCTAGCTCCTTGTGATGTTGCCAGGAGTGGAAACCGGCTCTGCCTGTACCCTCGTCCATGGTATTTAGTCTCTTCCTTGCCACAACAGGCCCTAAACTGACTTCTATACTGTAAGTTAGGTCCTGGCGAAGGGAGCCAGGACTCCTAGAGATAAGCCAGAACTCTACCATGAGCACTTTGGAACTGACTGGGGAGGGCAGGGGAGACTGGGGACCTTATCAAACTTCACATGCAGATAAGTGTGTTTGCTACTGCCTGTGGGCAGGTAGGCCTTGAACTCAGGTTTTCTAAGGCAAAGTTCTGGACACTTCTACACCACCTCATGACCTCCCCAGGCCTGAGAAGGCCTCTCTTTCCCTTTCACCTTCCCCCGTCCTACTTATCTCACATGGCCCCGCACCTGCCCCACCTCTTCCAAGACGCCTCCATGACCACCTCAGCCCCCTCAAACCTCCCTCTTGTCTCCTGCCCTGTGGGGCCAGGTAACTGTGTGATGCTCGTATGTCTTGCTTCTCCAGCTGGATGGGAGATTCCTCAGAGGCAGGGCTTCTGTGTTCCCCTCCCCTCTGGCATGTTTATCTGAGCAATAGGTATAGAACATCTATTACCTGAGGCTCGTGCACACTCAGGGAGCTTCCAGGATGCACCAGAGCTTGCACCCTAACATACATCCCTGGGCCGGTCACTGCTCTAAACCTTTTAGTGCCCCACCTCCCCCTCACCCATTCCCCCCGCCTCCCTCCCCCGGCTGCATAGCCCTCAGAAAACCAAAGCTCCTTACCATGCTGACCTCTCTATACCATCCCTCACTGCACCCACCACCCCTACACACACCATGTTCTCGCTCCACAGCATTTCAGTTTCCTGACCAACAGAGCTCGCTCTTACCTCTGGGCCTTGGCACATGCCCTCCCTCCCACCTTCACTCAACCCTAGTTATCCATCAGGCCTCAGCTTGGATATCACTTCTTTCAGGAAGCCTTCCGTAGCCGCCAGGTCTGAGTCAGGGCTGGACAACCCTCCCCTCCCCACCCTCCCCCCAGCCCCGGGCTCTGGTGGCATCTATTATTGCCCCAACACTCACACTGCATGTAACTGACTGTTGACTGGCCACTCTCACCAGACTGTGGGCTTTGAGAGGCCAGGGCCCCCAACTGTCTGACTTCTTGCTGTATCCCCACCAGCTAAGGCCAACTCCAGGAGGCACCCAAGGTGCGCTGTAGACACTCCTTAAGTGAACACACGAATGAATGAGGTGCCATTTTTAGGTGTAGCAAGTGCCCAGAGAACAAATGTCACCCTGGGGAATCTGACTATCCAATGGTTAGAGACAAATTCAAGAGGCATTTTTATCTTTGAAGTCCTTTATTCCCATTGGTTCACATCAGTTATTCACCAAGCTAGAGCTCATCACATTAACCAAGAATCCACTCATTCTCCCTTTGATATTGTAATCTTGTCCTCGTGTCCAAAACTGGGCTGGGGCCCAGAAGGTTAGAGAGGTGTCACTCCGCTGCAGGGAGCAAGGGACACCCCTGTGATCGGTCTTCCACTCTTAGAAGTATTGTTCGGTTCATGGGCAAATACCTTAGCAAGCTCAACAGTGAAATAAACAAGACACAGTGCAGTGGTCCTAGGCATTTGGGGGGAAAGGAGCACATTATGCAGTCCCCTGGAGAAAATTCAGGCCGTTCTCCATCTTCTCAAGATGCATTTTCTCACCCTTCAGTGACTTTCAATCTCACCCCCTGGTCCACGAGATACCGTAACCCATGTGCTACTGATACATTTTTATTTTCCCTTCATGAGATCCATTTAGTTCCAAGTGTATTTCCGTTTCCTCCCCTGTACCTACAAGAACATCCAATTTTGTGCAGGTCCCTTTTAACGGCACTTATTAAATATACATCCTGGGACCTGGCAGAACAGGCTGTCCTGTTTCAAACCACCTCAGAAGCTGCCCGTTCAAAGCCGCTGAGCTGGCACAAGGCACAGAGGGGCACGTCCTGGCTTACAGCTTGTGGCCATTTCCGATCCCAGGACTCTCCTGTCCACCACTGCGTGCCTCGGGCAGAGGTTCCCAACCTGGCCGCACACTAGGCACCTGGAGAGCGTCCTGAGGTCCTGAGGCCCAGACCACTCCCCAGGCCAATTCCATCAGAATCTCTGGGTGGGCACAGTGGAGAGCTGCCCAGGTGACTGCAGTGAGCGGCCACGCTGAGAAACCCTGAGCGAGGGTTCTAGCCCAGGGCAGGCTCTCGGTAGGTACTGTGGGACCACAGGTGGATTTATTTTATTATCTGCTCCCCCCCTCTGCTTCCTATTTGTATCAGAAATCTGAGCAGGAGAGAGAACGGAAAATGAATCAAGAGCGTCTTGTAAAGTGAACTGGAGCCGGGAAAGGAATTGTGGGAACCAGCTCCCCTTGCATTCTGCATTCTTCACGCTTTCACAAGCCCAGAGGAGGTGAGGTGCAGACTGTCTGGCACAGGCGTGTACTAGTACATACATCTCAGAAGCCCTCCACAATCCAGGCACTGCAGTTATAACAACAGAGATGTTCTTGGAAATAAGTCTCAACTGCCACCCGTTTTTACAGACACACTAACTTGGGTTGGCCCCAAATTCTGTTGTTTGTATTCAAGATCATGCTGGGTCACCCTTGGGTTCTTCTGTGAGCCTCGCCATTTATCTTAGCCCACAGTGACATCCTAGAGGTGATTCAACAGCAGCTGCATCCAAAATTGCCCCAATGGGTCAGTCTTTATTGAGGGGCTTCCATTTCCAGGTTCTAGGAAGCGATGACAATAGGTTTGAGCTCACCAAGTTCACGAGTTTGGCTCCTGGACTGCAGCATTGAGAAGGAGCCTGCGGCAGACCCTGGGTTTATGGGAAAGGACGCCGCGTGGATTAGCAATGCCTGCCGAGGGCACGGGAAGTAGCATAACGAATGCTGATGTGGGGGCCAACCTGAGACCACTTCCGGCACATCCTGCTACCGACTCACATTTATATGCACTTAAATGTAACTCACATTTGTATGCACTTATATTATAAATGTAACTTATAAATGTAACTCACATTTATATGACTCACATTTATATGCACTTAAATGTAACTCACATTTATATGCACTTCACCATTTGCAAGGAGCTTCCATGTCCTTCGCCTCATGCCAATCTCACCGCAGTCCTGTGAGTTAGGGCTTTATGGACGGGAAACCTGAGGTTGTGTCCCAAGTGGAAGGTCCCACAGTCACCTGACATCAGTCCACTGGTGCTCCAGGCCCTCAGTGGCCTCCTGAAACCACCGGGGTTCCCCCGCTTCCAGAAACAGGAAACCAAGCCATGACCTAACCTCCCCACCCACCGGGCCTGTAATCACCTGCTTCAGTTTCCTTTGGGATTTGCATGTCCCTTTGTCCCCTATTCAGAGAACACAGCAACAGTGTGCAACTGCTTGGCAACAGCCTCGCACACCCCACCTAACACACCCTCCAAATCTCTTCCCTGGAACGGGCTCTGAATGTACCTACACACATTCCAGAACTGGGACTTGGCCACACCCACTGCCAGGCCCGGGCAAGACTGTCCTGGGAACCTCTCCGCTGTCCCAACAAGAACCTGCTTCCCAACTAGAGAGGGCTCTCAGGGGTTCACTGCCCAAGATACCTCACTCCCAGCATAGAGAACTGAAGACGACCGATCGGTCGGCTGCGGTGCCTCCTGGTACCACATGTAGGAAGTGAACTGTCAGGCCAGCAGCCCTGGGCTTTTCCAGCGCCCCTCCCTACACCCACACAGCACACAGGTGACATTTACCTGGGTGGCCCTCTCCATGGGCAGGCCCAGATGGGGGCCCCGGTAGGACTGGCCATTAGCTACGGCAAATCCTTATCAACTTGACCTGCCATCCTCCATGCTGTGACTACAGGCTGGAACAACCTCTTCACGAAGACAGCTAAGCCGTCCTGGCTGGAGCCTTCTGTGCCCGCCCACACCAGGCATTGTGCAAGGGCAGCGCCCAACTCTTCTGGCTGCCCTCTGCGTGCCCTTCACCCACCCCATGCTGGCCTCTCTCCCCTCCACCCTGCCTGCTCTTTCTTCTCTTCCCTCCTGGGATCACAGCCTCTAATCCTCCTCATCCCTTGGCAACTTGGGCTCCGAGGAAGGCAGCCTAGGAGGGCAAACTCCAGCCCCAGGGAGCCGGGCTCGGGGCCCTGGCCAGGAAGCTGGAAGGCACATATCCCCTCCGTCCGTCCACTTCCACGAGGCTCCATTCCGGGTTCCCCTTCTTGTCCGGGGCCTCCAGGACAGTCACTGGCTGGCCTGCTTGCAGACTCACTTCATGGCTGTTTCTGGCCACAAAGGGGTACATTGCGACCACCTGAAACGTGGGAGTGACACAGCAATGGTCAGGGTGGGAAGACGGACAGACCCCACCCAGGAAGGCTGTTGATCGCTCCCAGCCAATCAGTCCCCACTGCTGGGCAGGCATCGCCTCCCAAGCACATCCTTGGCCTTTCTGTTTCTGCTGCTCCCACCGCCAACACCCACAACGTGGCAGGCTCTGTCCTAGCGCTTGGCCTGGTTTTGATTGTCACAGTTCTATGACTCCGTTTGCCCCATTTTTCAGATATGGACACTGAGACTCAGAGAAGTTAAGGAACTTACTCAAAATCACACGGGTAGTTTTTAATGTGTTCACATGGCTGTGCAACCATCACTACTGTCGAATTCTGGAACATCCTCATCACCCCAAAAAGCAACCCCACACCCGTTAGTGGTCACTTCCCATCCCTCCCTCCCTCAGCCCCTGCCAACCACTGACCTTTCTGTCTCTGAACATTTCATATGCGTACAATCATACAATACACGGCTTTCTGTGTCTAACTACATGTGGGAGCATGCACTGGCACTTCCTTTCTCCGGGCCCCACCCCTGGCCAGGACGCTGGTGTGGCCACCAATCGAGGCCCAGACTCATTGGTAGTAGTCCCTCCAGAGAGGAGAAAAATCAGAGCCCCGCTCCAGACAAGCCCCCCGCACTCCCACACTCACCTGGGTCCCGGTTGGGACGGCGGCAACTAGGGCTGCGGTGGGCTCCGGTGTTGGATGCCGGGAGTCCTCGCGAGGCCCCGCCTGCCCCCTGAGCTTCTCCTCCCGGGGGACGATCTGGTACGGCTCCACTTTCCCAGCCGGCACGTACCCTCGATGTCCTGTGGACATAGCAAACGTTAACTGGCTACAGGCCACCTTCTCCACCCCTTTGAGAGAAGAAATCACTGCCATGCATGGATGTCAATGCCGCCAACACAGCTTCTCAGCACTAAAAGGACATCTAGGAACCTCTCAGGCCCCCCCCTCCCCCACACTCGCTGTCTCTACCTTCTGCTTGCACACCCCCAGTGACAGGGAGCTCATTCCCTCCTGAGGCGGCCTGCTCGGTTCTGAACACTCTGACAGAGAACACGTTCTTCTCGGTCTGGGATGGAAACTGCACCACTGGTCCCTTTCCCCTGAGGCAGCTGCTTCCTTACCCAGGACAGCCTTTCCGAGGCAGAAACTGCCTTTCCCTTCTCCAAGTGCCCGGCTCCTCCTCATGTGGAACTACCCCAGTGCTGTTCTGGCTGCTGTCGTTAGGAATGGCCAGCCCGGCACGGATCATCTAGTCTTCACACCAACTCCCATCTTGCTGCTGAGCCCGCCGGGATCGGGGGGGGGGGGGGGGGGGGGCAGGGAGGGGAGGCTCCGACACTTCTCCAGCTTTAAGCAGCTAGTGAAGTGGTGGGACTGGCGTCCACACTCAGTCCTCGCCCCGGCCCCTCCCCCGGGAGACTTGCTTTAATCCCCACTCAGTTGTTTTCAGCTTGAGTCATGAGACTGTTCTTCCACCATTTCTGCTGTACTTATACTCTTTTCTTAATGTTTTCATAGACTCACTTTTTAAAATCTGGTCTTGTACCATACAATAACAAATAAAGGCATGGGTTTATATACTAGTTATTTTTTCCAATAAAATTAACATCCTCAAGTAGCAATGGGGGGGAACTGTCCACAGACCCCTCCCATCATCCTGTGTAACCCCCAGCCTCTGGGTCACATATTCTTCGGAAGATACTCCTCTGGTCTATCTCTTCCTGGGTTCATGGTGCCCCTTACCTCCTGCCCGGCTACACTGGGGCACCCAGACCTGAGCACCACACCCCCAGGTTGTGACCAGTGCACAGGAAACTCCCCCTCATTCTGGACATCAGACGTCTGTCCACGTAGCCGGATCCAAGCACCCCTTTCTCTATCTCACAGGGTGATGCTGAAGTTCTGTCCACCCCCCTGGTCTGTGAGGTCCCCAAGGCAGGGTCCTTGTCTCCCTTGCACGGCGCCCAGCACACTGGGTGCTGGGTAACAGATGTGGCGATGAAAGACTGAACTCCTCTTTTTGGCCTTTCATGCACCACCCTATCTGGCTATGCTCCAAACCCTGCATTTTCGCCTGGGCTCAATTCCCACTTTGGATTTGCATGGCCAGACTCTGACCTCTGAGGGCACCTGTGTCTCCCACTGGTCCTGTTGGGTGGTTTTCCCAGAGGGAGGGGAAGGGCCCACAAAGTCCCACATACCCCCGGTGTCCACCAGCCAGCGGCTGCTGTTGCCTTTGGTGTCCTTGTTTTGAAGGAGGGCCACGATTTGGCCCCGAGGCAATGACAGGTCCAGAGTCCTAGACCCGCTGGTGTTGCTTGTCACCTGGTACAGCTTTCCTGGGCCATACTTGGTCAGGAGAGCCTGCACCTGACGTTCAGCCCCTGGAAGGAGTGGCTGGGGAGAGGAGGGATAAAGACAGTGCTTGAGTTAAGTGTCAAAACTGGGGCCAATATCTGCCCAATAGGCAGTGGATCAGATGAGAAACACATGCAATTAGTATCCAAGGGAATCTCACCTCATTCAACCTCTAAAATCCCTAGCCTGTTTGCTCAGTGGGTAGAGCATCAGCCTGAGGACCAGAATGTCCTGGGTTCGATTCTGGTCAAGGACACATGCCTTGGTTGCAGGCTCCCCCATGGCTCAGACCCTGGTCAGGACGCGTGCAGGGGGCAACCAATCGATGGGTTTCTCTCACATCGATGTTTTTCTCTGTTCTTCCCTCTCTCTTCCACTCTCCCTAAAAATCAATGGAAAAATATCCTCAGGTGAGGATTCACAAAAAATAAAATAAAATCCCTCCCAGGTCTAACCTTATGGAGTTTTCCAAGTTCTACTTTCAGGTTCTGAAATTGCTCAGGCACAGAGATCCAATTTAGGTGCTCTAAATTCTGCCCCTTGCACCAGGCTAAGTTGACCCTCAGGGAGGTGCCTGGTATGGGTCTTTCAACCCATTAGATTGTGAGCTTCATGTGGCACCAGATCTTACTCATTGGGCATCTCAGCCAGCACAGGGCAGACACAGGGAGACCTCCCACACATGGGGAGGAAGGGAATGCTACCTTTTACCCCATGAGTTTTCAGTCCACAAGTATTTATTGGGCACCTACAAGTGTTTACTGGGCACAGTAAGTGCCGGAAGCTAATTCCAGCATGTCATAAATGCAAGAGTTTCATCAAACGGTTGATGGAACTTGAGGACTCAGCAAGAGCTGAATCACATATGTTATTGCCTGTTGGAAATGGCTAAGGGCATTTCCCCAAACCTGAAAAGGATGCATAAATGATTGCTTGCTGCCAGACAGCTGAGGGCATCTTAATCTACATGTTATTTCCTCCTATTGGCCAAATACCTTAACAGCCATAGGCAGTTCTTCCAATCTGACAATGGATTCTGTATACCAAACCCTGACCTTTGATATGTATATCTACCTTGCTTTAAGACAATTTGTGTTAATAAAAAGCAAGGGGTCGAGAGAGACAGGAGAACTTGGTTTCTTTAGCCAAGCTCCTCTGGCCCCCCAAAAGCCTTCCAAAATTATGTTTCATCTCTTGACTCTTGATTAATTTACACACAGCGCCTTCTCCAGATTCCTGAACCCTTCTATATGCTGGAACAAAACCACCAGCATTAATTGGCACTCCAACAGGAATGTGAATGGTGTAACAGAAACACAGGAGTGAGTGAACTGCCACCTAGCTGGGAGAATGATTCAGCTCATCCCAAAATCTCCTGGCAGGACCTTTGTTTTTTCATTCACTGCTTCCAGTAAAAGCATCAACAAGAGGGGACCCAGAGGTGACTGTCCCCTTTTTATAAAACAAAGAAGAAACTAAAAATGTTGAATATAGATTTCCAATGTATTCTCTTTATCTTACTATACATATGGATGTATTCATATTCACCATGTTTCTGTGGTTAGTTATTTCTGGGTAGGGAGGTGCTGGGTATAGGGAGATAGACAGAGATGCCCTCAGGAACATTTGGGCACAGACTCTGCCATTACCCATAATCCAATGGGTTCACTGAGTCAGGATCAAGAACCAGGAGAACACAATGTTTCAAACAGGCCCTAAATTGGAAGTGTAGAGATGGGGCCGCTTATTTCAGACCGGTGGTGTTAACATGAGTGTAAAAGCCAGTGGTGTAGCAAACATTTGCCTTCTTTCTCAAGTCTGGCAGCGCCTACCTGTGTAGAGGACAGCAGCTGTCCCCGGATGGGCCACCTCACTTCTGTGGATTCTGTTCCCTTAGCCAAATAAGGCAGGAATTTACAGGAGGGTGTGTGTGTGTGTGCGTGTGTGTGTGTGTGTGCGCGCGCGCGTGCGCTCGCGCGCGCGCACGCACGCACGAGCCAATTTTCAACACGCACTGGTATTATTATGTTCCCATTTGTTTCTTCCTTTTGTTCTTCCAAGTCTTCTCTTTTTTGTGCAATCAGCATAGATTGCTTTTCCAGTAAAAAAAACAAAAACACACCTGTCATTTTGTTTTAAGTAGAAAGAGAGGGGAGGTTCCTGTGACACAATTGAGGGCTGCTCTGTTCTTCCTTTTCTGCCCACTTCCTCTCTCCGAGTTGCAGGGCCCATGTCACCCCCCAAGAGACCTCTGCTGGGGCAGCCTCAGTGTGGGGGGCGGGGAGCGGGACAGCTGTGGTCCAAGGAGTATCAGCCCCAGCCCTTCAGAGCGGACACGCATCTCCGATGGTCTTTGACGGTCTCTGCCCCGTGGACAGGTGCGAAGGCTGCCGGCACCTGCCAGCGCTGCTGGGCTCCTTTCCTCGTCTCTCTGTGTCTCTGGGGCCCCTCTTCCTCCTGGGGAACCTGGGGGCTGTCTCCTGACCCTTCACTTCACATCTCACATGTGACTGACTACACAGTTTCCATTTTCTGAAACCCTGAGAGCCCGTATCCCTTCAGCTACGTCAGTTACTTTTAAAACATACACTACATGTGTATAGTCAAGTGGACTGACTGAAAGATACCCTTTCCTCATATTTTAGAGAAACATACCTTACCAAAAACAGCACTTGGCCATCCAAAGTTTTGTAAGCCATTATGGAGCATACAAACTTCATTTAAAATAAGTCACAGGACATAATGTACAAAACAGAGAATATACTCAATAATATCATAATAACTTTGTACCATGACAGATGGTTTTACCATGGTGATTATATCTTAAGGTATATAGATTTTGAATACACCTAAAACTAATATAATATTGTATGTCAACTATACTTTTTTTTTTTAATCCTCACCAAAGGATATTTTTCCATTGATTTTTAGAGAGATTGGAAGGGACAGGGAGAGACAGAGAGAGAAACATTGATGTGAGAGAGACACATCAATTGGTTGCCTCCTGCACACACCCCAACTGATGCTGGGGATTGAGCCTGCAACCGAGGTATGTGCCCTTGACTGGAATCAGACCCAAGAACCTTCAGTTTGCAGCCGATGCTCTACCCACTAAGCAAAACTGGCTAGAGCAACAATACTTTAATTTTTAAGAAATTCCATAGTGAAAAGAAAATTTAAATGTCTTAATTTTTTTGTAAATTTTCTTTTTTTTAATCCTTGCCTGAGAATATTTTTATTAATTTTAGAGAGAGAGGAATGAGAGGGAGAAAGAAAGAGAGAGAGGCAAACCTGGATTGGTTGCCTCCGGCATGCACCCCGACAAAGGGTTGAACCTGCAACCTGGGTATATGCTCTGACCGGGAATCGAACCCCTGACCTTTCAGTATACAGGACGATGCTCCAACCAACTGAGCTACACTGGCCAGGACTTAAATGACTTCTTATTTAAATGTCTTACTCATTCTGAATGCTGGTATTTGAAGCAGGTTCAGTGAGAAGGTGATAAGGAGACAGTAAATTTATATGAAAATTTTGAAGAAGTTCCAGGTTTTTGGATGTTAAATGCCACTTGCTCATTATTATGCCTGAATTCACTTAATAGTAAAATGTTTGGGCTTTCTTATTCTTGACCCATGGGTTCTGTTCTCTGATGCTTACTGGCCATGAAGAGCATGTGTGGGTGGGAATGTGAATCCCACCCACCCCCACCCCCACCCCCAGCTCTCAGAGAGAAAGGAGAGAGGGAAAGGGAGAATGTGTCCCTGGGTAACAGGAAACATTGAAACTACAAAAGGGGGAGGAAATAGGGGATTGAGCCTCACCCCATTACAGAGGGTCAAGGAGGGTCACTTACTTGAACAGTGGGAGGTGTCAGCACTTTCTCGAAGTTCTCTTGAAAGGAGCGAAGCTGGTGACCGGTCTGGCCCAGTGCATCCTCCACCAGCTTCCTGAAGGCCGGCTCCGAGAGGTGGTGGTGGGGCAGCTGGGTAGGGACAGACACCGTCAGCCCACAGTATCCCTGGTGTGTTAAGATGGGCCTTTGTGTCCTAGTCAGCCATCGTTTTTGTCTGCCTGGTGCCCCACCTTCCTTTGAGGAAGTGTCCTTCTATGGGGTCCGGGAGAACTGCCCATCCTGGTGCTCTGGCCACAGAAGTGGCAGTCATGGCA
Source organism: Cnephaeus nilssonii (assembly GCF_951640355.1). Taxonomy (NCBI): domain Eukaryota; kingdom Metazoa; phylum Chordata; class Mammalia; order Chiroptera; family Vespertilionidae; genus Cnephaeus; species Cnephaeus nilssonii. The sequence continues at coordinate 87,878,464 of NC_137076.1, read as the reverse complement.
CCCCTTCTCCTAGGCCCCATGATTGGCCCAAGGATCGGACAATGGATCCAATTGGGCCAATCGGAGTCCTCCCATCAGATTTAGGCCGTGAAGGCTGGGGATGAGAGGGCTGTTCTTCCTTTGGATTCTGAGATGGAAAGGTAAGAGCTTGGAGCTGTTAGGAGCCATCTCTCCCACCATACAGCGAAAGGCCTGCCTGAGAACAGAGAGGGAAACAGAGCTAGGGGTGGAGTGAAGTCAAGCCCTGCGAACATCATTAGTACTGAATGCAGCTGGGTCTCCGGCTCCATCCACTCAGGGTCTCCCAGTTATGCAAGACAATACATTCTTCTTTATGCCTGACCTGGTCTGGAACCCAAGTTCTGAATAATGCTCTGTCCAGAGACCTTGGCCCTGTTAGGCATCTCTTGTACTCCGATCAGATAACCTAGGAGTGAGTCCTCTCTGTTAACAAACTTGCTGCTCTCATTCTGATTTAGAGCCTCCTTTCCCCCATCCCCAGGATGCAGACAGACTGAGGTTCTACGATGCAGGTATTTCCCAGGCTCCAAGGACAAGTCCATCAATCACGGACAGGCTCTAACATTCTACATTACAGGACCCACCAAGACGTGCCCTCTTTCTGCTTTTATAAAGTTGACCTCCCCTACTGGCATCTGTAACACTCCCCAGCCCAGCACATCCTAGCCTAAATACAACGGGGTCTGGAGAGAACCCTAGAGGGCGGGAGGAGAATGAAAATATCATCTAATCAGATTTCCCCTCTGCCTTTAGGAAAGATAAATGCTTCTTCCTGCAGTTGGTTCAGGCCTAATTCAATTCAAAAAGAGTGTCTGAGAGAGAACTCTATACTAAATGCTGTGAGGGCCAAAACGAAGAAAAGCCTCTAGTCCCAGCCCCTCTCAAAGAGGAGAAACAGCTTTATCCATCTCCCCAGGAGGCAGGCTCTATAAAGTGCTAGTCTCCCAGCAGAGCCTCTCTGCTTCTGAGTTCCAGAGCCTGGAAATGGCCTGGAGTTCCTGCTCCATCCTTGCTTTTATGATCCGACTCTACTAATGGAAGGAGAACAGGCATGAGAGAGATCCAGAAGGTCCCCACGGCCTCCTCCTCAGCACCTGATGGCCTGTTTGGAAGGCCCAACCTCCCTCCTGGCTCCTGCAAAAGACGGCTGAAGGGGCTGCATGGCCTTGCCAGGCTATTCCCCAGAGGTGCCCCAGTCCCGGAGGCCTTACCTGGGCCAAGCTGCTCTCTGCCCTCTGCAACACTTGCTTCGCAAGGTCCCTCTGGAGAGCCACGAATGTGCCCAGGATCTGGCCCAGCCACTGCACGGCCAGCTGGTTAAACTGCGGGAGCTCAGCCACCAGCAGGGAATTGAGTGCCTGGTACGTGTGCCGGGCCTCCTCCTCCTCGTAGGTCACGCTGCCCTCCTCCAGCAGCTTCTCTTCCAGCCGCTCAAAGTCCAGTAGTTTGTCCAGGCGTTTCTTGATCAGGTTCTGAGGACCGGCCAGTGCCTTGGCCAGGCTGCACAGCGGCTGCCCCACCAGGTCTTCCAGCCGCTGCTTCTGTGGGAGAGGGGAGCTTGGGAGTCCAGGAAAGAGGTGGCAGCGGGTGGGCACCGGGAAAAGGGAGCTTTGAAGGTGGGCAGGCCTGGGCTCCAGCCCTACCCCCACTGACTAGCTGTGGCCTCTAGCACGCTAGCTAACCTTTCTGGGTCTCAATGTGCCCAACTGAAAAATAGGGACAGCGCTGGTAATGAGGTTAGCAGCGTGCCTGGAACAGAACAGGTATTTAATATGTCACTTCTTTTCTTAAAAAAATATGTTTTTATTGATTTCAGAGGGAAACAGCGAGAGAGCGAGAGAGAGAGAGAGAGAGAGAGAGAGAGAGAGAGAGAGAGAGAATCATCAATGACGAGAGAGAATCATTGATTGGCTGCCTCCTGCACGCCCCCTACTGGGGATCAAGCCTGAAACCCAGGCATGTGCCCTTGATTGGAACTGAACCTGAGACCTTTCAGTCCGCAGGCTGATGCTCTATCCACCGAGCCAAACCATCTAGGGCTAATAAGTCACTTCTTAATATCGTTACTGTGCTTGGATATTGAAAAAGATTTTGTATAGAGTGGTGGTCAAAAGCATAGACTTTGAGGCTCAGATCCAAGCTTGTCACCGACCATCAGAATAACGTGGGTGGTCAGCCCCTCTGAGCCCCAGTTGTCATTTGCAGAATGGGGCTATTAATAGTATCTACCCCTAAGCCCGTAAACAGTGTTGTGAGGATTAAATGAGGTGAAGAATGCGAAGGGCTTAGCTCAGTGCCTGGCAGACAGTGAGGCTCAGTAAACATTAGCTGGGGCTATTTTTATCGGTAAAACACACTAAAAATAATCTCTGCCTTGCTGACTACCCAGGGTAGTTACGGATGTGACAATGTGTGAAGGACCTGACATCTAAATATTATCCTTATAGGTTGTGTCACCTGCCCAAAAAAGAAAGAGGAAGGGAGAAATTCCACTCACAAACTCAGGGAAGGCCTGGAGCTGAAGGTCTCTTGCCAGGTTGCAATACTGCCCCACAGGCCCCGCGGGCATGTCCAGGTCATATTGCTGCGGCCGGAAGCGGAGGAAAGCCTGGACCAGGACAAATGAGAGACAGAAAATCATGGCCCGTCACGGACATCTCACACCTGCATCCCCTCCACCAGACCCCGGAAGAGGCTGTCCAGGCCGTCTGCACATCCCCTGTGACAGGGAAGCACACCTTATTCTGTCCTTGGAAAACTTGGTTGATTAGACAGTTCCTCCTAGACCAGTGGTCGGCAAACCGCGGCTCGCGAGCCACATGTGGCTCTTGGGCCCCTTGAGTGTGGCTCGGCGTTAGAACCACTTCTTCAAAAATAGACTCGCCCAGGCCAAAAACCGACTTCTGCACATGGGCCACGAAGTTTCAATCGCACTGTATGTGCGCGCCCGCAAGTGGTATCTTGTGGAAGAGCCACACTCAAGGGGACAAAGAGCCGCATGTGGCTCTTGAGCCACGGTTTGCCGACTACTGTCCTAGATTAAGCTGAGCCCAGCTGGCGTGGCTCAGTGGTTGAGCGTCGACCTATGAACCAGGAGGTCACAGTTCAATTACCAGTCAGGGCACATGTCCAGGTTGGAGGATCAATCCCCAGTAGGGGGCATGCAGGAGGCAGCCGATAAATTATTCTCTCTCATCATTGATGTTTCTATCTCACTTTCCCTCTCCCTTCTACTCTGAAATCAATAAAAATATTTTTTTTTAAAAAGAGAGAGACTAAGCTGACATCTTTCTCCCTATTCCAGCACTGCCCAAATTCACACATCTGCAAACCTCCCTTAGGATTTTTTTGCCATGTCTATATTCCACATGTTCTATTAACACTTTTCTTTAAATCAACTAAGCATTCCTACTTAAAACAATGCATTTAAAAAAACAAACACCTTATGACACTACCCTAAAGGGAAAGCCAGTAATAACTGCCATAAATAGTCATGGAAGAATAATTGCTGTGAAAACAAAATTATTAAGTCTGCCTGGATGTCATTGCCTGCTGCAGGCTCCGAGCCCAAGACTGCCTCTGCAATGTTAGCAGCATGCCAGCCAGTGAGGTTTTTTTCCTGGACTCAGAGGATGAACAGAGGGAACCACTCTGTCCCTGTGGGATTCCATGTAACACTGGGTCTGTCCCGTAAGTCCTGCCTCCAGGAAAGTGCAGCCGGAGAGCCTCCAAACATGGCCCTCCTTGGCAAAGCCAGACGCGTCTCTCCTGTGCCTCTGGCTTCTCTCCCTCGCGGCCCAGAGTGTTTCCCTTCCTTCTCCCTGTGCTGCTCAGATCCTTCCACTGGGGGGCCAGGATGAAGCAGGAACAAGCAGGGAGATGTGTCCACAGAGGAGTGAGAAACGACCACCCCCCTCCTTGTACGTACTTCCGGTAATGCCACCCCAAGTCCCATTATCCAAATAGCCATTGTCGTGTGACCAAAGCTGGGTTTGCGCAAATGGACATGCCTGAGAACAAAGCCACGTAAGAGGGACACAGTAGATGGAATGAGTCAGCATCGATGACAAGAATGAGCAGGGGATTTGGGCACAAGGAAAATAGCATGCCGGATGGGCATACAAGCTGCTGTTCCTGTGGGCTGAATTCAGTTTATAGAAATATATTTCCTCGGGCCTGAATAACACTTAAATTTTCATTTCATTCGCTGTTCCCATGGGCGCATTGTGAGATTTCACCTAAAAGTCTGAATTTCCAGTTTTCTTTTTTTTCCTTACAATCAGAACTGGCTGACCAGGGCTCACAGCAACCACTCCCCTGAGTCAAGTAATAAATGCCCCTTTAAAACTTACTCATTCATTTGTTCATTCAGTCATTCAAATTCCAAATATTATTACATATTGATTTAATTACCAAAAAGGTCTCATAAACAGACATCAGGCTTTGTATACATGGACACTTCACTCAGTAATGTTACCTACTTGGCCCCTTTAAGCACCCGAGTTTGTCGCCCCTGCTCTGGGTGCCAGTCTGACAGGGTTCTTCTGAGGGCTCTGACCCCAGTGAATTTTTATCCTGCCTAGTTGGAGCCACAACCTCTGAGAGCTCAGTGGGCTCAGAAGCTGCCCCTGTCCTATGGCCCGTTGGCCGAGGAGTGCCTGCCCCTGGGCCCGCTTCTGGCCTGTAGCCGGGGGAAGACCTCTTCCGTTTGGTTCCTGCAGCTGGTACCTTTGCCAGCTCGTCGGATGGGCCCTGCACGCCTTCTGCCCAGGGATCCCAACCCAGCCCCACCCATTATTAACTGCAGGATGCTCACCTCCAGATTGTCCAGGTAAGCTGCCACATTGTTCTTCAGCTCAGTCACACACAGCGACACCCAGTGGAACCTCTCTTCCAAGTCATCAAATTCCTTGTCTTCTGTCTGAGAGTCAAGTTATTCTCGTGAGAGCCATGAAAATCCACAAGGGGGCAGTGTGCACCATAGACCTGCATCCCCAAGTTTTCACTGGGGACCACCTTTCCTCAGATCTGCCCCAAAGCTGAGTGGGACAGTTAGAGGCAGGGAGTGCAACTTAGTGGTTTTGTATTCAGACCACAGAATCAAATACACAAGCATATGAGTCCTGGTTCCCCTGCTTCCAAGCTGTGTGACCTTGGGCAGGTGTTTTACCCTCTCTGAGCCTCTCATCTGCAAAATGGGGGTGGCGGGGGGAGGAGGGGGCGGGGAATAGGAACACCAACTTCATTGTATGGACCAAGTAGTGCCTGGTTCACAGTGAGTACTTAATCAACCTGAGCTGCTATGGGTAGCCATCAATCAAAGCTGGTTCCATGCCCAGACCCAGAGATTAGCTCTGCTATCTGTGTAAAGAGGTCCCAGAGAGAAAGTAGTACAAGGTGCAGTGGAGAAACCCTCCCCAGGCTCCACAGAATCAAGTGGGATGCCAACGCTGCCTGTACCTGGCTATCAATGCTGGGAAGTCATTCCCTCCCTTAGCCTCAGTTTCCTTATCTCTGAAAGCGGTCTAAGCACCCTGACCCACCCCCTGCACAGTCTTGCTTGTCCCTTGAGAGGTGACCCTTCCTCCTGCTCATGCTCACCCTCAACACGAGCCCCGCCTCCTGCTTCAGCAGCTGGCTCAGCCGGGTGGTCTTCTTGGAGAGGGTGTGCGTGTTGATGCGGGCCAGCCGCTCCCGGAGGGTGAGATGCTCCACTTTGGTGTACTTGGAAGCTGCACCGACAGAAAGGGAGGGTGTGGGGAAAGAAGCTGAGCCAGGACAGAAGCATCCAGCATAGCTGGCTAGGCACCTGACTGGGCCCTCTTCTCAACGTCAGCGTCACACCCAGGAACAGGCGGTGAGTCAAGGAACATAGACACAGGGCTGAGCCCTCACTCCGAGGTGTGAGCCCCGGCTGAACAGCCTGCTTGACTTGGATAAGTCGCCCCTCTCGGGTCTCAGTTTCCTCATCTGTAAATGAGGTCAGCCAGCTCGTGGGATGGCTGGGAGGATCACCTAAGATGATAGGTCTAAATCTACTTTCTAAAGAAGAAGCCAAGTGAGAGGTGATTTGCCTGAGGTCCCTCAGTCACGGTTAGCCTGGCCAAACTGGGCCCATATTTTCCTACTCCTGGCTCAGAACTTCCTACTGATTGCCTGACCCCAAGCCTGAGTTTTAAACCTGGCTCTGTCCCTTATCGGCTCTGTGACCTGGAGCAAATGACTAACGCTGCCAGTTTACCCAACTGTGAAATAGGGCTAGCAGTGCCAGCCTCGAAGATCAAACAAGATAATAAATGAAAAACATGTCCTAGTTAGCCCTTAGTATTAAACCTTAGCTAAATTATCATTATTATACTGTCTCAGTTGTGCAAATGAGTTTCACTCTCCTTGGGACATTGCTTAATTTTCCCCAAAAAACCTTTCTGTTTTAACCATCTGAGAGGCAGGATCCCCACTATCTCTGCCTAGGTATACACACAGCCCTTTGTCTCCCTGCCCTCCCCCACTCCCTCATCATTTCTCCTCCACAGTATAGCAGCCATGTGGTTTGGATGGAACTGCTCCCACTTTAGTTCAAGGGGTGGGTGCTAAGTGCTATAAACCAATCCATATAATCCCATCCCCCTGGTGACAGTGATTGGTTCAAAACTAAGCCAATCAGCTCATGGTATTCCCCTAACCATAGTGATTGGTTCAGGGTGAGCACATGACTCAAGTGGGTCCTATCAGAGTGAAGCTCCAGTTTAATTTTTATGGCTAAGAGGGAAAAGGCCCAGTCTTATCTTGGGGGGCGGGGGTGGTATGCAGATGTGTGTCTTGGAATAGCAACAGCCATGTAGTGCTATGAGGGAGGCTATCTGAAGATGAAGGTGACACACAGTAAAGAACAGAGACAAGAGAATTATAGGGAAACTGACCCAGCAACCTGATCAAACCCTACCCAAAGGCCACTTACCTCTGGACTTGTGGTTACATGAGCTACTACCTGCCCTTCATTGGTGAAGCCAATCTGATATGAGCTTTTTATAACTGGAAGTATGCTCACTGATGTATCCTCTAAATTAACCAAGTCCTTACCCACTTCCTTGCGCCTCTTGTACTCATTGATGTTGGCGTTCACGTCCTGGAGGGCGGAGGTAGCCCTCTGGAGGACAGAATAGGCACTGGCATCGGGAAGTGTGTTCTCCAGAATTTTCTGCAGCAGCAGTGGGTACTTGGTAATCCTCTGCAGAGGGATGACCAGTAAGAAACTGAGGCCTGAGGGTCCAGCTTGTGGTCTGAGGGAGAAGGCTGGTATTAGGTAGGTAAAGCCCACCCTTGGGGGCATCAGGGGGCCTGCCATTGAACTCACTGAGTGATCTCAGACAAGTCACCTCCTTCTGTGGCTCTGTTTCCTCATCTGTAATGTGTGAGGTCCAGAAGTTAGATGGATGCTGCTAGTTTTCATTTTACCCCCTTATGGACCTTAGTTCCCCATCTGTACCAAACCCAATGATCAGCTTTCTGCCCTCAGCTTATTCATTCACCCAACAGCAAACACAGATGACCGCTCCCTCTTTACCGAAACACTTTTGCTTGGCCTCAGAGACTCCCTCTGTCCGTCTCCTAATCCACAGACCGCTCTCTTGGCCAACTCTGCTGGCCTCTCTCCAATGCTGGGGTGCTCTGGGGCCTCCCCTCCTCCCTCTTCACCCACTCTCTTGCTGACTTCATTTAGTCCTATGGCTTTAAACACATCCAAAACTCAGATCTTCATTTCCAACTTCTGCCCGGAGTTCCAGATTCCCATGGCCTATTTAATATCTCCACTTGGATATGTCCCAAGCACAACTCTCTATATTGGGCATCCACATGATATGTCATTTAATAAAATGGTTCTGCTACTTCACAAAAGAAAAGCCTTTAAAATTATAGGAGCTTAATGTTTAGAGATGCATTTGAAGTATGTAAGGGAAAAAGTCATAACATCTGTATTTTCCTTTAAGTAGTTTAGCATAAAAATAGATGAAGCAAACAGCAAAAGATTAACACTGGTTCATTTTAGGAAGTGGGTATGTGAGTGTTCATTACATTCTTCTATTTTTCTATATGTTTGAAATTTGTCATCAGAAAAAGTAAAAAATAAAGTACAGGAGCTAATAGTGCCAAGGTCCCTTCTGGAGCTCTGGTTCATGACTGGATGACTCTCTCTCCAATCCCCTTCTTGATGATGGCTGGTATTTGCAGAAAGAGTGCCCAAGTCAACGGCACCTGGGACATCTAGGTTATCTCCAGCAGTTTTCCTTGACCATGACCTGTAGCCCTCAGCCCTGGCTTTCAAGAAACCCAAGAGGGTTCCAAACTTCCATGTCCAAGCACGCCTCCTCCATGAAGACTCACAAGTGCTGCTCATGACCACTCTCCGGCCGCCCTCTCTATGAGATCCTAGCCTCTTGCTCTTTTTCCTAAGGAAAAAGCTCCAGACTAAATGGCCAGGAAAGATCAGCCATGAGGCTAAAAACAGGCGAGCAGGTGGGAACCCTCCTCTTCCCCACTTGCAGCGAGTGGGCAGGCAGGGCTAGGATCAAACCTTCAGGACACACCTACGCCGACCATCTGCTCTCACCAAAGGTTTCCTAGTGCTTGGCTGACCATGGGCAAGGGAGGTGGAAACAATTGCCAGATTTTGGCAAAATCTGTCCTCTGAGCTTACTTTCCATAGGAAAGGGCCAACTGTTCATGAGGACAACTGTCACCTCACGAATCAGACAGCAGGGGGTCCTCAAAGAGATGATCACTTCTCTTCTTCGCAATTATCAAGTAACCCTGTCACCGCAGAGTAACAGCAGCCTCTTACCTGTACAGTCTTTCTAAGGTAATTGGGAGAAAAATTTGTATGCAGCCTTTCAGATAGGCAACAAAAATGACAAGATAATGCCCAGAACTAGGGGAATGGGAGGAAACAGACCCTCTTGGTGGGAGTATCAATTGGTGAGATCTCTTTGGATAGCAGTTTGGCAGTACGTGAAATGTACAAACCCTTTGTTCCATCAGTGCTCCTCTAGTAATCTACCCACATAAATATCAGCTCACGTGAGCAAGGTAGAAGTTATTCAGCAACTATATTTATGACAGTAAAAATTTGGTAACAACCCAAGTGTCTCCCAACAGGATAATGGTTAAATAAACCATAAACCTGCCCTGGAAAAGAACTCTATGCAGCTATTAAAAAAATATATATATATATTTGAACTTGCTTGTATATGCATAAAGGAATTATGCAAAGACCCATTAGAATTTTTTAAGTGGTTACCTTAACCTTGGGGATTGGAGTTGTAATTGAGTGGATAAAGGAGGAAGATTGGGAAGATCATTTTTACTGTATAAATTTGGATGTTTTAAAGATTTTTGAACCATGTGACTATGCTACCCATTCAAAATTTCAATTTAAAAAATTGTTCTCTACATATCTCTACCTGGAGCTTCCACCCATTGATGTCAGCTCAGGCTGTGATGCCACCGGGGCAGTTCTGAGCCTTTTCCATGGGGCAGAACTTCAGCCATCGGTAGAGAGGCCTCCCCAGGTGTTACACGCCTGCCTCCTAACACTGTTGCTGACAGCATGTGGTTCCCCCCCGACCTCACTGCCCTTCCTATGCTAGTCATAAAAGCTGTTCACCAAATGTCTGTGCTTCTCCACTCCTAGACACATGGCAGGACAGCACATCCTGGCCTCCTGGTAGATGGATAAAGCTATGGGATTAGTTCTGGCCCATGAATTATGAGAAGCGATGGATATAATTTCTAAGCTGGAGCATTCGGTTACCAGCCTTAAACCCTCCAGAGTTCCTTTTTCCTTTGCCACAATTAGTGACAAAATTCTGACCAGTGGCTGCTGTCAGCTTGGATCCCAGAGTGAGGATAGTGCAAAGAGCCCCCAAGTCACCCTGCAAGGAGGAAAAGGAAGGCATAAACCTTTGTGGTCTGAAGCCACTGAGAGTTAAAAGTTGTTTGTTTTTGTAGCATAGCCTACCATAGCCCTTGCTGACACACTCCTGAAGCTGTGTGAGCAGCACCAAACGGAGGTGAGACCTCGACGGTCCCTGACCTTGGGGTCCATGCACCAGGAGCAAATTCTCACTGGTCATTCTACTCACACCACTGCCTCAATGATGGCCTGGATCTCCCGCTGCAGCTCTGGCTCCCTTCGGTACGACTCCACCAGCAGCAAGGCCTGGTCATAGTTGGCACAGTAGACCTTATAGACTCGCTCCAATTCCTCTTGGAATTCCAGGAATAAGTTACCTGACAGTGGAAAAGCAACAAGAAGTTCACAAAGGCATGTGTGTGTGGCCCCTTGCTTGGGACAGGGAGGTAGTGAGGAAGACAACTGCCAGCTTAATCCACTTTCTCGCCTTGGGCAAGTTACCTCATCTTCCTGAGTTTCCATTTGTTTCATTTTACTCCCATCATTTTGCCAGAAGGACTGGGTGACAGAATGATGCAGAGCTCAGGCTAATGCACTGTGAGTGCTTAACAAATGGTAGCTATAATCAGAGCAATAGTATTGATAAGGCTCATATTTGTACAGTGCTTTACAGTTGACAAAACGTGCTCATGTTATGTCTTTACAGTGACTGTGTGTGCCAAGTACAACCACTAAGGCACTAAGCATGCTATGTAGCACAGACATGCTATGTAGCACAGACATGCTATGTAGCACAGACATGCTACAGCACAGCCCAGGAAATGACAGGCATGGATGGGTTTCGGGCTCAGGGAGAACTAGGGCCAGATTTCCAGTCGACCCTTTCCCAGTTGTGCAACATGGGACAAGCCTCCATTTTCCCATCTATAGATTGGAATAGAAATAGTACTCATGCCCTGGCTGGGTAACTCAGTTGGTTAGAGCTCGTCCTAATACGCCAAGGTTGTGGGTTCCATCCTGGGTCAGGGCACATGTAGGAATCAACCAATGAATCCATGAATAAGTGGAGTGGCAGATCAAAGTTTCTCTCTCCCTCTCTCTCTCATTTTCTCTCTCTGTCACTCTCGCTCTCTCTCTTTCTCTCTCTCCCCACACACACCCTTCCTCTCTCTAAAATCAATGAATTTTTTTAAAATTTAAAAATATTACTCAACTCCAAGTGTTTTTTAATGATTAAATGTAATAACGCATGTAAAGCGTTTTATACAAATTTCATTCACCCAATATTTACCAACTGCTCATTTATTGACTATATGCCCAGCACTATTCTAAGCTCTGTGAATGAAACAAAGCTCCTGCCTCATGGGGCTTATATTCTAGATTGTCTAGAAGAAGACAGACAATAAATAAATATCATACATATGCCAGGTAGTGACAAGTGCCATGAACCAAGACAAAGCCAGAAAAAAGACGTAGAGAGTGGTAGGAGATCTAAGCCCTCTATGAAGCCTTTTTACCAGAGATCTCCACTAAGACATAACTTGGGTGTAGCCATGAGACCCAGGGCAGCTCCCACATTCTCCCCAACATGGATGCTTCCACAGGAATGTGACCAATGCCAAAGAAACTGTATCATATCAGTATGGCCTGGGACAGGGGCGTGCCAGTAACTGAGGGGCAGAGGAAGACAAACTCTCAGAGAGCAGAACTGTCCAAAGTGGGAGGAATGCCCAGGACACCAAAGTAAAGACTTATTTCCTCTCCTCTTGTCTTTCTCCAGTTACAGATAGTAAAGGAGTAACAGCAACAAAGAAGATACTCCCAGTGTCAAAGGGTACTCGACCTGTAGCTGGGATTAGTGAAAAAGACGAGTAAGGGAGGCAGGATGGTCAAGAGCTAGGGTTCTAGAGTCTGAAAGAGCTGGGTTCAAATCCTCATTCTCCCTGGTCAAGCCATGTGGCCCTGGGAAAGTTACTTCACCTCTCTGAGCCTTGGGTTTTTGTTTAGTAAAACAGAGATAATAATAATCGATAAGTAATGGTGTCATGAGAATGAAAAGGGCTACTACATGTTAAGTACTTGTATCTCCATTTTGTAAAGTGGTGGGTTGGACTAGATATTATCTGAGGGTCCTGCCAGCTCTGACATGCTATGTTTCAAGGGTCCCAAACCCAGACTCTCATTGAGCTGCACTTCCCTGAAACTCTGGACACAGTCCAGCAATGACCCCATGCTGAGGACAACTCCACAGGAATCTAAGGCTGACAGCTGCCCTGTCTTTTGCTTACCAATTAGCTGCACTTGTTTCTCTTCCATGGCGTCTGTCCCCTGCAGATCCTGAAGAAATCTGCTGTTCACCTTGATGACGTCATCGATGTTTGAGAACAAGACATCCAGATCTCCCTGTGGCAGCTGGAAGGAACCAAGAAGCCATGGGAGGTTGCTGGGAGGTCAGTGGAGAAACTTGATTTGTAGGCTTTGGGGAACAGTCCAGAACACTCGTGCCCCCAGGGGCCCATCACTCTTGGGAAGATTGCCCCAGTGGAATGTTTGCAAGGACTTTGAAATTTTATAAATTAGGTTATTTCCATTATTCTACAAGAGAGGAAAGGGCACTCAGCATGGAAGGAAAGCTAAGCTGGGGTTTTACCCTAAGTCTGCTGCCAACTATCATTTTTCTTCCCTCAGTTTCCCCATCTGTCATAAAAGGGTGGAAAGTTGGATTTCTTTCCAGTTCTGATATACATGACACCTTCCATCGTGACCTTGAGATGTATTCTGAACTCCAGCCCCTATTAACTAGGCCAGTGGTCGGCAAACTGCGGCTCTGTTGACTAATGAGTTTGCCAACCACTGAACTAGGCTATACCACTGTTAAAAAGGATGCGGGGCCCTGGCCAAATTGGCTCAATGGTTGGAGCATCGACTCTCGGACCAAACGGTCTTGGATTCAATTCCCAGTGGGAGCACTTGTGGGGAGGCAACCAATCAATGTCTTTCTCTCTCTCACATCGATGTTTCTCTCTCTCTCCCCCTCCTCTCTCATTCCACTCTCTGAAAATCAATGGAAAAAATATCCTCAGGTGAGAATTTAAAAAAACACACAAAAGGATGCTGGACATCTATAGGGTGTCCCAGAAATATGTATACACACTTTGAATAATTATAAAGGCAGTGTTTATTCAAATATATTTCATTTTAAAAATTGAGCTCTCAGCTATTAAAGTGTGTATCCATTTTGGGGGGATATCCTGTATTTATGTGCAGAGACATACACAGGAGATAGATATGTAGAAAGAGATGTCCTGGATGAATGACCAAGTGGGAAAAATGAACTGTAGAAAAATACCTAGAGTATGATCTTATTTTTGTTAAAATAAGTAACAATCTATTCTTGTTTGTTTAATGCCTACAGAAAAAAATCTTAATTTCTGGAGAGTAAAATATGAGAGAATTTTCACCTTCTACATTACCTACGTTAGTATTTCATTCATTTAAAAAACACTAATTGTAGCCCATTATTTATATGTCAAGAACTGGGATATATTGCCCTAGCTGGTTTGGCTCAGTGGATAGAGCGTCAGCCTACAGACTGAAGGATTCCGGATTCTATTCCAGTCAAGGGCACATGCCCCATTGTGGGCTCAAGCCCCAGTAGGCAGGAGGCAGCCAATCAATGATTCTCTCTCATCACTGATGTTTCTATCTCTCTCTCCCTCTCCCTTCCTTCTCTGAAATCAATAAAAATATTTTTTAAAAGAACTGAGATATATTAAACTAAGTGGTCTTTGTTCTCAAGGAGCTTACATGTTAGGGAATTCTTGTAGTTTTATAGAGAAAGTTTGTATTATTTCTACAATCAGGGAGAAAAAGGCATAAAAATGACTACTAAAATAGAAAGCTAGCATAGTAATAACCTCTCCCTCCCACCATCCCCCAGATGAGACCATGAGAACGTAGGTCGGTTTGAGCAATCTGCTCTAAACTTGATGAAGGGCTATTTTACCCATTAGCTCACTTAATCTCTGAGGTGATGATCCCTCTCCCCGTTCAGCAGATGAACACACTAAGGCTCCAGGCCTTGCTGAACGTCCCATGGCCAAGAAATGGAAGTACAGGACTTCCCATCCACCATGACTTTCCGTCCATCAAGCCTGTCCCAGGAGCCACTGTGAGAACCGAGGACCCATTTTGCCTCCAGAAAGACAGGCTGTGTGTGGCTCCGCCCAGGTACCTGCTTCAGGCGGCTCCTGATGTCCAAGGCGCAGAGCCGGAGCATGTGCAAGTAGGAGACCTCGGTGTCAATGAGCTCCCTGATGGCCAGCCTCTGATGGAGTGACCACCTGTCCTCAGAGACCCGACTTTCCCCATCCGGGCTCTCTGTCCTGGAGGATGGCTCATCGGCCCCACCATCGGCCATGCCAGCAGGTTCTGGGGAAGACAAGCACATGCCAACTCATTTCCAGGAGCTCTCCCGGGACACGCTGCCTCTAATCCAACGCTAACTATTCACCCAGCAGCCAGAAAACATCTTTAGCTGCATACAGAGTCAAGATGAACTGTGTATTAGCACTTGTGGGAGGTATCTGAACAACCTTCAAAGGTAGAACACAACTCAGGACATGGTTGACATTTTAAATTCATGGCCCAGGACAATGTGCTTGTCTGGCTTTTCTTCTATTTTTTGCCCCGGCTCTTGACCCAGATTTCTGTATCTGGTTCAGCTGAGTCAGTCAGTCTCCCTCTCTCTCTCTCTCTCTCTCTCTCAACCCCACCCTACCCCAAGTGGTTCCCTCCTCTCTCTGACCCCTGTCTTCCCCATTCAGGCCATACTACATGTCATCTGGGCTATTTCCACAGCCTCCAAGATCAACTTCCTATATCCAAACCCCTCTCCCACCTGCTGCCACCCAAACCCATTCATCCTGGACAAGGTTCCAGTTTAAATTTCCTGAAAGCAAGCTTGTGACTACAGTAGTCCCTGCTGTGAGATGTCCCCTGTGACTCAGGATCCCACTCCAACCTCATTTTCCCCTTCCTAGACTACTCCAGGGAAAAGTTACATGCATTTCTCCATATGTGCATGGTCACTTCTGGCCTCCTCTGCTTTTGCACCTGCTGGGCGCCCTCCTGGGTCTATATCCTCCAACACTCATCTTCTCTGAGGCCTTTCCTGATCTTCCCAGCCCGATGTACCTTCTTTATCTCCAAGTTTAAAAAATACAAATGGCAATCGACAAGATGGCTTGAAAATCCTCCCTACCACAAAATACCAAAATGCTAGACCAGCTATAACAAGCTTCCTTTTCGCTATATGGCACGGTTTGCAAGAGAGTGAAAGAAATCAGCAGGGCCCCCAAACAGAGGGAACTGAAAACCAGAGCTGGAGCAGCCGAGCTGTGCAGCTGTCCCAGTGGCTGGGGTGGGCAGGGCAGAGGGCATTGCCGAGCTCAGTGAACCAGGGACTCGGGCAGTAGTGCCCAGGCAGGATCAGGAGACAGTCTCCTTCACAGAACCGGGGTCCCCAAGGACTCGGGGGAAATAGTGAATCTGAAAACAAAAACAAAAACAAAAAAACAACAACCACCATCCCCCCACCCACGCAGGCCCTTCCTGTAGTACTGCTCTGGGATTCATTCCTAGAGGCCCACTCTGTGGCCTGCTCCTCCAGCTCCTCACTAATTTGGTAAACACATAATGCCCTCCGGTAAACCCCTTTCTGGTTAGAAATAGAATGGTTTGTGTTCTCTCCGACTAAACCCCCTGATTAATACAGATAAGAACAAGTAATACACAAAAGAAAAAATTTAAATGGCTAATACACAGTTGAAAATATGCTCAATTCACTAATAACTAGACAAATATGAATAATTAAAACCACAACGAGATACTATTTCACTCCCATCAGATAGGCAAAATATAAAAATAAAATGTTGGTGATACTGTAGATGGAAAAATTGGTTGAAGGGTACATGGAAACTCTGTATTATTTCTTACATCAACATATGAGTCTATAAGTATCCCAAAATTGAAAGTTTTTTAAAAAGCCTCAGATACCACTATATCCCCTTTGATACTTGCCCTAATCCCATTCCTCTGTCACCTTTTCCAGAAGTTACTACTATCCTGAATTTTTACAAAAAATTAATGCCTGTGCTGCACATGTATGTATCACTAAACAATAAGTAGCATTGTTTTACATATTTTAAACTTTAAAAAAAATAGTATCATACTCCATGTACCCTCCTGGGACTTGGTTTTTGTTTTTCCCCTCTTTGCAATGTTTATGAGGATGTCCATGTTGATACATGAATACAGTATTCATGAATTCATTTTCACTACTGTCCAGAATTCCATTACATGGCTGTACCACAAGTTATTTATCCACTCCCCTGGGGACATTTAAGTTGTTTCTAATTTTCTGTTATTATCAACATCGCTACAGTGACCATTTCTTGTATCTTCTTTGTTTAACTCTGGAGAAGTTTCTTGAAGGCAAGATATATCTAGGAGTGGAACTCCTTTGCCTGACGTGGTGAGAAGGCTCATATTCTGAGATGACAGTGTAAACTGTTACAACTACTCCAAAGAGCAAATTGGCACTATCCATAAAAGTTGAAAATGCACACACTGTCAGGGGTAGCAATACCTGCATCAGACAAAATAGACTTTAAAACAAAGGCTATAACAAGAGACAAAGAAGGACCCAGCATTTCTACTTCTGGGTGTTTATCTGAAAAAACCCAAAACACTGATTTGAAAAGACATATGCATCCCTATGTTCACTGCAGCATTATTCACAATAGCCAAGATATGGAAGCCACCCAAGGGTCCATTGATAGATGTGGTATATACACACAATAAAATATTACTCAGCCATAGAAAAGAATGAAATCTCGCCATTTGTGACAGCATGCGTGGATCTAGAGGGTATTATGTTAAGTGGAAGGAAATCAGACAGAAAACGACAAATGCCATACGATTTCATTTTTATGTAGAAAATGAATGCATAAATAAACAAACAGAAACAAACAAAGACACAGAGAACATTTTGCAATTTGCCAGATGGGAAGGGGGCCAGGGGTCTGGCTGAAAATAAGAGATTAAGCCATGCAAACTGCCAGTTATGAAAACAGTCACAGGGATGTAAAGTACAGCTACAGGAATATAGTCAATAATATTGTCATAACTATGTATGGAGTCAGATGGGTATTAGACTTATCAGAGTGATCACTTCATAAGGTATATAAATGTCTAATCACTATTGTGTACATGAAGCTAATATAATATTGTATGTCAATTGTACTTGAAAAATAATACACTATTTTAAAAAGACAATATCACAACCAGGAGATTGACATTGATGGTCAAAATACAGTACAGTTCCATCACAAAGATCCTTAATGTTGCCTTTCACCCTAGGCACCAGTCCCACGCCATCCTTTACCCCTGACAACCAGGAATCTGTTCTCCATTTCTGCATTTCAAGAATGTACGTAACCATACAGTACGTATATATGAACCACACAGTATGGAGCCTTTGGGAATGACTTTATTAAATCAGCACAATTCCCTGGAGAGTCATGTAAGTTGTTGGGTGTATCAATAGTTTCTTTTTATTGCTGAGCATCTAAGGTGTTTTATTCGTTTTTTAAAAACTAAAGTAAATATGGCAAAATGTTAAAATTCAACAAAGCTAGGTGTGAAGATCATAGGTATTTGTTTATTGTTCTTTGTTCTTGTCTTGATAGTTAAAATATTTCCTAATATTTAAAGTGGCATGCATCCCATTCAGCCTTGTACTTGGTTTATTTAAGGCTATGTCTCATCTTCCTGGCTAGACACTAAGCTCTTAGAGACAAGATGAGCACCAATTCATCTGTGTCCTCCTCTATGCCTTGTGATACTACATGTTTGCATACAT
Organism: Cnephaeus nilssonii; assembly: GCF_951640355.1. Classification (NCBI taxonomy): domain Eukaryota; kingdom Metazoa; phylum Chordata; class Mammalia; order Chiroptera; family Vespertilionidae; genus Cnephaeus; species Cnephaeus nilssonii. The sequence continues at coordinate 87,860,609 of NC_137076.1, read as the reverse complement.
AAAGGGTCCATTTGGATGCATTAGTGGCAGAAGTTTCTGTCCTGTGCCATAAACACTGACCCAGGGATCAGATAATATGTAAACTGAGTATTATGTATGCTTTTTGTTTATTTAGCAAATAAACAAATATTTTGTTTGGGGACAGCGAGGTTGTTCAGAAGGCAAAGGGCCTAGAAAGGTCCTGGAACACATCTGTTGCTGCACAGATCTATTCCAGCTTCTGAACACTGCCTGTGGGCTGCTGAGCTGTCCCTGGCCGGAACCACTGGCATTCACCACCCCAGGCCCAGCTTCTCTAGAAAGATCCCAATAGGATTTCAGGAGAACTACTCAGATCCCACTATTCATAACTGTTGCTTAAATAAACAAAAAGCATACATAATACTTTATAGGGAACTTCTAAATATTAAGAATAGCATTAATTAGTAGTTAGGTTAATTGCAATCTAGACCTTCAAGCAGGTCTGGCAAAAGCTCTCCGTAGCAGCTCTCTGTTTTAGAGACTTGCCTAGTCCAGACATTTTCTAGAAATGTTTTACTTGTTTTTTAAAAACAGAAAGTAGATCAATGGTTTCCAGGCAGAAGGGATAGGAGCTTAAGGCCTCGTGGCCACTGGGTGCAGGGTTTCTTTTGGGGATGATAAAAACGTTCTAAATCTGTTATGGTGATGGTGCACAACTCAGTGCCTACACTAAAAACCACTGATTTGTACACTTTAAATGGGTGAATTATATGATGTGAATTATATTGCAATAAAGCTGTTACCAAAATAATATTCTCTGCTGGCAAGGATACGGAGAAACTGGCTCTCTCGTACATTGTTGGTGGGAATGTGAAATGGTACAACCACCCTGGCCGGTGTGGCCAAGGACTAGAAACAACGAAACGTTTTTATAGGTAAATATAATAGGTGAATGGTTTTTTCCAGATGTGATCTATCCAATATCACTGAATACGCAGAAGTAAAGTGAACTATTGATACACAGCAACAATGTGGGTGGCTCTTGAGGGTATCATGCTGCCTGAAACAAACCAGTCTGAAACGGCTACATATTGTGTGACTCCATACATATAATACACAAAATTATAGAGACAGAGAACAGCTTAGTGGCCATCTGGTTAAGGATGAGGGTGAAGAGCAGGTAACTGTTCTATTAAAAAATAGCACCAGAGTGGACTTTGTGATGATAGAACAGATCTATTCTCTTAACTGAGGTGGTTACACACGTAATAAAATGGCATAGAACCATCATCATACCCATATATAGTACACCAATACCAATTTCCTGGTTGCGATATTTAAGTTGTAACCATTGGAGGAAGCTGCTGAAGAGTACACAGAACCTCACTGTACCAGCCTTACAACTTCATGTTGATCTAAAACTGTTTCAAAAGAAGTTAAAAATAAACAGAAACACATATAGCTTAAGTGATCCACTATCTTTGCAACATTCTCAGGATAAATGCAGCTTAAAAGCCCGGGAGAGTTGTTCCTTGTTCCTTTTCCTGGTGGGCCTGGTAGGGAGGCTTGCCTTGGAGAATACACTCAGGGAAACGTGGCTTTCCCTACAGTCCAGTCCATGCGCCATCCTGAGATCTCCCTGATGCCCTGTGAGAGCCAAACATGAACTAAAATCAGTCTGGCAGCAACTCCTATTGACTCTAAGATAGGATAAAACTGTTAACTCCCTCCTCTCTCTTCTCCTTTGTCCACACTGGCACAGAAGAATTTGGGCATTCACAACAAATATTTGGAGCAGCTGCTTGATGCCAAGCATTCTCCTAGATTCTGAGGATACAAAGATCAGGGGGAAAAAAATGACTTTACAATAAATCCTTAAAGGTGTAACCATTTAAATTATCTGGCTATTTGTTCCATGTTTCGCTCCTCTGAAAGAAGAGGAACTAAATAAATAGGATGGACATCCTGACTATTTCATCCCTTCAAGACAAAGGAAGTAACAGGGGAAATTAATATTCCTAACCCAATTCTGACAGGTTGGAAGAACTGGAGAAATGAAAGTAAGAAGATCTATATGGAGAAGTGAAACCATCATCTTGAAGTTCTTTTAGAAAGTAAAATGTCATGGTAAAGAAAGTTGAACATCCATCCTCTTACCTCAAGTTTTAGAGGTAGGTCAATTTAAACATTTAAGAGGGAAAAAAAGGAAGTAAAACCCCCGGGTTGAGATTCTAGGGATTAGGGAAGGCTGTCAAAAATAAAGTTCAAGCATCATGATAGCCAAGACCCTGTTGAAGAATAAAGGGAAGAAACACCTATAGAAACAAGAGTGGTCACATGGGGATCCTGGTTAATGAGACTGGTTTGTAAAGATATAAACACAAGCCAGAGGGCAGGGTCCTCTACAAAGAGCTTCCAGAACTCTCACACTCAGAGGAGCTAGAATATAGAAAATTATAAGAACTTCCAAAGCTCTGCCCCTACTAGGACTGCAAACTACATTTTAGAGTTCGTGTTCAAAAAAAGTAAGACATGGACACACATTTGATGGCTCTGCTTCCCTCTTGGACCTAACGAGTGACTGTAGGAGGTACTGTGAAGGTTCAGAGCCCAGATCCTGGAGCCTGAAACCCTGATTTCACATTTGGACTCTGCAATCAATTGGCTGGCTTTCCTGGGATAATTATATAACCTTTCTCATAATTAGTTAATCCATGTAAAGTGTCTAACAGAGTGCACGGGACATTGTAAGCTCTCAATAATAGTATCTGTTGCTTTTGCTATTATTGTTACATTGGAAACCATTACATTACCATGGATCAGATGAATGAAGAAGCTTTCTAAGGACACTTGACAGGTCATGTTGAAGCAGATGGTGAGAACAGGTCATCATGATGATAATAAATAATAAGAACAACACACCAGAGCCTGACTGAGAACACAGCTGACACCAAAGAAATGGAGCTGAGAGATAGAGGGACCATGAGACTGAGCCCTGATGGCATTACTCAGTCCAGCCATGATGAAATCTGATTCCCTTTGGACTTTTTAATATTTTCATCCCCCACCCTGCTTTGATATAATCCATGCTGAGTTGGGTTTTGGCCACCTGATTAAAACAGATGGTCTGTCAACCTTGGGAAAGGAAACAGAGCCCTTGGAGCCAGCATAGCTAATAGCAACAACAACAAAAACAGGTCATGCTAAGCTATCCTGATTTCTTAAAGTTAACTAGATCAGTAGATCAAAGGAATGCTGTAAGCTAGTGTAACTGGACCAGCAAGATGTTGACATCAGTCTCTCCTGACAGCCTTACAAATAAGGAATAAGGAAAAGAAGGCTGAAGGTGGGAGAGGCAATAGGACAGTAATGTAAACTAATGGATAAAAACTACCAAATTCAAAGAGCATTGATCAGTATCAACCTGTGGGATCTGCCCTCTTATTAAGGATATCCCTTAGTGCTTTCCATCGCTAAGACCACCTGAATCTAAACCTCTATCACCTTTCTCCTGACTGAATGCACAGCCCAAGAGTGGAGTGGTCATTCAAAAACATGGAACTGCTTGCTTTACTTCCCTGCTGGAAACCCAGACAAGTCCTCCCTGACTCTCATCCCCATTCCAAAGAACCACTCCTTTCCCTCAATTGTTACTTTTCTTATTTTACTTGTTTTACTAGTTCATTCAGTAGAGTGTAAGGTCACAAGGCCAGGGGTCATGTCTCTTTTATTCATCAACACATTACCTAGTGTCTACTATAGCTTTAGCACATAGTAGGTGCTAAACTAGTTGAATTAATAAATGACCAAAATGGATAAACATTTGGCAGAATAATGATCAAATTGCCAATGACACTATTACAAGTGGAGTTAGACTAATATAATCATACACACAACTCTTGAAAGCCACCAAAAGTCCAAAAGTTTGAAGTCAATTTTATATAAATGGAATTGTACAGCATATACTCTTTTATTTTTTTGGTCTGGCTTCTTTCAAAAAAATTGTATTGAGGTTCATCCTCATCCATGTTGTAGGATGTATCAATAGTTCATTACTTTTTACTGCTGAGTAGTATTCCTTATATGGATATACCACAGTTTGTTTATCCACTGGTCACTTCCCATTTGTCTATTACAATAAAGCTGGACCTAGTAATGGAATGTCTGTGTCACATGATAGGTGCATATTTAACTTTTTAAGAAAATGTAAAATTTTTTTATATACTTCACCTGAGGATATGTTTTTATTGATTTTAGAGAGAGAGGAAAGCAGAGGGAGAGAGAGAAACACCAATGTGAGAAAGAAACATCAATCAGTTGCCTCCCCTACATGCCCCAACTAGGGATCAAACCTGCAACCTGGGACAACCAACTGAGCCACACCAACCAACTGAGCCACACCAACCAACTGAGCCACACCAACCAACTGAGCCACACCAACCAACTGAGCCACACCAACCAGGGCAAAAATATAAAACTTTTTAAAGTGGTGGTGCCATTTTACATTCCCACCAACAGTGTATGAGTTCCAGTTCTTTCACAACCTCATTAACACTTGGTGTAGTCAGTCTTTTTAATTTTAGCCGTATCTAATAGGTATGAAGCGGTATCTCATTATAAATTTAGCGTGTGTTTCCCCAATGATTCATGATCTTGAGCATCTTTTCAAGTACTTATTTGCTACCCATACATCTTCACTAGACATCCTGGGTGGTTTGTTTACTTGTTTGTTGAAATTACAAAAGAGGCTCTCACTCATTACGTAACTAGACAAAGAATACAGAAATTTAAAAGAATAGTATCCCACTACTAATCCCCACTGCCCAACTCATGTAACCAAAGGTGTATAGGAATCACCAGGAGCACTTATTAAGCATGCACATTCTTGTCCCTAGCTATTTGCCCTAAGCCATCTTTCCCTGGCTATAATTATAAGGCCTAAAATGGTAGAAAAAAGAAACAACACTGTATTTAGTAAAAGCAGTTCTTTTTATAGATAGGCCTGCCCAGGCCCTGTCACCACAATTTTGGATCCACAGATTTTTTAATTCTTAAGCTTGTCAATAAACAAGCTATAGACTTTGGAAAATCACGGTCAACAAATGCCATTTTGCTTCAGTTGCAGCATCCAAAGACACCCCCCTCCCATTAGTTAAATAAAAAGCCATTTATTTGATCTGGAGGAGAATCAACCAGAGCACTGTTTTCCATAGCAAACAGCTGACCCAAAAGGGATGTGAGCCAACTGCCAGCAACTCCGGTACCCTGGCAGGAACTCAGCTGAACCTCCATTGCCAGGCAAGACTGGATATTACCTAGGTTCCCACCTATGTCTTCCTCTTTCCTCTCATTTAAAAATTGTAAGTGCTGACCCAGTCAAAGAGGGAAGTGAGGCCCAATAAACAGTGCTTGTTAGAATAAACAGTGCTTGTCTGGTAGTTTCATGGGGTTTTTGTTTGTTTGTTTTGTTTTGTTTCCTCTCTCTCTTTTTAATGACTGGTTGTTTCTACTTTCAGCATTTGACCTTGGGTCAAATATTAAGTCTACTGCATTATCCTAAATAAGTGCACTCTAATTTAGATTACTACCACCAAGGTATGTGCTGCCATTTGTAAGTCATAAGGTTGACTTTATATTCGCGGGTTTATAATGTTTTAAAGTTTATTTTATTTTGGATACAGACCGATTTTCTCCAGGTCATCACCCTTTCCAAATGGCACAGCTGTGATTCACGGGGCTATGGGCACTTACTACGAGCTCAGTACTCTGCATTCATTCTTAAGTCTGTCAGTAGCCTGAAGTATGAAGCAGACAATCTTATCTCCATTTTACAAAGAAAACTGGGCCTTGGGGAGGATCAACTATATGTCCAAGATTACACAGCTGGTGACACCAGGACGCTGTCTGGGCTCACAGCAGATACTCTGTAACCATCCTTAAAGGAGAAGATAAACTGTTCTTCTGAAACTGCAGCTGAGTGACAGCCTTGAGCTATTCCTGACAGCAGGGATGCTTCCTGTCAATCTGAAATTCTGTGCAAAGTTATGTGTGAATCCCTCTGTGGAGAGGGCACCAGACTTCTAAGGGGTCAGTGATCCCGGGGTTAAAAACCAGTGTCTGGGCAGGCTCACTTCTCCATTCCCCTCTAAGGTTCAGCGGCTCACTGGGCAGGGAGCACTGCCGCAGTGCCCGGCGTTCTGGCTTCCAGTCCCAGCTTTGGCACTATTTTTCTGAGGGCCCTTGGCCAAGGCAACTCACCGAATGAACATCAGATTTCCCATTCGCTTGTCCCCTGGCCTTGAACGTCTATTTATAATCATACTTTCCTTGGCAAGGATTCTTTAGCATTGTTTGTATTATTCCATGGGTTCTTACTAAAAGTCGGCCCATATCCTACACTGAAGTAGGCAGGGATAAACAACAGAAACAAGGCACGATGAGTTTTTTCTAGACCAGCTTACCTCTCTAGGGCCTCGGTTTGCCACCTGTAAAGTGACTCTGTTGGGTCACATGGATCAGGTGGCTCGCGTTACCTAAGGCTCAAGACACAAAGCTAACTACAAAGCAACCTGGGACTGGGCGTCCTTGCTCCCGCGCTCCCCCATCACCCCTTTCGGATCTGACAGCAGCTGTTTGCCCGCACCCTTCCCGGGCCCTGTCCTGCCAGGCAGACTCACCGCGCCTGCAAGGTGCCGGCGCTCACGCGCGCGCGGAGCTCGGCCGCCCCGGGGACTGCGCAGCCAGGGCGGAAGGGGCGTCGGGCTGCCGGGACCCACGCCACGCCGGGCCTCCGAGCGGCTGTCCCCACGGAGGGCGCGGGCTCACACAGCTCTGCCCACGCTGCCGCGCGTGCGTGCGGCAGGAAGGGGCGGCCCGGCCTCCCGCCTTTGTTAATTGTCTAAGTGGAGCCAGGTTGTTTTCCTCTCGCTGCTCCTGGGAGTTGGCCTCAGCCGAGGTGGCCCAGCTGCAGCAGCAATACCCCTGAGAGGCCGCAGCCGGGCGTGAAGCTTTACAAGTGGGTGTTACCGCCACGCCCCGGGGCACACCCACCCATGGCTTCTCATTAAGCAGCCTTCTCTTTGGGTCTTTCTTTTGGTCGGCACCCCAAAAACAGGGGGGGGGGGGGGCACTTAGGCCACCCAGTGGGAGTGTTGATGCCTGGATCACTAGATATCTGTACTCTTGCCTGAATTGCCAAACGTTAGGGCTGGACCTTGATTTACTTCTGCGCGTCACCTGCTCAGTACCTCTGGTTCTTGTCCCAGCTCTCCTGGGAGCCCTGTGCACAACCTTAGACAAACCTGCCAGCCCCCGCCCCCTGCACCCCATTTCCCTTTTCTATGATATGAAGGTGTCCATTCTCTTACTACTGTGTATGGGACACTGTTCTGAAACTAAGTATTCAGCAGTCAACTCGCCCTCTTGGGGGTGGGTCAGACATTGAAGACACAACTGAAAGTGATAATTACTATAAAATGTATGGGAAGTTTCATATCAGAGCAACCAAACCTTATTTATGGAGTCATGAATTGAATAGATTCACATTTCTTTTCTTTTTTAAACATTTTTTTTTTTATTGATTTCAGAGAGGAAGGGAGAGGGAGAGAGAGAAACATCAATGATGAGGACCATTGATCAGCTGCCTCCTGCATGCCCCTTAGTGGGGATCACAGACAACCTGGGCATGTGCCCTGACTGGGAATCTAACGGTGACCTCCTGGTTCATAAGTCTATGCTCAACCACTGGGCCACACCGGCGAGGCTAGATTAACATTTCTAAATCCTCTGGGTTCTAACATTTATTCTTATGCTCATTATTAGAGCTTATATATGTATTATTATTAGTGACAGCAGCAGTAATATTGCCAGGTACTATACTAAGCATTTTACTTGTGTTTTTTCATTTATCTCTTTAACAACTTCCCTAAGAGATAGGTATGCTGCTGCTTATCATCTTTTTTATTATCCTCCTTTTAGAGAGAAAATCAGGCTAGAGAAATGAAAGTAATTTGCCCACTGTCAAACAGTTAAGTGACTGGATCAGTATTCAAATTCCGACTGTCTGAGGCCTCAGAGTCTGAACCTCTACTCCACATCCATAAAAATATGAAGCCCAGAATGGTGTTGTTATCTTGAATGTGATGGATGAGAACAATGGAAGAGGAGGGGGTGGTTGTCGCCTGTAGAGGAGAAAAGCAAAGGAAGTTGAGAGCTTTCTTAAAGAGCTGTCCATGGATTAGACTTGACCTTAGAGCAGTGATGGCGAACCTCTGACACGCGTGCCAGATGAAACATTTATGTTATTTAAACTATAAATCTCGCGAAATAATGTTTTTTCCTCAAAGTGACACACTACCCGAATTATGCTCGGTTTTTTGGCAAAGTTTGACACACCTAGTTCAAAAGGTTGCCCATCACTGCCTTAGAGATTACTACCATGAAAAAAGCTATAGGGAGACACATTGCAAATATGTGAGAAAGAACTTCTCTATCAGAGCATTTCAAAATTGACATCTGTCACCTGGAGAGAGCGATCATCCTTTTAATAAACGTCAGCATTCAAGCAGATTGGGGATTCTTCAAAGAAAAGTCAAGTAAAAGTTAAGGACTGATTTAGATCATCTCTAAGTTTCCATCCAATTCGGAAGGAAGTCTGAAGGGAAATTGAGTCCTATAGTGGTTAAATGACTTGTCCAAAGTCACCCAAGCAGTGCAGACCTGACCCCCAAACAAAGTCTGACTTCTGGATCAAACTTCCTGCTTGTGGGTGAGGGTCTTGTGTAAGCTCCTGTAAAGTAAGTGCGGTGTATGTGACCAGTCTTTCCTTGGATGTGTGGAAACATCTGCTTTACCCGCTTTACGTTAGTAATGTGTGCCCTTCTCCCTTGATTGTGCTGAGTGTTCTGTTTTCAGATACAAGTGTCAACCCTCCTGGGAAATTCCTGTATTATAGGGGTCCCAGAGGTAACAGGGTTCCACTTCCCTGGAGAAATATTTATTTGGTAATTTAAGGAAAAGGAGACAAACTGGATAGTATTTGTATGTGAAACTGATGTTTCTTTGATTCTATGTTAGGATTCTGCATTATCTGGAGTTAAATTTCTTTTTTTTAAAAATATATTTTATTGATTTTTCACAGAGAGGAAGGGAGAGGGATAGAGTTAGAAACATCGATGAGAGAGAAACATCAATCAGCTGCCTCCTACACACCCGCTACTGGGGATGTGCCTGCAACCAAGGTACATGCCCTTGACTGGAATCGAACCTGGGACCCTTCAATCCGCAGGCCGATGCTCTATCCACTGAGCCAAACCAGTTAGGGCTGGAGTTAAATTTCTAATGCACTGGCACTAATTCCCCATCTCTCATCCTCATCACAAATATTTTGATGAGCAGCAATCTGGTTGTCAACTTCAAAAGAGGCATTTTTTATTGGCTGGTGGCTCAGTTGATTAGTACCTTACACCAAGAGGTTGCAGGTTCCATTCCTGGTCAGGGCACATACCTTGGTTACTGGTTTGATCCCCAGTCGAGGCACATAAGGGAGGTGACTGGTTGATGTTTCTCTTTCTCTCTCTCTCCCCCTTCCTCTCTCTAAAATCAATTTTTTTTAAAAAAGGTATTCTTTTCTCAGTGCTCTAGAGACCTACTTGTTTCTTTTCTACTGGAAACCTCTAATAAAGGAATGCAGTTACCTTTTGGGATTTATTTCTGAAACATTTACAAAGAAATGGACATCACTTTGCCCCCAGTGATACTAAATCAAAGATAAAAAGAGTTCCCTGTCACTTCTACTCTCAACAGAGAGGTCAATGTTTAAATTTACTTTTTGAAAAGAAAATATATTTACCGGGTTCAAATTTGAAAGTATTGTCAGAGCTACAGCTTATTGGTCTTGGAGTCCTCTCAGTGCCTGGCATATTGCCTTGTATATAGTAGGTGCTGAATAAGTGTTTATCGAGTGAGCATGAATTAAGAAGTTGTGGAAGACAGAGAAAGAGGTGGTGTAGGGCGGGGCAGCAGACATTTTACCTGAGGTGCATGAGTTCAAAGGAAGCTCAGACAAAACTCCCATGCCAGTTGCAAATTTTAAAAATATTTTTATTGATTTTTAGAGAGAGAAAGAAACATCAATGTGAAAGTAAAACATCAATCAGCTGCTTTGCTGCACACCCCCCACCTGGGATCAAGCCAGAAACCTGGGCATATGGCTTGACCAGAAATCGAACCGGCAAACTTCAAAGCACAGGACGATGCCCAACCAACTGAGCCATACCGGCCAGGGCCCAGTTGCAAATTTGACCATGACTTTATCCAGTAGCATCATACTCTTTTGGGTTGAAAATTACCTAAAGACTATGTGTTAGCCAGAGTCTTTAGTTTGCAAACAACAAAAATTGAACCTAGTTAACTAAAGCAGAAAAGAAATTTTTTTAAAGAGTAGTGGGAGCTCAAAGAATCAATGAAAAGGCTAGAGAGCCAGGCTAGGAATACAGGCAGGCACCAAGGGAGGCTGGGTGGCTAGACCCACAGAGGAAAACCATGCCATGAGATGCCACTGTTGGGCACTAGCAATGCCCTGGGGACCGGGTGCCATAGCTGACCCAGCTGCCGTCACTACTACAAGATACTGGATGTCACTGCTACCAGCATAAATTTTACACATTGCCTGCTTTTCTCAACTCCTATCTCTAGCAACCCAATCCAGGAAGAATTAGCTCACCAGTCATGCTTGGGTCCCAAGCAGTCAGTGATCAAGAAAAACTGATACCAGGGCCCTGCCTCACACAGTGGCTTATTCCCCAAACTTATAAAGGCAATTTGGGGGCTGGGCAACCAGAAATATGACAAATGCCCACTATGCAGTCATCTATCTATATAAAAGGCTAATATGCTAAGTGTCCTTCCCATCTTCCGACCGGTTGCTATAATGCACATTGACCACCAGGGGGCAGATGCTCAACGCAGGAGCTGCCATGATGCACCCTTGCCATTTACAGAGAAACGGCAGTGCGGACCTGGCCAACAAAGAAACACTGGGCTTCCCCTAAGTGGGACACAGGCCCTGCCACCACCTCAGAGCAACAGCCCACCAAATCACAGCCAACACTGCTGAGACCCCATGGCCAGCCTGGAAACACTCACTGTGGGCTCTGGGTAATGGCGTCACATAGCAGCATCCAGTTTCCTCTCCCTAGCAACAACTAGCCCCCTTGCAGTTTCTTCAGCCCAGGAACACGACTTGCTTTATAGCCAGGTGCAAACATTTTACACTTTAACCAAATGTCTGTGAAGCATTTTCCGTGCCTCATCTCATTTGATCCTCACAGAAGTCCTGGAGTAGGTAGATAGGAGACTTGGTGGAATCCTATTTTCTTTTCATTAGCTGGAAAACGGAGATTTGGAAAGCTTAGAAACTTGACCAGACTGAAAAGAAGAAATGATGGACCTTGAAAATGACTTCAGGTGTCCTCACTGCACAGAATATAGTCAAACACTGCTGCAGTTAGATATTTTACCCTTTGTTCTCCCTGTGTGATCTACAATAATAATGTGCTTTGTGTTGATATTTACTGCTGTGTTGCTGACAATTACCTGAAAGAGAAGTTGGGGTGCTTCACTGGGCTGGAAAAAGTTTAGCTAAATCAGAAAGCAGGTCTAATAAGCAAGTTTATTCTATATATATATAAAAGGCTAAGTTGACTCACACATGCGCGATACATATAAAGCTCTTGCTGGCACCAATCACATGTGTGTGTTTCCATCTGTCATTGTCGATTGTGAATTTGGTTGACATTTCTATTACAGAGAAAGGGTGAATAGTGATATTAAAATATTTCCTCTAATTAATTTCCTTTCAATGTGCACGAATTCGTGCACCGAGCTACTAGTCTTCTAATAATTTGTAGGCCCAAAACAGAAAGAATTAGAGTATAATCTATATAAAGTACTTAATACAGTACCTGGCCTGAACTCTCAAAACCAGAAAAGATGCCTAGCTGGGTGGCTCAGTTGGTTGGAACACTGTTATCCGGTTTGACTCCTGGCCTGAGCACATAACTTGGTTGCAGATTTGATCCCCACTCAGGCACTTACTGGAGGCAGCTAATCAATGTTTCTCTCTGTCTTTCTTTCCCTCTCTCTCAAATCAATGAACATATCCTCAGGTGATGATTAAAAAACAAAACAACAACAACAAAAAAAAACACAGAGGGGGTGCCTATCATGGTTATTACTCACCCTTTAAAATTTTTAGCTCATCAAGAACTTCTTTACAACACCAATATTTTCTTCCCAAGCCTCTCCTTTTCTTTCCTGTTGGAATCACAATTGTAGAGTAGAGCAAAGAAAGGTGGAGAAGAAAGAGGTAAACTGTGCCAAATGTGCCAAAGCTGGTTTGGCTCAGTGGATAGAGCGTCGGCCTGCGGACTGAAAGGTCCCAGGTTCAATTCCGGTCAAGGGCATGTACCTTGGTTGTGGGCACATCCCCGGTGGGGGGTGTGCAGGAGGCAGCTGATCGATGTTTCTAACTCTCTATCCCTCTCTCTTCCTCTCTGTAAACAATCAATAAAATATATATATTTTTTAAATTGTGCCAAATGTGTACTTACCAGAACAATGGGGGGGGGGGGCAGGGCATGAGACTAATGAATCCAACTTGTTTTTCTGATGTATTTTTTTAAAATCTGCCTACCTTGCCCTAGCTGGTTTGGCTCAGTGGATAGAGTGTCGGCCTACGGATTCCAGTCAAGAGCACATCCCTGAGTGGCGGGCTCGATCCCCAGTAGGGGGTTTGCAGGAGGCAGCTGATCAATGATTCTGTCTCATCATTAATGTTTCTCTCTCTCTCTCTCTCCATCTCCCTTCGTCTCTGAAATCAATAAAAAGATATTTAAAAAAAATAAAAATAAAAACTGCCTACCTCGCCCAGCCAGTGTGGCTCAGGAATTGACCTTTGCAGGTCACAGTTCGATTTCCAGTCACAGCACATGCTTAATCCCCAGTGGGGGGCATGCAGGAGGCAGCTGATCGATGATTATCTCTCATTGTTGATGTTTCTATCTCTCTCTCCCTCTCTCTGAAATAAAAACAACTGCCTACCTCTTTTAGAGTCTCAGTCTTGGGATCATATCTATTTTTTCATTCAACTGTGAAATCTACCACTCTAATTTCTACAGTAGTAATAAAAATAGATACTAGCTACTACATGCCTTAGTTCTAAAGCTTAGGGGAGTCCCTCTAAGTTTACTTTGCTGGAACTCCATTACTGAATAAATGCCTCTGTTCTAGCATTCGGCTTTAAGGTCATCAAGAAGATATGACCACCAGTTTGACCTGTGAGCTGGACCTGGGCAATTAGAGGCTCCCCACTCCCTGCCCTGTACACTCTACTTGTCTTCCCTGAAGCTAGATAGAAGCTGCCCAAGGACACAGCCTTAAGATAGTAATGTGGTGATGAGACTATTTAGACTGGGTATATGACTAAACTCTGTTAAAGCCTCCTATGTACATGATAGACCCCAGTTAAGGTTTTTACATAAACTTTTAAGATTTGGTGATGGGCCCTGGCCAGGTAGCTCAGTTGGTTAGAATGTCATCCCGATACATCAAGGTTGGGGTTCAATCCCTGGTTGGGCACATAACAAGAATCAACCAATGACTGCTTAAATATTATTCTATGTTCCCTGACTCCAGCCCTTTCCTGGGCATTTACCATTTGACTGTTCAGATTCAACTAGGCAATTCTGGCCATGCATGATACCAGGCTACAGACGCAGGACAAAGTAGTAACAGCAAATGAGCATATCCACAAGATGGCAGCATTGTATAATTATTGAAAACCGGGTGTGGCCAGGTTCTTGAACATACCCCTCAGTGGCATATTCTGTGATCTATTAAGTGGATGCCTGTTTTTATAGCTTCACTTACTTGTGAAATATATGGGCAGTTTCCTTCCCCAGAAGTCTTACTGTTCTGAGATGCATGGACCAGAGAAATGAAAGAGCAGTTCATTTGGGAGTCAGAAGAACCTGAGTTCTGATACAAGATATCCCCAACTCATTTAGTGCACTTGGGCAAGTTAACTAAGATATCTGGGCCTCAGTTGTCCTATCTAAAAATTTAAAACGATAAAATTACTTTCTCCACAATATTTTTTTATGACATAAGATGCTGTATAGCCCTGGCCTGTGTGGCTCAGTTGGTTGGAGTATCATCCAGTGCACTGAAAGGTTACTGGTTTGATTCCCGGTTAGAGCATATCAGGATGCAGGTTTGATCCACAGTGGTGGTGAGCCAATCAATGTTTTGCTCTCCCATCCATGTTTCTTTCTCTCTCTCTCTCTCTCTCTCTCTCTCTCTCTCTCTCTCTCTCTCTCTCTCTCTCCTTCTCCCTTCCTCTCTCTCTCAAATCAATAAAAACGTATTTTTAAATGCTGTAGAATTATTAACAATCAGGGTAGATGCCATCTGAAAACTCAGCATCTTCAAGTTGATTGGAAGAAAGGTTCTGATGCCTTTAGAACCGCCTAGAATATTTGTTTCCTATGACACATCTTAAAGCCTAGGATGGGGACCTTCTCAGAAGGAATAATCTACATAATTCAACCAATTGTGGTAGTATCATAGTTATTACACTTTTTGTTGTTGTTATACTTGTCTTATTTGGGCTTTGGACAATAATTGTAAAGGTCCTACTTCAGCTAACAGCCTTTTTCCCTCCACCAGGAAGGTTAAAAAAAGGTCACCTTTGGCTTGAATTGCCTAATAATAACAGCAGTAGAGTATATTTGTACAAGGGTTATGGCTTAAACAAAGTGCTTTTAGATATCCTATTTCAACTAGGGTAGAACCTATGGCAATCAATGATTGTGATGGACAAGAAAATACAGGCTTAGAAGGTCAATAGAATTTGAAATTCTAAGCAACAAAATATTAAAAAGTATGAATTTCATATAGATTACAGGGGGCTGACAGGTAAGTAGAAAGGGCCTATGTCTATCATTTGCCTGGCCTACACAACAGATAAGAGGTTCTTAGGAGTTCAGATCAGGTTCAGAGTCCAACAGGAAGTAAAAAGGGTCTAGAAAGTCCAGGAGGTAGCTAAGATTATTATTAAATAGATGAGTTGGCTTCAGAATCTCAAAAGATGAGAGACAGGAGTAACTAACACTGGCAAGGCAGGAGTAAGCAGCATTGTCTAGGAGGGATGGCTGGTGGGGACAGGAGGATAGAGGTAAATAACTGAGATCAGGTAGCCAGGATCAAGGAACCAGCTAGAGAGCCGGGGACTACGTACTTGGTTTGAGACTCAGCAATGGAGGAGATGGGTGTCAGCCCTCAACATTGTGGGAGTTCAGACACAGTTGAAGGTCAGAACCCAGACCCTGACTGAGTACCAACTTGCAGAATATGGACACTGAGAGATCAATTGAGTGGCAGATGAGCTGAGCCACTCAGTTGGAGGGGGGTGATTTAAATCGAATGTAGGTCTACTGTGGTGGTGACTGCTAATACGTTCCCTGTTCAGACCTAGCACGGCACCGGGGTCTGGACAGGACACACTCACTTCAAGGATGAACAAGCACACATCACAGAACAGTGGTGTGGATGATGGGGAATTCTCAAAAGCTGGTGATGTTGGATAAGTTACCACACCTCTTGCAGCTTCCTCACACGCAAAATGAATATAACAATAGCTGCTTTACCTACTTCTAATACTGGTCATGAAGAGCACCAGTTAGTGCAGCACAAAATACTTAATGAATTGTAAAGGGCTATATAAATATAGAGTGACTTTTTTTTTTTTCAATCAAACCCCTGGCTTTGTTGACTGTAGAAAGTCTTTCTGGGGTGATACTAGGCTTAGCCAGAATCAAATGCAGCAGCTATTTCATTTCCTGTGATTTCTATCACTGATGCATGGCATTAGCATGGAGAGTTGAGAGTTAACAGGATGTGCTCTTAGGACTGGCTTTTCTCAGGAATGGCAACTCAAGCATCTTCCAAATTTAGTCTCACAAGGAAGAATAGATTACTATAATGAGTAATAATGAGTCACAAGGAACACAGTTTCATGCCCTTGCTAATGAACAATGCAGAGAAAGAGAATAGGGCTGAGAAAGAAAGGGGGGACAGAAATTGCAGAAACTTCAACACACTAATAAAATTCTTCCAAATAAAAATAGCTAGCACAAATATCCCCAAATGCCATGCATCACAGTGCATTTCCAGGAATTAATGGTTCATCTGATTAAAACAGAGATTTTAAAGTACAATTTGATTATCTAAATATTGCCAGGTCAGACAGAGTGACCAGAACAAGATAATGGAGTTGGGTTGGGGAACACACGGGAAACTCAGGAATTACATCATTTAAGTGCTTTTCAAGTCCTGGCCTTAGCAAGCTTTTCAATGAGTGCATGGAACATCAATGATTTGAATTTCCTCCCTGTCGGGACAGATCTCTGGCATTTAAATATTACACTGCAGAATGTTCACTGCAGACAAAAGAGTTAAAGCCATAGGCATTAATTCAATGCAACTCTTAAGAGGCAGGGGTGGGGCTTGTGGAAAGAGTAATATAAGAGGAGAAAAACTAGCTTTGCTTGATTTTCACTATTAAATCTCATTCCTTGCCAAGAATAAGACTGTTGAAAAGTAAAATCATTTCATACTTTTTCTCTATGAGAATAAGTAAGGATTTTTTTTTTTTTAAGAAGAACAAGGACCATGTAAGAGATGGGTGTCAGCCTTCAAAATTGTGGGAGTTCAGACTCAGCTGGAAGACAGGACCCAGACTCTGACTGATCACCAAGTTGCAGAATATGGACACTGAGAGATAATGTTTAAGTGAGGCCCCTCCCTCACCTCCAGAGAGAGCTGTACTGAAAACTAAGATACCATTATAGTTGGCCCTCTGTATCTCTGGTTCTTCATTCACATCCGTGAATTCAAACATATCAAATATATTGGGGGAGGGGATATTGACATTGTTGCTGAAACGTACTATGTAGTTAGGCCTACAATGGTCGTCTGTACTGAACAAGTACAGACTTTTTTTCCTATCATTATTCCCTAAACAATACAGTATAACAACTATTTACACAGCATTTACACTGTAGTAGGTATAAGTAATGTAAAGATGATTTAAGGTATATGAGTGGATGTACATAGGTTATATGCAAATATTATACCACTTCATATAAGAAAATTGAGCATCTGTGGACTTTGGTATCCTTGGGAATCCTGAAACTGCTAGCAGCGATCAGGACCAGATATTAGACTTCAGTCCTTGAGTTTGGCTAAGAAAATAATTCAGAGCCAAGGAACTCAGATACAAGTGAAAGTTTATCTAAAAAATCACAATGTAGAAGTGAGCCAGGGAAGAAGTGAGCCAATTAAGGCTGTGTGGACTCTGGAAAAGAAGGGTCCTTGGAGCTTAGGAGAAAGAAAGGCAAAGAAAATGCGCCTGGTGGAAGGAGAGGGAGAAAGATCCCAGCTTGGTCCAGAGAGAGCTCTAGCCTGGAGAAAGAAGGTGGTGGGGAAAGGTATGTGCCAGAGAGAGACCTTGGTCTTGTGGACGAAAAGGGGCCACATGCTGACTAGCTCAGGGAAGCCCTTCGTGGTGGCCTTGCAAACTCAGAGACCTAAAGTAACCACAAGGATAGTCTAAAATTAAAACTTTTTAACTAAAAGCAATTTATGGCGGGTAGTCATGTCCTAGGCCGGTATCTTCCCTGACAAAGGTCAATCTTTATCTTAACTGAGCCTATTGTCTTTTTGCATCTACAATAACATATCATTGGAATGTCAAAGTAATTTTTCTTTTTCTGGACCCCTCCAAAACACAGGCACTGCTCTGCAGAGACCACAAACCCCCTCATTGAAGTATGTGTCTATCATTTTACTTTTTACCCAACCCCAAAGGTTCCCCCCCCCTGCCCTGCTTTGCTTTCTCCTGCCTCCTTAATCTGGTGATGACCAGTGGATTTCATGTAACCCACCTACATCTCCTCTTTTGATTGTAGTTATAAAACAAGTGCAAAACTGACATTCTCCAGAGCATTATCTCAATCCGTTGAGATTCTGCTTCCCAGCATTTGTCGACAGTTTGGCTCAAATAAACTCACAAAAAATTCTTCACAGGTTTGAATGTTTCTTACGCGTCTTGAGGGTTTTTATCTGGCGGTCCCAGGGGAGGATCTCAATAGAACATTCATCAGCTTTCCAGGTGTGTCCTTTCAGGGTCCTGGTCTCCACTGATTGGTAGGTGCTGGGGCAGGGGGTCATTCGTCATGGCAACCGGTCCTGCTGGCAGCCAGTCCTGATGGCAGCCATGGCATTGCACTGCCTGGCCTTGCTGCATTTCTGGGTCTGGAGCTGAAACACAATTGACATCTACGTAGATGTTATCTTTAAGGCTTAACACTTAAGGGAGTGCTAGTGCAAGGGCTTGTATAGAAGCAGTAGGAGGCTATTCTCCAGGACCATGAAAGGTGTGTGTATGGGGAGGGGAGGGGGTCTAAATCACATGACCAGCAGTATGCTAGGGGAGGAAAGGTCACCCTGGAGGAGACATCTCACCTTGTAATTGTTCCTTGCTAGGTATGGGACCTTCCATACTGGTCATGTCTAACTGCCGTCTACAGAACCAACATCCCCCTACTCACCATGGCTACTGAGGGATGACTGTATTGCCTTTCTTAAATATTTTTAAAAGATATTTCCCAATCCTTTCTAATTTGGGAGTCCAGAGTATACGAGTCATCTTCAGTAAATAGCATAATTTTTTTTCCATTGAGTTTAGTGAGAGCAAGGGAGGACAGACAGGGTTCAATTGGCTGCCTCTGGCACACCCCCTACTGGGGATCCCGCATCCTGGACATGTACCCTGACCAGGAATTGAACAGATGACTGTTTCATGGGTCGTGGCTCAAACACTGAGCCACACTGGCCAGGCGTTAGCACAGTATTTTTAAAGCTAGAATCTGACTGTTTTAAAAGATTACAACACTGAAGTCTAGAAAAATATTTAAGGTAGAGTTGTTACTGGAAAGGGGAACTGGCCCTAAATGGGTCTGCCTAGGGCCAGCGGGTAGTGTATGGGTTCTTGATTTCCTGCAGAAAAATTTCACAGCATGAGTCCAGGTGAGTTTTAGAGGACATTTATTAAAGCAGGGGACAGTGAAACAAGAAAGGGCTGGGGGCACATCAATTGGTTGCCTCCCAAACTCACCCTGACCAAGGCAGGGGATCGAGCCTGCAACTAAGGTACTGCCCTTGATCAGGAATCATACCGCAACCCTTAGGTCCATGGGCCATGCTCTAACCACTAAGAAAACCAGCCAGGGCTATTCTCTTAACTTTATGTGTCCTTCGGTATGGTTGGCAAATGGCACTAATTGGATTTCTGCTGTCTGTCTCCCTGAGTAGGGTGATTTAAGCTATTTACCCTCTGGTTGGAGAGAAGTGTAAATCATTTATTCTTAAACTAGAGGCCCATTGCATGAAGATTCATGCAAGAATAGGCCTTCCTTTCCCTGGCTTCACTCCTGGCCGCCCGGGAGCCTGCAAGTCCTCGCTCCCAGCTGCCGGGGAGCCTGCAAGTCTTCGCTTCCGTAGCTCCCTCCACCCCCTGCCCGCCCCCTCATAGCAGGCATCCTGCCCCACCTGGCCGCTCCACACCTGCGTATGCAAATTAACCCACCATCTTTGTTGGGTTAATTTGCATATTCATTCATGATTGGTTGGCGGGCACCATGGAGGTACGGTCAATTTGCATATTTCTCTTTTATTAGTGTAGATGTCCCTGGTTTAGGGAACACAGGTATTTTCTAGATGGCTGCACACTGCTATTTAACTATCTGGTCTCAGTTTCCCTATTCCACTTGTCCTGGTTTACTGGCCTGTCTCAGTCACAACTAAAATTCAGATTTCTTGACAACTTAGGTCAGCATATATTTCCTTACATCATTTAACCTAGCCCTTAAATACCCAAATAAAGAGATACTTTGGTTTCTCCTCTCCCACCCCAAACTACTTTTTAAAAATAAAATAAATTTCAACTACTCTTGTATTGTTTCCATGGTTCTTGCTTAAAGTTAGGAAAACTTACTGGTTTTCTACTACTCTAAATGTATATGGCAACATTTTATTTGTAAACAAAAGGTAGAAAAGGACACATTCTCATTTAACAATGTACACTGAAATGCCTAACTCAAAATGTAAACTATTTCTGTAGTAAAGCCTGGGTTAATCCGTTTGGAACAGTGACAAGTTGAATTCTTCCCCATCTCTAAGACCTTGCACATTTATTTCTGTGGGAAACTTGAGCTCATGCAAAATATGAGAGATTTGAACATATATGAGATTATTCTGTTTTCATACTTGATTAAATATATTATTGATTTTGAGGGTCCTTTGACCTCTTACAGGAAACTAATCCCTCCACTCTTCCCCCCACCCTCTCCCCTCCTTCAACTAAATCTAAATATCTATAAAACACAATTGTTTCACCAATGGCCAAGCCAACAAATGTGTCTTGTTAGCTGTGTCCATAAAAGGGACATTCTCAATTGTATGAGCACATCACAAACCACAGACTTGCAAAATTCTTGAGATTTTGAAATGTGTGGGGAAGGGAATAGGGGAGTTGCAAAGAGCTCTTCTAAGGTTATTGGGTTTTACAACAATGGGTGGTCAGACAAAATCCAACAACCACTTTTAAGAAAGTGAAGGGTTAGAATTTAAATTTGAAGATAAATTTAAGAAAGGAGAAAATAGGATAACACATGAACATAGTTTTATCCATCACAAACTGTACCAAAACAGAACCAGAAGTTGTTATTATACAAGGGGCTTTAAGACCAGTAGCATTTCCAGAAATATACCTTAACCAATTAATTTTGTATATGAGCAAAGATTTACTACAGGAATATTCATTAAAGCATTGTTTATACTACTAGCAAAAGTTTGAAAATAACTACAACACTAAATTGGGATTGGTTAAATGTTCCATCAATACAATACATATTTAATATATAGACATTAAAAATGATATTTTGGAAGATTATTTAGTCATAAATGAAAAAAAACAAGTCTCAAAATTGAATGTGCACTATGATTACTTGCTGCAAGTTTTAAGAAATAAAATCAAATATATGTATACACACATATACATACAACATATACACATGATATGCACAGAAAAGACTGTACATTTATATAACACAAAATGTTAACATTTGTTGATTATCTCTAGAAGATTTTTGTTTTCTTTTTTCTGATTTACCTAAAATTTTCAAGTGAATATTTGTCACTTTTATAAGAAGAATAATGAATATTTTATATATACATATGATTATTACAAGATCATTGAGTAGCCTACACATGGAATTTATCAATCTTTAGAGTCTTGAAGCCTTATGAGTCAAAAGCATAAGTTCAAATGAAATTGATTGAAATAAATGTGTGGTTAATGATTACATAAAAAGTAAGAAATGTTCATGGAATATCTCAAATGTGTTTGAAGTTGCTATCATAGATGCAGCAGTCCACTTTCACAAAACCTTCTGAATAACAGCAGAGGAGGGAAGGAACTGAAACAAGAAAGGGACACAGAAATTGCTGTCATAGTCAATGACTGGAAAACAGGCTGAATGGATTATCACTCTGACCCAAAAGGACATTTCTGATGTTCTCATGTTTTCTATCACTCCACTAACTTATCTGATAACCGATTATACACGAGGCTGTGGAACAGTTAACACCTGAAACAGTGACATATTCTAAGGCATTCCATTTTTTCTACTTATTTGCACCAAACAACTCTAGAAATTGGCAGGCTGCCCTCGTGTTTTATTTTCCTTCTTACAACATCTATCTATACTTCTGGTGCTTGTCCTTATCATTTTACTCAAAACATACTCTGGTTACCAGTGACCTTTTCTTAGGTAAACACTAGGGCTTAAATTTTTTTTTTTCAATTCATCTGACCTCTCTATGAACATAGAAGTAATCACTGTGGCATGACTGTCGCAATTTGCATCCTATTCTTTCCTTTTTATCTTTCTGTTAGAGGTTGGGGTTCTAGTCCTTTCTTTGCCTCTAATATCATCTGTATGATCTTGGGCAAGCCACTTTTGTCCTAGTAGGGCATAACTGATATGTGGAAATTGTAAAGCATTTAAAAATATGATTATTGAACTAGATGTGATATCTCCCTCAAAGCTAAAATTTTATCCTATACTTTATTACAGATGTCCCCTTTTCCCATGCCCCCCCCTTCACCCAGCCCACCCTAGGCCTACACTTTTGATTATATTTTTAGTGAATTCATCTGATCCAGGAGTTAGAAATTGCATTTTGGCACATTTTAGAAGACTCCTTCCATTACACCAAAGCTGCTGCTGATTCAATAAGCACAGAATGTCTTGTAACTTTAAAATAGCAGGACCTAAAACAGGTAATTCTTCAACTGCTGAGGCTGAAAGTTACCATAAATGATACACAATTTTAAGGGAAAGGCTGAGTCATAGCTGACACCTAAGAACTTCACTTTCTTAAAAAACAAACAAAAACCAACCTTTGTCCTTCTTAAGTCTGGCAAATTTAAATCTTAAGATGGAATAAAATGAAATAACATTTGAAAAGGCTATGGCCACTCATATCATTTTGCTGGGTATTGTCAGTGCTGGAAACAAATGAGGAGACATCAAATATATACACAAAATCACAGAATCTCAGTTGGAAGGCCTTCTAAAAGTCATTTAAACTAATGGGTTCCAAAGTGTGAGATTTCAAAAGCTTATAAAAGTAAAAAAAAAAAAAAAAAAAAGAGGGCAGATAAAATGTCAACTTTAATTTTGTCAAATAAGGATATTAACAAAACAGCTACCTACCATTAGCACCATTTTATAAAACCTCAGCATAAAGTACAATTTTATTTTTTTAAATTTACTTATTTATAAATATATTTTTATTGATTTCAGAGAGGAAGGAAAAGGGAGAGACAGAAACATCAATGGTGAGAGAGAATCATGGATGGGCTGCCTCCTGCACGCCCCATACTAGGGATGGAGCCCACAACCCGGACATGTGCCCTGACCAGGAATCCAACCCTGACCTCCTGGTTCCAAGGTCCACGCTCAACCACTGAGCAACACTGGCTTGGCTACTTATTTATTTTTAAATATGTTTCTATTGATTTTTGGAGAGCCCTCAACAAACCCAGCCAGTCCTGGGCTGCTTTTCTCTACCTCTCCACCAGAGGCGACGGCTCCTTTCAAAACAAATTGAGCTGGACTAGGTCAGCCGAGGGCGGAGGGAGTGGCGGAAAGATCAAAGGTTTAAAACCGCTTCAGAAAGCAAAGGTCAAGACCCAACTCCAAGACCTGAAGCTGACATCTTACAAGAAAAACGAAGGTGACTCCTCTCTAACTGCTCTGGAGGCCTGGCGCCGCAAGGCCTTTCAGGGACCGGGCGTTGCCGAGGTGACTAACAAACAGGTAGCAAGAGTGGAACAGCCGGCGACCGGAAGTGAAAATGAGCCGGGGGGGCGGGAATGAGGAGCTTGCCATCACGCGCCTGCGCAGTCAGCCGAGCTGTAGTACGCATGAGCAGTTGGGCGGTGACGGGGTGACGCTTGGAGCGTGAGCCGCGACTTTCACGGGTCCGGTTCCGCCCTCTTCTCACTGCCGACCCTCCGGGGCTAGTGCTGAGAAGTCTTTCCCAGAGTGCTCTGCGCCGTGAAGAAGCGGCTCCCGGGGACTGGGGGCATTTTGCGTTGGCTAGAGCCGGAGTAACAAGATGGCGGCGTCGGCGGAGTGACAGGGGTCCCTCCGGGCGGGAGCCGGCGGCAGTGGTGGCAGCGGTATATCACCGCCCTAACTCACCGCGCCCCTTTTCCAGCCCGCGACGTCGCCGCGGAAGCGAGGCAGTGGCGGCCGCCCGGACACCAGTGGCCCAGCCTGGGAGCCGCGAGAACCCCGCTTAAACTGCAACCTAGCAAAAAGAAACCGGACTGGGCGGCGGCGATCGGGTTCCCCTCGGCGGATTCGGGGCCCTGTGACGCCAGAAGCCGACGTGCTCGGTTCCCGGCCGCCTTCCTCCGCAGCCTTGCTCAGGGGACCAGCCCAGAGGCCCGCGTCCTCCTCTCCGAGGTGTCGGGGCTGGGCCCCAGCCTCCGCCTTCGTCTCCCACGATGGCGAGCAGCAGCGGCTCCAAGGCCGAGTTCATTGTCGGAGGGAAATACAAACTGGTACGGAAGATCGGGTCTGGCTCCTTCGGGGACATTTATCTGGCGATCAACATCACCAATGGCGAGGTAATCTCCTGGGGTGGGGTTCGCGACGACGCTGCGCCTGTCCTCACCCCGCGCCCCAACTGCTCGGGCCTTTCCGCCCCCACCCCACCCCCACCGCACGCACCGGGGGTCCGGAGGGAGCCCGCTTCCCTGGCTTAGGAACCTCTCCCAAGCTCTTGCCCTAAAAGGGAAAGACCACGATAGAAAGCTTGGGTGAACTGGGAAGTTTCCCAGGATTGTAATCTGTTTTACCGTCGTTTAAGGTGAAAACGGCAGAACCTTTTTTTCCAGCGATTATTTTTTTAATTCGACTGGGCTTCTTGTTCTAAATTAGGACGGCTTCCGATCGCCCGATTTCTTCATAACCTCTCACTACGTTTTCTGCATGAATCATTTCCCTGCACTTGAGAGGACGTGCGGATTTCGTCACTGCCCCCCTGAAAAGGCCTTTGAGGCCGGAGCCTCCTTTTATAATGACAAAGAGAGCTTTCTCTTCCCAGCCTCCCCCTTTCACCTTCTGGTCACGAGTTGGAGCTCTGCTCCTGTCTCCCTTCCTTTCCGAGTGACATTGAGTCCACAGGGATGTTGATGCCATTATCCCCTCTCCCCTCTGCAGGAAGTGGCAGTGAAGCTAGAGTCTCAGAAGGCCAGACACCCGCAGTTGCTGTACGAGAGCAAACTCTATAAAATTCTTCAGGGCGGGGTTGGCATCCCCCACATACGGTAAGAACCCCAAGCACTCGGGTCGGGAATGGGGCAGTGGCCGAGGCAGGTAACAGGACCAGCTGCATCCGGGCCCTGGCGTTTGAGTTATACCTGGGTCGCCTTTAAGCCAGTGGTTTCCTTTGAACCGTTCGTCACCACCATCACAGAATACATTTCAGTTTGTCAACTTAATGTCGATTTTCAGTGGATTGCACTCTGCTCCGTTTAGCTTGCGTCGCCCTTCCCGAGGCGCTGCGGTTAGGGAGCCTGCGGGTCAGCTCTGATGCCTGCGCGGCAGGGTCGGAGGCCGCTTCCCTCCGCCCGGCACCTCGGATGCGTTAGGTTTGTGCCGGGAGGTGGGTTTGAAGGTGCCGAGGGGACCGGCTCAGCCAGCGCGGGCTGCTATTGGAGCTGGCCTGGGAAATGGCTGCTCTTTTGTTGTGTTTTTGTTCCAACATGTCTTCCTCCTCCGCTTAGAAAATGGCGGAGCGACGTGACTCAACCGCATTTTCCTGCCCTTTTCTCTGCGTGGGTTCACAAGGGAAGGTGCCTGGATTCCCCCGTTAGCAGTCCTGAGTGGATTAAACCTTTGAAAAGCCAAGAAGAAAGCTGCGGGTGGTAGTGGGGTTCAAGAAAGGAGGTGGCATAATGACAGTCTGATCTCTGCAGCAGTTCGACGTGAAATTACTAAATGATACTATGCGAAGTCCTTCTCAAGGTGTTAATTACTCTTTCAAGAATGGCAGTGTTGGCTACATTTCAGTCCGGGTACTAAATTTCTATGGGTAATGGCAAAGGCAGTTTGAGCGCAGCGCTATGTTGAAATTTATACTCAGATCTCAGTTGTATTAAAAGAAAGCTTAATCACGAAACCACAGTTTGATAAGTAACTTTAACCTGTTGAGTTGTCAGTAACTCGTCAGTCACATCAGGGAAAATGTTTAAAGGGTTTTAGAATAGTTTGGCTTTTGAGATTCAAGAGTCCTTTCCTAGAATAGGTACTAAAAGATAGCTAAAAACCCAGCGATTCTCCAGCAATTACTCAAAAATAACAAAAAGATCCAGGGATAGTTGAGAATTAAGTGGAATTGGTATGCACTGTGGCTTCCATTTCCAATTTCTATTCCTCCAATCTTGAATTAAGAGCTAGATTACATACATTCATTCTGATGTGGAAACAACCAAATTAACACTATCCTGAAATAATTTCCAATGTTGATAGACATTTTAAACGGAGAAATTGAATAATGAAATGTTCTGTTGGTTGTTAAGTGATAAAGTAAATTATTTGGAAGAAAATGCCAGGTTTATCGTTTGAGATAAAGATTAATGTGAAATCTAAAATGATCCAGATTTGAGATTTTAAATTATTCCCATCCCTAAAAACAGAAAACACCCTGCTTTGTGGGAAAGTAAGTTTGTGACTGTGGAAGAATGAAATTTTTTATTTAAATACCTACGTGTTTTCCTTCTCAAAGAAAATGTCAATTGCATTAACCTAAAAATTTTAAACTCTTTTTCCCTTCGAATGTAATCTGTCTATCCCTGGCACCCATTGATTTGCTTTCATCACTAGTTTTTCCTAGAATTTCATGTAAATGCAATCATACTAGTATATGAGGTAACATTTGTGTCTGGCTTCTCTCACTTAGCATAATGCTTTTTAGATTTATCCATATTGGGATATTTTGTAAATTTCACAAATCAGGTTGAATTTAATATATCTGGAATCATTTTCAAAGGGCATTTTTAAAAAAAGGCATTAAGCACCTGGCATTTTCAGTGCTAAACCCAAATTAAATACATGCCCTTTTATCCAGTAGCTTTTATTTAATAATGACACTGGTACCTAACAAGAGTAATGGTTAATATACTGAATAAGCAATGAGTAAAGGAAATTAACTTGTGAACAAACTAATAGGCATCTATTATAAGATGTGTACAGAGAGTTGTGGTAGTTATAAACTGTGTGTGGGTAGAGCTAAAAGAGATTAACCTGGCTTTCAAGTTAAGGCTTTCTGGGGGAGGAGATGGGATTTCAGGATCTGGCTCTAGGAGAGCTTGGTGAACTGGTTGGGGCAGGCATCCAAGAATAGAGTGTGGCTTCTGGGAGTAGTCTCAGGCAGAAATGTAGTAATTGGATGAGGGTGGGGAAGGAGTAAATTTGTTTTAGGAATGGTAGAGTCAGTACATAGACACAAAAGTGGTTCATTGGTTTTAAGTATGGGAATTGTTTTCCCACTGAAGCAGTAAGGACTAAGAAAGACTTAGGTAAGTCTTTCTTTGGGTGGCAATTTTTCCCCACATTACCTACATATCTTATACACTCAATAAATATTTATTTGGTAAATAATGAATTAAACTGACTTTAGTTTAGCTAGATTGAATAAGGCAAACTATATGTTATCCTTTGTTTTAGATGTTTTGACACCCCCTGACCCCCATTTTCTTTAATATACTTCGATAGATCTGAAAAAAATAACTGCAAATTACCTGACCTACATAGCAGATCTGCCTAATCAGGTCCCCTTACCTAGTAAGGACCTTGTTAAAGTATCTATTGTTACCTAGAGACATAGCATCCAGTGTAAAGAGCAAGAGTGAGAGGATGACATTCAGTCTCTTGATATTTTTAAGAATCTGAAATCCTTGGACCTTGTGAATTGGCCTCTGGGAACTCAATTAAAATTACTGAGTTTCTGTTACAACACTCTCTTTCTTTGTGACACTCTGAATTAATGTGTTCTCCAAAGAAACAGTTATGGTATAACCAAGCTCTAGATCTGCCATGTGCAGACTGAGTAATCTGGGGTTAGTCAGTGCCTTAACCTCTTTGGGCCTATCATTTTCTCACATCTGTGAAATAAAAAGGATATTACCAACTTAGTAATTTACTAATTTTGTTAGAGTGGGAAAGGAGAGTACCGGACAGAAAGGTTTAAAGTTTCCTACTCTTCTGGAAAAAGTTTTGCAATGAGCTTTTGAGTAGGGATTTGTTTGAACAAGTTTCCCTTCTTAAAGTCACTGGCCTAGTTGATTTCAGAAATTTCAGCCCTGACATTTTAAGACTTGTTTTCAGATAGAAGCTAAACCATTTCATCACAGTTTGATGTCATGTTTAGATCTTACCTTTGAATGTTCTTTAGTAACTAGAGGCCTAGTGCACAAAATTCATGCACTCGAGGGGGGGGGGGTGTCCCTCAGCCTGGCCTGCACCCTTTTGCAGTCCGGAGCCCTCGGGGGATGCCCTCATGGGGAGCGGACCTAAGCCGGCAGTCATCATCCTTATCACTGCCTCGGAGGCAGGAGAGGCTCCCACCACCGCCTCTGCGCTCGCCAGCTGTGAGCCTGGCTAAGGGCTTTTTGCTGAGTGGCGCTCCCCCTGTGGGAGTGCACTGACCACCAGGTGGCAGCTCCTTCGTTGAGCGTCTGCCCCGATGGTCAGTGCGTGTCATAGCGACCAGTCATTCTGCTGTTTAGTCGATTTGCATATTAGCCTTTTATTATATAGGATGAGACACCACTAAAGATTCTTAAAAATGACATCTCTGTGAGGGAAACCAAGGTTATCGTTTAGAAGGAAGTAAATTAGTGGAATCTACTTTTATAAGGAAATCATGAATAAAGAAGTTGGGAGGGGCATAGGAGAACTGTTACCTTGTATTTTTAACTTTAACTTTTTTTCCCCCTCTGAATGTCAAGTATTCTCTAGAAGATATTTTTAAAGTACTAATTAATCCTTCCTCTTCAGTTTTAAAAGCAGCTTAAATTTTAATCTTAGCTTTTTGGCCCTGAGGATATGTCCTGTAAATAAATTCTAATGCTGTTATCAGAGAACAAAGGTGACATCTGTACTGGGTATGTCTTTATTAGAAAGATCACTGAATGCACGAGAAATGTGATTTGAACTCATAGGGTAACTAAATCCACGGTATACTAAAGAGGCTTTATTGGCTTATAATGGATTCCTAGTTATGGAATGATGTAATGATGCTTAGGTAGCATTTTTGACTGGAAGAGACCTGAGAGATACAGCCTAACACCTCATAATACAAATTAGACTGTTGACTTTCAGAGGGGTACTAGAGTCTCCTAACTCTGAATTTTCCTGTGAACCACTTTCACCTTTATGCCAACGTCAAGTCATGCCAGTTCTCATGCCCCACACCTTTTCATTTGATCCTGCAGAGCCATACTTTGCCTCCTTCACTTTATGGCATTGGCCTCACACAGAGAAACTGAAAAGCTCTTCTATAAACGTATTGCTTGTATTATTGTTTAACTAGATGCTTATAATTCTTGTTCTCCCTTTTCAATCTGTGGATTGCAGGATGAAAACTTTTTTTTGTATTTTAAATTGGAGTAAATATTTGTGAACCCATGTGTAGTATAGTACATGGATTTTACTACCTTGGTTTATTTTTAGAGTTAGATCAGTTTGTTTCAAAATATATTTAAGCTGTACCTAAAAGTAGCATTTAGTAACGTTTTCTCATCTGTCAATGTTTATAGTAAGAATGTTAATGTCAAGAACGCTATAAAAACAAAACGAGAATTTGAAGCACATATTACAATTTGACTATTTTACGCTTATTCTGTTTATATTAAAATTAGTCCTTGAGTTTAACAGAAGTTTTTCTGAGGTTAAATGAGTACCTTAATAGCTTTCATAGTACAAACTAGAGGCCCGGTGCACGAAATTTGTGCACGGGGGTGTGTGTCCTTCAGCCCAGCCTGCACCCTCTCCAATCTGGGACCCCTTGAGGGATGTCGGACTGCCCATTTAGGCCCGATTCTACCTGGTAGGATCGGGCCTAAACAGGCATTCGGACATCCCTCTCATAATCCAGGACTGCTGGTTCCCAACTGCTCACCTGCCTGCCTTCCTGATTGCCCCTAACCGCTTCTGCCTGCCAACCTGATCACCCCCTAACCACTCCTCTGCCAGCCTGATTGATGCCTAACTGCTCCCCTGCCAGCCTGTTTGCCCCTAACTACCCTCCCCTGCAGGCCTGGTCACCCCTAACTGCCCTCCCCTGCAGGCCTAGTCCCCCCCCCCCAACTGCCCTCCCCTGCAGGCATGGGTCCCCCCCAACTGCCCTTCCCTGCAGGCCCGGTTGCCCCCAACTTCCCTCCTCTGCTGGCCTGGTCACCCCTAACTGCCCTCCCCTGCAGGCTTGATCGCCTCCAACTGCTCTCCCTTGCAGGCCTGGTCCCTCCCAACTGCCCTCCCCTGCTGGCCTGATCACCCACAACTGCCCTCCCTTGCAGGCCTGGTACCTCCCAACTGCCCTCCCCTGCTGGCCATCTTGTGATGGCCATCTTGTGTCCACATGGGGGCAGTCATCTTTGACCACACGGGGCAGTCATATTGTGTGTTGTAGTGATGGTCAATTTGCATATTATTCTTTTATTAGATAGGATGATTACCTAGTTTAAATGATGCTTTTTGTTATTTTGTTTCCAGTACCATCTCAGGTGGTTCTTGAAAATTTTGAATGACCAATAATCATACAACATGAACGAATGCATGTCTTAATGGGATTTTTTAAAAATGAGGTGTAATTTACAGAGTGAATGTTCAGATTCTAATGTGCCACTGAGTCAGTTTTAACAAATACATGCACTGGTGTAGTTCCTACTCAGAGAAAGAATATTTGATTAAAAAAAAATACTGCTAATCTTTGATAAAGCTACTCTGTGACAATATAGGTTCCTTTTTTTTTTTTTATAAGTTGGTCTTTTGGATTACAGTTACATATTATTTTTCTGAACTTTATGTTATTTGTCTACACAGGGCTGCAGGTTAGTAATATTTATTAACATGAAATATACTGTTAGTCTTACCTAATAAGATAATCAGTTGGGATGATGAATGCTTAGTAGCAGTTGAGCTCTTTGCCTTACTCTTTTGAAGAACTAGAATACTGCTTTTTTTCTTTTCTGTAAGGTATCAGTGGAATGCGCTGTTTTAATGGGGACTTTGGAAGTGCTGTTCAAAAAGGTTTAGCATATTCCAATCCTCAATATAAAGGGAAAATGGGAAAAGTTACAGTGAGAGTTAGGATTCTGTCTGTGATGTCATATAGATTTGAACCTGAAATGAAGACTGTAATTTGTAATGTCAGCTTTCATTTATAAAAGGGATTTTGTAAGACCAACTTGGTCTTAGAGGTTTTTTTAAATGTGTTATATAAATTGATTGGATGATAAGGATAAAAGATACCTCTTTCATTCTCTGATGTAGTAATGATGTGTTCTAACTTTAATGTATGGTTGACACATTGATAAATACTATTGAAATAAGTGGGTAGTTGGTTCACTTCATTGTGGCTAAACATTCCTTTTTATGTCTTCATGCAAGAAAAAAAAAATACTTGCCCATTATTCAAGTATTGTCCTGGTCTTATTTAATCATTACAACAATACCCTAAGTTGGGGTTTCATGTAAATTGTGAGTCTAAGTGGTTCATTTGCTTAAAGTCACATAGCTAATATGTTATTTGAATAGATTTTACTGCCTTTCAATTACACCAGTGGTTCCCCAACTGTGCTGCATATTGGAGAACTTTAAAAAATATTGACACCTGGCTTCTAGCTAACCTGAACTAATTTTGATTTAATTGGTGTGGGGTATGACTTAGTCATCATAAGTTATAAAAGGTCTGGTGTGCAGCAAAGTTTAGTAACCACTGTACTGTACCATATTTCACAGATTAATAATAGTGCTTCCCTGTTCACACCCACCGACCCCCATTTTTTCTTAGAACTACAAATGGATAAGGATTCTTACTTGCTGCCTCCCATGAATTAGATTAATTCAGGAAACCCTATACCAGGAAACGTAGTACTGGAAAGTACACTGTAATCTCATACTATCAAATGCTTTGATTTCTGAAAACCAGTATGTGAATCATTTTCCTGTTCACTTAATGCATTCCTACAGGAAAGCATTCTAGAAATTTCTTGAGGGAAAGAATTGTGTCTCGTTGATGAAAGTATCTTTTATGATTCTTAACATAGTGCTGGGTAAAGAGAAGGCATGATTCATTTTATCTATGTGCATTTACTTTTTTAATGGAGCCCTGTAGAAAGTTATGGCTCACACATAGAATTTTAGGAGTACCATGCATCATTAACTCCAGTTCCTACTGGGAATATTCATCATCTCTGTATTATTTACTACTAGAGGCCCGGTGCACAATCGGGGTGGGGAGGGATTGCGGGACGGTTCCAGGATGTGTCCGCCCGTCTTGCCCAGTCCCGATTGGGGCTGGCCGGCCAGGGAGGGACCGCGGGAGGGCTCTGATCCGTCTGGCCCAGTCCCGATCAGCCGAACACCAGCAGCAAGGTAACCTACTGGTCTGAGCATCTGTCCCCTGGTGGTCAGTGTGCATCATAGCGACTGGTCAAACGACGGTCGGACACTTATCAGGCTTTTATTATATTGGATTTCTTAAACATTCAGCTGAACTCACTAACTGGCAGCCAGTTTACAAAATGTAAACTAGAATATTTAGGTTTGAATTCCAGTCATTAAATGCCAGTGTCCGTTAATTTCACAGTAAAGGCTTGCTGTTGACATTCATCAGTTTAGGTGTCTATTAGCATCTCAGTGGTATTGGCATTTTGGAATTTATTTTAGTTCTAGTCCAGCAACATCAGGAAGTTAATTTCCCTATACTGCCAGATAATGGAGGGGGTCAAAAAATAGCTTTTCTCCCACCTTCTAAGTTCTAGCTGAGCTTATCATCAAGGTAACATGAGAGATTAACAGGAGAAAATATCCAAAATTTATTGTGGATGTATGTGCAGGGGTGCCATAAAAATATGAGACCCAAAGGAGCATTAGGCTGTTGAGGTTTTTACCAGTATATGCCCTTTTGGACAAAGGAGAAAGAAATGGGGGCAGAGGTCTGAGATTTTAAAGCCCACAATTTGCAGGTAGATGAGAAAGAGCAAAGATGGTAAACAAATTCTTGTTGGCCACCCAGAAACAATGGTACACAGAATAAAGTTCAAACAGGCATTGCTAGGTTTCTCCCACTCTGCCACATTGCATATTATGATACTAAGAATGTTTCCTTCCTTTAAGCAGGAGTTTCTATCTGCATTTCTTTAGGCAGGTAAGGGGGAGAGTGAAAGGTTAATTCGGAATCTTGTTTTTTAATAACCAGCTTAAATCAGTATCCCCAAAGGCATATTTTGGGGTGGCAAAACTTTGATTCTCCTCACAGACTATTCTGTCCTATAGGTGGCTTTTATGAAAAGACATGTTGAGTTTAAAGCGACAGGGTAACCCAAGTTTAGCTCATTTATATAGTGAAGTTAGTAGCAGAAAATACAGAACTAAACTTAGGTCAGGGAATTAGGACTGGGTTTAGATTCCAGCAAAATCAGGATAGAAGAGATAGCAGAGAAAATAAATTGAGAACGACTGGTGGAATTCAAAGTTTATCAAGGGGAGAGTTGGGATAATGGGCTATTGAAGTCACAAGAAATCAGTTTTTAGGAAGCGGTAATAATATACATCCAAGAAACAGACAGGAAATGAGATTTTTAAAAGGTTTGGGGTTTTGCTATGGAATGAAGCCCAGTATATAATGATGTTTAGTAAATATATATTTACTAAATATATTTAGTTGACTCAGTGGTATGGTCTGAGAGCAGTTTGGATGATGATGTCTTGTCAAGAGTAAACTTAAGAGACAGGGTCTTGAAAATGTAGATGCTGTGAACATGGGTATATTATGGCACTGATTCAGTGCTTATACTTTTTAATTGTTTACTGAGGACTGACATGAATAACCTAAAGATGGGAAGATAAATGGCATAGGGGAAAAAAGACATTTGCCTATAAAAACTTTCACCTTTAAAGTTGTGTAATTATTTGGCTTATTTGAATCAAAGGTGAATAGGTGCTTGCTGTTGACTTTAAACTTTCAGTGCAGAGTATTCTGTACTCCTTTTGTTTTCCTTATCTGTCCAATCAAGCACTTAGCGTTTTACAGCCTCTTACTTGGCTTTTCATTCTTTAATTCAGCAAATGTTACTGAGCTTCCTGTATATAAGGCATTGTGCTGGATGCTGGGAATATAGAGTTGTGAACAAGACAGATACAGTTTCTGCCTCTACTGTATTAGGATTTTCTTTTTTTGTGTGTTAGGATTTTCTAGAGAAACAAAACCAATGGATTACATATAGGTATACTGAAAGGGATTAGGAGGGATTGGCTCACACAGTTATGGAGATAAATCCTGTGATGTGTTGGTCTGCAAGCTGGAGACCTAGGAAAACCAGTTTAATTCTAGTCTAAGCCTAAAAGCCTGAAAACCAGGAGTGTGGGTATCCTGAAGAGAGTGAATTCTCCCTCCCTCCACCTTTTTTGTTCTATTCAGGCCCTTTACTTTGGGGAAGATGATCATCTTTATTTAGTCTGTCATTCAAATGTCATTCTTGACTCATGTGCTAGTTGTCATTGACACCCCAAAATAATGGTTTACTTAGCTTCCCTTAGCTCAGTCAGGTAGACACATAAAATTAACCATTACACATATCAAGTTGATACTCTAAAGCGGAGGACCTACATTAAACAAATACATTTTATTTCTGTTGTTGTCCTAGTCATAGGAATGGAACATAATTGGGTGTTTTAATCTGAACTGCATACTTAAGATAATTACACTGATTTGTTGCTCTGGGAAGTCCTTAGGTCTCATAGCAACACTTAAATTTGTTTGTTTGTTTGTTTTTAATTATTTTAATCATTTTCTAAGATATTTCCATTTTTATAGAGAATCCTCAAAAAAAAACCTTGCCTCAAATCTCCAACTGTAATATAACACTTCTAGTTGGTCCCCATGCCACTGTCATTCCTTCCCTTACTTTCTATTTTCATATTGCATTCTGATGCCAAGGCTAACCCTAAAATATTGATTTAATTATATTATGTTCCAGCCACACTCTTGATAATCCCCCTAGTTATTTATAAAATTTAAAAGCTCTTTAGCCTGGCTCAGTGGTCGGCAAACCGCAGCTCGGGAGCCACATGCGGCTCTTTGGCCCCTTGAGTGTTTTAATGCCACTTCTTCAAAATAGACTCACCCAGGCCGAAAACCGACTTCTGCGCATGGGCCACAAAGTTTCATTCGCACTGTACGTGCGCACCCGCACGTGGTATTTTGTGGAAGAGCAACTCTCAAGGGGCCAAAGAGCCACGTGTGGCTCGCGGCGGGGGGGGGGGGGGGGGGGGTTGGGGGGGGGGTTGCCGACCACTGGCCTTGTTAATATAGCCCGAAGCTATCAGCCACCTTGACTCTCCTTCTATAGGTCTGTTCTTGCCCCTATCTAGCATGCCCTTTTCTACCTTTCCTTTCAGAATATTGTCCCTTCTTCAGGATCTGACTGTAACAGATCATTTTCATGAGGCTTCTTTGAACAAATTTTGTTCCCGTGATGTTTTGGGTCTTCTGCATTTTATGTTAACATTTTTTGTCGGCCCCAGTGACTTGTGAATGTATCATCTTACATTTGTGCTTTTATGTGTGTCTTAATATTTTAATTTAGTCTAGATATGGATTTAGGGGAAAGGAGATGATAACAAAGAGGTGGACCTTGTCTTCTCTTAGCACAGTGGTCGGCAAACTGGCTCGCGAGCCACATGCGGCTCTTTGGCCCCTTGAGTGTGGCTCCTCCACAAAATACCACAGCCTGGGCGAGTCTATTTTGAAGAAGTGGCGTTAGAAGAAGTTTAAGTTTTAAAAATTTGGCTCTCAAAAGAAATTTCAATCGTTGTACTGTTGATATTTAGCTCTGTTGACTGATGAGTTTGCCGACCACTGTCTTAGCATATTCTTCAGACCTTAAGGTATCTTTTTTTTTTTTTAAGATGCAATAGAAGCTCCCAGAATAGAAATGGGAAATATAGAGGTGAAGGTAGAAAGTGAATAAATAGGATTCAGATAAACAGAAGACTGTTCCTAGCTTCTAATCTGTGTGTAATAATGTCTGGATGAGTTAGACAGGTGGAAAGCACAGATGGGGAGGGTATGAGGTGTTAGCTTTAGAGAAATAAGCTATATTATAAATTCCTTGAGACCAAAAGGAAGTATAACCGACATACACACAGCAGGAAGATCTAATTATTTTAGAAATGCATGGTTATTCCATGGGGGGAAAATGCCTTTGAAACATTTACTTTTAAACTATTTTTTATGGCTGATTTATCTTCACATTGAGAATAGTGGATATGTCTTATACACTAAGCAAGTAAGGAGAAAAATACCCAATAAAAACTTTATTTATTTTTTAAAATATATTTTTATTTAGTTTAGAGAGGGAAGGGGGGAGAGATAGAAACATCAGTAATGAGAGAGAATCATTGATCAGCTGCCTCCTACACACTGCCCACTGGAGATCAAGCCTTCAACCCTGGTATATGCTCTGACCGGGAATCAAACCATTACCTCCTGGTTCATAGGTGGATGCTCAACCCCTAAGCCACACCGGCTGGGCAAAAAAACCTGATTTTTTTTTTTTAAGCTCATTTAATTCTCGTTTCTAATAACTATAAGAGTATTTTGTTAAGGCTTATTTTAAAGCACTTCTCAAAATGTGTTTGTGAAATTATGTGTAATTAATTGCATGAATATACGAAGTATGAATTTGTGTCTTTTACATTTCAGGTTTGGATTTGGGCTTGGATGGTTGTTTATTGCAGCTTTGTCAGCAAGCCATTGGTGCAAATCTGCTGATGTACAGAGGAGATGGGGTCTTATGAGAGTTATTTTATGTTTTCCCTTTTGCCTTTGACTTTTTGTGCTTTTCCCTAATGCCTTCACTCTTTCTGGATTTGGTGTTGTTGTATAGAATAAGTTCTCTTTTTTTATAACCTGAATAAATTAGGTTTATATTAAAATTTTGCTACAGTTTTTATTATTGGGCATTTATAGTGGCCAGAACTGATTTTGGAAGTTTCTGACAGCTCTCTAGCACAAATTTGCCTCTGCGATTAAGTAATGGAAGAGGAAAAAAGGGTGGGAAAAAAGGGAAGGAAAACATAACCTATTCACTTGGTTCATCATTTACCTTTTAATATTATTATTATTTGTTATGTTTTATTCACTTCTTCCTATTTCACCACTGCAAGCTTTCCCTTCAAGTAAATATTTGAAGGAATGTGAAGTGTTGAATTCCCATATGGAAAATAGGGAAGGAAGAGGGAAAATTATAGAACATTCTTGTACAGCAGGTTCTCAAATAATGTTTTGTTCAATGTCATTTTGTTAAAACATTGATGACATACCGTAGGACCTTAATCTTGTTTATATCAAGAGTTAAAATATCATATTTAAAAATATATATATATCATATTTTGTTTTGCTTAATTTTTGCATAAAGTCACAGAATCTGTTGGCAATGTTAAGTGAATACTTACTGTGAGTAACAGTTTTGCGTACAATAAGGGCAGACCAACTCTGCCATAGCCACATCTGTTGCTTTTCTTAGGCTTAGTAGGCAAGATTTCTAGAAGTTTAAACAGAAACTCTTTCCCCACCAACATACCTATTTCTGCAAAGAGGGTGTGAAATGAATTCCTTCTGTGTTTAATGGCAGTTATTCATGCATCAAGTTTTCAAGAACAGTTGAAGCTAAAGTGTAGAAAGAAATATGAACTTTTGTTTTTTAGTTTTTACTTTTTTTATTGATGAGAGAGAGAGAAACATCAATTGGTTGCCTCCAGCACACGTCCCAACTAGGGACTGAACCCACAATCTAGGTATGTGCCCTGACCAGGAATCAAACCTGGTCAAGGGATGATGCTCCAAACAACTGGGCCTGAGCCACACAGGTTAGGGCAGTAATGTTTATAGTCATACTAGTGGCCCAGTGCACAAAATTTGTGCATGGGGAGGGGGGCTGGGGGAGGGTCCCTCAGCCCGGCCTTCACCCTCTCCAATCTGGGACATCCCTCTCACAATCCGGGACCACTGGCTCCTAACCGCTCACCTGCCTGATTGCCCCTAACCGTTTCTGCCTGCCGGCCTGATTGACACCTAACTGCTCCCCTGCTGGCCTGGTTGCCCACAACTGCCCTCCCCTGCTGGCCCAATCGCCCACAACTGCCCTCCACTGCCGCGACAGGCCTCCTCCACACCGTGGGACCCCCAGGCCTCACTGCGCGGAGCGGCTGCCTCCCCGCCTCTGCTGTGCGTGCAGGCATCTTGTGACGACGTTGTGCGCGAGGCCATCTAGGCTTTTATTAGTATAGATAGAAACTTGAAATCATTTATTGCAGTGATTCCAAGCCCTTGAAGTCTCTGAAATTAGCAGAGTTATTGGGGACAAATTTTTTCACAATACAGCATGGGATAAGGAAAACATGATTCCCATGGAAAACAAGTTTCATCTTTGTGGTAATACTGATTGTTACCTGTAATCTGAAACTAAACAAAAAATGTGACCCCTTTAAAGAAAAAGGATAAGTAATTATTGATTAAATACTTGGTGGGGAATGGGATAAGAGATATAATATTAGGGATCTTTGCTTTCTGAAATGTTTTGAAATGACTGATATGCATAGTCTTCATTTCTTCAATTAGAAAGTA
This sequence comes from Cnephaeus nilssonii, assembly GCF_951640355.1. Lineage (NCBI taxonomy): Eukaryota > Metazoa > Chordata > Mammalia > Chiroptera > Vespertilionidae > Cnephaeus > Cnephaeus nilssonii. The sequence goes on along the minus strand of NC_137076.1, from coordinate 87,822,032 downwards.
AGACCAGGTGAGATTAAAGAACTTGCCCAAGGTCACAGGAATCAGTGGCAGATGTGTATAAACTTCAGCTGCCCTCATAAGAGGGGTGTTAAGGCTGCCAGGCAAGACTTGTCTTAATAGGTCAATGGGGTCACTTGACAGAAGAAAAGTCTCCTTACCCTTACTTTGTGTTCAACAATGTACTTACTCAGTGCGTTCATCATCTGAACCAGAGGGGGAAAACTTATTCTTAAGGTTTAAGAATTTTAAAAAATTTGGTGATATTAAGTGATAATCAGCTTTTCATAATGCCTTTGCTTTTCCTTTTCCCTTTTTGTTTTGTTAGGTGGTATGGTCAGGAAAAAGACTACAATGTGCTAGTCATGGATCTTCTTGGACCCAGCCTTGAAGACCTCTTCAATTTCTGTTCAAGAAGGTTCACAATGAAAACTGTACTTATGTTAGCTGACCAGGTATGTGAAGTTTTGATGAGAATACGACTGTTCACCATTGTTTAACCTTAGGATCAGCAAATAAGATAAAATAGTAGGATGTACTCATTCAAGTGTACTACTCTGATATGACTTGTAGATGTTTTCCGATCAGCACAGGACAAAAAATAGATTATGCTGGTTTACTACTCCCTCTAGATTACTAGTTTTCATGGTGCTCCATCAGATGAAGTGCATTTGTTTTAGTGTTGAATGTAGCAAGTTTCCTTATAAGATTTTGTTTGAAGAAAGGGTTCAGATTGTAGTATATAAATATAGATAAATGTACATATTGACATTTTGGTTAAATTAAACAGATTGAATGCCATGTATTAGGTCTGGAACCCTATGAAAGCTTTATTTTAATAAATAAGGCACTAAAATCAATAACTTTTTTTTTTTTTTTTTTTGCCAGATAGATGTTTTTCCAAGTGATGGAAACTCAGTCATTGGTAGAATTTAAGCAAAGTTGGAATTTTTTGAGGTGTCATGAATTCGATCCATGCATTGGGTAGTGTTAGATTAAATTGTTTTAAAGCCAGAGCTTAGGTTTTTCTTTTTTTAATCTTAGAGAATAAGAAAGAAAATTTGTGTTAAAGAATTTTAAGATGTGGGAATGGAGTCAGAAACAGATAATATGTATAATTTTAAATTTTGGTCAAGATACCTTTAAGGGCAGGAAACTGTTGGAATTGGGTCATATTAACTTAATGTGTAAAATTGCTGTGGAAGAGAAAAACATTTTAAAAATTTAGATCAGATATCATAAGAAAGTAAAATGAGATGATAAACAGAACTAGCATTTGAGGTAGATTTTTAGGAAAAAATACATTCAAAGGATTAGAAAGTAGTGCTCACTTTTTTTGTAATCAGTGCCTGATATTCCCCAAGTTTAACATATTTTTAAAGTATTGTGTTCTATTTGTGGCATATTATGGGCTCAAACATTAATACCTTTTAATATGCTTGAACTAACATGTAAGTGAATCCTAATAAAAGTTTTATATTCTGTAGCCTCAGTAACACATAGGCATTAATAAGGAAACATTTTAGGGCCTGCTACTGTAATTAGCACTGGGGGGAGGGGGAGGTATGAAGAAACATAACTAGTTCCTTCAAGGAGCTTAGAGTTTACTAATATTAGAAAAAAATGGAAAAATACAATGTTCTAGGTTCTGTGATAAAAGTATATTCTGGGTACACTGGTTGCGAAGGATAAAGAATAATTCAGGATGCAGGAAAGCATTTGTTTTAGCAGGTAACAGCTAAGTCTTGATGATAGGCAACACTCGAATTAGTCTAAAGTTTGTACCATTGTCTTTTCCCCAGTGTTTTCCCAGTGAGTTAATAGTCACAGTTTAATGAAGGGTATTATTTAGCTAGGACGAATGTGTACAGTAAGTGAGCCAAATGGTTTGTTTATTTCCTTAATGAACAAGGTGGTACTTGGACATTGCATATATCTACTTCCTTGAGGGTATAAACAGTGTAAGCCAGAGATTACAGATTTGGCTTCAAAAGATATTTGTCAAGGTAAACAATTTTAGAATCTTTATATTCATAGTAATAAAAACTCAGGAAAATGAGGGCAAGTAAAAAAAATATATAATCTTGACACGTACTACTGAGAAGAGCAAGAACATGGGAAGAAAGGTAATGTTGGCAGTCTGGCTATGGCAAACATTGTCAAATAAAACTATTTCTAAGTATCTCTTACAGAATAGGTAGACATATTTGATCATTTGAAGTTAAAACTATTTTAGAAGAGATATCATAAATAGTTAAAAGACAGGTTTTTAAAAATGTAAATCTATTCACATAATAAATTACAGATAAAAGATTATTGTATACAAAGAATTTTTGAAAAATTGACAAGAAAAGAACAAGTGAAAAGAATAATGGACAAAAAATATATATTGATAGTTTATAGAATAGTAAATTGAAATGATCGGTACAAATGAACAGATTTCCAAACTAAGTGTTAGGGAATAATTGTCAAAGTTGCAAAATTTAGAAAGAACTAAAAATCACTTTACTAGTGGGGAAAAAAAATACTCTCATATACTCCTAGTTAAAAAATGAATTGTTAATAACCTATTTTAAAAGGTACCTATCAAAATGAAAAATACCCTTTAACCCAGCAACTCTCTGAAATTGTGTGGGACTTATAGCCCATAGAAATAAAAGCACTAGTAGGTAGGATATTTAAGTTTATTAATAGCATTATTGCTTACTGGAAACTAGCAATACTGTGAGTTGGGGATGATGGGGGAAAATTTCATCTATACCATAGAATATTTGTAGCGATTAAAGAATGCTAAGACCTATACCATTTGACTTGATAGAATTTTCAAGAAAAACTTGTCAGAATGGCATGTTAACAATTCAGATTTTGAATATGATTATATTAGTGTGGAGAAAAAAATGGGGGGGGGGGTCCAAAAATGTTTTAAAAAAAAGGAAATTTAGCATGTATATGTCTTCCTTTATATAAAGTCATATGCTTATTTTGTATGCTACCAACTTCCAGGAATGTTTTGGATATGTGTAGTTAAAAATAAATAAGCAAACAAAAATAAAATTAATAAAGTGCTTCTATTTCAGTTTAAAACAATCACAATTTATAGCTTTCATCGTTTAATTCAAATCGTTCGACTCAATTTTCTCTTTCCTTTTTCTTTCCCCAGATGATCAGTAGAATTGAATATGTGCATACAAAGAATTTTATACACAGAGACATTAAACCAGATAACTTCCTAATGGGTATTGGGCGTCACTGTAATAAGGTTAGTCAAATGTTCTTTGCATGAAAGAACACAGAGTAAAAACTCGAAGAATTGCTTTGGTAAACTTGCGTTTTTTAAAAAGTTATAGTAAATTTAATTTGCTGTTGATAATTGCTTTAAAATATTGTACTAGAAGAATATCAGCTAACTCTTATTAACTTAGTAACTTGAAATAAATCTCCAACTTACCCAACCAAGGTTAGTTATCTATATAAAATATAAAATTCCCAAGGGCTTTATAATGAAATGTAATCATCTGTTACTGAACTATTGAACAGTTTTAGCTATTTTGTATTCATATGTGCTTGTGCCAGCATGGAAACCATAGTGTTGACATTTGCTGACTGAGCATGGGTTGATAATGAGCATTCTTCAGTCCTTGGACTTCTGTATTCAAAAGGATAACTTTTGGGCCTGCTTCAAAAGTAGTTGACATTTTTTTGGGTGCCAAGTTGGGTGGGTTCTCTATCCTTTCTCCCCCTTTCAAAGGAAAATATTAAGTGGAATGAATATTCATACAACAAAATTAGTGTTCATTGGTGTCTCAGGGCGGTTGAACTTTTTGGGATGATTGGGTTTTAGCTAGTGACGCATGATTGAAGTTAGAAACTAAATTGTGTTAACTTTTTCTGCAATTATTAGTGTATTGAGTGAATTGCTTTATTTATCAATTGATTCAATGTTGAGCTCGGGCAGACAGGCAGCATTGGCAATACACTAAGCATTATTGTGATCTAATGATCTGATAGAAATTCTCAACTTCAGGACAACTTGGGGGCTTTTTGTTTTTTATGTTTTGTTATGTTTTTGGAAGGAAGATTCCCATTTGATTTATTAAATCATTAGGAAATGTTTGGTGTTTTAGGTCTAGCTATATATGTTTACCTTTGTTTGCCTGTATGAATGCCAACTTGGAGCTATTACCATTAGAACTGGTGTTATTTGTTAATGTGTGAGACATTATTAATGCTGGTCTGACCAAGTTTTAGGAAATTAAATTTTTTTTGTTGGAAGCTGAGTTAAATATTTAAAAAATAAAGGTATTTAAATCTATATATAACTTACCTTGCCATTCCCAAATTGCATCATCTTTTTTTTTTTTTTTTTTTTTAAATATTATGTTGCTTCTCTCTTTGAAGCATCCAGGTTCTTGATTGTTATTGCCAAACCTGGTTATATAATTGAAAGAATTTACTGGTCTTAATTTGGGAGCAATTTTGTCAGTTTGACCCTAATCTTTGGGGCATTTCCCAGCCCTCTCCTTCCCATTCCCCACCCCCCACACCCCCCAATCTAAGATCTGTTATCCTCATGTGATCCGTATTGACATTGAAGGACATGGTTTTTGCCTTAAACAAAATTATGATCTAGATAATTCCTCTTTGCTTCCTCCCTCCCCCCCTATAAAATAGCTTGTTAATCACACAGTTGTGTTAGAAAGTCCAAATTGCCCGATGAAAATCTTTAGGATTTTGTGTCCTCTTTAGAGATATTAAATAGGATACTGTGGAGCTACTTGCTGTTACACAGATTCAGAGAGCCCCTAGGGTAGAAGCACAGTGTTTTAACTTAGCTAAGACTCAAATTCTAAATGTTCTTGAACATTTTAGACTAGTGTTTTGTTTATGTAGTTGGTTTTTAGTGTTTTCTGTATTGTAGTTTGAAAAATGCCAGTTGTATGAGACTGGATTCTTTGGTCAGCTTGTTCCAGTAGTTTTCTATTAATTGGAAAACATAGTTTTGGGGGGCTTTTGAGGTTGACTTTTCAAGTAAAATTTATTATTTTGAAAATTGTTCTGAATTTGATGTTTAGGAGTGGCCACTCCAATCTTAGTGAATTTGCTCATCTCTTCCAGTAATCAGCCCTGCATGCTTATGAAAATAAATTTTTTAAGGTGACTAAATGCCTTCTACCTCTTCCTTACTGAAGATTCCCCCCCCCCTCACCCCCCGTATAATTTTTGGGGAGAGAAGGGCAGATTATGGTTCTAAAGATTACAAATCCAAATTCCCCATTTTTGATTAAAAAATTAAAGAGCCAAATGTCACCATTGCTATCCCTGTTTCAGGCAGTGACACATTATAGCGGCATTAAGAACCTGAGTATTTTCCAGAATTCAAATGTTCTTGAGCATGTGATTCTTATTTGGAAAACTGAGAAGCTCAGTGCTTGGTGGAAGAAGGATGGCATTTGGCTACCCTGTTCTTTCTCTAATGCCTCGGTGTTGCCTGTCTGCGCCGGCCATTGTTGCAATGTAAGCAATACTGTTTGATGCACTGCCACCCTCTATTGTCTGTTTAGTGTTTAGAATCTCCAGTGGGGAAGAGGAAAAGAAGCATGACTGTTAGTACTTCTCAGGACCCATCTTTCTCAGGATTAAACCAGGTCTGAAACTGTCTCCTATTCCAAACTCAATCCCAAATTCATGTGCTTTTCTTTTTTTATTGTTTTATTTTGATTATTTTTGTTTTATTTTAATTCTGGAGAATGTAGATCTTTCTCAAGCACCTCTTACGTTGGCATTATTCAGACATACTTGGCAAACATAACATTACTAAGATGTTTCTTTGTGGCTGTCGCTTAAACTTCTAAAGTTTAGAAAAAACCTAATGAAAACAGGATTGTGTTTAGATCTCTAACATCCATATGAGAAAATGATATGTTAGTCTACTATGGAAATTCTTTACTTAGTGATAAACTTGAGATAGACTTTTTAGTTTAAAAATGTATTTGGAGTTGCATAACTCAGTGCATGAAATACATCAGTACTGTATGGTGAATATATTATGCCTTAACTCTCTTCTCCTTTCCTAGTGACCTTCAGGTAAGTGTAGGTCAGATTTCAGTTCTAGAGTTTCTATAATTGATTTACCTCAGAACAAATGCTCTGGAAATAGAAGACATTGCATTCTAACAATATAACAATAACATAATTAAACAATTGCCATTAATAACACAAATTAAATGAAAGTATAATCTGATGATTTAGTGTTTGGCAGGCTAGATAAACACCCTCATAATTTACTAACTATTTTTAAAACGTAAGCAGAACTCTTCACAATCTTTTACATTTGTAGACATTAGATAGCTTTCTTACTGGATGAATTTTCAGACAAACAAGGGGCAAGAGGTGGGGTTTTTTCTTTTTAAATAATAGTTTTTTTAATCATAAAATTTAGGTAGATAAATTTTGAAGCTCCAGAGCAAATGGGTCTTTATCAATTTAAGATAACTGAGAAGGAAGTATTGCCATGAGTAATTTTAAAAAGAAAATTGTATTTTATATGTGAGCATGTGTTGTAGTTCCTTAATTATCACATGCATCATCTGAGTGATGTTTAATTTTTGTCCATATTACCCAGCATTATTTTAGGGACCACCTTCTCCTGATGTTACAAAGGTTTCATAAATTTACATTTATTTTTATTCATGGACAAAGAAGTAGTACCATCTGTGGTGACTAGGTTTGGTTGGGGAAAGAGGGAAGTGTTGTAAGTGTATAAGGCACATTGTAAAGCAATTTTGGTTCTCCTTTTTTACTTATTCATTAATTCACACATTTTACTTATATTTTGTACCATAATTATTTAATAATTTCCATTAAATTTTTTTGAATTGTTTATATTCGCTATAGGTTAGCTGGGTTGTGAGGAAAAGTGACTTTGTTAAGTCTTTTGGAAGGGCAGGGTAATGTGACCCTGATTAGGAGAAATTGTTGCAAATACTAAAAACTAAAATTGGCAGTAGTGTTTCTGAAGAAAATACACCTCTACTGAATAGTTATCCCAGTATATCCAACATTAACTCATTTCCACATGCCTTTGAAGAATCGTGCTGTATTCTTTAAGACAGGCAAAAATTTTACTTAGAATATACATATCTTTAAAACCCACAGAAAATATGCTGGACTCACCAAAGAGATTAGGCCTCTCTTTGCACATATAAACCTATAAAAATGCATTATCTTATGACTTACTAAATAATGACTTCCTTGTTTGTTCTATCTTTACATATCTGCGGCTTTTTGTATCCTTGGAATCGTGGTTTCATGTATATACTTCCATTATATGTTTACATTCATTTTTAAATTCAAAGCATAGAGAGCTACTAAAGATGCTTAATAGGTCCCAGAAAATGATGAATTACCAAGAAATTTAAAATTTTTTTTTAAATTTTAGTTTTTCAATTGTTTGCTCTTAAAATAGGATACCTTTGTTTGGCAGTGACATTACTTTTCCTGACTTAGATTTTATAAGAGAAATTTTTAAATTGATTTGCTTTGTAGTATTTTGTTTTGATACCAATGATTGAGATGTTTAAGAAGATAGTGTTTGAATGTTTTTTTGTTTTCTTCATTACATTTCATCCTTTATAGTTGTGGAAGGAAAAATACTCTAGTGAACAGTTTATAAAGCAGTCTTTTTAGTTGTGAGAAAGTGTCTGGTTATTGAATTGCAAATGGAGCTTCTGATTGTCGATTTAGACAGGAATGAAGCTATCAGACATAATCATGTCAGAGATGTTCCTATTTTCTCTACTTTGAAGTAATGAACGAAGAAATCCTGGAAAATAGCCCTTAGAGGAGATTCTATGTCCTAATTATTTTTTATTCAAAATCCACATAATTCTTAGGGATATTTTTTAAATACCTTGAGGCTGGATGTCCTTTTGTGTTTATTTTTCCCTTGATTGATTTTCAGTGTGAATCTCCGGAGCTTAAGTCATAATTTCTGTTTTGCCTAAGAGAAATATTTTGCTCATTTTGATACTTGTGTACTAAACTGATACTCATAACAAGACAAACAGCATGAGTTTTTGTGTGTGTTTTATAACACTTCATATTTCTATAACTCAGTTGCTTAGGTTAGTATTTTTGTAAGAGAGCTTTCTTTATTCAATTACATTTTACTAAAAAATTTTAATCTTCATTTTTTTATAGTAGTAAATCAAATAAATATTGTTAACATAGTTACAGAAGCTCAAACCTCATTGTCTTTTTGATCCAGCTTAAAGCTGAGACTAGGTTAACAGTGCCTGCCTGAAATAGGTATTTTTCATCCTCCTAAGAGACACACTTGGTAAGATCTTTTTCATTTAAATCAATAACTTGCTTTATTTTCTGACACAAACCCTAACAGACTCGGTAATCAGGTTTTCCAGCATTTAACAAATTATAAACTGGGACAGAAGGAACCCCAGTGTCAGCCTAATGGAAAGAACTACAAAATTGAGGCATAACTAGTGAAGAATAACAGTCTAGGGCTATGTTAGTGTAAGGGCATGTAGGCTTGCTTTCCTTAATAATCTTAATGTGATTTTATGATAAAAACTACACTTTTAAGTAAATATTGTTTATTTTGCTTTAGAAGCTAGGTAAATGTGAACATATTTGGATTTTTTTATAAAAATAGTTTTGTTTTTAAAGGTGTGGGGTTTTTTTTAATATATCTTTTTATTGATTTCAGAGAGGAAGGGAGAGGGAGAGAGACAGAAACATCAATGATGAGAGAGAATCACCGACTGGCCGCCTCCTGCACACTCCCCACCGGGGTCTGAGCCCGCAACCCGGGCACGTGCCCTCAACTGGAATCGAGCCCTGGACCCTTCAGTTTGCAGGCCGATGCTCTGTCCACTGAGCCAAACCGGCTAGGGCTCTTTTAAAGGTTTTAATTATGGGGAGTAAACTCGAATTACTTAAAAAATCAACATTATAAATGAGTATCTTAATCTCTTTGTACCATATATATGAGAGAGCACTAAACTTTATTTTATAATACAATATTAGTTTGGTGTTTGGTTAGGTTATCTAAACTGCTCATTGTAAGCCACCTTGATATTAAGTACTTTTTAAACATTTTAGGTCAACTTGTTATAGTTTCTAGAAGTTTAACCTGATCACATGCATAAATGTCCCTTCACGTAGTAGAATGTAATGCATGCTTGTTTAAAAAATGCTTATTTTTTGTTAATAAAAAATCTTGTTTTTTCTTGTCAATATCAAACTTTGAGAGCTGTCTTGTTTACCAATAGTAACTGGATATCGGGTTCCATTATGGCACACAGCACACAGGCTTTTGGGTGTGGAATGAACTGAGCCTGTGAAATTGTTCAGTTGACAGAATCAAACACTTGACCTAACTGTTTGTTTTTTTTTCAAACTTAATTTATTGATGAGGACTAATAAAAGCTTATTGGAGTGTTAAGTTTGTTCATTATCTGTTCTACTTATGATACTTTGATGTATTTGAACAAAGAAAGTAGATGCCATTTAATGAATAAAAAGTAGTTTAATTAAACAAGGTGGAAACCTAATAATGTCTTTTTATTTTCTTTTAAAGTTATTCCTTATTGATTTTGGTTTGGCCAAAAAGTACAGAGACAACAGGACAAGGCAACACATACCATACAGAGAAGATAAAAATCTCACTGGCACTGCCCGATATGCTAGCATCAATGCACATCTTGGTATTGAACAGAGGTGAGTTTGACATTTGAATGTGTTAATAAAATTCATAGCAAAGGCCATTAATGTTTTTTTTAAGTATTTCACTTATTTTCTTATATTATCTAAAGATGTCTCTTGGCTGAGGATTTGAAGGGTGCTTATTAATCCTTTTATTTGCTGCTTTAGCCAGTGCAGAAAAGCCAATTAAATGAGGCCTTTTTGTTTTCTTTGTTCAAATTCATCCCTTGGGAAGAAAAATATTGCATGATAAAAAGTTATATGCATAAATGCAATTTTATCAAGACGTTTATATTTGCAGCTGAAGATAGTACTCATTTTCTTAATGCTGATCTTGGGCTTTTATATTGTAGTGATGCAAGTTAAGTTTGGAGGAAGACTGTAGGTTATTTTTACAAGGAAAATGTTATCTGAGTACTAACGAACCAGGGGTTGGTGGATTATCTTCTGTCCTACTCTTTCATAACATAAATTAATAGCATCTAGTTTGAATAAATCTTCATAATCTCTGTTGTTTCTTTGCTTGAGTTCTAGGTATTCATGTTCTCCTTCTTTTATAAATCATCTTTTGCTCCTTAAACCAACTTTAGAAAATATCCATGAATATCTGAATACCCTGGGTTAAACTGATTTCACATTTTCTATAGGTCAGAGTATTACCAGTTCTTAAATATATAGATCTGTCTGAATATATGTATGTATTATGTATGTATGTATGTATGTATGTATGTATGTATGTATGTGATAGTTGACCCTTGAACAAGTCAGGTTTGAACTACTCTGGGTCTGTTCTGTTGAATGTGGTCAGTTGAAAAAAGTCTGCATATAAGTGGAGCCTTGCATTTCAAACCTGTGTTGTTTAAGGGGAGAGAGAGAGAGAGAGAGAGAGAGATCGTATAGATGTTTAATTAGGTTTACATTGTTAATTTATTTCAGCCTCGATAGTTATGAGGTTCTGCAAAACTTAACAGGCGTCCTGCTCTTTGGTTTGGAAAGTTGTTTAGCTAAATCCTTTTTGCTCTTCTCTAAAAATTAAGTTGCAAGGCAATGTTAGGTTTTATAATTGGGGATTCTATGAGTTTTATTTAGAAGTAACCCATTAGTGAACTTTTTTATTACCTTAACTATGTACCTTCTTGTACAAGACACCAAATTGCTCTCTCCTCACTTGACAAAATTCTTATGTGTACCTGGCTTTCTTTCACATGTTTTTCATAATAATTTCAGCTTATACATTTACATTTTCTTTTCTAGTCGCCGGGATGACATGGAATCATTAGGATATGTTTTGATGTATTTTAATAGAACCAGCCTGCCATGGCAAGGATTAAAGGTAAACCAGACTCAAATGACCAGTTTTTTATTTTTAATTTATCTTTATTGTTGAAAGTATTACACATATTTCCCTTTTATTCCCCTCTTGTTTTAAGAATAAAAATAATATTGGGGGTGATCTTTAAGTCTCTTTCAAATATGAGGTGTTCTAAAATGGAATTACTTTATTTTTACTTTTTATTGGGAAATAAAATCTGATCATTTCAGTAAGAATAAGCTAATAGAATCCCACATTCACACCTGAAGAACAATTTTTTGGGAGACAGGAAGCCAGGTACCCATTGGCAACCAGAAGCTTTATCTGGATAGAAGTTAACGTGGGCTAAAAAATTAGGTGGAGACGTTCTCATTTTGATGTGTTGCCATTATACTTTTGTGTACAGTAAAACTGGTTTAGCCAGTAATACTAGCTGTATTATTTAATTATCCTAACATTTCTTTTGTGTGTATTAATGATAAATCTCTGTCTTAGAATTGAATGGCTATGTTAATATTTTATTCATCCTTTAAAGGAAAATGGTTTCTGTATTTTTTTTTAAGTTATCTCTGAGACTAGGAAATTGTTTTGTGTTTATGTGTGAGTAGCTTTATTGATTATTAATATTTTTCATTGGAAAAGTATTGTGACTTAACACCAGTTACTTTTATATATTTTTTATTGCTTTTTTTTCTTCTTTTTAAGAGTAAGGGAGAGGGATAGAGGGATAGAAACATCAATGAGAGAGAAACATCATTGATCGGCTGCCCCCTGCACACCTCCCACAGGGAATAGAGCCTGCAACCCGGGCATGTGCCCTGACCGGGAATTGAACCTATGGCCTCTTGGTTCCTGGTTCGATGCTCAACCACTGAGTTACACTGGCCGGGTGACATAAGATATTAATGTCACTAAATGATGGGCTCATTTTTTTGTGTTGATTTGCTTATATCTTTGCTCTTGTGTTGACAATGGATTAAGGAAATTTCAAATTTGACCACCCATGTTTTATTTAAATCATATATACCTTCATGTTCCTATTAGACTCACCCTCTCTTAATAGCTAAAAATGTTATTGAAATAGAAACTCATATAGAAATTAACAATTTGGAGGGGGGAGGGGACTTAAATATGTTGTACTTTGGGGTTTTTTTTAAATCTAGGTTATGATCTCTTGAATCTTAAGTTTACATTTATGTCTAGTATGTTAAACTATCAAGGATCTCAGTAGTACTGAACATGTCTGTGTGGTTTGATTCTTTTCCACAGGCTGCAACAAAGAAACAAAAATATGAAAAAATTAGTGAAAAGAAGATGTCCACTCCTGTGGAAGTTTTATGTAAGGTAGGTGTGCATGTTCGATTTTGTTTTTAATATAAATGATCCAAGAACAAAAAGAAACACTTTAGCCCTAACTGGTTTGGCTCAGAGGATGGAGCGTTGGCCTGCGGACTGAAGGGTCCCAGGTTCGATTCGGTCAGGGGCATGTACCTTGGTTGCGGGCACATCCCCAGTGGGGGGTATGCAGGAGGCAGCTGGTCGATGTTTCTCTCTCACTGATGTTTCTAACTAACTCTCCCTTCCTCTCTGTAAAAAAACAATAAAATATATTTTTTTTTAATAAAAAAAAAAAAGAAAGAAAAAAATAAACACTTTACTTGCCAGCTTTGGAACTTAAACATCCTTTTAGGAGCTAGCCATTTGCCATTAAACACTTTACTTGCCAGCTTTGGAACTTAAACATCCTTTTAGGAGCTAGCCATTTGCCATTAAGTGTTTTTTTTTTGTTGTTGTTGTTTTTTTTACTGTTTCTGGTTTCTTTGAGCTCTGTCATCTGTTAAAAATTATAGGGAAAATAAGAGAGCGGCAAACTTTTCTAATAGAGCCTCACTAATTTATGAGAAAAATTACATTTAAAAATATTCTAAATAAAAAAAGGACATCAACAGTTGGTACAAAAGGAGTAGGGAAACAAAGGCTAGCAGATCAGAACAATATAAAATACCACATGTGTGACAATATAAATGAATCAGGCTTATTTCTCTGAAATCTCAGACTTTGTAGAGAAGCACGTGAGTTTAGAATGGAAAGATGTTCTGTGGAAAACCATGTTAGCCATGGTTTCCCACAGAAAGAAGACCACATGGTTGTCTTTTAGGCTATTGAATACCTAAAATAATGAGAAAATAGTATGTAATTACATAATTGGGTGATAGAAAGTAGAAATCAGCATGAGTTGAAATAGTACTCTGGAGGGAGTAATTGGTGATATCTTTATGTGTCTCCCCATTCACAAATTTGCTTTCCCCTTTTATACATACCCTATATAGTAAAAGGGTAATATGCAAATCGACTGAAAGGCGGAACAACCGGTCACTATGACACACACTGACCACCAGGAGGCAGGCACTCAACGCAAGAGCTTCCACCTGGTGGTCAGTGCGCTCCCGCAGTTAGAGCACTGCTAAGCCACAAGCCAGCTGATGGTTACGGCTGGTGAGCACAGCAGCCTGCCTCCGCAGCAGCACGAGGGCTCCCAGACAGGCTGAGGGACACGGACACACACACACACACACACACACATACACACACAGTGCACGAATGTGGTGCACCTGGCCTCTAGTTTATAATAAAGGAGCTAATGGAGTGGGAGACTATGATCTTTTCTGAGACACCTTGGGATTCATTTTTTCAAATTATGAAATATATTTTAGGTTAATAAGTAAAACGTTTTTATGTTATAATTCACCCAAATAACTTTAAAGCCTATATGCTTCAAGAAGCAAAAGATATTTTCTATAGACTACATTTCCATGGAACAGAAAGATTCATTTGGCTCATTAGAAAAGTCAGTTATTTTTCTGGAAGAGAAAGGATTATAATAGTCTCTACGTGTGGACTACATCTTAATTTTGATGTAGAAATTGTGGGCTATGACTATCTTGTTTGGATTAGCCACATACAGTTGATTCAGGGTGTAGTAAACACAGAAGTATTAGGTATTACCATAAAATAGTGAGAATGTTTTAAATCTGGTTAAGAGTTTAAAAAACAAAGATGTATAATATATTCATGACTTTATTTTCAGATGTTCACCCTAGAAAATAAAGTAGCATAAGAATACTTTGTAAAACTTAAAACTGTTTATATCAATACAATCAATAAAAATAAATGTTGCAAATAAATCCATTCTATCCTGCCTTGTTGTAGATGTGAGAAATTCATTGAAATCGTAAGGTTGTGCGAAGAGACTTTTAACTTACCTCCCTTCACTTTCACATTTACTGAAGGAGAGGAGATGTAGGGGATTTTTGTTATTTTAATGCTTCGCACATTTACATTCCTGGTGGCAGAATACTTTTGATGACTAATATCTACAGCCTTAAAATGTTTATAAACATCTTTGAGAATCTTCCTTAGGAAATTGAACATGGAAAAAGTTTATGCCCACAGATGTGATTATTAGTATTGTTTATAAAAAAAAGTTGGGCTCCCCTAAATGTCTAGTTAAAGAGTACAAGTTAATTATGATGTATTCGTAAGGTTGATTGTTATGCAGCCAACTCAGAGGTTTATGAAGCAGTTGGAAATAACAAAAGGATGCTTGCAATATAATGTTAATGGGGAAAATATTTCTCTACCAGTATTAAATGATAAAGTAATAATAAGGTGGTCAAGATTGTGAACTTTTGTTAAGTTTATGAGGATACCAAGTCAGTTATTTTACTTTCAGATCATCCAGTAAAGTAATAAACCCCCTCCTCAAATACATATTTTGCTTGTATTTAAATGCATTTATTTTTCTATCTTGAAATAAGTTTGTTTGTTTTATAACTTTGTGTTTTACTCTTGAACTTACAGGGGTTTCCTGCAGAATTTGCCATGTACTTAAACTATTGTCGTGGGCTGCGCTTTGAGGAAGCCCCAGATTACATGTATCTGAGGCAGCTATTCCGCATTCTTTTCAGGTCCGTTTTTAAGGTGTTTAAGACTCTAAAGTCCAGTGAAGGGGGATTAGTTAAATTTACTCAACATATCTATTCTGACAAGTGGAAAATTAAAGTGGGCCCAGCCAACATGAGTAAAATTTTAAGAAATTGATTTTGTTTGGCTTTTTTTACCACTTATAGTATTAATGTACTTGAAATTATTTTAGTTTGGGATGGATAAGCGGTTGAATCAGGCTCAAAGTAGAATCAAACTTTTCCACAATAATTGCATTTTACATTACATCTAAGTGTCATTGGTGGCCCATGGAAGTCTCCAACTTTGGTACAGGACCTTATTCAATACCAAAATGAAAAGCAATTAAAATATCAATCATAAAGTATTTGATAGTGTGGAGGCAGGCCAAACTCTAGGGTTCTCTTGATGCAACCCCAGAATTGGTCTTGAAGAGGGGAGGGGAGAGATACAGTACACGGGGTTGGATATAATAAGAATTGGAGGTAATCCTCTAACCCCAGAAGAGTCTTCCCAAGCCACCAGCATAGTTATCTCTCTCACAAACTTGGAGACCCATTCCTATCCTATTTGTTTTCAGCAGTACCCCCTTGTTATGATTATCCCCCCCAAAATAATTGACAGTGTTTTTGCTATTTATGCTGCCTTCCATTCCCACCCTCTTGCCCCTTTTAAGAAAGTTTAAAGGCAGCTTATTTTTTTTTTAAGGGTAGAGGATTTATTATCAAATATAGCAGACCAAATGTGGTGACATCATTTTCCTCCCACTTTATCATGACATGTATAAAGTGAGAATTAATTAGTTGAATGGTTAAAAAAATCAATAGGGAAAGAAATCTTTTCGAAGTTATCACTCTTAAGAGAAAATATTCATTTCCTTAAAAAAAAATGCTGTCTTGAAAGTTCAGTTGTGTATTAAACTAGAGTCTTATTGAAGGATTAACATATAATTTTATATTTTTCAGAACCCTGAACCACCAATATGACTACACATTTGATTGGACAATGTTAAAGCAGAAAGCAGCACAGCAGGCAGCCTCTTCAAGTGGGCAGGGTCAGCAGGCCCAAACCCCCACAGGCAAGCAAACTGACAAAACCAAGAGTAACATGAAAGGTTAGTAGCCAAGAACCAAGTGACGTTACAGGGAAAAAAATTGAACACAAAATTGGGTAATTCATTCATTTCTAACAGTGTTAGATCGAGGAGGTGGTTTTAAAATACATAAAAATTTGGCTTTGTTTAAAAAAAAAAACACAAAAAAAAACGTCCTTGGAAAATTTGACTACTAACTTTAAACCCAAATGTCCTTGTTCATATATACATGTATATGTATTTGTATATACATATATGTGTGTATATTATATCATTTCCTCTTGGGATTTTGGGTCATTTTTAACAACTGCATCTTTTTTACTCATTCATTAACTCTTTCCAAAATAAACATTTGGTGTTGGGAATATGGTATAGTCAATAAATCCAAAATCCTAGACCTAACACTTGTTGATTTTTAATAATGAAGCTGGTTAGCCATGATGTCTTGACTTTCTTTCAGACTAACAGTGTTAAGAACTTTTTCTGCATGTTAATGCTTTAGCATTTAAAATGGAATATTGTGAACACGATCTGATTTCAAGAGGTGAGTCTGAGTTTGGCATTGCCCCCAAAGTGTCTATCTTCTCAGTTGTAGAGCATCTAGTTTAAGCTCTTATATGCTCAAATAACTGAAAAGCTCGACACATAAATCTCTTAGCTAATATTTACCTACATATGTTATTTAATTTTCAAATGATCTTTTGCTTTTGGCTTTATTTTTTTAAATCATGCTAATATTCAGCATCTAGGAGTCCGATGTGGAATTGAATTCTGCAGTTAGGCCTTACAAATTGGAAAAAAAACAAAAACAAAAAAACTGGGGCAAATGCCATTGAACTGCTAGTCTGTTTTCTTTCTGTCTTTCTCCAGCACTCTTGGTGCTATAGGAGTAGAACTGTTAGGGTACAGCTCCATTTCTTATTGCTGTTGTCATACAGTTCGACTCCTGTGTTTCATATTTTTTGTTTGTTTTTTTCCCCACCTTTCTGGGGCTTACCTCCTAACACCTGCCTACTTTCTAGAAGTAGTGGGCAGGTAAAGTTTGGTTTGGGAGCTTTAATTATTTAATTTCTGAATGACTGCTCTAGTCTGAACTTGGTCTTCTTTGATCCATATTTTTAGTGTTGTGTTAAAACTATTTTGTAATATAAAAGTAGGCTCTAATCTGAGGATACTTTAAGAAGTATAATTAACTGATGTCATCCTCATCCCAGCAGCTCATCTATTAGGAATGAAGTTGAGATGCTTCCATATTGGGCAAGATTCACAGTTGAAGTTTTAATGTAGTGAGGATTCTTAGACGATGAAATTTCAGCTCAGGATAGCAAACACTAATGCTTGTCCAGTGTTCTGCCTGTGCATCTCAGTTGGGACTTAATTGCCCCTTTTGAGTGTTTTAATCATTGTAAAACTAATCATAGCACCAAGAATGTAGAAGAACTTAGAGTCTCTAAACTGAGACGTTGTTATATCTGACACCTATGGTATATTTGCTTTTTCTCACAAAATGAAACCAATTTTTGCCTAAAGCTAGCTGGGATAATAGGATCATCATGATTTGCAGTTTCTAGAACTAAAATTAGATTGAAATCTCAGCTGACCTAGAACATTTCACTTCAGGCATTCAGCAGCCTTCAGAAAGAATTATACCTTATTTTGAGCTAGTTTCATTGTTAGTTTACTCTGTTTCTTACTCAATAAACAAGTAAAATTTTTGTCCTGCCCTGCCCTATCCAGGTCTTAAAGATGAGCAGTTGGATCCACTGAGTTAGTATGTTTCCTTGGGAAAAAAATTAAACTTAAGTTTAATCCTTACTTTGTACGTAGCTATTTTTTATAAAATGCAATTTAAAAATCTTATAAAAATCTTATAGCATTACGACACAGAGGTTATACGAATTGTTACATTAAAATGGACTTTGCTTAAAACACATTACATGTCATTGACTACTTTCAGAGATGAATGTCCATGCGGTATAATTTGACTCCAAGCAAAATATTTAGTTGCTTGCAACTAAAATGTGTCATTCCACAGAATACAAACAACAAAATTCTTTTTGATCTTTGACTTCTTGAAAACATTTATTTTGGATATAGAACTTAGTGCCCCAGCAAATTTTACACAAAACAGCGTTTTAATGGGTTTGAAGGTGACATGAAATGAGTAAAGGGAGCCAATTCCCCTAACCTTTACCCCAGCCATTTCTGGGTCATCCATCCATTAAATTGTTGAAGTATGGAGTTTGAAAGTCGGTCTGGATTACTTATTCCTGATTCCATCTCTAGTTGGGGGAAGAGTGAGAAAGAAACATCAATTGGCTGCCTCATCACGCGCCCTAACCAGGGATTGAACCTGCAACCTAGGTTATGTGCCCCGACAGGAAATCAAACCCGAGACCCTTCCGTGCATGGGATGATGTTCCAACCAACTGAACCACACTGGCCAGGGCTAGAAGGTGCTTTTAAAATACATCTTGTCTATTTGTTGTGCACGGAGTTATATTTTCAGAGTTTCTTACATCAGAGAATTCAGTTTCTTAAATGAATCTTCAGCAAGTAAAGCTTTGTATCACAGGAATATGTATTCCTGGAAAAACCCCCCAAATGGTGGCATTCACTAGTATATTTTATGTGATTATTTTTATTTTTGAAAAATCTATATCTAATGTTTCTTCATAGAAAGCTATAACGACTTGTTTTAGCAATTCACTTAAAAATGTCCAGACTTTTAAAAGTCTAAATTCAGCTAAGAAAGGTTTATTATATGTAATAGGCTTCTATCCTAATCACTTTGTTAAAGAAAAGATCTTTTGAAATGTTCCATTCCAAAGCCCATCAAAAGAATGATATAAGAAACAAGGTGTTTCTCCTAATGCCTACTGTGCTCTGTACTAGTTTTCAGTGCTCAGATATCACATGATTGTAATTATTGTTTTTATACATGTTAAAGAGAAAAAGAAAAGATTCACTTCTAATACACTTCCAAGTACTTTTCAAGACATTTAAAAAGTAAAGGAAAAGGAAATATTTGTAAGATATTACCAGTCCAATTAAGTTGCTCATTTCTTTAGTTAAGGGCAGAGATGGGAGAATTTCAGAAGGAAGTAAATCAAAGGTTGATCCTCACATAAGTCTACTGTTCTTATCACCTTAACCCATCTATCAGTCAGTTCACTACTCCAGCCATCAGTACTAAGCATAGTTTTGTCATAAGCACCTGGATGTCAAATTGTTGGCATTCAAAAGATTAGAAATGGTTTTCCATCACATTATCCTACCATATCTATGGTCTTCCTTGAATTACCTTCCAGTATTTACTGGGCTTCACCTACCATTTATGTCTAGCTTAACTTTTTCTGACTTCACCAATTGCTGCTAGGAACGTGGCTGGTCACTTAGCAACGTAACCCAAATCACAGGGGAAGACCTTGAAATATCTGGAGCGAGTGGTGTGCTCTGAATACACTCAGTTCAAGGAAGTACCAGGGAGCTGCATCTGCTTGCTGAAATTTTTGTCAGCTTTTTTCACTGTGGAACAATAAACCTGGAGAGAAGAGAACTAATGCAAATGAACAGGAAATGAAGATGAGTGTGCAAGAGTTGATTGGTGATGATTTGAAGCCCACATCTTCAAGGCTTGCTGGACCTGTCAAACTTTGCAACCTGTCAGATTGTCTGGATGATACAGTGGTTCAGAAGACCCAGAAGAGTACAGTGTCACTGTGACTCAGTGGCGTATAATGCAGACCATCTACCATTTGGGGAAGGAATCAATTGTAACAGGTATTTTAAAATTCTGCAAACTCAGAAATCTGTAGCAGAATGAATTCTGTGACAGGGAAGACAAGAAATCAGATCATCAGTCTGTTTTTTAATGCAGTTTAGGGATGATGTATACCTGGTATACTTAAGTTGTCATTTATCTTATTTGCAGTGATAAAAATAAAATCTTTTTCCTTTATCTTTCCTAATATAATGCTTTTCTGTGGAGAAGGGAGAGTTACTATAGGTTTTTTGTTTTTCTTCTTTAACTTTTATACTGCCAATCTGCTTCACATTCTGTCCGCTTATTTCTGTGTGACCAAAAAAAGAAAACCACATAAGCACGTTATAGGAAAAGTTAATTAATATAAATGACATTGCTTAGTGATGAATATGAATATTATATTTAAAAAATTTTTAAAGTTAATGTCATACTGTGAAAGGATTTTAAATTTTAAAAGCCCATCATAAACTTTAAGCCTTACTATAATATCATAAAAATTCCTTTGAACTAGTTTGTGGGTCTATAAAAAATATTCAGGGACATCTGAATTTAATTCACAAATAGGAGCAGATAAATACTTTTCATATTAAGGGGTAGAATCTCCTGTTTAGTTATATAAAAATAAATATTTTTTCTTTCGCAGATTTGAAAAGAAACTTAATTATAGCTATTAACTCTTGAATCTGTCACATTAACCCTCCAAACCTGTTTTAACTTTTCTTTCCCCTCTTATTTTAGGAACAAAGGCACCCATTTTTTATTTTAACTGTTGTTGCAGTGAAGATGGGTTTGGACTTTGAGAAGCCTGGAGACGCCACCTAAACTACAAGATCAAAACCAAGCACACTGGGGAAAAGAATGCTTAGTACTTGAAGTTGGAATGTCGGATACCTCCTGGATGCTCCTATTGAGATTTTTTTTTTTTTTCTGAACAAACTGTAGTAACATCTTAGGACAATTCACTGGAGAAACATTGATCTCTGGGCGGAGTGTCCCACCTACTACCGGCTAACCTGAAGAGTTAAATCTGGATTTGACTGCTGTATTGTATCAGGAATATTGTTAGGCTAGCCTTTAACCAATCCGTAACAATTGTAATCATTAATTGACCCAGCAGTTCTTCAAATCAGATTAAAAGATGAACAGATAAAATTCTTACCTAGATATAATTTTTATCCCTGTTAAAGACAAGTTTTTTTTCATATTTTGCCTCCAATGTAACATATTTCCTTTTTAGTTTGTTAGTGACTATGGTTTCCATTTAAAGCTGTTTGGATATTCAACATAGTAATTATTCCATATAATTATGTAAGCAAGCTATGATAAAAGAAAACCCAACAATTTTCATAGTTGTGAAAACTTTTTTTATGGCATTTAACAATAATTGCAGTACTTTAAATCAAATGCTCATCACAAAAAAGGTCATTTTATTTTGCTAATCCATACATAGTATTAATTTGCTTTAAAATACTCTATTTTAAAATTGGGATTAGATTACAGAATATGGTCAGATTTTTAAAATCAGGTTTGATTTGATAGCTTTTTTTTAATGGTTTACCTTGCTAATCCTATCAATAATATATGCCAGATAATGATATTCCTTTTGGTAAAGTACATTTTCAGAAAGTTCCTTATCTTTTATTTTTGGCATTTGGTATATGAACATAGTACTTGGGATAGGCAATAAAGATCTGTTCTGATCCTAGCCTTGTGTTAAGGCACTATGGAGAGACAAGGAAGTGTAGCACTGACATCTTGTCCTCGGGGCTTAGCACAATATATTTGTTAAATGAATGAAGATGACTTTCTGGCTTCAGATAAAAAACAAACTCCTAGTTAGCAAGTGAGAGAATATTTCAAAAAAGGAGCAGTTTGTGATTGACAGAAGCATGGTTTGTGCTAAGAAAGTGAGAGATCAAATAGAGCTGGCTATCAGGGTAACATGCCTTTACATGGAAGCCCAGCAAGCATGTCAAACATGTGGGCCACTGGCCTAGAGTCTAAGTGTGGCTGAGAGGGGAGTGTTTGCAGGGTGGGAAGTCATGAGAAGTAAATAAAGCCAAAAGAGCAACTGGCCTACTTTTTCAAATCAGAGACAAAACCTAGCCTTTTTAATGCAACTGATGGAGATAAAAAAAATTTTTAGAGTCTGAGGTTTCTTTAAAAAAAAACCATAATCAGTTTTGTGTTCAGTGGAATAACTCAAATAATTATGCCTTGAATACATTTATTAAAACTTATTGTTTCTTATTTGTATCAGAAATAATGTGCAGAAAAATCCTACTCATACATAGTATGATTAAAACTATACTTTCCGTTTGTTAGAGCAATCTGTTTTTTATCTATTTGACAAATAGTTGTAAACATAATATGTTCTAGGTACTAGAAACACAAATTTAAAAAAACAGGGGCTTATAGGAATTACCATTATTTCTCTAGCTTGAGGATTGTATGCTGATTGGGAGGCTTTAAGTCACTGCACACTATTCCTACCTAGAAGTATCAGGAACAAAAATGTTTCTTGTTTTTCTGTTTTATTTTGTTTTTAAAAAGAGCTCATGATTTTTAAATAGATAAAAATCAACAGTCACAATTCTAAAGTAATCATTGGCTCAGATCTACCTAATTTCCTTAATTTGGGTGTGGCTTAAGAGGTTTTTTTAACTTGGAATTTTAACCTTTTATTCCTGTTTTTTATTTTTTTTAACAGGTTTCTAAGCATGAATCAAGGAACAGAAGAAGCAGTGCAGATGATCGGAGCAGCGTTTGTTTCTCCCAAAATCTAGAAATTTTAGTTCATATGTACACTAGCCAGTGGTTGTGGACAACCATTTACTTGGTGTAAAGAACTTAATTTCAGTATAAACTGGCTCTGGGCAGCATTGGTGATGCTGTGTCCCGAGTTGTAGCCGCTGTAATTGTGAATATTAACTGAGATAGTGAAACATGGTGTCCAGTTTTCTATTGCATTTTTTCAAGTGGAAAAGTTAACTAAATGGTTGACACCACAAATTGGTGGAGAAATTGTGCATATGCCAATTTTTTGTTAAAATCTTTTTCTTTGAACTATACTGCTTTGAGATCTCATTTCAGAAGAACGGCATGAACAGTCTTCAGCCACAGTTGTGATGGTTG
Organism: Cnephaeus nilssonii; assembly: GCF_951640355.1. NCBI lineage: Eukaryota > Metazoa > Chordata > Mammalia > Chiroptera > Vespertilionidae > Cnephaeus > Cnephaeus nilssonii. Next base: position 87,799,043 of record NC_137076.1, on the reverse strand, counting down.
TAAATGCTCACAATTGTGCATTCTTAGGGTTTATCCACCCCTGGGGTTTGCAAGTTGTTCACTTAAAACATTCTTAAAATGGTTGGCTTCTTGTTTGCAAGCCAGCTGATATGGTAGCAACCAAAGATTCCAGTGTTTGAGCATATGAAAGACTGCCTGCTTACCTGTGCTAGGAATAACAGCATCTAAAGTGAAGACTTAAGAAAAACTTAGTGACTACTAGATTATCCTTAGGACTCTGCATTAACTCTATAATGTTCTTGGTATTAAAAACAAAGCATATTTGTCACAGAAATTTAGTTAACATCTTAAAACTGAATATGTATGTATGTTGCTTAGATAAATGTAATCACTGTAAACATCTATATGATCTGGGATTTTGTTTTTATTTTGAAATGGGAGCTTTTTTGTTTACAAGTTCATTAAAAACTAAAAACTGTTTCTGTAAGGAAATGAGGGTTGTTTTTTTTAACAACAAAAATGCCTTGCTGAGTCACTATGAAATCAAAACCTCCCCAATTTTTTAATAGACTACTTCAAGCCACTTGTTACATAAAACCCCTTTGCAAATCATTTTAGGTTTAGTGTTAAAACTGTTACTCAAATTAACTTTTTTGGTCTGGAGGAGAAAGGCATTGTTCTTTTTTTTTAAATGAATTGCAGGCACAAATACCTAGAGCTACCACTGCTAGGACTTGGTTATTGTAACTCCAGCGCCTCAGACGAACAGCGGGACTGATTCCAAATAAATGAAAGCGTTAAAGGGTTTAACTGCAGAATGAAGTTTTTCTTTAAATTTTTTGTTAATTGGCTCTGAGCAGATTGATTCTTAACCTTGGAGAACATCATATCATGTGAGATTAATGTGATCACTGACCCTCCCTAACCCGTTCTTTTTCTGTAGTTTTTCTGCACTTCCCTCAATCTTATATGCCGCTCTTCTTTTTCTGACCCAAGAGAAAGAAAGATTTGTTGACAGTTTTTTTTAACTGTAATTTATTCATTTAGAGCATGTCAGAATAAATTTAAAAGTACTTTCGTCTGAAAATGCTGCCAGGAGCCTATTGTGTAAAAAAATGTAGTTGTTTTGTAAAATAATCTTGAAATTGTAAATTGACACTAGTTTGGTCAGATTGTGTCAAGCTTAATTTTTCTTTTTTATTTGAAAACTACTTTAGCAATAATTCTGCTATTAAAGGATATATTAGCACCATCACACTGCAGAAATCCTGAGTATGAACTTGTGGGGTAGGCAGCTTCGCTTCTTTTCTATCAGTTAAGGTATTTGTTTCTTGACTAATAAACCCTTTGAAACTTTTAGCCAGAAATCAGTCTCATAAAGCTATTTTTGAGTATAGCTTGTGTAAAATAAAAATGTTTAGCTTTGGTAATAACTTTTCCAAGCTGAACTCCCTCTAGCAAGATATTTTTCAGTGCTTTTATTTACTATGCACTTAGACTATGCACTTTTTCTGAAATATTTTTGTAACACTTTTTTGTATTTTTGCCATTTGAAAAGGTTGTGGTGTAGTTGGTCTGTAATTAAGTTGCAGATTTATAACTGCTGTTAGCTTTGTAAATCAAAATATAGGTGTTTTTGTCCTGGTATATCGTCATTCCATCTGCAGCTGGAGCTGGAATCCCATTGATCTTCTAGCTACCATTCATTTTCTTCACAGTTCACAAAAGAAGAATGTGAAACTCAGTGAATGCTGTTTACTAATCCTGTTGGGAGATGAATCTCATTTCACCAAAATTAAATTATGTTTTTCCACTAAACTGATGATACAAGTTGAAGACACATCACTCTGAAATTGGAAGACTCACCACTTAAGGCTCCACAATGGCTCGCTCAGCTGAACTCTAGGTTACTACTATTTACTTTGTTCACCCATTATGGAGGGGGGAGGCGGGGGGGTGTACAGGTTTTTTTTTAATGTTGGGAGATGGCCATTCTAACTACTGTTGAATGTCTCTGTTTTGGGAAGGTATAACAAGAAAATAAAAAAATATATATGAAGGGAGAGACTGGTTATCTCCTCCCATATGGTTGTGCTCATACTCCTAAGGCCTACAAGTAGAATCTTGGGGGGTTGCTTTTATTATAATTTATCAGCAAATATTAAGAGATATTTTAATCTCTACCAGTCCTTGCAGTACTGTTTAATGTTTTAAGCAGAGTATACTGTAACAATTACAAACTTAATTTCATTATAATAAAAGAGAACAAACAAGGATTTTAGAACCCGAGCCAATGAGCTAGTTTTCCCTGATGTTTGCCGAACCAGCTATCAATAAGTTCTTAACTTGTCTAGAGTGAACCATGAGAATTTCAAGAAGGGGTGGCCTAGATGCTTCAGCTCAGCTGCATTTCAGCAGTCTGTGGTGTATCTCAGATGTGCTCTCCCCTTTAAAATAGACTCGTGAGACTACTTTTCTTTAATCACATTTCTATTGCTCACAACATTTTGGGGATTAACTCCCAAAACAAATTTTTCCACTTCCTCCTTAGAATATATTTAATAATGACAAACTTTTTAGTCTACTTTTTATCTGGAAAGGCTAGAGATGGTGAATCAAGTATAAGTTTAATCAGGCTATGCATTCTGTATTTAATCATTAACCAGTATATAATTGAAGTAAAACGATTGTTTTCGGAAATGATACTGTATATGCAAAAATGTAATGAAAATATTGAGCAGTATCAGAACTATTAGAGTAACTGTAAAACACGTTTCAAGTTGTTGATCAAATGCCTTTTATTTTGATTGACACTGTGGACTCACAGTGACCGGAATTCTGTGGTACTACAGATTCAGCAAGTTTAAGAGACCTGACAATTCCCACTTAATTTTTTTGGTTTGGTGTCTGCTCCTTTCCAGCCCGGTGAGGTGAATGGGTTCAGTGCTCCTTTCCAGCCGGGGGGGGTGAATGGGTTCAGTGCTCCTTTCCAGCCGGGGGGGCGGGGGCGGGGGGTGAATGGGTTCAGTGCTCCTTTCCAGCGGGGCGGGGGGGGGGTGAATGGGTTCAGTCTACCTTTTACCTTTGTCTAACCAGATCCCTTGAAGAGGTTTTTTGAGGTACTCCTGTTGTCTCTAATGTACAATCAGAATAATGAAGAAATGTTTGTAATATTGGTTGCTTTAAGTATTGGGAGCAGTGATGAGTTGATTGGTGTCCGTACTACCCCAAGAGTAGAGTCAGAGCACCTGATACATTGGGTGATTTCTGAATGAATGGAAGAATAAAATGGATGTGGAGAAAGTCTTATTAGACCAGTAGGTCCACATTCTTCCTAGTGAGGTGGCCACCCAGAGTATATGTTATAGTTATTTAAATTTAGGATTTTCTGTTTTACTTAGTCATTTAGCACTCCCAAGCATGTCTTTTTCATAGGTAAATATATGCAGAAGAGTTTGAAGAAATGAACTGAGCTGCTTTGGCATCACAGTGTACCTTTGGGCTGTCTGGAGCTGTGCCAGCTATAGGGAACTCAGAAGTGATCAAAACAATCTCATCCTAACAGTTTACGGTGTAGAAAAGAGAGCAATTTTATACCACAGTATAAACATTGCAAAGGAGGAAGTATTAGGATTCTATTGGAGCACCTAGCAAGGACAGCCAACTCAGTCTTGAAGTTGTTTAGGCTTTTGGAAAGAGTAGGTTAGAAATCTAGACAGAGGTGAGAGCAGCAGATGAAAAATCTGAACTAAGGATAGGACTGAAAATGTCAGGAAGAGAATAACTGCAGGGCCATTAAAGGGATGGACAAAATTGGAAGTGCCCTTTGGAAGGAAATTTAGACAAAAACGGAGAGGATTGGCTCATCCATTGGTAGTGAAAAGAGGACAGGGTGGAATCTGCAGCTTATGCCTTATTCTGTCAAAAGCGTGAAAAAGACTGAAGCATCATCTTGGCTGAAGGTGACAAGAATCGTAGTTGGGTTTAAAAGGGGTTTGTGTCTGTTTTCATTCCAAATCTCAGTTCTCCAACTTCAGTTATCTCATCTGGGGGAAGCTTGAAAGGATCATTCCCTGTTAGGCTGAAATTGAGCAGCTGTATGGAACTACTTCCAGTTACTCTCAAAAACTGCCCGTAGTAAAATGTAAAAGTTTCTTTTGATACCATTTTAAATATTAATATAAGTTGTTTTAACTTTATCCTCAGTTAAGATAAAAGCTTTTGTCTCTGAAGAAAGAATAAATTGCCCCATTTATCTACTAAATAATGAATGCGATACGGGTCAAACTTTCACAGAACAAGCCTCATACTAGGCCATCTCAGTGATCTGAGTCATTACCCTTAGAAATAACATGTGGTTCGTAATCCTTCAGTTTACAAGTTGCTTTTAAGCTTTTTGTAACTTTTAATTTTGATATTAAAATGCAAGAATAGTACAGTGGTTCTCCCTTAGGCTGTTTAACGTTTTGTCTCATTTGTTCTGTAATTTTTAACCATTTGAAAATAGGTTACAGATCTTGTCTCTTTAAACACCTAATATTTTTAGTGTGGTTAGTACAATTACTAAAATCAGGACACTTTAGTATTGACACAGGTTTGTAGTTCAGTCTGTTCAGTTTCAAACTCTGTCTAGGATCCAAAGCAAGGATCATGTATTGTGTTCAGTTGTTGAGTGGGTCTGTGTAGTGACCTTAATTTGTCTTTCATGACTTTGCGATTGTGTATGTAATGTTTTATTTCCCAGCTGTGTTCACTGAGGACCTAAAACCTGTAGTAACTACAGCAGCAATGAGTACACCTAATACCCAGATCTCAATTTCTAAATACAGAAAGGAACCATGCTTCTTGGAGAAATGTCTGACTTCAATCCCGGGACAGAGAAAGTACAAGATGAACCTGTAACATTCTGTTGTTCTCGGGAAGAAAGGAAATCTCAAAAAAGGATGGGTACATGTCCAAAGGGCATGGGAACCACTTGAAGGGTTCTTATTAGCCAAATCTACATCAAATACATTATTCAAATAATGGTAGTAACATAACTCAGTGAATGAGAACCCAAAATTCTCATCTATATACATAAAAGTGCAGCGACCGGAATGGTGGAACGACCAGAACGACTGGTGGCTGTGCCATGCACTGCAGCAGCCAACCAGCCTGATCCCGGCCCAGATCGGCTCCCCCGCCCAGATCGGCTCCCCCACCGGCCAGCCCGAAACACCCCAATCGGGTGCGGGGCTGCCCAGCCAACTGCCTGCAGCTCCCCCCCCCCCCCCCCCCCCCGCTGGTCCAGTCCAGACCCCACCCATGCACAAGTTCGTGCACCGGGCCTCTAGTATTGATATAAAAAAATGGGGAGAAGGGAAAGCTCTTAGAATGTCAGCTAATAAAGGTAAATGTAATAATGCATCAGACAATCATTTACCTAAAAGCAAGTACAACTTTGATGAGAACATTTACATTGTCTTAAAAATATCTATACATCACATTACTTGTTGAGGGAGTTTCTTTGTTTAAAAAATTTTTTAATTTTATTGATTTTTAGAGAGGAAAGGAGAAACATCAATTTGTCCCACTTATTCATGCATTCACTGGTTGATTCTTATGTGTGCCCTGACCTGTGAACCTGAAACTGGCACATCAGGATGACACTCTAACCAACTGACCTACCCAGCCAGGGCCATAAAGGGTCTTACTTGCTTAAAAATACTTGGCCTGAACACTTCAGACATTAACATTTTTTATCCTCATTCTCAGTGGGGAAGTATGATCATCCCCATTTAAAGATTGCTATGCTTTTATGGAATATCTTGCAAGAAACGGTTAACTGTTATTCCCATTAGATAACCAAGAAAAGTGTGGGACTAAAGCTGAAATGGGTTGGTAAATTTTTCATAGCCAGGACTGAACCTTGATTTCCTTAAGTTTTCATACAGTTAAAACCATGATGTCCCCTTTTTATTTTTTATCACCATTTAAAATTCAAAGTGATATATATCACTCAGTGCTATCTGCCAGGTATTTTTCTGAGTTTTTTACAAGTATTAATTTACCTAATCCTCAGCTTCCATGAGGTAAGTCTGGACCCACTTTACATTTGAGGACACCGAAGCACAGGATTGGAGGGGGTGCTTAAGTTCTCTGGTGTCTTAAATGAATATCAAATAGGATGATGTGATGGGAGGGTTTTTATAAATAAGTCATCCACTCAAATGATTGTCAGGGTCCACATTTAGGACTAAATGCTAGATCTTGTTTTCTTGGGCTTTTTGGAGATCAGTTTGTGAAAGTCAAGCCCAAAAAGATGTACAGGTGTGTTAAGGTTCCCACGACGAGTACCATCACCAGGGCCAAATAGTACTGTTCACATTTTTAAAAAAAAAAAACATTTTTAGTGACACCGTTAAGCCAGAGCAATTATTATATTGCATTTGTCAGCCAACCTTTACTTATCACAAAGTACCTCAGCTGTGTATTGATAGCAAGAAAAAGCCAGTTTTGCTACTACAGTCTTAATAAAAATTGAAATTAGTTTTTTTTTAATCAGTTAACCATTGATGAAAATTTTTAATATGAGGTGGATTTAAGATACACTATGATATTCAGGAGTAGGATGCATTAATAAAATTTGTATTCTGCTAGATAAATTTGATCGTTTTGCTTGCAATTGTGAATATTTTATTTCCATGTTTGGAGCATTTCCATGTAACTAGGATTGTATAGGCTATTCTAATATACTGGTACTTACTGAAGGAGGCTTCTCTCCCCCCAAGTACTAAAGTTCTTTACTGTCCTGGTAATGTCATTTATGGAATGGAATGTCTGGGTAAAAAATGTAGTCTTTCTTAACATTGCCATATTAAGTCAGCAATGTTACTGATTCAAAGAAATGAAATAATTTGAGTAACCATTGGAAACAATTCCTGGGATGTCAGGCAGCCGTCCATTGGTTCTCTGCCAATGGACAGTGGCACAAGTCATAGTGGTGATAAAGTGCTACGTTAGACATTTAGGATTGGAAGAAAGGCGGAGATGAATATTTTTAGAAACTGCTTTCAGCAGTTGCTAAGTAAATATTTTTTAATTGCAAGACTGGTTTGCACTGTGCTAGCTTGCAGCTCTGTTAAGAGTGGTGTTTTAGTATAGATGTAGACAAAAACATAAATTAGTCTCTGGATTGTGTGTGTGTGTCCACCAAAAAAAAAAAATCTGAAAATACTTTGAACAATTTTTAACAGTCTTTACCCCGCGGCCCCTGTCAAATAGTGAAGAGCTGCTTCTTTATCTTGAATTTTGTGACAGCATGCATTTTTTTAGCCTATATACAAAAGTGCAAGTTCTGCACAAACAGTGATAAGGATTAATTTTACTCACAAATAGAGAGTGATTAAGGAGCATTTGCTGAGTCTCAAGTGCCAGAAACTGCTACTCCCTGGGGTATTTGCTATGTGGGATGTTTGCCAAAATGAATGCAATACTTGTGGAGCAGATGGAGACCAGAAAAGATAATCTCAGAATTGCATCTTGAAGGATGAGTATGATTTTACGAGGCCAAGTAGACTCACCTTGAAGAAACTAACCTTGGAAGAATGGTATAGCAAAACACCCACGTGAATAGTGTAATAGAGCCAAGATGAGTGATACAGGTGGTGAGTGCTAGAGGTTCACATCTATCAGATAATGAGATTGTCCTGAGTAGTATGTAAGTCAAGTTTAGAGTAAGGAAAAGTCTCAGCCAGCCATGTCTATATAAAGACAATGTCATTGGTCTACAAGGAGATCTGAATGATAATGAGGTAAATGGGGACCGAGGAGGTGGATAAAGTGAAAACAGCCTCAAATTTGTGGTGAGGACTCCTTGGGTTCAATCACATTGAAGCAAGTCTGTTGGATGCTAAGGCTGATAATCTCATATGGTCTAAATATATTCTAATGTTTTAAATGCCACTTGTCCATCTTTGATTTCTATCTTTAGCAGGAAATGTGCTATATTTATAACTGGGCATCAGGAAGGAAAATTCCAGACATTAATTTTACTCAAGTGTGCATTGTCAGGAGCCTTGATAAGATTTTGCAGCTTTCAAAGTCTCGAGATACCCAACCCTATGCCTTTTGTCTCCAGATACTATATACAGAGTGGTAACAAGCTAAGATGGATAAGCAAGAAAATAGCAATGCATGGAAAGTAAACAAAGATCATTGCATTTTGAAGCTCTGATCTATGAAATATCCTCTTCAAGGTCACAGCTGATTAGTGGCAGGGCTAGGACGGAACCCAGCTGGCGCCTTTTTGTCACTAAACTAAGCCCAGGGCAGTTATCCTTAGTTCCGGGACCAGCAGCAGCTGGGGACTTGTTAGAAATGCAAATTCTCGTGCCCTGCTCCAGACCTGCAGAATCAGCACTAAAGTGAGAAACACTGGCCAAAATGAACTGGCAAGAGACCTAAGTGTAAAGATCTATTTCAGTTTCCTCATCTATAAAAGGAATAATCACTAGGCTGTCACCATGCTGCTGGTTGAGTCTGGAGTGGTCAGAAAAACCATATACGTCAAAAGGTTTGCCCCAGACAGTGGAAGGCTGAAGCATCCCTGCCCAGTTCCACACCCTGTGACACGTTAACTCGAAGTAGCTGTGGTGGAAATGGGAAAACCCTATATAACCAGGGCTGCCCGCCCACTCCCACCCCCAGCACTCCACTGGCTCGATTACAAAGTCCCTTGTCCTGGTTTGTAACTCTCAGAACTTGAGTTAAAATTACTTTTTAAGTGATAGTTAGAATCCTTGTAAGTTGCAAACTTTAAAAAAAGTTAATTTAGGAGAAAAGTCTGGCTTACACAACCTAAGGACTTCATTTTCTATCAACTCCTCTAAATCCTGTGAAGCCTCATACTTTTTAATAACTAAGGCCTGGGGTCAGAAGTGCCCCGGGTGAGAGAGATGTAGTAGTGGAGAATTGTCACTACAAGGGCGATAAGTGGAACTAGGAGTGAGTTTTTCCAGGCTCAGTTTTGATCTGGATGTGAAGAGGTTGAACACAGAACTCTGGGGCATAGGAGGATAAAGCAGGATGAATTACTGAAGGAGGATGGGGAGTAGTTACAAAAGAGGACCTCCAGAAAGTCAGCCGGGGGTGGAGGAAGAAGCTGTATTAGTCAAGGTACTTCGTGCTAATTGCCGGCATGGACAAATTCTAGAATAGTGACTTTTATGAAAAATGCATTTCTCCTTAGATCTGGAGGCACACCAGCAATGAACTGCCTCAGCAGGAGTGATGTGTATCGCTTTTTTTTTTTTTTTCAACGACCATTGGCCAGACCTAGTAAGACCTAAAATGTATCTGCCAAGAACCCTCATCAATATAGGGAAAAGGACAAGTATTTCGGAAGTTCTAATCTTCTTGGTCACGGATTGTTTGCAAGTGCTGTTGTAGAGAAAGTTGGGTGTGTCAGGGACCTGCTGTTGGAACTGGCGGGTGTGCAGGCTAGATCCAGGAAGGCAGAGCCTGGAGTTTAACCCTGACGGCTCTCTGGCCCGGCTCCTCGCTTCTCCTCAGGGCTTGTCACACAGGAAAGCAAGCCATGCATTCCTGTTGCTAGGAAATGTGTAAACACAGCAAGAAATAACCTGCCTATTTGCTGAGGGTTTAGCCTTGCAACTTTCCCATAAATGACCAACAGCTGCTTGACGTTGGGGGGAGGTGGCGGCTATAGTTCTATTTCGGCATAAGAATTCGGAAGGAAAGCCTGTCTCCCCTGCTGGAAGAGGAGTCTTTTAGGGCAGAAGCCATAGCTTCTTTTTCCCCTTGTGTTCATAGAGCCTAGTACAAAAAGGTCACCCGTAAAGCTGCTGCTGAATATTAATGCAGACTAGAATAGTATTAGCTTGCTTTCCACACCAGTAAGCTGTTGAGTCATTGGATTTGCGGTCAATTAAAATCCTGCATTATTTCTTTTCAAGGTCTGTTGCCAGGCCACATCTATCTTGGACCTATGCAAAAAAAAATAAAATAAATACTTACATGCTGATTTTAGATTCAAAACTTTTAAATGGCTCCAACATTAATCAGCACCATCCCCAAAGCAGACCTAAACTCTCCAGATTCAGCTTCCTGAATATAGAATTGTAATCTCCCTGCTGTGAAAGGAATTTGTCAGTGCCTGATCCTGGGCATGTGTATGTATATGTTGTGTTTAAGTTTTCAAAGGGTCAGTGTGTTGCAGGCCTAACCTGACAACTTCCATTCTCTCCTCCAAACTAAGCTGCCTATCCTCGCGTTGCTGCGGTGGTCTGGAACCGAAGCCGCAATATCTCCTGTGTATGCTATAGACGCCAAAAATCACTTAGAGCGCTTTGATCCAAAATCAGTGAGCAACTCCATTAGATCTTTCTTCAGTGCTGTGCCAGGACCTCTTTTCTCTAAGGCTGCTTCCCTGAAGGAGCTTCTAGAACAAGGTGGAGCAGTTTTACAATACGCCCACTGGCTGGAGGCCCCGGAGAGGGGCCCGGCTGCCTCGGCCCTCAGGGTCCTAACCCTCCTGGGGTCCCTGAGACTCTTCTTCCGGTTCTGTCCTCACTCCTTTCGCTTTCCAGGTTTAAATCTCTGGATCTGGTGTTAGAAACTCTCTTGAGCTGAAAACCAGGATTGTTTTCTGCCTCCCACTCAAACCACCTCTCTCCGAGTTGACTCTGCGAGACAAAGACTCACCCTGTGTAATTAGCAAATCAAAGCAGCCATCTGAAATGATGGTGTGGCTCTCAAAAACAGCATCCACAAAGAGATGGCCTCTGAGAGCTCACCTACCACATTCACCTCCTGAAAGCTTTCGCTGTCAGCTTTTTGAGCCATTTACAATCAGCTCTGACACAGCATAGGGAATTAGCTGGCTCTACCCCATTCACTAGACCCGTGGTCGCCAAACTGCGGCTCGAAAGCCACATGCGGCTCTTTGGCCCCTTGAGTGTGGCTCTTCCACAAAATACCACGGCCTGAGCGAGTCTGTTTTGAAGAAGTGGCGTTAGAAGAAGTTTAACTTTAAAAAATTTGGCTCTCAAAAGAAATTTCAATCGTCGTACTGTTGATATTTGGCTCTGTTGACGAATGAGTTTGCTGACCACTGCACTAGACCACTCTAGAGAATTGTGGTGCTGGCCCCAACTCACCCCCGTTAGCATTTTCGTTCAGGGCATTAACTTGGCTTTTGTATCTGAACCTGGATTCTTGCCTCTTTCTGACCACATTCATTATCTCGGGTTTCACCAGGACTCACTCTCCTTGGCTGGCTCCCATTTCTAATAAAGATGAAGTCATAACATCAAAGCTGTGTGTGTACATCAGTAACTTCCTCTTGCATTAACCTTTGATCTGAAACAAAAGCAGAATCCTCTGAGCTTCTGGAAGGCAGCTTGATTGAGACCTTGGAAATATTAGTGGAGACAGAAGATGAGGTTTGCTAGACTTCACTCTGTTCCCGACCGTAACCCAGGTTAGCTGCCTCTCCACCAGAGACTCAGGTGTTGCATCTGAACAATTAGATACACAATTTTGCTCTGTGTTATCCTCCTACCTGGGATCAAGGGGAAGGTGAAAGCTTTGCTATGTTCAGAACAGTGCCAAGCACACAGGGAGCTGTTGACTGTTAGCTGCCAGTATTAATATCCAAGGGGAAGGCGCTGCCCAGAATTTGAGGCCTGGTTCACTAGGAAATCTTTCTCATGATCTTGGGGAACATAGTAGATTAGGTGGATTTTGATGGATTGAAATGTTAAGTTTATCATCGTCCAAGTTTATTATCAGTTGGAATAGCAAGGGCCACATGGCTGAGGTCTGAGCTGGTAGGGAAAGTGGGCAGGCCAACTGCTTTGCCAGCTGGACCCACCCAGCTGGTTTCCCCAGCTCTTGGGGCGGCTGGGGTGGTGTCCTGCTGTGGATGAGTCATGGGTGCTGCATGCCTGGGCAGCAGTTAGCCTTACCTGCCTCGTGGAGAAAAGGCTGGGGCCACCTGGAAAAGCCAGTCCAGCCCGGGGTGGCTGCCCGGGGAAGAGCCTGCTCTCAGCCCTGAGATGGGCAATGGGGAATGCTCCCAGTGGCACTGGGGAAAGAGCATGTACTAGACAACCATGGGCCACACCCCGAGGCCGAGGAGGCGCCGGCCTCGCCTCGGACAACTCAGGTCTATTGGAGCAAAGAGACCCACCTGCAGACAGGAGCTGGGAGAAGCTTGTGTGTGGTCAAGATCTCAGCACTGGAGTCTCTGGTGGCGGGGAGGGAAGTCTGGGCGTGGCTTCCAGCCCCCCACACACTAGCTGTTTGACTTTAGGCAAATCACTCAACTTCTCAGCTCTATAGGAGGGGATGACACTTACCCCATGAAATTTTTATGATAATTTAATAATGTTTTGTAAAACAGGTCAATATAAAGGACTTTGCAAATGTCTCGCTGGTGGAGTTGAGGGCTTTCCAGGAAGAGCCAAAGCAAGGGCTGAGGGTGGAAAGGGATGTCCTCTGAGGGTTGAGGAGGCCAAGGAGAGTTCTGAAGAGCTGAGTGCAGGTGGGGAAGGGGAAAGATGGGGCGGTGCCTCAACTGGGGGGCTCACGAAGACCAGATGATAGAAACAGGCTTTTACATCGTAGACCACCAGGAGCCTGTCAGTGTGTCTGCAAGGGGTTAGGAGTGACTTCAGGGCTCTGGAAGGCAGGGCTCTACTGTGTCTTCAAATATAAGGCTTGGCCTGTTTCCTTGGGGAGTTGACATGGACCATGAGGACAAGGCAAAACATCAGCCTACCCTGGACACACCCACAGCAGGTAACAGCCTCACCCTTCACCCTTCAGGAAAGATGCCAGTGGGTGACCCTAGGCTCGGCTCTAGGACACACCTGGACCGAGTTCCTTTAGGCCCAGATCCCAGGGTAGAGACCAGGGGTGCAGTGGGCTCTCTGGATACGGTTGTAAAATGAAAGAAAAAGTCCCTGGAGACTCTGGCCAGGCCCTATATTTTGCAGGAGGGAGAAGAGCCCAGAATGGGAGCTTGGTTACCAGACTAAGGGGATCTCTGTTCACCTGGGTGCATCAAAGCCCAATCATACTCAAACAGGAGTTTGTAGCTAAGAAAATAGTTTATTAGTTGAGAAAATGGTGCCAAGCCTGGAGTCACAGGTAAGCCAGTCTAAAAGACCTGGTTCCCTGATGGCTTCCAGAGGATGAGTTACATAGGGCAGTGGTCAGCAAACTGCGGCTCGAAAGCCACATGCGGCTCTTTGGCCCCTTGAGATTTTAGCAAAGGCCAGCTTAGGAGGATCCTAATTAAGTTAATAACAATGTACCTACCTATATAGTTTAAGTTTTAAAAATTTGGCTCTCAAAAGAAATTTCAATCGTTGTACTGTTGATATTTGGCTCTGTTGACTAATGAGTTTGCCGACCACTGACATAGGGGAAAAGACCATTAAACCGTTAAAGGAGTTGGGGTCATGGGCTCTACTGATTGGCTGGGGCTGTTGGAGATGGTGAACCGGCACCAAGTGTCTGACCAGTGGGGTCAGACCAAAACTGGGTTCAGCAACCTTGTTTATTGGGTTCTGGCTAGAAAAGAATTCAGAGCCAAGACTCAAACTGTCAAAGAACATTTATTTGGTAAATCATAGCGGTAGAAAAATAATTCCTAAAAGAAATGGACATAGGAAACAAGTTATAGAGGTAAAGGAGGGGCCCCTGGAGCTTGGGAGTGAGGGGGCTAATGGTAAGTGCCTGGGGCGGGAAGGGGAGAGGGGAAGGGAGAAGGAAAAGGCTTGAGCAAGAGAGCGTGTTCCCTGCAGGGAGAGCACACCTGGTCCTCCCCTAAGGGTTTTAAGGGTGGAGAGTTTAGGGGAGGTCCCGGGGGAAGATCTCAATAGAATATTCAGCAGTTTTCCAGGTGTGTCCTTTCAGGGTTGTGGTCTCCACTGATGGATTGGCCGGCACCAGGGCAGGGGGTCTTGATTCAATGCAGCTGGTCCTGAGTCTGATTTTGAGTATCTGGGCCTGGAGCTGAAATTCAACTGAGGCCTAGATGTTCTCTCTAGGGAGGAAATGTCAGAGGGTCCAAACCCCACAACCAGGGACATGCTAGGGGAGGGAGAGTCACCCTGGGGGTGAGGTTCCACCTACAATTGATTGTCCATTGCTAGACACTTGGGGCTTTCCACCCTGGTGACCTCTGTACCTGGCCCATCATCCTAGCTCTGCTCATGTCTAACTGCCTCCCCAGGGCCAGAGTAGGGAGCAGTAGGTCAGGTCTCACGTCAGCCAGGGAAGTGTTCTGTCTGGTTTCATGAGGGTGTGGTCCGAAGGATTGTTCCACTTTCATGGGCCTTGGGCTGAAACACGACTGAAGTCAAGAAGTTATCGTTAGCTTGACCACAGCTCTGTTTCTGTGGTCAACAGACCCGAGGCTTTGTTCTTAAGATAGTTTGATGCTGACCTGACTCTGATGTCCTAGGGTTTAATGATTAAGGAAGGGAGTGGATGGACAGAAAGGAGGAAGGGTCACGTTAAAGAGATGGAATTTCTGCTCAGTCACAGCTTGATGTCCACAAGCCACAGGGCAGGCAGGCAGGCGGTGGGAGAGCCAGGCCTGCAGATGCAGGGGTCCTCCCTTCAATCCAGACTTCCCTGTGAAAGAACACCTCCCGGCCCTTGGAGAAAGAGCCTGGCTATAGGAGGGATCCCTTTGTCCCGCCCCCACAGGGCTCTCTGCACCTTTCCCACCTGGAGGAGGAGAGGTGAGGTCAGCAGTTCCCGAAGCAGGGGGAGGGGGCCCTGCCTGAGGTGATGTCAGTCTCCATCTCACCTCTGCTGCTCTAGCTCCAGCCAGGAGCCTTGTCAAGCAGCCTCTGCCTCCTTGGAAAGCCTCCAGGAGAATCACAAGGAAGCAGTCCATGCCTGCATTTTGCGTTTTCCAAAGGCCTTCGCACACCCTGTCCAGAGAGGCTCGGGGCTGCTCCTCCCCCTCTTCTAGCCTGTCCTGTTGGCCTCCACAGGGGACAGCAAGGCCCCTTCCTCTTCTCTCAGTGCCTAGAGGTCAAGGCCCCCCTGGAGAAGCACAGGTGGGAGAGCAGAGACGCAGTGCAGCGAGGGAGCCCAGAACTGGCCCCGGGCTTCCTGGCCTTGCTACAGTCTCCTTCCAGGGTGGCAGCCGGCAGCAGTCTCCCTTTACAAATACTCAGCCAGATCAGCTCAGCCCTCCATCCAAAACCCCACCTCAGTCTGGTAGAGCCCAAGTCTGAACACCCTACACTCTCTCTCGCCCTCTGTCACTTCCCAAACCTCAATCTATGGCTCTCCCTCAATCACCCTCCAGCCGCCCTGACCCCTCACTGCTTCCCCCTGGCCAGAGACATGCCCACCTGTCTCAGGGATTTGCACTAGCAGCCGACCTGGAGCACACCTCCAGGATCTTTGCTGAAATGTTACCTTCTCAGGGTCTTCTCTGACCACCCTATTTGAAGATGCAACCTGCCCTTCACTCCTCACCCCTTTCCCTGTTTTTCTTCAACAAGCATAATGTATACTTACTATTTTAAAGTAACAATAATCTCAATCTTGGTTTAGGAGGACAGCAACACGAGATGTTTTTGTCAGATTATTTTATGCTGTATCCCCAGGATGCAGCATGGTGCCTGGCACGTAGCAAGCCCTCTACAAAAGCCTGTTGAACACTGAAAAGATAAACGAGGAAATGCATAAATGAATTTTAAAAGTTTTTAAAATCAATTTTAGAGAGAGAGGAAAAAACATCGATTTGTTGTTTCACTTACTTATGCATTCACTGGCCAATTCTTGTATGTGCCTATGGGAACCCTAATCAGAGTATCCCGGATGATCAAGGCCAATTTGCCATAGGCATGCATGCAGGTGAGGACACAGCAGTATTATTAGGTGAAAGGCCCCATTTGCCCTATGCATGTGCGAGGGCAATGACTCCGTAGTAGTATATGTACTGCTCACGCGCACCCTTATGTAACCTGTTTATGTTACCGTACCTCGAGCATCACGAGCTGGCACAAGGCCTCTTCTGTTTGAGTGTGTATCACTAATACTGGTACAAGGCCTCTTCCGCTTGAGCGTGTATATAAGTTGCTACTGACCAGCCAGCTGGGCTGGGCTGCTTTGTGGGGCTGCTTTGAAGAACTACTTTGTCTGATGGCTCCTGTAGAAGCAATGGCTACTTGGTCTACAGTAAAGTCTCTTCTGTATGTGCCTACGACGTCTCATGTCTTCGTCTAATACCTTGCGTCTGAGGAGCTGTGCTCCTACAGTGCCCTGACCCGGGATCAAACCTCCAACCTTGGCATATGGGGACGACACTCTAACCATTGCCCTATACCTGGCCAGGACCACACTTTTGCTATTGGAAGGGAGCTTAGTTTATCCCTTTGTTCCCAATCACCACTCTTTATTGAATCTTCTCTGGTTTCTTTTTTTTTATTATTATTTAATCAAGGTACAAACTAGATGCAATAGAAGCTCAAATCTGGAGCATGCAGCTTGATGACCTTTCCCACGTATGTCCACCTGGGTCAAGACGTGAACAGTTTCTATCACGCAGGAGGCTTCCTCAAAGGCAACTACTCTCCTGATGTTGTCACCTCAGGACTGGCTTTGTCCCCGTTAGAACTTCACTTAAATGGAATCACATGGGATGTGCGTTTGCGTCTGGAGTCTTTTGCCCAGCATTGTGTCTGCAAGGCTTCCCCACATTGTCCTGTGTCACAGGAATTGGTATGTGTGTGTGTGTGTGTGTATATATATATATACTGGTGTGTGTGTGTGTGTATATATATATATATATACTGGTGTGTGTGTGTGTGTGTGTGTATATATATATATATATATATATATATATATATATATATATATTCCTCTCCACATCTTAAGGCCTAACAGGGACACAGGAGCCTCCACACTCAGCCCTCTGGGCTCTGGCTTTTCCTGGATGAATGGGCTGGAGAAATTCAGTTGCTTTGCTCCAGCCTTGGGGACCTCCTCACAGCCCAGCATCAAAGCCAAACCAGCATCGTGGAATCAGGCTTGCGTTCAAATTGCTCATCTGCCACTTCTTGGCAAGGTGACCTTGGGCAAGCCACTAACCCTTCATTTCCTTCCTTCATCTGGAAAATACACATATAATTATACGATGACTGTGTGGCATTGCTGTGAAGATTAAAGAACACGATCCATGAGTCTGGTACTCAGGAATAGTAGATGCTTGCTAAGTGCTAGTTATTTTTATTATGGCTTAGACCACCAGACACTCCCCCATAGTTGTCTTTTTTTTGGATCTTTGCCAATCCACAGCTATTTGATGGCTGTCTCCCCTCACCCCTACCGCTGCCTGCTCAGGTCTTAATTCCCCCAACTTTTAAAACATTTTTATAAATGGGCACAGAAAGCAACCGGAATCCGGAAGAAATACAAGGAAGCACACATATATAGGGGCCTTTTACAAGCACCATAAGGAAACCATTGTATCCTCCTTGGAGAGGATTCATTATCAGATCTTTCATTCAGGACTTTGAACTTGAGCTTCACAAAGTGCTGAGTAAAGAAGTAGCTTAAAAGCAGAAGGCAGGCACCAATTTGAGACTCAACCTGCTCTTGCAGATGGAGAAGTCTGAGCCACTCACGCCCACTTACAATGGTCTGGTGCCTCCCAGCCAGAAAGCTGCTGTCCCTACCCACGCAGCCACACACCAAGCTCAGGCCCACGGAGGGGGCCTGGGTACATTATGGGGATCCCAACGTCACCTCATGACTCAGCCTGACCACAGTGATGTGGCACCACGGTGGCTGTGTCAAGGGGTGCCTTGGGAGCACTTACCCCGCCCCCCACCAGCGATGACCATCACCTCCCCTACAAACCATTACAAAGGACTGATAACAACAGCAAGAGTATTTGATGTGGGTGGATCATTGACAGTTTCAGAGCCACACATTAAGTGTCTTCAGAACCATTTCTGTCTTTGTGGATTCGTACGTGAGATTTCAGAACTGTCAGTGAGCATGCTAACTCCCTGTCACCCTTAAGTTCATCCTGACAGTGAAATTCTGGAGCCACCACCGGCCACATTCCAGGGATACAGTCACTCTGTCCTTGTGGCAGTCACCTCGCCCCATAGGACACGCTGGCAGCCACTGCAGTGAAATAACACTGATAACAAAGAACATTTGTTGAGTGATTACTTCATGTATTAGCTCTTTTAATCCAGTCAACATGTCTGCCTGGCTGGGTCGCTCAGCTGGTTAGAGCATCGTCTAGATGCATCAAGATTGCGGGTTGGATTTCCAGTCATGGCACGTACAAGAAGCAACCAATGAATGAATAAATAAGTGGAACAACAAATCGATGTTTTTTTCTCTCTCTCCCCTTTTCTCTCTCAAATCAATAAGATTTTTTAAAAATTCAACATTTCTGGACGTGGTGTTATGGGTTGAATTGTGTGTCCCCCAAAAAGACATTGCAGCCCTAACCCTCATTTCCGGTGACTATGATGGTCTTTGGAAATAGGGTCTTTACCAATGATCAAGTTAAGATGAGGTTATTAAGGTGGGCCCCAATCCAACGACTGGAGGGTGTTTTTATAAAAAGGACACACACACACGGGGAGAGGGCCACGTGATGATGAAGAGAGAAATTGGGTGATTCGTCTAAAAACCAAGGAACGCCAAAGGTTGCCAGCAAAGCCCCAGAAGCTATGGGAGAGGCCTAGAACACCTTGTCCCTCACAGCCCTCAGAAGGACCCCCCCACCCCCTGCCACACCTTGATATTTGACTTCTACCCTCCAGAACTAGGAGGCAATCAGTTTCTGTTGTTTAAGCCTCCCCCCACCCTGTTGGTGGTCCTTTGTTGTAATAGCCCTAGCAAGCTATTACAGGTGGGGACTATTTTTATCCACATGTTACAGGTGAAGAAACTGGCTTGACTCTGACTCTGCCAGGGCCTTAGAGAGACAGCTGGGATGATGGAGGAGCTGAGGTGGGCCCAGGAGAGTTCTGTGGGGGCTGTGTGCTCCTGCCCCTCCCCTGCTATGGGCTACACTCCCACAGCAGCAGGGAGATCGGGGCCCGGGCCCAGGCCCAGGCCCAGACCCAGACCTATGTCTTCTCTGCTTCCCCTCATCCTGTTAATAAAGGCCACAAGAAGGAAGGGCCGAGCCAGTGGTTGAGGAAGGAGCTGCAGACACAGCCAAAGGCTGTTGTATTGGATGAATGCAGTGTGCATTATCTTGTCTAATATTTAAGAGTGGGATGCGGTTGAGACTGCGAGATTGTGGCGCAATAGGGGGCCTACCAGGTTCTGAGCTGAGCTCTTTGAGACAACATCTCGGGTTTCTCTCTGTTTCTCCTGGGTTCTCAGGTGTATTCTACGTGTTAGTCCCCTGTCTGCTTTTGACAGTGGGTACATCTCTGAGTCTCTTTGTCTAGGCCCTTTCCTGCAGGTGTTCTTTGAACTCAAATCCTGAATTTTGTTATAATCAAATACTTGTTGAGTTTTGTTTAATGCATTGTTCCCTGCCTCAGGGTCACAAAGATGTTCCCCCCCCCCCTCCATTTATTTCTCCAACTGTACAGCTTTGCCTCTTCCGTGGAGATGAACCCCTCTGGAGTCCACCTTTGTGTGGGGTTAGGTCGGGGCCCTCAGGTAGCACATGAGTCATCCCAGCTCCTAAATGCTCTGGTTTCTAACAAGCTAAGCCCCGAGCTCCTCATTCAGGAGCCTTTTAACCATGGCCATTTCCTTATACCTGGCCCCCTTCCCTCATTTCTGTTATCTATCTCCTTCCACAGGTGGGTGAATTATTTTTTAACACCTATGTAGTCTATCTGTCAAAATAAGTCCAACAATTTGAGGAAGCCCTGCACATTCTGTCCTGCTCTTGATGCACAGATGACGTGAATGTATTAAGGCAGTGGTCGGCAAACTCATTAGTCAACAGAGCCAAATATCAACAGTACAACGATTGAAATTTCTTTTGAGAGCCGAAAACCGACTTCTGCGCATGGGCCACGAAGTTTCAATCGCACTGCACGTGCGCGCCCGCACGTGGTATTTTGTGGAAGGAAGAGCCACACTCAAGGGGCCAAAGAGCCGCATGTGGCTCGCGAGCCGCCGTTTGCTGACCACTGTATTAAGGCACTGAGAAGTCCTTTGATTTCCCAATGCACAATGGTCCCCCTTTGATATACTGGGTGCCTCTGCAGACAGACACGCTGGTCCCTGTGCCTTTGGGGTGGCCCCCACCAGGGTGATGTTTTAGTGCCTTCTCCAAGCCCAGGGCAGGTCTCAGTGAGCTGGCTGAGGAGCACCTCTGAGCTGTGGGGAAAGCTGCCTGTTTGAATCACTGAAGAGACAGAGACAAAAGGAGTTCAGGTGATGAACTTCAAACCCAGAGCCAGTGAGTCAGCATCTCACCCCCAGCGTCGCTCTTGGCTTGGGCCAACCCTCACAAGCCTGGCGCATGCCAATATCCTCAAAGTTAGGCGCCCTTAGAACCTCCCCTAGGATCACTGACCCCTCCCGGCCTGCGCATTCTGCTTAGAGCGAAGCGCTGACTCAGGCTCGGGCCACAGCAGAGCCTTTGGGCAACTCCAGAGACTGTCCCGTCCTGTCTCCTTCTTTCCTGTCATCTGGAATCTCTTGGCGACTGCTTCCTGGAGTCTATCTGATTCTGCGCTCAGCTCAGTAAACGGGGTGGAGTGCGAGTGCTAGGATGGATTGGTAATGCCTGCCATGGCTACAGAGTAAGAGGTGGTGGGTTTGCACCAAAATCACATCCTGACTCTAATCTATGGGGCAGTTCAGAGGCCCTTCCTGGGGCTGAGGGGAGCCACGGGCGGGAACTGGGCTCTGCAGTTTGTAAGGAGAGCTGAGGCGTGAAGGAGACCGTTGGCAGCACTTGTCCAAGCCCGCCTCAGCCTGCCCGCCACGCCCACAGCCTCCTCCGAAGCAGTCCTGTGTGCCAGGTGACCCCACCTCCCTGGTTGCAGCCCATTGGACGGAGGGTGAGGACCCAATCTATAGGCAGATTCACCAGCCTGTAGGGTGGCCTGCTGGGAAAATTAACTTCCCCAAGTAGACCCTCTTGGGAAACACAAATTCAAGACAGAGAGTAGGACAGTTGACCACAAAAAACAGAAGCTGCACGATCGACAAAGAGAAGTGGAGAGAGAGAGAGAGGTTAAGGATACACCCAGGAGTGACAACCCTCAATTCCTCAATTCCTGACACACCAGTCCCCTGGGAGTCCCCTGGGGCAGGGTGTGGAAGGGCAAAAGCTATGCCTGCTGATTTATCAGTGAGGTCCCCAGAGCCCCCTGGACCTGTTCCTGCACTGAAGGCTGAGGGTTGGGGGCTGAGCCCACCTTCCAGGCCTGCTCCAGTCCCAGTCTCCAGCTGTGGATGTCACGGTGGGCTCCTGAGGACATGTCACGAGATCACAGAGTCGGGGTGACTAAAAGGACAGCCAACTCCAGGTAGAACTTGTTTCCTGGGCCATTTGGGTGGATGGAGTATGGCATCCTCCCTGTGACACCTGCCCTCAGTTGGGGGCCTAGTAACAGATTTCAGTTGGGGGCAGGGATGGGGCTTTAAGACGACATGTGTGAGTTTGTTGTGGGCTGCAGTCTGGTTTTAGCCTTTCATTACTTATCTAAGCACTTAGAATGGGGCCTGGCACATAGAATAGAACAGTTGATCGAAAAAATAGAAGCTGTTCGGTGGACAAAGAGCAGCGGAGACAGAGGAATCCAGGCTTGTGTCAGGAGCTGAAGGAACCAAGTGGATTTGGCCCCTGCCCTCATGGAGCTGGGAGTTGTTCATAGAAACAACAGACCCAAATGGAATCCCTTTTGCTAAGCACCACCAAGACGGAACGCTTAACTTCATTACACTTTCAACCTCTCCCAGGAGTGGCATTTTAAACCCATTAGTCTGGAATGTCCTAGTCAGCACTGGTGAGCTAATCTGTCTGTGAGAACCCCCCGCCTGCCCCTCGGGGAAGGTGACTTGGCCTGAAATAATCCACTCTTTTCCTTGTTTTGGCCCACCCCCTTTCTGCCTGTAAAAACCTTCCATTTTGTACAACCCCTGAAGTGCCCTTCTACTTGCTAAATAGTGTGCTGCCAGATTCACAAATCATTTTATCAAGCCAGTCAGAGCTTCAAATGTACCTGGTGGAACTGAGCCTAGAATTCAGCGGCGGCTGAGGGCCCCTGCCCACCTTTGTCTTCCACGCGGTGGGAAACCGGTCTTTTCCGGGCCTGGTCTCAGCCAGCCTCGGTGAGACTGACGCCCACACGTCTAGTCTTGCATCAACCCTCCTGCCCGGCCTGGATTGCTAAGTGCGTGCCGGGCAGGTGTGGCGGCTACGGCAGACTCTGTGCCCACGG
The DNA here is from genome assembly GCF_951640355.1 of Cnephaeus nilssonii. Classification (NCBI taxonomy): domain Eukaryota; kingdom Metazoa; phylum Chordata; class Mammalia; order Chiroptera; family Vespertilionidae; genus Cnephaeus; species Cnephaeus nilssonii. The sequence continues at coordinate 87,776,655 of NC_137076.1, read as the reverse complement.
GGAGGGAGGCACCCTGGGCTGTGAGTGGGGAAGGCCACCGCTCAGGAGGGCAAAGGGATGGAGGAGGGGGGCAGGCCAGAAACTAACACACCAGGCGCAGTTGTGGGGCCGCCTTCTATTGAGTGGCCACTGTGTGGCCGACACAGGCTTGAAGGCATCTCTGTATTTGTTTCCGAGCTGGGTGCTTAACACAACAGTATTTATCCTCGCACAACTCCTGAGGCCAAAAGCTCAAAATCAAGATGTCAGCTGGGCCATGCCCCTTCCAAAGGCCACGGGGAGAACTCTTCCTCGGCTCGCCCAGCCCCGGGTGGCTCCCAGAATTCCTTGGCTTGTGGCAGCGCGTCTCCCGCCTCTGCCTCCGTTGTCCATAGCCCTCTCTCTGTGGGTGTCTGTGTTTTGTCTCAGTGCCCAAATTTCCCATAAAGACACCAGTCAGGGGCCTCCCCTAATCCAGTATGACCCCATCTTAACTGCTCTCGTGTGCCAAGACTTTATTCCCTTCACTCATGTTCCCTTCTTGGTGAACATGAATTTTGGGGGCTACGCTAGTCAACCCAGTACAATCCCTTCGCCATCATCGGTCAGAGTGTATCGGGTGCTGTTTCCCTCATTTTACAGATGGCGCTGGAGGAGGGACCAGAGCCACACTCCGGAGGAAGAAGGAAGCACAATAGGACATCCTTCTCTGGGCAGGGACGGGGCTGCTTATCAGCTGGGGCCTGGACTTCAGCCTCCCGGCCTCTGCTCCTTTCTCCCTGCCCCTCTCCAGCCCCTCCCAGCAGCAGGCAGGAAGCAGCTTAGCCTCCTGCCCTGCTGAGTCTGTTCTGTGCTGACCTGGCAGGAATAATCCAGCAGCAGCAGCAGCAGGAACTCGGGAGGAAAACCAGTGGCTGGAACAAGCTGGAAAGAATGTTTATCTGGGGCCCACAGAGGGGAGAGGGCCACAGAGGCCCACTTATCTCCTCTGAGAGGTGTGTGTGTGTGTGTGTGTGTGTGTGTGTGTGGTGGCCAGAGGCTTGGAGGGGTGGGGCCCAGCCCTGTTGCCTGCCCTCAGGCCCTGCCCAAGCTTGAGAGCTGCTGATTCAGATCGTAGGACAGGCTGGGCCCTTAGAGACATCTCAGCCCAGGGGTATCAAGTAAGTGTGGCTCTACCACCAGATTCCCTTCCTCTGAATCCTCCTTAGCACCGTGCCCCGCGCAGCTACCACCCATCACTTGCAGCTGACACACGAGTTAAACTCTGCCCTGTGGTTCTAACTCCAGACTCAGGAGTCTGAGCCTCCACAATGTCTCCCCGAGGGCTGAGCACTCCCTCGGGTTCTTTGGCTGAAGAGAGAGGCCGGCCTGCGCGAGTCTCCCGACCCAGATCCTAGGCGCTTTTCCATGACTCTCAAACTTCTTACTCAGGGTGACAACCAAGCCTTCCCGTCTCTCCACTCCCCGTGAGTCATTCCTGGCTGCTGCCAAGAGGCCGGTTTCACAGCTGCTGCGCTTGCAGCCCTGGCTGGCATGGCTGTGGTGGGACCCACCCTGCCCCCAGGCCAGCTGCTCTGTGTGCTGGGAAAGCTCAGAATGGTTTTGATGTACAGGTAGGAGTTTGCCTGGTCCAGAGAGTTCAAAGAGGGAATTCTGGGTGGAAGAATCAGCATATGCAGAGGGCCAGACAGAGCTGAGGGGAGAAAGGAGTGGGTGGGGGAGGGGGGCTGCAGAGGCTGGGAGATGGCAGGGACACGTGGAGTCATTGTCCCCAAGACCTGGGTTCTGGTCTTGCTGTGGCACCTGGGGCAAGTCCTTGCTCTTCCGGGCCTTGGTGAGTCCATCTCTTTCTCTCTCTCTCTCTGTGTGTGTGTGTGTGTGTGTGTGTGTGTGTGTGTAGTGGCCAGAGGCTTGGAGGGGTGGGGCCCAGCCCTGTTGCCTGCCCTTAGGCCCTGCCCAAGCTTGAGAGCTGTTCCGGCCTTGTCCCGGGTTCCCAGTGCCCTCTTCCTCCCTGACCGGCCAGTGCAGGTACCACATGCTGATCCTTAGAGCAGCCCAGCCGGGCTGGGTCCTAGCCCAGCTGTCCCTGGGCCTCTGCACAGGTCTGGTGGGGAGGGAGACACTATGTCCTCAGGAGGCAGCCTGGCACAGGGCACCAGCCACCATATACCACCCTGACCCCGAGGGAGTCATGCACCCTCTCGGGGCCCTCCCCTCCGCAGCTCAACAGCTAGTGGAGTGTCTGGAGCGGGGGATGCCTGCACAGCCCAGGAATGTGTTTACTTCCCCCTGTGCAGGGAGGAAACCCAGCAAGGCCCTTCTGGATTCCTTCCCGGCCAGGCCAGCAGGCCTCTCCACCTCCTCCCCGGCCGGCCACATTGTTCTAGGCAGCCCCTCCTCCCAGCTACATCTGGGGGCTGTCCTGTCTCACTTTATAAACCTCACCCAGTTAGGACCGCCCGTGGCCTGGGACGGGGACCTGCTCTCCCCCAGCTCTGTGTCTACCCCTGTGGGACCCTGACAAGTCCCTTGCCCTCTCTGACCTCCGTTTCCCCTTTCTCTTATGCAGGGATGGGATGAGGTGAGCTCTGAGGGACCCTTCAGTCCTGGGAGTCAAGGGTCTGTGACATCGTCCAGGAAGGCAAGGTGATCTAAAGGTTTTGAGCACGGCTGTCATTCATTCACCAACGTGTGAGCCCCTGCATGTGCTGGGCTCTGGTCCAGGTGCTGCCCATGGAGCAGCAAACAAGGCAGATGCAATCCCGGCTCGGTGAGGGGGATGGGCGTGGAGTACACGCCTCATTATAAGCTGTGGGGGATGCGAAGGAGAACACTCATCACAAAGGAACTATCAGAGAGGGAAGAGATGAGGGGTCAGGGGAGGGCTCTCCCAGGAGGTGACATTTAAGCTGAGATGTGGAGGAGGAAATGGGTGTGTGTGTTGAGAAAAGGGGCAGGGAAGAACATTCCAGGGTGCGGGGTACACATGGGGTCTGGTGGGGAGACTTTATTAGAGCCCTTGGGGACTTCGAAAGGGCCCTTAACCTCCCTAAGGCTCGTTGTCTTTATTTGCAAAGTAGCAATAATATCTAACTTGCGAGATACTCATGAGGATTTAATGACATTGCTCCCCCTGCTTATCTGGGGCCTTACCCAGCATCAGCACCCGAGAAATGGCAGAAAGTACCTCATTATGCTCTGCGCATATATGATGCATATCTGTTGGTCTCGTTATATTTTATAATCCACTTGCCTTTGTTTTTCTTTATTCTTCTCCTATCTTTAACTTGCACCATCATGTTGCATTTTTATATATTTTATATATATATATATTTTTTAAAATATATTTTATTGATTTTTTACAGAGAGGAAGGGAGAGGGATAGAGAGCTAGAAACATCGATGAGAGAGAAACATCGACCAGCTGCCTCCTGCACACCCCCCACCGGGGATGTGCCCGCAACCAATGTACATGCCCTTGACCGGAATCGAACCCGGGACCTTTCAGTCCGCAGGCCGCCGCTCTATCCACTGAGCCAAACCGGTTTCAGCTCATGTTGCATTTTATGTATTCCTTTCCATTTCTGTAAAGGGGATATTATTTCTATTATTATTCCTATTATGAAAGTGCTTTATGGTGTGTAAGCTGCTATGCAAATGTGAGGAAGTCTTATCACATATTCCAAGCGTCTCAAGCTGCATTGACATATAATTATTGCATCACAGAATCCAAAGCTCCTTGTATCCTGAAGCCTCACTCACACGTTGGGGAGCTGTGGACATCGGGGTGCCCTAACACCCCAGGCAGAGTTAGACATGTTGGCAGGGAGTAAGTCCTGGGGAGAGAGGTCTCCAAGGGCCGGAGGGCCGTGGGATGGTCACAGAGCAGTGCTGCTGGGCCTGGGGCTCTGAACTCAGACGGCTGGGTGCCCAGGTCCGAAGGCCTGGGCCCGGAGAAACGAGGTTATGCTTTTAACGCTTCTACCTCCTAGTTCATCGCGTCCATTATCCTGTTTTATTTGAAATTTAATCTTCTAAACATCATCTCAGATCCCCTTGGGGAGCGGGTGGGTGGCAGTGGGTCACAGATGCCCGAGGGACCAGAGCTGACAGCCTCCATCTGGCTCCACCCGCTCACCTCCAGGGAGGTCCCCACATGTGTGAATGTGTGAGGGTGCGAGTGTCTGAGTGTACAATAGTGTGAGTGGCTGGCAGATGTAAGAGTTGCGTGTGTGAGTACTTGTGTGAGCTGTGTGGGAAATGGGTGTGCGTCAGCCCTAGCCGGTTTGCCTCAGTGGATAGAGTGCCAGCCTGCAGCCTGGTCCCAGGTTCTATTCCCGTCAAGGGCACGTGCCCAGGTTGCTGGCTCAATCCCCAGTAGGAGGCGTGCAGGGAGCAGCCAATCAATGATTCTCTCTCATCATTGATGTTTCTAGCTCTCTCCGATAAAGCCATGGCTGAGCAAGGCTTCCCCTCTGAAATCAATAAAAATATATTTTAAAAAAAGAAAATGGCTGTGCATCAGCATGAGTTTGAGAATATGAATGTGTATGGGCTGTGTGTGTACACGAGTGTGAGTGTGTGTGTGGTGTGAAAATGGGTGTGTGCATTCAGGTGTATGGCTGTATTTGTGTGAAAGTGTAAGAGTAGGTCATGGAATGTGTGTGTTAGTATATGAATGTGCTGGTACATATATGTGTCTGAGTGTGTGAGCAGGGCATGATTTGTGTGAAAATGGGTGTTAGTGTGTCTGGGTGTGTGTGTGGGTCTGTCCTCCCCACAGCACCAGCATGATCTGTAGAAAACACACAGGGATCACGTCAAGACCTAGTCAAAGACCCTACAGGGAGCCCACTGCTCCTACACGTGACACGTGACCCTGCGCCATGGATGGTCCGCGCTGGTCACAGCTGCTCCTTCTCTCCTCGCCCTTGGACCGCCCTCCGCAGTTTTAAGACCGCCCTGGGCGGGCTCCTCCCGGGACTGGAGAGCGTGGGGGTGTGGGCGGCTGGGGGCCCAGGTGAGAGGACGCTGATGTAGCAGAGGCACCTGTGAAACGTCTTCCTGACAGCAGCGAGGCTGAGAATCCCCAGGCCTCCGCTCAGCGGACTGCCAAGGTCACGGGCTCCCTCCGCTGGATCCTGCTCTCTGCCGCCCTCTCCTGGGCATCTTCCCGGGCGGACGCAGAGGGAAGCCAAGGCCCCACCTCACCACGCAGAGCAGTCTCCCCTCCAGCTTTGGGGCTGCGGAGGGGCCTCGCTGGACGCTCCCAAAGGCTGGTGGGGGTTCATGTGTCCTGGATGCTATTGCAGGTCTCATACTCAGTAGGAGAGAAAGTGAATGCGTGGATTGGTTCAGTAGACAAAGGGGAAACTGAGGCCCAGAGAGGGGAACTCAGTGAGCTCATACAGAGCCCTCCAGGTGCCCAGGGCTTGCTCAGCCATGGCTTTATCGGGGAGCGAGTCCTGGCCTTTTCCTGCTCAGCAAGAGCCAGACTTCCTCACTTGACTGGGCTGCCCCAAGAGAAATAGGCTGTCCACAAATTGGGGCAGGGGGGCCAGGCCGGGGAGGCGGGCAGCGAGGGGCCAGAACCCAGCCTGCCTTTGCTGGGCACCCAGGCTGGTCCTGCCAGATTGTGCTGAGCTGGCCCACGCCCGGGCGGAAGATGACGTGGACAGACACACCTGGGAGCCGGAGGGTGTCGGGGGTGGGGGGGGGCCAGACGCCTCCACTCCACCCACTGCCTCTGCCACAGCATCATTATCTCCTCCCCCTCCTCCCCCCCCCCCCACACACACAGATGAGGACACCGAGGTTCAGAGGGGCCAGATTTGCCCAGGGCCACAGCTCCCTGTGTCCATGTCCGACCAAGCCTCCCCCACCCAGTCCTGCTCACTCTCTCCAGCTGCCCAGGAGCTGTTCCGGTGCCTCAGGTGAGGCAGGGCCTCCAGATTCCCTTCCCAGGATTTTCAAACAATGCCAGCTTGGCGCCTTCGTCTAGTTACTCAGTGCAGGAAAAGGGAAAACACAGAAAAGCCAAAAGAAAGTGAAATCACCCCCGTGATCAGCCCCACTCCCCATGCAGCCCCATTAACTCTGCCTGCTCTTTCTCTGGAGCTGAACTCCCTTCCTAACCTCTGTGGGCCTCACCCAGCCCCCCCTGCAGCCCTCAGGGTCCCACTGAGGGGTAGATGTCTGTCCCCACTTTCCTATGCTATCCCATCCCCAGTTGTGCCTGCCTCAGTGATGGCTCAGGAGCCCTTCAGGTCACAGGTCACAAGATTCCATTAAAAAAAATTTTAAAAAAGTTATTGATTTTAGAGGAAGGGAGGGAGAGAAACATTGATCTGTTTTTTCCACTTATTTATGCCTTCATTGGTTGATTCTTGTATGTGCCCTGACTAGGGATTGAACCTGCAACCTTGGCTCATCGGGGCGATGCTCTAACCGACTGAGCTACCCAGCCAGGGTCTAAGATTCCATTTCTAAGTGAGATGACTGGGCCAGCTATTCCCCTGCTCTAAGACCTCCCGTCGGAGCCTCAGCTTTGCCATCTGTACAATGGGCATGAGACTATCCCGTGGTTCCTGGGCAGACAAGAGAAGACCCAGACAGCTTAGTCTGGCATCGAAGGCCCCACACCATGTGGCCCAGTGCCATCCCCAAAACCATTCCTCCACACTGCAGGCCTATAGGCATGGCCTTCCTTCTGGGCTGGCCTCCCCAACAGCTCGTGAGCTAAGTGAGAGCAGGAGCTGAGTCCTCTTTACCCCTCTATCCCCTTTGCTTATCCCAGGGCCTGGCACAGAGTGGGCTCTCCGCAAACATTCACCAGAAGGAACTGAACAGGTTAGAGGAAGCCCAGGATTCCTCTCCAGCCCACGCCTACCCACCGCCCTAGACTGGAGGGTTTGCCTGCTCCTGCCTTGTCAGCATGCTGGCTGCCTGCCCCTTCCCAGTCTCTTCTCCGCCCTCCTGGCCTGGGCCCAAAGGCCCTTCCATTCTGCTCTCTCCTCAGGCGCAGGCCCAGGCTGAGCTGTGCCGGGAGAGGCTCCGGTGAGTCTCAGGTGCCTGGCTGTGCTGAGCATGCTGGGATGCCGCAGGGCTGGGCTCCTCAGAGAACCGGAACACAGCTGCTCTTTCAAGTGGCTAAACAAGATTCAACAGGTCAGCTTCAGGTCCTGAAACTCGAGTTCCTGACAGGAACTTGAACTGATGCAGGGATGGACAAGCCTGGCCGGGGAATTCGGGCTCAGGCACAATCACAGTCAGGCGATGTGACCTTGGGCAAGGATCTTAGCTTATCTGAGACTCAGCTTTGCCATCTGTACAATGGGCATGAGCATACTCAGCTCACAGTGTCGCTGGGGTTACACCTGAGCTGGCCTGGGAAGATGGTCCATAAACTACACAGCCGCTGGTAGAGGGGAGGGGAGATGGTTGCCACGCGGGATCTGGTCAGCAGAAGCCTGGTTTGGAGGCTGGGAGGAGAGAGGCAGGACACAGGTTTTTCTGATTAGGATGTGTGCAAGGGGAGGAGGGGGTGAGGTGGGAAGGGGGCTCGTGAAAGTAGATGGGACCTCTTTTGGGAACTGCTAGGGATCCCAGAAGAGTTGCCGAGTCACCCTCCTCTCTAGCCTTTTTTTTTTGGGTCTTAATTACTTTTTTCTGCTTACAAAATCAGGAAACAACACTGAACTATGTAATGTAGAAGGTAGGCAGTTTCCCGTGTTCACGCTCCGAGATTTAACTGTCGCTGACATTTTGGTGGATGTTCTTCCAGATTTTTCTTTGGATGAATAGATGCCTAATTTTAAAATTTAATTTTAAAAGTGTGTTCCTTGCAGACAATTCAAAGCAATACAAAACCATATCTTGTTGTGTACTCCCTCCCACGCCGCTCTCAGAACCAACCACAATAACAGCTTTCTGGAACCTCCTTGACATTTTCATATGCATTTACATCCACAAGTGGGCAAAAAGGAGGAGGCGCCAGTGATGATTATAGACACAAAGGCCGAGAACGCCAGGGTCCAAGTCCCAGTCCCAACCATTACTAGCTGGGTGACTGTAGGCAAGTTACTTAACCTCTCTGAGCCTCCTTTTCTTCCTCTGTAAAATGAGAATAATGATAGCACCGACTTCAAAGTGTTATTGAGAGAATTAAATGAAATAAAGTATGCAGCGCTCAGCCGAACGCTCAGTGGGGATTAGCATCGTTTTATAAATGTACACACAGAGAGTCATTTTCTCCCCCACAAGGAGGGGATCATACTGTGTGTTCTGTCCTGTTTGGTTTGGAGGCAGAATTAATGCGGAAAGATTAGTCATAGGGATCTTAAAATTTACATGGGAGACGAGAAGTCTTGCATTTAGGTTCAAAGAATTGGTTGCATAAGTGTAGGATGGGAGAAACCTAGATTTCCCAAGCTGAGTCACAGCCACCCCCTGTGACACGCTGCAGTCCGGGCTTCGTCAGCAGACTCTGAGCTTTCGAAACGTGGGAGGTGATGAGGTTTCTGCAACCTGGGCCTATTGGCCACCCAAGGCTTCCATTTCCTTAAAGGCTTTTGCAGCCCTCACTGCGTGTACATCCAGCTACCTACGCGGTACCTTCTACCTTGAAATGCCTAACATTTCTCCCTGCTGTGTCTCACCTCCCACCTCCCGCCAGCCCCCTTGCGCTCCAGTCTTCCCAGCCTCAGTAATAGCGGCAGAGTCTGCCCATTGACTCAAGCCAGACCCCGGGAGGCTGTGGGGGTGGGGATGCTGCTCTCTGACTTGTTCTCCCGCCTCCGTCAGATCCCTCTGCAAGTCCTGTGAGTCTGTGTCCACACATACCCAACCTCCTCCGACTCCCTGCTCTCCTCTCCCTCCATCCTGGCATCCACTGGTCTGTCTACAGCCCAGAGCTAGAGCAAGATTTTTTTTTTTTAAATAGATTTATATTGATTTCCGAGAGGAAGGGAGAGAGACAGAAACATCAATGATGAGAGAATCATTGATCAGCTGCTTCCTGCACGCCCCTTACTGGGGATCGAACCTGTACCCCGGGACATGGGCCCTAACTGAACCATGAACTCCTGGTTCATAGGTCAATGCTCAACCACTGACCACACCGGCCAAGCTAGAACAAGATTTTTAAGTTTACTTTGATCTTTTTAAACAGGTATTGCGATGGGTTGAATGGTGGCACCCCACAAGATATGTCTACATCCTAATTCCTGGAATCTGTGAATGTGATCTTATTTAGAAAAAGGGTCTTTCCAGATGTGATTAAGGCTCTTGAGATGAACAAATCATCCTGGATTTTCCAGGTGGGCCTTGAATCAATGATAAGTACCCTTATAAGAGGTACACCAGGGAGCCCTGGCAGGGTGGCTCAGCTGGTTAGAGCGTTATCCCGATACACCAAGGTTGTGGGTTTGATTCCTGGTCAGGGCATGTGCAAGAATCAATGAATGGCCCTAGCTGGTTTTGCTCAGTGGCTAGAGCATCGGCCTGCAGACTGAAGGGCCCCAGGTTTGATTTCAGTCAAGGGCATATGCCTGGGTTGTGGGCTCGATCCCCAGTAGCGGGTGTGCAGGAGGCAGCCAATCAGTGACTGTCTCTCATCATTGGTGTTTCTATCTCTCTCTCCTCCCTTTCTCTCTGAAATCAATAAAACTACATTTAAAAAAAAGAGCGAAGATAATTAGCTTAGAGAGAGAGAGAGAGAGAGAGAGAGAGAGAGAGACCGGGGAGATTTGACAGACAAGAGAGGAGACACCGAGGGGCAGAGATGGGAGGGATGCAGCTGCCCGCCAAGGAATGCTCGGAGCCACCAGAAGATGGAAGGGGCGAGGCACAGAAGCTGCTTTGTGCCCTCAGGAGGATCATGGCCCTGCCAACACCTTGATCTTGGACCTCGGGTCTCCGGAGCTGCGAGAGAATACATTCCTCTTGTTTCAGGCCCCCAGTTTGTGGTAATTTGTTATGGCATGCTCAGGAAACCAATACAGGGGATATATATGTGTGGTTCAAATATCAAAACAACCTCAAATGTAAACATTGAGAAATCTAGCTTTTCTAGGTAACTGCTTTTATTAGGTTCTTCTTGACTTGCCCAGGGTTCTTCATGGAGATATAAGAACATGCTTCTGCCATGTTTAAGAATGATATTTTAAAATACCTGCCTGGGTCACTCACTATACTTAGATATGCACTCACTCGGCCTGGACCCTGGGCCCCAGGGCCCTGGCCCTCACCCCCCACTTCACTCCAGGCGGCAGCACCCCCACCCCGTTTCCTTGCATGAAGATCCCACGCTCCTCCTGCCTCAGGGTCTTGACTCCCCTCCTTGCTCCTGCCTGACCCTCAGACCCTTTCGTCCCCACTGCCTTCCTGTCATCAGTGCTCATTGAAAGGTCACTCCCCCCGGAAGCCCTCCCTGACCTCCCAGTTCTCATCCTGTTACTCACAGTAGCACTTGGGTTCATTTGCTTTCTGGAATTTGTTGCAGTCTAACATTATCCTGACCGCGTGTTGGTTTTCTTGTTTGTGTCCGTCTCCCTCTGTAGACTAAATTTGAGGAGCTGGGATTTGGTTTGTTTACGCCTCCATCCTGGTCCTTAAACAGTGCCTGGCATACAGTAGGCCCTTCGTAAACATTGGTTGAACACAAAGATGAAACCTAAAGGCCGACCACTTTCTAGCAACTGGGGCGCACACTAAAGGAGGGTTCATAGCGTCACGGACCCTCTGGTACATTGTGTTTTGTGTGGACATGCGTGATTTTCGTGGAGATGGCTGACAGCTTTTATTAGATTTTCAAAGGGGCCCTGACCCCAAAGACATGGTGGGGTCTTGAAATCAGGGCTTGGTTGTGCAGGAAGGGAAACAAGCTTAACAATTCAGTCCCCGAGGCCCACTGGGGGTCTGGGGCATATGTGGCCAGCCTGGAGGAAGGAACCCAAGGAAGCCAGGGCTACTGTTTGTAAATCTCATGGGCAGTGGAGGACCCAGGGGGAATGAAAAGGCTTTCACTTCAGCAAGGGAAGGACCTCCATGCTGACCAAGACCATAGCGATGCCTGGTGAGGTCCTTGTCCCTGGAGGTATGCAAGCACATGTGCATGCCTCTCTGTCAGAAAGTGTTCTGGGATGAGCAGGCCAAGGAAACACACGGTCCTGGGATGTAGGAGTGTTACATGGTCTGGCTCAGAGGGGACAGTCTCTAAGTTAACGTAGCCGTGGGTCCTTCCAGCCTTCCACAGGCTAGAGTACATTGACATGCCTCTGTCCCCAGAGTGAGTTCATTTGAGTGCCATTCCCATATTTCACATACAAGGAGCAAGTCTGGACTAGGTTGGTTTCTACTTTGCCTGCCCCCGTGACCCTGAGAGGGGCGGTCTGGATGAAAAATGCAAGGACAGGCCTGGATCCCCTTTTTTTGGCCACTGTCCTTTTGTAGCAATGACCTTGGCTTGCACGGGCTGCCAGCTGGCTAGACTGTCCTCCTCTGGCCTCCCTCGGCTTCCTCACAGTCAGCAGCTTTCTTTTAGGACCAGAGCATCTCATTGCACATCCTTTATCTGGATCATCAGACCACATCCTACAGCAATATCAGGGTGCCCTTTCTGCTGTCCGCTTCTGAGAGAGGCAGCTCGCAGGGAGCCCAGAACCTTTCTCCTTGAAGCAGGAAAAAATCTCTACTGAGTCCGGGGTGCCAGTTTCCTTGGGGCACACCAGGAGGCAGGGGATGGCCCCTCCAGAGAGGCTGTTGGCTCCGGGGCTCAGATTGGACGATGCTGTCTCCAAGCTCATATGGGAGATGGCTGGCCTGGGGGTGGGGCTGGTGCTTGCTTCCTAACGCAGCTGCTTAGCAGTTATGGGACCCCAGACACATGTATAATGCTCTGAACTGCTCTCCATCTGCACCAGAAGGACAACAAGTCTCAAAATTTCTGAATCTCACAAATCAGATTCAAAGTGCCAGACACAGAGTAAGAGCTCAATAAACAATAGGTGCTGTTATTACTACTATTATTGTTTTAATAAGTATTGCTTGACCTCTCTGGGCCTTGGCAAAAGTATGATGATGTGCATCTCATAGCAAGGATTAAGTGAGGTCATGGGAAGAAAAGTGCATTTTGAGATGTACAATCCTATGCAAATGTGTTAAATAATGGTTACTGATAACATACTATATAATAAAAGGGTAATATGCAAATTGACCCTAATGGCTGAATGACCGGGAACTGCTGCATACTGACCACCAGGGGGCAGACACTCAATGCAGGAGCTGCCACCTGGTTGTCAGTGCACTCCCACAGAGGGAGCTCCACTCAACCACAAGCTGGGCTGACCCGCCTCTGCGGCAGCGCTAAGGATGTAAGGATGTCTGACTGCGGCTTAGGCCCGCTTTTCATAGGGAGCTGGCCTAAGCCATCAGTCGGACATCCCTCGAGGGCTTCCAGGCTGCCAGAGGGATGTCTGACTGACAGCTTAGGCCCAATCCTCTGGGGAGCGGGCCTAAGCTGGCAGGTGGACATCCCTGAGGGCTCCCGGACTGCAAGAGGGTGCAGGCCGGGCTGAGGGACCCCCGAGTGCATGAATTTTCATGCACCAGGCCTCTAGTTAATAATAATAACAGAAAGTCCTTCTAAGCAAGGAAGCCTGTTTTTCCAGGATTGGTCACAAGAGGGCACCATCTCCCTTGCCCAAGTCTTGTCCCGGTGGCCACTCTTCCAGGAGGGACCTGGTGCTGGCCTTCATCACTGCTGCAGAAGCCGGAGCCTCTTCCTGGGGATCTGTCACTGGACCTGTCCCTGGGGTGTCAGTTCCTTCTCCCCATGGGATGGAGGCCCACGGCACAGCATTTAGGAATGTGTTACTCCTTTAGGGCTGTGCTGAGAAATGGTCTCAGTGCTGACATTCTGCAAGGGCAGTGCAGAAGCTCAGACTGGTGTGTGCCAAGGAGTCTGTCCTCACAATTGCACCCTCACGGACCTGACTCCTCAGCGGTGAACTGCAGGCACAGGTGTCCTCTCAGCTTGTTCTGGGGCACAAAGGATGCTGTGGGGAGCTGGGGAATCCGGGTATCGTCCTGTAAGAGGTTGTCAGGCTGTTGGGTTTTTTCTTGAAATGTAGCAGAACTTGGAGGATCATGCCAGAGGTGGGGGACCTGTGCTTAAAATGTCCCCATGTGTTGGCCATGATGCCTATGGGACAGCTGAAGTCCAGAGTTCACTCTGAACCCTGATACCCTGGTGAGTGGAAGCTGTTACTATATTATTATTATTATTATTATTATTATTATTATTATTATTAGGACCAGGTCATATTTCTTCATGGTCAGGCCAGCTCTAATCTCTGTGTTTGAGGGGAAAGGGTCTCATACTTCATAAATGCCTTCAGTGAGGCCTGTTAAGTGAGAAAAATATAATTTAGGGGATGGAGACTAGGAAGAAGGGAATTGATACCCATGTGGGGTGTGATTTCAGACTCTCTTATGTAGCCTGGTCAGTCACACCTTTGGGACTGAAGGTGAGCGGCTGCTGTGTGGCTGGACCCTAGGTACTCCTGGTTCTTACCTTGGCCCCACCCTAATGGACCGTACCTCCCGCCTCTAACCCTCCATAGCCGTATTCCCAGACTTGTCATGGAAGCTCCCTGGGGCTTCCGACTCCCCACGTGAGTCCTGATTGCTGTCTGTGCTGGTCTCTGGAAAGTCTGGCAACGTGAAGGCACCCGGGGTTCCCTGGGGCGAGGGCGGGGGTGGGGGTGGGGCTGTTATGCGCTAAGTTGGGACCAAATTCATGTTGAAGTCCTAACCCCCAGTACCTCAGAATGTGACTGTGTTTGGAGACAGGGTCTTTAAAGAGATGATGGAGGTTGAATGAGGTCATTAGCGTGGGGCCTGGTCCAATGTGACTCGTGTACTTATGGGAAGAGATTAGGTCAGAGACACGCAGAGTGAAGACACAGGGAGAAGACGGCCATCTACAAGCCAGAGAGCGTGGCCTCGGGAGGAAACAGCCCCGAGACCCTTGATCTTATTCTCCCAGCCTCCAGAATTCGGAGAAAGTAAAATTCTATTGCTTAAGCTGCCAGTCTGTGGCACCAGCTATGACAGTCCTAGCAAACTAAAATTGACAGGTTCATTCCCTGCTTTCTCCCCCCGCACCCCCTCCCCCTCCCGAGTTCCCTCCCTCCACCACGTTCCCAGGAAGAAACAGGCCACAAGTCAAGGTCCAGCACTTTATTACAGTCACAGAGCACAGGAGAGACCACCTGGGTCTCACTGAAGGCTTGTTTCCCCCCTTTCCCCAGAGGAAGTCATCGGGGACAGCCCCGCCCACCGGGCCAGGCCAGTGGGAGGAAGGGGACAAGGGCAGGTTAACAGCATAAACACAGACTTGGTTTGGTTCCAGGTTCATGACTTACAAGCTGTGTGATTTTTAGGCAAGCCTCTTAGGCTCTCTGAGACTTGGCTTATTCCTCATCTGTGAAATGGAGAAACGATAGGACCTACCTCACTGGGTTGTTGTGAGGATTGAATGCGATAACACCCATGATGTGTTTAGCACAGTGTCTGGGAAATTGTATGTAGTCAGTGAGTGGAAGCTGTTGTTGTTGTTATTATTATTATTATTATTATTATTAGGACCAAGTCCTATTTCTTCATGGTCAGGCCAGCTCTAATCTGTGTTTGAGGGGAAGGGGTCTCATACTTCATAAATGCCTTTCAGTGAGGCCTGTTAGAACGACAGCCTGTGACACTTGTGGGAGCCACCTGGTCCCTGGGAATATGGGGATCAGAGCCCAAACTGAGGATTCTGGGGCCGTGAAACCTACTGTCTCTACCAACCCCATGAAAAGCACCAGGAAGGGTTTGCGAGAAGTTCTAGGTTTGTGCCTGGACCACTTCCAGTCTTTGGCATTCAGTCATTAGCATACCATGTGTCTCTTCAGAAAGTCTTTTTTTTTTGTCCTGTAGTTTTTGCTTTTGGCTAAGGAATTGCCATAGGCTACTGCACTTGGAATCCATTCCTGGCTCTGCCTTTTGTTATCTGGGCAACCTTGGGCTGGTCACTTCACCTCTGTGAGCCTCACTAGTTACATGACCTTCAGGGAGCCTGGAGGAGAAGCCAGGGTATGGAAGCAAAAGTACACTGTTGATGGAGGCATCCTTGGTAATGAGATGATGGATGGGGCCACAGCGGTCCCGGGTTAGTGGGGAGGAGTCTCTGCGTGTGTGAGTGGTTGTGTGTGTGCACGCCAGCGCGCAGAGCCCCAGTATTCCTGGAGTGGGTAGAGGCAGGCATCACCACAAGAGGGTGCTCTGAGCTTTGTCTTCTCTACCTTGAAAAAATTTTCCTTTTCCTATGGCTGCATTCCAAAGTGATCTAAGACTCGTGGTTTTTAGTTTACCTAACTGATTTAATAAACTTTACAAATAAATTGATATGCATTTATTAGTTTATCAATAAGTGGATACGATACTGTGTCCCTACCATCTGGCATGCTGGGAAGTGGGGCGAGGGAGACGGGAAGAAACTGGTGCCGTATGGTGTCCTGGCTCCACCACTGCTCAGCTGAATGCCGGCACGAATTTCCCAAGAGTGCCACAGTGGTGAAGTTCCCACATCCAGCCTCAAAGGGATGTTACGAAATGGACCAAATGGAAAGAAAAGCAACTTAAAGGTCAAGAACACAGTTCGCGAGCCCTCTTACCTCCAGGGCAGGCCTCCACTTGACCCGCATGCCGTGCAGAGCCGAGGCCCACGGGGGCAACTCTGGGATGGGAAGGAGGCGAATCCAGCTGTTAAGCCATGACCTCAAGAACAGTATTTCCAGGAATCCCCATCTTAGCATCTAAGGGATTCCTGGGAAAACTGGACCGTGAGGACAAGGTGAGAGTGCGGCCTTCAGCACCAAGGCCCTGCCACGTCCCTACGGGACCACCTGGAGTTTCTTCTGCATCCAGCCCGTCTGCAGAGGCCAGCGTGGGCGCGCCATGTATCGCAGGATGTGGCTCCGGGAGGCGTAGTGACTGGAACTTCAAGTGGCCTGGAAAGTACTTTCCCTGAGGTCAAAGGCCACGTTGTTGACCAGCATCCATCCAGCAAGCCGGCCCCCCTTCCCAGGACAGCCATGAATTGTGTGCATTCCTGAGTCTCCAGCCAGAGGGAGGGTTTTACTCTAAACCAACTGGGCAGATCCGGTCCCTGGTCTCTGGCAACTTCCTCCATGGTAACCTCCAGCAAGTCACTTAACCTCGGCTTTCCTCAACTGTAAAATGGGATAGTAGAGGACCTACTGGATTAGGTGAGATAAATATAATTTAGGGGGTGGAGGCTAGGGAGAAGGGAATTGATAGGATTGATGGAAAGTGTCTGGGTCTGTCTTTGCTAAAAGTGACCCAAAATGTAAGGACAAGACCAGAGCAGGGTTTATTATGTTCACCTCCAGGTCCCAATCCCCAGTTTTCAATGTCACGTGCACTGGGTAACAATACAGATCTGAAAGCAGACAGATTAGGCTACAACCCTGGCTCAACACAATCAAGGTGTGACCTTGGGCAAATTAGTTAACTGAGCCTTAGTTTTCTCATCTGTAAAATGGGCCAATAACATTACCTACCTCCCAAGCTTATTGGAAGGTTAAATAAAATTGTGCTTAGCCCAGTGATTTCCCTCTGCTGTTCCTTGCTTGTCTGAAGCCTCTAGGAGACAGCCGGCGTTTGTGAGATGTTTGGATGGTTTTAGTCAATAGCCTGCAGCAAGGTTAGCAGCTCCAGGAGAGAAGAGCCTGGCTCAAAGCTCAGGACTTTATCTTTAGGACTGAAAGATTTTGTCCAGCCCACAAATGATGAGTGGGTTTCAGCTCTGAACCCCTGATGGGACTTCAGTGCTGAGAAGGATTCTGAAGCTGACTCTGAGCGCTTCAAGAATGGACACCTTGACAGATTAGCGGGGTCCGCCACGGCTCAGAAAAAGCAGAGTCAGGGTGCAGGGTAATGGCCACACTAAATGCTCCAACCGCTCATCTTACAATGGACAGACTGTGGGGCACAGGGCAGCCAGGACTTGCCCAGAATCATGAAGCAGACGGTGGCACGGGAGAGACTTGGGTCCAGAAACTTCCTCAGCACAAGCCGCTGATGGTCTGGAGATCCGGACTGTTCGTGCCCTACCTGGTGCTCCCCCCCCCCGCCGTGCCCCCCCCAACACCAGCACTTCCCGCTTCCGGCGGGGGTCCGCAGAACAGCTTCTCCCTTCCTGAGCTACAGTGCTTCATCTCAGACTCCCAACTGACCAGAGATGCAGCACTGCACCTCAGGCTGGGGGACAGGCGCGGCCGCGCAGGGAGGCCGCCGGGCAGGGAGCCGGGAGGGGCATCTGCTCCACCACCTCCGCCCCTCAGGCGACTGTACCCACCTCTCCTCGGCCTGGCATTTGAGCCCTCTGGGACCAAACCTCAACTTTCCTCTTATTTATTCCTTTTTTAAAGAGCTTTATGGCAATGAGATCCTCTCCCCCCTTTAACGTGTACAACGAAATGGGTTCATACATCACAAAGTTGCACAACCATCGCCACAATCAACTTGGGAGTATTTCATCCCTCCAGAAAGAAACCTCTTACCACGCAGCCCCTCCCACCCCCATCCGCCCCAGCCCCGGGCAGACCACATTCTGGCTCTCTAGAGCTGCCTAGTCTCGACATTTCAATAAACGGAGTCTCCTAATTTGTTGACTCCATGCCCCTCCTTTGTGCTCGGTGTATCCCAGCCAAACAGCACAGTCCTGGAATTTGACATTTCGTACCACCCAACATCTGCCATGGCCCCTGCCTGCTCTCCCTGCTTCTACCCTCAACACCCAGACTTCCCACCCACCCTTCCCTGCCATCCACCCAGAGTGATTTCTCAAAATGCAAATATGGTCCTCTCTCTCCCCTCCTTAAATCCTGAAAGGGCTCCCACTGCCCTCCGGCTAGATTCTGAAACCTTCACCAAAGGCTATGGCGCCCGCCCCATCGGGCCACGGCTGACCTCTTCCTCTTGGGCCTCTCCTCCAGGGAGCCCTGCACCCACCACCTCAGGCTCCCAGGTGCCATGCCACCCCCCTGCCCATCTGCTCTGCACGGGCTCGGTGTCTACTCAAACGGCCACTTCTTCAGGGACGCGCTCCCTGACTTTCTCAGACACCAGGACACCCGGGTCGTGTCCTCAAACATCCTGTGCCCTTTTCCTGATCCTTTGCCACGGTCGCCTCCTTTAAGACCACTTGCACGCATGGGCTGCGGCCCAGCCGTGAGGGAGGGGACCCTGCCCACTGTACTCACCACTGAGGGCAGGCTCAGGCGGTGTAGACCCCGCAGCACTGGCTGAACAGCTGAGTCGTGTTCCTCAGCCTCATTCTCTCTGGTGTCAGGGCCGTTTGCACCTCGCTGTGACTGGGCTGGACTTCCAGTTCCCTGGGGGCAACACCCGCCTCTGGTGAATGTGGGGGTGTCCCGGGCTCTGCTGAGGCCTTTGTACATGATGACGGGCCCAGGGGATGAATGCCACTCAGTGGATGATTGAACGGCATGTGGGTAATTCATTTTCCTCTTCGGACCTGGCTTGGGTGGGAACATCTGAGTGAGCAGGCAGAGCGCCCCCCTGCACTCCGCCTGTCCCCCAAGATCTCAGGGCACCTTGAGAGTATCCTCCTTCTTTTCTGGATGCCCACTGTGGTGGCCTTGATGCCAGATTGCATACATGTTCAGGGATGTCTAAAGGGCAAAGGGGGGTGGGCAACCCTCTCTCAGGGCTGGAAGTGAGCAGGAAAAACACACTTGATACTAAAACGCGTCTCCGATGCTTCTAGCAGAGGTCTGAAATCAGGCCCCTATCCAGAGAGTCTTCTCCCCCCCCCCCCCCCGGCTCTGACATTTGGGGTAGGTCAGTCCCGGGAGCCCCCTGAGCAGGCAGCCCCTTCCTGAGGCATGTCCAGCCAAAGAACTGCCTGCCTCTAACATGGAATTCTTGTAGGAACTCTGCGTTGGTCTGGGGAGGGATTCCAACATCAGGACCAGCCTTGGGGGGCCTGGGCAGCCCACAGCCTGTCCACTCCTCTCTCGGCTGCTCCCCCCAGCCCTGCGAGAGGGCACACTCGCCTGACCCATGTGGAGGTCTCAGTAAGGAGTCAGGAAGGGCTGTTCCAAAAAAGGGATCATCTGCTGCCTGGAACCAAGCAGATAAACCAGCCCCTGCCCCCAGTGGGCGCCCAGGTTTCCCCAAAGCCCTTTCACCAAAACCAGCTTTGACTTCTGGGTGCAGCACAGGGAGTGAACCGTCTGGGGAGAGCCTGTGGCCTCGGCACTAACTAACTGTGGAAGACGGAGTGACTCAGGCCTGTCCATCGCTCTCGGTCCTGTCTACCAGGAGGGGAAGGCTCGGCTGGGCGCTCTCCTGTCGGCCACTTTCCTAGCGGGCTTATCAGCCTCAGGGCCAGGGCCTTGCAAGCCAGGGTAGAATATGATAACACCGGTTCGTTCTCACTGTCTGTGTTCTGACCCTCATCTCCTAATTCTGGTCAGTGTTACAGTTTTCCATTCTTAGTGACTAGATTTAGATATTAACCGTGACATCTTAAACTTGAAAATATTATGATTGTAAACATTTTTAAAAAGGGCACCTGAGTGACTGCAATCTGGGCCACATTTAATCCTCAGAACAGCCGATGGGGCCGGCGAGGCGATGTTATCACCTCCTCGTGGAGGGCCCGGAAGGGGAGGAGATGGGTTCTAGGTCATAGCCCGGCTTGGAGGGGGTGGGGGTGCCGAGGGCTATTTTCAGCACATCCCACTGTCCCACTGGGCTCAGATTATTGCCGAAGAAAGAGCAGCCCTCCTGGGTGTAGAAACAGGAAGTAGATGGGGCAGTCCCACGCTCCTATGGGAGTACCTCTGACGCAGGGACAGGGGTTTGAGGCACAGCCTCTGACCAGGGGAGGGTTTTGCCTCCATTTCCTCTGTGGCGATAAGCTGCCTAATTGTTCCTTTATATCTAGAAAAATCATAAGGGTGCGGACTGTGCTAAGAACAGTCATTTATTGAGTGTTGTCATTGGGCCAATCCCCGTGCATCCCCCAGGCTCCGTGGGAAGGGACTTTTCCGAGGGCAGGGAGCTAGGAGCCCAGCTGGGATTCCTCATTTCAATCTCTATGCTCAATGTCTCACCCCCTGAGCAACCCTTTGGGTTTGAGACAATCTAACCATTTCACGTGCCCATCAGGCAAACCGAGTCGTCTTCTACATGCCAAGGGGGAGATGGGACTGAACTTGATGTCATCCTTGCCCTGGAGGAGTGCCTTCAGGTGGAAATAGAAGGAAAATGCAAGGCAAATAGGGGACGAACCCCGGTGGCATGTGAGCCTGAGAAAGGACTACCAAGGGCTCAGAGGACAGAGAGGTTCCTGCCCCGGGGGGAAGCTGGGAGAGCTTCCTGGAGGAAGAGGAGGTGAGGCTGGGCTGGGAGGACCTGGCTCCCTGGCCCCTGGAACTCTTCCCTTGACTCTTGTGTGTCTTCCCGGCTGGCAGACAGCACTGGCCTGACCGAGAAGGAGGCCGGTAGCCCTCCTATGTCACTTTCCCCACAAGAGGCTCTGGGTCCCTAGTCAGGGGACAGGGGGCCACTTGGGGAATTCGGGTTCTATCACCAACTGGCTCAGTCACTTCTCACAGGCACATCTCCTCTCTGCGGCTGTTTCCCCTTCTGTCAAAGGAGGCATTTGAATAGGTGACCTCAGAATCTTACCTGGTGCTGGCCCTTGGCAGTCTTGGGGGGCTGCTCCAAGGATGAGCCGTTTCTCCTTCCTGCTCCCCACTGTCTTCAGGAAATGTCGCTGAGCCTGGGGGAACCTCTGTCTTCTGTCGGGAAGCTCCTGGGAGGCTGGGAAGGAGAAAATAAACAGTGGCTGTCTGGGTTTTCTCGCCAGGCCTGAGCCAGGAGGCCTCCCTGGCTCCTTCCCTTATATGGCCAGGCCGCTCTGGGCTGGGAGCTTGCCGCTGCGCTCCCCCACCCTCCACCACCACTGAGGGCTGGGGGCCCGCTGGTCACCTGGGACTCTGGGGCTGCAGAGGCTGGGGCTGGACTGAGGGTGGAGGGTGGGACTCAGGACATGTTCCCATAGTCACCTGTGCAACTTGGCCCCCTGTGGCCTCTGGGCTGCATGAGATGGACCAGGTGGGAGGATTTCTATAGGGACACGGGGTGGAGAGGAGGGAATCCACCTGGTTCTGTAACCTCGAACTCACGGTGTGACCCTGGCCAAGCCCTTTCCTCTCCTGGCCTGTTTCCCCCTGTGTCAAATGAGGGTATAGAAAATCCTAATTAACCCTCACAGTCAGCCCCATTGGGTGGGAGCTTTTGTATCCCTATTTCACAGAAGGGAAACAGGCTGGAGAGGCTAATGGACCACAGCTATCCAGCAAAAAGGGAGCAAGGCTGGATTTGAACTTGGGGCACCTGACTTCAGGGTCTGTGCTCTGAATGGGAGGATTGCTAAGGCTCCTCTCACATGTGCCATATGGAAAGGGGATTCTGCTGCAGCTGGTCCCTGGAAGACCAGGGAGGCCCCAGTGCCCAATGACCAGCCCAGAGGACACTGTTTCATTAAACAATGGGGGCAGAGGCTCTAAGACATCCATCTCGGTGTCCCCCGGACCCCACACAGGGCCTGGTGCAGACTCAGGGCTCAGGAAAGGGGAGTTGTGGAATCACTGACTAAATGAACCTCAGTGGTCACATCTGTGCTATGGATGCAACCTTCTAATTCCCAGGCACAGTTTGAGGAGTAAACAAAACAGTGGGTGCGAAAGCCTTTACGGTGCCATTGTCTTTCTGTTCACAAGTTCCTTCTTTCCTCTCAAGGGCCTGCCTGTGTCTTATCCCCAGGCCATTGTCTCCTGCGCTGGATTGACAGTGTCCAGTCCTGCTCAGGTCAGCCGAGGGACCGAGAGGAGGGTGGTTCCGCTCAGGGCTTGGGCTCCAGCTGCAGTGGCCGTGGGAGAGGCTGCAGGAGGGGAGGGCGGGCTGGGAGGTGGGGGTGGGGCTGGGTTGCTGGGAACAGCTCAGAAATGAGCCTCGCACAAGCACTAACATCCTGTGTGCTCTTGAGCTGGCCCTGGAACCTCCCTCAGCCCATCCATCATCGTGGCATCCTTTCGGACCCTGGCCCTCTTCCTGGGGCCCGGGGGGCGGGTCGAGGGGGGCTGAGGACTGACTGTCAGTGTGGCCGAGACACCGCAGCTGGCAGCTCTGCAGGCCTGCTCAGTGTCTGCGCGGGACAGTCGCGGGAGGAGGCGCCTGGAGCCCTCCTAATCCAATTTGTTTAGACCCTGTCTCCGAGGCTCGCTGGCTAGGGAGAGGGGGCTGGGTGTGCGCGCTGTGCCGGGGGTGCACGTTTGCACACACGTGTGGGGCGTGCAGAATGTGAGCAGGTGTGCTGCGTTATGTAAGCCAGGCCTGGGCCTTGTCACATGTCCCCGGAACGTCGGCTCCTGGCCTCCTCCGCTCACCTCCGAGTCTCCCTCCACTTTTTCCATTCTTACATGAGCTGGTGCCAGAAGCCCCCTCTGCAACTGACTGTCGGTGCCATTCTAAGTGAGTTCCTTCCCCTCCCTGGGCCTCAGTTTCTCCATCTGTCTTATGGAGCCAGTAGGTCACCCTGCCTGCTCCACATGCAGGGCACTAAGAACTGGCAGGCATGGGAAGAACAAGATGGTGGTAAAAACAGCTGCGTGTGGTAGCTTGATGTCCACACGTGCCAAGCACTGCGCTCCGGGGGCACACACCTGACCTGGCGGACCCTGTCAGAGCCCCTCATGCTGGCTCTGTCATCACCAGGCTCCCTACCCCCGGGTCCTACCTGCTTCTAGAGTCCAACCTGTTTATTCCTTTCCCGGGAAGACTGGCGTGGTTCCCCGCATTTCCCAAGTCCTGTGTTCCCTGGAGCGCGCAGGGCATGGGGCGGGGTGGGTATCTGGACTCTGGTTGTTTCCTCCTCTGGTCTTACTTATTTCACCTTCATCCCAGACCCAACAGCCCCAGATTGCCGGCACCCCATCCATCAGCAGGGGCCTCCCGCCCACTCCTCCCATCTGAGGCCTGGCTTCTTGGTCATTCTGAGGGTTGGGGTGGGGAGGGTATCCTG
Organism: Cnephaeus nilssonii; assembly: GCF_951640355.1. NCBI lineage: Eukaryota > Metazoa > Chordata > Mammalia > Chiroptera > Vespertilionidae > Cnephaeus > Cnephaeus nilssonii. Next base: position 87,753,492 of record NC_137076.1, on the reverse strand, counting down.
TGCACCCGGGTTACCACAGAAGCCGCCATGGGGGTGGGGGTGAGGTGTGGAGCGGGGTGGGTGCTGGGCGAGTGGGGGTGGGGAGCACTCACAGTTCTGTTTCCAGGGTCCCTGTTGCCTGCCTTCCTCTGGTCCTCAGGAGGCCCCTCTGGGGTGCTGGCTCCTCCGTGCCCTTTCCTGAAAGGAATGAAGATGCCAGCTGTCAGGAGATGCTGGGCTGCCCTGTGGCCTTTGCAGGTTCTGGCCAGGCTGCCAGCCTCGGGGGCTGAGGATGGATCTGGCTTGCTGCTGGGTCCTTGGAGGCCTGGGGCTGACCTGCTGAGGTTTTCCAGGCTTCAAAGAGCCGGCTTCTCGGGCCCTAGGCGGCCGTGATTCCTGCTTCGCCTGCCTGGCTTTCAAAAGGAGTCGTCTGAGCCGCTCCAACCTCGGCGAGATGTGGGGGGGGGCGGGGGGGGGGTTCGGTGGCGGGGAGAGAGGAGGCTCCCTGCTCTGAGCACACTCAGGCCGCATCAGTGAAAGAACAGGTCTGGAAGGAAATTCCCAGAGGCCCCTCAGATCCCACCTCCAGCCTCACACATGGGAAAAGAGCCATTAAGGGGTAGATCAAGACCTGGGGTTAACACCATGGCCAGGAGCAAAGGGTCAGCCCTGGGCCCACCAGCTGCACCAGGTTTTCAGCCTGCAAAGGGCTCCCTCCCTGGCTCAAGGAACACGTACAACCACCCCGCGGCAGGAATCGCCTCCGCTCGCTCGCTGAGCTTCCAAGAGGCTCTACTATGAGCCCTGGTCATCTGCTGGGGCGTGTCAGAGGCCAGCTTGAACCCAGGGCTGCTCGTGCTCAACCCAGCTGTCTCCTGAACTTGGGCAGCAGCTGGCTAGAGGACCACCAAACAAAGCTCACGTCCTTATGGTCATTGCAAAAGCCCCTGTGCCCTTTCCTGGCCTCACTCATTTCCAAGAAACCGAGCCTGGCCCACATCTGCGAGCCAGATGGCACGGCAGCAGGAGGGAGCTGATGTTGGGGCTCTGTGCGGGCGCACGAACCCAACCCACGCTGGTTCTTTCAGGAGGGCCCCTTCCACGGCTTCCTGTAGCATGTGCACATAGGACAGCCGCTGTTCTCCCTGGGCTCCAGGGTTTCCACCATGTTTGGAAAGAATAGAAAAGACACAGGCCCTGGAGCTAGGCGGACCTGCACCCGACTCTAGCCCTAACACTCTCTAGCTGTGTGATCTCGGGCTGGTGGCTTCACCTCTCTGCACCTTGGCTTCCAACCTCCCAGTTGTTTGTGAAGGTGGAATGTCAAGTGCAAGCACAGCTCCTGGCGCGTAGTAAGCCCACAATAAATGGCTGCCATTTCCACTATGAGCATGGGGCCGGCCCCACAGTGAGGCCCAGGCACGGGAGGAGACGAAGCAAGAGGATGAGGCAAAGGCCCAAAGTGGTACCCAGAGAAGAGATGGAAGCTTCGGTGGGGGCCACCGTGTGGGGGCCCTTTTCATGTCGCCTCTGTGTGGGCTGCTCTGGGCTTCTGTCCCAGAGTGCCCTCCCATCCCCTTGACACCCCAGCTGAGTTCACCAGCCTCACACGCTCCCTATTTCCTCCCCAGGGAAGGTCGCTGCCTGGGGACTTTTGAGCAAGCCCTGGGAATGCAGTTTGAGGCGGAAACAAGAATGATGCAGGAAAAAGGGAAGAAAGGGGCCCAGACCTGCCTGGCCTAGAATCCCAAGCCCTCCGGGAGTAGCTGGGGCTCTGGGAGGGTGGGGGTAGAGACCAACAGCCCGTGACTCTGACCTTCCAGTGAGAACAAAAAACTGGGAAAACAGTGACAATGATAATAGCTGCCACCTATCAGCTTACATTGGGACATGCTGGAATCGAGCAAAAGCTACCATATTGGGTGTTACAGCTAACTCACTGGGTGCTTTCCATGTTCTCCCCACTTGCTAAGTTCTTTATTTTAGATTGATTTTCTCATATGCTCCTTACAATCACTTATGAGTTAGGTGCCATTTTTATCCCCATTTTACAGATAAGGAAACTGAGGTTCCCAGAGGTTACAGCACTCCCTCAAGGTCTCACAGCCAGTAAGGGCAGGATCAGGATTGGCTCCAGGCAGCCCACTGTGCATTTTCCGGCTCCCCTGTAACACCAGACAATTCCTGGCATTGTCTTGACAGAGCAACAACAGGAGTCAGTATCTCATGGCACTTTGTCAGGTGTGTGTGAGTCGGTATGGAAAGGGGGTTGTGAACAGAGAAAATGTTTTCAGTATCAGTGCAGGCCATGTGGGCCCTGGCCAGGGGACTTCTCATTTTATTTGTTGTTATACCTCTTTCCAGCAGTATTTCTCCCTCACATGCTGTTTGCTTAAAAAAAAATAAAAAATCAACAACCAAAACCAAAAAAACACCATGATAAAGGAGTTAGTTCTCCCCTCTGTCCTGCCCACTTTGCAAAGAACTGGGAGCTCCAGGGCTCCAGTTTACTGGGACTGGGCCATGCCTTTCAGATACACAAGTGTTGGTTTCTCTTGGCATGTGTTGGATGGGAAGAGCAGCAGGTTAGGTACCAGGTCTCCTGTAGATGTGCTGTGTAATTGTGGACAAGTGTCTTTCCCTCTCTGGGCCCTCATCATGATGGTGGGTAGTGGACTGGACTCCATGGTATCTATCCAGAGTCCTCCGAGGGTCAGATAAGTGGGGATGGTTGGACCCCATGCTGTCCCTTGGTGTGAGCGTCAGTGTGAAGGAAGGTGAATGGTCTGCATAGATCTACATAGAGAGAGAGACATGGGCAGCAAGTACTGAGGCTGGGGCTCCCCTAGCTGCCTTTGACTTCCTTTGCCCCCATCCC